>NC_136411.1:298639564-300012689 GCF_051521515.1 Lactuca serriola
TCACCTTCATAGATATCTTGTAAAGTAATTTAAAAAAAAAAAAATCTAGACGGATATTAAATAACAGATCCTGGGGATGTTCACATACCTGTTTTTAGATTCTGATGTATGCAATTGCCCAAAGAGTCAAAGTTACCCCAAACAAAACAAAAAGTATTATAAGAAAAAAACACAAAATCAACATTTTAGATAACAGTTAAATCTCTGTTACTTCGTTTATTCAACAAATACCTCCACCTGTTACATTCCTTAACCAAATTCAATCGATTAGGCGATCGGCTCCAGACTCCACAATATAATCTAAGTTTTGTGGGTCTGTTTTTATCTTAATCTCCTGTGAGCACTTGGGGCACTTCAAATAAAACCTCATTACCATCATCTCGAGATCCGTCTCTTCCTGGATTTCTTCAAGACGGGTACCAAACCTGGTGCCTCTGTGGGTCTCTTCTCCGCAGGTCTTGCAGCGAATGCTCACAGGAAGCATCATTACAGCCAACTTGAATTCTTGTTTTTGCTTATTGGCCCTTATCCTCCTTGGAATTTTAGCCGGGTCGAAATCCGCCGGATAGTACGTACACGAAACCTTTCTCCCTGCCATCTCACTGATCAAACCCCTCAACGATGGAGAACCAAGAACGCGATTAGGGTTTGGATGCGGCGTGGGACGATGAACTGCTTGTAATTGCATGCGCTTAAAAAAAAAAAAAAAAAAGTCGGTTCAAGGCTTCAAGCAACCGCGTACTTACCATTCACCGTTATCATTCCTTTTTTCCCACGTTATGAACATCCACAAAACTGCAAAAAAATTAACTCTGGTATATTTTTCTTTTGGGTTTCGTTTAAACCATGAGTTTTTTTGATTTCGTGGTCTTTTAGACTAGTTTGTTTATGAAAAAGGTCCATATAGTTAACTCCGGTTAAAAACAATCCCTTCACACCCTATAGTATGCGTTTATAAAAATAATAAAAAGAAAAGAAAAGAAAAGAAGTCGGTTCAAGGCTTCAAGCAACCGCATACTTACCTTTCAAAGTTTTTTTCCCCACTTTCTACACATCCAAAAAAGTGCAAAAATGGTCATTATGATATACATTTTTTTTGAGTTTTGGTCCAAACCATGAGTTTTTTGGTTTCATGGTCTTTTTGGACTAATTTGTTTGTAAGAATGGCCCTTGTAGTTAACTCCCGTTAAAAACAATTCGTTTACCCCTTCATGTGCCCTCCACATGAGGGTATATCCGTCTTTTTATTTATAGGGATCATTTTTGTAGGAGAAAAAATAAAACCCCGTTTTATATACCATTAGGACGCATAAAACCTTCTTCCGGGTTGCCATTCTTGATTGTTTGTGCGATCTTGTGTACTTGCAGCTTGTTTTGTTAGCTTTTTCCGTTTTAGTTTTGTGCTTCTAGCTCTAGAGATCAAATAGATTTTTTGCAGAAAATTAGGAGGTTAAGGCGTTGACTCTTTGTAAAATTATAAATTCTTCTATGGAATGGTTGGAAGGAAGTGTGCTAGGGTTTAGCAGGGTGGAATTCGAGTTTGGGAGTAGAAAATGGATGAAAATTTGTCTGAATTTCAAATCCGAGCTATTACTTGAAACACCTGAAGGTATATGAAGAATTAAATCATGTAAAATTAAGAATAGTAAGAAGAGTGGTTTTATGCAAAAATTAGGACATATATGAAGCCATGTTTATTTTTTGGGTCCTAATCAATGAGTCTATGTTCCTTTTTAGACCTTTATTTCTTCTAAAGTCAATCATAGTTTCAGAAGATGGTGTTAACTCTTTTCTTCTCTTGAAGGAACCTTTAAAACTGGCACTCGACTCGAGGAAGAAATTCATGTTGAGTCGATTGACCAGTCATTACCTCTTAGGCGTTCTAGTAGGGTTAGCTTTTCGCCTGTGTTGTATGGTTTCCATGTAACTACAGAAGGTTATACGTTTATCAGTGATAGTACACTGATAAATTTGGATGAATCTGCTAACTACAAGGAAACCATGGCAGGCCCTGAGTCTGCCAAATAGAAAGAGGCAATGGACAGCGAGATCCAGTCCATGTATGACAATGAAGTTTAGAACTTGGTTGACAATGTACCAGGTAGTAAGACAGTTAGGTGCAAATGGATCTTCAAGAAAAAGATCGACATGAATGGAAAGGTGCACACGTTCAAGGCGCGGCTGGTTGCGAAGGGCTTTACTCAAACCCCGGGGGTTGACTATGATGAGACCTTCTCACCAGTGGCCAAGATCAAGTCTATTAGGGTTTTGTTAGCCATAGCTGCATTTCATGATTATGAAATCTGGCTGATGGATGTCAAAACCGCCTTCCTAAATGGGAAGCTAAACGAAGATGTTTATATGTGTCAGCCAGAAGGTTTTGTGGATACTAAATACCCCAATAGAATGTGTAAGCTTGAGAAATCAATCTATGGATTGAAGCAAGCTTCTCGCAGATGGAATCTTTGCTTTGATAAGAAGGTCAAATAGTTTGGCTTCTCTAGGAGTGAGGATGAGTCATGTGTATATGTCAAAGCCAGTGGGAGTATAGTTAGCTTTCTAGTACTGTATGTTGATCACATAGTGCTCATAGGAAACGACGTTCTGACCTTGCAGGAAGTTAAGTCCTGGCTTGGAAAATGTTTCGCTATGAAGGATCTAGGAGAGGCTGCCTATATTCTTGGGATAAGGATTTTGAGAAATAGGAGTAGAAGAATAATTGGACTTAGTCAGGGTACTTACTTGGATAAAGTGTTAAAGCGTTTTAGCATTGAGAACTCAAAGAAAGGAGAGTTGCCTATCTAAACCAATACCAAGCTGAGTAAGACTTAGAGTCCGAGTACCGATGCCAAGATAGTAGAAATGAGTCGAGTTTCATATGTTTCTGCAGTTGGCTCAATCATGTATTCTATGACATGTACTCGCCTTGATGTAGCTTTTGCTTTGAGCATGGTTGTGACAACCTGATACTTTTCCAGTCAATAAAGTCAACCTCCTTAAATAAAATTTGGAATTTTATTTATTCCTTTAAGCTCATGTGGGATAGAAAATAATCTAAAAATATATAAACAAAGATTATATAAGTTTTCGGAACCAAAAACGCTCGAAAAACCAAGATTTTTCCCTCGAAAAACAACAAATCTCATTCAACCATCTGTTTTCGGCCGAAAACCCTCAGGCCGAAAACCGATCTCGGCTGAGAACCCATCTCCGGCTGAAAACCCAACAGCTATAAAGGTATTCATCCGAAAACTTGATCATTTCTCACCCTTTCCACCCGAAAACTCTCTCATTTTGCTCCCAATGATCATCCAAAAACACTCATATCTTCAAAAAAGAAACCTTCAAATCTTAATAGTTTTCACCAATAACACCAAGAACAACCTTCATATCTTCAAGTGGATGAAAACAACAGCATAACCGAGAACCTGATTTTGGCGAAGAACTTGTGTTCGACTGAAAACTAGTTCTGACCCAAAACCCCTCTGGACCAAGAACCTGGTCCTCAGATTGAACCTTGACCGAGAAACCTCCCATTCACTTCAAACAATTCTCGGTAACATTTCCTAACACAAAAACAAGTGTTTTCTAACACTTAGATTTATGGTTTCGCTAATTTAAATACAATTATGTGTTTAATTATCATTAGGATATCGTTAATCCCGCGTACATCAACTCGAGGGCCATCTTTCCAGTCTCGTTGTCCAACATGTACACAAACAACTGTGAATTCATACCCCTACATTTTAACTGTTTATAATGCTTTCAGGGGGAATACAAGTAAAACACAAGGATTTCCTTTGTGTTTTTATGCAAACGAATTCAACAAATTAAAAACTTTGCAATTGATACAAACCAAGAGATAACTACATTTTATAAAAATATTTAGATATTTTTATCCCTTTTGTAACATGTTGAGCATAAGGGTAGTTTTCAACATACAACCATAATTGCAAAGTTTTTAGTACAATACATTGTAACGCCCGCAGATTCGGGCTAGTCAAATTAAGGACAGTGAGCATCAAAAATGACTTTTTGATGGAAGATTATTTAGAATAAATAATCTTAACTAGGTTGTGGTATATGTTACAAGGTTTCCGTACATATAAAGAACACTGAAATCCGAGTTATTACGAAGAAGTTATGCCCTGTCAAATTTTTGCGACGGATTCGGTACGATGTTGTAGGACGTAAATAGTGAATTTACGATAGAGTAATATTTAGTCTTAGTAATCTAAACAAAAGTCATAGAATACGTTAAACTGGGAGCGTACATAAAAAGAACGACGAAATCTGACTTCGTATGAGGAAGTTATGATTTTTCTAAGTTTCAGCTTAGCAGTATGCAGCCCAAAGTTCGAATATGAGATCGAGTGATTTCTAGCCGAAACAATCTAAACGAGAATCGAAGATCTCGTCGATAGTAGTCCAACGGTAAAAAGACAGACAAAAATGGACGTCAGATGACGAAGTTATGAATTTCTAACGGATTTTTCCTATCCTGGCCTACTAAAAATAATATAATAAAAATAAAGTCAAAATTAGCCGACGGAGTCTAAACGAGAGTTGTAGAGCATAATCTCACCTACGCATCGATAAAAAAGAACTTCGAAAACGGAGATCGTATGCGAGAGTTATGATTTTTTGAAATTCTAGGCACGCATCCCAAAGGGGGAACGCCTCACGTTTAATTGGGGATCGCCCCTCGTTCATTACTTGGCTCCGGATTGGCCATGTCGATGATGAGTCAACGGATAAGGGATTGGGATGGAACCCTGCTCCTACACGCAGCGTTCGGGTGGAACGCGCTGCGTTCGGGGAACGCCCTGCGTACTCATGGGGAATGCATTGTGTTCGAGACCAAATTCACCCTATAAATACATCACATGGGCAGCCGAGTTTGGTTGCCAAATTTATTCTCTCTCATCCATATTACCTCGATTTACGTGCAAGATATACCTCGAAGCCCCGGTATCATCCGGAACCCGAAGCAAGTCCCGAAGCCCCGAAGATCCCGAGAAAAAGAGTTTTCAAGCTGAAGCTCTGCTCGCGAGAAGTCCGGTTTCTAAGGTAACATTCCGGTTTCACCGAAGAATTACTACTTGAAGAAGCGTTGTCCGATCATCGTCTTATCAAGTGAGTGTATAGTTACTTTCTTCTAACACATAGATATGAAGTATTTGCTATGAAATACGTGCTATGTGTTTATATATTGTTTGTTTACTTGAGATACATGTTGAATGAATGTTTCATACAGTTTTTAAATGATTTAAATTGTATATGTATTTGCATCTACAAATATGTTAGGTAGGACATGGGTAGATGAAATAGTTGATGTGAGATGAAATGATAATATGTTTTGATGATATCAATGCTCTAGTTAACTAGTCGAATAGAGATGGTGACCACAGACTGTTCTAGACAATCCAATGAAAAGTTAACAGGTTCGTAACCTGTAGGTGTTTTTGAACTCAATGTGTTCATTAGGTATTTTTGAACTCTATGTGTTCACTCGGTATTTTTGAACTCAATGTGTTCATTAGGTATTTTTGAACTAGATGTGTTCACTTGGTGTTGTTAAACTGAGTGTGTTCACTAGGTATTTTAGAACTAAGTGTTCACCGGATGTTTTGAATTACGTATTCACCTGATGTATGAAGCACAGGCAGCAATGAACTTTGTGCCAATTCCTTAAGTCAATCCTTAGGCATGAATGAGTGAAAGATAGTTGATTCTTAGGGTAAATCCTTAATATATAAAGGAGATAATGGGGATGGGTAATTGGGTTGATTGGTTTATGAATGATTATAATAATTATATTATTGTGGGTTGAAAACCCTATATGCTCACCAGGCTCCCAAGCCTGACCCACTCAGTTTTCTTTGTATCACAGGTATCGATACGAAGACATATTTCACCGAGAGATTAAAGGAGATGTAAATCATTAGTGTAAAATAATGTAAGTTATGTTTATGCTTATGTGTCTATATTGACCAGGACATCGCAAATGTTTTAAAATGAATAAATTGCATTTCTTCGGAAATGCTTTGATAAAGAATTTATCATGTTTTCTGGAAACAAATTCCGCAACACTTTTATTCAAAGGATTACTCTGATTTTATAAAACAAAGCATAAACAAATCGATTTTTTTGGCCATGAATTTGGGATGTCACAGTTGGTATCAAAGCATTAGTTTAAGCAAACTAGGAATTTGTAGGAAATTTCTTGACTTAAACTTAGAATGCTAAGAAATGATCGTGAGGATTGTGTCTAAAATATTTTAGGTAGTACACCTGATTTCAAACAAGAACTAGTTTATTTTAGGAATGATGCCTAAAATGCTTTTATGTGCTAAATGTTATATGTTTTCCATATATGATATTATTGGTTCGGATCTATGGTATGTTGCCGACCAGATCTGGAAACCTTATGTGTTCAGGATTCTAAGCGTATGACTACGATATTTGAACTAGCATGTAAACGTTTCGAAGAGATAAGGATGATTTGAATATCTATCATGAATGAGGATCTAAATTCACCTTATTCGATGTATAAATCAAAAATGGCAAGAACCAGAAGTGGAGTTGGGAACGCGAACATGAATCGACCACCTATAGTTGAGCAAGCACCTGTTGTAGCAGCAGCACCTGAGCCAATAACGATGGCCAGAGTGCAGATGATGATTCAAACGATGTTGGATCTTCAGATGGAGGAAACAAGGCGTTTGCTTCAGCAGAATCGTGAAGAACTTACCATGCCTATTGAACAGCCCGAAGTGAATGAAGGGCAATTGTAAGGGGGAAATTTCAGTCGATCTGTTGGTCAAACTGAACTGCTGTGGTTAGGAGGATTAACCAAGGTGATGGAGTCGAAAGAAATGAATGCAAGTACAAGGACTTTATGACTTGCAAGCCGTCAACTTTCACTAGGAAAGAAGATCCGATCGGAGTTATGGATTGGATCTCAAAAATGCAGCTAGCATTCATGACATGTGGTTGTAAGGGCAAGCTACAAACCATATTTGCAGTACGTCAGTTCAGAGGTGGCGTTGTTCGCTGGTGGAACTCTCTGGGGAATACCATAAGCCCCAATGAGCCACTGCAACTGACTTGGGCAGAATTCTTGGTGCGATTCAAACGAAAGTTCTACTCGGACCAAAATTTGCTAGAGCTAGAGAACCAATTCCTGACGTTAAAGAAGGACAACATGTCCATTGATGAATATACCAATACCTTCACAGACAAGATGGAGTTTTCTTTGCGTATTGTCCCAGACGAGCTGGCGAAAATAGATAGGTATGCAAAGGGACTACCATGGGAGTACATTGTGCCAGTACACCAGGCACCTACCCTGGAGGCAGCCATATGGGTTGCCAAGTTTGTCGAAGAAATGATCAAGGGCAGAACCGCCAACAAGGTTAAAGTTGGCGAGAAAAGAAATTTTGAAGGATCCCCAAGGTCTGACGAGAAGAGAAAATTCTCGAAGTCTAGTTTGAAGAATTTCGAAGGAGGGGGAGATGAAGTAAGATGGTGTGATAAGTGCAATAAGAAACACTTGGGAAAATGTGGCGAGGAGGTGACATGTTTCAAGTGTGGAAATCATGGGCACTATGCCAATGAGTGTGCATCTAGTAAGAAAGTTTGTTATGAATGTAACGAAAAAGGGCATATTTCGATCAATTGCCCAAAGAGGAATGAACCAAAAAATCCAAAGGCAAGAGCATTTCAGATGATCCTTGACGAAGCAGATGGCAATGCAAGGAATTAGGAATAAGGATTTCATATCTAAAGATCAAGTTATGAAGTAGCAATGTGAATAGTAACATGTGGTGTAGCCTATTAAAGGCATAGTATAGGGTGAACTTGAACCTTTGTGTAATCGTTTCAAGAATTAGTATAAACCCTGGTTTTGTTATCTGATGTGTTGAATGATTATAGGAATTATGTATGGTGACTTGGTTGACTGCGAGACAATACTTGGGACGAGTATGAGTTAGTGTGAATGGTAGTAGAGGCTTATAATACCGGAAGCATAGGACTCACACTTGGATTAGGGAAAGTCACAAGGTTACCAAGAAACTAGTAATTGATTTTGTTTTATTCAAGTATGTCATTACCTTTGTTTCGGTAATGACTAGTAAGATGGTTGTTATTCCAACCCTAGTGGTCATATAAAATTGAGTCCGACTACGATGAGTTTGTTACATGGTTCAGAGGACCAAGTTCGATGTAACATCTGACTTAAGTCAGAAGATTTAAATCAATGCGATCATTGGTATCTCGCTCATTATAAATGAAGTTTGTAGCTGAAAATGCTACATGTTAAAATATGGTTATATCGCATTAGAATATGAAGGAAGGTATATTCCATTTTGGAATTTAACTCTAAAAGATCTGAGTCTAAGCATTGCCTCATACGATGAGAGGTCATTAGAGCACGACCCATCGGTCTGTTACAATAGATAAAGGAAAGTATTTATCCTAAGAAGAAGAAATAGTCCTCAATAAGGACTTATTTTGTAACTCGAAGGTTATGATTGTAGTCAAGAAGCCCTAGAGTTAGATATTTTTTCGAGGAAACATAGAAGTTATAGTTATTACCTAGGATGAAGAGATACTGTATGGAATCATTATAAAAGCCCTATTTCGATGATGATTATGGGACGTAATCATCCTAAGGGGGAGATAATTATAACGCCCGCATATTTGGGCTAGTCAATTTAAGGACAATGAGCATCAAAAATGACTTTTTTATGGAAGATTTTTTAGAATAAATAATCTTAACTAAGTTGTGGTATATGTTACAAGGTTTCCGTACATATAAAGAACGCAAAAATCCAAGTTATAACGAAGAAGTTATGACCTGTCAAAGTTTCACGACAGATTCGGGACGATGCTGTAGGACGTAAATAGTGAATTTATGATAGAGCGATATTTAGCCTTAGTAATCTAAACAAAAGTTGTAGAATACGTTAAACCGAGAACGTACATAAAAAGAACAATGAAATCTGACTTCGTATGAGGAAGTTATGATTTTTCTAAGTTTCAGCTTAGGAGTATGCATCCCAAAGTTCGAATATTAGATCGAGTGATTTCTAGCTGAAACAATCTAAACGAGAATCGAAGATGTCATCGATAGTAGTCCAACGGTAAAAAGACAGACGAAAGCGGACATCAGATGAAGAAGTTATGAATTTCTAACGGAGTTTTCCGGTCCCGACCTACTAAAAATAATATAATAAAAATAAAGTCAAAATTAGCCGACGGAGTCTAAACGAGAGTTGTAGAGCATAATCTCACCTACGCGTGGATATAAAGAACGTTGGAAACGAAGATCGTATGCGAGAGTTATGATTTTATGAAATTCGAGCCACGCATCCCAAAGGGGGAACACCCCGCTTTCATTACTTGGCTCCGGATTGGCCACGTCGATGCTGAGTCAACGGATAAGGGATTAGGACAGAACCCTGCTCCTATGCGCAGCGTTCGGGTGGAACGCGCTGCGTACGGGGAACGCTCTGCGTACTCATGAGGAGCACGTTGCGTTCGAGACCAGATTCACCCTATAAATAGATTACAAGAGCAACCGATTTTGGTTGCCACATTTTTCTCACTCTCCTATATTACCTCGATTTATTTGCAAGATTTACCCCCGAAGCCCCGGTATCACCCTTACACCCGAAGCAAGTCCCGAAGCCCCAAAGATCCCGAGAAAAAGAGTTTTCAAGCCGAAGCTCGACCCGCGAGAAGTTCGGTTTCTAAGGAAACATTCCGGTTTCACCGAAGAATTACTACTTGAAGAGCCATAGTGTTGTCCGATCATCGTCTTATCAAGTGAGTGTATAGTTACTTAATTCTAACACATAGATATGAAGTATTTGCTATGAAATACGTGTTATGTGTTTATACATTGTTTGTTTACTTGAAATAGATGTTGAATGAATGTTTCATACAGGTTTTTAAATGATTTAAATTGTATATGTATTTGCATCTACAAATATGTTGGGTAGGACATGGGTTGATGAAATAGTTGATGTGAGACAAAATGATAAGAAGTTTTGATGATATCAATGTCCTAGTTAACTAGTCGAATAGAGATGGTGACCACAGACTGTTCTAGACAATCCAATGAAAAGTTAATAGGTTCGTAACTTGTAGGTGTTTTTGAACTCAGTGTGTTCATTAGGTATTTTTGACCTCTATGTGTTCACTTGGTATTTTTGAACTCAATGTGTTCATTAGGTATTTTTGAACTCAATGTGTTCTTTAGTTATTTTTGAACTCTATGTGTTCACTTGGTATTTTTGAACTCAATGTGTTCATTAGGTATTTTTAATTAGATGTGTTCACTTGGTGTTGTTAAACTGAGTGTGTTCACTAGGTATTTTAGAACTAAGTGTTCACCGGATGTTTTGAATTACGTGTTCACCTGATGTATGAAGCACAGGCAGCAATGAACTTTGTGCCAATTCCTTAAGTCAATCCTTAGGCATGAATGAGTGAAAGATAGTCGATTCTTAGGGTAAATCCTTAATATATAAAGGAGATAATGGGGATGGGTAATTGGGTTGATTGTTTTATGAATAATTATAATAATTATATTACCTTGGGTTGAAAACCCTATATGCTCACCAGGCTCCCAAGCCTGACCCACTCAGTTTTCTTTGTATCATAGGTATCGATACGAAGACATATTTCACTGAGAGATTAAAGGAGATGTAAATCATTAGTGTAAAATAATGTAGGTTCTGTTTATGCTTATGTGTCTGTATTGACCAGCACATCGTAAATGCTTTAAAATGAATAAATTGCATTTCTTCGGAAATGCTTTGATAAAGAATTTATCATGTTTTCTGGAAACAAATTCTGCAACACTTTTAATCAAAGGATGACTCTGATTATATAAAACAAAGCATAAACAAATCGATTTTTTCTGGCCGTGAATTTGGGGATGTCACATACATCACATACATTCAAACTATAGTTGATATAGTTTGGGAACATTACAGAACTTTACAGAATTCATTACACGAAACGAGGACATACATTCAAACTATAATAGGTATAGTTTGGGATAAAACACATTGTTTTTCTATTTCAAGAACATGATACAGAAACGAACACATATAAAATATGGTAGATATAGTTTATGATATACAAGACTATTTTCTGAATACAAGAGTACGTTACTAAACAATTATTTAAGTATAATTATTTTTACTCAACAAGTTATAAATACAGTTTCAAGTACAATAGAACACTATACCAGTACACGTAAACTTGTTAATACAAGGTTGTGACACACTACTTCAATTGTACCCTCCGGAGTGCGGAACTAAATCCTACCACTGTATAACCAGAGTGTGACAACCCGATATTTCGACTCTATGTAATGACCTAAAAAGTCAAGTATTGTAACTACTTTTGAAATAATGAAATTAACTTCAAAAATAAAATGTGCAAAAGTCTCTATATGGATATCTATTATGCTAGATAATATGTCAAGGTTTATAGAAATACTAAGAACGCAAAAATCCGAGTTATAACGAAGAAGTTATGACCATTCTAAGATTTCCGACAAAACCGACAACACCGATTAAACGAAAAACGTGAAGTTTCAATACAATAGTTTTTAGCCTTATGTATCTAAATGAAAGTTGTAGATATCATTAAACCGTGAGCGTACACAAAAAGAACGTCCAAATCTGACTTCGTATGAGGAAGTTATGATTTTTCCAAGATCCGGATATAGCAGTAGACAGCTAAAAACTCGAAATAGAGCTCGAGAGACTTTTGACCGAAACAACCTAAATGAGAATCGAAGGTCTCAACAATAGTAGCGCAATGGCAAAAAGTCTGACGAAAACGGACATCGGATAAAGAAGTTATGGATTTTTAACGGACTTTTCATGTCCCGGCCCGTTAAAAATAAATAATTAAAAATAAAGTCAAAATTTGCCAACAAAGTCTAAACGAGAGTTGTAGAGCATATTTCAGCTACGCGTGCATATAAAGAGCGTCGAAAACGGAGCTCGTACGCGAAAGTTATGAATTATACAAGTTCGGGGTCCAAAATCTGAGGCTGTCAGGCCTGCCACGACGTGGCACAGTTCGCCGCGACCCGGCAAGTGACTGAGGGCGTCCAATCAATGGAAGAGGATAAGAGGACTCACCACGACGTGGCACCCAAAAATCCACCCTATAAATAGAACTCTTGGGGTGTCGGGTTTAGGTGCTCCATTCTTCCATCTCTCGTGCCGAAACTCTCCGGTTAAGCTCCCGAAGCCCCGGTTTTCACACTCAAGTTCCGAAGGAAGGTACTACACTCCCGAGACTCCCGAGATTCCTGAGAATCCCGAGAAAATCGACTTTCACAAGCCGAAGTTCTGCTCGATTTTCATCTCGCTTTCTCCAATCAATCAAGTGAGTTCATACCCCTATAAACTACACTTTCAAATGTTTATCAATGCTTTTTATACACTTTTAAGGGGGGAAATACAAGTAAACACACGGTTATTATCGTGTGTAAAATAAAGTTTCACTATATACTCTTTTATCAAGTGAATCATATGTGATTCATAACTACTACATAGGAACTTTCGTATGCTATATATATTCTTGATAACATCTTGTCTTTTGGAAATAAAACATGTATATATATATATATATATATATATATATATATATATATATATATATATATGCGAATCAAACCCTTTATTTATATTTTAAGTATATGTGATCATTTATGCCACTTTAAATGTTATACTTTACATAACAAGTGAGCATTACACTAGGGTTTACTATATGAACGAATCACACACATTTTGAGAAACTATAATAGGTATAGTTTACGAGAAAATCATGAACATTTACATACTAGAAACACTATATCAAAGAGATACTTTCATATACAAGAACAAATGGACATTTTCATACATAAATCTGTTTTATACTAAGTTTTGTGAGACATTTCACGTATTTTCGAGTATGCATTTTAAGTCCTATATTATATACCATAATCCCTTGTAGGGGGAGCGTGATACTTGTGTATAGATCTATACAGGGTTGACAATCCTGCACCTAAGTTGTTAGCTACAGCTAGGCCGGTAGGCCTGGGATGACAAACGTCATAACATTTCAACCCCTGAAGAACGTTGTTACAGGAAGTCTGGGTCATTAGTATGGTTATAAAACTCACATGGAGTATTAAGAACTTATTGATTTACAGGGTTATCAAATGCCTTAGTGATTTTATACTTACACAAATCTACTACTCTAGGCATGAAAACACGATTGCATTTCAGTTTTGGCACTTTTAAACTACTACACACTTATAAACGGATATTGGATTTCTAAAAACAAACCTTCAAAATAGTCGAGTCTTTGTAGAAGACTACTTTTATACTAGTAGGAAATATTGGATTTTCTAGGAGTTTTCAAACATCTACAAACAAATTTATTTGATTTTATTCAAAAAGTGACATTAAATACTTATGAACTCACCAGCTTAAATGTTGATCTACTCTTTCAAATCTACTTGTATTTCTCAGGGATTCAGTAATATAGGTAACCTTCAGCTTTTGCAGAAGGGATGCTTAGGCGTCTAAACAAATATTTTGACAACATATTGTAATTGATATTTTGGAACATGTAATACTTACAAATGATGTAACTTTTTCAATTATATATATGTTGGTTGTGTTTACTTTCTTTACTATGTATTCAACTGTTTCGATACTATATGAAGTCATCCGCCCTCGAACGATTCCGCCGTTCTGGTTTGGGGGTGTGACAGATTGGTATCAGAGCATTGTTTATAGTGAACTAAGTATATCGAACCACATAAGATATACAAACTATAAATGCATAAGGGACTAAAACTCTCTGACAAAATGTTTTCACACCTAAAACCTGGTTTCATTTAATTTAGATTGTTTTGGGTCGTAAAAGTACAATTACATGCATACAACAATATATTTTCATGGTTAGAACTATACAAGAAGTATTAAGACAAGTTGGACACTACGATTAGGCCTCGACATATGTAATTGGATTTGGGACGAATATAGCCTGATCACCTATATTTATCCGAGATTTGACTAACGTGTGTCGAGGAATGGTTGTAGTAAGAAACAAGTCAAAACTTACCAAAATAAACATTAGTATCAAACATACAAATTTAAATACTATATGAGTATTTGGTACATGCAATAGTTTAATCAACATGCTTAGTTTTACATGTTTCAAGTTTTGTTCAATTCCTATAACCCTATTCTCGTATAGTCAAATGGCTGGATTCATTCCACACGAAGACCCCTACTATCTCAACCAAGGTAACGGGGGATGGGTCGAAGAAGATCCTGAAGGGGATGAAGAACCTATCGAGTTGGATGAAGGGTATGACTTTGGGACAGACTCATAACCAGAGGTAATCAACCCACCAGCCGCTCAACCTCCTGCTCTTAGGAGAAACTTTCAGGGACCAACTCCCGTTTTGGGAAGTCACCTCCACCATTGGAGTCAACAGTAAGGAGTGCGTCCTCCCTACGGCATGTGTCGAGATTTCTACGATGTCTGCGGCTGAGGTTCAGCCGATCGAGCACTCCCAGTCATGGTGGGCAAGCTGGCCAACCAGTCCTATCAATCTGGGGTCCAAGCAAGCCGGATTCGTGAAGTCAACGTGGAAGTACAGGTTCACAGTTCTGACATCCGCCGACTGGATAGGTTGCAGGATGACATCCAACTACGCGCCAACGCATTCCAAGCACAAATGATTGCAGCCCTCTCTAAGATAAGGGAACAGCAAGCCGCCTTCGATAGGCGTCTTATGGAAGCAAAGCAATCAGACGTGGAGTCAAGCTCCAAGCGCAACCTACGTCGCAAGTAGTGCTTGCCGAATCCCAAAATTTTGTTATAGAATAGGACCATCGACTAAAAGTCTTACTTTTCTTTAACTTCCTGTAATCGGAGACCTTTAGAAGGGCCGAAATTTTCCTAACTCCAAATGTAACTCGGCATATGTTTAATATATATGAAGAAATTCCGTTGTGTGTAAATTCTTTGACTACCACTCAGATTCATAAGTTTATCTAACACTATGCAAACTTTTATTATGAGTCAAACTCTAAACCATGGGTAGGTCAGTCGAATTTATAAATTGATAAAAATGACAAATTTATTAGCACACTAAAAAATTATGTTCTTCATTCTATTTCTTTACCAGCACAATGCCGCCCCGTAGATCTACACGCCATGTCAACAACGCACCACCTCCACCACCACCCCCTCCATCAACGGAAAATGCCGCATTAATAGCTGTTGTAACAGCTGCAGTAACAGCGATAATGGCCCAAATGAGTAACAATGGTTCTGGTGGGGGAGTAAATAGTTCTACGAATGGCCAACGTCAAGGTCGTTCAGGGGATTGTACATACAAGGATTTCATGAATAGCAAACCCATTACTTTTAATGGGGCCGGAGGAATAATGGCTCTATCACAGTGGATAGAGAAAACTGAAGCAGTTTTTGAGATTTGTTCTTGTCCGGAAGGGAATAAAGTGAAGTTCGCTGCATGTACTTTCTCTGAGAGAGCTCTGACATGGTGGAATGACCATGTCAATTCACTAACGCTAGTAGTGGCTAACTCTATGGGCTGGGAGAATCTAAAACAAGTACTACTGCAAGAGTACTGTCCACGGGGCGAATTACAAAAGCTCGAACAGGAACTTTGGGGCCTTACCATGGTAGGCTCAGATATCACGACCTATACCAACAGGTTCAGTGATTTGGCAATCCTTTGCTCAGGAATAGTTGCTCTAGAGAGCAAGAAGATCAAAAGGTACATCTGGGTGCTGTCACCCCAGATTCGAGGAACTGTTCTAGCTTCCAAACCAACCACCTTCGATAGCGCCAAACAGTTGGCACAAGCTCTCGTGGACCATGGGGTCTGCCAAAACATCGCAACCACTGCACCGGAGCAACGCAGAGGAAGCAACAACAACAACGACAATACCAACAACAACAAGAAGAAGAGGTTCTGGAACAAAAGGAAGAGTCAACCATCACAGGAACCTTCCAAGAAACAACAGATTGTGGCAGTCCATGCTGCTACTGCCCCCACTGCTGCTCCTGTTACCCCCACACCAGTAAAGCGATATGTTGGGAACTTCCTGAAGTGCAGCAAGTGCAATTTCCACCACAATGGAAATTGTCAGGAGATGCACTGCAACAACTGCAACCAGAAGGGGCACACTGCCCGTTTTTGTAAGGCACCGGCACGACCAATCACCCAAGTCCCTGGGGTCGGTGTGGGCCAGACGTGTTATGGTTGTGGTGAGGCTGGACACTACAAGAGGGACTGTCCTAAGGCAAGGAATGCTGGCGGCACGGGACGAGTGCTGGCAATAGGGCAGAACGAAGCGATAGCTGATCCCACGGTGGTTACGGGTACGTTTCTCCTCAATAATGTTTATGCATGCATACTCTTTGATTGTGGTGCGGAGAGGAGTTTCGTGAGTCATAAATTCAAGCACGTACTAAAACAGAACCCTAAAACACTCAATAAGATATTTACAGTAGAAATGGCAAACGGTAGAACAGAAAGCACGAACAATATGTACATAGGTTGCACACTAACTCTAAACGAACACTCATTTCAAATCGATCTAATGTCGATCACTATAAAGAGCTTTGATGTCATCATCGGTATGGATTGGTTAAGCCTACTTCATGCCGATATACTTTGTCACTAAAGGGCTGTTCGCCTAAATCTGCCAAACGGCGAAACTCTTGTCATTTATGGTGACAAACCCGGTACAAATTTACAAATCGTCTCTTGCGTCAAAGCCCAAAAATACCTACGTAAAGAGTAACATGCCTTCTTAGCCCACGTGGTAGATAAGGAAAAAGAAATGAAAGGCATCAGAGACATTCCAGAAGTCTGCGATTTTCCCGATGTCTTCCCTGAAGATCTTCTCGGAGTTCCACCAGAACGTCAAGTTGAGTTCAGAATCGACTTAATTCCCGGAGCTACACCAGTAGCCAAGTTTCCATACCGTCTAGAACCGGCAGAGATGCAGGAGTTATCCAGCCAACTAAACGAACTACTCAACAAAGGGTTCATCAGGCCGAGTTTCTCACCTTGGGGAGCACTAGTCTTGTTCGTAAAGAAGAAGGATGGATCTTTCCGCATGTGCATCGATTACCAGGAACTCAACAAGCTCACTATCAAGAACCGATATCCCTTACAACGCATTGACGACTTGTTCGACCAACTCCAAGGAGCGAGTTATTTCTCAAAGATCGACTTAAGATCCGAGTACCACCAACTACGAGTCTTGGAAGGAGATGTTCCCAAAATAGCTTTTCGAACTCGTTATGGTCACTACGAGTTTGTAGTGATGCCCTTTGGATTAACAAACGCACCAGCAGTGTTCATGGACTTAATGAACCGGGTGTGTCGTTCGTTTCTAGACAAGTTTGTAAATCGTATTCATAGATGACATACTCATTTATTCGAAGACTAAAGAGGATCACAGTCAACACCTCCGACAAGTCTTGGAAACGCTAAGAAAAGAGAAGCTATACGTAAAATTCTCCAAGTGCGAATTTTGGATTCGGAAGGTAGATTTCCTAGGTCACGTGGTTAGCAGAGACGGAATACACGTGGACCCTTCCAAAATTAAGGCAATCGAGAACTGGTCAGCTCCAAGAACCCCAACGGAAATTCAACAATTCATGGGCCTTGCTGGCTACTACCGAAGGTTTATACAGAACTTCTCGAAGATTGCGAAACCACTTACCACCTTGACCCCAAAGGGTGTTACTATTGATTGGAAAGAAAGACAAGACACTGCATTCCAAACACTGAAGCAAGCTCTATGCAGCGCACCTATATTGTCCTTTCCAGAAGGAACAAAAGATTTCATGGTCTACTGTGATTCATCTAATCAAGGTCTTGGATGCGTACTAATGCAACGAGGTAAGGTCATCGCTTACGCCTCGAGGAAACTTAAGGCGCACGAAGTCAACTACACTACCCACGATCTTCAACTAGGAGCAGTCGTTTTCGCACTAAATATCTGGAGACACTATCTTTATGGCACAAAATGCACAATCTTCACCGATCATAAGAGCCTTCAGCACATTCTCAACCAAAAAGAACTCAACATGAGGCAGAGACGATGGGTTGAACTACTTAATGACTACGAATGCGAGATTCACTATCACCCAGGAAAAGAAAACGTAGTAGCTGATGCTCTTAGTCGAAAAGAATACTCAGGTTGCCGAGTGAAATCCTTAACCATGACGATCCATTCACGTCTGTCCATACAAATCAAGGAAGCTCATAGGGAAGCCTTGAAAACAGAGAATGTGGCAGGTGAAGCCCTAAGAGGAATGGACAAGAATCTTGAAGTCAAGGGTGACGGAGTTCGTTACTTCATGGATCGGATCTGGACACCGAAGTTTGATGGATTCAGAGACGTGGTCATGAATGAGGCTCATAAGACTCGATACTTCGTGCATCCAGGTTTGGACAAGATGTATCTGGACCTCAAGAAACTTTATTGGTGGCCGAACATGAAATCAGAGATCGCTACATATGTGGGCAAGTGTCTGACTTGTGCCAAAGTCAAGGTAGAATACCAAAAACCATCAGGATTACTACAACAACCCGAGATACCCGAGTGGAAGTGGGAACGGATAACCATGGACTTCATAACCAAATTACCCAAGACAACAAGTGGGCTAAACACCATCTGGGTAATTGTCGATAGGTTAACAAAATCCACACACTTCCTACCCATTAATGAAACCGATAAGATGGAGAAGCTAACTCCAACTTACATCCGAGAGATTATACGACTGCACGGTGTACCTATATCCATTATCTCTGATAGAGATAGTAGATTCACCTCGCGATTCTGGCAATCGTTACAAAAATCTAGGAACGAGGCTCGGCATGAGTACTTCTTACCATCCACAAACCGACGGTCAAAGTGAGAGGACCGTACAAACCTTGGAAGATATGCTAAGATCTTGTGTAATCAATTTTGGTAAAGCATGGGATACCCATTTACCACTAATTGAATTTTTGTACAACAATAGCTATCACTCCAACATTAAATTTGCTCCATTCGAAGCCCTCTACGGCCAGAAGTGCAGATCACCACTATGCTGGAGTGAAGTAGGTGACACACAACTAGCCAAGGGAAAAGTACCCGACAACACTCTCACTGGCCCGGAAATCATAAGAGATACAACCGAGAAGATTGTACAAATTCGGGAACAACTAAAGGTTCAAGAGACAGACAAAAGAGTTATGCGGACAAAAGACAGAAGCCCTTGGAATTTCAGGTCGGGGACCGAGTACTATTAAAGGTCTCGCCCTGGAAAGGGTTAATACGTTTCGGAAAACATGGGAAACTAAACCCAAGGTATATCGGACCATTCGAGATCCTCGCAAGGATCAGCCCGGTAGCCTACAAACTTCGTCTACCGTAGGAACTCAATAATGTACACCCTACCTTTCATGTGTCAAACTTGAAGAAATGTTTGTCCGATGAGACCCTCGTCATCCCTTTAGACGAGATCGAAATCAACGAGAGTCTCCACTTTATAGAAGAACCAATTGAAATCATGGATAGGGAAATAAAAAGAAAAAAACAAAGTCGCATCCCCATCGTGAAGGTCCGCTGGAATACAAAGCGAGGACCTGAATACACTTGGGAACACGAAGATCAGATGAAACACAAGTACCCACACCTTTTTCCCTAATCCACAAGTTTTTTTCTTACATTAAATTACGGGACGAAATTTCCTCTAACGGGGGGATGATGTGACAACCCGATATTTCAGCTCTATGTAATGACCTAAAAGGTCAAGTATTGTAACTACTTTTGAAATAATGAAATTAACTTTGAAAATAAAATGTGCAGAAGTCTCTATAGGGATATCTATTATGCTAGATAATGTGTCAAGGTTTATAGAAATACTAAGAACGCAAAAATCCGAGTTACAACGAAGAAGTTATGACCATTCTAAGATTTCCGACAAAACCGGCAACATCGATTAAATGAAAAATGCGAAGTTTCAATACAATAGTTTTTAGCCTTAAGTATCTAAATGAAAGTTGTAGATATCATTAAACCGTGAGCGTACACAAAAAGAACGTCCAAATCTGACTTCGTATGAGGAAGTTATGATTTTTCCAAGATCCGGATATAGCAGTAGACAACTAAAAACTCGAAATAGAGCTCAAGAGACTTTTGACCGAAACAACCTAAATGAGAATCGAAGGTCTCAACAATAGTAGCGCAACGGCGAAAAGTCTGATGAAAACGGACATCAGATGAAGAAGTTATGGATTTTTAACGGACTTTTCGTGTCCCGGCCCATTAAAAATAAAGTCAAAATTTGTCGACGAAGTCTAAACGAGAGTTGTAGAGCATATTTTCAGCTACACGTGCATATAAAGAACGTCGAAAACGGAGCTTATACGCAAAAGTTATGGATTTTAGAAGTTTGGGGTCCAAAATCCGAGGCTGTCAGGCCTGCCACGACGTGGCACAGTTCGCCGCGACCCGACAAGTGACTGAGGGCGTCCAATCAATGGAAGAGGATAAGAGGACTCACCATGACATGGCACGCCCTTTTCCATGACGTGGCACCCAAAAATCCACCCTATAAATAGAACTCTTGGGGTGTCGGGTTTAGGTGCTCCATTCTTCCATCTCTCGTGCAGAAACTCTGCGGTTAAGCTCCCGAAGCCCTCCCAAAGCCTCAGTTTTCACACTCAAGTTCTGAAGGAAGGTTCTACACTCCCGAGACTCCCGAGATTCCCGAGAATCTCGAGAAAATCGACTTTCACAAGCCGAAGTTCTGCTCGATTTTCATCTCGTTTTCTTCAAATCAATCAAGTGAGTTCATACCCCTATAAACTACACTTTCAAATGTTTATCATTGCTTTTTATACACTTTTAAGGGGGGAAATACAATTAAACACACGGTTATTATCGTGTGTAACATAAAGTTTCACTATATACTCTTTTATCAAGTGAATCATATGTGATTCATAACTACTACATAGGAACTTTCGTATGCTATATATATTCTCGATAACATCTTGTCTTTTGGAAATAAAACATGTTTATATATATATATATATATATATATATATATATATATATATATATATATATATATATATATATATATATATATATATATATATATGCGAATCAAACCCTTTATTTATACTTTAAGTATATGTGATCATTTATGCCACTTTAAATGTTATACTTTACATAACAAGTGAGCATTACACTAGGGTTTACTATATGAACGAAACACACACATTTTGAAAAACTATAATTGGTATAATTCACAAGAAAATCATGAACATTTACATACTAGAATCACTATATCGAAGAGATACTTTCATATACAAGAACAAATGGACATTTTCATACATAAATCTGTTTTATACTAAGTTTTGTGAGACATTTCACGTACTTTCGAGTATGCATTTTAAGTCCTGTATTATATACCATAATCCCTTGTAGAGGAGTGTGATACTTGTGTATAGATTTATACGGGAATGACAATCCCGAACCTAAGCTGTTAGCTACAGCTAGGCCGGCAGGCCTGGGGTGACAAACGTCATAACATTCCAACGCCTGAAGAACGTTGTTACAGGCAGTCTGGGTCATTAGTATGGTTATAAAACTCACATGGAGTATTAAGAAATTATTGATTTATAGGGTTATCAAATGCCTTAGTGATTTTATACTTACACAAATCTACTACTCTAGGCATGAAAAACACGATTGCATTTCAGTATTGGAACTTTTAAACTACTACACACTTATGGACGGATATTGGATTTCTAAAAACAAACCTTCAAAATAGTCGAGTCTTTGTAGAAGACTACTTTTATACTAGTAGGAAATATTGGATATTCTAGGAGTTTTTCGAACATCTACAAACAAATTCATTTGATTTTATTCAAACAGTGACATTAAATACTTATGAACTCACCAGCTTAAATGCTGATCTACTCTTTCAAATCGACTTGTATTTCTCAGGAATTCAGTAATACAGGTAAACTTCAGCTATTGCAGAAGGGATGCGTAGGTGTCTAAACAAATCTTTTGACAACATATTGTAATTGATATTTTGGAACATGTAATGCTTACAAATGATGTAACTTTTTCAATTATATATATGTTGGATGTGTTTACTTTCTTTACTATGTATTCAACTCTTTCGATACTATATGAAGTCATCCGCCCTCGAACGATTCCGCCGTTCTGGTTTGGGGGTGTGACACAGAGTCTCTTGGAGGGAGATCACGAGATTTGTTTATAGATCTATACGGGACTGACAATCCCAAACCTAAACTGCTAGCTACAGTTAGGCAGGCATGCCTGGGGTGACAAATATTATACCGTTCCGACGTCTGAAGAACGTCGTAGAGGTCACTAGGTCACATCAAGCATGGTTATACCAAACTCACAACAATATAAACTAACCATTTGTTTACGAGATTTCAATTCTTCAAATAGTTTTATTTTAATTAATAAAACTACTATACACTACAACTGGAGGATTCCAGGGAATACAAACACATGGCTTTATTTTAAGTAATAAATCTACTATACATTACTGGTGGCAACCAAGGTTTTCATTCAGAACACGCTATATATTATTGGTGGTAGCCAAGGTTTTCATATAGAACATACTATACATTACTGGTGGTAGCCAGGGTTTTCATACAGAACGTACTATACATTACTGTGGTAGCCAGGGTTTTCATACAGAACGTACTATACTTTACTTGTGGTAGCCAGGGTTTTCATACAGAACATACTATACCTTACTGGTGGTAGCCAATGTTTTCATATAGAACATATTATACACTACTCGAAGTAATCAGGGATTTCATTCAATGGTTTTCATACAAGACAACACGATACAATACAACTGGTGGTATCCAGGCATACATACTAATACTTTCACATACAACTACAGAATACAGTAACTAACATACACTTGGTCTTAGGGTTTAAGACTACTTTACACTACTAAAGAAAATATTGGATTTTCTTGAGAAACATACAAACATTTTCACTGATTCAAAGACAGGTTTTTCATTTACAAAAACATTCTTATAAACTCACCAACTTAAATGTTGATACACTTTCAAACCCACTTGTATTCTTAGGGAACCGGTAGACAGGTACACCCAAAGGTTTTGAGAAGACGCGACTTTTAGAGTCGCGTCTTTTATACTTTTGTTATACATTTTGTTTTCATACAAATTATGTATATAACAGATGTAAATACTTTACTTATTCAATGTAATGGTTGTGTTTACTTTGATTACTATGATGCAATGGTTGTGATACTGTACATGATGTCCTCCGCCCTCGAATGTTTCCGCCGTTCCGGTTTGGGGTGTGACAGATTGGTATCAGAACATTGTTTATAGTGAACTAAGTATATCAAACCTTACATGATATACAACTATAAACACTAAGGGGGGAAGCAATCTGAACTAGAAGTATACTTTTAAAATCTAAGTATTTTATAAGAAGTATGATAACACTACGTACATACCAGAAACCGTATCACAAGAAGAACAAAAGAAAAATATTTAGATGTTGAACACTATGGTTAAACCTGGACAGTTATGTAATCATTTATGGGATAAATATAGCCTGATCAACTATACGTATTTGAGATACGACCAATGTGTGTTTGGGAGTGATAGTGGTGTTGCAACAAGTCTGAAACTTACCAACAATTTATACAAGAGAAATACTCGTTCGGAACCTACAATTAAAATACTACATGAGTTTTTTGTAGAACTACGATACTAGAGCCAAATACATTGTACGAATTTCATTCTAAGTTTTGCTATTAAATTCCTGGTGATTGTTTACTTGCATTAAGTAGACCTCCACTGTAAATCGATGGATAGAACACTATAACTGTTAGGATAAGATATACACTGTTTAATATCACATGACTCCTGACCACTATAGAGGACTTACCATTATTTTTCTCTCAAATTATTTTAGAGAAAGATGCCTCTGAAGAAGAAGTCCAACAGAAAGAACAACAATCCTCCAACAAATCTGCCGCCTCCACCTCCTCAGTACGATCATGCTCTCTTCCAAGCAGTAGTGACAGCCGTTATGGCTTCCGCCATGTCGCAGATCAATGCCAGTGGCACAAACTAGGCGGGTAATGGTGCCAACCCATCTAACCTTGGTGACAATTATGGACACACGAAGGAGTGTTGGTACAAGAAATTCACCAATGCGAAACCTCGATCCTTCGATGGCACTGGAGGAGTCGTTGCACTAACCCATTGGTTTGAGAAAACCGAATCAATATTCAAGATCTATGCGTGCCCCGAAACAAACAAAGTGAAGTTTGCAGCATGCACCTTCACTGACAGGGCACTAACTTGATGGAATAGCCAAGTCAAATCCCTGACTCTGCCGGTAGAAAATGCTATGAGTTGGGAGGATTTGAAGGAACTAATGCTCTCCGAATACTATCCACAAGGCGAGATGAAAAATCTGGAGCAGGAGCTCTAGAACTTGAAGATGAAAGGCTCTGATATTGCGGCTTACACTGCGAGGTTTAGTGATCTTGCCCTTTTATGTCTCGGGATGGTCACTAGGAGAGCAAGAAAGTGGAGAGATTCTTATGGGGATTAACTCCCCCGATGCAAGGAAATGTATTAGCTGCCAATTCACTCACGTTTGATAGTGCCAAACGACTAGCTCAGACATTGACAGTCCATGGGGATCGTCAAGATCCCGTGCCAGCTGCTCATGAACCACCTAGAGAGGATGGTGGGAAAAAGAAGTTCTGGAACAAACGAAAGGGCCAATATTTGCAAGAGCCCTCCAAGAAACAACAAACAGTGATAGTCCATGCTGCTACCATTCCTGCTGATGTTCCCACTACTCAAGCACCGGCCAGTATATATGTTGGAACCCTCCCAAGGTGCGAAAAATATAACTTCCATCATCATTGACCTTAACGTGACATGCAATGCACCAATTGTGGCAGAAAGCGGCACATAACCCATTTTTGCAAAGCACAAGTCCAACCAACCAATCAGGCTCCTGGAGAAGTGGAGATGGAGTAGGCCAAGCCTTCTATGGTTGTAGTGAAACCGAACACTACAAGAGGAATTTCCCTAAAGCAACAGCTGCGGGCAACACAGAAAAGTGCTTGCAATGGGCCAGGAGGAGGCAGTTGCTGATCCCACCATAGTCACGGGTACATTCCTCCTCGACAACTCTTATGCATGCATTCTCTTTGATAGTGGTGTGGAGAGGAGTTTTGTCAGTCATGAATTTAAACACCTACTCAAACACAAATCCTAAACACTAGCCGAAACATTCACCGTTGAGATGGCTAACGGAAAGAAAGAGAGCACTAACGACGTATTCATAGGATGCACTCTCACTCTAAACGATTATTCCTTTCCAATCGACCTTATGCCAATCTCCATAAAAAGCTTTGATGTTATCATCGACATGGATTGGTTGAGCCCCAATCATGCCGATATTCTTTGTTACGAAAAATCCATTCGACTCAATCTGCCAAATGACGAAGCCCTCGTTATCTATGGTGATAAAATCAGCACGAACCTTCGCATCATTTTGTGCATCAAAGCTCAAAAATACTTGCAAAATGAATGTCATGCATTCGTGGCACATGTGGTCAATGATTAACAAGAAGTTAATGACATCGAGAGCATCCCTGAAGCCGGAAACTTTCATGATATCTTCCTTGAAGATCTTCCAAGAGTTCCTACTAAAAACCAATTCGAGTTCCGGATCGACTTGATTCCCGGAGCTACCCCTGTAACTAAATCCCCTTATCGTCTAGCACAGGCAGAAATGAAGGAATTACCCAGCCAGCTGAACGAATTGCTCAGCAAGGGATTCATTAGACCAAGCTTCTCACCCTGGGGAGCACCAATCTTGTTCGTAAAGAAGAAGGATGGATCTTTCCGGATGTGCATAGACTATCACGAACTAAACAAACTCACCATTAAGAATCACTACCCTCTACCCAGAATCGACGATCTCTTCGATCAACTTTAAGGAGACAGCTACTTTTTAAAGATAGACCTGAGATCGGGGTACCATTAATTACGAATCCAGGAGAGTGATGTTCCCAAGACAACATTTCAGACTCTGTACAGACACTAAGAGTTTGTAGTGATGCCCTTGTTCTAACCAACACACCCGACGTATTCATGGACTTTATGAATCAGGTGTGTCATCCTTTCCTAGAAAAATGTGTGATAGTGTTCATAGATGATATACTTATCTATTCACGAAGTGAGGAAGAACATAGACAACACTTGAGACAAGTGCTAGCAACATTGAGGACGGAGAAACTATATGTGAAATTCTCTATGTGCGAGTTCTGGATCAGGAAGGTAACTTTCCTAGGTCACGTGGTCAGCACTGAATGCATACACATGGACCCTTCCAAGATAAAGGCAATTGAGAATTGGTCAGCACCGAGAACGCCCACAGAAATCCGTCAATTCTTGGGTCTTGCTGGCTACTATCGCAGATTTATACAGAACTTTTCCAAAATTGCTAAACCACTCACCACCCTGAATCAAAGGGGTGTGAATTTCAGTTGGGGAGAAAGACAAGACACTGCATTCCATAGATTGAAACAGGCCCTGTGTAGCGTACCTATCTTGTCTCTTCCAGAAGGGACAGAGGATTTTGTCGTATACTGTGATGCATCCAATCAAGGGCTAGGTTGTGTGCTGATGCAACAGGGAAAAGTTATTTCTTACGCCTTGAGACAGCTTAAGGCACACGAAGTCAAATTTACAACTCATGATTTGGAATTGGGAGCAATGGTCTTTGCCCTAAAAATCTGGAGACACTGCCTCTATGGTACCAAGTGCACTATCTTCACCGACCATAAAAGCCTTCAACACATCTTTGATCAGAAGGATCTTAACATGAGACAACGGCGATGGTAGAGCTACTCAATGATTACAAGTGTGAGATACATTGTAACGCCCGTAGATCCGGGCTAGTCAATTTAGAGGCAATAAGTGTCGAAAAAGACTTTTCAGAAAAATATTATTTATAATAAATAGTCTTAACAAGTTGTAGAATATGTCTCAAGGTTTTCGTACATATAAAGAACGCCGAAATCCGAGTTATAACGAGGAAGTTATGGCACGTCGAAGTTTTACGGCAAAACCGACACGACACCGGGAAGCGTAAATAGTAAATTTACGATGGAGAGAATTTTAGCCTTATCAATCTAAATGAAAGTTGTAGTATATGTTAAACCGAGAACATACAAAAAAAGAACACCCAAATCTGACTTCGTATGAGGAAGTTATGATTTTTCTAAGATTCGGCTTAGCATTGCACGACCCGAAACTCGAATTTTAGTTCGAGCGGTTTTTGGCTTATGCGACCTAAATTAGAGTTGAATATCTCATTAATAGGAACTCAACGGTAAAAAGATAGATGAAAACGGAGTCCGTTTGAAGGAATTACGAATTCTTCGCGGTCATTTAACAGTCTAAACGCCTCCTACAGTTAAATTTGAGATCGGTCGAGAATTAGCTGACGGAGTCTAAATGAAAGTTGTAGATCTTGATTTTACCTACGTGTTGAAAAAAAGAATGTCGAAAACGGATCTCGTATGCGAGAGTTATGATTTTTATAAATTTGAAGGGTAATACGCGATAGGGGGTGACGTGGCACCACCAGAATTGGACATGTGGCACCACCAGAAGGCTATCACATACCCCAACTCGGTGAGTAGGTCCTCCTACTCGGCGAGTCCATCAGGAATTCAACCTATAAATAGAGGTTCCGGGTTCCTCCATTTCCTACACCTTTCCCCACTTTTTTCTCTCTCTAAACTCTCTCTCTATGCCTCCCTAACCCCCCCCCCCCCCCCCCCAAAGCCTAAGGTAACTCCCTAGCACAAGGCGGAAGCCCCAGAGAGCCCGATGGCTCCGAGAAAAGAGCCTTTCGGCTCGGGAACGCTGCTCCAGCGAAGCCCTGTTTTGCGAAAAACCCGCTGTAAGTGAGTTACGCCTACGCTATCTTTAATATAGCTTCTAATTAATTATAGTAACATTATTAGGACCTTAAAATAATTATTTGGGCTATTATTATGAGTTATATTGAGTGTTATTTAACGCTTATATAATAATAATAATAATAGCTAGACTATTAATTAGTCGCGGTTAACGTCAGACTAAACCCTAGTCATATTGATACTAGGTTTTGTCGAGGAAAATTGTGTTAAGAGTAACGAAGTGTTGTCCAAGCGCCGAGTCACCATCTTTTCAGGTGAGTGCATGGTCTCTTTCATCTTACACATAGATATGAAGTATTTTATATAAACTACGTGTTATGTGTGCATATTATCTGAGTACTTGTTGTCTATGTTGGATGAACGTTTTTATACATGTTTTAAATGATTTAAACTGTATGCGTATTTTATATATACAAATATGTTGCGGATGACATGGGTAGATGATAATGGGAGAGAAAAGATGATATGAGTAAACATAAGCAACTATAGACTTAGTGCCTAATAAATAACACTGGCAGCTATGGACTTAGTGCCTATTGGACAAACACTGGTAGCTATGGATTTAGTACCTGTTAGGAATTGGTAGCTATGGACTTAGTACCTATTAGTTAAACACTGGTAGCTATGGACTTAGTACCTGTTAGGAATTGGTAGCTATGGACTTAGTACCTATTAGATAAACACTGGTAGCTATGGATTTAGTACTCGATGAATAAACTATAGCAGCTATGGAATTAGTGCTTTACAAACGAGCATTGGCAGCTACGGATTTAGTGCCAGTCCTATAACCCTGGAAGCAAGGGACTTCGGAATAAACGAATGCAGGATAGATGACTCTTAGGATAGATCCTTAAGAGTAAAGAAGATAATGGGGATGGGTAATTGGGTTGATTGTTTGATTGTTTGATTGTTTAAACATAATAATTATATTATTGTGGGTTGAAAACCCTATGTACTCACCAGGTTTCCCAACCTGACCCACTCAGTTTATTTATATCACAGGTGTTGATATGAAGTCACATTACACTGAGAGATTAAGGACATATAAATCACTAGTGATACTGAATGTAAGTTCTGTTTATGCTTATGTTTTTGTATTGACGATGACATCCCAAATGTTTTAAAATGAATAAATATACTTTTCTTCGGAAATGCTTTGATAACGTATTTATCATGTTTTACTGGGAACAAATTCCACAACGTTTTTATTAAAAGAGGTACTTTGATTTTTATAAAGCATAAACAAAATTGGTCTTTTCTGGCCGTGAAAAGGGGGATGTCACAGTTGGTATCAGAGCATTAGTTTAAGCGAACTAGGAATATGGACTTATTTCTAGACTTAAACTTAGAATGCTAAGCAATGATGGTGAGGAGTGTGTCTTAGGTAATACACCTGAATAGACACAAGCACTAGCTTATTTAGGGAAAATGCCTAATATGCTTTTATGTGCTAAATGATTTATGATGCTAAATGTATAATCGGATCTATGGTCTGTTGCCGACCGGATATGGAAATTTTATGTGCTCAGGTTTCTAAACTTTAATTACGATATTAGAACTGACATGTAACTTTTTGGAGTAATACAGATGAATATGCGTCTAACTCTTCCTCTATCTATATTCTCGTATCGATACACCGAACGGTTGCTTTGGTTTATAGAATGTCATGATAAGGACTCATAGTAGACTGAGCAAATGGAGGAAACGAAAAGGCTTATGATAGTGAATGACATCTATCGGAAGATATCGTAAGAGTTGTATCTTGCCTTTAGAATATGTATGGTAAAATAATAGTGTGTTTAGAAGAGTACGGTACGTCCAAAGTATACCTTCGATCGGCGGGATGATGGAACGATTGGTGTAATTCCTGAAGTTGTCCCATCGTATGGAGTTTCCACCGCCAACCGAGTTGAAGTAGAATTAATGATTGAACATACGCATGGAAGAAGTCCTTGTAGAGTCTAGGGAAATTTTTATGATTGTTTGGACACATTTATATGTATTAAAAATTGTTTTTTGTGATAATGACTTGGAGAACTGCGAGACAATACTTAGGATGAGTATGAGTAGGTGTGAATGGTAGTAGAGGCCTATACTACTGGAAGCACAGGACTCACACTTGGATCAGGGAAAGTCACAAGGTTACCAAGAAGCTAGTAATTGATTTCATTTTATTCAAGTATATCATTACCATTGTTTCGGTAATGACTAAGAATATTGTTGTTATCTCGACCCTAATGGTCATATCACATTGAGTCCGACTACGATGAGTAGGTTACGTGGTTCAGAGAACCAAGTTTGATGTAGCATCCGACTTAAACCAAACGATTGAAATCAAAGCGATCAATAGAAGTATCACGCTCATTGTTAAAGAAGTTGGTAGCTAGAAATGCAACATGTTAAAATGTGATTATATCACATTAGAACATGAAGGAAGGCATATTTCATTCCGGAATTTGACTCTAAGAGACCTGAGTCTAAGCGTTGCTACATACGATGATAGGTCACTAGAATATGACACATCGGTCAATTGTAGTAATCAAATTAACTTATCCTAAGGTTTTTAAGAAGAATAAGGAGTCTCTGATAAAGTATGAGGCTATGACACGAAGTTCATGATTGAAAGTCTAAAGAGCAGGTGCAAGACCGAGCACCGCCTGCAGTCAAGGAGTCCAAGAGTTAGATACTCGTTCGAAGCAACATAAAAGTTACAGTTATTATATAGGATGAAGAGATAACGTATGGAGTCATTATACAATCCTGTTTCGTTGATGATTCTGGGACATAATCATCCTGAGGAGGAGATAATTGTAACGCCCGTAGATTCGGGCTAGTCAATTTAGAGGCAATAAGTGTCGAAAAAGGCTTTTTTGGCAAAATATTATTTATAATAAATAGTCTTAACCAAAGTTGTAGAATATGTCTCAAGGTTTTCGTACATATAAAGAACGCCGAAATCCGAGTTATAACAAGAAAGTTATGGCCCGTCGAAGTTTTACGGCAAAACCGGCACGACACTGGGAAGCGTAAATAGTAAATTCACGATGGAGCAACTTTTAGCCTTATCAATCTAAACGAAAGTTGTAGTATATGTTAAACCGAGAACATACAAAAAAAGAAGGCCCAAATCTGACTGCGTATGAGGAAGTTATGATTTTTCTAAGATTCGGCTTAGCAGTGAACGACCCGAAACTCGAATTTTAGTTCAAGCTGTTTTTGACTTAGGCGACCTAAATGAGAGTTGAAGATCTCATTAATAGGAACTCAACGGTAAAAAGATAGACGAAAACGGAGTCCGTATGAAGGAATTACGAATTCTTCGCGGTCATTTAACAGTCTAAACGCCTCCTACTGTTAAATTTGAGATCGGTCGAGAATTAGCCGACGGAGTCTAAATGAAAGTTGTAGATCTTGATTTTACCTACGCATTGAAAAAAAGAACATCGAAGACGGAGCTCGTATGCGAGAGGTATGATTTTTATAAATTTGAAGGCTAATACGCGATGGGGGGTGACGTGGCACCACCAGAATTGGACACGTGGCACCACCAGAAGGCTGCCACATGCCCCAACTCGGCGAGTAGGTCCTCCTACTCGGCGAGTCCATCAGGAATTCAACCTATAAATAGAGGTTCCGGGTTCCTCCATTTCCCACTTCTTTCTCTCTCTAAACTCTCTCTCTAAGCCTCCCTAACCCCCCCCCCCTCAAAGCCTAGGGTAACTCCCTAGCACAAGGCGGAAGCCCTAGAGAGCCCGACGGCTCCGAGAAAAGAGCCTTTCGGCTCGGGAACACTGCTCTAGTGAAGCCCTGACTTGCTGTCTATACTGGATGAACGTTTTTATACATGTTTTAAATGATTTAAACTGTATGCGTATTTTATATATACAAATATGTTGGGGATGACATGGGTAGATGAATGATGGGAGAGAAAAGATGATATGAGTAAACATAAGCAACTATAGACTTAGTGCCTAATAAATAACACTGGAAGCTATGGACTCAGTGCCTATTGGACAAACACTGGTAGCTATGGATTTAGTACCTGTTAGGAATTGGTAGCTATGGACTTAGTACCTATTAGTTAAACACTGGTAGCTATGGACTTAGTACCTGTTAGGAATTGGTAGCTATGGACTTAGTACCTATTAGATAAACACTGGTAGCTATGGATTTAGTACCCGATGAATAAACTTTAGCAACTATGGAATTAGTGCTTTACGAACGAGCATTGGCAGCTATGGATTTAGTGCCAGTCCTATAACCCTGGAAGCAAGGGACTTCGGAATAAACGAATGCAGGATAGATGACTCTTAGGATAGATCCTTAAGAGTAAAGAAGATAATGGGGATGGGTAATTGGGTTGATTGTTTGATTGTTTAAACATAATAATTCTATTATTGTGGGTTGAAAACCCTATGTACTCACCAGGTTTCCTAACTTGACCCACTCAGTTTATTTATATCATAGGTGTTGATATGAAGTCACATTACACTGAGAGATTAAGGACATATAAATCACTAGTGATACTGAATGTAAGTTCTGTTTATGCTTATGTTTTTGTATTGACGATGACATCCCAAATGTTTTAAAATGAATAAAAATACTTTTCTTTGGAAATGCTTTGATAACGTATTTATCATGTTTTACTGGTAAAAAATTCTGTAACGTTTTTATTAAAAGAAGTATTCTGATTTTTATAAAGCATAAACAAAATCGGTCTTTTCTGGCCGTGAAAATGGGGATGTCACATACGCTATCATCCCGACAAAGCCAATGTAGTAGTAGATACCCTTAGCCAAAAGGAGTACTCAGATCATAGGGTGAAGACACTAACCATGACAATCCATTCCCATCTATCCACGCAAATCAAAGAGGCTCAGCTGGAAGACTTAAAACCAGAAAATGTGGCAGGTGAAACCCTACGAGGAATGGAAAAGAACATTGAGATCAAGGGAGACAGAGTTCGTTATTTCATGAACCGGATCTGGACCCTAAGGTTCTGTGGTTATAGGGAGGTTATCATGAATGAAGCCCACAAAACTCGATACTCCGTTCACCCGGGTTCAGATAAGATGTATTTGGATCTCAAGAAACTCTATAGGTGGCCAAACATGAAAGTTGAGATTGCTACCTACGTGGGCAAGTGCCTAACTTACACCAAGGTGAAGGTAGAATATCTAAAGCCCTCAGGTCTACTTCAACAGCCATAAATACCTGAGTAGAAGTGGGAACGAATTACAATGGACCTCATCACCAAATTGCCCAAGATCTCGAGTGGTCACAACACTATTTGGGTAATCGTTGACAAACTGACCAAGTTCGCCCACTTCCTGCCAATCAAAGAAACATACAAAATGGAGAAACTAACTAGAACCTACATCCAAGAGATAGTACGACTGCACGGTGTTCCCATATCTATTATCTCGGATAGAGATAGTAGATTCATCTCGAGATTCTGGCTGTCACTTCAGAAGGCTCTTGGGACTAAGTTGTACATGACTATAACTTACCATCCACAAACCGATGGGCAGAGTGAGAGAACCATTAAAACGCTCGAAGACATGCTGAGAGCATGTGTTATCGATTTTGGCAAGTCATGGGATACCCATTTCCATTGGTCGAGTATTCTTATAACATCAACTATCACACCAGCATCAATGCTGCTCCATTCGAAGCCCTCTATGGCCGTAAGTGCAGATCCCCTATGTGCTGCGCAGAAGTAGGCGACACGCAGCTGGCTAAGGGACAAGTCCCTGATATCACTTTCATGAGCCCGAAAATCATTCGAGAAACCACATAAAATATCATACAAATTTGAGAACGTTTAAAAGCCTCAAGAGATAGACAAAAGAGCTACACCGACAAGAGACGGAAACCCTTGGAATTCCAGGTTGGTGATCGCGTTATGTTCAAGGTCTCACCTAGGAAGGGCATGACACTCTTCGGAAAGCATGGAAAGCTAAATCGAAGATACATTGGCGCATTCGAGATCCTCGCTAGGATCGGCCCCGTAGCTTACAAACTCCGCTTACCTCAAGAACTTAGCAACATACATCCCATCTTCCACGGGTCAAATCTTAAGAAGTGTCTATCCGACGAGACTCTTGTGATTCCACTCGATTAAATCGAGATAAACGAGAGTCTTAACTTCGTGGAAGAACAGTCGAAATCATGGATAGGGAAGTCAAACGAAGGAAACAAAGTCGCACAATAGTGAAGGTTTGCTGGAATGCCAAGCGGGGACCTGAATTCACTTGGGAGCGAGAAGACCAGATGCAACAGAAGTACCCACATCTTTCTCCTAGTCCATGATTGTACTCTATAAAAAGAATTTCAGGACGAAATTCCCTCTTACGAGGGGATGATGTGACAACCTGATACTTTTCCAGTCAATAAAAGTCGACCACCTTAAATAAAATTTTGAATTTTATTTATTCCTTTAATTTCATGTAGGATAGAAAGTAATCTAAAATATATAAATAAAGATTATATAAGTTTTCGGAACCAAAAACGCTCGAAAAACCAAGATTTTTCCCTCGAAAAAAAACAAAATTCGTTCAGCCATCTTTTTTCAGCTGAAAACCCTCAGGCCGAAAACCGATCTCGGTCGAGAACCCATCTCAGGCCTAAAACCCAACCGCTATAAAGGTTTTCTTATGAAAACTTGATCATTTCTCACCATTTCCACCGGAAAACTCTCTCATTTTGCTCCCAATGATCATCCAAGAACACTCATATCTTCAAGAAGAAACCTTCAAATCTTCATAGTTTTCCCAAGAACACCAAGAACAGCCTTCATAGCATCAAGTGGTCGAAGACAATAGCATAACCAAGAACCTAATTTCAGTTGAGAACTTGTGTTCGGCCGAAAACTAGTTCTGACCAAAAACCCCTCTGGACCGAGAACCTAGTCCTTGGATTGAACCTTGACCCACTACAACAAAATGAAGCTAATGCAACCCCGCCAAAAGGTTGCATTAGGCCTTGTAAAAGTTGCATAATGCCTAAAGCAACCTTTTACCAAAGGTTGCATTAGGTAAAGTTGCATTAGATCTAAAGCAACTTTTTTCATCGAAAATGCAACCCTTTTTGAGATAGTTGCAAATCTTTTTTAAATGCAACTTTTTTTTATTGCAACGTGTGTTATGCAAAAGCAACCTTTTTAATACTCATATGCAACTTTTTTACACTTGGATGCAACTTTTTTAACTGTTTTAGTTACGAAAATGCAATTTTTTTTATAATCAAATGCAACCTTAATTATGTTTTCTAGTAAAGAATTGCAACCTTTCTATATGGCATATGCAACCTTTGTTATGTCTTTAATTGAAAAATGCAACCTTGTTTATAGTCAAATGCAACTTTGTTTTTGTGATTTTTCTAATTTCAATGCGACATTTTTTTTCCTAATCATATAGATGCCACATATGTTTACTACATTGCTACAAATATACATTACTACTAAAATTACACCATAAAAATAATAACATAAATATATTATATAATTTTATGGTCTCCTTTGTCATATCTAAATTCAAAATAACAACCATAAATCAAAGCCAACACAAAGTTGTCAACTATAATCACAAAAAAATTATTAAAAACATTCTAGATGTGTATTAAACATAGACGATAAATCATATTAGCAACTATCGGGTTTCTCGAGGTTGTTGTTCCGCTAACTTTCGCATCATGGCTTCAAGGTTTTCTTGCTGTTTTTTAATATCTATTTGCATAGCTTCTAATTCGGCCTGTTTTTTTTTCATGGTCCTCTTGAATCTCTTTCCGCATTTCAATCAACTCATTTCTTTCAACTTCATTTGCTTTGAATGATTCCATAAGTCCCGTCGGAATCATGTATGATGCATCACCACCCCCCACTTTTTTTTATCAATCTATTAGTAACGCCTCTACCATAAAGTCGACGGTATCCATCATTCTCTTTTTTCATCACAATCATATAAGGATCTATGACATCACTTTCATCTTCTAGATGTTCATACTTCTTCATTTGTTCCTACAAGATTATTAAAAATGAATAGGATAATTTTACTAAAGCATCTACCATTAAAAAGTTGTTTATATTGTAAAAAAATTTGCATATAAATGCAGAAAAGAACAATTTTTTTATTGTTTAAAAGACAACTATTTGATGTCCAAAAATCTGCTTTCAAAAAACTGTTTTTATGTAAAAAAAAAAACTGCATTTTAACATCTAAAAAAAACTGCATCTTAAAATATTTTTTTTCGTGTAAAAGACAGTTATTTGATGTCCAAAAATCTGCTATCAAAATAGTGTTTTTATGTAAAAAAAACTACATTCTAGCATCTAAAAAAATTGCATTTTAACATCTAAAAAACTGCATTAAAAACATTTTTTTATTGTGTAAAAGACAAGTATTTGATGTCCAAAAATCTGCTATCAAAAGACTGTTTTTATATGTAAATAAAAAACTACATTTTAACATCTAGAAAAACCGCATTTCAACATCTAGGAAATTGCATTTTAACATATAAAAAATTGCAATTTAATGTCTAAAAACTGCAATTTAGCATCTAAAAAGATAGTTTACTATTAAAAGGGAAAATTATTGTAAAATTGAAATACAAACTTACAATTTTATTTGCCGTGTCATCATATGTATCGACATATACATGCCCATCTGTCCTTTTACGTGTACGTTCAAACATTTGACTTAGAGTTGGGAATTCCTTGTTTGGATCTTCATTTTTCTATACACGTGATAACATAAATATCAACAAGAAAGTATCAAAGTGTGGGAAAATAAAAACACAAATCACAAGCAAAAAGAAGACATTAATTACCATTTCGTCACAAATTCTAGCAAAACTTTTTGGACCAGCCGTGTGCATATTTTTTAGAGACTTGCGTATTTCTTTTGCACGCGAACAACGTTTCTACACACACATTAATATATAAAACTCAATTGACCAAATACACCTAAAGACAAATCAAATATTAACAAACACTAGTAATAAAGAAAATGTTTTTGAAATTACCGCCACATCTTTTTTATTCCATAACACTAATAGTTTTGAGAACTCTTCTTGAGGAATGCATTCATGTCGATTCTTCCATCTTGTTTTTATTGTCCTTAAATTGATAGAAGTGTTTTTTCTTGAACCTACATTTGTATACCTTATACAAATTTCCAATTGTCCTAAGAACCCAAGTTTTAGCATCATCGGGCACATCATATTTTCTAATTGTTCTTCAAAAAGTACATCATCCTCATTTCCCAAATCGTCATCGCTATCATCAACTTCAATCTCATTTTCAATATTTGCATATTTCAAACGGTCCATGTCTTCATGGTCATCATTTTGATCAACATCATCTTCTAATTAATGAGTAAATATAACACCAATAATAAATAGCAATTACAAAAAAATATAACAATTAATGAAATATTCATTAAACTAAACGAAAGTACCTTCACATTGCGCAAGACGTCCTTCATTAACATTATCTTTCAAACCAAATTGCTCCATATCAGCTGCAATAACATCAAAAATCGTAGAAACGTAAATTAATATAACATGTAGTTTTATGAGGTGACTTTGTTATTTCTCATTAATTAAATAAACATTTAGATTGACAAGATACTACCTTGAGATATCTCATCATCCTCATCCTCATCAACAAGAGCCAATTGTCTCTTTGCTCCACTTATGATACAATTATGCTTTTCCGCATTTTGTTTGAATACCTCTCTTTCCCTTTGCGGTCCTTTATTCCTCAAGATTAAGTCACCCATACTAGTCTTTGATCTAGATTGTTTTTCTTTTGTTGCATTCGAAACCAATGGATACTTATTCGAGACATTTGGAGCAATCACCCGACGTTGCCTTGTTAAATTAGCAAGTCTATTCATGGACATTGGTGCAATATATTGTGGACGATGTTGCTGTAACAAATTTACTTTTCATTATTAAATATCAACATCAAAATAAAACAATTACAGATTTGCTAATATGATTACCTTTTTGGATACTTGAACACTTCTAGCAACTTCATGGTAATCTCCATCATTATCATCACCCAAATCAGGAATATAGTCTGAATCTCTAGCACCGATATACGTTGGTTTCACTTGTTTTTTCTTTGGTTTTTGACTTTCTACCAAACTTGTCAAAGAATTTGCAATGCTTTTAACTCCCAAATCTTTTAGTCTTGCTTGGTTTTCTTTAATCCTCAAAAGTCTATTCTTCTCATAATCATTCATTTCTTTTTGTGCACTTTGATCTTGCTTGTTTTGTTTTCCCATTATCGGCCTGCTCAAAAGTGAAATTATCAATTTAAGTTCAAAATACATAATAATAGCATTGTAGTATCACTTGCATGTAATTTTTTCCTACAATCATAAAATTAAATAAAAAAAGAAACAAGAACCTGACAAATAAGGCACAATGCAACTCCGATACTTACGATTAAACTGAATCGAAAGGAACCTGCAAAACAACCACACATGCATCTCTAATTTAAAATATAAAAAAAAGATAAAAATAAAACTCAATTGACCAAATACACACGAAGTGTCTATGTGTGTATTTGTTTTATTATGAATAATGTCAATTCTAGATAAAGCTCATTTTGGTCCTTCTATTATGATTTTTTTTTATAAACTAAGTCCGGTCTAGATAACTTGTAAAACATTTTCTGTTTTATTGGGGACCTTAATGAAAATAAATTTATGCGACAAATCAAGTTGTCTAAGTAGCATGACATTTTTTGCAGCCATGAATCTGTAACACTCACAACCAATATAAGCTATATTATAGACAATTATAATACAATCCAAGTAAAAATCAACTATTTTCGTATAAAATTAGCTGTCAAGCCGGTTATAACAGTCTTTGTTTATACACCTAATTAAGACATAGTAAAAACAATGAGAATGGCGTTTTAGGAAACTGAAAAAATCCAGGGGCAAATCAGTAAGACATAGAAAAAGTGTATACATTCTTATGAAAAAATAGTTAAAAGTAAAAAATTTATAAAGTACAATGCATATAATGCAGAAAAAAATGTTAATACGGCAAAAATGTGGCTTATTATAAAAAAAATTATGTAGGGGAAAATAGTCAAATCTGTTGTAATTTGACTTTTACAAACATGTCCGTGAGCATATTTTGGGTTTAAGAGATTGAAAATAAAATAAATGTGTTGGACTTATAATATGCTAGTCATAATTTAATAATACTCAAATCTGTCTTTATATTTCCATATTGAAGATGCTTCCTTTTCGCAACATCTCCCAGTCTATTGGAAACTATTTTTTTAATTGATTAAGGATGTTCAGGAGTTTGATTCCAAGGTAAAAATCACTCATACTTTTCTGTAATATATAATATTATATTATATAAAAATTATATTTCTAACTTTTTGATTACTTCTCATGTTATATGCTGTTTCTCATTTTAGGTTCAACTGTTAAACACAATCTCTGTGTTAATTGCCTATGTTGGTTATATCATCCCATATGCTCTTGATTTGGTTCAATTTTTTTAAGAAGATATTTAATCCAAATACTACATGATCAACTTATAAGTTTATTCTTATTTGTCTAACTGGAAAACTCTTCCTTTTTATGTCTTTGGGAGGAATCTTCTGCTGAAAGCCTTCTACAGATACAAATTCTAACCGAACTCAAGAACTTCATAGTTGCAGTTGGGTATAAGTCCCATATATGCTATAATGTTCTACTCCCTGTTTTAGTATTATGGTGTTTGGCATTGATTTATGGAGGGGCTGTTTAGTACTTATAACTTCAAAGCAGGGATTATTTTTGCGAATTTGTGTAGGGGTTGTTTGGTATTTTTCTATTATAAATCAAGGTAAATAAATATCATATGTTATGTATGTACCTTTCTTTCAAATATGATCATGTTTAACATGTATATGCATGGTAAATCATTAAACAAACAACTTTGAATCAATTAGCTATGCTCTGAAGCAAAAATCTACTGAATTATATCAAGTAGAAGAGTAATTTGAGAAAAAAAAGGTACAGGGTCATACCTGGTTTGGGTAGACAGACTTAAGCAAGAAGCTTTGATGAAATTGACAATTAGATGAGGGTATTCCGCCTCCTGGCACCTGTGGAAGATTAACCGAGAGTAGAGAAAATATTTAACAACTCAAATCGGAGAGACGAAATAGTTTGGAATCGATTAGGTTAAATGAGGTTTCAATTAGCTATTATCGCTTGCCTTGAATAGAAAAGGTACGAAGATAACTAAGTCTTGGAGCCTTCAATGGTGTGAATCGAAACTTTGGAAACGAGATGAACAGTGCCAATGAATGGCACTGTGAGCCTGCTACCTTCAATTGTAATGATTGCCTGATTCCCGACTTAGGGTTGAGAGGAGTATGACGTCGATTGAAAGATCAGATGTAATCAGGTATAGCGTGCTTTTAGTTGAAAAGTCAAATATTGGAAATTATATTGTATGATTTAGTTACAGGGAAATAAAAAAAATTTAGCGGGAATTGAAATAAAATGTTATTTATTGAGAGGGAAAATGAAATTAGATAAGATATATAAATCAAATTTTTTGAAAATAAATGTACGAAAAATTTATTTAAAGAAAATTTGAAGTTTATTTGATAATAATAATTAATATCTTGGATATTATATTTAAATTATATATAGAAGTGTTTTAATTAAACTTTGTTTATTTTATTTTATAATTTAGATTTCAAAATTATAAAACATGGACCTTTACCCTAAAAATTGCATTCATGTTTTAACAATACAACCTTTGTAATAAAAGTTGCAATTTTTAACAAAATTTGTAACCTTTTAGAAAAAAGTTACAGTGTTAAATATAATTTGCAACTTTTCTTAAAAAAAGTTACAATTTTTAATATAACTTGCAACTTTTATAAAAAACGGTTGCAATAAATCTTTTAATGCAACCTTTTTGTTGGACAGGATCTTATTTATAATCAAATGCAACTATTGTTACAAGGTTGCATCTAAAAGGTTGCATTAGACTCATTTTGTAGTAGTGACCGAGAACCCTCTCTTTCACTTCAAACAATTCTCGGTAACATTTCCTAACACAAAAGCAAGTGTTTCCTAACACTTAAATTAATTTTTTCTCTAATTTAAATACAATTATGTGTTTAATTATCATTAGGATACCGTTAATACCGCGTACATCAACTCGAGGGTCATTTTTCCAGTCTCGTTGTCCAACACGTGCACAAAAAACTATGAGTTCATACCCCTACATTTTCACTCTTTATAATGTTTTCAGGGGGAATACAAGTAAAACACAAGGATTTTTTTGTGTTTTTATGCAAACGATTTCAACAGATTAAAAACTTTTGCAATTGTTACAAACCGAGAAATCACTACATTTTATAAAAATATTTAGATATTTTTATCTCTTTTCTAACATGCTGAGCGTAAGGGTAGTTTTCAACATACAGCCATAAATGCAAAGTTTTTCTGTACAATACATAACATACAATCAAACTATAGTTGATATAGTTTGGGAACATTACAGAACTTTACATAATTCATTACATGAAACAAGAACATACATTCAAACTATAATAGGTATAGTTTGGGATCGATAAAATACATTGTTTTACTATTTCAAGAACATTATATAGAAACGAACACATATAAACTATGGTAGATATAGTTTATGATATACAATACTATTTTCCGAATACAAGAGTACGTTACAAAATAATTATTTAAGTATAATTATTTTTACTCTATAAGTTATACATATAGTTTCAAGTACAAGAGAACACTACAAAACTACACATAAACTAGTTAATACAGGGTTGTGAGACACTACTTCAATTGTACCCTCCAGGGTGCGGAACTAAATGCTACCATAGTATAACCAGACTCTCTTGGAGGGAGAGCGTGAGATTTGTTTATAGATCTATACGGGACTGACAATCTCACACCTAAACTTCTAGCTACAGTTAGGCAGGCATGCATGGGGTGACAAATATCATACCGTTCCGACGCCTGAAGAACGTCGTAGATGTCACTATGTCACATCAAGCATGGTTATACCAAACTCACAACAATATAAACTAACCATTTTTTTACGAGATTTCAATTCTTCAAATAGTTTCATTTTAATAAAAATACTATACACTACAACTAGAGGATTCCAGGGAATATAAACACATGGTTTTATTTTAAGTAATAAATCTACTATACATTACTGGTGGCAACCAGGGTTTTCATACAAAACATACTATACATTACTGGTGGTAGCCAGGGTTTTCATATAGAACATACTATACATTACTGGTGGTAGCCAGGGTTTTCATACAACACATACTATACATTACTGGTGGTAGCCTGGGTTTTCATACAGAACGTACTATACATTACTGGTGGTAGCCAAGGTTTTCATACAGAACGTACTATACTTTACTAGTGGTAGCCATGGTTTTCATACAGAACATACTATACCTTACTGGTGGTAGCCAAGGTTTTTATACAGAACATACTATACACTACTAGAAGTAACCAGAGATTTCATATAAAGGTTTTCATACAAGACAACACGATACAATACAACTGGTGGTATCCAAGCATACATACTAATACTTTCATATACAGCTACATAATACAGTAACAAACATACACTTGGTCTTAGGGTTTAAGACTACTTTACACTACTAAAGAAAGTATTGGATTTTCTTGAGAAACATACAAACATTTTCATAGGTTTAAAGACAGGTTTTTTATTTACAAAAACATTCTCATGAACTCACCAACTTAAATGTTGATACACTTTCAAAAACACTTGTATTCTCAGGGAACCGGTAGACAGGTACACCTGAAGGTTTTGAGAAAACGCGACTTTTAGAGTCGGGTCTTGTATACTTTTGTTATACATTTCGTTGTCATACAAATTATGTATCGAATAGATGTAAATACTTTACTTATTCAATGTAATGTTTGTGTTTACTTTGATTACTATGATGCAATGGTTGTGATACTATACATGATGTCCTCCGCCCTCGAACATTTCTGCTGTTCCGGTTTGGGGGTGTGGCAATGGTCAACCGATATCAAGGGAACCCGAATAAAGCTTATTGGATAGTCGTAAAGAATATTCTTAAGTATCCACGGAGGACTAAGGACTGGGTCCTCGTTCTTGGTGGCAGTGATGTCTTGAGAGTTACTGGTTATAGTGACACCATTTTTCAGATAGACCAAGACAATTTTCATTCGCAGTTTGGTTGGGTGTTTACACTCAACGGAGGAGCAGTACTTGGAAAAGTTCCAAGTAGGAGATTGTGGCTGATTCAACATGTGAGTCATAGTATATAGTCGTGAGTGAAGTGTCAAAGGAAGCTATATGGTTGAAGAACTTCATTGGAGATCTTGGAGTTGTGCCAACCATAAAGGAGCCCATGGAGATTTTCTACGATAATGAAGGAGCGATAGCCTTAACCAAGGAACCTAGGGATCATGGAAGATCCAGACATATTGATAGGAAATATCACTTTGTCATACATTAGGTAGAAGAAGGACTCATCGTCGTCAAGAGGGTACCGTCAGAAGAGAATCCTACAGATCCCCTCACAAAAGGTCTGAGTAGGATTAAGCACATTCAGCTTGCGAGGAGCATTGGTTTGAAGGACAACATTAGTTTTAGTGATTAGATAGATATTTTAGAAAATTGTAATAGATACATGTAATTGACATCTAGTGATTATATAATGGAGATTTATATATGAATATTTCTTATTATCTTTTGTCAATTGTTTATTTTGTGTTTCAACTTTTCACGTTTTATTTCCAAAATAATTGGCTTATTCAAATTATCCACAGTCGATCATACTTTGAAAGTAAGTAGTGAATCAAGATTGTCATGAATTAGATTGTAGATTGACTAAGTGGTTCGACATAGCAATAGTTTGCTGCAACATTCATGAGTACTTCTGAAATGGGGATTTGAGTATTAGATTAAACCCACACTTATTTGAATTACTTCATGGAATTTATCACGAGTAATTGTGAGACGATAATATTATATAGTCTTTAAATCAAGATATATGAGTCGTTGTTTACGAGTTGGTTGTGCATTGATAATACGTAAATGTACCAGTAACTTGATGTTATAAAATACATTGTTGTGTATGATTTAATGAGTAATTATTACAAGCATATAAGTAAAAGTTTATCTGTTCCTTTTATCTCAAGGGGTAAAAGCGATATATTGAGCCCCTCAATGATTTTGTGTTGACTTATGTGTTGGGCCTGGTCAGGACTGAATTGATGTGTTTAATTAAGTTCCTTATCATACAAATCAGAAATCGAGAAACAAACTGTTGGATAATGAGAATGATTCTATTCCATGTCTTTTTCCACATAATATCTTACAGAACGGAGGATTATATGATCCCTTATCCTAAGGACACAACTGACTGGGCAAAGTTCGACAGCGGATTTTGAAAGCTATGATTGCTAATCAGATTTTGAAGTCGTACTTGCAATTATGGTTATTACTTATCCAAGTGGGAGACTGTTGGATTAGGTGTCTAAGCCCATAACTATAATTGGTATGAACTTGATTTAATAGTAGCATGGTCCTTTTGGGTTGCCTTCACTTTAGCAACTTGACAGGATGATTTATGGATAGAGAGGTTAATAAATGATTTGTTAATATATTATGGAAATAATATATTGATTAGAAATCATATTATTTAATTAGTATTTGATTAGAAATTAATTTGGAATTAGTTTTGGGTTTAAAGGAACTGATTTATGATTAAAAGAACGGGGACTGTTTTGCAAATCATTGATAGTTGCAAAATTGGGCTGTTGGACTCCTTTTGGATGGAGTGGACGAAATCTATAGGGATGCCCTATAGAATTCGTCTAAGGCCTCTAGAAGAGGAAGTCCATGGACTGTTTAAGGCCTAAGCAATAGAGTATGGTTTCCACCTGAAAACCCTAGCAGCCTCAGCTATTTAAGGACCCTTTCACCAAGGATTTTCGACCACTACTTCATTGAAGAACCCCTAGTTGAAAATCTACATTATCCCTCCTCTCTCCTTCTCATCCTCTTGCTACACATGTTTCTGAGCCATTAGAGGTGCAACATTTGGGGCACTAAAGCTTTCAAAGGTCAAGATCAAGCTAGGAATCCTTGTTATTACTATATAGCAAGCAAGGTAATCTTCATAACCCTTTTCATACGTGAATTTTGAATTATATATGCTAGATCTAGGGTTCTTGATTTGGAATTTCTTTTGGATGTTTAATTAGTGAAAAACTTAGATCCAAAGCAATTAGGGTTGCATGAACACATAGGATGTTGTTATGCTCAAAACCCATCAGCACGTTCTTGTATGCTTAGCATAATAGGTTTCGTGTGTGTACGATGTGTGTACTCCAGTACACTGGGCGTATGTGGCTCAGACCAAAACCCAAAGAATTAGGGTTTGTGCACTATTTAAACCTCATTATTGCCCAAGAACCCCCTATACCTCAGCCTCCATCCCCTTTCTCAACCAACTTAGCAAACCCTAGTGCATTTTGATCTTTTAGAGCTTTTTAAGTGATAGTGTATGTTTTTGGTTGTGAAGAAGGTTGTTCAAGAAGGAAGTTTTTCCCTTAAGACCTTCGATCCAACTTCTCCTTTTCATCTTGCACCACTAGAAGGTATAAAGCTCCAAGCTTCAGTTGCGTTCATTAAATTCTAGTTTGAGGTTAGTTTCTTCCTATTTGAACCTAAAGTTTAGATCTTGGTGAGTATGTGATACACCTCCAAGTTGTATTTGCAGTCATTTCTAGTCATTTTATACCATAAAGGTGCAAGCTTCAACCTTGTTGAATCCACATTCATGTGTTAGAGTATAGGATGGGGTGAAACAAGCTAGGTTTTAGAGTTTGGGCTCTTTGTATTCACCTAAAGGCATAAAGTTGGCAACTTTATGGCATTAATGGTCTTAAGAGGTTCAGATCCAAATTGTAGTCATTTGGTTTTAAGGGATTAAGACGTCTTTACATGGTTTGCATGGGGTACGCATACGCCGAGCGTACTTCCAGTACATCGCGTGTACTACCTCCTTAGTCGCGACTTCCCGCTTTAACCTTGTACGTAGTGTGTACTATTGTGTAGGCCGAGCGAACAACCTAAATCAGGTTGATTTCTATTTTGAGCCCAAATCGATGGACTTGTTTGTTGGGGGTGGGCCTTGGATGTTTTCTCATGGGCCATTTCAACTGATGGACTTCTATTGGACCTTAGTTGATCCTTGGGTTTTAGCTTAGGATTTTATTAGGCTTCAGGTCTAATTTTCCCCATTCCACTTTGGACTTTAGTCATGTGTTTTAAGTCATAGCCCAGATTTTTGACCCAATTGTTTTGGGACTTTATTGTTAGTTAGCACAGGAATTTATCCAGCCTAGCCGCCCAAACGTTTGTCTAGGATTCAGCAGTTGAGGTGAGTTTTCTCATCATGATTGTTGAAAAATGTTTTTGTATGTGACCATCACTGAAATAAGACGAACTGTTTTTTATATTATCTAACAAATATTATCAGTTATTTCAGATTGCATGGATTCATGCTTAACTGGAAAATACAAAAATACGCGAAAGACGGAATACACAAAGACAGAAAAATAGCCGCATATATAATCGTTTGAAACCAAAACAAATTAAGGCTAAGAATTGTCAAGACCTCAAAACCTCAAGGGAATAAAATGGAAATTCAATTGTCTTAATTGAATCTTTCCTGTGAAATACAGAAGCAAAGAGAAACCCACGTATCCTAGCTTCTACAACAACTTGCATGATCAGCCATTAATCTTTCAACTTACAACTCAAGTGCTACTAGATATTTGTTTCACCTCATATATGTATACATGAGTATGTAAAGAGTTGTGAGTGCGTGTGTTCATTTGTTATTTTGTAGCACTTCCTACAAACACCAAATACTCCCAACACCATCAACCATCTTCATCTTCTTCAAGAACAAGATAAATCCCTGGAGAAAGTGATGAACACCAAGATCAACAAGCTAAATGAAGAACACCATCAACCATCTTCATCACATGTTATTCATTAAACTTTAAGATCATCAACTTCACCACCTTTGTTCATCACACCACTTACCACCAAACACCTCTCTTATATCAACCTCCTTCCAACCTCCTTCCAACCTTAAAATAATATCCAAACACCCTCCAAATACCCTCCTTAAACCTCCTCCAAAAACCCTTTCAAATCACCACAACCATCACCACCTTGGTGTTTTCACGACATCAGAATCTTCAAGTCCGAAACGAAGCAAACTAGGCTCAATATAAGCACAAAAAGACTAAGGAGATTTTCACCACAAATTCTTCAGAACCTTACCTACATCTAGGAATTTTCGTGGACGATTTTAACCAAGGAAAACCCCAAAGACACGTGATAGAGAATTAGCTATCCAGAGAGATTTTTGTTTTCGAGTTCAGAATCTTCATGTCAGAAAACAAAAAACTGGGGACAACACAGCCAAAATTCTACTAGGGAGATTTTCACCATCAATTCTTCAGAACCTTCACTACATCTAGAAATTTTCGTGGACGATTTTGACCATGGGAAACCCAAAAGAGATGCGAGAGAGAATTGGCTGTCCAGAGAGATTTACTCCGAAAATCTACATCCATCACCACCCAAAGCTCCTTCAACTTCACCATCTTTGCTGCCTTACACAACCAAAATTACAACCTTATTCCACCTCCTAACACCCTCCAAATACCCACTCCAACCTCATCAAATCTCCTCAAAACACCCTATACCCATATACAAATACATGACTCGTGTACTTTGCACTATTATGTAAACAACCCATTTTACATGAAAACGAACTTTTTATTAATTATCAAATACCGGATTGATCTTTGAAAAAATATCAACCAGTCGTTCCAAGAGTTCCAATATCGACCGGTCGTTCCAAGAGTCTCAATATCGACCGGTCGTTCCAAGAGTCCAAATATTGACCAGTCGTTCCACGAGTCCAGTTCAGTCAATTTATTGACGAACCTAGTTGATATATATTTATATAGTTATATATTTTATTATAGATTTATGTCATTTAAATACACTCATTTATATATTTATGGTTTTACGTCATTTAAATATAGTCATTTATATTATTATAGCTTTCAGTTATTTATGGCTTTCATATTTATACTTATTCCGCAATTATTATTCTTTATATATATCTACATCTTATATCCTAAACTTATATATCTATCACATAGTAACTGGTAACCAAGGCTTTTGTTGTAGTGATCAGATTTTTATATTTCCAACAATTCGTATCTGAGCTGATATAAAAGAATAATTTCCAACAATTGGTATCAGAGCTTGTGTGATTTACCTTGAAATTTTTGTCGAAAACTTTTGGTTAGCGTTTATAAACCTTCCATAAGCATTTCTTTAAATATTTCATTTTAATATCACTTGTTCAAAATCCTTTCAAAAAAAATGTCTTTGGCAAATTACTCCAACATGAACTCTGTTTCCATTGCAAATCGGTTAGGATCTGGTTCACGGGCACCCATACTTATTCCTGAAGAGTATAATTCGTGGGTTGGCCGTATGAATCTTCATCTTAACGCTATAAATGAAGATGTCTGGAAATGCGTAGAAGGAACATATATTACTCCAGAAAATATGGCTACTCTTGCTACAAATCAAGCCACTCAAACCGAAATCATAAGACAGTTGGAACTTCAAGCCAAAAAGGAACTTGTGTATGGAATACCTCACAATATTCTAAGTCAAATGGATGACATTATACTGTTAACCGCAAATCAAATTTGGGAGAATTTGAAAAATCGTTTTTGTGGAAATAAAAGAATTATCGGAAACAAAAGAACATTTGTTTTCAATGAATTCGATAATTTCAAATTGCTTTCATCAGAAACCATCCATGATGCTTATAATAGGTTCAATTTTATTATGGTTAAAATGAACAATTTGGGCATCAAAAAGACACAACACGAGATAAATCTCAAGTTTTTAAACAATCTTTTCGAAAGCTGGAAAATGGTTAAACTCATTATTCAGGGAAATCCAACTATTCATAATGAAACTTTGTTCAATTTGTATGGAGAACTTCAATCGTATGAATGCTCGATTGACCCACCAACCACTGCAACTTTTGGAGGATCACTTGCTCTTGTGTCCACAACTTCACAAAACCAAACACCTTTCAATGATCAAAACTTTAATCATTTTAATCAGGCTACATCATTTCAAAACCAAGCCTTCCATTCTGATTCGAATGTTGAAGTAGACTATCAACAATTATGTGCATTGGTTGCAAACACAAATCTCCAAAGATTTCTCCCAAATCATGGTCAATCAAATTTTAGACCAAACTTTCAAAACAGACCTTCTTTTGGATAAAATAACTCAAGTTTTCAACCAAGACCATCTTTTGGACAAAACAACTCAAGTTTTCAACCTAGACCTTACTTTGGACAAAACTCTCAAAGATCTTCCTTCCATAATAACTCAAACCAAGGTTTTCAAAACCAGGGATTTCAAAACGATCCCAACTCAGGTCATAATCACAATCCAAACAATAGTTTTCAAAATCAAAAAGGAGGTTTCCAAAATCAAGGTTACAACAATCAAAACAATGGTTTTCAAAACAACCAAAATTTTGGATTCCAACAAAACCATTCTCAACCTTCCCAACAAACCCAAAATCAAGCACCTGAAAGACTTCCGATTAAGAGTCAAAAGGATGACAGTGATGAAGAAGTGATCATTTGTCACAACTGCAAAGGAACAAATCACTATGCCAGAGAATGTCGAGCCAAAAACAAAACCAAAATCAAAGACTCAGCATACTATGCTCAAAGAGCCGATGAATTGAAGAAACTGGAAAACCAAGAAAAGCAAAGAGCATTGATGGCAATCCATGAACCAAGCGGTGAATAGTGGTCAACTTTTGATGACAAACCTGAATATGAACTAGCACAATCAAACTTCTGCTTCGTAGCTGGTGTTGATATACCTTCAAGAGCTCCCAACGTCATAGAACAGGTACTTAATGTTGGAGAACCCAATGATGATACATGGTATATTGATAGTGGCTGCTCCAAGCATATGACAGGAAACCGGAACTACTTACGTGACTTCAAACCTACACAAACCAATCAAGAGGTTACCTTCAGCAACAATATAACAGCAAAAATCAAGGGTTATGGAAACATAACAAATGGTAATTTCACCATAAAGAAAGTTGCCTTCGTCGATGACCTAAAACACAACCTCATCAGTGTTTCTCAACTGTGTGATAACAATGTTAAAGTTTTGTTCACCAAACAACGAAGCTTGATCATGGACGCCAAAACCAAAGATGTTATAGTTGATCCTGACCGTGCCGGAAATATGTATCCACTTGACATGGATCTTATCTATGTTAAACCCGATATATGTCTGCTATCTAAAGCCCCAACAGATATTAGTTGGTTATGGTACCACCGCCTTTCCCATCTAAACTTTGGGTACATCAACAAACTGATCAGCGATGATCTTGTTCGAGGGCTACTACTTTTGAAGCTTGATAATGAAACTATCTGTGCCGCATGTGAAAAAGGAAAACTTACAAAGTCCACTCACAAAAGCATCTCAGAATCTAGTGTATCCGAGCCACTAGAATTGTTGCATATAGACCTTTGTGGCCCTGCGAAAACCCAAACCATACAAGGGAAGAAGTACATTCTTGTTGTCGTTGATGGTTTCTCGCGCTTTACTTGGGTCTTTTTCTTAAGACTAAAATCAGAAGTACCTGAAGAGATGATCAACTTCATTAAACAAATCGAACTCAAGCTCAAACGGCTTGTTCGAAGAATCCGAAGTGATAATGTTTTAGAGTTCAAAAACAAGACTCTAGATTCATTTCTCAAAGACAAAGGAATTAAACATAACTTCTCAGCCCCATACACTCCACAACAGAACGGTGTTGTCGAAAGAAGGAACCAAACTCTATGTGAAGCTACAAGATCAATGCTTATCTTCACTGATCTGCCACAATACTTCTGGGCAGAAGCAATAGCCACAGCTTGCTACACTCATAATCGTTCCTTAATCCATAAACATCTTCATAAAACACCATATGAAGTCATTAACAACCAAAAACCAAACATCAAAATTTTCCATATTTTTGGTTGTCAATGCTTCGTAAAGAACAATAAAGATCACCTTTCAAAATTTGAATCAAGGTCGGACGAAGGAATTTCCCATGGTTACTCGTTTTCTTCAGCTGCTTATCGAGTACTGAACAAACGTACTAGAGTAATTGAAGAAAGTACCGATGTTCATTTTATTGAATTTTATATCAGGAAATTGGATCGTGAACATTTTGGTTCTAAAATGATTGAAAACATTTTTCAAAATCCAGTTCAACAAACACCTTCTCCTGACATAGACATTGAAATCGATCTTGATTTACTTTTTGAACAACCAAAAACCGCTTACAATTCTAAACTTCTAACTACTTCAATTGACCCTACAGGAACACCCAGTGAAGTTATTCCACAAACAAACCAAAATGATGCAGATCAATTCGAGGGGGAACCACCAACACATACTTCCTCTTTGGAACAAACACCAAATCCTCCTTTGAACACCCTATCCCCAAATAGCCAAAACAATCCCGATGCATCATTTATGGGGGAACCTTCAATATTATTGTAATATGAAACACCCGGAGAAGAACAATGGGATACTGAAACTCCAATTATTATAGCGGAAGAGAATCACTTAATAAAGTGGACTAGAAATTATCCTATAGACCAAATCATCGGAGATCCCAACTCAGGCATTCAGACTAGAGCTGCATCCACAAATGAATGTTTATTTGGAGCCTTCTTATCCATGATTGAACCCAAAACCATACATTCTGCTATAAAAGATCCAGACTGGGTAAAAGCTATGCAAGAAGAGCTAGCAGAATTTGAAAGAAGCGACGTATGGAATCTTGTTCCTACTCCACCTAATGTTACTGTTATAGGTTCAAGATGGGTATACAGAAACAAGACTGACGATCAAGGAATCATTTTTCGAAACAAGGCACGTCTTGTAGTCAAAGGATATTCACAACAAGAAGGAATCGACTACGATGAAACATATGCTCCAGTTGCCAGAATTGAAGCAATCCGCATCTTTCTTGCATATGTTGCACATAAGAATTTCAAAGTATTCCAAATGGGTGTTAAATGTGCATTCTTACATGGAGAAACAGATCACAAAGTATACATTCAACAACAACCAGGTTTCAAAGATACCAAATTTCCAGATCACAGCTTTAAATTGCAGAAAGCTGTCTATGGCTTGAAACAAGCACCCCGAGCCTGGTATGCCACGTTGTCAACATTTCTCGAAGAATCAGGTTTTAAAAGAGGTTCAATCAATCAAACCCTTTTTCGTAAAATCTTTAATAAACATCTTTTAATCGTACAAATATATGTTGATGACATTATTTTCGGTTCTACTGATGAATCTTTGAGTGTTAAGTTTGCAGATCTAATGAAGAGCAAATTTGAAATGAGCATGATTGGGGTGATGACTACTTTTCTCGGACTTCAAATCAAACAATCAACTAATAGCATATTCATCAAGCAAGATAATTATGTTAAAAACCTACTCACTCGCTTTTCAATAGATAAATCCAATACCGCAAAAACCCCAATGGCTTTTGGATACTAAATCGATGCAGACTTTAATGAAAAACCCGTTGACCAGAAAAGATATCGTGGAATGATTGGATCACTCTTATACCTCATTTCCAGCAGACCTAACATCATGTTTTCTACATGTGTGTGTGCCAGATACCAAGCAAATCCTATGGAATCCCATGTAGTTGCTGTGAAACGCATCTTCAAATACCTTAAAGGCACTCCCAAACTTGGCCTTTGGTATCCAGCTAAATCCAATTTTCAGTTGAACGCTTTCACCGACTCAGACTACGGAGGATGCAAGCTAGATAGGAAGAGTACATCTGGTAGCTGTTAATTCCTACGAGGTAGACTAGTGAGTTGGACTTCAAAGAAACAGACTTGTGTATCCACATCAACAGAAGAAGCTAAATATGTCGCAGCCGCCAGCTGTTGTTCACAAGTCATATGGATGCAAACTCAACTACATGACTATGGCTTCAAAATCTCATAAATTCCCATATTTTGTGACTCAACCAGTGCAATTTCCATTTCTCACAATCCCGTTCACCATTCCATGACAAAGCACATCGACATTCGATATCACTTTATCAAAGACAACATTCAAAAGGGTCATATCGAACTACACTTCATCAACTCCGAAGATCAAATTGCCGATGTCTTCACTAAGGCTTTCGATGAAATAAAGTTTCAATACTTCCTAGGCCGTCTAGGAATCTTAAATCCAGATAACATCCATCCTTAAAGCTTTACTTTTTGTTTGTACAAAAGTGTGTTTACTTTCATTCAAAAAGAAAATTCAAAAACAATTGAAAATTGCTTTCTTTTCAAAAATACCAAAAACATTCAAATAACCAATCTTTCCAAAAACATTTAGAAAAACAAATCTTCAAAAATATAATAAAAGAATTACCATAATAAGATTTTATGGAACTTTGTGATTAATCGTCTCTTGACTTAATTTTCAGATGCTTATGCTCGATGAAGATTTGAAGTCATATTGATTCCTAATTGGAGTGAAGGTTCAAATCCCCTACTTTTCATAATGTATATAACTTTATTTCCTTCGATTTTATTTTGTTATTGACAATTTTAAACAATTAAGGGGCATAAGGTTAGGAGGTTCAGATGAAAACAAAAACCCATGTGAGAATTTGTGCCTCGTCAATCTGAATCATTGTGAAATTCAGTTCTTGTGAGCTTAGGTGTGTCACTATTGCTTATAAGGTATATCCGATTATACCTTGTCACGGTCTCATTTTTGCTTAGATATCAAACTGATCAGGGACAATACATTCATTTCTTACATACTAGACAAATTGTCTTTTATGACACCAATCCCTACCTTGATATAAGCCAACCAAAAAATGAAGGCTTGAGATCCCGTGATCTATCAACAAGAAAAGACGAAACGAAAAGGATTTCAAGAAACATCGATCAAAGAAAACCAAAGGAGAAACAAAGATCTATCAACATCCAATCCTCAAAGACGAATCAAGATAAAGACGAATCAACAAAAAACCCAAATCATTCACCGAAGAAATACCAAAGAAAACAAAAATATTCTACATTTGGTATTTTCAAACAAACTTTTCAACCGAATGGTTATTTCAAAACAAACATCATAAGATCCCATGATCTGTTTCTAACCATTTTTCACAAAAGAAGATATCTTAATCCCGCAAGACAAATACTTCAAAAAAACCCAATTTTCACAAATGTAGCAAATTCTCGATGCTAAAACAAAATATCTTTTTACAATAAATCGATATTGATCAACAAACAGAATACCATCAAAGAAGAAGCTACAACAACATTGGATTTCCCGGGATACTGTAGCCTTCATCATTGAAGATTCTTAGTTGCAAACAGCACTATGAAAATTGTTAAACCCATCTACATGTATTTCCCGACGAAGAGAGAGTGAACTTTAATGGCATGAATGAAGAAACCCGTTGAGTAATGCCGAAACCAGTCTTATGTGATTGATTATCTAATAATGAGACTAAGTGACCTTTCAGGAAAAGCATAGTTGAACACCTCCAATATGAGTGTGAGTCGTCAGAGAGAGATATCACTCATTTTAAGTGATCATTAACTTGTTCTGCTGCTAGAACAACCAAACACCCAAGTGAAGTGTGAGCTATACCTATGAGCGCTCATCTGAATCGACCTGTTAGACCACTTAATCTTAGGAAATTTCTTTGGATACATATATGGCTACCCTTTGATAACCGAACCCGAGACTTTGATTCGGAAACAAATTTCTAGAGATCTTTTACATAAGATATGTTAAACCAAGTCACAAACTTTCAAAACAATCACTGTGTTTTATATATATCTTATCTATTGACAAATATTTTATCTCAAATCTTCAAAAGTTAAACTGTTAATATGATTAAATCACAAATTGTCCTTATTTCAGTGATGATCACATAGGGGGAATTGTTGAAAAATGTTTTTGTATGTGACCATCACTGAAATAAGACGAACTGTTGTTTATATTATCTAACACATATTATCAGTTATTTCAGGTTGCATGGATTCGTGCTTAAATGGAAAATACAAAAATACGCGACAGACGGAATACACAAAGACAAAAAATAGCCGCATATTTAATCGTTTGAAGCCAAAACAAATTAAGGCTAAGCATTGTCAAGACCTCAAAACCTCAAGGGACTAAAATGGAAATTCAATTGTATTAATTGAATCTTTCCTATGAAATACAGAAGCAAAGAGAAACCCACGTATCCTAGCTCCTACAACAACTTGCATGATCAGCCATTACTCTTTCAACTTACTACTCAAGTGCTACTACATATTTTTTTCACCTCATATATTTATACATGAGTATGTAAAGAGTTGTGACTGTGTGTGTTCATTTGTTATTTTGTACCACTTCCTACAAACACCAAATCCTCCCAACACCATCATCCATCTTCATCTTCTTCAAGAATAAGATAAATCCCTGGAGAAAGTGAAGAACACCAAGATCAACAAGCTAAATGAAGAACACCATCCACCATCTTCATCACATGTTCTTCATCAAACTTTAAGATCATCAACTTCACCACCTTTTTTCATCACACCACTTACCACCAAACAACTCTCTTATATCAACCTCCTTCCAACCTCCAAACAACCTTAAAATAATCTCCAAACACCCTCCAAATACCCTCCTTAACCCTCCTCCAAAAACCCTTTCAAATCACCAATACCATCACCACCTTGGTGTTTTTCACGACATCAGAATGTTCAAGTCAGAAACGAACCAAACCAGGCTCAGTACATGCACAAAATGAATAGGGAGATTTTCACCAAAAATTATTCAGAACCTTACCTACATCTAGCTATTTTCATCAACGATTTTGACCAAGGCAAACCCCAAAGAGACGCGAGAGAGAATTGGCTATCCAGAGAGATTTCTGTTTTCGAGTTCAGAATCGGCATGTCAGAAAACAAAAAGTTGGGCACAACACAGCCAAAATTCTACTAGGGAGATTTTCACCATCAATTCTTCAGAACCTTACCTACATCTAGAAATATTCGTGGATTATTTTGACCAAGGGAACCCCCAAAGAGACGCGAGAGAGAATTGGCTATCCAGAGAGATTTACTCCGAAAATCTACATCCATCACCACCTAAAGCTCCTTCAACTTCACCATCTTTGCTGCCTTACACCACCAAAATTACAATCTTATTCCACCTCCTAACACCCTCCAAATACCCACTCCAACCTCATCAAATCTCCTCAAAACACCCTATACCCATATACAAATACATGACTCGTGTACTTTGTACTGTTTTGTAAACAACCCATTTTACATGAAAATGAACTTTTTATTACTTATCAAATACCGGATTGATCTTTGAACAAATATCGACCAGTCATTCCAAGAGTTCCAATATCGACCAGTCGTTCCAAGAGTCCCAATATCGACCGGTCGTTCCAAGAGTCCAAATATCAACCAGTCGTTCCACGAGTCCAGTTCAGTCAATTTATTGACGAACCTACTTGATATCTATTTATATATTTATATATTTTATTATAGCTTTATGTCATTTAAATACAGTAATTTATATTATTTATAGCTTTACGTCATTTAAATATAGTCATTTATATTATTATAGCTTTTAGTCATTTATAGCTTTCATAATTATAATTATTCCGCAATTATTATTCTTTATATATATATATATATATATATATATATATATATATATATATATATATATATATATATCTACATCTTATATCTTAAACTTATATATCTATCACACAGTAACTGGTAACCGACCTTTTTGTTGTAGTGATCCGATTTTTATATTTCCAACAATCGGTATCTGAGCTGATATAAAAGAATATTTTCCAACAATGATAATGGGTTGAAGGCACCAATGTCGACCCACTTCTTGTTATGTGGAATGTTGCTACATTAGTAATAATTTTATGGAAGACCAGGGGGTAGCCCATGGCATTTGTGAGTAAGACCAGGAATTTCCCTGTACATCACAAGGAAAGACGATGGGGTAGCCAATGGCACACGTATGTAAGACCGGGATGTAGCCCTCGACATTACAAGGAAAGACCATGGGGGTAGCCCATGGCACCTATATGTTTTATGTATGAGGTATGATTGGGAAACTCACTAAGATTTTGCTTACAGTTTATGTTTGTGGTTTCAGGTACTTTCGATACTAAAGGGAAGGGCCTGACTTGATGACGCAACATTCACTCCTCACCATTTCCGCATTTTTGATATTATCCACTGATGATTTGACATTATTATTTATGGTTGGTTTTGGAAACAATGTGACAATTGCAATTCTTATGTTAATTAAAATGAAAAAAATTGTACCGATTTATGGGTTGTTACAAGTTGGTGTCAGAGCCTTGTTTTGAGGGATTCGGGCACACTCTCGGGTGTGTCAGAACTCAAACTGAGGAAATGATAATATTTTCAAAAGAAAAAGAACTTGACATTTTGAAAAAGATTATTTCAAGAAAGAGGGGAGTGCAATGCGAGCAATTAGCCAAGCTCAAGTAAGTGTTGTTGGATTAGGTGTCTAATCTCATAACTATAATTAGTATGTACTTGACCCGAGAGTAGCATGGTCTATTTCGGGTTGCATATCACCAGGACAATTTGATAGGATGGATACTTGAGTAAGAGGTTACTTATGATTTATTAATATAATATAAGTTCTAATATATTAATATGAAATCATATTATTTAATTAGTATTGATCAAGAATTAATTTGGAATTAATTATGTGATCAAAAAAGACTAATTAAATATATGGGGATTGATTTGGTAAATCAATGATTCTTATAGTGTAGGCAAATTGTTATTAATGATGGGCTATATCAACATTGATAGTCCATGGAGGTTTAACCCAAGAAGCCTAAGTAATATGAAAGGTCAAGGGCATTAGGGTTTGCATGGATTTAACCGTAGACTTTGCCACACTATAAAAGGACTCCCTTAGCACCCAAAATAGGCCACTAGAGTTCTTGGAGTTCATTAGAGCCGATTTTGGAGCTAGAAACATCTCTCTCAAGTTCTCCTTTGTCCTAGGTGTGTTGTGAAGCGTTTAAGGCATCACACTTGGGGTGCTAAGTTCTTAAAGGCCAAATACAACAAGTTCTACTAGCTACATCAAGCGGTAATCCTATAACTCATTCTTATGATGTTTATGTCTATTGTATGCTAGTTGTAGCTTTAATGGTTTGGAAACAATATTACATGTATAATTAGAGAAAACATAGATCCAAAGCATTTAGGGTTGTATGTGCACCATAGGAAGTTGTAGTATACCAAAACCCAACAGTAGTATCAAAGCCATGAGTTGTTTTCTATTATATTTGATGCATGGATTAATTTTCAAAGTTGAAAAAATCAATTTTATGGCCTTTAACTGATGAACTCGCCAAGTCCACTCAGTATAAGGTCAACACCGTGCGAGTCATCATCATGCACTCGATGAGTTGATGCTTCTGATGGCATATTTTCGGGACTTTTGGCTTGTTTTGGATTAGTATCATTACCACAAAATGTTTTAGTTCATAAAATTTGATTTTTTTTGGTATGGTAATGATCATGCGTATCCATCTAAAAGATAATTGTTATAGTTTCAAGATTTGTATTAGTTTATATAATATGCTAATTTCTTGCAAATTGTTGATATGAATTATCTTGACTTATGAGTTTAACTAGATCATAGAAAAATTATTTGATAGTTTTTATTAGTTAGAATATTTGATCTAAATGCCTTTTATGAACACCATAACTTGTCCTCAAGTTATGTAAAATGAAAAGTCTCTCTTTTAAATGGTTTTAAAGTGTTCCATAACTAGTCCTCAAGTTATAGAACATGAAAAGTTTTTCCATTAAAAATGCAGTAAAACTCATAAGTTATAGAAACCTAAAGTTTTTGAATAGTTCAAAACTTGCCCTCAAGTTTTGAAATTTGTAAAGTCACCCTTATGAGTACTTTAGTTCGAAACCCTAGAATTTTAAAAGTTAAAATTCAACCCTTATACTATTGTAGTATTATATATATATATATATATATATATATATATATATATATATATATATATATATATATATACTAGTAGAGTACCCGTGCGATGCAACGGGCGTTGAGTACGGGGAACGGTGAATAATTTCTTTTGGCGTTTAATTTTCTTTCGGAAAATAGTTTAGGAAATGTTATATTGTAAACAAGATATAATGCATGTGGTTTCCCTTTAGACAATTTTGATATGTTCTTTGATCTTTTCTAACGTTTACAGTGTATTTAGTTTCCCTTTAGTCAAATTTTGATGTGTTTCTTAATCTTTTCTAATGTTTTATTTTAGGCATTTGATGTTGTGTATATAAATGATAACTGTAATCAACTAATCTATGTATAAATGAGTAATCTAGCCCTTTAATTAATACTTGTTTAATCTAAATTACGTATTTTGGGTTTTCTAACAATAAAACAATTTTTTTTTAATTGTTTCAGAATATAGTTTTTAAATTTTGAAACAAATAGATGCTAATTTACTTAATTATCAATTAATAAAGTTTTTTTATAGAATTTTTTCCTTTGGTGATAATTTCTATACAGAAACATAGCATATTTCAAACACCATTGACATATATAATTATCATCCAAATATATTTATAATGTATGTACATATTGGTATTTCTTTCGGTGTATTATTTCTTTAGGGTTTAAAACGTGAATTTTAAAAAATATATATAAACTTAAAACAAAAAAACCCAAATAGTTTTGTAAAACATTTTCTTTTGGTGATTGGATAATAGTTGAATATGTGTTTAACTAATGCGTAGTTGCAGGCGGAGCGTTTTGTATCTTTTCCGCATATATTAAATATTTTTATTTCAATGAATACTTTGATTTCAGCTATAATATTTTATATTTACTTTTAATATGAATGTCATCAAATGAAAGTTTTAGTATCTGTGTTATTTTCTTCTCTTTGGTTTCTACAAAATTTCAAATTTAAAGTTTATGATTCATCTTGGTCTTATACTTTTATTTATATCTATTATCGATTATAATAAAAAATTAACAAATTACTTTTATTTAGTCTTATATTCAATTTAGCCAATATAAGGCTAACCCATTTCACAGAGGTTTTGCTTTTAAAAATAGAGGTCTCGAGTTCTAATCCAAATGTTAACTAACTTTCAACCAATAACATCATTTCAAAAAAAAAAAGTCAAATATTCAATTTAAAAGGATGACTAAAGTTTACACCCGTTACCATCTCTATTAAATTTTATGTCCAAATGTTAACTAACTTTCAACCAATAACATCATTTCAAAAAAAAAAAGTCAAATATTCAATTTAAAAGGATGACTAAAGTTTACACCCGTTACCATCTCTATTAAATTTTATGTCCTTGAGTATTTTATATTTTTATCAAGTGAACAAAAAAAGTTGACTAATGATAACGCCCATTACGATCCTTGGTCACTTATTTTATCATTTGAAACTATCTTGAATGTTTACTATTTATGTCAAATAAAAGTCTTTTCATAAAAGTTTATTCAAATTATATGTTTTAAATTTGATAATAGTTCGGATTTTAAATGTTTTTTGCGTTTGCTAATTTCCTAATTCTTGAGCCAAAAATTTGTCTTATAACTTTTAAACTTGTTAGATTTAAAATTTGTATTTTATAACTATTGGAAACACAAACCAAACTTAAATGAGCCCACCATCCCAGCCTCCATCTACACCGGCTACCACCTCCCTCAACTCTATAGCCGACGCCACAAACTATTCCGCATCCATATTCGACACCACCTATTGCGATTATATATTATTGCAACAATCTACTCCACCTCCTTCACCGCCGCAACTACCTCCTCCTCTGTAATGGTGCCACCGTCTTTTCCAGGTTCCTTGTCCTGTAACTTACTACTCCTCTTTGTTCATTAGCTAAGATGAAATAAGCGATGTATAAACGATTACTGAAGTCACTGCTGCATTAATAGGCGTCGCATCTCCCCTGACTCCATTAGCGCCGCCAATGCTGTCCGTCGTCTTTATTACTAACCTCGGACCCATCTCGACCAGATTTGTTCAATATTTGTTCTCACCTAACCGGACCAGTTAAAGCAACATGTTTTTATCTTTCTATTTCCTTTACTTTGTAATTTATTAGATCTTTACATCTGAAGTTGTCAATAATCGTTTTTATAAAATTGTAGTCAGTAATCTTTTTATTTAGATTGTTTCGTGTTTTGTGTTTTATTTAGTTTATGTTCTTATGTTTTTGTGTTTTGGTGAAATGCAGGTTTCTCATGTCCACCTTATTTGGAGAAACAATGATCTGATTTTGTATTAACCTTCATGTATTGGTTTTTTGGTTAATAGATTTTTAAAGTGTTTCATTATTTACTTTATCAATCTTTTAGATTTTCACAATATTCTTCAAATATAAATTTAATAACAAATTAGAAACCCATCTTTTGTTGCGGATTTTAAAACTCAGATTTGGTTGAACCTTTTGATTTTATTTTATTAAAACTAGTAGTATTCTTTCAAACTTGCAAACCAGAATATGATTTTTTTGATATTTTTGTTGAGCCTGTCTATTTATTTATTTGAATATATATATATATATATATATATATATATATATATATATATATATATACTAGTTTATAATCCATGGAAACCATGGTTATAAAATTAATTGAAATTTTATAGTAAAACCTCAAAATTAATAATAATTATTTGAAATAAATTATTAATTACGATATATTTATATTAGTTTTGTAAAATTATAATCGTTGATTCAAATAAATATATATAATTAATTTTTAATATATATTCGACATTTTTTATTTGTGAATTAATGAAAATAATGATATAAAATTTAAAATTTAAAATGGAGAATAAATACATTGACAAATAACATCACATTAATTAGAAGGTCTAATAAATTTAAAATAGAGAACTAATAGATTGACAAGTGGCATCATATTAATTAAGAGGTCTAATATAATGACACATGGCAAAATGACTACTCTTTTATTAGTATAAAGATAAATTATTAATTACGATATATTTATATTAGTTTTGTAAAATTATAATCGTTGATTCAAATAAATATATATAATTAATTTTTAATATATATTATACATTTTTTATTTGTGAATTAATGAAAACAATGATATAAATTTAAAATGGAGAATAAATACATTGACAAATAACATCTTATTAATTAGGAGGTCTAATAAATTTAAAACGGAGAACTAATAGATTGACAAGTGGCATCATATATATATATATATATATATATATATATATATATATATATATATATATATATATATATATATATATATATATATATATATATATATATTATTATTAGAAACAAAAAAATAACGCTAAACTGCTAGAATCAAAAATACAAAAAGAAATACCAAATTGCTAGAATCTTTATCAAAGAATCAACATGAACAACATCTGACACCCTTAATATAATGTCTATCTTATTTGTAAAAACAATTATTTTTTTAGAAAAATTTTCATGTAAGTTTCTTTACCAATTTAAGTTCTAGTTCAAAGATACTATATTCTATAATTTAAGTTCTCAAATCTCTAGATTTTAAAAATATTTTTAAAGAGCATTAGTATTTTTTTTTTATATATATGAAAAGTAGAAACGGGTGGACTTTATTTTTTTGGTTGAAGTCATATGCCTTGCCTTCTCTAAATTTTTGAAAACAATTATCTAGCAACTATATAAGTTTTAAAATACGAAATGAGTAGTTGAATATTTAAAAAATTGTTTAACCACTCACGATGCAAAAACAAAAACCACACTAAATTGCTAGAATTAATAATAGAGAAATAAAACAAAAATGTTATAGTAGTAATTAATAACAAAGAATCATCTAAGAACCTGAGTAATATAATACAAAAATAAAACATCCACATGTGTTTGTTTGTGACTAAACTAAGAATAGGAAGAAAACAATTTGGAAATTTGATGAACCAAAAGAGGGAAAAGGGATAGGGAGAAAACAATTTAGAAAATTGATGGAACAAAAAAAGTGAAAAAGGAGTTTTTATACTGGCAAAGTGGCAAGTTGTTCCATGCTGGCAATCTAATTCACATAAATCTATTACACGTTGGCAATCCAAATCAAGAAAAAAAAAACATGCATCTCCCGTGTTTTTTTAGTGAGTCATGTATGTTTCCTTTAAGGCTTCAACATTTAAACCTTGTATTTTGATTGGTTGCTTTTTAATCACAAGGATCACTATCTTGACCATTGAAATTAGATCTAAAGGTCTACATTCTATAAGATATTGTCTTAAAATTCAAATGGTCCATCATTATATATGGTTTATATAATGGTATATATATATATATATATATATATATATATATATATATATATATATATATATATATATATATAAGAATAAGTTAGTCTTACCGTTAGTAGGTTTCATTCACGAAGCCAATCTATAAGAGGGGGGGGGGGGGGATAAAGTTACTGACTATAAAATGACAATTTAATGAGTGTCTACTCTCACCCACCGATTCCTTGACTGGTGGAGGGACGTTAGCCAAACGGGTAGGATAGGACACTAATTCTCTTTATAAGTATAATGATAATTATAAAGTAACTAAAATTTATTAAATTCCCAATCTTAGTTACTTTAGGAAAATTGTGAATATGGTGCTATCCCATGAAATTGCACTTTGCACCTTGTTAAGTCGTTAGTGGAGCGTGTGTGGTTAACCGATACACTAATTTGGGACTGACAGTGCGTGGAAAAGGGTAGCTTGATGTTAATCATAGATCAATGGAGCGTGTGTGGTTAACTAGCATATTGATTAAGTGATTTGTAACATTGGGTGTACCAAGCTAATTTGCATGGTTATTCACACATTGTTTGTGATCCTCGGCATCCCAGTCACAAACTTGAAGGGCACAATCTAGATTTAAACATGCCATTGAAAAGTTCAATGAATCTCAAAGGATCTAGGAATTTCAAACCAATTAAAACTTCATAATCATTTCGTTTTTCATGGTGGAAATTGGTAAATCGTCGTTTACCTACATTCAAATATTTTACAATTGGATTACGACATCCCTCTTCCGAATTGTAAAATATTGTGTTGGGTCCTAGCCTTAATATTTCATTTGGGTGTTATATTAAGTACTTAAATCAACTAACTTGAATTTCTCCATTGTAGATGTCCGGTTCAGACAACTATGGTCTTCACAAATTTTTTGGAACTAGCTTTCCTCTTGAAGATGATGTTCCACGATTGGATCGTGGAAGTGGAAATCATACTTTACTTCCTCCACCACCTCCAATTATTCTCCCTGACCCACAAGCTTGAAGACATGAAAAGTTCAAGATCACTTAATCCATATTGGCTAGTAAACACAAAGATGGAAAGTCTATATGTCCTCATGTCTTGGACATTAACCTGCATATTGACAGGCTAGGAATGTTGGGTGTCGTATTCCCAAGGAAGTTTTCTATTGATTTGGTTCTTTAGTCACTTCCCGAGTCATATAGTGAGTTTGTTAAAGACTATTATGTGACAGATCACGACATGACCCTTATTGATCTTACCTATTTTCTAATTGTTGCTGAATCATCAATGATTTGGTGCAATGGTCAAGAAATTTTGATTTGAAGATCTATATCCCAAGCTGACATGGACATCCCAGAAATGATTCCTTCTCCTAAAGGAAAGGAATTGGCCATGGTAAAAAGTTTTGATCATAAGAGAAAGGCAAATTCTGAGACTGTATTATGTGCCATTCCCAATGAGCTTGTGTGTTTCTATTGCCAAAGAAAGGGACATTGGAAGCGAAGCTGTCCTGACTACCTGAGAAATTTAATCAATATGTATGGTTCTACTTCAGGATCATGCAAAAGGAAGGAAGCTTAAAAGTAAGAGCATGCTGAATCTGGTTGCGAAGAGATGGATTTCGATCGCATGGTTCGAAGATTAGATTTTTGAGTTGATGCTTAGGGGTTATGATAGATTGCTTAGAAATATGTAGTAACATAGTTTTCATTTGTAATTGCATTGTAAGGAAAAGTTTTTTTCCACAATTTTATAAATAAAAGAAAATTTTGAGTTTATTTTATTTAAAGTTTCCTTGCAATGGCATTTGTGAAAATTGATGTTTGTATGTTTCTATTGTTAGCAATATGGATTTGTTTCTTTCTTTTGTGGAAGTGTCAAAATTTACCAAATAAGGATATATTCTCATCACCTAAGTTTCATTGGATACAAACTGGGAATCATACAATTTGTATTGTGTGATGAATGGGAACCTTTGTCTTTGGGAAATTAAGACTAGTTCCATGTTCACATGAATATGTGAGTCAAGTGAAGGACTAGGAGATTGGGTACACTTGGTTGTGCGCTGGTCAGGTCCACCACAAATATCGATTAGACTGTTCATCTTGATTTACTAAAAGTTAGTAGATATGGTTATGCTTACAAGTTTAAGTAAAATTCTGAAACATTGGAAAAGTTTCAATGTATGGCAGGACGAATAAGAAGAATCAAATTAGGTAGAAAGATAAAGGTTTCTCCAATCTGAAAGGATGGGAGAGTACTTTAGTATCGTGTTTTATGAACATATTAATGATTATGTAAACCATATCACAATTGATCCTATAAGGACACTTGTATGGCTAAGAAGAGGAATCGGGAATTGTTGAAATGGGTAAATCAATTAAGTTGAATCATACTTCGTTCCAAAAACAAGTCTTAGAGTTAAACTCCAAGATTGTGCCTTGAGTGACATAATCCTAAGAAGGTTTAAAACACTCATCAAATGTTGAGTAAAATGTTTTTGCTCTTATACATTTGAAATTGGTAAGTTGTGATGTCTTGGTAAGGACAAAGACCAACTAAGACCAATTGTGTGAAGTGTTTATCTTGATAAGAATCTGCGATAACTCTTGAATTTTTTTTTGAAAAGGAATGGTTCATGACAAGAGAATCTTATATGTAAAGAGGGCACTGTGAGTCTTAAATGTAACGCCCGCAGATTCGGGCTAGTCAGTTTTGAGACGATAAGTATCAAAAATGACTTTTCTATAGATTATCATTTAGAATAATTAATCTTAACTAAGTTTTAGTATATGTCACAAGGTTTTCGAACATATAAAGAACGCCGAAATCCGAGTTATAACGAAGAAGTTATGACCTGTCGAAGTTTTGCGACAAAACAGGCACGACACTGAGAATCGTAAAATATGAGTTTACAATAAGTTACTTTTTAGCCTTAGGGGTCTAAATGAAAGTTTTAGAGGATGTCTCCACCTATGTGTGGATATAAAGAACGTCAAAATCGGAGCTCGTATGCAAAAGTTATGACCTTCCAAAGATGCAACTGTATAAGAGCATGACACGTGTCAGAAACCCTAATTTGACTGGACTCACGACGTGAGTATTATTTCTCACAATGTGAGAAGTCAAATGAACACTAATAGAGCCTAGAAAACACCTAGTAAGTCTACGATATGACTCTTGAAAGCTCACGACGTGAGCTTATCATTCTCACAACGTGAGAAGTTGTCCGGACACGTTTCGAAGCTATAAACGCAAATTGCAAGTCTACGGGGTGAGCAGGCATGGATCACAACGTGAGCAATGAATTCTCATGTCATGATAGGAAAAAATTCAGCCTATAAATATCCATTTTGATACTAAGTTTGCTTGCACCCAATTTTCTTCTCTCTCTCTCTCTCTCTCTCTCTCTCTCTCTCTCGTTTGCTGAAGCCGTTTCCCGTCCCGAGCCCGACGATCACGAACCGCTAACCTTTTCTAGTTAGATTCTATCAAAGCACGCTATAAGTGAGTGCATATTTACTTTCATCTTACACATAGATAAGAAGTATTTTAAATAAAATTACGTGCTATGTGTGCATATTCTCTGAATACTTGTTGTCTATGCTGGATGAGCGATTTTATATATGTTTTAAATGATTTAAACTGTCTATGTATTTTATATCTATAAAATGTGTTAGGTAAAAGATGGGTAGATGTAATAGTTGGTGTGTGATGAAATAAAATGATGAGAGGCCTCGATGTTGACGTTGATCCAGTCATCTAGCAGAGTGTAGATGACGACCACAAACTTTTCTAGACAGTCCAGAGGAACGCTAGTGTAACAACTCGAAATTTCTATCTTATAACAAACCCTGCATTCAATCAAATTCAATCTTTCAATTGCTAAATTTTAGCAGTTTTGGAGTCAGTTTGAGTGTTCTAAAGCCTAGTACTTCAAGAGATAACAGGAGAGAGGATGCCCTAGGGTTTGTTGTGTAACAATAAGGTCTCAAAACTCCAAGAGTTTGGAGTTTATGGCCTAAACATGGTGTTTACGACCGTAAACCCCAAGGGGTATAAATATGACAGTTAGTCATATTTATCACTTTTTCTCACTTTCAAGAACTAGAACATCAAAATCCTCTCAAGTATCATTCGATTTTCCTTCTTGATCTTCAAATTTGTAAGTGTTTCTTGCCCTAACTAGTTGATATCTTACTTGATCTAGTGATCTTACATGATTTCATCCATGAAATCATTCCATTTGTGTAGATCTTCAAGTGTTTTTAGTTTCACCAAGAACACCAAGAACACACACTAGTGTTCTTGGACCTTAAACACTAGTGATACTTTACATGACGTCCTCCACCCCAGAACGTTTCCGCCGTTCTTGGTTTTGGGGTGTGACAGATTGGTATCAGAGGATAGTGAATTGAGTATATCAACCCATAAAAGATATATAGACTATAAATACAATGGGATTAAAATACTCTAACCAAGAGTTTATACCTTTAAGTACTAAAATGCTTAACTAAAAGTACACATATCTACGTACCTACATACTTACTATAGAACAATATCATACTAGAACATAACAAAAGTATTTAATTGTTGGGCACAACAGTCAAAACTGGGCAGTTATGTAATCATATCTGGAATGAATATGGCCTGATCAACTATATTTATTTGAGATATGGTGAACGTGTGTTCGGGGTTGATAGTGGTGTTACGACAAACCTAAAACTTACCAAATACTAGGTCCAAAGGAGTCTTTAGAACAAAACATAAAGTAAAAGACTATCTGAGTATTTTGAGATACTACCCAATAACAATACTAAAAGTGTACAGTAACAAGAAACCTAAGAACCAAACCCAAAACAAAGATACTATAGGAGTATCTTCAATAACTGTAAATAATTATATGAGAATTAAAAGACCCTTACTGATCGGTCTATAATGGCAAAGTGTATACATCCTAGAGTTATATATAATAAAGATCTCATAGACTTAGAATGTGTGGTTTCTCTTCACTTCCTTTTTCCTTGTCTGGATGTGGATTTGCAGTAATATCTCAGGTTAAAATTAGTACTAGAAATAGATTGAGTATTCTCATAGATTCTCTAGACATTCCCATTCTCGCACCGCTAACTTGACTAGAGACACCAGCTCACTAAAATAGTCAACAGAGAGAACTTCGAGAAGGGATCAGACAAAAAGTACGAAGCTAGTGGGATGCCAGAGGACACCAAATGTACATAAGTGGACATCAGATTACTTTTGTCAGGAGTAGGACAGAGAACAAAGGATACCACTCATGAGTCATGCAAGATGGCAGAAAACCATACGCGTCACATTAATAATTAAGAGTCCAATACGACCTAGTGAGTTGGTGAATACGCTACTCACCTTCTGTGGTAGGCTTAAAGTCTTTATAATTACATCTTGAATATCAATGATTTTGACAGTTGGATTGGTTCCCGACAATCCTTGTCCAAATACTTTCATTCTTTTATCATTAGAACCCTATACCATTCATACTATCTCTTGTTGTTGAACTATGGCGATTTAGTTCATAGGAGACATTTATTTACTATACTATTGGATTCTTATCATTTTCTGAATTATTTTCAACTTATAGTTGAAAGATGCCTCCTAGAAGAAATCCAATACATAACAATGGTACTAAAGCACATATACCACCCCCCACCACCTCCTTAGTTTGATGCTGCTATGTTCCAAGAAACAGTCACAGCGGCTATAGCGGCTGCCATGTCACATATCAATACTTCTGGCGCAACTGGTTTGGGAATTGGGGTGTTTCCTTCGAACCATGGCGAGATTCATGGGCACTCACGAGAGTGCACCTATAAAGATTTTACGAACGCCAAACCCCTAAATTGTAATGGAACTGGAGGGGTTATGATATTAAGACGATGGATAGAAAAGACAGAGACAGTCTTTGAGATCTGCGCCTGCCTGGAGAACAACAAGGTCAAGTTTTCTACTTATACCTTTTTAGAAAGAGCTTTAACATGGTGGAATGGCCACATTAAGGCGTTGACTCTAATAGTGGCAAAATCAATAAGCTGGGAGAACTTAAAAATAATGCTGATGAGAGAGTACTGTCCACGAGGGGAAATTCAAAAACTCGAGCAGGAACTCTGGAGTCTGGAAATGGTTAGTTATGATATATCAACCTACACCAACAGATTCTGCGACCTGGAAATTCTTTTCCCATATATGGTTGCTCCAGAGAGCAAAAAAATAGAAAGATATATTTGGGTATTGTCGCCTCAAATCCAGTCAAGCGTGGTAGCGTCAAGGCCTAATACTTTTGATAGTGCCAAAGAACTAGCACAATCTATTATTGACCACGAAAACTATCAGAACTCAATGATTGCTGTAAAAGATCAACAAAAGGGAAACAACAACAACGACAGAAAGGAAGGTTGGAATAAGAGGAAAGACAAGTCCTCACAAGAGTCCTCAAGGAAACAACAACTAGTTACAGTCAATGTTGCTACAGTACCTACAATAGTCTCTGCTAACCCGTTACCAACAAATCCTTATGCTCGTAATCTCCAAAAGTGCAACAGATGAAAATTTCACCATCATGGACCTTGTCGGGAAATGCAGTGCTTAAACTGCAACAAAAAGGGACATACCACCCGTTATTGCAAGACTCCAGCAAGGCCGATCAACCAAGTACCCAACGCTCGTGTGAGCCAAGCTTGCTACGGTTGTGGCGAGGTGGGTCACTACAAAATAAATTTCCTGGGGACAACGAATGCTGGCACAGACGAAAGGATGCTAACGATCACCGCCGCAGGAGAGACTACTCCGGACCCACGTTAAAAATCTATTACGTTCAGTAGCGTTTATGTTAGACTCCTAAACTATTAAAAACTAGTGTAACTAGAGTCTTATATTTTGCGAGATCCCATCAGTGTTAGGGACTCTCATGCTGCCTGTAGTAGCTTTTTGCAGTATACTTTGTTCACAACTGTAATAGCATAGCTGAAACTAAAGTACTAAAAACTCTTTCCTAGATTTCACCGTATCGTTTTGTAACACCTTTTGATCCAGTCTAACACCAGTAATTTTGAGTAGTTTGACGTCATCATTTGAGTCGATTTGATCCTCACAGTGCCAGTCTCAAGCAAAAATCCTTTTCTTGTAATCGACTTTCTATCAAAGCCGTTGTTCCAGAACTCCGAGGTGCTCATGCGCAGAGTACCTTATGATTCGTAGCCTTCCCGAAGTAACTTCAGCAAACCTCTCTGGAAAACTACTCGTACAGTACGTCAAGTTCAATCCAAAGGCCCATATGGTTAATCTATCATGGAGGAAAGTGTATGCTAGGGTGGTACATAATCAAGATTCTACATGTTTAGAATTGATGATTCCGCTTTAACTTCTTTCATTGTTTGGATGTGAGCTTAGAGAAGAATCATTTATCCGACTACCTTTTCAATCTTAATTATATACGACTCGTATACCTGAGATGGTGATTTATGAACCATGTATGAGTTCTAATATGAATTTCAGGACGGAGAGTATCTCCAGACAACGAGTGATTGTGCTACCATACAAATAAACTTAGAAGCCAAACTTAGAACTTCCCATCAATCAGGACAGGAGATGCAGATGGAACAGAAGTACCTATTCTTTTCATGATTTAGGAGTATTCACTTTCGAATCTGAATTTCAGGACGAAATTCCCTCTAACGGGGGGATGATGTGACAACTCGAAATTTCTATCTTATAACAATCCCTGCATTCAATCAAAGTCAATCTTTCAATTGCTAAATTTTAGCAGTTTTGGAGTCAGTTTGAGTGTTCTAAAGCCTAGTACTTCAAGAGATAACAGGAGAGAGGACGCCTTAGGGTTTATTGTGCAACAATAAGGTCTCAAAACTCCAAGAGTTTGGAGTTTACGGCCTAAACAAGGTGTTTACGGCCGTAAACCCCAAGGGGTATAAATATGACACTTAGTCATATTTATCACTTTTTCTCACTTTCAAGAACTAGAACATCAAAATTCTCTCAAGTATCATCCAATTTTCCTTTTTGATATTCAAATTTGTAAGTGTTTCTTGCCCTAACTAGTTGATATCTTACTTGATCTAGTGATCTTACATGATTTCATCCGTGAAATCATTCCAATTGTGTATATCTTCAAGTGTTCTTAGTTTCACCAAGAACACACACTAGTGTTCTTCGACCTTAAACACCCAATCAAGCTTCTAGATTGTATTTACACTTATCCTAGCTTGTTATACACTTGAGTTTGACTTGTTTGCACTTGGAAATCACAAAGAAACTCAAGATCAAAGGTGTTTACGGCCAAGACATGTTCTTGGGCCATAAACCCTTATAAGTGGGGCAAAATGCACCCTAGTCCCTTCTTTTGCCTTGGACACTAGCCTAGATCACATCCTTGAAGTGATTAGGTCCTTAAACATCAAAGAAACCATGTCAACATAGAGTTTATGGCTGTAAACTCATAAGGAAATGGTCCTTAGGCCGTAAACTCTATAAAGGGGTGATCTTGTGCCCCTAATGCTTCCTAAGGCTTGGACTTGATCAATGGATGCTCAATATTGACTTATAAGACCTCAAAACACCCAATGGCACTTAGTACCACGAGTTTATGGCCGTAAACTCATGGGGGAAATGACCTTAGGCCGTAAACTCCATAAGGAGTGGTCCTTTGGGCCATAAACTCCAATGCCATGCCATGCAACCATTAGATGCAACCCTTCGGTACCTATAACACTTGAATCAAAGTGTTTCCATGTCCTAGGGTGTCTTAACTTGGTTAATTAGTTGTTAAATGACTACTTGGATACATATGTTTTTCATTATATGTTAACTAGGACCATTGTGTGTGTTCAAGTCTCCACTTGACACCTAACACCTTGTCCAACACTTCCGTACAATCCACTCACAACAGGTGAGTTCATACCCCTTAATTAACATTTTAAATGTTTATAAAATATTTTATGGGGGGGGGGAGAATACAAGTTGAATCATGATAGTTATTATATCAATCACATGTGATTAATAACTATCAAACTATGGATTTACTACACTTTTAGCTGTTTTACTTAGTATACTACTTCAAAATGATTTCTCAAAACATCTTTACATACTAAACTCTTTATCAAAATGTATTACATACTATATCTTTCCTTTCAAACTCTGTTACAATTGTGTTTAAAACAAAGGATTTCTTATACTTTAAAATGTTCTTATCAAACAAACTGCTTTCAAATCATTTTATAAACTGACATCAAGTCATAAATTCTTATTTATTAAACTTCTCAAAGTTTTTACCAAAACTTCTTTTATACTTTTATATTGTCAATTGCATTCCTATATATGTATAGTTATATAAGTAATGTTTAAAGCACTTAGGACTGCTAGCTCGCTTTAATTCCTTTTCCTTGTTTGGATGTGGCCTTAGGGTATCGGTTATTTGTCCGAATGTCGTCTAAATATTAGTTATATATTATGTATACATATATAGACATAAAAGTTCTATCAGTCAATTCAGTACCTTTGGGTAGCAAAGGCATACTTTTGTTTATTCACATACCTTATTAGTAACTATAATAGGTATAGTTAGGTGATACTATTTACTATTCCTAGTACAATTGTTAAAGGAATGTCTAGATATGTATAGTTATATAAATAACGTTTAAAGGACTTAGAATTGCTAACTCGCTTTATTTCTTTTTCCTTGTTTGGATGTGTACTTAAGGTATCGGTTAGTTGTCCGAAGGTCATCTAAATCTTACTTATATATTATGTATACATATGTAGATATAATGGTTCTAATCAGTCAGTTCAGTATCTTTGGGTAGCAAAGGTATACGTTCATATATATATATATATATATATATATATATATATATATATATATATATATATATATATATATATATATATAATTTCCTAGTAAGCTATTCTAGGTATAGTTTTGGGTTTATATATGATTTCGTAACATTAATGTGGATTATTCGACCTAGCAATTCGTTGCGGAAGTCACCTTTAGTTCCTAGAATCTCTTATATGGAGAACTTTTAGTATGGGGACTATCAATCACATTATTACTTACTTTCAGCGGGTCTCGTGAGAAGACTACTTACTTACTTTCAGCGGATCTCATGAGAAGACTACTTACTTACTTTCAGAGGGTCTCGTTAGAAGACTACTTACTTACTTTCATTCGGGTCTCAGTAGATGACTCCTTTTATACTAGTAGAAAATATGGGATTTTCTAGGAAGTTCAAACGTTTACAATTACTTACAAACATTTTCATTGATACTTATACAAATAATGACATTAAATACTTATGAATTCATCAGGTTTATGCTGATCTACGCTTTCAAAATAACTTGTATTCTCAGGTCACCAATTGTAACATCCAGGAATAGCAAGAGTAGAGTTGAAGGGCTAAAAGTGTAATTTGGGAAGGAGTGACTCGGCGAGTCCATGGATGGACTCGGCGAGTAGAGTCGCGACTGGGTCGCGTGTTAAGTAGCCGACTCGGCGAGTCAGTGAGATGGACTCGGCGAGTAGGCGCTGAGTGGAGAAAACCCTAATCCTCGGGGTTGAGCCCTATTTAAAGAACATTATACCCTTCCCCCAGCCTCTCTATTCCCCTTTGAAGTCCAGAAACCCTAGAAAGTGCGATTGAAGAAGATTGGAGTGTATTTGGAGCATTTGAGGAGTTTGTTGAAGGAATTTTGTGAGATTGAAGGCTTGGGGCAAGGGGCTTTGCTTGGAATCGAATTTTATAGCAGTTGGGGCGTTCATTGGAGGTAATATCTCGTTCTTGGACTGATTGTATGTTGTTTCTTCATTTTGGGGTTTGTGGGATCTTGTCTATGGATGTAATTGGAAGTCTAGAGGTTAGATCTGAGGTTGCTACCTCAGATCTGGAATGGAGAAGAATCAGAGAGCATGAAAGTCCCTATGTTGGAGTGTTTAGTGAAGCTTGCATGTCCCAAACCCTAGTTATAAGTGAATAAGGCCTAGATCTCTTTGGATTCACGTAAAGTTTGCCACTTTACGTGATGGATGAGTTGTATGAGGCTAGATCTATGTTTTGGATCGATTGCATGGCCTGGAATGCTTCTGAATGGATTCAGATCAGTGGTACTCGGCGAGTCACATAGGTGAACTCGACGAGTTGCTTGAAGATGAGCTGGGACTCGACGAGTTGGAAGAACAACTCGGCGAGTCGGACGAAGATAGCCTGGAACTCGGCGAGTTGTATGAACAACTCGGCGAGTAGGTTGATGATAGCCTTAGACTCGGCGAGTCTGTTCTTGGACTCGGCGAGTCTTGTCGAAGAGTCCCAATATTTTCTGGTCGAGTCGAGAATCGGCGATTCAAGGGATGACTCGGTGAGTTGTATGCGAGTAGAACTCAGAGTTGTTGAACTCGACGAGTCTCGGGGTGACTCGGCGAGTTAGGTCGCGGATTGAGTGAAGTTCTGATTATGGGAACTCGGCGAGTCATAGGGTTGACTCGGCGAGTAGGGTCAGTCCGGAGTTGACTTTGACCTTGTCTTTCACCAAGGGTTGACCAGTGGTTTCCAGGGGCATTTTGGTAATTGTTGATTGTTGTTTTGAGTTCAGTGCATTGGCGGTTGTCCAGTGGTGGAGATCGAATCACTGATCGGGGCAGTTCGGGTTGTCTGTTCAGTCGGCAGTTTCGAGGTGAGTTATCCTCACTATATCAACAGGGTCTAAGGCACCAAGGCCGGCCCTTATCGGATTGAGATCCGGGTAGTTGTTGTTATGTTGTTGCTACGTTATGTTTGCATCCTGAGAGCTAGGATGGTATATAGAGACCTGTTTGAGATCGGTATCCTGAGAGATAGGGAGATGCTATGCTAGCGACCTGTTAGGTCGGTATCCTGGTTAGGAGGATGATATGCTATGCGATCTGTTTGATCTGCCTGTTGCCTGTGAATTGCTATATGATTGTATGTATATGTGCACATGGTTGTTTGGACTGGAGTTGGGTTGAGGCAGGTCCTGCTGTGTGCTGTAGGCCAAGATACTCAGGGCGGACCGGTTGTCCCGAAGGCCCAGCGAGCGGTCCGGATAGGCTGTAGGCCCCGAAAGGGCGGACCAGACGTGCCGAAGGCTCGGAGAGTGGACCAGATAGACTGAAGGCCCGGTGCGGGCGGACCAGTCATACTGTAGACTCAGAGAGTGGACCAGGGGGATTGAAGGCCCGGGACCGGGCGGACCAATCACACTGTAGACTCGATGGATGTGGATAGACTCAGAGGTGGACCAGGTGGACTGTAGGCCGGTGCGGCGGACCAGTCACACAGTAGACCCGAAGTGCATGGATGTTCTGTGATCGGATATGTTATGGCATGTTATGCGTGTATGGTATTTGTGGTTGGTATTTTGGGGATATCTCACTAAGCTTTCGGGCTTATAGTTGTGGTTTCATGTTTTTCAGGTTCTTCAGGAGATCGTGGCAAGGCGAAGGCGTGATCATACCGCTCCTCATGATTTTGTAGTGTGTGATTCTGGGAACACGTTAAATGTTTTGTATTGAAAACCCTTTTTGTAATGAATTAATGAAATCGAGATGTTTTTGAAAAATTTAAAATTTGTTGTATTTTCGGTCGTTACACCAATAGACAGGTACGATGACCATGTTTTGTGAAGACGGCGCAGTCAAGACTTGTCTTTTATTTTGAATATTCATTATATTTTTTTATTCTATAAAAGAACACACTTGTATTTAAAATTATACTATTAATGCAATGGGTGATGTTGTTGCTTGTTTACTAATTTGCGTTGTTGTGATACTTTACATGATGTCCTCCGCCCCAGAACGTTTCCGCCGTTCTTGGTTTTAGAGTGTGACAGATTGGTATCAGAGCATTGTTTATAGTGAATTGAGTATATCAACCCATGGAAGATATATAGACTATAAATACAATGGGATTAAAATACTCTGACCACGAGTTTATACCTTTAAGTACTAAAATGCTAAACTAAAGGTACACATATCTACGTACCTACATACTTACTATAGAACAGTATCATACTAGAACATAACAAAAGTATTTAATTGTTGGGCACAACAGTCAAAACTGGGCAGTTATGTAATCATATCTGGAATGAATATAGCTTGATCAACTATATTTATTTGAGATATGGTGAACGTGTCTTCGGGGATGATAGTGGTGTTGCGACAAACGTAAAACTTACCGAATACTAGGTCCAAAGGAGTCTTTAGAACAAAACATAAAGTAAAATACTATCTGAGTATTTTGAGATACTACCCAATAACAATACTAAAAGTGTACAGTAACAAGAAACCTAAGAACCAAATCCAAAACAGAGATACTATAGGAGTGTCTTCAATAACTGTAAATAATTATATGAGAATTAAAAGACCCTTACTGATCGATCTATAATGGCAAAGTGTATACATCCTAGAGTTATATATAATAAAGATCTCATAGACTTAGAATGTGTGGTTTCGCTTCACTTCCTTTTTCCTTGTCTGGATGTGGATTTGGAGTGATACCACATATTCGAATGACTATTAGATTCGAGTTATATATAATTTGTATACCCTATGTGATTATAGAAAGATTCAATAAGGATCTCAAGTTAAAATTAGTACTAGAAATAGATTGAGTATTCTCATAGATTCTCTAGACATTCCCATTCTTGCACCGATAACTTGACTAGAGACACCACCTCACTAAAATAGTCAACAGAGAGAACTTCGAGAAGGGATCAGACAAAGAGTACGAAGCTAGTGGGATGCCAGAGGATACCAAAGGTACATAAGTGGACTACAGATTACTTTCGTCAGGAGTAGGACAGAGAACAAAGGATACCACTTGCGAGTCATGCGAGATGGCAAAAAACCATACGCGTCACATTAATAATTAAGAGCCCAATACGACCTAGTGAGTTGGTGAATTGTCACACCCCCAAACCAAGGATGGCGGAAACGTCTGGGGGTGGAGGACTTCATGTATAATATCATAACAACATTTGCAGTAGTGATTAAAGTAAACACAACCAACATATATATAATTGAAAGAGTTACATCATTGTATGAATTACATGTTTCCAAATCAATTACATTATGTTGACAAAAATGTGAAATGTTTGACGCCTTAACGTCCCATACTCAAAAGCACTTGGTTACCTGTTTAGTGATTACCTGATAATACAAGTTGTTTAAAAAAGGTGTCAACACAAAGGTTGGTGAGTTCATAAGTTTTTGTATGCAATTATGAAAACCTTTTCTTGTAAAAGTAGTGTCCGTTCCAGAAAATCCAATATTTTCCTTAATGTGTAAATGTAGTCTTAAAACCCAAAGACCGAAATGTACAATTAATTTGTCATATTTATAGTAAAACAGTGCCAGTTCATATCAACATAACTCGTTTGATTTCAATGAAATCCCCGTAAATTATATGTTTTTAATACTTAATGTGAGTTATTATAACCATGCTATGACCTAGTTGGCCTGAAACGACGTTCTTCAGGCGTCGGAAATGTTATGACATTTGTCACCACAGACCTGCCTGTCTAGCTGTTGCATGCAACTTAGGTGTGGGTTTGTCAAACCCAATATAGATCTATATACAACTATCACGCTCTCCCTCCAGGAGACTCTGGTTACAATACATGACTTATTGGTAATGTGAAGCGAATGTCTCACAAAAGTCATTAACGAATTTACATGTAATGTAATGAAAATCCCTTTTGTATAAATATACCCTTTTTGTATGAGTGTGTTATGTAATGTATCATAAACTATACCTATTATAGTTTAACAAAACAAGGGTAGTAGTGGTAATGTACATAAACTGTACTTAACATAGTTTATTCAAATGTTTGTATGTAATGGATGTACTTTGATTATAATAATTTGTTATCTTCTATGTTCTATATATCAAAATCCATTTGTTAACTGATGCATGTCTATATACTAAGACAAAATGTCATTTATTGCAATAACATATATTCACATAAAGATATACACCTTGCTCGACATGTTACAAGGTGAAATGAAATTGATAGCATTTTTCTGTTGTTAACATTTTCTATTACTGTTCTTAGAAAATTTATTGAAAACTCATAACAGGTCCAAATCAGAATCCGTAAATTCTGGGAGTTTGGAAAACGTGTCTATCTTGTTCATAAATTTTTTCATGATTTTTAGTGGTCCCCAACATGTGTGAAAACGTCCATAATCACAGACTGGTCCGGATTGGTTCTTGAAATGATAGACAGTTTTGTAAAAATCACCATAAATTTTAGAAAAATCGTATGGAGATGTGCAAGTAACCATTTTAAAGATAATAACTGGAAATACTTGCACCTAAAACAGTTTTAAAAACTAAAATGTTTAAGTTGACCAAAACAGTCCGTGAATGGAGCCCAATTTTTATGATGAAAGCTGTTAGAAGAATTTTAATTGTGTTCTTGGTGTTTTAACTTGTATTCCCCCCCCCCCCCCCTTAAAAATCAAGAAAGAATAAAAATATAGGGGTGTAAACTCACTTTATGTGATATCAGTAGGTGAGTGTTGGAGAAGAGAAGTGTTCAACTCAAGAACACTTGAAGATGCCTTGAATATTTTCGAGAATCTAACACCAAAGTGATGGAATTTGTGTGAGCAACCTATGATTGGAGTAGAATGAAGTGTAATAATCACAAGGAGGATGAATTATTCTTACCAAGAGTGGAAGAAAACTTGATGATCAACTTTGGAATCCCGAAATTAAGAGAGAAAGTTTGAGAGAAAAGTTGTGTTTGATCTTTGGTGAAATGAGAGAAAATGAGTGAAGTGAGGAGAGAGGATGGATGTTCCAGCCCTAAGGACATGGGGAGGGCTGGGAAATGGGAAATGAGTGGAAAGGACATTGAAGTGACCTAGGTAAGGTGGGGAGGTGTGGCTGGTCATAGAGTGGGTGTGGGGGTGGTTGCTTGTGTCATAAGGTAAAGCAAAGTCAACACTCAACCATAAAATCTTATTCAATTGATTTTATTCTTAAATAAAGATTTCCTTAAAAATATGCTGAATTTATGAATATATGGGACCTTATATGTCAAAATATAAGTTTGGTTGAAAATCCACCGTTGAAATAATTAAAAACTGGCTTAAAATGGAGTCGTGGTCGAAACCGGGTGAAAAGAGGAGGATCCGAAGTCTGACGAGGGTTTGGTCGTCGGCAGCCTTGGAACCGGAGTGGCTGGGCTGCTGGTGCGGATCCGAGGGAGAGGGGAATGCGTTCCGAGCAGCTACCACAGGCGGCTTCGTCTGAAGGAAGATCGAAGGCGAGATTTAATGCGGGGGCTTGGTTCCAGGTTCGGTGGCTCCGGGCTTGGTGGCTGCGGGCTTGACGGCTGCAGCTCTAAGGCTTTGGCTCGGTGGCTGCGGCTACTCATGGGGCCTCGGTCTCGGATCTTGTATCGGCTCTAAGAGGACTTGGCCCCTATAGAGAGGCTTTGGCCCTAAGGGGCTATTTTACTCGTTTTTACCCTGTTTCAAGCCGTTTTTGACCCGGTTAAGGGTCGGGATGGCCAAATGATTACAAAAAGTTACGGGAACTTTTGAGAGAGATTTGGGAGAGATTCCCCCATTCTTGAAGAGATTTAAAATAGAGAGATAGAGTGAAAGAGATTCAGAGAGGTTCCTTTATGACCTTTTTGTGCATCCGGCTTCGCAATGCAAGGTCCGTAAACCCCGTTAAGCCATGTTTTAGTATCCTACACACTCCCGATGAGTGTGCAATAGTGTTATATCTCTTTGGTTCATTGTTTAGCACTATCAAGGCTAAGGAAAATTAAACACACGGATTTTCCAAATGATGTTTTCTCATTAAAGAATGGCTTGAAGACCTGATGGGAAAGGGTTGAAGAATGAATTAAAGAATGATCACACTCATTTTTTAAGAATGTTGTTATTTTTTAAGAATTATACTTGTTATTCTTTCAGAATGTTTGTTATTATTCAATGAATCACAATCATACAATGTATTTTTTTGATATATTATTAGTTCAAGAATCGATTTTGTGTATTCTTTCAGAATGTATTTACTAGTTTATGTTTGACATTCTGCCATTCTGACAGAATAAAATCGAAAAATACATTTACTAGTTTATAGTTGACATTCTATCATTCTGACAGAATAAAATCGGATTTTTAAATTTGAATTAATTTAAAATATTCAGATTTTTAAAAAATAAAGGAATTAATCATCCCTAAAAATCCGAAAATTTCCTTTTTTAATATAGGTTAATTGACTAAAATGCCCTTATGCTGAAATTTGTGTGATTATATGGTACATGCTATCATATTCTACTACCATAGACCCTCAAATCATGACATTTGATTATATTCCATCCGATGGTCCAAATCTGTGTATTATGACACACAATAGTTAGTAAAAACAAAATAACCTAACCTATATATATATATATATATATATATATGTATATATATACATATATATATATATATATATATATATATATATAATAAACACCAATTTTATAATTAATGCATTTGTGTATATATATATATATATATATATATATATATATATAATACGTGTTTGTATATATATTTTTTATAAAAAGCGTTTTGTATAGATTTATGTACATAATATATAACTATTTTTATAAATAGGTATTTCGTATACAAATTTAAAAAAAAATTATATTAAAAATATAAGATTTTTTATGTCAAATTTTTTTAAATATATGATTTTATAGAGAAAAAACATACTCGAAACCAATGTTTGAAATAAAAAATTGCTAACAAAACTAAATTTATGATAAATTCATATCAAAATTCTAAAATCTACGTCGAAAATGTAAATTTTAGACCTAATTTGGAAATAAATTTAAAATTAAGGCCAACAGCATAAATTCTGGATTAAAAATTGAAATCTGGGCCGAAAGCGTATTTTTTGAAAGTTGGATGACTTGTTGACTGAGTAAAAGAGTCAAATTGAATATGATTACGAGTTTTCTAGACTTAATTTAATAAAAAAAAGATATAAAGACTAAATCCATTATCAAGCCAATATGCGAAGATTTTTTTTGGAGTTTTTCTTAAAATTTTCAATGACTAATAATAGTGATTTTGAAGCTTACTGATTGAAATGCATGGAAGTAGCGCCGTTGATGAAGATTGTTGTGCCGTCTATGGATTTTCAAGGCCTGGTGTTGTGTGGAACGTGCATGTGTTTTTGGAAATAGAAATTTGTATATACGTTAAGGATTATAATTCACAAAAGAATAGTTAAGATCCCATATTATTAGTTCCATATATTAATTATATATCAATACAATAATTAAATGAATTAAATGAATTCATGGGTATAATAGTCCATATTAATAGTCCATATATTACATATTAAGTGGATTAAATGAATTAAATGAATTAAATGAATTCATGGGTATAATAGTCCATATATTACATATTAAGTGGATACCTCAGAAAGAACTAGGGAAGAATCGCCCCGCGTTGCGGGGGTTGAAGGGTATTTTATAGCCTCCCAATTCCTTGTATATTCAAAAGAAATATATATCCAACTTTTCAATATTTGATGCATGTCCGGAACATAATGCCTTTGTAGGAATAGGTTGCTATTATAATTAACTCAAAATAAGTAAACTGCTATTCCATGTATCTACATTCAAAACACACCAACCACTTAATAAACATAAACAACCTTCGGATCACTGTAGATTGCATATATGAAACAAGATATTTTTTTTTGTTTGAATGGCTTTGGCTTTGGATGCATTCATCATGGAGAAAGTATACAAATCGAACACCAATTGAACCATTTTTCTCCTCTATGGTTGTTCTTTGGGAACCTAATAACAAAAAAGCTTATGTTACTGGCATAGTATCTCATAAAAGCTACAAATCATTCATATGGTAAATACAATAAACAACAACATATTTGTATTTTTATGTCTAATATAACATCATACTTTGTATTATAAAAAATACATTGCTAAATTAAAAAAAATGAAAGTAATTATTACGAGTTTTAAAATAACTGGAATGGTTATAAATAGAATTTTTATAACAAAATTAACATACCAATGTATTGTTTTTGTTATCTGTTTAAATGAATCACATTGTGAAAAACAAAAAAAAAAACCAATAAAAATGACCAAATTGGACAAAAAGGGTAAAATGGTCATTTTTACAAAAAAAAAACCTAAGAAAAATTAAACTTTCTGTTTTAAAAGTTTCATATCAGTATTTTTTGTCAACTTAAGCATGCCAAATTATGAAACAACTTTTTTTTGGTAAGAATAACAAACTTGACCAAAATGGTCAAAATGGTCATTTTAAATAAAAAAAGAAGAATGAACACTATAATTTTAGAAAAATACTATTGCTAAGCATTTAATATAAGAAACTTAAGAAAACTAATCCAAGAATGCAAAGTCATACACAAAACAACCACAATTTAAAAATACACGCGCATCATTTATAAACTATTACTTTAAATTGTTTCTTTTGAGATCGTGAAACAATATCCTAAAATCATAAAATTGTGACTAAATAACTTATCTCCCCTGAAATGGTGAAAGAAAATACCAAAATTAGGAAAAAATTATTCTTTTTTTTTTTTATCAAAAAATACTTTGTTTGACAAAAAAAGTCAAACATACAAATTTAGACAATAGGTGTACCTTTAATTTTTGTATATTGTTCGATTACATTGTCAACTATATCACTAAAATTAGGGATAAAGAATCAAATTTCATGATTATATAAGACATAGATGATGAGGTGTAACCACATACCTTCAAACAAAAAGGTGCAAGTGTTGCCATATCCATGAACAAAACACACACCAACTTTGATTCTGACTCCATGCTTTGGTAACCAACTTTTACATAAATTTTCTTGACCTTTTAAGTTTGTTTCAAACCAATATAATGCAAAAGAAGATATATATTTACTCAAATCATCTAATTGTTCGCAACTAAAACATATATTTGTCAACCCCAAATGGTAGAATTAAGTTATTTATGAGTGGAGATGAACTTCAGATTTTGAAAGTTGACAATAGTAAGTGTTCAATTTTGATATTCAAATAGATGTGGTTAGTTTGTTTGCTGTCAATTTAGACTCCGATTTTAGACATTTGTAAGATTCTCAGTATTTCTAATCAAACTATTGAGCCAAAAGGGATAAGAAAAAACTTTGATAGCATCATAAAATCCAAGATTAGTTCATATTTTTACTTAAATATTATCAAATGGAGTGGTGCATTCCTAATATATGCTTGGGACTTTTACATAATCAAGATCTTTGAAATTACTTCCAAACAACTCGGCATTTGCTGCTGCCTCCTTTGTATAATCAATCTCCTGAAGAAAAAAAAACGACAACTGTAACTCATGAGAAATTCTTGCATGCATCTTAGAACTTGGTTTTAAAAACCAAAAATGAGTGGATTGATATTCTGGATTAGCTTATGTGTGTTAGGAAAAAACTATATGTTGATAAGCCTTTCTTTAGTATTTCTAGCATTGAAAAGAAATGGCAGATCAAATAATTCAACAATCAGACACAAAAGTTTTAGGGACGTAACACATTCCTTTGTGAGATTCCAATTTGAAGTGGCAAATTTGAGACACAAAAATCATTCACAAGTAAAGATTAACCAGAAATCTTTTCCATTGCAAACATTTGGTAGAAATTCGTGCGAGCAGATAGCAAAAGACAGACAATATGATAATCAGAAAATGAGATTTTTGGCATTGCAAACCATGACAATAACCACAAAATCGAAATAACCAGACATGGTCATATCGACATTTATAGACATATATGATAACCAAAAAACATAAATTCATTACCTAATCGGAGAGATGGCGGTGGTGGAGATTGGACATCGGAAGCTGAGTCGACAATGATGGCAACGGTGTTTGGAGTACTAGCGGTGGAGTTCGGAGGGCTGGCAGCGGTGGCTAGAGAGCAGAAGATGTGGGAGGAGAAGAAATTGTGATGAAGGCGTCTGCTGTGATCGGAGAGCTAAGAGCTGGTCAATTTCTTGAATTCGTTGTTGCACTTTGGTCACCGCCCCTTTTTCCTTCTCCACACATGAATAATCGATTGAAATTTGCAGAATAAGGTGGGCTGACTTGAATTGATAAATGTTGTTTTCAGTTAGTAGAGAAGACCCGATTATAAAATTGATGTGTTATCTCTGTTAACATTGGCAAAGTCGACATAGATAAACCCTAAAAAATGAGTAAGCCAAATGTAGTAAATCAAGAGACATAAAAACAGCCAGATATGCCAGATCAACTTCGACCACAACATACCTAATGAAGAAAGCAGAAGCAATCCCAAAAGATCATTTTGGTGATGTTCACAGACAATATCGATAATTCTGGTAGCTTTTTTTCAATCAGAAGTTCGCATGAAAAACAAGAAACAAAAGGTGGAAGATACACTTGAAATAACCTCCTGTATTGCATTACTGATTGTTGAAGAAGAAGACTGTTCATCGACATAGTGGTGGTGGTTGTGACGGTGTGATTGTGAAGGGAGCAATACACGTGGTAATTGGAGATGGAAGCGAGACCCCAAATGAAAGTGGTGGGAAGCGAGGAGAAACACGTATATGTTGTGTTAGATTCTTTTTAAATTTCACATCTCTATCTGGTGACAATCACTTGCCAAACTAATATATAAGGGTAACCAACTTTCGATTTGTTCACATTTAGTCACTAATTTTTTTTTCGTTATCTATTGTGTACAGTTTCAATAGTTCAGTGACAAATAGATAATGAAAAAAAGTTTAGTGACTAAATATGAACAAAGTCGAAAGTTCGTTTCCCTCTAAAAAAGTCAATGACTAAATGTGAACAAATTTCATCTTGTATTATGTTTTAGCAAATTATTTATTTTTGTTAAATTCTATCAACATTTGTTGATGAAGAAATGTACGAAAAAATAAAACTGAAAAAAAAAACAATGGTTTTATATTTTCTAAAATAAAAAATCAAAATTTCCAATCCGGTTTTGGTTTTACAAAACAACTAATCATTCTCACTCATGTGAATTATGATCATTAGTTTGACATGTGGAATTAAAGAACACACAAAGAACACGGTGATTTGGGTGTTTAATAGATGCATTTGATTATGAAATGTGTTTACAAAAAAGGATCTAGATCTAAATATATATAATTAACACACACTAACACTCTCAATGTTACATCTCTGGAGCACACCTCTACATGTGGTATGAACCCACCTTATATAGAGGTCTTTACATCTTTCTCTCTCTCTCTCTCTCTCTCTCTCTCTATATATATATATATATATATATATATATATATATATATATATATATATATCATGTCACAAGTCTACTTTACCACATGCAAGTGAGTCTACAAAAGTCAAACCATTTAGAAAGTCATACATGGATAACATTTTAGCCAACATTTTCCCCCTCAAACTTATGAATGGATGACCCGCTTCAAATCTTCCAAACTCGAGCAACTTCACGAATCGAGCCTCAAACGTGACACATGTAGAGATGAACATCAAATCTTCAATTCTTCCATGACTTTTCAATCTGGGTTATAGAATGTGAGAACATACAAACCGAGCATCAAAAGGTAATTAGGAGTTTCTCATTCTCCAAAAAATTACCCAAAATTTGAGCATTTATGCACACTTCAAAAATCTTTAATAAGTCCAAACCCATCATGAACCAAAATCACTTCCGAATCTCCAATCGAATCATTTCATAAACTTCAAATACTCTGAGGTCACTTCGGTCTTCAAGTTAGCATAATATGAAAAATTCAACTTTCGAATTTCGATATCTAAATCTCTCCTTTTTATAATCGAAAAATGATTATAAACTTTTTTCATCAACAAATCTTGCTAGAATTTAACAAAAATAAATAATTTGCTAAAACATAATAAAAGAGTTGTTCATATTTAGTCATTGAATTTTTTTAGAGAGAAACGAACTTTCGATTTTGTTCATATTTAGTCACTAAACTTTTTTTTATTATCTATTTGCCACCGAACTATTGAAATTGTAAACATTTTACCTTTATGACCGGCAACAGCTTGATTTTCGGTCACCATTGTTGATTTTCGGCAACCATAGGTACCTTTCTCCTTTAATTTCGAGATTATTTACAAAAAATTGTGTATTTGTGCCTATTATGTGAAATTACTCATATTTGTGTATATGTGTATTTGTATGAAATGTATATTTGATGTTTTTGTAACATCCCCAATTTCCGAGTCCAAAAATTTCAATTTTAGTATAATGATTTAGAAAACATTTGTCATAAATCATCACTGTGTCATATCATTTCATAAAACTGTAATCACTTGTCTGAAAATCATATAATAAAAGTAGTAACAATGTTAGAGTACAATCCCAAGAAATCTCATAAGGCGGAATCCCATGTGTGTATGATGTGCAGCTACCACGTCGGCTCCTTCCCCTTCACTAAAGAGGCACCTGAAACAAAACTAAAAACGGTAAGCACGGAGCTTAGTGAGTCCCCCCCCCCAATCTTACCACATACCATACAATCATATAGCATGCATACTGTCGGACAATTACGGGGTGCCCGACCTACCCGGTACGACGATTCTGGGGCGCCGACCTACCCGGTACGGCCATTCTGGGGTTCCGATCTACCCGAGTAAAGCCATTATGGGGTGCTGACCTACCCATGCCGAGCCATTCTGGAGCGCTGACCTACCCTTCGGTCCTACAACCGAACCACGGGTACTATTCCACCCCCTACTACTTCTATCACATATATCATAACATAAACATATTATTAGGCATATATGGGGTGTCTGAACTACCCTTCGGTCCTATCAACCAAACTTGGGGACTATTCCCCTCCTACTACCACTATCACATATAACATATAATGCCAGCATATAAGCATATCATAACATACTGTCAGACATATCTGGGGTGTCCGACCTACCCTTCGGTCCTAACAACCGAACTCTACTAATATCACACATAACATATCATGCCAGCAAACCTAGATGAATATCACAAAAACAATCATCTAACATACGACTCTTACTGGTGGGTCGGTATTGTGGCCGTAGACCCACTGCTACCGGAAGGTAGCTCACCTTGTAAGGCTGACTGCTGAAAAGCTGATCGACAGATGTCTGACTACTGCTCCTGTGATCCTTCAGCTATAAATCCATAAAACACTGAATCAGACACTGATAACTACTCTTAGGATAAAATGACTATTTTACCCCTGACTAAGTCAAAGTCAAATTCAACTTCCAGTTGACCCGAATCGCCGAGTTAGGCCGCCAACTCGTCGAGTCCCTATCCTTTCATCTGTCCTTCTACATGCCTCTACTCGTCGAGTTTTGCAACGACTCGACGGGTTCTCCTTCTAAAACAACCCCGAATGAACCTTCATCCGACTCGCCGAGTTGTATGAACAAGTCGTCGAGTTCATCTCCATCCTATGAACAAGTCCTGCCCTTGACTCGCAGAGTCGTATGAACAACTCTTCGCGTTCATCTTTGAAAGTTGGGAGAATGCCATGGACTCGCCGAGTATGTTCATACATTTGTCAATTCCTATGATTACCAGGTCTATGGCTAAGTCCAATGCGTTGGGTCACTCCCCCGGACTCCTCTAAGACCATTCTAACACTCACTGGGTTCCTTCGAACCATAACAAAAAAGGGAAGTCAAGCCATGGACTCGCCGAGTCCCAAGTATGACTCGCCGAGTCGGGAATGACCATGTCTCATTTCTCGATTTCTGATGTACAACACTTGACTAAAAGATAGATCTAAGATTCTAAGATCGATCTAGCATGTAAAGTTATAAACTTTACGTGCATGTATGGGACTATGAGCTCAAATGGCCTTAAATGGGACTCTTAAGATGCATGGGGCTCTCTATGGCTCCAAAATTAGTCCCTTTCTGCCTTATAACCCCTTAAAGACCTTACATCTGAAGTATTAGCCCCCAACCATGCTTGCACTCATGATTGGTCATCAAGAATGGCTCCTAAAATCCCTAAATCACCCCAAAAGGGGATCTAAAACATGAAAGAGCAAAGTATCAGCTTTATACCTCTAAAGAACTACAGAGGATGCACAAACTTGAATTCCTCTGGCCTCCTCTTGATTCCTCAAGCCTTTCTCTTCCTTCTTATGTTCCAAAATCACCAAAAACCACCACAAAGGCCTTAGATCCTTACACAAACGATTAGGGTTTGATATGGAGGTTTCTGAGAGTAATAGAAACGAAGGGAGGCTGAATGAGATGCTTAAATAGGGTGCAATCCCTTAGAATAGGGTTTTGTCCAAACATCGCCTACTCATCGAGTCGGTTTGCCGACTCGTCGAGTAGGCCACTAAACTCCTGCGTCCAAAGTCGATTCTACTCAACGAGTTGGGACTTCAAATCGCCGTGTCCCAGGCCAAAATGTTATAATTACTTGAATGAAAATACGTACCAGGGACCGGGTGCTACAAATCTACCCGACTTATTTTAGACTTCGTCCTCGAAGTCTGTTGCTCGATCCTAAAAAAGCTTTGGGTAATGCTCCATCATCTCATCCTCCTGCTCCGACGTCCGTTCCAAGCCTTTTCGGTGCTGCCATTGCACCTTCACCAGCTCGAACTTCTTGTTCCTCAAATCCCTCGACTTCCAGTCGAGGATCGCCATAGGCCACTCAATGTAATTTAGGATGTCATCCACCTGAATATCCTCCACAGGTACCACCGCCGAGTCATCCACCAAGCACTTCCGCAACTGGGAGATATAGAACGTACTGTAAATCTGACTAAGTTCGGCCGATAGATCCAGCTGATATGCCACCTTGCCTACCCATGCTATAACCCTGAAAGATCCAATATACCTGGGGCCCAGCTTGCCCCGCTTCCTGAATCAGATGACGCCCTTCCATGGCGACACCTTCAGGAGGACCATATCCTCGACCTAGAACTCCAGGTCAGAGCGGCACTTGTCGGCATAACGTTTCTACCGACTCTGAGCAGTCTGAAGCCTGCTCCTGATTTGCTGAATCCTCTCTGTCGTCTTGAGCACCACTTTAGTGCTCCCCATGACCCTCTAGCCCACCTCACCCTAGCATATCGGGGTCCTGTACTTCCTCCCATATAACATCTCAAAGGGAGGACGATCGATACTCGCGTGGGAGTTGTTGTTGTAGGAGAACTCAGCTAATGGAAGATAGGTATCCCAACGACCACCGAAGTCCAACACGCATGCCCGCAGCGTATCCTCTAGTGTCTGGATGGTCCGCTCGCTCTGCCCATCCGTCTGCGGGTGAAAAGCGGTGCTAAAGTGTAGACGAGTACCCAACTCGTCGTGGAATTTCTTCTAAAATCTAGAAGTAAACTGCACATCTCTGTCAGAAATCACGGACACTGGCACTTCATGCCGAGCCACCACCTTGCGAATGTAGATTTCGGCCAGCTTCTCGGCCGATATACTCTCTTGGATCGGTATCAAATGGGCACTCTTCGTCAATCGATCCATGATGACCCATATGGAATGTACTCCCCACGCAGTCATGGGAAGTTTGGTGATGAAATCCATGCTAATATCTTCCCATTTCCACATGGGAATATCTAATGGCTGCATCTTGCCGTGTGGCCTCTGGTGCTCGGCCTTGACCTTCTTGCAGGTCAAGCACCGCTCCAGATACCATGCTACATCCCGCTTCATGCAGGGCCACCAATAGTCAAGACGATGATCTCTATACATCTTCGTCACCTCGGGATGAATGGAGAATCGGGACTTGTGCGCCTCTTCCATAAAAACCTGGCGCACACCCATATTGTATGGAACCCACACCCTGCGGTGTAATTTCAATAACCCTCGACTATCATAGTCGAAGGAGGAAACCTGACCCACTATACACTCGCTCTTCCGATGTTCCTCCTTCATAGCCTCCTGCTGGGCCTCTCAGATCTGCTCCAATAGTGGAGTCACTACTGTCATCCGCATACAAAAGTCTCTGATCGGCACTGCCCTATGGCTAAGCGCATCGGCCACTACATTGGCCTTCCCCAGATGGTAAAGGATCTCGCAATCATAATCCTTCACCACATCTAACCACCAACGCTGCCTCATATTCGGATTCGGCTGATCCATGTTGTATCTCAGACTCTTATGGTCCGCGTAGATGGTACATCGAACCACATAGAGATAGTGTCGCTAAATCTTGAGGGCAAAGACAACCGCCCGAACTCCAAATCGTGCGTCGAGTAGTTCGCCTTGTGTGGCTTCAACTGCCTTGAGGCGTAGGCGATTACAAGTCCTTTATGCATCAAAATCGCGCCCAAACCCGAAATTGACACGTCGTAGTATACCACAAAATCCCCTACGCCCTCTCGCGGGGCTAAGATTGGAGCCTCACACAATCTCTGTCTCAGTGTCTCGAACGCTGCCTGCTGCTCAGGCCCCCAGTGTGACAACCCGAAGATTTCTAGCTTACGTTCTTCATTTCTTATCAAAGTTAAAGTTAAAATCATTTTTTTGCTATTTTCTAGCAATGTTTGGAGTCAACTAGAGTGTCTAAAGCAAAGTATAAGCAGGGTAGGAGTCGTGGGATAAGTATTGTGGGTGTATCGGCTTGCATTTGAGCCAATCACACCAACACAAGGTGCGTGCAGCTGCACACAAGAGTGTGCGGCCACACACCCATCCCAGCCTCACACACTCCCCTTATATATTCAAGACTTAGTCATTTTTGAACACATTCTACACTTCTTCAAAGCTAGGACCCGAAATCCTCTCAAGTATCATCCAACTCTCCTTGAGGATCTTAATAAAAGGTAGCATCTTTAACCAAGAACACCAAGAACACTAGGTGTACGGCCGCACACACCATGTAGGGCCGCACACCTGGCCGCACACACACATATAGTGTGTATTTTGGCCATACACTCCTTTGTGAAGCCATACACCCCCTTCATACTATCATATATGGTTGTAACACTTCAATATAAGTGTTTAATAGTCCCTAAGGTGGTCCCAATTCAATAATCAGTTATTTTAAACACTAATTGGATTCATATATGTGATATTATATGTTAACTAGGATCCGCGTGTGTGTTCAAGTCTCAGCTTGACACTTAGCAGCCTATCCGACACTTTCATCCAAAACACTCACTACAGGTGAGTTCATATCCCTTAATCAATGGTTTAAATATTTTTAAATGCTTTTATGGGGGGGGGGATACAAGTTAAATACTTATAGTTATTACATTAATCACATTTGATTAATAACAACAACACCAGTGGTTTTTCTTACTGTTCAAACTGTTTTGCTTCAAACTGTTTTACAAACTCTTCTACTTATCAAATACTTTTACTTAAACTCTTTCATACTTATATATTGTCAAATGCATGTCTATGTATGTATAGTTATGTAAGCAATGTTTAAAAGACTTAGGAAGGCCAGCCCGCTTTAATTCCTTTTCCTTGTTTGGATGTGGTTTTAGGGCATCGGTTATCCGTCCAAAGGTCGTTTAAATATTAGTTGTATATCATGTATACATACATAGTCAAAAAAGTTTTTTCAGTCTGTTCTATACCTTTGGGTAGCAAGGGTACACAAACATGATCATACATTGCTAGTAAACTACTATAGGAGTTGTTTAGGAAGACACTAACACTATTACTAGTACAATGAAACATACAATGAGTCAGTTCATACATGAGTCAAAGGATACAATGCCCTTGGGTACCAAGGGTATACAAACATGTTAACACTATGATGAGAAACAAACGATAGACACTATGACGAGAAACAAACGATAGACACTATGATGAGAAACAAACATACAGGCTAGACAGAGAAAGAACACATAATACAGCTAGCACACATATACATTACATTTACATTAACACAGTTATGTGAGCCACTAAACATGGCATGGCACTACCTGCAATGACTGTTTTTGTATCAGAATCTCCTTAATTGGGGAGCGTATGAGTTTGTGTATAGATCTATGATGGATTGACTATCCTACACCTTGCTGCTCGCTACAGTGGGACTTGCAAGTCTACGGGTGGCAAACGTCATTTTCTACGACATCTTACATTGTCGTTTTACTATTGAGTTGGTAGCAAGATACAGGCAGATCAAGTGTTACCTTAAAATTTACAATTGCTTAAGGTAGCTAGTACAACAGTAGTTACTTAATACAACACTTCAGTACTATAATATTTTCCCATTACATTCACTTCGTGAACATGCACACGATGCACGGTAATGTAAAAACTATATTTTTGGTTAATGATAGTCGGATTGCGAAAATCCACACTCTTACATGAGACACACACAGAGATACTAGATGCCTTGGTAGAAGGCTACTTTTAGTAGAAAACATAGGGTTTTCTAGGAGAGTTTAAACAAATACAAACTTCACAAAACTTATACAAACATCTTACAAACATCTTACAAATGCTTTCATACAAACATTGTAACGCCCCGATCCTCAGGTATTTCTTTATTATGAATTTCTGGATAATGCTCTACTCGACGAGTTGGTCGATCTACTCGTCGAGTAGCAGCGGGGTGAGAACGCGTGTTTAGTGACCTACTCGGCAAGTCCACTATTGGGACTCGGCGAGTAGGAACTGGCAGATGAAACCCAAAATCACAGGGTTTGCGCCCTATTTAAAGGAGCCCTAGCCTCCTTTGGGCTTCCTTACAGTCTTTGAGAGCCCTTATAAACCCTAATTCGTATGTGTGTGTGCCTTGGAGTGGTTTTGAAGCATAGAATAGAGGATTTTGGAGGAAGGGAGTTAAGAGTGCAAAGGAAATTGAAGCAAGAAAGGAGGGGGAAACGAGTTTTGCCTCAGCTAGCATCTTTTAAAGGTATCAAAATGCCATTCTTACTTCCTTTTCTTTCCTCTTGTTAAGTTCTAGGTCTTTTTATGGATTTTCACGTTGGGATGTTGAGCTATAGGCTATATCTGAAGTTGTAACTTCAGATCTAGACCCTCCTTGGGTGCTAGAGCCATAAAGTTGATGTATTGGTTGTGGATGAAGTCCCTCTTGGACTAGAAGCTCCATTAAGAACTTAAAATAGACTTTTGGAGCCCTTATAGCCATGCATGTACATAAAGTTTGCAACTTTACGTGATAAGTATGCCTTAGAAGCTTAGATCTGTGATTTGGAGCCGCTGCATGGCTCAAAACAAATCTGTATGGAAAGAGGATTGAATGGACTCGGCGAGTTGGAAGGGTAACTCGGCGAGTGCCATGAAGACGGTCATTGAGCTCGGCGAGTTGGATGAACAACTAGGCGAGTCCGATGAAGATCTCCATAAAACTCGACGAGTTGAAGAACAACTCGGCAAGTCGGATGACTTTTCCCTTGGATGGTCTTGTGTGGGTACCCGTCGAGTTGCAGGGGAAACTCGACGGGTGGCCCTTAAGGATCGATCGGGATTCGAAGGAACTCGACGAGTCACTCCGGTGACTCGGCGAGTTGGAATGTGCTCCATGAACTCGGTGAGTGGCTGAGTGCACTCGGAGAGTAGAGGTCAACATGGACTGTTGACCTTGACTGAGGAATCTAACCTTGATCAGGAATTTCTAAGAGGTTATGGGGCGTCTCATAAGGGTAAGAACTTATGAGTATATTGTGCTATGGTTATAGGTGGTGGAGCCGGTGTCAAGTGATCCGATAGTTGGAGTTTGCATTTCTATTGACATCTGTGAGGTTAGTTATCCTCACTATATCAATAGGGTCTACGACACCAAGGCCGACCCTTTCACATCCTGAGTTAGGATGGTTGCTTTGTTATTGCCATGTTAGATTTCGTCCTGGGTTAGGATGGTTGCTTGTTATTGCCATGCTAGATTTCATCCTGGTTTAGGATGGGTGTTATGTTATTGCTTTGCTAGAATTTATCCTGTAGGATGGTTGTTATACTAGAGATTGGTAGTTATGGTATGCTGCATAAGATTCTGATCTATAGGTTTGGAATCAGGATGGATAGTATGTTATGCTTTTATGATCCGTGAGGATCGGTGTGCTAGTGACCAGTTAGGTCGATACTCTAGCTATGAGTGAAACTCTATGATTGATGGTCAATGAGATAGATATGTTTGCTATGTATACATGCAGTATATGATAGTATGCGTACATGGTTAGTTGCTTGTTGGTTAGGTTGAGGCGCTCCTGCTTTGTGCTGAAGGCCAACACACCCTTTGAGCGGTCCTGGGAGACTGTAGGCCCACGCGGCGGACCAGTCATGCCGAAGGCTCGGGATAGATTCAGATAGACTGTAGGCCCGGTAGGGCGGACCAGTCCGGCCAATGGTCCAGTATTTATATTGTTTGATTGATCGTTATGGCTATGGTTATGCTAGTGCGGTATGGGTATTTTGGGGGTAGCTGAGTAATCCCTCGGGCTTACAGTTTTTAGTTTATTGTTTCAGGTACTTTAGGAGAGCCAGGGAAGGCGAAGGCATGACGTACCACTCCTCATCCTCATGATCTATTTTGGGACACTCTGATGATAAATGAATTGGAAATGTTTTGTAAAAACAATTACTATTTGACTCTTTTGTTAGTATTAAAAGTTTAAATTTAGCGTAAATTTTATGGGTGTTACAAGTTGGTTTGAGCGAATTGGAGGAACACTCATGTGAATCCAGTCTCAAACCGAGGAGATTTTTGCGAAACAAGTTTTTAAAATGGTTTTCAAAATAATGGATGGAGGATGCAGAAGGTACGATCAGCCGGAGCCTGTAGGTAAGCCCCAAAAAACCATACAGTTATTCTGATATGATTAGAACAGCATGCTAGTGCTAGGCTAGGTATTTGTAGGAATCACATGATAGATTGGACTGATTGTATGATACTTATTAGCCTAGGGTTTCTTGTATATGGGATTGACATCATAATTGTAGATGTTTAGTGTATGCACCACGGCTGTGGAAAGTCAAGATCTTATAGCCTGAGAATGTCTGATTCGACCATAGTGTAGGATCGGATATTCGAAAGTCTATCGGGTCCATCACTATGTGCAGCCAGTGTACACTAGCGCTGCAGGGGGGTGATGGAAGTTTCATGGATATGTGAGCGGTGCGGAACTGCAGGATCAGTGACTAGTTAGGCGATGTCCCCTGTTAGTGAGGGTTGAGCGTTGATTATGTTAAATACAGTTTAGGGCGTTGTGGTGATACTTGACACAAATATAGGTAGGTGTGGAAGGTAGTATGGGCCCATACTACTGGAAGCACAGGAGCCATACGCGTATGAAGGAAGTCACAACCCCTAGGGTTTGAGGGTAATTGGTCTTCCGTCATTGTATGATCTGTCTAAGACATTGAGTTTGTTTGCAGTATGGTGGTGACGAGACATGTTGCTTCAGGGTCCGGATCAGGATCAGGGTCAGGAGACGGAGGATTGGAGGTGCCAGTAGCACCTGAGCCCGTGGTTCAGATCAGGACTGAGGAGTTGGATGCCCGGATTCGGGAGATCATGCACGATGAGATTGCTGCTGCGCTTCGAGCGCAGCTGCCAGAGATGTTTGGGTCGATTAAGATCGCGATGGTCGAGTACTTTGATGAGCGGTATGCCGCTCTAGCAGAGACTGTTGCCGCTGCAGCCACTTCGGCGGTAACTACTGCAGGGATTGGAGGAGGAGGAGCCGGCAGGGCTTTCCAGTACCGGGACTTCGACAATACGAAGCTCCCGACATTTGATGGTACACAGGATGCTATTCGGGCTATGAGGTGGTTATCTGACGTGGATGGATGTTTCTTCACGTGTTCATGTCCTGCTGACCAGAAGGTCAGGTGTGCCCTGAACCTGCTGAGGCTTGGGGCGAAGGACTGGTGGAGGCTGACGACTGGGTTGTATACTGATGATCAGAGGGCAGCTGTTACCTAGGTGCAGTTCCGAGAAATGTTTCGCACCCACTACTTTCCGCGCGTGGAACGGGAGCGGCTTGCTCAGGAGTTTTTGACCTTGAGACAGGATGGGGAGTCTGTGATGGAGATTACCCGTATATTCATGGAGAGGGCTATGTTTTGCCCGGAGTTTGCTTCTGAGCAGTCTCAGATGACTCGTTATTTGAGTATGCTCAAGACGGATATTCGACAGTTTGTGTCTAGTCAGCGATGTGATACCCTCCTGTACCTACAGGAAGCCGCGCGGCGGCGTAAGTTGGAGATAGAGTTGCAGCTGATGGAGCAGCGTCAGGCACCGACACAGTCTCAGCCGGTGCCTAAGCGGTCTAAAACCGTTGATACACGGTCCAGGGGTCATCAGAGCCGTACTTGTGGAAAGTGTGGCAAGGCTCATTCAGGGGTTTGTCGAGCAGGAGGAGGGTGCCACAAGTGTCGAAAGGAGGGGCACTATGCCAGGGACTGTCGCCAGTCTGCCCCTCCAGCTGATATGAGGATTTGTTTCCATTGTCATCAGGTTGGTCATGTGAAGACCAATTGTGCGCAGCTCGCTGCCAAGCCGGCACAGGGTCCTACGTTGGCTACTGCGAGGATTGGGGATGGGAGGCCAGTCAAGATGGAGCCTCTGAAGGCTTAGGGTCGCGCCTTCAACTCACGGTTGAGGAGGCCAAGGCAGCACCAGATGTGGTTGCTGGTATGTTTCTATTCTCTATCTCAGTTATTGAAATTGTGTTATGCTTATTGGTTGTACCTATGATCAGGTACGTTTTTAGTAAATTCTTTGCCTGCTTTGGTTTTAGTTGACTCGGGGGCGAGTCGGTCGTTCGTATCCCAGACCTTCTCTGGAGGGTTCAATGTGCTGATAGATGATCTTGAGTGCCCGTTGCGAGTTTCAATTGCGAACGAGCACGGGGTTTCTGCTTCTTCGGTCTACCGGGGATGCAAGTTGGAGATTTTTGGAGTGTCTTTCCCAATAGATTTGATTCCTATCCCCATGGGGGATGTATGCGTGATTGTGGGAATGGATTGGCTTAGCCGTTTTGGCGCCATGATCGACTGTGAGGGTCAGTGGGTGGTGGTTCGAACCCCAAGTAGGGGAAACTGGTGGTATATGGTGAGGGCACCAGGTCGGGATCAGGGTTCTGTTCGGCGGCCAGGGCTTGACAGTATATTCAGCACGGGTGTGCCGGTTATTTGGTGTATGTGGTAGATATGCGGGTTAGAGATCATCTCTCAGTTTCAGAGGTCCCTGTGGTTAGAGAGTTTGCTGATGTATTTCCGGAGGAGTTACCCGGAGTGCCTCCGGTGAGGCAGGTTGAGTTTAGGATTGATCTAGTGCCAGGTGCGGCCCCTATCGCCAAGGCGCCGTACCGTTTGGCACCGCCAGAGATGCAGGAGCTGTCATCTCAGTTGCAGGAATTGTTGGGTAAGCTGTTTATTCGTCCGAGTAGCTCACCCTGGGGAGCACCGATCCTCTTCGTCAAGAAGGATGGTTCGCACAGGATGTGCATTGACTGTAGGGAGTTGAATAAGTTAACAGTAAAGAACCGTTATCCGTTCCCGAGGATAGATGATCTCTTCGACCAGCTGTAGGGTGCATCTTGGTTTTCCAAGATTGATTTGAGATCAGGTTACCACCAGGTCAGGGTGATGGAGGAAGATGTGGAAAAGACCACGTTATGGACTCGTTATGGTCATTACGAGTTCGTGGTGATGTTGTTTGGACTTACCAATGCGCCAGCAGTGTTCATGGATCTGATGAACCGAGTCTGCAGATCGATGCTTGATCGCTCGGTCATTGTGTTTATAGATGATATCTTGGTGTATTCCAAGACCCAAGACCAGCATGAGGAGCATCTCAGGGAGCTGTTGGAGGTGTTGCGACGAGAACGGCTCTATGCCAAGTTCTCGATGTGTGAGTTCTGGTTGCAGGAGGTTCAGTTCCTTGGACATCTCGTTAACCAGGATGGGATTTTGGTCGATCCAGGCAAAGTGGAGGAGGTTATGCAGTGGGAGGCTCCGAGATCTCCCTCAGACATCAAGAGTTTTCTAGGCTTAGCAGGGTATTATCGGAGATTCATTCGTGATTTCTCTAAGGTTGCTGTACCGCTCACTCGTCTAACGAGAAAGGGAGTGGACTTCCGGTGGGGCTCGGAGCAGCAGAGGGCGTTTGAGACCCTCCGATAGCGGTTATGTGAGGTGCCAATGTTGACACTATCGGAGGGAGTGGAGGATTTCATGGTATATTGTGATGCATCCATCACGGGCTTAGGGGCAGTCCTCATGCAGAGGGGGCGGGTGATAGCTTATGCATCACGACAGTTGAAGCCGCATGAGACGAGATACCCCACACACGATCTTGAGTTGGTAGCGGTGGTCTTCACTCTCAAGATTTGGAGGCACTATCTTTACGGGGTCGGTTGTACTATATACATGGATCACAAGAGTTTGAGGCACATTATGGATCAGCCGAACCTTAATATGAGGCAGCGCAGGTGGCTGGATGTAGTCAAGGACTATGATTGTGAGATCCTTTACCATCCTGGTAAAGCGAATGTGGTCGCGGACGCCCTGAGCCGCAAGTCAGTTAGGTCTTCTACCCCAGCCAGATGTATGAGGATAGCGGTGGATTCCCCGCTGGTGGGTTTGGTCAGAGATGCTCAGATCGAGGTATGAAACCGGAGAACAGGAAATTGGAAAGGATGAAGTGCGAAAGCGTCCGGTTTGTTCGGGACAACTGTAGGCTACTGACCCGATATGGTCGGGTTTGGGTTCTGATGACCGGAGGAGTTAGACAGACAGTGATGGAGGAGGCTCATAAGTCTCGTTTTTCTATTCACCCGGGGCCACCAAGATGTACCGAGATTTGAGTTTGAGTTATTGGTGGCCTGGTATGAAGCGAGGTATTGCTTGGTACGTTGAGAGGTGCTTGACCTGCAGAATGGTCAAGGCCGAGCACTAGAGAACGCATGGTAAGTTGTAGCCCCTAGAGATACCCATGTGGAAGTGGGAACATATTACGATGGATTTCGTCACAAAGTTGCCGAAGACAGCAAAGGGATTCGACGCTATTTGGGTCATCGTGGATCGATTGACCAAGAGTGCCCATTTCCTAGCTATTCGGGAGAGTTCGTCGGCAAAGAAGTTGGCTGACCTATATGTCTGCGAGATTGTCCCCTGCCATGGGGTTCCAGTTTCCATAGTTTCCGATCGGGATGTCCGATTTACTTCCTGTTCTTGGCAGAAGTTCCACGAGGAACTAGGTACGAGACTGTATTTCAATACAGCGTTCCATCCGCAGACTGATGGCCAGAGTGAGCGAACCATTCAGACCCTCGAAGATATGCTGAGGGCCTGCGTCATCGATTTCGGGGGGAGTTGGGATTCCCACCTGCCGCTTGTTGAATTCGCCTACAACAAGAGCTATCATTCTAGTATTGGTGCCCCGCCTTTCGAGTTGTTGTATGGGCGGAAGTGTAGGACCCTAGTATGTTGGGGCGAGGTTGGGCACAGGGTAATGGGTCAGACAGAGGTAGTTCTGCAAACTACCGAGATGATACAGTAGATTAGGCAGCGGCTATAGACCGCTCAGAGTCGACAGAAGAGTTATGCCGATCGACGCCGATCTGAGTTGGAATTCTAGGTGGGTGATATGGTTCTCCTGAAAGTCTCACCCTGGAAGGGTGTGATCCACTTTAGGAAGAGGGAAAATTGGGTCCCCGATTCATTGGACTGTTCAGGATTGTTGCCAGTGTGGGCAAGGTAGCCTATAGGCTAGAGCTTCCGGAGGAACTCAACCAGATCCACAACACATTTCATGTTTCGCAATTGCGAAAGTGCGTCATGGACCAGGAGGCAGTGGTATCGTTGGATGACATTCAGGTCGTTGAGCGCCTGAACTATGTGCAGAGGCCTGTAGCTATCTTGGAAAAGAAGAAGAAGATTCTGCGGAACAAGGAGATACCTTTAGTAAAGGTGCAGTGGGAGCATCGGAGGGGATCCGAGTGGACGGGGGAGCCGGAGGCGGAAATGCGCGATCATTACCCGACATTGTTTTCTTCAGCTGACTTCGAGGGCGAAGTCTAGTTCAAGTGGGGGAGAGTTGTAACGCCCCGATCCTCAGGTTTTTCTTTATTATGAATTTCTGGATAAAGCTCTACTCGACGAGTTGGTCGATCTACTCGTCGAGTAGCAGCGGGGTGAGAACGCGTGTTTAGTGACCTACTCGGCGAGTCCACTATTGGGACTCGGCGAGTAGGAACTGGCAGATGAAAACCTAAATCCCAGGGTTTGCGCCCTATTTAAAGGAGCCCTAGCCTCCTTTGGGCTTCCTTACAGTCTTTGAGAGCCATTATAAACCCTAATTCGTATGTGTGTGCCTTGGAGTGGTTTTGAAGCTTAGAAGAGAGGATTTTGGAGGAAGGCAGTTAAGAGTGCAAAGGAAATTGAAGCAAGAAAGGAGGGGGAAACGAGTTTTGCCTCAGCTAGCATCTTTTTAAAGGTATCGAAATGCCAGTCTTACTTCCTTTTCTTTCCTCTTGTTGAGTTCTAGGGCTTTTTTATGGATTTTCAAGTTGGGATGTTGAGGTATAGGCTAGATCCGAAGTTGTAACTTCAGATCTGGACCCTCCTAGGGTGCTAGAGCCATAAAGTTGTTTTATTTGTTGTGGATGATGTCCTTCTTGGACTAGAAGCTCCATTAAGAACTTAAAATAGACTTTTGGAGCCCTTATAGCCATGCATGTACGTAAAGTTTGCAACTTTACGTGATAAGTATGCCCTAGAAGCTTAGATCTGTGATTTGGAGCCGCTGCATGGCTCAAAACAAATCTGTATGGAAAGAGGATTGAATGGACTCGGCGAGTTGGAAGGGTAACTCGGCGAGTGCCATGAAGATGGTCATTGAGCTCGGCGAGTTGGATGAACAACTAGGCGAGTCCGATGAAGATCGCCATAAAACTCGACGGGTTGAAGAACAACTCGGTGAGTCGGATGACTTTTCCCTTGGATAGACTTGCGTGGGTACCCGTCGAGTTACAGGGGGGAAACTCGACGGGTGGCCCTTAAGGATCGATCGGGATTCGAAGGAACTCGACAAGTCACTCCGGTGACTCGACGAGTTGGAATGTGCTCCATGAACTCGGTGAGTGGCCGAGTGCACTCGGCGAGTAGAGGTCATCATGGACTGTTGACCTTGACTGAGGACTCTGACCTTGATCCGGAATTTCTAAGAGGTTATGGGGCGTCTCATAAGGCTAAGAACTTATGAGTATATTGTGCTATGGTTATAGGTGGTGGAGCCGGTGTCAGGTGATACGATAGTTGGAGTTTGCATTTCTATTGACATCTGCGAGGTGAGTTATCCTCACTATATCAATAGGGTCTACGGCACCAAGGCCGGCCCTTACGATTTACATCCTGGGTTAGGATGGTTGCTTTGTTATTGGCATGTTAGATTTCATCCTAGGTTAGGATGGTTGCTTGTTATTTGTATGCTAGATTTCATCCTAGTTTAGGATGGGTGTTATGTTATTGCGTTGCTAGAATTTATCCTGTTTAGGATGGTTGTTATACTAGAGATCAGTAGTTATGGTATGATGTATAAGATTCTGATCTATAGGATCAGAATCAGGATGGATAGTATGTTATGCTTTTATGATCTGTGAGGATCGGTGTGTTAGTGACCTGTTAGGTCGATACTCTAGCTATGAGTGAAACTCTATGATTGATGGTCAATATGATAGTATGCGTACATGGTTAGTTGCTTGTTGGTTGGGTTGAGGCGGTCCTGCTTTGTGCTGAAGGCCAACACACCCTCTGAGCGGTCCGGGGAGACTGTAAGTCCACGCGGCGGACCAGTCATGCCGAAGGCTCGGGATAGATTCAGATAGACTGTAGGCCCGGTAGGGCGGACCAGTCCGGCCAATGGCCCAGTATGTATGTTGTTTGATTGATCGTTATGGCTATGGTTATGCCAGTGCGGTATTGGTATTTTGGGGGTAGCTCACTAACCCCTCGGACTTACAGTTTTCAGTTTATTGTTTCAGGTTCTTCAGGAGAGCGAGGGAAGGCGAAGGCATGACCGTATTGCTCCTCATCCTCATGATCTATATTGGGACACTTTGATGATAAATGAATTGGAAATGTTTTGTAAAAACAATTACTATTTGACTCTTTTGTTAGTATTAAAAGTTTAAATTTGGCGTAAATTTTATGGGTGTTACAAACACAGAAACTAATATACTTATGATCTCACCAGCTTTAAAGCGAATACTCACTTTCAAAATAACTTGTATTCTCAGGTCACCAGTAGACAGGTACAGGTGCCAGGCTTTTGAGAAGAAGGAGCTAGTTCAAGACTCCTCTTAATTATATGTATATTATTTTTTGGTGTCTATATAACTTGACAGAACACACTTGTATGAAATTATATTATTAATTCAATGGATGATGTTGTTGCTAGTTTACTATTATTCATTGTTATGATACTGTACATGACGTCCTCCACCCAGAACGTTTCCGCCGTTCATCGGTTTTGAGGGTGTGACAGATTAGTATCAGAGCATTGTTTATAGTGAATTGAGTATATCAACCCATAAGAGATATACTAACTATAAATACATTGGGATTTAAAATACTCTGACTAAGAGTTTATACTTTAAATATTTAAAATATTGAATTAAGTATACGTGCTTGCATTCATACTAAAATCAGGGTCACTAGGACAGAACAAAAGTATTACGATTGTTGGGCAGCACAAGTAGACTTAGAGACATATAGTCAAAATTGGGAAGATATAGTCTGATGAACTATATTATCCGAGGGTTGACTAGCATGTGCCTAAGTGTGGTTGTGAGGTTGCAACAAGTCTAAAAAAAAAAAAAAAAAAAAAAACTTACCAATACTACTACAACGAGATCAATAGAACAGAACATTAAACTTAAAATTCTATATGAGTATTTTGTGATACAGTAATTACTTATCTGAGAATTAAAGTTCTTTATTAGTATGTAAGAAGTTGCTGAGTGGATACGCTAAGGTTATATGTGTATAGGATGTCATAGACTTAGAATCTGTGATCTTTGCTTTACTTCTTGTTCCTTGTTTGGTTGTGGGCTTAGAGTTAGGGTCACTTATTCGAAGGTCTATCCTGTCTTGGTTACATATGACTTGTAGGCACTGCACAAATGTTGAAGTAACTGATAAAGATCATCTTATAATTATCTAGTTAGTTTGTCTATTAATTATTTCCTTATCCCTATTCTTGCATAGATTAAATGGCTGGATTCCATATCCTCGGAGACTCGTACTTCCTCAACCACGGCAATGCAGGATGGCTAGAAGATGAACCAGAAGATGATCACCCAATTCCTTTGGATGATCATGAAGCTGAAGACTTTTCTGATGGTTCTGACTCAGAGCCAGAAGTCAACAACCTGCCCCCAACTAATCAAAACCCAAACCCTCGTCCAGCATTTCAAGGACCCACACCTCTGTGGGCCACAAACTTGAATAGGTGGAGTCATCAACAAGGTCAACCCATTCCCTACAATGGAGATAGAAGCTTCTACAACCTCACTGAGGGAGGTTCAGCTGACAGAGTCCTACCCATTATAGTTCGTAAGATTGCTCGGAACACCGAGCAAGGTCGAGCAGCTATCGACTGTGTAATGGAGGTTGATGCCAATTCTGGCATTAACACTGTCCGCATTCGCCAACTGGAGTCCGCTCATGAAAGGGCTCAGGTCAGCAATACAATGCTCCAGAGGGAACTCGCTGAAACCCGAGCTGAAGTCAGGGAAATTCGAGCTCAGCAAGTTAGGTCTAATAGGCGTGTGAGGCACATTGAACGCCTTCTGTCGGAATCCAAGACTCACTCTGGTAGTTCTCGTCGCCAATAGATTCTCATCAACTTCTCTTTTGGATATAACTTAGTTATGCTAACAACCCTATTTTAATTTCCTATCCTTGTAAATCTTAGACATGTTAGGTTTTGATTAGGTCGTAGTTCTGTCAAAATTTTCCATATTGGTTGATGTAAGACCTACTTCTAGGTCACTTTTGCCGAACTTATTACATTGGTAATCCCAGTACCTTTGACAGATATCTAATCTAATGGAAATTATTATCCAAATGCTTCCATATTCATTCAAGTATAGTATTCAATCGTATTGTTGGGATATGAAGAGTTGGTCCATGAGTCATTCACATCAATTCTTCCATTAATTTCTTATCAATGTTTTCATCTTCTTAAACTATAGATCAAATATGCCGCCTCACAGAAACCCAAGAAGAAACCTTAATAACGAAACACCGATACCACCTTCTCAACCACCTACTCCTCAGTTCGACACGACAGCCTTAAATGCTACTGTAGCTGCAGTTGTGGCTATAGCTATGGCTCAGTATCATTCATCTGGTTCTACCAGAGGAGGAACCCCTGTTCAGTTTATACAGGTTGAAGCTCATGTGCGCTCGAGAGAGTGCTCCTATAAGGACTTCACGAACTGCAAGCCATTGTCCTTCAAGGGGACTGGCGGAGTCATTGCCCTCTCGCAATGGTTCGAGAAAACCGAATCGGTTTTCGAAATCTGCTCATGTTCAGAGGAGAGCAAGGTCAAGTTTGCTGCTTGCACCTTTTAAAAGAAGGCTCTAACATGGCGGAATAGCCATGTTAAGTCACCATCTCTTGTAGTGGCTAATGCTATGGGGTGGGATACTTTGAAAGACCTCATGATTGAGTTGTACTCCACGAGGGTTGAGATCCAAAAACTAGAGGAAGAGCTATGGAGCATAACCATGAAGGGCTCCAACGTAACCGCTTATACCGCTAGATTCTGCGAGCTGGTGGCCCTATGTCCTAACATGGTTCATACAAAGGGAAAGAAGATTGAGAGATACATATGGGGGCTGGTGCCACCGTACCAGGGAAATGTCTTGGCATCACAACTACCCTGGCCATCTCAGAACCTGCAAGAACCGCTGACTCCAAGTGGAAGTTTTGGGATGACAAGAAGAAGGCTAAGGCTGCCAAAAAGCAGTAGGTCGTAGCAATACATGCTGTGATAGCACCTGCTGCTGCTGCTCTAGTAAAGCAGTACGCTGGAAGCTTGCCTAAGTGCAACAAGTGCAACTTCCATCACGTTGGCGCCTGCCGAGAGATGCAGTGTCTAAATTGCAATGCAAAGGGGCACATAGCCCGTTTCTGCAAATCTCCGGCGAAGCCAATCACCCAGGTCCCTGGCGCTGTAGCGGGCCAAACTTGCTACAACTGCGGCACGGTAGGCAATTTCAAGAGGAACTGCCCGAAGGCAGGAAATGCCGGTGGAGTAGGAAGAGTTTTGGCCATAGGCCATGAGGAAGCGGTTACCGACCCCATAGTGGTCACTGGTACGTTCCTCCTCGATAACTCTTATGCATGCATTCTATTTGATAGTGGAGCGGAGAGAAGTTTCGTGAACCGAAAATTTTCTCATTTACTTAAGCATAAATCACGAGCACTTAAAGAACCTTTCACTATAGAAATGGCTAATGGAAAGACAGAGAGCACTAGCAGTATATTCATAGGGTGTACCCTAACTTTAGATAGCCATTCATTTTCTATCGATCTCATGCCGGTTTCTATCAAAAGTTTCGACGTCATTATCAACATGGATTGGTTGAGTTTACATCGTGCCGATATCATGTGTTACGAAAAGGTGGTTCGCCTTAATCTGCTGTCTGGCGAAACCTTAGTAGTTTATGGCGAAAAATCCGGCACGAACCTTCGTATCATCTCGAGCATCCAAGCTTAGAAATTCTTGCGAAGTGAATGTCGTGCATTCCTTGCTTATGTTGTCGATGTGAGCCAAGAAGCAAAGGACATTCAGAACATTCCAACAGTACGCGATTTTCCCGACATCTTGCCAGAAGAACTCCCAGGATTACCTCTATAACGTCAAGTCGAGTTCCGAATCGACTTAGTTCCAGGGGCTACCCCAGTAGCCAATTCGCCCTATCGTCTAGCACCTGCAAAGATGCAAGAACTATCCGGTCAACTTAATGAACTACTCAGCAAGGGCTTTATAAGACCAAGCTTCTCACCCTGGGGAGCTCCATTCTTTTTTTTCAAGAAGAAAGACAGATCATTTCGTATGTGCATCGACTATAGGGAGCTCAACAAGCTGACCCTGAAAAATCGTTATCCTTTGCCTCGGATCGACGATTTATTTGACCGACTTCAAGGGGCGAACTTCTTTTCAAAAATCGACTTGAGATCTGGATATCACCAACTACGAGTGCTAGGGGAGGATGTTCCAAAGACAGCCTTCCAAAATCGCTATGGGCACTACAAATTCATAGTGATGCCGTTCGGATTGACAAACATGCCCGCAATATTCGTGGACTTAATGAATAGGGTGTGTCATCCTTACTTGGATCAGTTCGTCATCGTCTTCACTAATGACATACTTATCTACTCTCGTAGTAAGGAGGAGCATAGTCAACATCTGCGACAAGTCCTCGAAACATTACGTTCGGAGAAGCTATACGCGAAGTTCTCGAAATGCGAATTTTGGATTCGACGAATCAAATTCTTAGGGCACGTGGTTAGCGAAGAGGGTACACACATGGACCCTTCTAAAATCAAGGCCATTGAGAACTGGTCAGCACCAAAGACGCCTACAAAAATTCATCAATTTCTATGCCTCGCTGGCTACTATCACAGGTTCATTCATATTTTCTCCCGCATTGCGAAGCCTCTGACAACACTGACCCAGAAGGGCGTGGCCTTTGAATGGGAAGAGAAGCAGGAAAGAGCGTTCCAAACGCTCAAACGAGCCTTGTGCACCGCACCAATACTACCCCTTCCTGATGGGATAGAGGACTTTGTTTTCTATTGTGATGCGTCAAATCAAGGGCTCGGATATGTTCTAATGTAGAGAGGTAAGGTCATCGCCTATGCCTCAAGGCAGCTAAAGACACATGAGGTCAATTACACGACCCACGATCTTGAATTGGGAGCAGTTGTGTTTGCTCTGAAGATCTGGAGACATTACTCGTACGGAATGAAAAGCACTATCTTTACTGACCACAAGAGCTTACAACACATATTCGACTAGAAGGAGCTCAACATGAGACAACGACGGTGGGTCGAGCTACTCAGTGATTACGAATGTGAAATTCGCTATCATCCGGGTAAAGTCAATGTAGTAGCTGACGCCCTGAGTCGGAAGGAATATTCTGGTCATCGAGTCAAATCATTGACTATGACTATCCATTCACACTTGTCCACACAAATTAAGGCAGCTCAGCTCGACGCTTTGAAGCCTGAAAAAGTGGTGGGTGAATCCCTAAGAGGGATGGATGAGAACTTGGAGGTTAAGGGTGGCAGAGCTTATTATTTCATGGATCGGATCTGAACCCCGAAACTCGGTGGTTTCAGAGACTTGGTCATGAACGAGGTGCACAACACTCGTTATTCCGTGCACCTAGGATCAGATAAGATGTATCTAGATCTCAAAAAGTTATACTGGTGGCCTAAGATGAAAGCAAAGATTGCTACCTTCGTGAGTAAGTGCCTTACTTGCGCAAAGGTCAAGGTCGAATACCAGAAACCCTCCGGTCTACTACAACAGCCCGAGATCCCGGAATGGAAGTGGGAGCGGATCACTATGGACTTCATAACCAAGTTGTCCAAGACAACGGGTGGACTTGATACCATATGGGTCATCGTTGACAGGTTGACCAAGTCCGCACACTTCCTGCCGATCAAAGAAACAGAAAAGATGGAGAAACTTACAAGAACTTACATTAGGGGGATTGTACGACTGCACAGTGTTCCCTTATCCATTATCTCGGACAGAGATAGTAGATTCACTTCGAGGTTCTGGAAGTCGCTACAAAGTTCCTTAGGAATTAGGCTAGACATGAGCATAGCCTACCATCCACAGACCGACGGTCAAAGTGAGAGAACTATCCAAACCTTGGAAGATATGTTGCGAGCCTATGTGATAGACTTTGGGAAAGCATGGGATACTCATTTACCCCTTCTCAAATTTTCCTACAACAACAGTTATCACACGAGCATAAAGGCTTCTCCATTTAAAGCCCTCTATGGCCGAAAGTGCAGATCCCCTCTGTGATGGGCTGAGGTGGGTCATACCTAGTTAGCTAAAGGACGAGTCCCTAATAGCACCCTCACAGGTCCGGAGATCATACGGGAAACGACGGAGAAGATCGTTCAGATCCGTGAACGATTGAAAGCCTCCAGAGACCGACAGAAAAGCTACGCTGATAAACGAAGGAAACCGTTGGAATTCTAGGTGGGCGACCGTGTTTTATTGAAGGTATCACCCTGGAAGGGCTTGATACGCTTTGGAAAGTGTGGAAAGCTAAATCCAAGGTACATTGGTCCTTTTGAGATTCTCGCAAGAATCTGACCTGTAGCTTACAAACTTAACTTTCCGAACGAACTCAGTAACTTACATTCTACTTTCCACGTCTCAAACTTCAAAAAGTGTCTGTCTGATGAGAATCTTGTAATCCCACTCGACGAGATCGAGATCAACGAGAGCCTCAACTTCGTGGAAGAATCAGTAGAGATCATGAACCGAGAGGTCAAGCAAACGAAACAAAACCGTATCCCGATAGTGAAGGTTCGCTGGAATGCCAAGCGAGGAGCTGAATTCACTTGGGAGCGAGAGGATCAAATGAAACTGAAATATCCTCAGCTTTTTACTTAGTTATTTGTAATAACTAGTTGCTTCAACTCTCATTTCGGGACGAAATTCCCTCTATCATGGGGATGATGTGACAACCCGAAGATTTCTAGCTTACATTCTTCATTTCTTATCAAAGTTAAAGTTAAAATAATTTTTTTGCTATTTTCTAGCCTTGTTTGGAGTCAAATAGAGTGTCTAAAGCAAAGTATAAGCAGGGTACGAGTCGTGGGATAAGTATTGTGGGTGTATCGCCTTGCATTTGAGCCAATCACACCAACACAAGGTGTGTGCGGCCGCACACAAGAGTGTGCGGCCACATACCCATCCCAACCGCACACACTCCCCTTATATATTCAAGACTTAGTCATTTTTGAACAAATTCTACACTTCTTCAAAGCTAGGACCCAAAATCCTCTGAAGTATCATCCAAATCTCTTTGAGGATCTTCACAAAAGGTAGCATCTTTAACCAAGAACACCAAGAACACTAGGTGTACGGCTGCACACACCATGCATGGCCGCACACCCAACCGCACACGCCATGTAGGGCCGCACACCTGGCCGCACACACACATATAGTGTGTATTTTGGCCATACACTCCTTTATGAAGCCATATACCCCCTTCATGCTATCATATATGGTTGTAACACTTCAATATAAGTGTTAAATAGTCCCTAAGGAGGTCCCAATTCAATAATCCGTTGTTTTAAACACTAATTGGATTCATATATGTGATATTATATGTTAACTAGGATCCGCGTGTGTGTTCAAATCTCAGCTTGACACTTAGCAGCCTATCCGACACTTTCATCCAAAACACTCACTACAGGTGAGTTCATACCCCTTAATCAATGGTTTAAATGCTTTTACGGGGGGGGGGGGGATACAAGTTAAATACTTATAGTTATTACATCAATCACATGTGATTAATAACTACAACACCAGTGGTTTTCCTTACTGTTCAAACTGTTTTGCTTCAAACTGTTTTACAAACTCTTCTACTTATCAAATACTTTTGCTTAAACTCTTTCATACTTATATATTGTCAAATGCATGTCTGTGTATGTATAGTTATATAAGTAATGTTTAAAAGACTTAGGAAGGCCAGCCCACTTTAATTCCTTTTCCTTGTTTAGATGTGGCTTTAGGGCATCAGTTATCCGTCCTAAGGTTGTTTAAATATTAGTTGTATATCATGTATACATACATAGTCATAAAAGTTACTTCAATTAGTTCTATACCTTTGGTTAGCAAGGGTACACAAACATGATCAAACATTGCTAGTAAACTACTATAGGAGTAGTTTAGGAAGACACTAACACTATTACTAGGACAATGAAACATACAATGAGTCAGCTCATACATGAGTCAAAGGATACAATGCCCTTGGGTAGCAAGGGTATACAAACATGTTAACACTATGATGAGAAACAAACGATAGACACTATGACGAGAAACAAACGATAGACACTATGACGAGAAACAAACATACAGGCTAGACAGAGAAAGAACACATAATACAGCTAGCACACATATACATTACATATACATTAACACAATTATGTGACCCATTAAAGAGGGCATGGCACTACCTGCCATGACTGTTTTTGTATCAGAAAATCTCCTTAATTGGGGAGCGTATGAGTTTGTGTATAGATCTATACTACATTGACTATCCTACACCTTGCTGCTCGCTACAGTGGGACTTGCAAGTCTACGGGTGCCAAACGCCATTTTCTACGACATCTTACATTGTCGTCTTACAGTTTGGTTTATGGTTTCAAGTACATCAAAGGACCGTGGTAATACGAACGCATGACCATACACATCCTTGATTGTATGACTAAATGGATCATGGGAGACTATGATTTTAAATAATGTCTTGGAAATACTGATTTTGTAAACACTTTTATTTGTAAATGTGTTGTTTTAAAAAGCTTAAATTTGCTGAAATTTTTGGGATGTTACGAGTTTGTATCAAAGCCTTGGTTTGAGTGAATTAGAGTAACAGTTGTGTGAATCCAATCTCATACTAAGGAAATAAAATGGTTTTTAAAATGATTTTAAAAATTGTTTACAAAATAATCAAGAAAAGATGTGATGTGTACGATCATTCGGAGCCAGTAATTTACCCCAAGTTACCATACTGCTATTTGAGATTATGATATGTTAGAACTGCATGCTAGTGCTAAGCTAAGGATCTTCAAGAATTAAATGATAGAATTTCCTGATTATATGATGCCTAATAGCCTAGGGTATTCTTTATATGAAATTGACATCATTACTATAGTTGCTTAGTGTGTGCATCATAGTTGTACATAACAAAGATTAAATAGCCTAGGAATGCTTGATTTAGCTTTATTTCCTATTCTTGTCTGATTAAGGAATAATAGTAGAGTCAGGTATTTGACTATCTATGGGATCCAGCCTTATTTATGATTAGCATGGACGAGTGGCTGCAGGGTTGGTGGAAGTTTCATGAGAGGGTGCAGTTCATAATGCATCGATGTGAAGAATGAATAACCACGCTGGAGAGAGTGAGGGCAGGCCGAATGTGCACCCGGGATGTTGGGAGATAGAGATCAACAGTTTCATATGAGGATCTTTCTTATTTTATTGTGTTTTAGTGCCAGTCAGCTCATCTACTTGAATGCTGCGTGCTTTGTGTTTTGTGGGACCCGTGTCGATTACATGCTATGAAGGTTATATAATCTTAAAATGAACGACTTGGACCTATTGCGCAGCTCTTGTTTGAGTCCAACCATTGTAGGGTTGAGTCCTTTAGTCGAAAGATTATTTAAGCCTTGTTTCTTGTACTTGTATTCATGAAGTGGTTAGTTGAAATTAGTAGGGGTTCTTCAACAGTTGATTGTAGGGGAGGTGGGCGGGAATCTTAGGAGAACCTAGGGAGTATTTTTGTGTAGCTGTTTCGTTTTGGAGTAGGTATCGGAAATATTATTATAAGTATGTCTTAGAGGAACTGAGATGATTCTTAAGGAAAGTATGGATGGGTGTAGATAGTATTATTGGGCCCCGACTACTAGAAGCACAGTATCCATACTCAAATCAACTAGAGTTTTGGGGTTTCTAAGGGATGGACGGGGGAGATAGCATGGTTGGATACCATGATTCGTGGCAGTAGCACCGCATCTATCAATATTTGGTTATGGTTTCTCGGGCATGAATTCGGGTTTGGAAATCGTTTGGGGCCCCAGTGGTGAATCGATTTGGGTTGTTTGGTGTAGACCTAGATGAGCTTGTTGGTTTTGAGGTCTCGAAGGTTTCACTCAAGGTCGTGTATTCGAGTCACAGGAATCAAGAATGGAACGATCATTATGATCTGCTTAGGAATTGTAGTTGGGAGTAGAATGCTTGAGTGATGGTTTGGTATGTCGCTATCCATGGTGGGGATTTTACCCTTTCTATTTTCCGAGTTTTGGGAAGGAATGAGCAGGCTTGTAACTTCAAGGTAGGGATGTAAGCCCAACTTGGGGTCTATTGGTCACAGGGTTTAGAGACAGTTTGTTAGTGCAGGACTATGCAGCTTGATTGATGTGTTATGGATGCTTTGTGGTGTGATTGAGGGTCAGTGTTCTTGGGTTCTAGTTCGACACGTATCGGATCATCGGTTGGAATTGCAGGCAAGGAGGGTACGTTTTGGATCGTAAGCCGGTTGTTGCTTATGCTTTTGTGTGAAATATAAAATTATAAGAGGTCATGATTGGAAAATTTTCAGAGTTCTTCAGCTGAAATTCAAGATTCTCTTAGGATTTGTTTCGTCCCTGTCTGGAAGGTTGCCTTGTGTGTTATTTAGTCCAGGGTTAGGAATAGTGGTACCTAGTTATGTCGGCTTAAGTTATGATTAGGTTTCAACCCCAATGTGTGGTGGTTCGAGCCCTAGGTGGGGGAGAACTGGGATTGTCAGTTGAAGTCTCAGTCGTTCAGGGATTTTTCAATTCGTTGATTGAATTTCTATTTTCAATTTATTTTGGGCAGATGTTGATCTGTAAATCATTTCCAGAGACCAATATCTTCTTTTCCGTGTGGGTTTTAATTCTCTGGATTAAGTATTAATGAGTTCTCGACCATTAGTCGTTGAGTTCATCATTCAGCAGGTATTTATCGGAATATTTAAGTGCCGACACATAAAGTTCAAGGAATGTGTCAACCTATCATTATGTTTAGTATATTTTATGTTCCTATGGCCTCGAGGTATGTTTACCCTCAATGGGGGTGTGAAATTTTGGTTTATAGCAGGCTCAGGTTTTTGATAGCTTTCAAGAAGTTTTCATGTGCTAGATTTGTATTGGTGAAATCTGATCAACCTCAATCAAAGTATGAGGTCTTGTTTCGATAGTTCCTGGGGTTGTCTTCTGATTATGTTTGAGAGTTGTCATTTCATTGGAACTCTTGTATATCTTCCTTGTTTAGTTGAGGATATGGGTTTCCTAAGGGTGTGCATTGTGGTAAATTCATGATATGTTGTCGATAGGAGTGTTTATGGGATGTGGGCCTAGTAATCATGATTGCTTATTTCTCCTGCTTTTGGTAACTTTGGTATTGGCGTGTTGATGGAAGTCGGGAAAACTCTCAAATCAACTAGTTTGGATAAAGGGGACAACTAGGGGTTGTTGGGAGTATCAGTCAGGTATCAAAAAGTCTCTACGGAATGTATGCATTATAATTCTGTTTGCTAGAAAGATGTTGTTAGGGGTTTAACTATCAAGTTGGGAATCGGTTATGAAGTTTCGAATCATAAAGCTCTTTATCAATCTGTCGAGTGGTTTTCCAGGTGGGGGTACACTTGAGCTTATAAGGGTTGGATGCAATGCGGAAATTCTTGGATTGATATTCCTTGCTCGTAGGAGTAGTGGTTGGTAATGGCATGGCAGAGAGTCAAGTGTTATTTAAGATTTTGGTTTTGGTACATCATATAGGTTTGGATTTGGATGTGGATGAAGTTCATGATCGATATGTTTTGAGGATCATTTCTGCATGTTTTTGGTGGTGTCTCCAGTCAAGGATGGGGGGTAGATTCGTGAATGGACGCTCATCAGACTTAGGGAAGGGTCTATGAGAAAATTTTATGAGTTGCCATTTTCGAGTTGGATTTTGGTGGAAACTCACGTAGGGAATTGCAAGCGTATTTTTGCAACACCGGTATTTCAATAAGATGTGGGTTAAGGAATCTTTATGCCAAGTGCATCAGTTGGAGGGTTTAGGGTAAAAAGGGATGTTTTCAGTTCAGATGGTAGAAAAGGATCTTGTGACTGTGCTTTAGAATGCTGCTACCAGTGTGAAGGTCGGGTAAGTTATGGGGCTTCAAAATTATAGGAATAGTGTATCAGTCCGACAGTTAAGGAAATCAGTATCTTGTAGCTAATTGTGTTTATGGAATGGTTATCATCAGGATGAGTCTTCTATCGAAGGAATATCTAATCCCTTTTGGTCAAGCGAAAGGTTGTCGCCAGCAGCAGATGATCTGCACTTCTATTTTCTAGTAGGTACCTCAAGTAATCAGATGGTGAGTAGATAGTTTAATGGATAAGTGAAATGGGCTCAGTCACCGTGGTAATAGGGTGTTGTGGACTCACAATTGTGTTTGTATCGCTCAAGTCACCTGGCACCTGGATTAAAGAGGATTGACTTGAAGGACGAAATCTAATCTAAGTAAGGGAGCTTTGTAACACCCTGTACCAAATCGTTACCATTTTGGTGTTGGTGACATATTTTAGATGATCTGGGTGTTTGGTTTGTATTTTAGAGCAAAGGGGTATTTCGGTAAAGTGCCAGTCCTGGCTTTTACGTAAATTAGATTTTCATTCTGGAAGGTTTAACGCGATTATGAGATGATTAAATCGTAGAGCCTCTCGTTACCTTTTCATGGATACAAGGATCGTAGAAATCGGATTTGAAATGAAAACGTTATGGCCTTCGGAAGAATTTAGGGTTTGGGGAAAACCATAGTATGTGGGGGCATACACGAGAAGAACGTTGGGCGTATTGGTGCGAGGGCCATTACGCGAGGCGTATATTGGCGTATGCTGAGTGTAGTCAGCAGATTGATCGTGAAGAAATGGCAAGGAACGTCATTTCATTTCATGGTTTGGATAAAAAAGGATTTAGAATTTCGTTTGATAATGAAAAAGGTTCTATTAATGGTTTTCTTAATGGTGTTTTCTATTTTGAAGCACTGCCTTCTAATGGAATATATAAAACTGTGATGGTTGTAGACAACTTAGGAAATGATGTGTTGCATATCGAATCTTCCAATAGATTGGACAAAGCATGCTTGTGGCATTGTCATTTTGGACATGTCAACAAGAAACGCATAGCCCAACTCCGAAAGGATTGAGTGTTGGAGTCATTCGACCTTAGGGACGATGACGTGTGTGATTCTTGTTTACTTGGAAAAATGACCAAGTCACCCTTCACTCGTACTTGTGAAAGGGGTTAGGGTTTATTGGATTTCATACACACCGATGTGTGTGGGCCCTTTAGATCCACCACATGGGATGCAAGCCGCTTCTATGTGACTTTCACCGATGAATATAGCAGATATGGATATATATATATATATATATATATATATATATATATATATATATATATATATATATATACTATCTTATAAAAGAAATCCCACTATTTCTAAAATAGATTGAATATAATAATATTATTTTTTTAAGACGTTCATATCATTAAGTTAATAGTACAAGTAGTCATCAATAAAATAATATTAAATTTTAACCTGTGTTTTGAATCCTTATATTTCTCAACAAATTCTATCTCCTTCCCTAAATTTCGGATAATTCAAAATTTGAAACCATCAGAAAATACATGTTGATTCAAATATCCCTCCTGTAGATGGCTCTTTCTTAACAGGTTTTTATTTTAATCCTTACTTGTAATTGATTTCATCATTTTTAACTTTTTATATTTTTATCTTATAAATATATTGGGTGAAGGCTTTATTATATCAGGTTTGTTCCTAAAAAGGTTTTTACTATGTTTGTTTAATGTGTTGGCTTTGCAGGTTCAAAGAACTCAACCAAGAGGGCCAGTTAGAGCATTGTATTATCATTAGTTTGTATATTTTGGCATCTTACATTTGCAATAAAGAACGGTTAAACACAAGATTTGACATGATTAAGGTAGTTTGTATATTTTTCATCTTGTTTAGTCTAAAAATGAAACCTTTTTCATCATTGGTGCTTATACTATGATGTTTCATCACATGGACTTCCTGATTACGGTGATTATTGTCCTTATAATAAGGTTCTATATAGATTTTGTTCAATATTTTAAGGTTTCAAGAACCTAAATCAATATGAATCCTTGAATTAGATACCATCGTTGAAAATATTTTAATTTGTGACCAAACTTGGTTTAAAATCACAATGAACAAGTTGACACCTGAGTATTTTTGCCTTCTCAAAGGCCTATTTATTGACTTTTGAATCACAACACTTGATATTCCAAAGGTTTATTTTTATAAACTATTATTTATATATTTTAGCATTTTACTTAGTACGACATTAAATTAATAAAGGAATTAAGGAAAACGAAAAAAAAGAGGACGATAAACAGTACAAGTGGTTTGGGTATGTATAAATGGAAGTAATAACCATTTAGGGGATCTTTGGCAAAAAAAACTTATTACTTATTAGTTTATTAGCTTATAAGTTAATAAGTAAGTGTAGGATAACTTATGAAAAAAATGACGTATTAGAGGTTCCCACCGGAATAAGTTATTTTAATCCAAACACTTTTTTAACTTATAGTGACGTGGAACCTAATAAGTTGTTTTAAAAAAGCTTAGTCAAACACCCCCTTAATATGGTATGGTAATGCTCTTGAAAAATAGATGTCATTTAATATTCATTTCTCGAAGTGAACGCAAAATAGTTTTAACTTTAAAGAGATCAAATTATTCGCCGCCCGCCGCTTTACGCGGGTAGACGGCTAGTGTATATATATATATATATATATATATACACACACACACACACTTAATCAAACACAAGTCAGAAACCATTGAAAAGTTAAAAGAGTTTAAGAAAGAAGTGGAGAATCAGTTGGGCAGGAAAATCAAGATGCTTCCATCCGATCGAGGTGGAGAGTACCTTAGTTTTGAATTCCACGACTACCTTAAGGAATGCAGAATCGTTTCGCAATTAATTCCACCTAGGACACCACAGTTGAAAGGTGTGGCTGAGAGGCGTAATCAAACTTGCTAGACATGCTTCATTCCATGATGATTCGGGCTTCGTTACCTATCTCATTCTGGGGGTATGCCTTAGAGACTGCCGCCCATATCCTTAACCTAGTTCCTAGAAAAAAGGTTACCAAAACACCTCACGAGATATAGACAGGGAAAGCTCCCTCGGTGGCACACATCAAGGTTTCGGGTTGTGAGGCTTTCGTAAGACGAGAGACTCACAACAAGCTCGAACCTTGTAGTCAGCGTTGTATTTTCATCGGCTACCCATAAAAGTCCTTTGGATATCTCTTTTATAGACCAAGTGACAATGTTGTCTTTGTTGTGAGGAGAGTGGTTTTCCGAGAGTGAGAACTCATAAGCCAAGGGAAAAGTGGGAGGCAAATCGATCTTGAAGAGATTCAAGAATCGAACGATGAAGGAACCTCAAACACTGACACTCAACTTGAGGAGGAAACTCCTGTTAAACCGATTGACGAGTCCTTACCTCTTAGACATTCCATTAGAGTTAGTGTTCTTCCTGTGTTGTATGGTTTTCATATAACAAGTGAGGGTGATGTGTTTATTAGTGATAGTACACTAGTAAATTTGGATGAACCTAATAGTGACAAGCAAGCCATGGCAGGCCCGGAGTCTGCAAAATGGAAAGAGGCAATGGACAGCGAGATTCAGTCCATGTATGAGAACCAAGTTTGGAATTTGGTTGACAATGTGCAAGGTCCTAAGACGGTCTGGTGCAAATGGATCATCAAGAAGAAGATTGACATGGATGGGAAGGTACACACTTATAAAGCGCGATTGGTTGCGAAGGGATTTACTCAAACTCCCGGAGTTGACTATGATGAGACCTTCTCACCAGTTGCGAAGATAAAATCTATTAGGTTTATGCTATCCATAGCTACGTTTCATCATTGTGAAATATGGCAGATGGATGTCAAAACCTCTTTCCTTAATGGGAATTTGGTTGAGGATCTTTACATGAGTCAGCCAAAGGGTTTTGTCAATACGAATCATCCTAATAGAGTGTGTAAGCTTGAGAAATCCATTTATAGATTAAAACAAGCATCTCACAGATGGAATCTTTTGTTTCGATGAGAAAGTCAAATAGTTTGGTTTTCTGTGAAGCGAGGATGAGTCATGTGTATATGGCAAAGCCAGTGGGAGTATAGTTCACTTCCTCGTATTGTATATCGATGACGTACTGCTCATAGGAAACGACATCTGAACCCTGTAGGAAGTTAAGTCCTGGTTTGGGAAGTGTTTCACTATGAAGGACCTTGGAGAGGCTGCCTATATTCTGGGATTAAGGGTAGTGAGAAACAAGAGTAAAAGACTAATAGGACTTAGTCAGAATACTTACTTGGACAAGGTATTAAAAAGTTTTAGTATGGAGAATTCCAAGAAGGGGGAGTTACCGATCCAAAGCAATTCCAAGTTAAGTAAGACTTACAGCCTGAGTATCGAAGTCGAGATAGCAGAGATGAGCCGAGTACCTTACGCTTCCGCAGCTGGCTAGATCTGTATGTTATGACTTCTACTCGTCCTGATGTGGCCTTCGCTTTGAGCATGGTCAGCTGATATCAAGGGAACCCTGGAAGAGCACATTGGAACGCAATCAAGAATATTCTTAAGTACCTTCAGAGGACTAAAGAATGGTTTCTTGTCCTCGGTGGGAGTGATGACTTAAGGGTGCGAGGGTATAGTGTTGTCATTTTTCAGACTGACTGAGACAACTACCGTTCTCATTCGGGCTGGGTCTTTACCCTGAATGGAGGAGCAGTGACTTGGAAAAGTTCCAAACAAGAGGCCGTAGCTGATTCAACCTACAAATCAGAGTACATAGCAGTGAGCGAGGCGTTAAAGGAGGCGATATGGTTGAAGAACTTCATCGGAGACCTTGGAGTTGTGCCAGCCATAAAGGAGCCTATGGAGATTTTCTGCGATAATGAAGGAGCGGTTCCTTGACCATGGAACCAAGGGATCATGGCAGATCGCGACATATCGACAGGAAATATCACTTTATTAGACATTGGGTAGAAGAGGGACTCCTCGTGATAAAGAGGGTATCGTCAGAGGATAACCAAGTAGATCCCCTTACGAAGGGACTGAGTAGGGTTAAACATTTGCAGCACACTAGGTGTATTGGGCTGAAGGAAGATATTAGTTTAGATTAGATAGTTTCGAAACCTGTAATAGAGAAATTGTAATTAACATTTGATGATTAAATAAGGGAGTATTATTTATAAGTAAAGTTATAATCTTGTGTTAATTATTTACCTATTGTTTCACTTTGCATGTTTTGACTTTTGAATAATAAGATTATTCGAACGATCCACAATCGCTCATACTTTGGAAGTACGTATGAAAGAAGACTGTCATGAATTGATTTGTAGACTGTCTAAAGTGCATTAGACATAGAAAGAGTTTGATGCAACGTTCATGAGTGCTTATTAAATAAGATTTGAGCATTGGATTAAACCCACGCTTGCTGGCATCAATTCATGGAATTTATCACGAGTGATTGCAAGATGACAATATCAAATAGTCTTTAAACCTAGATATATGGTTTATTGTTTGCAAGTTGGTCGTGCATTGATAATGCGTAAACGCATCAGTAACTTGTTGTTATAAAAGGCATTGTTGTGCATGATTTGATGAGTAAATAGTAAATGCATATAAGTCGAAGTTTATCTGTTCCTTTTATCCTAAGAGGGTAAAAGCAATATATGGGCCTCTTGATGATTTGGTTTGACTTATGTGTCAGGCCCGGTCATGACCGAATTGCTATGTACAATTAAGTTCTATGTCAGACAAATCAGAGATCGAGAAACAAACTACTAGACAATAAGTATGACTATGTTCCATATAATTGTCCGCACGATATCTTGAATGGAGGACTATATGACCCCTTATCTAAAGGACGAGTCATGGTTCGACAACGACTTTTCAGAGCTACGATTGCTAATCGGATCCTAAATTTGTACTTTCATTTATAGTTATTAGACTTATCCTAGTGGGAGACTGTTGGAGTAGTGTCTAAGTCCATAAATATATTTGGTATGTACTTGACCCGGTTGTGGCATGGTCCTTTTAGGATGGCTTCACCAAAGCAACTTGACAGGATGATTTATGGAGAGAGAGGATACTATGGTTTATTAATAAATTATGAGAAATTAAATATCCTCCTACTTTTATTCCTACAAATCCTCCTACCAAATTAAATGATGACATGTGTCATATTAGTTACTAAAATATGATTAAATTTCATTAAATGAACATTAAATGTTACACATGTCAATATTTAATTGGGTAGGAGAATTTGTAGGAAGAAAAATTAGGAGGATATTTAATTTCTCATAAATTATATGAATAAGATATTAAAAGAGAAATAATATTAGTTAATTGATATTGATAAAGAATTAATTAAGAAATTGATTTTTTGATCAAAAGAAATTGATTAAACTAAGGAGACTGGAATTGCAATTATAAGATAATTGGATTTTGGGTTGTGGATCTCTTGGATTATAGCGTGGATGATTTTAAGGTGGAAGCACACTTAGAAATCATCCAAGGCCTTGTTCTGGAGGGTTCCATTGGACTGCTTAAGGCCTAAGCTGTCCAATTATGGTTTCGACTGAAACTCTAGCAACACACCTATATAAAGGATCCCAGGGATTCATATTTCGGCTACCCCAAGAAACCCTAAAGTTCTAAGGGCCGAAATCAATCCTCCATTCCCTCTCTTCTTGATCATCTTCTTGCATTGGTGTTTGTAAGCCATTTGAGGTATTACAATTGTGATACTAAGCTCTTGAAGTTGAAGATTCTTGCTACTATCAAAGGTAATCATCTAAAGTTGTTTTAGTTGTAGATTTTGATTTTATAGTATGCTAGATTAGGGTTTACAAGCTTTGGATAAATTTGCATGTACAATACAGAAACCTAGATCCAAAGCTTTAGGGTTTTGCATGTGCACATAGGAATGTTCTTTTGCTCAAAACCCATCAGGTATCAAGTTCATACCTTGGCTTGTAGATTTTTAGATCTCTTTATGGCTTGATTTATTATGTTTTTGGTACCGTTTTGGGTTGGTTTTGGAGTTAAGACGTTTGAAGGACTTTTTTTGGGATTTGAGCTTATTTGGAGTTCCTTATGCATAAAGGTGCCAACTTTATGGGGTATTGGGTCTCATGAATGCCTTAAGTGATATACTAGGTCCTTTTAAAGATTAAGAGCTTCATTTAGCTATGCATGAACGTAAAGTTAGTAACTTTATGTGATTAATCAGTCCAAGGAAGCCAGATCTAGGTTGTGGTGTAAATTCTTTATGGAATAAGAGCTTAAAATGGAAGTTGGTTGTATGCAAGGGTACGTTGGGCATACAAGAAAGTACGCTTAGCGTACAAGCCCTAATGTGAGTACACTGCATGTACAAGCTGGGTACGCCCCTTGTACTCAACAGGTTGAGCTTCAGATTGGTGGATATTAGGTTTGGGCCATTTTTGGACTTATGTTCTTAGGGCCTTCTTGGCCCATCAGAATTCAAGTGTTTTTGGACTAGGAATGTTTTGGACGTTGGTTTAAGGTCCATGAAATTGTTTGGGCACAATTTTGAAAATTGGGCCATATTTGGGCCCGGGGTACTTAATAGGAATTTTGGCTTTTGGATGGTTAGATTGGGATTTTTCTTTAGGCCAAGTTATGAAGAGGGTTAAAAGGTCTTTTACCTTAGTTTTGAAACTTAGTGTGGGTCGGATCCAATTATTGATGGATGATTAACTTGTGATTGATAGCACAGGGATTCTTGCAGGCCAACAACCAAAGATTCTTTATTTGAGATTCGGCGGTGCCAGGTGAGTTTTCCTCACTATTCTTGCGAGTCGGAGGTAGCAAGGCCGACCCATTGGATTAGATATCATGTTATGTGATAGTATGCTATCGTGTTGTAGTGATTTGTTAGATTGGTATCTTGGTATATAGGATGATGGTATTCTTAGGGATTTGTAGATCTATCTGTCTGCCTGTAGACTGTTTATATGTTTATATGTTATATATGGGAACATATTGTTGGTGGTTGAGGTTTTACTGGTATTTGCATGAGCCAATAGATCGGGGGCATTCCAACCCAATAGTTGATTGGGCCCGAGGGTATTCCACCCCGAGGATGACTGGACCCATTGCATATTGACATTCAAACCCAATGGTTGATTGGGCATGGGGTATTCCAACCCAATGCCTGATTCGACCTGATATGATAGTGTGCTATGTGGTGAAAAAGGACTGCTTTGTGCGTTAGACAATACGCCTGGGGTATTCCATCCAGATGGTTGATTGGACCCGAAATGTTTGGTATTCCAACCCAATGCTTGATTGGGCCCAAGATGTCTGGTATTCCAAACCGATGGTTGATTGGACCCGACAAGTTTAGTATTCCAACTCGATGGTTGATTGGGCCAAACTACTTAGGATACGATGGTATGATGGGTTATTTGCATAACATCAATCCTATGGTGTACATGCAACCCTAATTGCTTTGATCTACGTTTTCCTAAGTAAACATACAACATTGAATACCAATGCAATAAACCCTAATTGACTAGCACACAAATCTAAAAATTACATATGATTAGGTAGAGAAAGCTTACCTTGATTGTTATGTAGCAATAATAATCACAAACCTCCTCGATCTTGACTTCTAAAAGCCTAGTGCCTCAAATGTTTCACCTCTAATGGAGTCACAAACACAACTGGAAACAAGACGACTTAAGAGAGGGATGAGAGGCACCAAAACGTCCAAAATCCTCTTAGGAATGCTTAGCCGCATTTTTGGGAGCCTTAGGGATACTTATATAGTTCAGGCTACTAGGGTTTTCAACTAAGAAACCCTAATCCAGTTGCTTAGGCCCTAAGCAGCCCAAAGATCCTTCCAGAAGGCCCCTTGGACGATTTCTATATGGACTCCCATATAGAATTCGTCCATTGCTTCCTTATAGATCTTAAGCCCAACTCTGTAACTATCTTATAATTACAATATCAGTCCCCTTAATTTAATTAATCTCTTTTGACTACAAAATTAATTCTATGCTAATTATTGATCAATATTAATTAAACAATATGATTTCTCTTTTAATATATTACTCACATAATATATTAATAAATCATAATTAATCCTGTTTCTCCTTATTTTATCCCATCAATTGCTATGGTGAAGGCAACCAAAAAGGACCATGCTCATAATCGGGTTAAGTACATACCAAAATAGTTATGGGATTAGACACCTAATCCAACAGTCTCCCACTAGGATGTAACATCCCGAGTTCAGGAGTGCAAGTTCAGGGTTCAAAGTGTAAATGTGGTAGGGCAACTCGACGAGTCCATGAGTGGACTCGGCGAGTAGGGTCGCGACTCTAGTCGCGTGTTAAGAGGCCAACTCGGCAAGTAGGTGCTGAAAGGAGAAAACCCTAATTTCGGAGGATGAGCTCTATATAAAGGACATTATACCCTCTCCCCAGCCTCTTTACCCTCTCTTGAAGTCCAGAAAACCCTAAGGCGTGTTTGTGAGGGATTTGAGTGCATTTGAACCTTGGAGAAGAGATTTTGGAGGAGATATTGGAGAGTTAAGAGGCTTGGAGGAAGGGGCTTTGCTAAGATTCAGATTTCTCTTCAGTTGGAGCTTCCTTTGAGGTATTATTTCGTTGCTTGGGCTGTTATTCATCATTTTGGAGTATTTGGAAAGAGTAGCTTGTGGTATCTTGAGTTTGGAGGTTAGATCTGAGGTTGCTACCTCAGATCTAGAATGGAGAAGGTCTAGAGTGCACTAACGTCCCTGTTCTTGAGTGTTTGGTGAAGCCACTTTACGTGATGGATGGGTTGTAGAAGGGTAGATCTATGGTTTGGATCAACTACATGGCCTGAAAGGCTTCTGTATGTGTTAAGATCTAGGGACACTCGGCGAGTCACAAAGGTGTACTCGGCGAGCCACAAAGGTGTACTCGGCGAGTTGCTTGAAGATGGTTAGGAACTCAGCGAGTTGGAAGAACAAATCGACGAGTAGGTTGAAGATAGCCTTGGACTCGGCGAGTATGTTCTTGGACTCGGCGAGTCTGGTCATGAGGTCCTAACTTTCTTCTGGTTGAGCCATGAATCAGTGAGTCAAGGGAGGACTCGGTGAGTTGAGTGCGAGGGGACTCAGAGTTGTGGGACTCGGCGAGTCTCGGAGTGACTCGGCGAGTTGAGTCGCGGATTGGGGAAGTTCTGAGCATAGGGACTCGGTGATTAATCGGGTTGACTCGGCGAGTAGAGTCAGTCAGGAGGTTGACTTTGACTTTGAATTTGACCAAGGGTTGACCAGTTGACTTTTAGGGGCATTTTGGAAATTGTTGGCTTTTGTTTGAGTTCAGAGTTGGTGTCGGCTACTGGTGGAGATCATGTCAGTGGTCGGAGCATCTTGGTCTTATCTTTTCAGTTGGCAGTTGCGAGGTGAGTTATCCTCACTATATCAACAGGGTCTAAGGCACCAAGTCCTGCCCTTTATCGGATTGCGCTCCGGGTATCATTGTTATGTATTTCCTTTGATATGTTTGCATCCTGGTAGTTAGGATGGTATATGTTAGAGACCTGGTTAAGGTCAGTATCCTGGTATATAGGATGATGCTATGCTAGTGACCGGTTAGGTCGGTATCCAGGTTAGGATAATGATATTTTATGTGATCTGCTAGATCGGCTTGATTGAATGTGAATTGTTATATGATTGAATGTTTATGTGCACATGGTTGTTGGACTGAGGTTTGGGTTGAGGCGGGTCCTACTTTGTGCTGTAGGTTAACATACCCAGGGCGGACCGGTTATCCCGAAGGCCCAGCGAGCGGTCCGGATAGGCTGTAGGCCCCAAGAGGGCGGACCAGACGTGCCGAGTCTCGGAGAGTGGACCAGAACGACTGAAGGCCCGGTGCGGGCGGACCAATCATACTGTAGACTCAGAGAGTGGACCAAGTGGATTGAAGGCCCAGTACATGCGGACCAATCACACTGTAGACTCAAGTATATGGCTAGACTCGGAGGGTAGACCAGGTGGACTGTTAGCCGGTGCGGCTGACCAGTCACACAGTAGACCCGAAGTTCATCGCTGTTCTGTATCGGTTATATGATATGGTTATGTTTGTATGTGGTTGGTATTTTGGGGGTATCTCACTAAGCTTTCGGGCTTACAGTTGTGGTTTAATGTTTTTCAGGTTCTTTAGGAGACCGTGGCAAGGCAAAGGCATGATCGTACAGCTCCTCATGATTATGTTTTACGATGTGGTTCTGGGAAGACTCTGATAATAAGTGTATCGAAAACCTTTTTGTAATAAATTTATGAAACTGGGTGGTTTTTGGAAAAGTTTAAATTGGTTGAAATTTTTAGAGCGTTACAAGTTGGTATCAGAGCCTTGGTTTGAGTGAATTGGAGGAACATTCGCGTGAATCCAATCTCAAATCAAGGACAGTTATCAAAAGAGAATTTAAAATGGTTTTCAAAATGAGTAAAGGAGGACGCAGAGGTACGATCAGCCGGAGCTAGTAAGTAACCCCAAAATACCATACATGATAATTGTTTTTGAGCCTTGATAGAATAGCATGCTAGTACTAGGCTAGGGATCTTCAAGATTTCATGTTAATGTCGCCTGATTTATGATGCCTGTTAGCCTAGGGTTTCTTCTGTGGGAGATTTCTAGTGTTCCTCTAAGAGTGAGGCTTGAGTGCTTGTTATGTATGTTTTTCGCTAGGGTGTTGTGGTAATACTTGATACAAATATGGGTAAGTGTGGAAGGTAGTATGGGCCCATACTACTGAAAGCACAGGACCCATACGCGTATCAAAGAAACCATGACCTCTAGGGTTAGGTTGGGGGTTGGTTCCCGGCATAGTTGGAAGTATCTGAGATCTTGCGATGTTATTCAGTATGGTGGTTACGAGGCATGCTGGGAGCGGATCCGGGTCAGGATCGGGAGCTGGAGGGGGCGGTCAGGGTGGGTCAGTACCGCCCGAGATTATTGGTCAAATGAGCACAGGCGAGTTGGACGCTAGGATTCGCGAGATCCTGCATGATGAGGTTCCTGCGTTGTTCCGGGCCGAGTTGCTGGAACTGCTTGGCTCGATCAAGACCGCCATGATTGAGTATTTTGATGACCACTATGTGGCTCTCACAGAGACGGCTACCGCGACGGCTACAGCGGCTGTAGCGGCGGCAGGGTGAGGAGTTGGTAGAGGTTTCCAGTATCGGGACTTCGATAATACGAAGCCCCCTACCTTTGATGGAGTTCAGGACCCGATTGTTGCTATGAGGTGGTTGTCAGATGTAGAGGGGTGTTTCTTCACGTGTTCATGCCCCGCTGATCACGGGGTCATATTCGGATGCGCAGAGGGCTGTGGTTTCATGGGATCAGTTCCGGGAGATGTTCAGCACTCGTTATGTTCCGTAGGTTGAGAGGGAGAGATTAGCTCATGAGTTCCTTGAGCTGATGCAGGATTCGGAGTCGCTGACGGAGATCACCAGGAGGTTCACTGAGAGGGCGATGTTTTGCCTTGAGTTCGCTTCGAAGCAGGCTCAGATGTCCCGATATCTGAGTATGCTCAAGAGGGATATCAAGTAGTTCGTGCCTATGCAGAGGTGCGAGACCTTGTTGGAGTTGCAGGAGGCCACTAGGCGGCGTGAGTTGGAGATTTAGTTGCAGATGCGAGAGCTGAGGCAGGCTCCGGTGCAGTCGCAGCCGGCGCCAAAACGGTCCAAGACCGTTGATTCTAGATTGGGAGATCATAGCAGCCACACTTATGGGAAGTGTGGGAAGGGTCACACCAGAGTTTGTAGGTCTGGTGGTGCATGTCGTAAGTACAGAAAGGAGGGGCACTATGCGAGGGATTGTCGGCAGACAGACCCGGTTCGGGATTTGAGGATTTGTTATCATTGCCATCAGGTTGGACACTTGAGGGTCAACTGTCCACAACTTGCTACAAGACTGGTGCATGCTCTAGCACTGGCCACTTTGAGGATTACGAGTGGAGGTCAGGGTGGAGCGGAGCCCCCAAGGGCTTAGGGTCGTGCTTTTCAGCTTACAGCAGAGGAGGTCAAGGCAATGCCGGATGTAGTTGCGGGTATGTTTCTTTCTTGATGTCTTGTTATTTCGTGATTTTTGTGGTGTATTGTTTATCTGCTAGTCTCGCTGTGTGATTTTGGTATTGTATTTGCTGTTCCTTGAGGGTTGTGGTATGGTTATGGATTTGGTGTTGGAAATTTCACTGGTTATCATTCATGAGGATTTTTAGCGGGAATGTAGTTTTTGGTCTGAATGTTGGGTTGCATCTACAGTCTGAGGAGTGGCTAACTGAAGATCGGGTTTCTTTCTAGCTGGGATGATTAGTGTCATTATGAATTTGTGAGGATTGCTCGTTCTGTTAGGAATCAGTTCTACTGTAAGGGTTTGTGTTGAGTAGGGTTATCGAGGGAGGTCGGTGATGGCGACCAGTGGTTGATAGTCAGTGCTCTAAGTGGGGGAGAATTAGAGAATTCTCCGAAAGATCGATAAGCACGAGAGGTTGTTTAGCTGTTGAGATTTAGCAGCGGTTTTGACAGCCGAGCGTAGGCTGGAATGAGCAAATGTCAGGCAGACGGCGCGGGATGCAGATTAAGGGTGATTGATGGTGGAAGGCCTAGGATTAGGCCGGGTTTGAGTATGTAGGGTGGAGATAGAGTTCGGAATCCCTAGAGGGTTAGAACGGTATGCAAGGGAGAGCTTCCCTGGAGGGATAATTCGGGATGTTGGATGTTAGTTGAGCGGTCCGAATAGACTGAAGGCCGGTGGGCGTACCAGTCAGATCGAAGGCTCGGAGAACGGTCCAGACAGGCTGAAGGCCCTGGAGGGCGGTCCAGACATGTTGAAGGTTCCGAGAGTGGTCCAGATGGGCTGAAGGTCTTGTAAGGCGGTCGAGTCATGTTGAAGACTCTGCATGTGTTGATAGATCTGTATGAGGATATGGAATGAGTTTGACGTGATGTGATAGCATCAGAAGGTCTGGCCCCGGGTATTGATCATCGATTAGGGGAAGGTGGTGCATGGACTCGAGAGTCCTTGCAATCAGATTCAGAGTATGTGTGGTGCATGGGATAGCGGTTATGCTATAATGAAATGGTGTTGTATTGGGTGAGCACCGTGGCACTTGTGATAGTGTCAAGGCAGCCAAGTGGATTTCCTTGGTAAAGAATGGGAAAGGAATGTAGCTCCGAGAGGGGTGTAAGTTCACGGAAGTGAAAGCAGTAGTGCGGAGTTATGATTGGGGCGTTCCTAATTATGGTTTTGAGCAGTGTGTTGCGGCGGTGGTTTGGAATCACATTTGGGTTGGATGTCTGCTAAGGTCGCGGAAGGAATTCCGCGGGTGTAGAGCCAAGAGGCTCGGAACGGATGTAGGGATGGAGTCTTCGATTCCTAGTTTGATTTTGATCAAGGAATTGTGTATGTAGTGGAAATTCATCTTGAGGGGTGTTTGGCGGTGTCGTCAGTGCATCGGGTTTTCCCAACCCGAGGATGTTAGAACCAGTCCGGCTTGGGTATGAGATTGTGGGGGAGAGCTCATGGGAGTTGCTTTGAGACTGAAGGATGTGTCCTTCTGTCAACCTGGAGTGGATACAGTTGGATTCCGATCGGGATTCCGGTGGTTCAGGGTTATTTCTAGCTCGAATAAGTCAAGTGATTGGCGTGATTTGGAGGGAGTGAAGTATCATGGAATGGTACTTGGCTATTAAGTGGAGTTATCTGAGGATGTGGCTTGTGGCCGGATTGAGGCGGTGGTCAGAATGTCGCAAGAGAAGAGTTGGGTTTCGGGGGTGTGTTTTGAGGAATCTGGTCTTGTTAATGTCAAGAGGCGCATTGCGAGAGTAATTCTAGAGTTGTGTTGCCTCAGGCTTCGAGGATGAAGCCTAATTTAAGTGGGGGAGAATTGTAACATCCCGAGTTCAGGTGTGCAAGTTCAGGGTTCAAAGTGTAAATGTGGTAGGGCTACTCGACGAGTCCATGAGTGGACTAGGCGAGTAGGGTCGCGACTCTAGTCGCGTGTTAAGTGGACAACTCGGCGAGTCGAAGGCTGGACTAGGCGAGTAGGTGCTGAGAGGAGAAAACCCTAATTTCGGAGGATGAGCCCTATATAAAGGACATTATACCCTCTCCCCAGCCTCTTTACCCTCTCTTGAAGTCCAGAAAACCCTAAGGCGCGTTTATGAGGGATTTAAGTGCATTTGAACCTTGGAGAAGAGATTTTGGAGGAGATCTTGGAGAGTTAATAGGCTTGGAGGAACAGGCTTTGCTAAGATTCAGATTTCTCTTTAGTTGGATCTTCCTTTGAGGTATTATTCCGTTGCTTGGGTTGTTATTCATCATTTTGGAGTATTTGGAAAGAGTAGCCTGTGGTATCTTGAGTTTGGAGGTTAGATCTGAGGTTGCTACCTCAGATCTAGAATGGATAAGGTCTAGAGTGCATTAAAGTCCCTATTCTTGAGTGTTTAGTGAAGCCATCTTGTCCCAAACCCTATCCCTAGAGTGTAAAATGCCTAGATCATTTTGGATTGACGTAAAGTTTGCCACTTTACGTGATGGATGGGCTGTAGAAGGGTAGATCTATGGTTTGGATCAACTGCATGGCCTGAAAGGCTTCTGTATGGGTTAAGATCTACGGACACTCGACGAGTCACAAAGGTGTACTCGACGAGTTGCTTGAAGATGGTCAGGAACTCGGCGAGTTGGAAGAACAACTCGGCGAGTAGGTTGAAGATAGCCTTGGACTCGGCGAGTCTGTTCTTGGACTCGGCGAGTCTGGTCGTGAGGTCCTAACTTTCTTCTGGTTGAGCCATTAATTAGTGAGTCAAGGGAGGACTCGGTGAGTTGAGTGCGAGGGGACTTAGAGTTGTGGGACTCGGCGAGTCTCGGGGTGACTCGGCGAGTTGAGTCGCGGATTGGGGAAGTGCTGAGCATGGGGACTCGGTGATTCATCGGGTTGACTCGGCGAGTAGAGTCAGTCAGGAGGTTGACTTTGACTTTGACTTTGACCAAGGGTTGACCAGTTGACTTCCAGGGGCATTTTGGTAATTGTTGGCTTTTGTTTGAGTTCAGTGTGGGTGTCGGCTAGTGGTAGAGATCGTGTCAGTGGTCGAAGCATCTTGGTCTTATCTTTTCAGTCGGCAGTTGCGAGGTGAGTTATCCTCACTATATCAACAGGGTCTAAGGCACCAAGGCCGGCCCTTTATCGGATTGTGATCAGGGTATCGTTGTTATGTATTTGCTTTGATATGTTTGCATCCTGATAGTTAGGATCGTATATGTTAGAGACCTGGTTAAAGTCGGTATCCTGGTATATAGGATGATGCTATGCTAGTGACCGGTTAGATCGGTATCCTGGTTAGGATGATGATATGTTATGTGATCTGCTAGACCGGCTTGATTAAATGTGAATTGTTATATGATTGAATCTTTATGTGCACATGGTTGTTGGACTGAGGTTTGGGTTGAGGCGGGTCCTGCTTTGTGCTGTAGGTTAACATACCCAGGGCGGACCGGTTATCCCGAAGGCCCAGCGAGCGGTCCGGATAGGCTGTAGGCCCCAAGAGGGCGGACCAGACGTGCCGAGGCTCAGAGAGTGGACCAGAACGACTGAAGGCCCGGTGCGGGCGGACCAATCATATTGTAGACTCAGAGAGTGGACTAGGTGGTTTGAAGGACTGGTGCGGGCGGACCAATCACACACTAGACTCGATGTATATGGCTAGACTCGGAGGGTGGACCAGGTGGACTGTTGGCCGGTGCGGTGGACCAGTCTCACAGTAGACCCGATGTGCATGGTTGTTCTGTATCGGTTATATGATATGGTTATGTTTGTATGTGGTTGGTATTTTGGGGTTATCTCACTAAGCTTTCGGGCTTACAGTTGTGGTTTAATGTTTTTCAGGTTCTTCAGGAGACTGTGGCAAGGTAAAGGCGTGATCGTACTGCTCTTCATTATTGTGTTTTACGACGTGGTTTTGGGAAGACCCTGATAATAATTGTATTGAAAACCTTTTTGTAATAACTTTATGAAACTGGGTGGTTTTTGGAAAAGTTTAAATTGGTTGAAATTTTTAGAGCGTTACATTGGATAAGTCTAATGACTATTTTGCAAGTACGACTTTAGAATCTGATCAGCAATCGTAGCTTTCAAAAGCGGTTGTCAACTCTGATCTTATTAGTAACGCATCCTTTAGATAAGGGATCATATATTCCTCCATTCTGGATATCGTATGAACTGAGACACGGACTTTAATCATACTCTCTGTTCATGTGTTGTTTCCCGATTTCTGATTGATAACGACTGACAACAAACTACAATTCAACACATGAACTTAGTTCAGGCTTGGCCAAGCGCTTTGGCGTCATCACTAAATCATCAAGGGGCCCATGGATATCACTTTTATCCCTCTTAGGATAAAAGGAATGGATAAGGTTCGACTCAAATGCTCGCTTGTACCTACTCATCAAATCACACGCAATAATATGTTTTATAACACCAAGTTACTGGTGCGTTTACATATTATCAATATGCAACCGACTTGTAGATTACAACTCACATTTCTTGGTTTCAAGAATACAAGATATTATCTTCTCACTAATCACTCGTGATAAAATCCCTGAAGTGATTCAAGTGAGCATGGGTTTAATCCAATACCCAAATCTTATTTCATGAGCACTCATGAACATTGCAACAAACTTTTGCTATGTCTAAGACACTTTAGACAATCTATAGTCAGATTCATGACAGTCTAGATTCAATACCTACTTCCAAAGTATATATCTACTATGGATGGTTTGAATAATCTTGTTATTCGGGAAGTCAAAACATGCAAAGTGAAACACAATAATAATACAAATCCTATATGGTCCCAAACTTTTGAGTATAAATAAAACATGTTTATTTAATCACCATGTTGATTACTCATTATTCATTGTATAATGTTTTGGATAATCAACTTATTAATTGAACTATAACAATAGTTTTCCCATGCTCCAAGCATGCACACTATGTTTACCTATTGTCCTTACTTTGTGAAATAGATCAAATGAACACATTTCTAATGATGCTTATTTCACTCTTCCTAATCCTTATCACAAATGTAAGAGTATCAATTTTTTGCCACTATTAGAACGTGTTAGATTCAAACATTTTACGCAACGTTCCTTTTGTAATGTCAAAGAACCAAAGTCACCAAGACTTTTCCAATGAAATTACAAAGTACTCTACAAGGTCTTACATTGAAAGTACATTCCCTTGAACATCCTTCTTGCATAAAACTTTCTAATCTAGACATATATTCTTGATATCCAACTCCCATTTATGGAAACATTTCCATATTTGCCATATGACAAATCATTCTAAATAGAATCCTATCTATTCATAATAATGTCGATATGGTCCATCCATTACTATACTTCCAACTGCCCACAAGGACCAACCCTTAGTGAACCTTAGATTGTCCTTGACAGTTGTTTAATTAATTTCAGTCATATCTAGTTCTGTTGCTTTTTCCCTCTTAATGCCCTAGGTATTTGGAAAATCAAAATGGATGAATATTACAGCATATGCAATCGATCCTATACTTGAAGCGTATACGATACGATACATAATATCTTATATAAACACATGATACTTTACCAGTCTCTTGCTATAATAATGTCATATATAATATTTCTTTATGTTGAATCTTATCAACATATCATTCATATATGTCTTTTGACTAAATTTGATTAAAAATTCACGATCTAAGCTTTTAGATTTGAAACGAAGTATAATATTCTCTCCCTTAACTATAGCAAAACGACCTTTCAACTCCTGCAACTTTGCAAAGTAAAACTTTTGTTTTCTATAATTAATATTGATAATCTTGCAACACTTAAAATAACAATCATGCTCCCACTAACATGATTATTATATCCTTTCCAGCATAACACTTATGCTCCCACTAGCTTTGACATGTCTCCAGAAATTGGCTGAACTTCTAGAAAGCAATACTTATTGATTTTCTTAACGAAGGTTTATATTTCTGATATGAGATGCTTTGATAAGCCTTTATCTAATCTTCTTAAACTCATCCACCTTTCCGAAGATAGCTCATATGTATGTCTAAACTAATTCATAACTTATAGCAACAAGTCCTAAATGTTTAAACTACTTGCCAAATCTCACAATTCGAACTATGAAGAGGGGTGCTGTAATGATAATCGAATTTGAGAATGCAAATATTACAATTTCTATCTCCTTAAAATCTCTCTTAGTGAAAGCGTTTCCTCACAATCATATTCACGAAGCGGAGAGAAACCTTATGAAACTTAGATTTTATGGTGTATGTGTTCCTATCCATGTGAATTTTTCATAACCACAATCGCAAGACAATGTTTGTGACAATTCCAAACTCGTATGGACTGAACATGTTCAATCTTAATTTCTAGCCATCAAGGGTCCCACCATTGCTTCCATATCAATGTAATTTCCATTGATCAGGGTGTCTTGCCTTTATGCAATCAATTGAAAACTCATAGAACTCACATGCATAGTTGACTAAACTGGAGCGACATTGAAACAAGAATATGTCAACACGATAGGTTACAAACCTCAGGTAATGTGCTAGTTTAAAACAATAGGTTTTATTCTTGATTAGTTCTTGAAGCTTTTCAAGATCATTTAGACTGCCACTGACCTCTTGATATATAAGATTCTCTTATCAAGAAACATTTTTTGACACACAAATATTCAAGAGTTAGTGCGGATTCTTATCAAGACAACACTTCATACAATTCGTCTTAGTTGGTCTTTGTCTTATCCAAGACATCACAACTTACCAATTTCAAATGTGCATGAATAAGAAAACCATTCCTACTCCACACTTGATGAGTGTTTTAAAGTTACCGAAGACGTGTCACTCAAATTCATAATCTTGGAATACGATTCTAAGACTTGATTTTGGAACGAAGTATGATTCACCTTTTTATTTAACCACTTCAACAAATCCTGATTCGTCTTCTTAGCCATACTAGTGCACTAAGTTGTCCTTAGAGGATCAATTGTGGTATGGTTTCATAATCACTAAGATGATCATAAAACATGATACAAAAGTACTCTCCCACCTTTTTAGATTAGAGAAACTTTTATCTTTCTGCTCAATTGATTCTTCTTATTGGTTCTGCCATTCATTAAAACTTTTCAGTGATTCAGAATTACACTGAATCTTGTAAGGATAACCATATTTACTATACTTTTAGTAAATCATGACGAATAATCTTATTGTTATTTGTGGTGGACTTAACTAGTGCACAACATTGCGTACCAGCTGTCCTAGTCTTTCAGTTGACTCACGTACCTATGTAAACAAGGAATTAGTCTTAATTTCCTAAGTACCAAGATTTCGATACATCACATGAGTCAAATCATATGATTCCAAACTTCTGTCCAATTGAAACTTGGGTGATGGGAATCTTCCTTGGTTAACAAAATTACGACACTACCATAAATAACATAACTAAGAATGACATCCACTTAATATTGCTTATAATAGAAACACACAAGCATTAATTTTCACAACTAACATTGCAAGGAGATATAAATAAGACAAAACTCAAAATTTATTTTATTTATGAAAAATTTGTGGAGAAACTTGTACTTACAACACAATTCAAATGAAAACTATGTTATTACATATTCCTAAGTAATCTATCATAACTCTAAGCAATAGCTCAAAAATCCGATCTTCGAATCATGCGATCGAGATCTATTTCTTCGTGATCAGACTCGGCTCACTCTTCCTTTAAGCTTCCTTTCTTTTCTTAGAGCCTACAACACATCAAAATGCAATCTTATCACATCATGTATTAATAATCTAAAATAGAAAACTTAATAGAGTTAGATAGTGGAATTTACCTGAAGTAGAGTCATACATCTTGACTCTCCCATCTCTTAGAAATCTCAGGTACTCAGGGCAGCTTCGTAACCAATGCCCCTTCTTTTGGCAATAGAAACAAAAAGAATCTTCTGGAATGGTACACGGGACTATCTTAGACATAGCCTTTCTCTTGTGTAAAGAAAACTTTTCTGGACTTTTAATGTTGCCATTGTCCATAGAAGGTTTGGATATTGATTTACCAGACCTTGTTTGTCCATAGAAGATCAATGAGGATCACGTCGTCGTCCGTCATATAGTACTCTCTAATGAACTCACTATATGAGTCCGGAAGTGACTGAAGAACCCGGTCAATAGCCAACTTCCTTGAGACATTGACACTCAACATCCTCATCCTGTCAATGTATGACGTCACCTATAAGACGTGTGCACACACATACTTTCCATCTTCATGCCTTTTTGCCAATAAGGCTGGAGTTACTTTGAACTTTTCAAGTCTTCGAACATGTCGGTCAGGGAGAATTATTGGAGGAGGTGGAGGAAGTGAAGCATGATATCCATTTCCATGATCCAATCGTGGAACATCATCTTCAAGTGGAAAGCTTTTTACAAACAATTTAGGAAGACCATAGTTAGATTTTGACATCTAAAAAAGGGAGAAATTCAAGGTAGTTGATGAAATCCTCAATATAGAATCCAAATTAAATATTGAGGCTAGGATCCAACACAATACTCTACAATTTGGAAGTGGGGTGTCGTAATCCAAATTGCAGAACATTTGAAGGTAGGTAAATGACGATTTAGCAATTTTCTCCATGAAAAACGAAAATTAAAAATTAGGGTTTAGATGAATTGAAACTCCTAGATCTTTTGAGATTCATTGAACTTTTCAATGGCATGTTTAATCTCGATTATGCCCTTCAAGTTTGTGACTGGGATGCCGAGGATCACAAACAAGTTGTGGATAACCATGCAAATTAGCTTGGTAGTCTCAAAGATGGATATCACCTAATCAATATGTCAGTTAACCATACACACTCCATTGATCTATGATAATCTACGAGCTACCCATGGCCAGCCTTCATTGGTCCCTTATTAGTGTGTCGGTTAACCACACACGCTCCACTAACGACAAACAATGTGCAATGTGCAATTTCATGGATTAGCACCAAGTCCACATTTTTCCTAAAGTAACTAAGATTTTTGGAATTGATAAAACTCTTTAGTTACTTCGTATTTCATTATACTTATGATGGAAGGTTGTGTCATATCCTACCCATTCGACTGACAATCCTCCACTAGTCAAAAGTGCGGTGGGTAAGTGTAACAACCCGATATTTCAACTCTTTGTATTGACCTAAAAAGTCAAGTATTGTAACCATCTTGGGTAATAAAATTTACTTTGGGAATAAAATGCCCCAAAAAGTATCTATTTAAATTCCTATTATGTGTAATATCATTAAACCGGGATCATACTTAAAGACAATGCTCAAATCCGACTTCGTATATTGAAGTTATGATTTTTCCAAGTTCAGCTTAGCAACAGACAGCTAAAAACTCGAATCGGAGATCGAGCGACTTTTGGCCGGAATGACCTAAACGAGAATCGAAGGTCTCGACAATGGTATTTCAGCGGTAAAAAGTCTGGCAAAAACCGACATCAGATAAAGAAGTTATGAATTTTCAAAGAAATTCCTTAAACACGATGAGTTATAATATAAATAATAAAAAAATAATTTCGGAATTTGCCGACGGAGTCTAAACGAAAGTTGTAGAGCGTAGTCTCACTTACGCGTGGATATAAAGACCATCGAAAACGGAGTCCGTATGAAGAAGATATGAATTTTTGAAGTTTATTAAATAAATTATATATTTATTTAATTCAAAATTCGGGCCTTATCCGAAGAGGAGTCAGCGTCCTCATCCGAGGTACGCGTTGCGTACCACTGTACGCCCTGCGTACCCGAGAGACTTGGCCTCTGATAGTTCACGTCGCCCTATCCGAGGCTTCCGACCCGTCCGACCCGCCCGTCCGACCGACCCGTCCGACCCGCTGTCCCATCCGACAAGCCGTCCCATCCGACCCGCCTCCCCATCCGATCCGTCCCATCCGAAGCCGAGGCAGTCGAGGCTTCGGTCATGCATGACGTATGCGTACGCGCTACGTACGAGCGTACGCCCCACGTACCGAGGCGGTTCAGCCCTCCTATAAATAGCATGTGAGGGCTTCCGAGAAAAATGCTCATTTCTCTCCTTTCTCTCACAATCTTGCCTCGTTTTCCGTGCCCGTTCAAACCCGAAGCTTTGGTCTTTTTGCTCAAGTCCCGAGGGTCGATTTTACTCCCGAGATTCTTGAGAATCCCGAGAAAAGTCCGTTTCCCGAGGCAAAACTCTGTCCGGTTTTCCATCTCGCTATCTTCAAACTATCAGGTGAGTTCATATCCCCTTCGAACACTCTTTAAATACATTTTAAATGCTTTTATACTCTTTTAGGGGAGGAATACAAGTAAACATACCGTTATTATCGTGTATTTCGTAAAAATCTCATTTACTCGTTTCTATCAAATGAATCACTTGTGATTTAGTTCTATTATGCGAAAACTCTTGTTATACTTTGCATGCAATATATTTATACAAAGTATTTAGTAACACCAAAGTATCTTTCGTTGTTAAACCGTTTAATATATTCTAAAAACTTGTGATTCATGTTGGTCAAACATTGTGCAAAAGGATAAACTTTGCATACAAAACTATCACTTTAACACAAACTTAGTTGAGAATCCATGAGACGTGTATATCTTCAAACACTGCCTTTTAGATAAAAGGTATCGCTACAAGTCCTGTCTATAACCAGAGTCTCCCGTTCGGAGAACGTGTCAAATGTGTATAGATCTATACGGGAAGTCATGATCCCGCACCCTGGCTGTTAGCTACAGTCTGTCTTTTGGGGTGACAGTTTGTCATAACGCTACGACACCTGAAGAACGTCGCTACAGACATATTATGTTCAGTATGGTTATAAAACTCATCGGATATACAACTACTATAGTACTTTTGAATAATGAATAAGTTGTTACTACGGTTATTCATTATCTAACAAACTGAAAACTTCTAATAGGTTTATTATATAAATCTATGTTTAATACTTTTCTAAATCATGTGGATTGCTTCAAAATGTTAGCCTTGAACATTGAATAAACAACTATTAGGAAAATAAGGGATTTTCTTTTTTCAACTATCTACGTTTTTCAATAACAATATTCTCATGCATTTCACACTTTTATAAGGAAATATGGGATTTTCTTGGAAAATATACACTCGTTTTTGGAATGGCATTCAATGTTTCTAAATCTCTTATGAACTCACCAACTTAATTGTTGACACTTTTTATTTGAAATAACTTGTATTCTCAGGGAATCGTTAATCAACTTTTGGAGAATAACGCACTGGCATTATTTACTTCTTTTGAAAGATATTTATGCATTTATCTTTTGAACATGTAATGAATACAACGATGTAAACATTTTTAAAACCATTATATATGGTGGTGTGTACTTTTCTTTCTATAAACTGTTATGATACTGAATATGACGTCCTCCGCCCCCGAACGTTTCCGCCGTTCTGGTTTGGGGGTGTGACAGATTGGTATCAGAGCACCGTTTATAGTGAATTAAGTATATCAAAACCATTTTTGGTATACAACTATAAACTCATCTGGGCAAAAACACTCTGAGAAGAGTCATACTTTTGAAATTAAATTTATTTAGTTTTTGTAAAGTAAGCATGCATTCATTTCGTACTAATAACAGTTTCACATCGTACCATTTTAGAAGTATTATAAATAAGTTATGCAGTATAGGTACGCCTTGGGACACGTAATCGGAACTGGGAAGGATATAGACTGATCAACTATATTTGTCCGAGAGCCGACTAACGTGTGCCGAGGGGTGTCTGCAGTGGACAACAAATTTTAAAACTTACCAAACCGTTACTAGAATCAAACACAAGAATGTAAATACTATAGGAGTATTTGCTATCTAAACTAATTTAACTTACATGTTTTGCATGTTTCGACTTTATTCAATTCTTATAACCCTATTTCTCGTACAGTCAAATGGCTGGATTTCACCACCCCAATGACCCCTACTTTCCCAACCAAGGCAACGGAGGATGGATCGAAGATGATCCCGAAGAGGACGAGGAACCCATAGAATTGGGTGATGACTCCGGTACTAACTCAGAGCCGGAAGTGATCGATCCACCACCCATTCAACCTCCTGTCCATGTGAGGAACTTCCAAGGACCCACTCCCGTCTGGGGAAGTCACCTCCATCATTGGAGCCAACAACAAGGCATACGCCCTCCCTACGACATGTGTTGGGACTTCTCTGATGTCCGCGGTGGAGGTTCGGCTGATCGAGGACTCCCGGTAATGGTGGGTAACTTAGCCAATCAGTCCTATCAGTCCGGAGTTCAAGCAAGCCGACTCCGGGATGTCAACGTGGAAGTGCAGGTTCACACTTCTGACATCCGTAGGCTGGACAAGATACAAGATAATGCTCAACTCCAGTCTGAGGCATTTCAGGCACAGATGATTGCAGCCCTATCCGAATTAAGGCAGCAACAAGCCGCTTTTGATCGGCGCCTAATGGAATCGAAGCAATTAGATGCGGAGTCAAGCTCCAAGCGCAACCTACGTCGCAAATAGTGCCTGCCAGGATTTCAAATTTTCTTATAAATTAGGACTTCAGATAAGAATATTATTTTTCTATAAAACTTTCTGTAATCGGAGACCTTTAGAAAGGTCAAAAAGTTTTGTCTAAACTCTGATGTAACATAACTATATGTTTAATATATATAGGGCATATCTCTTTCTCGTTTTAATTATGTGTAGTCCGTACAATTCAGAAGTACATCCATTCAAACATTATTAATGAATCGAGATCAAAACCAAGTGTTGGCCAAACCAAATTCTTAATCTATTTAAGATAGTTAACTCAATATCATTCAAACTCACAACCACCGAAACTTATAATATCTCATTTTTCTTTTGGCAGCGCAATGCCTCCTCGTAGATCAGCACGTACAAACGCAACCCCACCACCACCTCCACCACTAACTTATGATCCGGCAATGGTCCAGGTTGCTATCACAGCAGCAGTAGCAGCAGCCCTCTCTCAAATAAACTCCAATGCAAATGGAGGTACAGGAAGCAGCACGAATCATCCCAATCGTGGCACCGGCCAGGGCCATGTAAGGGAGTGTTCTTACAAGGAGTTCTCCAACTCAAAGCCAAAGACTTTTAATGGCAGTGGAGGAGTCATTGCACTAATGCAATGGTTCGAAAAGACCGAAACGGTCTTCGAGATCTGCTCGTGCCAAGAAACAAGCAAGGTTAAGTTCGCTGCTTGCACCCTCATAGATCGAGCCCTCACTTGGTGGAAAAGCCATGTGAACTCAGTGACGCTCACTGTCACTAACGCCATGAGTTGGGAAGAACTGAAGGTACTACTACTGGAAGAATACTGCCCAAGGGGTGAAGTGCAAAAGCTTGAGCAGGAGCTTTGGAATTTGAAGATGGTCGGGTCTAATCTAGTCGCCTACACAGCTAGGTTCAACGATCTCGCTGCTCTGTGCCCTACCATGGTCAACCCAGAATCAAAGAAGGTCGAAAGGTACATTTGGGGGTTGTCACCCCAAATTCAAGGGCATGTCCTAGCTTCCAACCCTATCACCTACAACAGCGCTAAATGTCTGGCGCAACGACTCATCGACCACGGAGTGAAACAGAGTACCATTACAACAGCCGCAAATCCACCTAGGGAGGCTCAGGGCCAGAGTAAGCCTTGGAACAAGAGGAGGGGACAAACCCTCCAGGAGAACCCCAAGAAACAACAAGTGATAGCGACCCACGCTATTACTGTACCTACCAACTCTGGCCCCACAAGTTCATACAATGGAAAACTACCGAAATGTAACCAGTGCAACTTCCACCACCACGGTCTCTGCCGTGACCTTCAATGCACCAGGTGCAATAAGAAGGGTCATACAGCCCGCTATTGCAAGGAGCCAACCCAACAATCCGCCCCCACTGCTAATACCGGAGTAAGCCACGCTTGCTTTGAGTGCGGAGACACAGGGCACTACCGCAAGGACTGACCGAATACAAACAACAGGAATACCGGCGGAAGAGGCCGAGTTTTCGCAATGGGACAAGATGAAGCCATTGCGGACCCCACTGTTGTTACGGGTACGTTTCTTCTCGATAACTCGTATGCATGCATTTTGTTTGATAGTGGAGCGGAAAGGATTTTTGTGAGTCACGACTTTAAAAGCATGCTAAAACCAATACCACAATCATTAAGTGAACCGTTCATAGTAGAAATGGCCAACGGGAAAACCGAAGGCACTAAGGAGATATATTTAAACTGCACCCTAACTCTAAACGATAATCTCTTTCAAATCAACCTCATGCCAGTCTCGAATAAGAGTTTCGATGTCATCATTGGCATGGATTGGCTGAATTCACATCGTGCGGACATTCTATGTTACGATAAGGCCGTTCACCTTAATCTGCCAACCGGCGAAACCTTCCTTGTCTTGGGCGACAAACCTAGTACCACTCTTAGTATCATCTCAAGTATCCAAGCTCAGAAGTAGCTACGCAAGGAGTGTCACACATTTTTAGCGCATGTTGTAGACGTGAAACGCGAAGTCCGGGACATCAAGGATGTGCCCGACGTATGTGATTTTCCCGACGTGTTTCCCGAGGACCTTCCAGGAATACCACCCGCAAGACAAGTCGAGTTTTGAATCGATCTAATCCCCGGAGCTACCCCAGTAGCCAAAGCACCCTATCGGTTAGCCCCGGCAGAGATGCAGGAGCTATCCAGCCAACTGAATGAACTACTTGGAAAAGGATTCATCAGGCCGAGTTTCTCGCCATGGGGAGCACCCGTATTGTTCGTGAAAAAGAATGATGGATCGTTCAGGATGTGTGTCGACTACCGAGGACTCAACAAACTTACCATCAAGAATCGATACCCCTACCCCGAATTGACGACTTATTCGATCAACTCCAAGGAGCCAACTACTTCTCCAAGATCGATCTAAGGTCGGGATATCACCAGCTGCGTGTCCTAGAGAGTGATGTTCCCAAGACGGGCTTCCGAACGAGATACGGACATTATGAGTTCGTAGTGATGCCGTTCGGACTAACCAATGCCCCGGCCGTATTCATGGATCTAATGAATCGGGTATGTTGTCCATTCTTAGATAAATTTGTGATAGTATTCATAGACGATATGCTCATTTATTCAAAGAATAAAGAGGAACATAGTCAACACCTGAGGCAAGTCTTAGAGACGTTGCGAACTGAGAAACATTATGCAAAATTCTCAAAATGTGAGTTTTGGATTAGAAAAGTGGACTTCCTCGGTCACGTGGTCAGCAAGGAAGGAATCCACGTGGACCCCTCAAAGATCAAGGCTATCGAAAACTGGTCTGCACCAACCACACCAACCGAGCTTCGCCAGTTTCTAGGTCTTGCCGGTTATTACCGAAGGTTCATCCAGAATTTCTCCAGCATCGCAAAGCCTCTTACCGCTTTAACCCAGAAAGGTGTGACCTACAACTGGGGAGAAAAGCAAAATGCTGCCTTTCAGACTTTGAAACAAGCCCTTTGCAGTGCACCCATCCTTTCTCTTCCGGAAGGGACCGAAGACTTTGTGGTGTATTGCGACGCTTCGAAGCAAGGGCTGGGTTGTGTGCTAATGCAGAGGGGAAAGGTGATTGCATATGCCTCAAGACAACTGAAAACGCATGAGGTCAGTTACACCACTCATGACTTAGAACTTGGAGCAGTGGTCTTCGCTCTTAAAATCTGGAGGCACTATCTTTACGGTACCAAGTGCACTGTCTTTACAGACCACAAGAGCCTCCAACACATCTTCGACCAGAAAGAATTAAACATGAGACAACGACGTTGGGTCGAATTGCTCAACGACTACGAATGTGAGATTCGCTATCATCCAGGAAAGGCAAACGTCGTAGCCGATGCCCTTAGTCGAAAGGAGTACTCTGGCCGAAGAGTGAAGTCATTAGCTATGTCGATCCATTCGCACCTGTCAACGCAAGTCAAGGAAGCGCAAATAGAGGCCTTGAAACCCGAAAACGTGGCAGGTGAGGCCCTTAGGGGAATGGACAAGAACTTAGAAATCAAGAGTGACGGAGCACCCTACCTCATGAACCGGATCTGGACACCCAAGTTTGGTGGATTCAGAGAGGTAGTTATGAGCGAGGCACACAGGACCCCATACTCCGTACACCCAGGGTCAGACAAGATGTATCTAGATCTCAAGCAACTCTACTGGTGGCCAAACATGAAAGCAGAGATTGCTACATATGTGAGCAAGTGTTTAACTTGCGCCAAAATAAAAATAGAACACCAGAAACCCTCAGGTCTACTCCAACAACCTGAAATACCTGAGTGGAAATGGGAGCAGATTTCCATGGACTTCATAACCAAACTGCCCAAAACTCAGAGTGGCCAAGATACTATTTGGGTAATCGTCAACAGATTAACCAAGTCAGCCCATTTCTTACCGATCAAGGAAACTGATAAGATGGAAAAACTATCAAGAACCTACATCCGGGAGATCGTACGACTTCATGGCGTACCGATGTCCATCATCTCAGATAGAGACAGCAGATTCACTTCCAGATTCTGGCAATCACTGCAAAAATCCATGGGAACAAGGTTGGATATGAGTACGACATACCACCCACAAACTGACGGACAGAGTGAGAGGACGATTCAAACCTTGGAAGACATGTTGCGAGCATGTGTAATCGACTTTGGCAAGGCATGGGATGTTCACTTGCCTTTGGTCGAGTTCTCTTATAACAATAGTTACCATACTAGTATCAAGACCGCTCCATTCGAAGCCCTTTACGGCCGTAAGTGCAGATCACCCCTGTGCTGGACAGAAGTGGGCGACACACAATTGGCAAAAGGTCTAGTCCCTAATAGCACCCTCACTGGTCCGGAGGTCATCAGAGAAACGACTGAAAAGATCGTGCAAATACGAGAACGACTGAAGTCCTCAAGAGATAGGCAAAAGAGCTATGCTGACAGGAGACGTAAACCCTTGGAATTCCAGATTGGCGACCGGGTACTACTGAAGGTCTCACCCTGGAAGGGCATGATACGCTTTGGGAAGCGTGGAAAGCTAAATCCTCGGTACATTGGACCCTTCGAAATTATTTCGAGAGTTGGTCCAGTGGCCTACAAACTCCAACTTCCAATCGAGCTTAACAAAGTACATCCAGTATTCCACATATCGAACCTGAAAAAGTGTTTGTCCGACGAAACACTTGTAATTCCACTCGATGAAATCGAGCTAAACGAAAATCTTAACTTTGTGGAAGAACCCGTCGAGATCATGGATAGGGAAGTTAAACGAACTAAGCAGAGTCGCATTCCAATAGTAAAAGTTCGATGGAATGCTAAGAGAGGACCCGAATTCACATGGGAACGGGAAGACCAAATGCAACAGAAGTATCCGCACCTCTTCCTCAGTCCCTAAGACTTCTATTTTGCATTAAAATTTCGGGAAGAAATTCCTTCTAACGGAGGGATGATGTAACAACCCAATATTTCAACTCTTTGTATTGACATAAAAAGTCAAGTATTGTAACCATCATGGGGTAATAAAATTTACTTTGGGAATAAAATGCCCCAAAAAGTATCTATTTAAATTCTTATTATGTGTAATATCATTAAACCGGGATCATACTTAAAGAGAATGCTCAAATCCGACTTCGTATATTGAAGTTATGATTTTTCCAAGTTCAGCTTAGCAACAGACAGCTAAAAACTCGAATCGGAGATCGAGCGACTTTTGGCCGGAATGACCTAAACGAGAATCGAAGGTCTCGACAATGGTATTTCAGCGGTAAAAAGTCTGGCAAAAACCGACATCAGATAAAGAAGTTATGAATTTTCATAGAAATTCCTTAAACACGATGAGTTATAATATAAATAATAAAAAAATAATTTCGGAATTTGCCGACGGAGTCTAAACGAAAGTTGTAGAGTGTAGTCTCACCTACGCGTGGATATAAAGACCATCGAAAACGGAGTTCGTATGAAGAAGATATGAATTTTTGAAGTTTATTAAATAAATTATATATTTATTTAATTCAAAATTCGGGCCTTATCCGAAGAGGAGTCAGCGTCCTCATCCGAGGTACGCGCTGCGTACCCCTGTACCTCCTGCGTACCCGAGAGACTTGGCCTCTGATCGTCCACGTCGCCCTATCCGAGGCTTCCGACCCGCCCGTCCGACCGACCCGTCCGACCCGCTGTCCCATCCGACCCGCCGTCCCATCCGACCCGCCTCCCCATCCGAAGCCGAGGCAGTCGATGCTTCGGTTATGCATGACGTACGCGTACGCGCTGCGTACGAGCGTACGCCCCGCGTACCGAGGTGGTTCAGCCCTCCTATAAATAGCATGCGAGGGCTTCCGAGAAAAATGCTCATTTCTCTCCTTTCTCTCACAATCTTGCCTCGTTTTCCGTGCCCGTTCAAACCCGAAGCTCTGGTCTTTTTGCTCAAGTCCCGAGGGTCGATTTTACTCCCAAGATTCCCGAGAATCCCGAGAAAAGTCTGTTTCCCGAGGCGAAACTCTGTCCGGTTTTCCATCTCGCTATCTTCAAACTATCAGGTGAGTTCATATCCCCTTCGAACACTCTTTAAATACATTTTAAATGCTTTTATACTCTTTTAGGGGAGGAATACAAGTAAACATACCGTTATTATCGTGTATTTCGTAAAAATCTCATTTACTCGTTTCTATCAAATGAATCACTTGTGATTTAGTTCTATTATGCGAAAACTCTTGTTATACTTTGCATGCAATAGATTTATACAAAGTATTTAGTAACACCAAAGTATCTTTCGTTGTTAAACCGTTTCATATATTGTAAAAACTTGTGATTTATGTTGGTCAAACATTGTGAAAAAGGATAAACTTTGCATACAAAACTATCACTTTAACACAGACTTAGTTGAGAATCCATGAGACGTGTATATCTTCAAACACTGCCTTTTAGATAAAAGGTATCGCTACAAGTCTTGTCTATAACCAGAGTCTCCCGTTCGGAGAACGTGTCAAATATGTATAGATCTATACGGGAAGTCATGATCCCGCACCCTGGCTGTTAGCTACAGTCCGTCTTTTGGGGTGACAGTTTGTCATAACGCTACGACGCATGAAGAACGTCGCTACAGGCATATTATAGTACTTTTGAATAATGAATAAGTAGTTACTACAGTTATTCATTATCTAACAAACTGAAAACTTCTAATAGGTTTATTATATAAATCTATGTGTAAAACTTTTCTAAAGCATGTGGATTGCTTCAAAATGTTAGCCTTGAACATTGAATAAACAACTATTAGGAAAATAAGGGATTTTCTTGTTTCAACTATCTACGTTTTTCAATACCAATATTCTCATGCATTTCACACTTTTATAAGGAAATATGAGATTTTCTTGGAAAATATACACTCGTTTTTGGAATGGCATTCAATGTTTCTAAATCTCTTATGAACTCACCAACTTAATTGTTGACACTTTTTATATGAAATAACTTGTATTCTCAGGGAATCGTTAAGCAGGTTTGGAAATCAACTTTTGGAGAATAACGCGCTGGCATTATTTACTTCTTTTGAAAGATGTTTATGCATTTATCTTTTGAACATGTAATAAATACAACGATGTAAACATTTTTAAAACCTTTATATATGGTGGTGTGTACTTTCCTTTCTATAAACTGTTATGATACTGAATATGACGTCCTCCGCCCCCGAACATTTCCGCCGTTCTGGTTTGGGGGTGTGACAGTAAGAGTGGATACCCATTCAATCGTCATTTTATAGGAAATTTCCTTAAACACCCCTTATAGACCAGCTTCGTGAATGAGGCCTACTAACGGTAAGACTGACTTTTTACATATACATATATAATATTAAACTTTTAATTTTATATATTATAAGGGTGTACTTTATACTTATACTAGGTGGTTTAATCTATTAACAAATTATACTTTTAATTTGATTAACTTAAACCATATAATTATGGATTTATTAATTATCTCTTTTAATTAAACTCTTAATTAAATTAATAAAACTATAAGGGTGTAATTTGAAGTTTTCTAAATACCAGGGTCTTAGAATATAATATTTCAAAATTAGTACTTTTTAATTAAATTTTAAATTCTAAAACATGAGGACAAATTTAGAAACCTATCAAAATGTTAGGGTTTAACTATTTAAATTTCAAAAAACTAAAATCTTTTAGTTCAAATTTAAATTATAAAACTTAGAGGGTGTAAATTGAAACTTTTCAAACTTACTAGGTCAAATATTTGAATCATAATAATCCTATATCATCCATATTTAACCGAATCCATTAATTTGGAAAAGGATAATCATTCCAAACATAAAAAACGATTTTAGGCAATAAAAACGAGTTTTGGTAATTATCCTTAAAAAAATCTGCTCAAAAATATCTAAAATCCCGGCAACAGACCCTTGGACTCATCGAGTCCACTATGGAACTCGTCGAGTACGACCTACTCATCGAGTCCATACATGGACTCGGCGAGTCAGCCAGTCAGAAGGCAAAAAATTCGATTTTCTTCAACTTTTGTAATTCACTTTTGCATCTATTCACTAGAAAAACGACTTGGGCTTTGATACCACTGATGGGTTATTCGCATAACATCAATCATATGGTGTACATGAAACCATAATTGCTTTGGTCTAGGTTTTTATAAGTAAACTTACAACACTGAATACCAAAGCAATAAACCCTAATTGACTACCTTATAAATCTAAAAATCACATATGATTAGGGTTAGAAAGTTTACCTTGATTGTTATGTAGCAATAACAATCAGAAACCTCCTTGATCTTCACTTCTGAAATCCTAGTGCCTCAAATGTTGCACCTCTAATGGAGTCACAAACACCACAAGCAACAAGACGAATTACGAGAGGGAGAAGAGGCACCAAAATGTCCAAGGTCCTCTTAGGAATGCCTTGCCACGTTTTTAGGAGCCTTAGGGGTAAATATATAGTTCAAGCTACTAAGGTTTTCAACTTGGAAACCCTAATCGAGTTGCTTAAGCCCTAAGCAGCCTAAAGATCCTTCTAGAAGTCTCTTTGGACGATTTCTCTATGGACTCCCATATAGAATTCGTCCATTGCTTCCTTATGGATCTTAAGCCCAACTCTGTAACTATCTTATAATTTCAGTATCAGTCCCCTTAATTTAAACAATATGATTCCTCTTTCTCCATTTAAAACATTTTATTTCATACATATTATTTTCAAAATAGTTTAAAATCAGAGTATCCCCTAGAACCAAATCACATGAATCATAAAACATGAGGAGTGGTATGATCACGCCTTCGCCTTGCCACAATCTCCTAAAGTACCTGAAACAATACACTGAACTGTAAGCCCGAAAGCTTAGTGAGTTACCCCCAAATACCAAACACATACAACCATAATCATAACATATTGTATCATAATACATAACAACCATGCCTCTCAAGTCTGCATCACGACTCGTCCACCCTCAACAGGCCATCAGTTCACTTGGTCCACTCTCTGATTCTACAGTATGACTGGACCGCCCGCACCGGGCCTTCAGTCTATCTGGATCTATCCGAGCCTTTGGTATGACTGGACAACCATACGGGCCTACAATCTATCCAGACCGCTCGTAGGGTATGTTGGCCTTCAGCACAAAGCAGGACCGCCTCAACCCAAACATCAAGCAAATAACCATGTGTACATATAACATGAAATCACATGATAGTCCATAGGCAAACAAATCGATCTAGCAGATCATAAAGCATAGCATCATCCATACCAGGATATCGACTTAACCGGTCACTAACATAACATCATCCTATATACCAGGATACCGACCGAAACCAGGTCACTAACATAGCATCATCCTATATAACAGGATACCGACCTAAACCAGGTCACTAATATAGCATCATCCTATATACCAGGATACCGACCTAAACCAGGTCACTAACATAATTATGTCCCAATTACCAGGATGCCAATCTAACAGATCAATAAGCACATCAACAGTACAAGTACAAATATCTGATATAACTATCTCACAGATCATCGATCATAGCAATCTCTCATGACCAAGGCATCGACCTAACCAGGTCACTAACATACCAATCCTAACGGATCACATGAGCATAACAACATACTGTCTATTCTAATACCAATCTTACAGATCATAACCACATGTAGCATACTGTAACCAAGATAACAACTAAAAGGGCCGGCCTTGGTGCCTTAGACCCTATTGATATAGTGAGGATAACTCACCTGAAATTGCTGACTGAAAAGATAAGACCAAGCAGCTCTGGCCTCCGACACGATCGCCGCCACTGAACATTACCAAAGAACCAATTCCATAAATACCAATATTACCAAAGTACCCTTGGAAGTCAAACTGGTCAACTCTTGGTCAAGGTCAAAGTCCTCAGTCAAAGTCAACCTTCCTGGTTGACTCTACTCGCCGAGTCACCCCGTCAACTCGCCGAGTTCCCTTACCCAAAAACTCACATGATACAACTTAACTCGCCGAGTAGCCCCAATACTCGTCGAGTCCAACGATCTCTGAGTCCCATCCTATCAAACTCACTGATTCGCCAACCGACTCACTAATCCAAGGCTTTAACCAAAAGAGGTTGGGGTTCTGCGACCTAACTCGTCGAGTCCAAGAACAGACTCGCCGAGTCCAAGGAAATCTTCAACAAACTCGCCGAGTTGTTCTTCCAACTCATCGAGTCCATGCACGTGTTCATACAACTCGTCGAGTACACCCATGTGACTCGCCGAGTCTCTCCAGTTCTAATCCATTCAGAGGATTTTCGAGCCATGCGAAGGCTCCAATCCGTAGATCTACCCTTCTACAATCTATCCCTCACATAAACTTGTAAACTTTACATGAAACCAAAGATATATAGGCCCAAAACACACTAGGGCATGGGTTTTAGACAAAAGGGCTTCACTAACAATTCAATAAATGATGCTTTATGACTTTCTAGACCAATACAAGTCTAGATCTGAAGTAGCAACCTCAAATCTGGACTCCAAACCCGAAGTGGATCTCAATCATACCAAAATGGCCCCAAATCTCATTCAAGAATAAATCTAGAAGCAACAAGGAAAGGTAACAACTCATTACCTCCAAGATGTGCCCAAAACTACAGTAGATTCTGGATCTACGCTACTTTCTTGATGCAAACCCTTTTGATCTTCAAGTTTCTTCCACTAGTACACCTCTCAAAGCTTCAATCTCCCTCTAATGGCCTTATACACACGAGCTAGGGTTTACTGGATCTCAAAGGGGCTAAGGGAGCTGAGGGGAGGAAATTAAACCCTTTAAATAAGGTGCAAACCCTAAGATTAGGGTTTTTCTCATCCCAGCACCAACTCGTCGAGTCTAGCTTCTGACTCGGCGAGTTGGTCACTTAATTCACGACCCAAATCCGCTCCGACTCGGCGAGTAAGCGTACCTACTCGTCGAGTCCCTGCTTCAGAATTACACTTTAAACTTTTAAATCGTACTTCTGAAATTCGGGATGTTACACCTTAATTCTTCCTAGCAGTTGCTATGGTGAAGGAAGCCCAAAAGGACCATGCTCATAATCAGGTCAAGTACATACGGAAATAGTTATGGGCTTAGACATGTAATCCAACAGGGTATTCCATCTTGAGGATGAGTGGGTCCATCGAAGACGTTCTTGGTATTCCAGCCCGATGCTGAGTGGGCCAAGAATTAATGTTTGAGCATGCTAGTTGTTGTTATCTATTGTGTGGTGGTATTTTGGGGGAACTCGCTAAGCTTCGTGCTTGCAGTTTGGTTTATGGTTTTAGGTACCTCGGAGGACCATGGCAAGGCGAAGGCGTGACCGTACACATCCTTGATTTACGATTGAATGGATCTTGGGAGACTCTAATTTTAAATAATGCCTTGGAAATACCGATTTTGTAAACACTTTTATCAGTAAATGGGTTGTTTTTAAAAGTTTAAATTTGTTGAAATTTTTGGGATGCTACAAAAGATCAAGGTTCTAGCAAGAAGGTGGAGCTTGTAACTCAAACTACAGATACATTTGTGATAAGTGACAAAGAGCAAGGCCGCAGCGAACAACCTGCACAAGATAATACCCAAGTGAAACCCATGAGATCTTCGTCCAGTGTTGCTGATGACGGAAGGATGACAGTTCAGAATCAATAGCAAAGAGAATATCAAGGAGGGTCATTCGACAAGTTGATAAATATGTGGGATGTGTAAATTCAGGTGAATCTGACTTTGTTGCTTTGGCTTTAGCAACTAGAGAAGACATTAACAGTGAGGAGTCTCATTTGTATACAAAGTTTGTGTTGAGTAAAGAAGTAAATGACTGGTTGATGGCCATGAATGATGAAATGCCATCTTTAGAGAAGAATAAAACATGGGATCTTGTTCCATTACCAAAGGGAGTGAAGCTAGTGGGATGCAAATGCATCTTTAAGAAGAAGGAAGGGATACTGAGAGTAGAACAAACTAGGTTCAAGGCAAGGTTGGTGCTTGAATACTTGATGTAAAAATTTCCTTTCTTCGTGGGAACTTATAAGAGAAGATATATATGTCCTAGCAAGAAGGGTTCCTTGATTCTAAGAAGGATCATGTATGTTTGCTGAAGAAATCTTTGTATGGGTTGAAGCAGCCTCCAAGAAAATAGTACAGGAGATTTTATTCATTCATGTTGTTGAAGGGCTACACTCAGAACCAGTTTGACAATTGTGTTTACTCAAAGGAATTGTCACCAGATTCCCACATATATATGTTGCTATATGTTGATGATGTACTCATCGCAAGTACATACATAGCTGGAATAAATGACTTGAAGGCGGCACTGAATAATGAGTTAGAGATGAAGGATATGGGAGAAACAAAGAACATATTGGGGATGGAGATTCAAAGGGACTGAAGATCAGGGTGGTTATGTATTTCTCAAGAAAAGTACATTGAGAAAGTTTTGCAGTCCTTCAATTGTGATCATTCCAAGCCAATGGGAACTCCTTTGGTGGCTCACCTTAAACTTGGTCTGAGCACTATACCCACTACTAAAGAAGAAAGGAAGTATATGAGAAGGGTTCCATACTCAAGTGTTGTTGGAAGTCTCATGTATGCAGTGGTCTGTACCATACCTAATTTGGCTCATGTAGTTAGTTTGGTTAGTAGGTTTACGAGTAATCTGGGGAAGACTCATAAGGAAGCTGTAAAGTGGATCTTGCGATACTTTAAGGGAACCACGGATGTTTGCTTGGTGTATGCAGAAAAGACGAAGAGTGAATTGGTGGGATATGCTGACTCTGATTATGGTGGTGACTTGTTGAAGCATAGCTCACGGACATGCTACATATTCACTTAAATCGGATGTGCGAACAGTTACAAGTCAATGTTACAAGATATCGTTTATTTCTCTACAATTGAATCCGAGTACATGTCCATGAAGAAAGAAATAAAGGAGGAGATATGGTTGCAAGGGCTTATTCAGAGTCTTGGTCTGAAGGTGGAGAAGCTTGTCTTGTATTGTGACAGTCAAAGTGCTTTGAGTCTTGCATAGAACCCAATGTATCACGAGAAGACAAAGCATATTCAGGTTGAATTTCATTAGGGATATTCTGGAAGGAGACAAGTTTTCAATATTGAAGATTGATACCAATGTCAACCCAACATATATGTTGAAAAAGTCGTTTCCCTCACAAAAGTTCTTGCATTGCATGAACTTGATTGATGTTTGCAGGATGTAGGTCCCTTCGAGGACGAATGACAGGCAGGGAGAGGAAGTTCTTGTTTGAGGTGGAGTTTATAGGAAGCTCAAGTCAAGGTCAAGATTGTTAAATGTGACTCGCGTATTTGGATCATGTTCATGGATCATTTGGAGTACTTGGAACTCGATGGAGAACTCATTATTCATGTAGCAAGGGATAAAGGAACGAATCATCTGAGAAAGGAATGGATCGTCTGACAAAGGAACGGATCAAGTGCCAAAGGGCCAAATCGTATAGAAGGGGGTTTGAAGCACCTAGAAGAGGTTTGGAGCACTTGGAAGTGATATGCAATAACAAAGAAACCTTGTTGTGCCATATGTTGAAGGGATGGGCCAAGAAGGATGATGCTGCACCAAGGGCATTCCTTCTTGTGCCATTAGGCTCTCTCTTGCGCGATGTGGTACTTATGTTGACCCATGAAGTATGCTTTTGCGCCATGCATGTCCTTTTTGTGCCATGTATGTTCATGTTGCACCAAGGTAGTGTTGTTGCTCCAATCTTGATGTTCTTATGCCACACTTGAAGCTTCTTGCACCATCATGGTGCAAGTTGGACCATCTTGGTCCTTGATAAGCCAATTATGCAATGATGTCCTCTATGATGCTCAAGAATGTTCGAGAAGATGTTGCATGGCAGAATATGATTGGTTGCCTCCATTCATGGGCCTATGGGCCAATGGGCTTGGCCCATTAGGGTTTTAGGTTAGATACCTCAAGTATAAATAACGATGCCTGCTTGGTTATTTTGTATCTTGAATTCTAGAGTAATAGGAGAATATTTGTGTAATTGTACTTGTAGCCTCTATGTGAGAGCTCTGAAATAAAAGAATACTCCATCCTCCCCACGGATGTAGGTCACCTTGACCGAACCACGTAAATATTGTGTTGTGTGTGCTTATAGTTTTTCTATTTATCCGCTTTACTTCCTAATACATAGGATTAAGGTTAGACTTATCAATTTTTAAATAATTTTCTTAATAATTAATGGTCCCAATTAATCATCGCCAAGCCAATTAATCCATTAACCCCAGTATACAATATATATATATATATGTGTGTGTGTGTGTGTGTGTGTGTGTCCAAAAAGCATTAATTAACTTTTTCATGTTTTATCCCTTTGTTATGATATCATGGAGTATAAATCATGGATAGATTAATTATGATATAAGATAAACTATGGTTTCATGTTCTGTGAATGAATAAGAACAATAAAATCATGTACGGTGTGGTCATACGTTCATGGCTAGTTTTTTTGCTACAATGTATGATAGTAGTCTTCATGATTTCCTTGTTTAATAAATTGTTTGACATACATGAAATTATCATCATATTCTTGCTCACATATATCTCATATCTAAGGATATTGCATAACCCAACATTTTACCTAATGATTTCTATCCATATAGTGGAATTTCTAGGTGGGTCTTTTCAATATCCACTGACACTGAATACATGAAATCAAAAAGGATATAAATACTAATTGTTTGACATAGAACAACCAATAAAGTCAAGTCCAGTAACTAACAAAAAATGGTCAATGACGAAATTGAAGGCGAATCTGATATTGGAACGAACCCACAATATGGGTAAATCAATCTCTACAACTTAATAATAAATCTGTTACTGATAAGGATACTTGACACATGTATATGATTTGTCGGGTCGATTTTGCACCTGAATACGCAGAAGCTCCCACACACCCTACCACAAATTTATGTGTTTTATGCCGAAATTGAAAAAGGAAGTTCCTCATGAAAGATATTTTTCCGGGACGATGCAATAAGGTCAAAACTTTGATCATAGTTCAGAGCCCACAACTCAATAAAAAACATAATAAATGTTGGCAAATCAATTTAATTTTGAATAAATTAGTACTATATGGAATGCTCTATCAATGTTATTTGGGATGGGAAGCGGTATAGTAGATGATTCATTTGAGAGCAGAGCTTGTCCGTGTCCTTTTTCGAGGTTTCATTGTTGCCCAAATAGTGTTTTTGGATGTAAAGGGATTTCCCGTATGATATCTCATCTCAAGAGCTTACACCTCCCTACAGATGAAAGCAAAGCTATGTTACTGGAGGCTATTGCTTCTGACCATGGATTGTTTATGTTAGTGGCAGCAACATTGAAGGAGTTTTGTCTATGAATATGCGGGAATTCATGAGAGCTCATGCCCTAAGTCGTTCATGTCACCACCTAGGTGGCCTGATTAAGTTTAATGATGAGGTTGATGACATGAGTGGGCATACTGTTTGCATTCCAAAGACGGCACCCAATGGACCAAAAGTCGATCTTCGTGATGGGTTGGCGATGGATACTCATCTACTTGATTGTGTTCTTAAACTCCCTATCACCACCATCAAAAGAATCCCACATAACTATCGTATGGCTTTTTCTTAGGCTTTGAAAGCTTTCCTTTCCAAGGTCGTTACTCATCCCAAGTCCGTTAAAGTGTGGGTTTCTTTGTTAATTCTCCTAGGTGTACTCTTCAGGTGTTTAGCCCCAAGAATAGCAAAGAAAGTAGGTATGGAAACAGGAAGTCTTTGCAACATCATAATATCCTAAGCACATTAGCTACTTCGGGGATTGAAGACAGTATCGCCAAGCTAGTTAAAAACGTAGTTGACAATGCAAGACTAGAGCAACATGGAAAAAAAAAGAAGAGTACATTCAGGAGGAAAGAACACTGGCCAACATCAATGTCAAACAATGTCTTTGTAAGGCTGCTGATGGACATTTTACAGCATTAGTGAAAGTTTTATGTTCTTCGGGGGTTTCTCCATTTGGGGGTGTTACCACGAACGTATTAGAGGATAAGCATCCATACAAGCCGCCACCTTCCATGCCGAGCACCATATTTTCATAACCTCCCCTTATAGTGGATGTTGACAATCTCCTTAGGAGTATTAAATACTTCCCTAAAGGTACCTCGTGTAGGAGAGATGGGGTGAGATCTGAAGAAATTTTGGATTCTCTTTGTGGTGAAGGTTCAGCTATAGCCAAAGACCTCCTACGTGCTATTACATATGTGGTTAATGTATGGCTAAGGGGAAGATACGCTTTGAGTTTGGCAGAATTTCTTGCCTCTGCTCCTCTCACACCGCTCCTAAAGCTTGACAAAGGAATACGACCTATTGCAGTAGGCACTATATGGAGACGTTTGGTTTCCAACATGGCTATAAAAAGGTCTTGGTAAATAAATGGCCAAGTATCTTAATGATTTTTAGTTTTGGGTCGGTGTATCGGGTGATGTTGAGGTCGTATTACATAGTGCCAATAGGGTGTTGAGTGAGTGTCACGGTGACGGGTCTCTTTCCATCTCTATCATGGATTTCTCCAATGCCTTTAACCATGTTGACAGATCCACATTATTTCATGAGGTTAGATTGAGGCGTCCTTTTATATCCTTGTGGGTAGAATTCCTATATGGTCAAGCGGCAAGGTTGTATCTAGGAGACACATATATTTGGTCCATTACTGGGGTTCAGCAAGAAGACCCATTGGGACCACTTTTCTTTCCCCTTTAATGCACCCGTTCTTACATAATATTAGAGACAATTGTAAGCTTCTTCTCCATGTATGGTACCTTGATGATGGCACATTTATTGGAGATTTTGAGGAGGTGGCCAAAGCGTTGGGCATCATTAAGGCGATTGGCCCAAAATTGTACCTTCAGTTGAATATCAAGAAAACCGAAATCTTTTGGCCTTCATGTGATGGTAGGAAGCTATGTGAGGGGATTTTCCTAGTTGTCATCGGGAGGCCGCCTTTGGGGGTGAAAATTCTTGGTAGATCTGTTAGTAGAGATGTTAATTTCATTAGAATCTTAGCTACAAAGAGAGTCGAAATCGCTGTGAATTTGATGTGCCTTCAGTGATTACATGCACCACATGCTCAAGATTTCCTCTAACTATCCGTATAGATGGGCTTGGCCAACATATATTTTCTGTGAACTATCGTACTATCCTCAAATAATGACTCATGATTCCAATATTTTCAGCTGACGAGAAATGTCTGGTGTGTCGTAAGGCGTGTTTGAACTCCTTTGAAGAGCATGTAGTTCAGTGTAAAGAACTCTCGAGGTTCAAATACAGGAACGATATGGTTAGACTTTTTTTGTTAGACATATATAAGCGTGTCAGGGTTTCGGCCAAGAAAGAGGCACCTATGAATTTCTTGAATGACCCGACAAGAAGGAAGTTCAACCCTTAAACTAACTGACGTTTTGATTTTTGGATGGGTTGAAGGGAAACATGCATATGTGGACCTTACAGGGGTATCCCCTCCGTGGGCTTAAGGGATGGGGTTTCACAGCGGGATAGACTGCTTTAAAAGCGGCTACAGGCAAAGTCATCAAACATGAGAAATCGTGCATGGAAAATTAACACGTGTTCATACCATTTTCATTTTAAATGTTTGGTTTCCTTGAACCGGATGCGATAAAGCTTCTTAATAGAATACAACGGATTATTCATAGCAATGTTATATCTCCTAGCTGTATGAATGTAGTCTTCAAAATAATTAGTTTTATCATACAAAAAGACTTAGCGACGCAGTTTGTTGTCTGTTTGTCATTTCACTCGTTATACGATGAATATTAAATCTAAGTTATTATTATTATTATTATTTTGAATGAAACTATTATAAGTTTTATGTATAATCGCAGTATGATAAGTTTTACCAAGTACATAACTATATTAAAAACTAGTTTTCTCATCTTTAGTCTTTAAACGTTTAAGAAAAACTCGATTACGTATTTTTAGTAACTGCATTTTATTATAGAACTCATATTTGATTATTTTTCAGGGAAAACTTCATAAAAACCCAACCTATTTTAACAAATGCTTAAAAAACCATTAAATTATTTTTTTAGTGCAAAAAATCCCTTATATTTTCTGAAATTTTTATTTAAGGTTTTCTATACTTAGAAAAACCTAATCTATTTTCATGAAAAGATTAAAAAAATCATTATATAACTTTTTGTAGTGTATTTAAACCCTCATATTTTTTGAAATTTTTTAATCTAATAAGTTGTAACAATCAAAACATTGTCAATCGATTACATAATATTTTTAACTATCTAAGATTTAACGAGCGAAATGTCTTAAATGATACATTTTAAAAAATATAAGGGTTTTAACATACATTTAAAAAAAATATAATGGTTTTAACGTACAAAAAAGTTATATAATGGTTTTTTTAAGACTTTGATAAAAATATGTTGGGTTTTAATAAGGTTTCTTTATTTTTAAAGCTTTTTATTTATTTATTTATTTATTTTTTAATATATATATAAAAAAAAACAAATTTTAATCATATCATTGCTGGCATCCTCTTTTTGTGTTCGCTAAAATACTCGGTGGATAAGAATAAGATGGCGGTGCATTATTAGGTGCATGAAACTGAACCATGTACACTAAGTACGAGTATTATGATCTGATTCTATTTGAATTGGATCTTTGTTAAATATATTTTATATAGATTCATATCTAATAGGAAATAACTACGTTACCAATAATGATGTAGATTGGTTGGTTGACGACCCACCAATATTAAGGTATAAGCTCTCCCATAATTAAACAATAATCTTCACCTTTAAAATCAATTTATTTTCCCATAAAAATAAGGTGAAATTTTATTAGAAGATATGCACGTCATGATATGAAATAGTCGGCATAGGATCAAGTCGAAGCTTTGGTTAAAGCCGCTAGCCTGTGGTTCTGGAGCACTTGTGAAGAAAAAAAAAACATTTAGAGTTGGATTTCGGCAAACAAGATGAATATGATAGATGAAACGATGTTTAGCTAAAACATTTATACAAACACCTCCAAACGTACCCTTTTTGAGGTGTCGATAACAACAATTATTTATTTATTTATTTATACTTTTTTAGAACCTTAAACACTCACCCACTAAACCTACTTTTATTTCTAGGCCTTTTGTCTAATAGAGGACTTGAACCCTCAGCCGCTTATGAGATGGACGACTTTCCAATACAATCAGTGGTGGATATATGATTTTGTAATAGATGTTGTCGGTAACATATTTTTTTTACATAGTGGCATAATAGTAGAGAAAGCAAAAAATTTGAAATTTTTTAAACAACGTCAGAAAAAAAAGGGGGTTGTCGGTGTCAATATGGACACCATTGTGACCGCCCTTGAACATGATACAACTAGGCTACAAGCCTTATGGCTGGATTTTTTTTGTCAATAACAACAATTACCCACACAAGTTTGATTTTGCGGGACAAGTAATAACACCTAATTGAATAACTTAACTCGACAACCTGATTAAAAACAATCGAAAACCCTCCAACAAGTTCACACTATACATTACAAGAATATGGCTAACATGGGTGACACCTATATTGGTGACATGGCCAATAGCGGTGACACCAAGTTGGACGCGCTTGGTGTCGTTTCTATTGATCAGATCACTGTTATACGTGTTGCCCACATTGCATATATCTCATTACAAGTGTATAAATAGATACGAATAAAATAGAGAAAAGAATAGGAATAAACCTATTCTACATATAAATAATACGGAAATAGATATACACAAAAAATTAAGTGGGGATTATCCCTTATTGTTGACACCCCCCTTCAAGCGAACCTGTTGTGACAAAATGTGTAACTTGTCTTTAAACTCTTGGAGAAGAGTACGTGGTAACGGTTTACTAAAAATGTCAGCCATCACTGAGTGAACTGAACTAGAAATGGAAGCGAATGTAGTAGTGGTTGTAGGTGGTACAACTACACTAGAAGGTTGATTTTGCATGGGAGGGAAAAATCTAGACGTTTTGCTAAGTGAGGAGATGTAATAGACATGGTGATTGGTCCGAAAGAGGTGGGAATCATTGTTGTTAAGAATGGGTTATAGGTATACGATGGTGAGTAGAAACATGGGAAGAAAAGGGAAACATACTTCATCGAAGGTAGAATGTATAATAATAAATAATTGTGAAGTAGTTGGATCTAAACAACGATATTCTTTATAATGTGAGCTATAAGCAATGAAGACACAAGGAATGCTTCTTAGAGCAAGCTTGCGAGAACAGTAGTCTCGTAAGAAAGGATAAACCCCACAACTGAAAACTTGCAGGTTGTCATGGTTAGGCTTCGAGCTATAAAGAACTTCAAACGGTGAATGATTTGTCAAGTGCTTTATCGGTAACCGATTAATAAGGTGGGTTGCAGTTGCTAAAGCATCAGCCTTAAATGATGTCGATATATTGGAACCGAATAACATGGCAATGCCAATTTCAGTCACATGGTGATGTTTTCATTGAACCCTACCATTTTTTTTAGTTGTGTAGGGCATGAAACATGATGATGAGTACCATTTTCATTGAATAAGTTTTGCACTAGATTATTAAGAAACTTTATGCCACTGTCACTTTACAAAACCCTTAACTTGGTGGGAAACCGAGTTTGCGAAAAATCAAGAAAAGTTTTCAGAACCTAAAAAAACTCATTTTTGGATTTAAGAGGATAAAACTAAGTAAATCATGAGAAATTATCAATAAAATGGAAAAATAACGATAACCATCAGTAGAAGGATGGGTACTGGTCCCTATAAATCACAATAAATGAGATCTAGAACATGCAATGCTCGTTTATCATTAATATCGAAGGACAACCGATGTTGTTTTGAAGTCAGACAAGAAGAGAAAACACTCAGTTGAGGTAAAATAGAAGTTACAAAAAGACAAGTAAACTTGTTCAAAAAAGAAATAACATCAAATTTTGCATATCCTAATCTATGGTGCCATATTTCAAAAGATGCCCGAAGCTTGGAAGCAGTAGCCATATTTTCTTGAAAAAATAGACTGAAGACATAAATACCATGCTCATGTCTACATTTTCCCAGGATTTCCCTGTCATTCGATCCTAAATATCAAATAAAAATTGCGAGAAAATAAGTAAGGAACCACAAGAACATCTTTCACAGGAATTTTTCCTGAAAGGGAGGTAGTTCCAATATGACAAATGGGAAGAATATTACCATTACAAAAGATGACCTTGATGTTGCCTAATTAAGGATGTGCATGATAAAATTAAGTGGTAGAGGGAGCCATGTCACTTGTGGCTCCAGATTCAAGAAACCAATCTGGTGAGTGGTCATCTATGTTGCAAGTTTCATGGAAATATCGAGAAAGATTAACATCATTGTAAGTAGTAGAGGTTTGTTAAAAAGTAGCAATTTGAGGGAAACTTGGTGCATAGTGGCCATTGGTGTGACATAGTTGGCAGTGGGGAGGACGTCAATCACGTCCACGATTATTAGAATAACCTCCCTTAATGATCGACCATTACATCCTCTTCCGTGTGAAAAATTCCACGACCACGAGTTGATTGCTGGTAAGCGATGATGGCTACAATAGGGGGAACTGAACCATGTAGCAATGCCAGAAAAATTTCTTGGCCCTCAACCATTAGTACTACAAGGTCCCGAAAATGAGGGCTTTAGAGAGATGACCCTTTGAGCAGAATAAAAAGTTTCAAATCTCTAGCCGAGACTGTAGAGAAACCAGTGCGTTTTTATCCATATCAGCAACAGATTGTCTGATCGCTGCAAGCTAGTCACAATATGATTTAAACTTTTGACCATATTCAGAGATGAAGAGTGTATGTTTTTTGATGTTTCGAAGAGCATCCTGCGTAATTTGGGTATGTTCAGCTGATTGATTACTATAGACATCTTCAAGAGTAGGCCAAACTTGATGAGGATTTTTAGGCCAAGAGCTTTTTGCCATGGCTTCCACAGTAAGTAAGGATTTAAGGAGTATCATTACCCTTTGATCTTTCTATATCCAAGAGGCATAATTGAGATTTAGGTAGACCGTACCATCCTCAACAGTAACATTAGAAAAGGAAGGGAGAATGGAACCATCAATGTGACCTAGAAGATTCGGATGAGAGAGGAGGGGTATGCTTGATTTCTCTATACTAGGTAATTTAAAGAGGACAATTTGATTGATAACATGTGAATCAAAGTATTCATGGGATGATCAGTTTCTACAGCCTTGGAAGGGGAAAACATGGTGATTGGCAAGAGAAAAGAAGTGATGGGTTTTGATACAAAATAAAAGATAGCTTTTCTATAAAATGGGCATCGGAAGCTTTAAAATAACAAGTTTATTTTCAAGTATATAACAAAACCAAACCATCTAAGATCTATTTATAGAAGTTAGAATGATATTAAAAGCAACCATAGAGTGTTTTAGAATGAAAACCTTTAAATCCAATGATTCTACTTGGTAGGTGTTAATGAAGATAGAAAGATCAAAGAAGATGCTCTTTTCTACAAGTATCCGCCATCAAGATTAAGGCACATGGAAATGATAGTTTCCTCTTGTATGATGTGTTCTTTAAGCCTTTAAGTGCTTAACAAAATAAGAACTAAAGGAAGCCACAAAAATCAAGATCTAAAATACAACGACTAACTTCAAAAGAGAGAGTGTAAAGATAGAGAGAAACCCACGACTTTTTTCAAAGGACAGGAAGATTCAAAAACTATCCTTTCTTCATGCAAAGAATCTCTCGTATATATCCCATGCAAGTTAAGGACAAAGCCTATATTATAATGTAAAGTAATACTTTATAGTAAAAGCATGGCAGAAAAGATATGGAGGTTGACAAGAAACCTCCATACCTCTTACATATTTCGGTTTTATGGTCTCCAAAAGAGACAAAAAAAAAAAAAAGACAAGCTAGTTTCGCAAAAAACTTTGTACATGACTAACTAAATCATACCATATGATATAATAACTAGTAATACTCTCTTTAATTATTAATTTCGCAAAAAACACTAAATATTCCCTAATTGAATACAAGAGTTGATATTATTTATTAATGATTGTATTAATAATAAATATTAAAAATGTGTCAACTGTTGGGTTTTGAGCATTCCTCACACTCCTAAAGTGTACATGCAACCCTAGAAACCTTGGATCTATGTTTTACTATGACACATGAAAAATTGATTTTCCAAGGTTCATGACCTATCTAGCGAACATGGGGAACTTTTAAACATAAAAGATAGTAAGAAATACATACCTTTAGTTGTTTGGATTCCTTGAGAACCTTGTGAGCCTAGCACCTCAAGTGTGATGCCTCAAATGTCTCACACAACACCAAATACATTTGGAATAACCTTGAGAGAAATAGAACACTTCTAAAATCGGCTATGCCCTCTTGTTCTCAAACTAGTGCCGATTTTGGTTGCTCACATATTCCTTTTATAGTGTGTCATAAGTAGGGTTACACCATGTAAACCCTAACTTGACATGACTCTTCATTTCCATGATCCATGGGTTCAAAGACACCATGGAGCATCCGATGGGTTTTAGCCCAACTTGATAATCCATGAAGCAATATCCCACTATACAAGTATGGGTGATTTACACAATCAACCCATATATTTAATTAGTCTTCTTTTGATCACTTAATTAATTCCAACTTAATTCTTGATAAATACTAATTAAATAATATTAGAAATATATTAGTAATTATAATATATTAATAAACCTTATGTGTTATTTCTCTCATTTTGGTCTATCCAAATGCATGATGCCATGTAACCCAAATGGACCATGCTAATCGGGTCAAGTACATTCTAGAAATAGTTATGAACTTAGACACATAATCCAACAGTCTCCCACTTGGATAAGTCTAATAAATATATCTGCAAGAATAACTTCAGGAACCGACCAGCAATCGTAGCTCTTTCAAGGTCTCATGGAACTAAGATGATGATGATATGCCATTTAAGATAAGTCATCATATAATTCTCTATTCTAGATATCAACCAGACAAATATATGGAACAATGTCTTACTTATTGTCCAACAGTTTGTTTCTCGATTTCCGATTTGTTTGACATAGAACTTATTTGAACACATCAACTTAGTTCTGACCGGGCCCGATACATGGGTCTACACAAAATCATCGAAGGGCCCATATGTCGCTTCTAATCCAAGAAGGAACAGATAAACTTCGACACATATTCTTGTTCTACTACTTGTTGAATCATACACAAAGGCACGTTTTATAACATCGAGTTACCAATGCGTTTACATACAATCAATGTATAACCAACTCATAGGCAACAAGTCATATCTCTAGGTTTGAAGACTTATACGATATTACCGTGTCACGATCACTTGAGATAAATTCCATGAAGTGATACCAGTGAGCGTGGGTTGAATCTAATACTCATAACTTATGAGCACTCATGAGTGTTGTAGCACCAGTTTGTCCAACATCTTTGATATCTACAAGCCATCCTATGACAGTCTTGATTCATATCTACTTCCAACATATGACCGACTATGGATAGTTTGAATAACTTAGTCATTCGGGAAGAGCGACTTAGTTATTCTGGAAGTCAAAACATGCAAAGTGAAACACAAGAATAATCGAATCCAATATGGTCTCAGAACTTATGAATATAAATAAAACATCTTTTATTTATCACCATATTGATTACCCATCATTCATTGTATACTTTTTCAAACTATCAACTTTATACTTGAATTAAAACAATACTTGTCCCATGCTCCAAGCATGTACACTATGCTTTTTTCTAAACACTAGTCATGCCATACACAAAGTATGCACACTATGTTTTTCCAAACATTAGTTATGCCATACATCAAGTATACACACTAAGTTTGTCTATGATATTTATTCTGTGAAATAGATCAATTGAACATAATTCCAATGATACTCATTTCACAATCCCAAATCCTTACCGCAAATGCATGAATTCAAAATCCATGCCATTTACCTAAATCTGCTAGATTCTAAACTTATATGCATTGGTCCTCTAGTAACGATTATGCACAAAGTCACAAAGACTTGTCAACATACATTACAGAGTATTCCAATGGAGATCAATTCTATGGAACCGAAGTCTCATATTCAAATTTCATTGTCTTTGAACATTCTTCTTGCATTATGTTTCCTAATCTTACATAGATTTAATGAATAACTTCCACCTATGGGAACATTTCCATATTCCCCTTTTGACTATTACTCCTGAACAAGGGTTGCCTCTTTTCAGAATATGTCAATATGGTCTTTCCAAAATTAACACTATACTTCCAACTGTCCCCAAGCAACCAATCTTTGGTAAACCTTAGATTGTCCTCAACAATTGCTTAATCAAATTAGTCATATCTAGTTTTAGTACTTTTTCCCTCTTAGTGCTCTGGGCATTTGGAAAAATTTAGAACATATGAATATTATAGCATATGCAATCTACCCTATATCCGAAGCATATGGGACACGATTCATAAAGACATGATACTAGACCAATATTTTTCTATTTCTATTTGCCAACTTCTTATAACTCAAATTATGAAAAGGGATGCCGTAATCATAATCAAATTTTAGAACGCAAATAATGGACCCATATATAGAATTTCCTTATGTTGAGCCATTCCAACATGAAATTCATATATATATATATATATATATATATATATATATATATATATATATATATATATATATATTTATCTTTAACTAAATATGATTAAAACCTCAATCTAAGCTTTTAGAATTGAAGTGAAGTATAATTTCTTCTCCCTTAATTATAGCAAAACAACTTTTTCCCAATTGAAACCTTTTGTTTTTTATAATTAACATTGTTAACTTGCAACACTTATTACAATTATCATGCTACCACTTGCATGATGATTATTAACATGAAGCTAATGCTCCCTCTAGCTTTGACATGTACTCAGAAACCTGCTAGACTTCTAGAAATCAATACTTTATTGACCTTCTTACCGAAGATCATATTTCTGATACGAGATGATTTGATAAAACTTTATCAAAATCATATACCTTTCCTTAGATAGCATACATGTGTGTCTAAACAATTTCAGAAATATGAAAAGGGATGTTGTAATGATAGTCTTAATTGTTTAGACCTTTTCCATTTCTCACAAGACCATGTTAGTGTGTCGGTTAACCACACACGCTCCATTAACGAATTTGAGAATGCAAATATCACAATTGCTATCTAGTTAAAATCTGCTTAGTGAAAGCGTTTCCTCACCATCATTTTCATGAATCGGAGAGAAACCTTATGACACTTAGATTTTCTGGTGTGCTAGTGATAAACTATATGTTTTTTTTTTCTTCTTGATTAGATCTGAAAGTTTTTCCAAGATCTATAAGACTCCCACTATCCTCTTGACATATAAGACTCACTTGCCAAATATTCAAGAGATAGTGGGGATTCTTTATCAAGACAAACACTTCACATAATTAGCCTTTGTTGGTCTTTGTTTTATCCAAAGCATCACAACTAACCAATTTCAAATTTACAAGAGTAAGACACTTTTTACTCTTACATTTGACTAGTGTTAATAAACATTCTTTAAGATGCGTCACTCAAATTACAATCTTGGAGTATGACTCTAAAACTTGTTTTTGGAATGAAGTATGACTCATCTTCTTGATTTAACCACTTCAACAATTCATGATTCCTCTTCTTAGGCATAAGAATGCACTAAGATGTCCTTAGAGAACTAATTGTGATATGGTTTCTTAATCATTAAGATGATCACTAAACATGATACTAAAGTACTCTCCCATCTTTTCATATTTGAGAAACTTTTATCCTTCTGCCTAATTTGATTATTCTCATTCGTCCTGCAAAACATTGAACTTTTTTCAATGTTTCAGAATTATACTTAAACTGGTAAGTATAACCATATTACTAAACATTAATAACTCATGACGAATAATATTATCGATCTTTTGTGGTTGACTTGACCAGTGCACAATAATGTGTACTCGATCCCCTTAGTCCTTCACTTGACTTACATATAAATGTGAACAAGGAATTAGTCTGAATTTTCCAAAGCCGAAAGTTCTCATTCATCATACTATACAACTTGCATGATTCCAAGTTTCGGTCCAATTGAAACCTTGGGTGATGAGAATCCTTCCTTATTTGATAAATTTAGACACTACCACAAATGAAAGAATCAAATTCACATTTCCATTATTGCTAGAAACATATAAACATCAATTTTCCATAAAAGCCATTGCAAGGAGATATAAACTAAAATAAAATCAAAATTTTATTTATTTATAAAATGCGGAAAAAAGTTTTCCCTTACAATGTAGCTTTAAATGAAAACTATGATGTTACATATTTCGTAGCAATCTATCATAACTCCTAAGTAGTAGCTCAAGAATCCGATCTTCGAACCACACAATTGAATTCCATCTTCGCGATCAGATTCAACATACTCTTTCTTTAAGTGTCCTTCCCTTTTCTTGATTCTGCCAAACACCAAAATGTAACCGAGTCACATTTTGTATTAAGAATCATCAATAAGGAACATAACAGAGTTAGATAGTGGACTTACCTGAAGCAGAATCAAACTTTCTAACTAGATCTTCTGTCGGATCTTTCAGGTAGTTAAGGCAGCTTCGCAACCAATGCCCCTTCCTTTTTGGCAATAGAACTAAATGGACCCTTGGGGAATGGTACATATGACTATCTCATACTTAGCCTTTCTCTTTACCATCAGGTCAACTGAGTTGACTATGGCCGATCCCTTTCCATTGGGAAGAGAAAGCTTTCTGGATTTAATGTCACCAATTTGTCAATGTCCATGGTAGTTTGGGAAGTTGATCTACTAATCAAATTTCTTTTCCAGAGCTCCACATCATTTTTGATTCAACAGCACCAAGCAAATAGATAAGATCATTAAGGGTCATGTCATAGTCTTTTACATAGTAGTCCCAAAGGACACTCACTATGTGACTTAGAAAGTGATTGAACAACCAACTTTCTCAAGACTTTGACACCCAACTCTCTCGGCTTGTCCATATGTGACTTCATCTCCAAGATGTGATCACACATAAACCTTGCTTGCCAATAGGGCTTGAGTGAACTTCAACTTGTGAGTTAGGGAGGATAATTGGAGGTGGTAGAGGAACTGAAGTATCATTTCGATGATCCAGTCACATGACATCATCTTCATTAGGAAAGCTTATTCCAAGATTTTTGGGAAGATCATAATTATCTGAACCAGACATCTTTTGGGAGATATTCAAGGTAGTTGATTTAAATTCCGTAATACAACACCCAATATGAAATATTAAGGCTAGGACCCAACAAAATATTTTATAACTTGGAAGAAGGATACCGTAATCCATGCTATAAAATATTTGAAGGTAGGTGAATGACGAATCACCAATTTCCACCATGAAAATGAAATAATTTAATTAGGTTTTAGTTGGATTTAAAAATCCTAGATCTTTTGACATTCATTGAACTTCCAATGGCATGTTTCAATCTCGAGTGTGCCCTTCAGGTTTTGTGATTGGGATGCCGAAGATCACAAAACAAGGTGTGAAGTAACCATGCAAATTACTTGGTACTCTTAATGTATTACCCCTCACTCGATGTGTTGGTTAACCATATGTGCTCCATCGATACTATGATAAACATTAAGTTACCCTTTGCCTATCTTGTTAAGCCCAGCTAGTGTTCCGGTTAACCACACGCGCTCAACTAACCGATTTAAGCAAAGTGCAAAGTGTAATTTCGTGGGTTAGCACCTTATTCACATTTTCCTAAAGTAAATATGATTGGGAATTATAAAAACATTTAGTTACTTTATATTCAACATTAATACTTTTAATTAAGGGAGAATTCTAGTCCTTGTCCTACCCATTTGGCTAACGACCCTCCACCAATCAAGGAAGCGGTGGGTGAGAGTGGACACCCATTATGCTGCCATTTTATCGGCAGCAACCTTATACCCCCTTATAGACTGGATTTGTGAATGAGGCCTACTAACGGTAAAACGGCTTGTTCTTATACATATATAATTATTGTTAACTTTTTATATTATAAAGTATAAGGGTTGAATTTTAACTTTTAAAATTCTAGGGGTTGGAACTTAGTTTTTAAAGAGACTTTACATGTTCCTAAACTTGACGGCAAGTTTTGTAACTTTCAAAACTTTTCATTTTTCATAACTTATGTGTTAATTGGTTTATTAAAATGAGAGACTTTTCATTTTATATAACCTACGTGTTTCTTTAATGGACTTTAAAAGTGTGACTTTTGGCAATCCACAACTTGAGGACAAATTATGGATTCCATTAAAAAACATAATGATCAAGAATTAAACTAACAAGCAAGTTACAAATAACTCCTATGATATTCCAAACTCATAAGTTCATGAACATGAATATCAACAATTTCAAGAATCATAAAATTAACCATATAAAACTTGAAATTTTGATAATAGCTATTGAAAATGGATTAGCATAACCATTAAACCATCTAAAACAAGTTTTATAAGACCAAAACAGTTTAGGGTAATGTTTCTAGTCCATTTCCAACAACAAAAGTCGAAAAATAGCATTTTGGGGATCCTACTCATCGAGTGCATGAACCTACTCGATGAGTAGGATGAGTTTGTGCTTGTATGCATCGAGTCCCCCCATGGACTTGGCGATTCCACTATACAGACAACAAGTTTTTCATCTTTTTTCACAATTTTGCATCAAATATCAAGCAAACAAGCCTAGGCTTTGATACCACTCTTGGGTTTTGAGCATTCTAACACTCCTAAGGTGTACATGCAACCCTAGAAACCTTGGATCAATGTTTTATTATGATACATGCAAAATTAGTTTTCCAAGGTTCATGACCTATCTAGCATACATGGGGAACTTTTAAACATAAAAGATAGTAAGAAATACATACCTTTAGTTGTTTGGATTCCTTGAGAACCTTGTGAGCCTAACACCTTAATTGTGATGCTTGAAATGTCTCACACAACACCAAATACATTTGGAATAACCTTGAGAGAAATAGAACACTTCTAAGATTGGCTATGCCCTCTTGTTCTCACACTAGTGTCGATTTTGTTTGCTCACATATGCCTTTTATAATGTGTCATAAGTAGGGTTGCACCATGTAAACCCTAACTTGACATGGCTCTTCATTTCCATGATCCATGGTTTCAAAGACACCATGGCGCATCTATGGAGCATCCTATGGGTTTTAGCCCAATTTGATAATCCATGGACCAATAGCCCACTATACAAGTATTGGTGATTTACACAATCAACCCATATATTTAATTAGTCTTCTTTTGATCACTTAATTACTTTCAAATTAATTCTTGATCAATACTAATTAAATAATATTATTAATATATTAGAACTTATAATATATTAATAAACCTGAAGTGTTATTTCTCTCATTTTGGTCAATCCAAATGCGTGATGCAACTGCAACCCAAATGGAGCATGCTAATCGGGTCAAGTACATTCCAGAAATATTTATGAACTTAGACACCTAATCCAACACCAACATAATAAATGTGTGACCCTATAGTAACATATGTTATTATCAACATCACTCGATAATGATTCTTAGGAATATGGATCCAACAATCTCCCAATTGCACAATATTCATTTGAGACTGGCATAGATAGTAGTTGGTGTCTAGCAATGGGCTACTACCCTTAACAACTCAGAGGTTTCCATCTTATCAATAGCCTATTCTACCAGTTCAAAGCTACAATTGTTACTAAAGTGTGGTATTAGATATTCCTTTTTCTCATGAATCATGTTGAACATGGGATATGGATCGTGATCAATCTCATTTGGTGTTCAAATTTTAGTAAGCCCTTAGATGTCTAACTCTCAACGAATAAGAGGAAATAAATCTCATCCTGACTACATACACTTATCATGTAGTTCATGCTATGCCCAATGATAGCCCTTATAATTGGCTTTTACGGAACAATGTTAAATGATGTCCAAGCACACACTCAAGTCCCAAATATGTTTATTGGGTCAAAGAATACAAAGATACAACCCTTTATCAAACATAACTTATGGCTACGACCCACAAAGTGATTTTGATGTAGGTAAAGTCCAATACTTATTCTCCTAATCAAGTACCAATGAAGTTGGTAGCAACTCTTGCTATTTTCATCTCCATGAAAATCAATTAATCCACTCATAATAGTCTTACCTCATAGATGCTCCCACAACTATGAACGACTGTGAACATGTAGAATAACCAAAGTTATTCATGTTTTAAACATGATAATATAGAACACAACAATTATTTAATGAAAGAATATATCCAATATATCAACTCATACAATATATGTTGGTTGTATTATTCCAATATGAAAATACTAAAGTTCAATCAAATATATCTATTTAGGAAAACAAGACTTGACAAACTTGATTTGTATAAACTTTACGAATACAAACATTTTCACTTTTGTATATATAACTCATATATAGAGAAAACTGTTAAGAATGTATTAGATGCATAAATATGACTTAGATACCAGTACTTGCGTAATAGGATTATTCATAGTTCTAATGAACTATATGTTAAGCATCTTTGTATGTGGTTCCCCAAACAACAATTTACTCTAACTGTGATGTCTAACTATAATTAAAATCTACATGGAACCACTATCTATGTAACTTTCTCTTCATTTGAAATAAGGACACACCCGACTGTGATTGAGAGTCATCTTAATCTATTTGGAAGTTCAACATATGTATAACAGCTTAAACATAGTTTTCTTTCAAATACTCCACAGATTAGGAATATTTCTCCAATTCTTGCAAGTACTTTAAGATAAGGAACGTTACAATACTCCGACTAGCTTTATAGAAAACACAAGAGTCATCTGGATTTATAATTAAATCACACTATATAATTATCTTATAAGAAAGAAGGTTCTTACTTTGAGATGTTAGCCTAAATCTGAAAGGATTTTCATTCAAGTATGTATTTCTCCTTTGAAAACACACTTACTCTTTATATTTGAAATATATCGAGGAAGATTAATCAAGCCCATACTTGACTATCATACATGAATGCATCTCTATGTATTTTATTAGTTTCTTATCAACTACTGAATACGTTTAACAACTGTTGAAAAACCTTGTTAGTTCCAAACTATGATGCATTTAGCTTATGGTTCGTTTGCTCTTAAAGTTCCATATTGCTCCCAGTAAGAAAAAGTACTTTCTAAGTATATGGCTTCTTGAATGACAATAAGTGGGATTGTACAAACTTCATCCTCAACAATCATTTAGGATAGTCTACATAAATGAAATTAGTAGATGCTATAATTAGTTAAGCTTATCGTCTAACTGGAGTTCCATAACTCTATACATTTTAGATAAGGATAAAACTTTTCATCCTTAGTCTAATGAAAGTATTTAATCTACTTGTTTAGTTGGAAATGAAGGTTCTCTTGATCAGATTCAAATAAGTATGAACAAAAGGAAAAACAAAAGAACAAAAGAACAAAGATTAGCACAAAGATGTTTTCACTAAGAAAAGTGTTCTCACAAAGAGAACGGTGCACAAATCACTCATAAAGACGATCAAAAAGATACATTAGGTTTTGGCCCTAATGCATGACTATATATGATTACAATAAACTAATATTCCCTTTATTTAGGGATGTAATCTAGTCTACGTATAGTCTGGTCCTAATCACTAAGATTAAGAATCAGATATCTATTAAGTAAATACAAAGCAATCTATAATTACAATATATCTAACCGACTAATATACAAAAGAATCGGACTACATACAAAAGATCATGTTGTCATTGAGATAATGTAAATGTTGGTGTTGTCACTAATGTTGGTGCTAGCGTTGGTGCAAATGTTGGCTCTGGCGCTGGTTTAGACGCTGGTAGGCAGTGTGTGAAAGATGTTTGACTCAACAGATCATAAGGTGTGACCTTATAATCTCCCTAGCTGATGATGTCAAAACTAATCGTTAAAGTTGTCATCAGGATAATTTTTAGAAAACTTGCCTTCTTCTTTTAAAATTTATGGCTTTATCCACTTGAATTCATCAATATAAACATCTTCTAATTGTTTGTTGAGTTCAAAAGAGATCTGCACATGATATCCTCATTCTATAACCCATGCATTCACTACGAAGATGAAACAAATGTTTAGTAAGAGCATCAGGAAAGTAAATAGTGAATTGAAATCACATTTAATTATAACTATAAAGATAAAAAAAATATACCATGTTCAGGCTCGTATGATGAACATTGTGTTAAGGAAGATGGTTGACAAGGACCAAATAGACGAAGATACTTTGTATGTCTGTACATTCTTGCCTTTGGACTTTCAGTTAAGGAAGATGGTTGAGAAGGACTAGATGAAGGCACTAAGTTCAATTTCTTGAGTTTACTGATTAGTTGTTACATTTTCAATTTTACTTCCTGAGCATTAATACATTTACGTTTATCAATAACGTCATGAATATGGATCCACTCGTTGTATCAATATTTGAAAAACTCATGGGCATATACGACTTCATTGTTTTCATACTCCATCCTCTTTCTGATCAAACGAATCTTCAGCGATTCATCCTTGGGTTTGGTGCACCTGACCTTAATGATGGGATTAGGCATAGTTCTTCAAACAATAATGTCTCCAAACGTCTTTTGTGTAGCTCATAAACCCTTTCTCGCTGGGAAGCAATGTTGTTGAAGCATCGTTGAAGATCATCACTTTGAATATTTAGTCCTCCATCAGCTGAAGCATGCATGAGAGCAAGATTGATAGAGATATGTTTTTCATTGTCCTTTCTTACTGAAGCATGGTTGTCTAACTTGATTTCCCTAACTTCTTCTAATGGAAGTCTCTATTTTTCATCCAAATCTTCCAAAGTACCTATCAATTTTCTTTTCATGGAAGGAGGAGGAGCTGAGAAACTATCAAGGTCTAAGGAACTACCAGGGGCTGAGGAACTACCAACTTCAATATCATTAGCTCCCCCCCTGAGAGAAGATCCTTTATTTTTCTTAGAATGACTTGATCTTCATCAAACTCAACATCACTATAAGAGCTTTGAGGAATCTACCCCTCAGAGAATGCATCAGGATATATTAAATTTAAAGGAACAACAGTTTGTGGCATGAAATCCATATCCTGAAAACCTTCATAGTCTTCACCAGTGTCAGAATAATTATTAGTGTTCTAGTCTTTTTTTCTAATTCATACAAACTAAGAATAGTGATAGCCATATCTTGATTATCTCCCCCTTTTTGGCATCATCAGCCAATGATATACAAGAGGAGTTTCATGAGGAGGGTTGTGAGTGCAAGGAGGAGGATTTGATGGACGAGGAGATTGAAATTTTGGAGGAGGTGGAGGAGGATTCTTACCAGATGGGGGTGGATAATGATCATTATGAGGTGAGTTAGGAGAAGTGTCTTCCAGAATTTCATCATCTTCAATAAGGGAATAGTACATTTAATTTTAGCCACATAGTTATCAACTTTGGTTAGTCAATCTCCAAGAAATTGAGTCTATTGAAAGTTATAGTTGAGAAAGCACCATTGTTCTGAAGTCAGAACTAGACTCCCTTGAAAGGTAGCAACATCTTGAAGGGAAGATGGCAGCGGAAAGGAAGTTATAGCTTTGTGATATGGAAGAAGACAAGAAGGAACCGTTGAGGACCAAAATAAAAGCACCATGGTTGAAAAATCCAAAGGAATAAAAAGAAAAATATATGCTTGCGACAACCAAACGAAAACAAAAACTCGAAGAAAGCATATATAAGGTGAATTCAAGCTTACAAAAGCAGGTGGAAGGAAAATAAGGAGAAAAGGGAGATTCCACTCCCACCCATAACAACGTAGAGTGGGATGGAGTCCTAATCATGACTCCATCAAAAGAAGCGATTCATGGGAGGCAACTCAATCTCGGTTTGCATTTTCTTTTCCCATTCTTTTATTTTTAGTTAGTTTTGCATTATTTAATTTTTAGGATAAGTAATTTATTTTTCTTCTATTTTCAAAATCAAATGTGAGATCCAACTCATGAGTGGTAATACTTTTAAAGGTTTTATAAAGAAAAAAATGCTTTTCATGAAATTATAGATCCCGCGACGTGGGAATAAAAACTTACAGCTCAGGGCATCAAAAGAGTCCGATTATTTCATTTGTTTAAAACCCATGACGCGAGGGATAAGAGCTAACGATGTAAGCTTCGACGAGCACGGTAGACCCTTTTAATTCCCAAAAAAACTATTTGACTAATATTTCTTTACCACTTATCACATGGGTTCAAATGAGAATCGCACCTTGGTCCCCCACTTGAGTTTTGTGGCCGTACTTTTCCTTCTCCTTTTGTATTTTGAGTTCATCACTCATAATAAGGTAAGGGTTATGTGTTTGAACCCTCTAATTTGCTGCTTTTATGCATTTAGAAGTTAGGGTTTGTTTTTGGGTTTCTTCGTGTAAAATTCATTTGACTTTCTAGGAAATTAGAGTTACATGTGTGCTTATTGGCCTTAGATTGACTGCTAAGGTAAACCCTTAGTGCTACTTTTGTTTTATTTTTCTTGATTCATGAATGATTTCACCTCTGTCGACGAACCAAGCTCACAACATGAGCTATATGTCTCACAACATGAGAACGGGAGAACAAACCCATATTTTTTCTATTTAATACGAATTGTTGTGTTTTTGTTATGGTTTGGTTTGTTAAATATTTTTTAGGTTTAATGGTTCCTAGAAAGGCAACTCCACAAACCCAAGGTGACATGTCCAACCTTCACCCATTTTACGAGTTCCCGAATGACCTTCCATGACAAATTTTGAATAGCTACACCATCAAGTTGAGGTCGCTTCATAATTGAGAATTTGTAATGTCACTAGATATTTATTGGGCAAAAGTAAATGAGATTGGAATCTTGGAATGGTTGAACCCTTAACTTACAAATAATTTGAAGGAAATGGTGTTTCGATAACATGTGATGGTAGGAGGAATTTGTTTTCAATCAAAGAACTGTTTTACAAGGAATTGTGTAATGAAATTTTCTCCAACATTTCTTTTGAAGTGAATATGGTTGATCGACATTTCAGGGGTGCAATCATGTTCCGACTTGGCGGTCATTATCAAGAGTGCAGTTTATTTGAGTTTGTTACACCCCCAAACCAGGATGGCAGAAACGTCTGGGGGTGGATGACTTCATGAATAGTCTCACAACATAATGTACAATAGTGATCAAAGCAAACACAACCATCATAAATTTAATTCAAAATGTTACATTGTATTCAAGTGTTGTATATTTTAAAACTAATTACATTATGATGACCAAATGAATAGTACGATGTCGTAGGGTCCTATCATCAAAAGCCTTGTGACTACCTGTTTAGCGGTTTCCTGAGAATACATGTAGTTTTGAAAAGTGTCAACAATTAAGTTAGTGAGTTAATAAGAGTTTTGTATGTGAAAAATCTGTAATTCTTTCCTTGTAAAATGATATTGTTTGCTCTGAGAAAATCCAATATTTCCTTAAAAATGAGTTGTAGTCTTAAAAACCCTAAGAACAAAAATGTATAAGTATTTCTATACTTAAAACAATATTACGTAGTTTTAATCTTATATAAAACCATCTAAATGCATGGTACCTCGTAAACTAAATGTATCATTGATTTCCCATGTGACTTATTACAACCACGCTAAAACCGAAGTTGGCCTCCTGCAACGTTCTTCAGGCGTCGAAATGTTAGACATTTTTCAACCCAGACCTGCCATTCTAGCTGTAGCTAGCAGCTTAGGTGTGGGATTGTCAGTACTAATAGATCTATACACAAGTATCACACTCTCTTACAGAGATTTTGGTTATAATTTAGGACTTTAGTATGACTCTGGTAGGTACGATGAAGACTTTGTCTCACATAATTCTTTCAACAAGTTTACATTTTGGTGTAATGAAAACCCTTGTATGTGTAAATATTACTTTTCCATAGTATTAATATAGTGTATAATAATTCATTTTATATAATTATTCGTCTTGTCCCAAAATGTTATAATAGTGTTTATGACCAACAAGCTACACCTAGTATTGTTTATTATAAATATTTCTTTGTACCTACACACACACACACACACACATATATATATATATATATATATATATATATACATATAGATTAACATGTTTAGATGTTCATAAATAGCATATATTATACATCTAACACAAGTATATGAAATATTAGTATGATCAAGTAAGTTTTCTAGTTTTTGACTTTTTACATCATCAAACGGTAAATATTGAATATTAAAATTTGTGAAGTTCGTTTTTTTACCTTTTTGTGAAGTTTAATTCAAGCTAACCATATATGTTTACAACAACATATTTTAAGTCAAATCTCACAAAAATGGTACCATAACCTAGTTATGACCATTTTTGTTAGAAAACCCTAATTTTTACATAAAATGATAGACTTTTAGGTTTTCTTTTTGTAAAACCAAATCTTTGGTATTTATACCTAGTTTCATAACATATGTCCAAAATAACATATTATGATTTATATCCAACACAAACGGTGTAATAACTTGGTTATAAACATTTTTACTAGAAAATTCATATTATGTTCAGAAAAACCCTAGTTTTTATAGTTTTGTTTTTATGACTTTTTCTTAAGAACATATAGCATGTTTATACTCATTTTTCATAGATTTATGTTTTAAACAACATACCACACATAAATGTTTATAATACTAGGTAAAAACATCATTTCATGTAGATAACATTTTTACACAACATGAAAGTAAGCATGTATAACAACTTGTACAATTATACTAGTTTACTTGTATTCTCACCCTAAAACTTGGATAAAGATGAAAATGAGGGGTATGAACTCACCTTAAGTGTGTTTCTTGGTGGATAAAGAGCTGGAGATGACAGATTTCAAGTTAAGAACACTTGAAGATTTAAAGATCCTATGGGTATTAACACATATTAATGTGTGTAATTGTAATAAAACTAGTATATATATATATATATATATATATATATATATATGTGTGTGTGTGTGTGTGTGTGTATAGAATCACTAGATTAGTAAGGAAAAACTTACCAAGAAATCAACAACCAACTTAAGGAAAATTAATATTTAAAGGCAAAACTTTTTCTTGAGGATGAGATGAACAAAATGAAGAAGATGGGATGAAGGGAGGGGGAGGGGTGGGGGTTTCGGCCGAAATAAGAAAGAGAGGGAGGGAGAGTGAGGGGGTGGGGTGGGTATGGGGGGATTAGGGAATGGTTTCCTGAATTTTATATTCAAGAATGGCTTTTTCAATTAAATAATACATGTTTTATAAAATATATAATAAACATATAAGACGAAAGTGGTTTCTTTAGTTTATTTTTATAAGATTTGATGATTTTTATAAAAAGTGGGGTAAAAATGATGTATAATTACGTAATTTGAATCATCTAATTTCAAATTATCATAAAAATCATTATCATCAAAAATAATTACACATTACACGAAAGTTAGGATGATTCCTAATTGTTTTCGTTAAAGTTTGAGTGTTTAAGTCAGGTATAGAATCTGTCGCATTTGATTACGTATTCACAAAAAATCTTAATATGTAACATTTCTTATGAATTTGTCATGTAGTATAAGGTTAAAGAACTCAACTACATTTTGTGATGAATATAATTTATATCTAAATAACATATAATTAAATTATCAAGTTTTTACGTTACTAACCCTAATTAGGTTTATATTTAATAATTGGTAAAAAGAGAGGTACTGTGAATTATAACTTTCCAATAGTACATTAGTAACATTAGGGAATATCACATTTCTCCTAAAATTCCAATACAATTTGAGTTGACCATGTTGGCTTTTGTTGACTTTGTTTGTCAAAAATTGATAATTGTCAGATCATCCCCCTGTTAGAAGGAATTTCGTCCCGAAATTAGCACTTAGAGTGGGTTCTCAAGAGTTATGGAAAAGATGTGGGTATTTATGTTTCATTTGGTACTCACATTCCCAGGTAAATTCAGGTCCTCGCTTGACGCTCCAACGAACCTTTACTATCGGTATGCGGCTTGACTTCGTTCGTTTGACTTACCTGTCCATGATTTCCACGGATTCCTCGACTAAGTAGAGACTCTCGTTTACTTCGATTTCTTCAATTTGAATGACAAGAGTCTCATCGGAAAAGTATTTCTTCAAGTTGGACACATGGAAAATGGGGTGCATGCTGCTGAGTTCTTGCGGTAGCCGAATTCCGTAAGCTATCGGGCCAGTCCTGGCAATGATCTCGAATGACCCTATATACCTTGGATTTACTTTCCCACGTTTTCTAAAATGTATGATTCCTTTCCAGGGTTAGAACTTCAATAATACACGGTCACCAACCTGGAATTCAAAGGGTTTGCTTCGTTTATGCGTATAACTCTTTTGTCGGTCCCGAGATGCCATTAGTCGTTTACAGATCGGAGCAAACTTCTCTATCGTTTCCCATATAATCTCACGTCTGGTAAGAGTGATGTTAGACACTTATCCTTTAGCTAGTTGAGTGTAACCCACCTGATCCCAACACAAAGGTGATATGCACTTGTGCCCATAAAGGGCTTCAAATGGAGGAACTTTAATTCTAGAGTGATAATTATTGTTGTATGAGAACCCGATGAGTGGTAAGTAGGTATCCCAAGCTTTACAGAAGTCTCTCACACAAGCTCTCAACATGTCTTCTAGCATTTGAATAGTTCTCTCTCTCTCTCTCTCTCTCTCTTTTCCGTTGGTTTCTGGGTGATAGGCTCTACTCATGTCGAGCCTCGTTCCTAAAGAATTTTTTAGTGATTGCCAAAACCCTAAGGTAAACATACTATCTTAGTTAGAGATAATGGATATTGACATACCATGTAATCGTAAAATCCCCTTCATGTACGTCTTTGCTAGTTTTTCCATTTTGTCTCTCTCATTTATTGGCAGGTAGTGCGAGCATTTGGTTAACCTATCGACAATTACCCATATGGTTTCAAGTCTAGTAGTTGTCTTGGGTAATTTAGTTATGAATTTCATGGTTATCTGCTCCAACTTCCACTCGGGTATATCAAATTGTTGTAGCAAACCTGAGGGCTTTTAGTACTCTACCTTGACCTTGGCGCATGTCAAACACTTTGCCAAATAAGTAGCGATTTCCACCTTCATGTTTGGCCACCAGTATAGTTTCTTGAGGTCTAGATACATCTTGTTTGACATAGGATGAAAAGAGTACTTGGTCTTGTGATCTTTTTTCATGATAATGTCTCTGTACCTACCAAATCTCAGTGTCCAGATCCGATTCAGGAGGTAACGAGCTCTGTTATCCTGGATCTCAAGGTTTTTATCCATTCCTCTCAAGGCTTCACTTGCGAAATTCTCAGGTTTCAAGGCTTCTAGTTGCACCTCCTTGATCCAAGTGGACATATGTGAATGGATATTCATTGTTAATGATTTTACTCGGTGTCAAACCCCAAAACCGATAACGGCGGAATACGTTTCGGGGTGGAGGACGTCATGTACAGTATCATCACAATTGCGTAATAGTAAAAACAAGAAACATACAACCATTGCATTACATAGTGAGTTTAATTACAAGTGTGTTTTGATCAAACAAGAACATGAAATAAGGCGAGCTATCGGTCCTAAGTCCTTCAAGTCTTACTTATATAAATATATTGGTGTGGTTACATTTTATAAAGAATTTATTTAATAAAAATCTTGTCAAAAGGGAACATTTAGAAAATTCTTCTTTTATCCAAAATAGTTTTGTAAACGAAAATCCTTTTTATAAAACATAGTGGTAAATCACATGTGATTTGAACTACGGATAATGAATCACATGTGATTAATTTCTCTAACATGAATAATTTACTTGTATAAATTTCCATAAACATGTATAATTGACTTGTATCCCCCCCTAAAACATATAAAACATTTGAAAGGTTCATTAAAGGGGTATGAACTCACTGTTTATCGCAGGGTTTGAGTGTCAACGGATGTCTTGATTGCCAACGGTCCCTATAAATCATGTGATGACACACAATTGGGTTAGAACTAGGATGTTTCATGCTGAAGCATGATGGATAAATGTTCTTAGGGCTCGACATTACTGAATACAAGTGTCCCATGATCCATACTTAATGATTCATGCAAGTTTAGGGCCAAAAGTGGGCATTTGAGTGAGTGCATAGCCTAGAAATTGAGTGTGCGGCTGAGGTGTGCGGCTTTTAGTCGTTCACGTATCTGTACAATCTTCTCGGTCGTTTCTTGAATGATTTCCGGACCAGTGAGAGCGCTGTCAGGAACTCGTCCTTTAGCTAACTGAGTGTCACCCACTTCAGCCCAGCACAGAGGGGATCTGCACTTCCGGCCGTAGAGGGCTTCGAAGGGAGCTGCCTTGATGCTTGTATGATAACTATTATTGTAGGAAAACTCCACAAGAGGTAAGTGTGTATCCCACGATCTACCGAAGTCGATCACACAAGCTCGCAGCATATCTTCTAGAGTTTGGATCGTTCTCTCACTTTGTCCGTCGGTCTGCGGATGGTAGGCTGTACTCATGTCCAGCCTCGTCCCTAGCGCCTTTTGTAGTGATTGCCAAAATATAGAGGTGAATCTACTATCTCTGTCTGAGATAATAGATATATGGACGCCATGCAATCATACTATTTCTTTAAGGTATGTTCTCGTGAGCTTCTCCATCTTATCCGTCTCTTTGATGGGTAGGAAGTGTGCGGATTTGGTCAACCTGTCGACAATGACCCAAATGGTATCCAACCCACCCGCTGTCTTGGGCAGTTTGGTTATAAAGTCCATTGTGATCCGCTCCTACTTCCATTCTGGTATCTCAGGTTGTTGGAGGAGTCCTGATGGCTTTTGATATTCGACCTTGACCTTCGCGCAAGTAAGACACTTACTCACGAAAGTAGCGATTTCCGCTTTCATGTTTGGCCACTAGTATAGCTTTTTGAGATCCAAATACATCTTATCTAAACCTAGGTGGACGGAGTAGCGAGTGTTATGTGCTTCCCTCATGACCAAGTCTCTGAAACCTCCATGGCGTGGAGTCCAGATTCGGTCCATGAAGTAGTAGGCTCCGTCACCCTTAACCTCCAAATTTTTATCCATTCCGCGCAGGGATTCTCCCGTCACGTTCTCAGGCTTTAAGGCTTCCAGCTGAGCCTCTTTGATATGTGTGGACAGATGTGAATGGATAGTCATCGTCAACGACTTCGTTCTTCGACCAGAATACTCCTTCCTACTCAGGGCGTCTGCTACTACGTTGGCTTTCCCCGGGTGATATCTAATTTCACAGTCATAATCGTTAAGTAGCTCGAACCATCGACGCTGCCTCATGTTGAGTTCATTTTGGTTCAGTATGTGTTGGAGGCTTTTATGATCAGTGAACACCATGCTCTTCGTCCCATACAAGTAGTGTCTCCAGATTTTTAGTGCGAAGACGACCGCTCCTAACTCGAGGTCGTGAGTAGTGTAGTTCACCTCATGGGTCTTTAGTTACCTTGAGGCATAGGCGATAACCTTTCCTCGTTGCATCAAGACACAACCGAGCCCCTGATTGGATGCATCGCAGTATACAACAAATCTTCTGTCCCTTCGGGAAGGGATAATACTGGTGCGCTGCATAGGGCTCGCTTCAGGGTCTAGAATACCTTCTCCTGTTTCTCTTCCCAGTCGAATGATACGCCCTTCTGTGTCAACATAGTGAGAGGCTTCGCAATCCGAGAGAAGTTTTGGATGAATCTGCGGTAGTAGCCAGCGAGGCCTAGAAATTGACGAATCTCCGTAGGCGTCTTCGGTGCTGACCAGTTCTCAATAGCTTTAATTTTTGAGGGATCTACGTGGATTCCTTCTTCACTAACCACATGACCTAAGAATTCCACTCTTCGGATCCAAAACTCACACTTAGAGAACTTCGCATACAATTTCTCTGATCGCAGTGTCTCCAGGACTCGTCGCAGATGATCCTTGTGTTCTTCCTCGCTTCGTGAGTAGACGAGTATATCGTCAATGAAGACGATGACGAACTGATCCAGATATGGGCGACCCACCCTATTCATCAAGTCCATGAATACTGCGGGGGGCGTTAGTCAGTCCAAAGGGCATCACTACGAACTCAAAAAGCCCGTAGCAGGTTCGGAAGGCTGTCTTCGGAACATCTTCCTCAAGCACTCGTAACTGATGATAGCCGGATCTAAGATCAATCTTGTAGAAGTAACTTGCTCCTTGTAGTTGGTCGAATAGATCGTCGATACGAGGGAGAGGGTAGCGATTTTTGACCGTGAGTTTATTGAGTTCCCTATAATCGATGCACATGCGAAACGATCCATCCTTCTTCTTCACGAACAAGACCAGAGCTCCCCAAGGTAAGAAGCTCGGTCTTATAAAACCCTTGCTGAGCAGTTCGCTGAGTTGACCGGATAGTTCTTGCATTTTGGCAGGCGCTAGACGATAGGGCGACTTAGCTACGGGGGTAGCTCTTGGGATTAGGTCAATTCTGAACTCAACCTGACGCTTGGGAGGTAGACCTAGAAGATCCTCCGGAAAGACATCGGGGAAATCGCATACGACAGGAATCTCCTTCGGATCTTTCGTTTTCTGGCTAATGTCGACAACGTGAGCGAGAAAAGTTCGGTATTCCTTACGCAAGTATTTCTGAATCTGAATACTGGAGATGATACGTAGGCTCGTACCAGGTTTATCTCCATAGATCAATAGAGTTTCGCGGTTCGGAAGATTCAGGCGAATGGCTTTGTCGGAGCATAGGATATCGACACGATGGAGACTCAACCAGTCCATACCGACAATGACATCGAAATTCTTGATAGAGACTGGTGTGAGATCGATTGGAAATGAGTGGTCGTCTAACGTGAGGGTACAACCTATGTAGATTTCGTTAGAGCTCTCGGTCTTCCCGTTGGCCATTTCTACGACGAATGTTTATTTTAGTGGTCGAGGGGATTGTTTGAGTAAGTGTTTAAAGTTTTGATTTATGAAGCTTCTTTCTGCACCACTATCAAATAAGACACAGGCATAGGATTTGTTGAGAAGAAACGTACCCGTGACTACCGTGGGATCCGCTACCGCTTCATTGTGATGGATAGCGAGTAACCTTCGAGTTCCCCCAGCATTTGTAGCCTTCGGACAGTTCTTCGTAAAATGACCTGCTTCACCGCAGCCATAACATGTCGGGGTCACTCCCTAACCAGGAACTTGCGAAATAGGTTTGCGAGGGGCTCTGCAAAATCGGACGGTATGGCCTTTTCGACCGCAGTTGGAACACTGTAATTCACGGCAGGGGCCGTTGTGGTGAAAAGGGCACTTGGGACACTTGGGCAGATTCCCACTGTAAGCTTTTGGTGGTGCAGGAGTGGCTGGAGTAGTGGTAGCATGGACCGCCACGATTTGTTGGTCCTTAGAGGAGGATTGAGTTTTCTTGCCATTCTTCCAATCCCAACGCTTCCTCTTTCTGTCAGATGCATCGGGCGGTGCAGTGGTTGTTGTGGTTGTTGTTGCTGTAGTGGAGGAGATTTCGTGGTTGATCAGACTCTGGGCCAATTCCTTGGCGCTGTCGAAGGTGGTAGGGCGTGAGGCCAGAACGTTTCCTTGATACGGAGGCATTAGACCCCATATGTATCGTTCGATCTTCTTGCTTTCAGAAGGGATCATGTTGGGACACATAGCCGCCAAATCGCAGAACCTAGCATTGTAAGCTATTATGTCGGTCCCTACCATCTTGAGGTTCCAGAGTTCCTCCTCAAGTTTCTGAATTTCGCCTCTCGGGCAGTACTCCTTTCTCATGAGATCCTTTAGGGTGTCCCAGCCCATGGCATTGGCTGTGACCAATGAGAGTGCACTGACATGGCCGTTCCACCATGTTAAAGCCCTGTTAGTGAGGGTAGCAGTAGCGAATTTAATTTTGCTCTCTTCGGGTCAAGAGCACATTTCAAATACAGCTTCGGTTCTTTCGAACCATTGGGATAATGCCAGAATTCCTCCAGTACCATTGAAAAAGGTAGGTTTACAGTTCATGAAATCCTTATAAGAGCATCCCTGCACTCTTTGATGGACTTCATCAAATCTAGAGTTACCACCGCTCGCGTCCCCGGAGTTCATTTGGGCCATGACTGCTCTCACAGCCACGGTCACAGCTGTTTGGAACAACACTGGGTCGAACAATGGAGGAGGAGGTGGTGGAGGAGAGGTTTGAGTTGCTGGTCTTCCTCTACTTGGACGCTTTCGTGGAGGCATCTTTTACTGGAATATCACAGGAATGATAGCAATAGTAAGAGTCTATTGCGAAATAGGAATGGGGTGTTTCATGGATTAATTCGACATAATCCAAAAATCAGATTGAGAGTCATAGCAATAGAATAGTTAGCTGCCAATATACTGTATTGATGATGTAATACAAGTTCAAGAAAAATTGACCTAACAGAAGGTCTTACATCAAACCATAGGGAAAAAATGTTGGCAGTCTAGAGGTTTAGTTAGAGTACTTTTTTGAGCTAGTATTATTTACAGACAAGAGACCTACGGAACATTGAGAGAAAAGGCTAGTCCTTTAGTCAAAGGAGTGAGGTAATTAGATGTCTTCTACTGGCGACGGTTACTGGTTGGGTGAACCCTCAGATCCGCTAGTCGACGCATAATTTCCTGAAGGTGTCGATCATGAACCCTTTGACGTGCTCGGAGTTCCCTAACTTCGGCTCTGGATGCAGCCAGCTGATGCTGCAGAGCCTTGTTGGTCCTCCTTGTCCTGTCCATGGCTTCTTCGAGTTGGCGGATGCGAACCGTGTTGAGATTCGAGTTGGCATCCACTTCTACAACTCGACCAATGGCTGCTTGACCCTGCTCGGTATTCCTGGCAATTCTTCGCACCATGATGGGCAGAACTTGGTCCGCAGATCCTCCTTCGCTTATGTTGTAGTAGCATCAGTCTCCATTGTAAAGTAAAGGCTGACCCTGCTCCTTGCTCCACCGGTGTAAGGATATGGCCCACATAGGAGTGGGACCCCGAAATGCCGGACGGGGGTTGGGGTTCGGAGCTTCAGGAGGTTGGTTGTTAACTTCTGGTTCGGTGATGGAGCTATCCGAGAAGCCTTCAGCATGATGATCATCCAAAGGGATCGGGTGATCATCATCTGACTCCTCATCGAGCCATCCTCCATTGCCCTGGTTTGGATAGTACGGGTCGCCGGGTAGGTGGAAGCCAGCCATGCTATCTATGCGAGAAAGGGGAAAAGAAGATTAATAGACATACTAACCTAAATTACTTATAAGATGAATCGTTACTAGTTGTCCCAATACTTGCGTAGTGCATACCAATTACATGCAACCGAAGCAAGATAGTCCTTCGAATAAGCAACCCTAACTCCAGATCCCCAATCAAACAAGAACAGGAAATGAAACAAAGGCTACATATTCTGAGTCTATAGCGCCCTAGCCACATGTAACCGCGGTGTATCCACTTAGCAACTATTGTCCTACCAGTAACGACCCTTTTAGTTATCACATATGTATGTTTTAGAGATACAGAATACTCCTATAGTATTCTTATGCTGGCGGTATTATGGTAGTGTTGGTAAGTTTTAGACTTGTTGCAACATCACAACCAAGCTTAGGCACATGCTAGTCACTCTCATGAAAATGTAGTTGATCAGGCTACATTCCCCCAAATGTGACTATATGTCTCTAAGCCCAATTATGCTATCCAACAATCTTCATACTTTGGTTCTGTTTTAGGGTGATACTGGCTCCTATGTTTTATGCTTATACATATATACTTAGTCAAATCTTTTAGATACTTAACAATATATATTCTTGGTCAGAGTGTCTTAGTCCCGAAGTGTTTATAGTTCGTATATGTTTTTATAGGTTGATATACTTGATTCATTATAAACAAAGCTCTGATACCAATCTGTCACACCCCAAAACCGATAACGGCGGAATACGTTTCGGGGTGGAGGACGTCATGTACAGTATCATCACAATTGCATAATAGTAAAAACAAGAAACATACAACCATTGCATTACATAGTGACTTTAATTACAAGTGTGTTTTGTAATGTTCAACAAATACCAAAAGTAAATCAAAAATAAGCGATGGAGCTTGTAAGCTCCACCTTCTCCAAAAAGCTGCACCTGTAACTGTCTATCTTTGACCTGAGGATACAAGTTATTTTGAAAACGAATATCAGCATAAAGCTGGTGATTCATAAGAGTTTAGTGTGAGATTTTTGTATAAAAACATTAGAACCGATAGTATGAAAAGCTGCATTTTACATTCATAAGTAGTAGAAAAACCTAGAAAATCCTATATTTTCCAGAAATACATTGTGAATGAAAACCTTTCAGAAACATGAAATTTTCATCTTTGAAATCCTTTTATTGTAAAAGTATAATATTAAATCTCCAATAAGTAATGCAATATGATAGTTTATGCCTGAAGTCAATAATAGTGGTGCAAAATTCCTTTAGTGTTAGATTCTTGATTACTTCGGGATATTAACTTAACTTTTAGTTTAGTATTTTAGAGTGGTCATAGTGTATTTCTTGTATGTTACCGATAGTGTGAGAAGTAGAGGACCCCATGACGTTCCCAGTCATGCACAGTGTAGTGAAGTAGTGGCATCCCTGGACCTGTGCGGTTCGGACTGAAGTTAACAGTCGAGATGTAATAGCGTCTGCCCCGTATAGATCTATACATATAGCGTCGTCTTCATGTCAGAAGACTCTAGGCATAGTGCGTAGCGAATAGAGTATCTCGTAGTGGGTTGGTGTGTTATCTGATGATTAGTGCTTTCTCTTGTATTATAGTGTAGTAGTCTTTTGTATAACTCGTATTGTGTTCTCTTATTAGTGTATAGTATCATAATAGAGTGTATTATAGTGTGTAGAGTAGTAGCTATAGCGAGTAATAGTAGCCTTAACTATACCTCTTATAGTTAACTTAGTGTGTATGATTCTTGTCAGTTTAGTGGTTTAAACATCGAATGAAATGAAAATACTCGTATCCAACACTAATATATATGATATATAACTAAGAAATCAACAACAGTCGGACGGATAACAACTACCCTAAGCCCACAATCAAACAAGAACAGAAAATAAGGCGAGCTATCGGTCCTAAGTCCTTCAAGTCTTACTTATATAAATATATTGGTGTGGTTACATTTTATAAAGAATTTATTTAATAAAAATCTTGTCAAAAGGGAACATTTAGAAAATTCTTCTTTTATCCAAAATAGTTTTGTAAACGAAAATCCTTTTTATAAAACATAGTGGTAACTCACATGTGATTTGAACTACGGATAGTGAATCACATGTGATTAATTTCTGTAACATGAATAATTTACTTGTATAAATTTCCATAAACATGTATAATTGACTTGTATCCCCCCCCCTAAAACATATAAAACATTTGAAAGGTTCATTAAAGGGGTATGAACTCACTGTTTATCGCAGGGTTCGAGTGTCAACGGATGTCTTGATTGCCAACGGTCCCTATAAATCATGTGATGACACACAATTGGGTTAGAAATAGGATGTTTCATGCTGAAGGATGATGGATAAACGTTCTTAGGGCTCGGCATTACTGAATACAAGTGTCCCATGATCCATACTTAATGATTTATGCAAGTTTAGGGCCAAAAGTGGGAATTTGAGTGAGTGCATGGCCTAGAAATTGAGTGTGCGGCTGAGGTGTGCGGCCAGATGTGTGTGTGAGGCTGCACACAAGTGTGTGCGGTCGGTCAGTGTGTGTGTGCGGCCGTACACTCCTCTTGTGAGTCCAAATGAAGTGTTTGCTCTTCACACTAAGGAGATTTGAATGTGTGCTACCCTCCTCATGAAGGTGTGCGGCCGTACACCTTCAAGGGACTATGAATATGATGAACACGATGAGTGTTTAAAGCTTGGGATTCAAGTGTTTACCACTAATAAGTTTGAAGATGAACTAGATCACAAATATGAGGCCTTCAAGGTGTTCTTGGTTGAAGATTTTAGAGAGAGGAAGTACAGAGAGGGTAAGGAGCATCCAAATGAATGAATGAAGAAGGTACCCATCTATATATATGTTTGGGTGTGAGGCTGGAGGGTGTGCGGCTGCATACATGGGTGTGTGGCCGCACACACCTCTTTTGGTGTGTTTAATCAAATTCCATGATACAAGACACTTCCCAACACCTCCTAAGACCCATAATTAGACTATATTATGTTCAAAACATGCATTTGAAACGACAAGATTTGTAAAGGATGATGAATTCAAGATTTAAAGGTAATACGTGGACCAATTACATAGGATGAAAGCTTCGGGTTGTCATACTCAACGGCATGAGTACTCCTTCCAACTTAAGGCATCTGCTACCACGTTGACCTACCCCTGATGATAACGAATTTTGCATTCGTAATCATTTAGTAACTCTACCCTGAAAGTTCTAGTATGCTCAATAGTCATATTAAAGTGATATTGCTAATCAACATATGATACTAATGGGTCATACTAAAAACATCTTGATATAATTTATTATCTATTAGAAATTGATTTAATAAAGATTCAATAAAACTCTAATAATTAAAATGGAAATTATATATTTCATGGAAATAATAATTTTCATTAGCAAGTAATATGATGTCACACCCCAAAACCATGATGGCGAAAACATTCGGGGGTGGAGGACGTCATGTACAGTATCATAACAATGCACAATAGTAAAACAAGAAACAACATCCATTGCATTAATAATATAGCTAATACATGTGTGCTCTTTGTATAGTTGTATGACACCAAAATGTATAGCAAAAATAAAGGACGACCCTTGAACATGCTCCGTCTTCTCAAAACCTGTGCTTGTGTACCTGTCTACTGGTTCCTTGAGAATACAAGTTATGTTGAAAAGAAAGTATCAACATTTAATTTGGTGACTTCATAAGTATTTAGTATCTAATGTTTGTATTTGTTTCATGAAAATGTTAGTATACTTCCCATAAAATCCTATATTTTCTACCTAAAATGAAAAGTAGTCTTTTACCCAAGACCCAACTATTTGTATGTTTTGTTCTCTTGAGATAGTGTAAAATGTATGTTTGTACTTGAAATAGTATAAATGTATGTTTTCCATATTTTAAACTATCTTTATTAGTAAAATATTATGCCTTATTCATGTGTGAACATCACTGTATGTATGTAATGGAAGATAATATCTTTTAGTAGTTTTGTTTAAAATAAAACCACTGAAGAAATGTTTGTCTTGTAAACCAAATTGCTTAGCTAATGCTTAATGTGAATGAGGTTATAACCAAACTTAATTGACTAGTATAATACGCGAGGTTCTTCAGGCATCGATAGGGATATGACATTTGTCACCTGTAGACCTACCGGTCCCAACTGTAGCTAATAGCCAAAGTGCGGGATTGTCAGTACCGTATAGATCTATACACAAATTCACACTCCCCCTCCAGGACACTCTGGTTATAAAACATGACTTATCAAGGATTTTTCTAAGTACCATGAAGTAGTATTTCACATTTGTCACACCCCATAACCGGAACGGCGGAAATGTTCTGGGGTGGATGACTTCATGTCAAGTATCACAACATATGCAGTATAGTAATCAAAGTACAACAACTATTGCATTAATAGTAATAATTTTACATAGTTTACATTTCATAGCAACATCAAAGTAATACAAGGAATAATATATGCAGCTCGGTACTAGGCTGTCTTCGCAAAAGCTCCCGGGATGTACCTGGCTATCGTTGACCTGAGAATACAAGTTATTTTGAAAGCGAGTATCAACATTTTTATAATGCTGGTGAGTCCATAAGTATTTAGTGTCATTTGTATAATATACATTTTTATTCAAAATAAATTTATGAAAGATAGTAGTTTAAAAACTACGATGTATTAGTGTCTTTACCAGAAAATCCTATATTTTCTAAATAAAAGCAGCCTTCTACCAAAGACCCGACAGCCTTATGATTTAAGAAGTAATTTTCCCCAAATTACAATCATTACCAAAAATACAGAACTGACTTTAAAGAATAAGGATAAAATCACAATTAGAAATACTAGGGGAAAAATAACATATGCCTCAGCATTAACACTGCCGACTAAGGCAAAAGAAATCATAGACTGCAGGAGAGTATCAAATGAATGATACGCCTGGCTCAGTCTAACAAAAGGCAGCACAGACTCTAGACAGTATCGAATGAACGACATAGCTAAAAAAGTCTAAAACAAGGAAATACAGACTCCAGACAGTATCAAATTAACGACACAGCTAGCAAAGTCTAAAACATCCGGTAATCCTAAGTGGGCTGTTTCAAAAATACCGTATTACCTTAAGGCCATGAATTATAAGGTAAACATGGAGATACTCGTAACCATACTGATTGACAATAGAGTACTTGACGCCCTGCAAGCGTCGGAATGAATGTGACATTTGTCACCCCTTGGCTTGGTCGACCGGGGACTGTAGCTAGCAGTCAGAGTGTGGGAGTGTCAGTCCCATATAGATCTATACACACGATGCCTGCTCTCCCTCCAGTAGACTCTGGTTACCAAATTGACAACGGTGGAATCTGTGTCCTGAAGATGCATCACGTATTTCGAATTCTATTATAAGTATTGGAATAATGATATAGACTCACGAATGAACTGACTCCTTTGGAATTCTCTGAACTAGAATGTGTGACTAGAATCTCCTAACAATTATAGTTACTAGTGTCTCTGATCTATGAATGATGAATGGAAGGATGCCCTTGCTACCCAAGGGAAAGGAACTGGTCGATGGAAACCTTTATGTCCATATATGGATACATGATAGATATAACTAATGTTTAAACGACCTTCAGACGAATAACCGATACCCACCAGACCACATCCCAACGAGGAAAAGGAAATAGGGAAACTAGCCTTCCTAAGTCCTTTAAACATTATTTATATAACTATACAAATATAGGCATGCATTTAACGAAGTAAAAGCATAGAAGAAACTTTGATGAAACCTTTGGAAAACCTTTACATATAAGAAATTTACGACTTAATGTCATTTTGTAAAAGAACTTTTGAAAATCTTTGGAATCCTTTGAAAAACGATTCATAAATAGCTTTGAAATTGATTTTTAATAAAGAGTTTAAGTGAAGAAAACCTTTGGAAAACCTTTAACAAGAAAGTTCGACTGGATGTCATTCTACAAAACAAACTTTGAAAACCGTTGAAAAACCTTCGGAAAACCTTTCGAATACTTATGATAATCTAAAAGAAATACTCATATTTTAACAAGACTTGAAAGCGAGATTGGAAAATCTTAAGCTGGATAAAATAATTTACCATGCACAAATCCATTTTGCTATACAGTTATCAATCACATGTGATTTATCTAATAAATGTACAGATCAACTTGTATTCCCCCCCCCTGCCCCTATAAAAGCAGTTAAAATCATTTAAAAGGTTAATTCAGGGGTATGAACTCACCTGACGTTGGCGATTCGGATGAATGGACGGTATAGGATGCTAAGTGTCAAGTGAGGACTTGACCACACACGGGAATCCTATTTAATATGTAATGATACATTTAAGTATCTAATTAATCATTTAATAATTAATTAAGCAAGTAAGGATGTCCTACTACATGAAAACACTTTGCTACAAGTGCTAGGAGTAACAAGGGTTGCATATAAAAATAGTATAGTCTCACTTTGGAGTTTACTCCTCAAATGGTAGTACCTAGGGGTGCTTACGGTTTTGGAATCATATCCCCTATGATTTTGCGGCCATAAACTCATGGTTGTGGTGCCATTCGGTTTTGAAGGTCATATATCACTCAAAGAATTATGCTAGACTCGAATCAACGGCTAAGGAAGTGATTCGGGCTTGAAATGGACACCTTTTAAATTTTACGGTCCTTGGACCACTCCCTTGGGAGTTTACGGTCGTAAACACATGAGTTTATGCTCATAACCTCATGTTTGTCATATTTATACTCCCGGGGGTTCACGGTCAAAACTCTGAGTTTTTGTTCGTAAATTCCAAATTTTTGGAGTAGCGCAACTTACGCTAAACACGACAACTCTAATTTATACTTCCTTATTTTTGGTTCGCTTGACGAATATTATTTAAAATATTCCTATGGGCTTATATCCTGTCAAAAATATTTTGGGATAAATTTGGCTAATTTTTGACGTGCTTAATTATGGCGTTAAAACAAACGGAAATTTCGGGTTGTCACATCATCCCCCCGTTAGAGGGAATTTCGTCCCGAAATTAGAGTTTAGGCAAGGAGTAGGCATGAACAATCAGGTAGAGAGATGAGGGTATTTCCTATTTGGTTGGTCCTCACGCTCCCAAGTGAACTCCAGTCTTCACATTTGCGTTCCAGCGAACCTTCACTTAATGGGATGCAGATTTGTTACGCTCGCTTGACTACTCAGTTCGTGGTTTCCTACAGGTTTTTCTACGAGGTTAGGGTTCCCACTGATTGCTTATCACGACGAGCGGGTTTATACAAGTCACGTCTGACAAACACTTTGTCCATGTTGGGACGCGAATAGACTACGGTGGAATTTATGAACTTCCAAAAGTAGTCGAGATATGACGAGGGTCGGACTAATTCTTATAAAGAATCTCGGATGGTCCTAAGCTATCAGAAGGATAGAGCTTTCCAGTACATAGAACAGAAGGTACTTCTATGGTGAGATCATCACTGGCATGATCGCCATTTTGAAGTTCCAAAAGTTCTCTTTTACTGAGGGAGTAGTTCCCAGTTTGGTTATTAGAAGACTCAGGTCGTCTTCGGACTCGTATTTCCTACTGATTGGCTTTCAGAGGTTTTCTGGATCATCGAATGAATTGGATATCTACTGGTATCTATTTGCTGCAGGGCATCTATCTCAACCTAGTGCAAAATGAACCTGCACTTCTGATTCTTGGGATGTTTCTAACGGAAACTCTCAGGGTCGGTGAGATAGGGTTTTACCAGATGTTTCTAACGTACTTCTCATGAATGGATTCTCACGAGGCCTCTCTATAATCGCCTAATATACACTAGTCATGTATAATTAAGGTGGAAAGGACTGTTGACTGACCGACTCCGCCCTAAATCCACAACCATACGAGGAACAGGAAATGTGGCAGCATCACTCACTCGAGGTCCATCCATCTTAATTATACATGGCTTTAACATATATACCGAGCCATTATAGATTTACCTGATGAAATTTTGAATTTTTACAATAGTGCTGCGACTTTCATCTTAACGGGAGAGTAATTACTTTTAGAAGTAGCCTTTTAAATTTTTTGGTTAATTATCTAGGATTAAGAGACGTACCAAAATTCTACCGGGTTCTTTGATGCTTCTTCCTAGGTATTATGGTTAGACTCCTCCTGCGCCCTTGTCACTTCTTTCAGTTGGGCAGTCCCTCCTAAAGTCTCCAATTTCACCACATAGGTGGCATACTGGACTGGCCCCCACATTGGTGGTTGATGTGATGAACTCAACCGGGGCTCTGCAGGTACGAGAGGTATTTCCCTTCCTGTTGCACCTAGCACACAAGAGTTCTCGACAGATACCACGATGATGGTAACTACATTTACTGCAGTGGGGGAGGCTTCCTAGGTATGGTCTTCCAGGTGTCGGGATGGAAAGGTTGGCAGGGGTATTGACTGTCTCAGCTCGTTGCCCCTCGGAAGGTCCTTGAGCCGAGGTACTTCCCTCCTCGTTCTTGAAATTTCTCTTCAGTGGAGTTGGTTGAGGTCCTTGGTGGCTGGGTACGCAGGTGTCGGCTTCTGTTGTCCATTGCTAGGATCGGGAATCTCGATAGGGCTCCTGCTAACATTGACGTTGTTAGCATTCGAATGAGCCATGACGGCAGCTACGGCTGCCAAGACTGCAACTTGGAACGTAGCTTTATCGAATAAGAGATTCGGTTTCTTATCAGCGTATTGGTTACGTTTCTTCGGAGGCATGGTTTTCCTACACGGAAGGGAACACAAGCTGATGAGAGACGATATTTGACTCTAGATGTAACTATCCTTACTATAATAGGCATTAATTTTCCCGTGCCTCGGATATTGGTTATCTGAGTGTTGACCTACATCCCTATGATGTAGTCCGGGTATTCAAGGTAGGAGTAAGAGTATCGGTAAGCCATAAGATGGGAGTCATTCCTACTAAGTTATCTTTATGCTGGAAAGGTTCACTCTCCGGCTTGGAAAGACTTGAGGGAAGTTCGGAACGAGGATCACGGAAGAAAAGGGCTCATGAAAACTTATGGCTAAACACCCTCAATCGAGGTTTTGAAGTCCAATCTAATCGTATTACTTGCGATGGGAAATGGCGATTTACCTAACACATATTGTGAGTAGTGAAATCACTAACTCACTAAATTGTATTATTTTATGAGTGTATTAGCGCGACGAATACGAGGAAAAGACACTTCTCAGGGTCCATGTATGGGCTCCCTCTGTCTACCTCTTATCCTTGACTTGGACTAGCGTTGGTTTTCTTCGGGTAGTTACCTAGGGTTCTCTTCTTGTGAAGACATATTGAATTTCTACTTCGTCTTACTTCCGATTCTGACTCTGAGTGTCATCACTTCATGATGGATAATTGGAAATCTCGGAAGTTCAGGCAAATTTCCCACCAATGTCCCTAAAAGGTATAGGCACTTGGTGGTTTCAATAGTCTCGTCCTAGTTCATATATTTCCGAACTGGAAATCTTCTAACTGAACTTCTTCTGGGTCTGAATCAACTCTTCTGTCGAACACTGAAGTGGATAAGGTTTTCTACATGGTTCGTGCGAGAAAGGAAATGTATAAAGAATCCTAAGAGATTATTAAAACATTCCACTGAGTGATCCATATCGAGTCCTGCTACAATTACATATGGTACACAAATTATATATAAGTTAGATCCGATAGGCCTTCGAATATGTGATACTACTCTATATCCACATCCCAACGAGGAAAAGGAAGTAAAGCGAAACCACACATTCTTATTCTATGGGATCTTTATTATATATAACCTTGGAAGTATACCCTCTATAATCATAGGTATATCAATAAGGATATTTTTAGTTTTTCACACAAGGTTATCTATGTATCCTAAAATACCCCTATGGTATTTTAATTTCTTGTTTGATTCTTAACTTCTGAATATGATTCTGGGATTAGTGTGAGTCTTTTAGTGTTCCAAAATACTCCCATAGTATTTTAAACTTTAGGCTTGGCTCTAGCATTCCTATTTGGTAAGTTTCAGATTCGTTGCAACACCAGCATCACTCCCAAGCACACGTTGGTCGCATCTCAAATAAATGTAGTTGATTAGGTTACATTTATTCCAACTTACGATTACATAACTTCCCAGGTTTGACGGTAATGCTCAACATCTGAAGACTTTTATTCTTGTTCTTCTTGTGATACTTAGTTCGGGTGTTTAGATTTTGGATGTTCTTATACTTTGGTAAAATATGGTTATATTTTAAAGAATAATTCTTGGTTAGAGTGTTTTATCTCTATGTATTTATAGGTTGTATATCTTTTATGAGTTGATATACTGAGCTCATTATAAACAATGCTCTGATACCAACATGTCACACCCTAAAACCGGAATGGCGGAAACGTTCTGGGGTGGATGACGTCATGTCAAGTATCACAACATACGCAGTATAGTAATCAAAGTACAACAACCATTGCATTAATAGTAATAATTTTACATAGTTTACATTTCATAGCAACATCAAAGTAATACAAGGAATAATATATGCAGCTCGGTACTAGGCTGTCTTCGCAAAAGCTCCCGGTATGTACCTGTCTATCACTGACCTAAGAATACAAGTTATTTTGAAAGCGAGTATCAGGATTTTTATAATGCTGGTGTGTTCATAAGTATTTAGTGTCATTTGTATAATATATATTTTTATTCAAAATAACTTTATGAAAGATAGTAGTTTAGAAACTACGGTGTATTAGTGTCTTTTCCAGAAAATCCTATATTTTCTAAATAAAAGCAGTCTTCTACCAAGACCCGACAGGCTTATATTTTAAGGAGTAATTTTCCCCAAATTACTATCATTACCAAAAATACAGAACTGACTTTAAAGAATAAGGATAAAATCACAAGTAGAAATACCATGGGAAAAATAACATATGCCTCAGCAGTAATACTGCCGACTAAGGCAAAAGAAATCATAGACTCCAGGAGAGTATCGAATAAATGATACGCCTAGCTCAGTCTAACAAAAGGAAGCACAGACTCCAGACAGTATTGAATGAACGACACAGCTAGCAAAGTCTAAAACATCCGGTAATCCTAAGTGGGTTGTTTCAAAAATACCGTATTACCTTAAGGCCATGAATTATAAGGTAAACATTGAGATACTAGTAACCATACTAATTGACAATAGAGTACTTGACGCCCTACAAGCGTCGGAATGAATGTGACATTTGTCATCCCTTGGCTTGGTCGGCCAGGGACTGTAGCTAGCAGTCAGGGTGTGGGAGTGTCAGTCCCGTATTGATCTATACACACGATGCCCGCTCTCCCTCCAGGAGACTCTGGTTACCAACTTGACAATGGTGGAATTCATGTCCTGAAGATGCATCTCGTATTTCGAATTCTATTATAAGTATTGGAATAATGATATAGACTCACGAATGAACTGACTCCTTTGGAATTCTTGGAACTAGAAAGAGTGATGAGAATCTCCTAACTATTCCTATAATAGTTACTAGTGTCTCTGATCTATGAATGATGAATGGAAGGATGCCCTTGCTACCCAAGGGTAATGAACTGGTCGATGGAAACCTTTATGTCCATATATGTATACATGATATATATATATATATATATATATATATATATATATATATATATATATATATATATATATATATATATATATATATATATATATATATATATATATATATATATATATATATATATATATATATATATATATATATATATTATATATATATATATATATATATATATAATATATATATATATTATATATAATATATATATATATATAGGCATGCATTTAACGAAGTAAAAGCATAGAAGAAACTTTGATGAAACCTTAGGAAAACCTTTACATATAAGAAATTTACGACTTAATGTCATTTTGTAAAAGAAGTTTTGAAAATCTTTGGAATCCTTTGAAAAACCGTTCATAAATAGCATTGAAAATGATTTTTAATAAACACTTTAAGTGAAGAAAACCTTTGGAAAACCTTTAACAAGAAATTTCGACTTGATGTCATTCTACAAAACAAACTTTGAAAATTGTTGAAAAACCTTTGGAAAACCTTTCGAATACTTATGATAATCTAAAAGAAATACTCATATTTTAACAAGACTTCAAAGCGAGATTGGAAAATCTTAAGCTGGATAAAATAATTTACCATGCACAAATCCATTTTGCTATACAGTTATCAATCACATGTGATTTATCTAATGAATGTACATATCAACTTGTATTCCCCCCCCCCCCCCCCCCCCGCCCTTATAAAAGCAGTTAAAATCATTTAAAAGGTTAATTCAGGGGTATGAACTCACCTGACGTTGGCGATTCGGATGAATGGACGGTATAGGATGCTAAGTGTCAAGTGAGGACTTGACCACACACGCGAATCCTATTTAACATGTAATGATACATTTAAGTATCTAATTAGTCATTTAATAACTAATTAAGCAACTCAGGATGTCCTACTACATGAAAACACTTTGCTACAAGTGCTAGGAGTACCAAGGGTTGCATATAAAGAGAGTATAGTCTCACTTTGGAGTTTACTCCTCAAATGGTAGTACTTAGGGGTGTTTACGGTTTTGGAACCATATCCGCCATGAGTTTACGGCTGTAAACTTATGGTTGTGGTGCCACTGGGTTTTGAAGGTCTTATATCACTCAAGGAATTATGCTAGACTCGAATCAAGGGCTAAGGAAGTGATTTGGGGTTGAAATGGACACCTTTTGGAGTTTACGTTCCTTGGACCACTCCCTTGGGAGTTTACGGCCGTAAACACATGAGTTTACGGTCGTAAACTCATGTTTGTCCATTTCACTTGTGCTTTGGTGGTTCTAGGCTATGCATGAAAGGTTCTAGTCATTTATACAAGCATAGGAAGGTGTTAAGGGAACTTAAACACCTTGGAAAGGTTTTTAAGGTTTTGGGAGGCCTTCCCAAACCATAAACTCATCTTTGTCCCTTGTTTACACGTTTTTGGGGTTCCTAGTTCATGCATGTAGGGTTCCATTCCATTATACAAGCATTAGAAGGCATTAGGGGCATCCAAACACCTCTTGGAGGTGTTTACGGTTTTGGGATGAACTCCCCAAACCGTAAACTCATATGAACATGGGGAAATGATGATTTTCGAATGCTAAACTCATCTAGGGAGGGATCTATGCTAGTTATCAAGGCTTAGAATGAACCAAGGCACACTTTGGCACCCATTTAAGGGTTTACGGTCCAAGAATGTTATTGGGCCGTAAACACCTTGTTCTTGGTGTTCTTGGATGATTTCAAGTGTAAACAAGTTTCTATTAAGCACATAAGAAGCTAGGGTAAGATCACTTATGTTCTAGGAGCTTGGGTGATCGTTTTTGGCGGATTTCACGGGATGGATTTATGATAGTTGAGAGAATCCTTGGGTGTTCTTGAGGTTGGAAGTTAGAAAATGAGAGAAAATGACGAAGTGTTATATTTATACTCCCGGGGGTTCGCGGTTAAAACTCTGAGTTTTTGTCCGTAAATTCCAAATTTTTGGAGTACCGCGACTTACGCTAAACACGGGAACTCTAATTTATACTTCCTTATTTTTGGTTCGCTTGACGAATATTATTTAAAATATTCCAACGGGCTTAAATCCGGTCAAAAATATTTTGGGATAAATTTGGCTAATTTTTGACGTGCTTAATTACGGCGTTAAAACAAACGGAATTTCGGATTGTCACAACATTCTAATTAACTTATTTGCATAATATGTATATGTTTCTTGTTCTTGAAAATGAGTAGTGTACTTTTTAATGAAAATTAATAGTATGTATGTATTGATTCATGTAATGTTTCTATGATCTGGAAAATAGTATGAATTGACCCTCTAAACTATACTTATTATAGTTTACTAGTATGTTTGTTTGAACTGAAAATGATTTGGAGAAAAGACCCAATTGCTTATCAAACACAATTAAGTTAAGTATGTCTTTGAAATGAGTTTTAAATACTCATGTATATATTTAGCATGTATAATTATGATCTATCCGACAGTCGGACTAGTGATCCTACACTAAGCCCACAACCAAACAAGGAACAGGAATTACGGTATTAGCAATAGTCCTAAATCTGTTAAAGAATAATTATACAAAAATATACAAATGAATATCATTTTTATTTAAACATAAATCTAAAAGAGTTTAAAAAGACTTTGAAAATGCTTTTAACAATATTTATAAGCATAAGAATTCTTTTGTTTGTTTACCTTCACATGTAAGTGTTAACACAATTATATTGTGTTTTGCTTGTATTCTCCCCCTAAAAAAAATAAAAGGTAAATTCTAGGGTTACGAACTCACCTTATGTGAGTGATTCGATTCAAGGTTTGATATAGGATGTTTTTCCATAAGTTAGATCCCGTAACAAAAATGAGTCCTAATAGTAGTTTACACAATATACATGTATATAGTTAGTGAATATAATCACAAGTATGTTAAGGAAATAGACTAATTTGTAAGTTTTACTTAAAAATAGGAGTGTTACAAGTGATTTCGTAAGGCTGCAATGTGTTTTCGGTCACCCTTGGGTTTTCGGCAACATTAAGATTCAAGTGGTGTGATCTTGATGTTCATGGTGAAACCAAGATGGTGTTTGTGTTTTCGATTGAAGATCACGAAAAAGGAAGGTGATTGCTTGAAGAAATGAAGAAAACGTGGTGTTCTTAGCAAGATCCTAAGGAGATTCAAAGGATTTTTGGATGATAGTTGAGAGAGAAAAAGGGGTTTTTGGTTGATGATCTTGAGAGAAAACCTTGAGTTTTTGGCTGGAGAGTGAAGAAGTGAGGATGTATTTTCGGTTTAGCCTCCATATAGGGTCAAAACTGATGTGATATGTTCATTAAAAGGTGTGAAATCGTGTTGGAATGTGTGTCGAAGGGATATAATTTGTCCTGATTTCGGTCCCTAGCCAAACAAGAACGAGACTAGTTTGTTGCCTAGGGTTCTCGGTCCAAAATGGTTTGCGGTCTCGCACGTATCGGGCCCGGGGAGAGTTTTCGGTCCAAAGTCTAGAAACCATGCGAGGGTTTTCGGTCCTAGAGAGACTTCTCGGATTTATGCAATTCACTTCCAATTTTTGTAACACTTCTAATAAAAGGTTTAAACACATAGGGATTATAAATCTAACTTAATAAGATAGATCAAAACAACAAGTTTGACATTAGTTGACCCATGTTTGACTTTGGTTGACTTTTACAATATCGAAAATAATGGGTTGTCACATATGACAAATTATTTCATAATGTACGAATTAATAAGTCATGTACAACGTTTTGGACTAGGTAAGCCTTTTGTCTTTTAGCAAAAGTCAAAGTTTACATCTTATAAACTTTGAGTTTATAAAATATAAACTTCCTTTTTATTTTCCATCATGAGGGCCGAAAGTGAGGGAGACAAAAAGAGGGATGGCTTTTCACTTAGTTTTTTAAAAAGAAATGAAGCATGTTGCATGCATGGGGGACAAGTTGCTTTATGTACATGCTTGTCTATAGTGGAAGGACCTAATTGTTAAAGAATTCACTTTAAGACAATGTAAATTTGAGGCTTGCATACTTGAGTTGGTTGATCTATTCTAACTCCTCAAAACTGTAACCTCTTAAGAGGAAGTTACTCTCTCCCTTTCTTTCTTGTTTTCTTCAAGATTACTTGCATTTTCAAAACTGTAACCTCTTAAGAGGAAGTTACTCTCTCCCTTTAATTCTTCCGTTGCCATATTTTTCAAGTTTATGAAACAATTTTTTAACTAAAACCCAACACTTGGTATCAGAGCCACCTTGCAAGTTTGGTTAAATTTTTGATTTTTGGAAATCTTAGTTTTTGGAGAATATGGATAACTTGTTTTTGTATGAAAAATAAATTCATACATATTTTCTATGACAAATTTATATTTGTTATTTTATGTAACAAAAGTTTCATGCATCTTTTGTCATTTAAAGTTGTTATTTTATGTAACAAAATTTTTATGTGTATGTTGATGTATATGATGTGCATATACTAGCCAAAGACCATTTTATTTGATGTGTTGTTGTGTGGGTTGTTTTATAAAAATGGTTGTAATAATTTATTTATTCATCTGGTATGTAATAAATTAAATAGATTAGTTTTTTTTTTTAAGTAATAGATTAGTTTTTAGAAATAATTTATTTGTATAAAATTGTAACAAGAAATGAACTTGAAACTATTTTTTGAAGACAAAAGAGCAATTTTCAAGTCTAAAAGCTGTGCAGGATTTTCAGTGACATGTTCTGAAAAGTGTCACTAATGTTGTTTACAAAAGTTTGTTAGACTTTTAGCAACAGTTGCTTAATTTTAGCCTTCAAGAAGTTTTTCCAATCTTTTGCAAGCAATGAGTGTTTACTCAAGTGCGAGCTTATACAACAACATTACAAGAAGTTTTTTGGTCCCCTTAAATGTCCGTTTAGGAATGGACTTGACATGTTTTGTCTTGGCTCACAAAAAAGTGTCCTTACTTGGCTATGTTTATGCACATATCTTTTTATGCATGTTTGTGTTGTTTATTTTATCCAATTATTATGTGTGGTTGATAAATTAATTTTTCACATGCTAAAATAATTTTGGACAAAATAAACATCACATGAAGTTTGGGTTTTCAAAATTAAACATAACATGTAACAAGTTATTATTTTAAAAATAAAACCCGGTTTATAAAATCGTTAATAACGACAAATTTTGAAATACTCCATTATATATTTTAAAATGATGATTTTTGTTACTTATACAAACTTCATATATATATATATATATATATATATATATATATATATATATATATATATATATATATATAAGTAATAAAATGATGTTTTATTAAAGATATATAAGGTTCAAATGCACTCAATATTAATATCGCTTATTAAAATTGAATGACGTCAAATTATATAAAAAATTAGCTTATTATATAGAACCTTTAAAAGTAATTTTTCTTTTGAAAAATGATACCGTGTTTATTATATACATGTAAAAACCATGATATTATATGTTTTTAAACTATAATTATAAAACATATAAAGACCCTTATTTTACAAACCTCAAATCTATGCAATCCTTTTGAAAAACACCTGCACATCTCTTGTATGCACTAGTGAGATAAGGGATACCTAAGCGCTTAGAATCTTTTGTTGGTCAAGGTGTCTTCGCGATTTCTATAACCAAGTTATAGGCCGATTACACAAGGTTTTCAAGTTGGATGATTTGATCGGAAATGTTTTATGATAAAGGATACCAAAGAGAGAGAAATCTGAGGCATACATAGGTTTAAACATGTCTAATTAAATTTGTTATTAGGATCCCATAAATCTAGGAATTATATAGCAAGATATAATTGATAATCGATATCTACCTGGTTGAATTCGAATGGATGGGATAAAGGATATCTAACTATTTATTTGTTTTGCTACTTGTATCCTAGACTTTAAAAATTAATGTTTTTGGAAACTAAAAGGTATTAATTATTAATGATTAAATATTGAAAATACTAAATGAATTTTGCTAAAATTTTGTAGATAATAATTCATTCTCATTATCATGAATTGTCATGTTCTTTAATGACTTAATGAAACAATAACATTCAATAGATACAACTTAAATGAATGGGTTGGTGTCTTAACAGACAATTTCGTGAGAGATATGAAATTATATACACTTAAAGGTCCTAGTCCTAAACTATTTTCTTTGAGCAATTAAACCTAAACATGATACCTAGTAATGGCATCACTGTGATGCTAAAGACTCTTCTAACATCAAGCTAGGAATAGTTTTTCATGACTTCTAGGAAGTTTTAGATAGTTTAACATATATCTGATGATATAACAGGTCAAGCAATATTCCAATAAATATATTGGTATTTTATTTAAACTTAGTTTAAACATTGGAATAATGCAAGGCTAAAGGAATCATCTTGTGTGATCCACGAGGCCCATGTTTTATGGACTAAACACCTTTAATCCCAAGAAATCTACTAAAGCCCACATAGATGGATCTTGTTTCTTTTGTGAAGAAACTGGACACTAGAAGAGGATTTGCTCCTCTTATTTGGAAAGAAGGTCTGGAAGAGACTAGTACTTCTTGTATCTACTAGATAGAACTCATACTTTTCATGTAACACTTAGGTAGTTGGTACTTAAATGTTAAACAAATATTTGTAAATGGTTTGCAGATATTTACTGAAGAGTTGGAACTACACTCTTGGAGTTTAGTTTATTATTTATGCTTAGAACATAAATTACTTGTAATGTAAAACAATATTTGTTTTGGAACAATGTTTGTTTTAATTTAGAATGTATAAATTTTTGTCTCATTTATTTTATTCAATTTTTTTACAATTTAGTCAATCGTTTTTCATAACAATAATATTCATATTCTAAAATGATTAACTTCTATTTATGAGACTAGATCTCTTAATGGAAGTGTGGAGTAAATATCAGTATTCTTATAAATAAAATTAAGTTCTATATGCAAGCACTTTTTGACTTAAACATGTTTTAAGTCAAACTCATCTTTGACATTGTTATGTTTATTATATAAATGACATTCACATATTTCAACTTCCAGAAAGGGATCTTTGAAGACAATTAATGTACTTTTATTTGACATATGTGAACCTTATTTATATGTAAAGGATTCCTAATGATATTTTCAATAAGGTGTAGAGAAAAAATAATTAAGGAACTATACACTTTGGTAAATGACTTCCCTTTTAATGAATGTCTGAGACTAAGCACAAGATACCAAATCAAATTTTTTAACAACTATGGTAGTTGTAATTATATTTTACATGATAAAGCATAATTGTGAAATCTTTTTTGAAGGTTTCAAAAGTTGAGATATTAACCTGTAAGAAGCATCTAAGGCCTTAATGATAATAAAGGATGAATTAAATCTTACTTGGTATGATTTACTTTCTAATCGGTAGAAACATCCTCATTTAATATTTTTGGGATAATACTTCAATCACAATTAATTGTATCTTAAATACCAATACCAACTAATAGGTAAATTAAACAATTTATAAGACTTAGTATGGAAAGGCTCCATCCTTGTCTTACTCAATGTTTTATGGATTTTAAGCCGATGTTCGACTAAGGCTTCTAAACCTAAAATGTACTAAATACATATTCGTATAATGTTCTAAATGTGGCTTAGATTGTTATATGCAAGCCCACCGAGAATAGGTTCTTTTATTCTTGTGAAATCTAAGTTAGTAGAAAGCAAGTTTCCATTAAAAAAGCAAGTGGGAGGTACATGGAACATGAAGCAGCTCAAGTGTCACACCCCAAAACCAGAACGGCGGAAACGTTCTAGGGTGGAGGACGTCATGTACAGTATCACAACCATACATAATAATAAACAAGAAGCAACATCATCCATTGCATTAATAATATATTTTAATACAAGTGTGTTTTGTGTGTATTTTATAAGACATCAAAAATGAATAATCAAAATAAAGATGAGTCTTGAAAGATCCGTCTTCTCAAAACCTGGTCATCGGTACCTGTCTACTAGTGACCTGAGAATACAAGTTATTTTGAAACAGTAGATCAACATTAAAGCTTGTGAGTTCATAAGTATTTTAGTGTCATTGCTTGTATGAAAGAGTTTGAAAATGTTTGATGTAAATGTTTGTAATTGTTTGTAGTAAATGTTTCTATCTCCTGGAAAATCCTATATTTTATACTAAAAAGTAGCCTTCTACCAAGGCCCGAATTTTCTGTATGTTGTTCGTTTGTAAAAGTGTGTATCTTTCCCAAGTATGACTATCATTACGAAAATATAGTTTTCATTACCGTATATGTGAGAAGAACACGATGTGAATGCAATGGGAAAATAACGATGTACTGTAGTATTGTATATAAGTAACTACCAATGTACTAACTACCTTAAACCAATTTGTTAATTAAGGTAAAATGTGATGAGGTTGTAACCATAAATGATTGACTAGTAAAACACGACGATCAAAGACGTCGAAATGGTATGACATTTGTCACATGTAGATCTATACGTCCCACTATAGCTAGAAACAAGGTGTAGGACGGTCAGTCCCGTATAGATCTATACACAAACTCACGTTCTCCCTCCAGGAGACTTTGGTTACAAAATATGACAAAACAGTAGATTGCCATGTCATTAAGTAGTGGCTCACATTAATGTTATAGTATTCTAGTGTTTGTATAGTATGCTCTAGTGTATTGTATGTTCTCTTTGTTCTAGTGTATAGTATGTTCTCTTTGTATAGTGTAGTATATGTTCCCTTAGTTTCTCATAATAGAATGTTCTTTCTGTTTCTCATAATAGTAAGTTTGTATTGACTCATGAATGAACTGACTATTGTATATTTCATTGTACTAGAAATAGTGAGTAGTGAACCTCTAAACTATACCCATTATAGTTTACTAGTAATGTTGTTTGAATGACTGAGTATGTTTGTACCCCTTTGCTACCCAAAGGTGCTTAACTGATGTAAGAACTTTTATATCTATACATATATACATAATATATAACTAAGATTCAAACGACACTTGGATAAACAACCGGATACTCTAAGTCCACAACCAAATAAGGAATAGGATATAAAGTGAGTTATCAGTCCTAAGTCCTTTCAACCATAATGATATAACTATATCAATATAGACATGATTTTGACAATATAAATAAGTTTAAAAGAGTTTAATAAATATTTTAACTTATAAAAGATTTTTAACCATTTCAATGGTAACAAATGACTTGATTTCAGTTTATAAATGTTTTGAAGAGTTTGTTTGAGAAAACAGTTGATGTATAAGAAAATCCACTTGTTTGATAGTTATTAATCACATATCATTGATATAATAACTATAATAGGTCTACCTTTGTCTCTCCATCCGCATAAAAGTATTTTAAAATCATTTAAAAGATAAGTTAAGGGGTATGAACTCACCTGCTGTAAGTGATGTGAATGTAAGATCGATTGTAAGATGCTAAGTGTCAAGTGAAGTCTCGAACAAAAATGGATCCTATTAAGCACATAATGGCACATATATGTATATAATTAGTGTTTAGGCAACTAATCATGATAGAGAATCACCTTAGGGACTAGGAAACACTTCAAACTAAGTGTCAAAATCACAAATGATTGAATAAGGGAGGTTTACGACAACACCATGGAGTGTACTGCCAGCATGTGTACAGCCCATGTCCTATACAGTCCTGGAGTGTACGGTCAAGGAGTTTACGGCTGTACACTCAGGGAAAGACTTGCAAAACGAGGTATTTTAAGGCCCTAACAAGCATTTTCTACGTGTTCACGGTCCTAGGATTGGACTTGAAGTGAGTTTGAGGCCAAAACATGCATCAACATAAGGGTTTACGGCCATGCAACGGTTTACGGCCGTAAACTCTTGGTGTTCATGCTCTAAATGATGTTTGAAGGCAAGGAATCAAGTGTTTATGAATCCTAACTAGAAGATGGAAGAGATACTTACACATTGGAGGCTTGAAGGGGGTTTCACGGTCCAAGAACAAGTAGGTGTTCTTGATGTTCTTGGTGAGAATGTTGAATACTTGAAGATCTAATCAAAAAGATGATTTTCATGGATGAAATCAAAGTGTAATCTAAGATCAAGAAGGATAACAACTAATAAAATGGAAGGAATTCTTACATTTTTTAAGATCAATGTGAAAGCTTGATGATAGTTGAGAGAGAGAGTTGACTTTTCTTGACTTGTAAGTGGAAAAAGTGGTGAAAAATGAAGAAGTATCATATTTGTGGGGTGATTTGACGGTCAGCCAAGGGTTTATGGCCGTAAAGCCTAGTTTACGACCGTAAACTCCAATCCTTGGGGTTTTCCGGCTTGTATGTTGCATACTGAACTCTAGAATATACTTCCTAACATTCCTTCTTGAAGGTACTAGGCTTAGAACACTCAAACAGACCCTTACAAGTCTAAAAGATAGAGATAACAAGTTTGACTTTGATTGAACTGAATGGTTGTACAAGTTAGAAATTTTGGGTTGTCACACCATCCCCCCATTAGAGAGAATTTCGTCCCGAAATTAGAGTTTAAGCAATTACAAATAATTAAGCAAAAAGATGAGGATATTTCAGTTTCATTTGATCATGGCGTTCCCAAGTGAATTCAGGTCCCCGCTTGGCATTCCAGCAAACCTTCACTATCGGGATATGACTTTGCTTCATTTTCTTGACCTCTCAGTCCCTGATCTCTACTGGTTCTTCCACGAAGTTGAGGCTCTCGTTGATCTCGATGTCGTTGAGTGGGATTACAAGAGTCTTGTCGGATAGACACTTTTTCTAGCTCGAGACGTGGAAAGTAGAATGTACGTTACTAAGTTTGCGAGGTAGTTTGAGTTTGTAAGCTACATGGCCAATTCTAGCGATAATCTCAAAAGGCCCTACGTATCTTGGATTTAGCTTTCCACGCTTTCTGAAGCATATCAAGTACTTCCAGGGTGAGGCCTTCAATATAACACAGTCACCAACCTAAAATTCCAACAGTTTCCTTCTCTTGCCAGCCTCGCTTTCTGTCGGTCTCTAGAAGCTTTTAATCGTTCACGGATTTGAACGATCTTCTCTATCATTTCCCGAATGATTTCCGGACATGTGAGTGTGCTATCAGGAATGCGTCCTTTAGCTAACTGAGTGTCACCCACCTCAGCCCAGGACAGAGGGGGTATGCACTTTCGGTCATAGAGGGCTTCAAATGGAGCCGCCATTATGCTCATGTGATAACTATTATTGTAGGAGAACTCGACAAGTGGTAGATGAATATCCCATTCCTTTCCAAAGACAATCACACAGGCTCGCAACATATCTTCCAAAGTTTGAATAGTTCTCTCACTTTGTCTGTCGGTTTGCGGATGGTAGACTGTACTCATGTCCAGCCTAGTTCCTAAGGAACTTTGTAGCGACTGCTAGAACCTTGAAGTAAATCTACTATCTCTATCAGAGATAATGGATATGGGAACACCATGTAATCGTACGATCTCCCTAATGTAGGTTCTAGTGAGTTTCTCCATCTTGTCAGTTTCTTTGATAGGCAGGAAGTGTGTGGACTTGGTTAACCTGTCTTCGGTCACCTAGATGGTATCGAGACCACCCGTAGTCTTGGGCAACTTGGTTAGGAAGTCCATCATGATCCGCTCCCACTTCCATTCAGGTATATCTGTTTGTTGAAGTAAACCTGATGGTTTCTGGTATTCGACCTTAACCTTGGCACAACTAAGGCATTTACTCACGAAGGTAGCAATCTCTGCTTTCATGTTAGGCCACCAATATAGCTTTTTATGATCTAGATACGTCTTATCTAAACTTGGGTGGACGGAATAGCGAGTGTTTTCCGCTTCGATAATGACCAAGTCTCTGAAACCACCGTGTTTTGGTGTTCAAATCCGATCCATGAGATATAAGGCTCCACCACCCTTGACTTCCAAGTTCTTACCATCCCTCTCAGGGATTCACCCGCCACATTTTCAGGTTTTAAGGCTTCAAGTTGAGCCTCCTTAATTTGTGTGGACAGATGTGAATGGATAGTCATAGTCAATGATTTGACTCTACGACTAGAGTATTCTTTCCGATTTAGGGCGATAGCTACTACGTTGGCTTTACCGGGATGATAACAAATTTCGTATTTGTAGTCATTTAGTAGCTTGACCCACCATCGCTATCTCATATTGAGCTACTTCTGGTCGAGTATATGTTGAAGGCTTTTGTGGTCTGTAAAGATAGTGCTTTTTGTACCATACACATAGTGTCTCCAGATCTTCAGAGCAAACACCACTGCTCCTAACTCAAGATAATGTGTGGTATAGTAGACTTCGTGTGTATTTAGCTGTCTTGAGTCATAGGCGATGACCTTACCTCGTTGCATAAGAACACAACCAAGTCCTTGGTTTGATACATCCCAATAAACTACAAAGTCTTCTATCCCTTCTGGGAGGGACATTATCGGTGCGGTGCATAAGACTCGTTTTAGCGTTTGAAACGCCTTCTCTTGTTTGTCTTACCAGTCAAAGGCCACGCCTTTCTGGGTCAATGTGGTAAGCAGTTTCGCGATCCTAGAGAAGTTCCGAATGAACCTACGATAGTAGCCAGCGAAGCCTAGAAATTGGCAAATTTCTGTAGGCGTCTTCGGTGCTGACCAGTTCTCATTGGCCTTTATTTTGGAAGGGTCCACATGAATTCCCTCTTCACTAACAACGTGAACCAAGAATTCGACTCTTCGAATCTAAAAGTCACATTTAGAGAACTTCGAGTAGAGCTTCTCTGATCGTAATGTTTCCAAGATCTGACGTAGATGCTTGGTATGCTCTTCCATAGTACGAGAGTAGATAAGTATGTCATCAACGAACATAATGATGAACTGATCCAAGTAAGGACGGCATACCCTATTCATTAAGTCCATGAATATTGCGGGCACATTAGTCAATCCGAATGGCATCACTACAAACTCGTAGTGTCCATAACGAGTTCGGACGGATGTCTTCGGAACATCCTCCTCAAGCACTCGTAACTAGTGATACCCGGATCTCAGATCTATTTTTGAAAAGTAATTTGCCCCTTGTAGTTGGCCAAAAAAATCGTCGATGGGAGGCAGAGGGTAACGATTCTTGACGGTAAGCTTGTTTACTTCTCTAAAGTCGATGCACATACGAAACAATTCATCTTTCTTCTACACGAACAAGACCGGTGCTCCCCAGGGTGAGAAGCTCGGTCTAATAAAGCCCTTGCTGAGTAACTCATTAAGTTGACTGGATAGTTCCTGCATCTCAGCTGGTGCTAGACGATAGGTCGATTTGGCTACTGGGGTAGCCCCTGGAACTAAGTTGATTCTGGACTCGACTTGACACTGTGCAGGTAATCCTGGGAGTTCTTTTGGAAAGATGTCGGGAAAGTCGCGTACCACAGGGATGTTCTTTATATCCTTCCTCTCTTGGCTAACAACGACAATATGAGCAAGGAATGTGCGACATTCCTTTGGAAAGTACTTTTGGGCTTGAATACTCGAGATGATACGAAGGTTCGTGTCTGGTTTGTCGCCATAGACATGTAGAGTTTCGCTAGACAGCAGATTAAGGCGAACGGCCTTTTCATAACGCATGATGTCGGCACGATGAAGACTCAACCAATCCATGCCGATAATGACGTTGAAAATTTTAATTGAGACCGGCATGAGGTCGATTGAAAATGAATGGCTATCTACAGTTAGAGTACATCCTATGTATATACTACTAGTGCTCTCAGTCTTTCCGTTAGCCATTTCTACAGTGAACAGTTCTTTAAGTGCACGTGATTATTGCTTAAGTAAGTGAGCGTATTTTTGGTTCACGAAACTCCCCTCCGCTCCACTATCAAACATTATGCATGCATATGAGTTATCGAGGATAAACATACCAGTGACCATTGTGGGGTCGGCAACCGCTTCCTTATGGCCTATAGCCAAAACTCTTCCCACTACGCCCATCGTTCCCTGGCTTCGGACAGTTCCTTTTGTAGTGACCCACCTCGCAACATCCGTAGCAAGCCTGACCCACACCAACGTCGGGGACTTGGGTGATTGGCCTTGCCGGAGCTTTTCAGAAATGGGTAGTGTGCCCTTTCCTGTTGTACTTAGCACACTGCATTTCCCGGCAGGGTCCGTTGTAATGGAAGCTCCACTTGTTGCACTTTGTTAAGCTCCGAGCATACTACTTCATCGGCGCAGTAGCAGTAGGGGTTATCATAGCATGAACGGCCACGACCTACTGGTTTTTGGCAGAGTTCTATACCACGTTCTTCTTCTTCTTATCCCAGAACTTCCGGTTGTTGTCAATAGCTTTGGAGGGTTCTGGGATGGCCAGGGTTGTTGTCGTAGTTGGGGTGTGGACTCCATGATCAATGAGCCGCTATGCCAATCGCTTGGCACTATCGAAGGTAGTATGGTTTGAAGCAAAGACATTCCCCTGAAATGGAGGCACCAGCCCCCAGATGTACCTCTCTATTTTCTTTCCCTCTGTAGGGACCATTCCCGGACACAGTGAATCTGGCAGTATAGAAGACTATGTCGGAGCCCTTCATGTTCAGGCTCCAGAGTTCCTGTTCAAGTTTCTGAACATCGCCCCTCGGGCAGTATTCCTCGATCATGAGCTCCTTAAGAGCTTCCCAGCCCATTGCATTTTCCACTATTACAGTTAGTGACTTGACATGGCTATTCCACCATGTTAGGGCTCGATCCGCGAAGGTGCAGGCAACAAATTGAACTTTCCTTCCTTCCGGACAGGAACAGATCTCAAAGATCAATTCCGTTTTCTCGAACCATTGCGAGAGGGAAATGATTCCGCCAGTCCCGTTGATGGACTTGGGCTTGCAGTTGGTGAAGCCCTTGTACGAGCAGTCTCTCGAGTGCATTGGAACATCACCTTGAGTGGAATGCACGATAGTTCCACTAGCACTGAACTGAGCTAGGGCTGCTGTAATAGCCACATTCACCGCAACTTGGATTGCTGTCGGGTTGTATTGTGGAGGAGGTGGAGGTTGCGTAGGAGTTATCAGAGGATTATCCCTTGTTACTCTCCGAGGAGGCATCGTTCAACAAAAAGTTTACAAAGATGAAGATGATAGTAAGAATAAATTGTAATTATAATGAGAGTGGTCCATGGACTAACTCTCCATAGTCCAACAAAAAAAATGAGAGTATGATTGATATGGAGATCTAGCAGTAGAAGTCTGAAAGCACTTGGATATGGATTTCCCCAAAAGATTAGATGACTGTCAATAATATTGGCATTAATGATGTAACAAGTTTGGGAAAAATAACCTAGAAGTAGGTCTTACATCAAACCAAAATGAGAAAATTTTGACAGTACTAAGACCTTAAAAGACTAACAAGTTGAAAGTCTTATCATAGACAGGAAACTAAAACTAGAGCTTTTACATAGACCTAAGTTATATCCAAAACAGAAAGTTGAGTAGGCTCTATCTGTGACAAGAACCACTAGAATGAGTCCTTGATTCTATCAGACGACGCTTTATGTCTCTCATGCGCCTTTCAAATGTTGCTTGACGAGCTCGAAGTTCCCTGACTTCGGCTTGGGTTGCAGTAAGTTGTCTCTATAGGGTCGCATTCTGGTTCTGAGTTCTTTCATGAGCAGTTTCCAGATGGCGAATGCGTACGGTATTGACTCCCGCATCGGCATCAACCTCCATGATTCGGTTGATGGTTGCCCTACCCTGCTCATTAGTACGAGCAACCCTGCGGACAAGAATAGGCAGGGCTATGCCTATAGAGCCTCCCTCGCTCGGGTTGTAGAAGCTTCTGTCTCCGTTGCAGGGTAACAGTTGACCCTATTTGTGACTCCATATGTTCATGTTTGTTGCCCACAGAGGTGTGGAGCCTTGAAATACCGGTCAAGGGTTAGGATTTGGGATTAGAGCCACCAGGGGTAGATTATTAACTTCTAGCTCGTAGTCAAAATCCTCGAGAAAGTTCTTTGCGAAGTCATCATCCAAAGGGATTTTCTTCCTCTGCATCGAGCCATCCACCATTACCTTGGTTGGGGAAGTACGGTCCGCCAGGGAGATTGAATCCAGCCATGTTATCTAACCGAGAAAAGGATGAAATAGATAGTTAATAGACGTACTACTTAAGATAATTATAGGATGATCTTTATCAGTTACTTCGATACTTGCATAATACATACCAGTTACATGTAATCAAAACAGGATAGACCTTCGAATCAGTGACCCTAACTCCAAATCCATAACCAAACAAGGAACAGGAAATAAAGCAATGTCACAGATTTTAATTCTATGACACCTTAGTCACATATAACCTTAGCGTATCCACCTAGCAACTATTGACCTACTAATAAAGACATTTAGTTCACAAATAAGTAATTATGGTAACACAAAATACTCCTATAGTATTTTAAGTTTATGTTATGTTCTAATTTTTTCATTTTAGTAATTTTGGTATGTTTTTAGACTTGTTGCTGCACCACAACCATTCCTAGGCACATGCTAATCACTTCTCGGAAAGATATAGTTAATCAGGCTATATCACTCCCAAATCTGATTATATGTCCCCAAGCCTACTTGTGTTGTCCAACAACCGCAATACTTTTGTTATGTCCTACTGACACTTCTTTTAGTATGAATGTAGGTATGTATACTTCGGTTAAATATTTTATTATTTAAAAGTATAAACTCATGGTTAGAGTATTTTAATCCCGATGTGTTTATAGTTCGTATATCTTTTATGGGTTGATATACTCAATTCACTATAAACAAAGCTCTGATGCCAATTTTTCACACCCAAAAACCGGAACGGCGGAAACGTTCTAGGGCGCAGGACGTCATGTACAGTATCATAACCACGCATAATAGTAAACAAGCAACAACATCATCCATTGCATTAATAGTATAATTTAATACAAGTGTGTTTCGTGTATAGTTTATAAGACACCAAAAATGAATAATCAAAATAAATACGAGCGTTGAAAGCTCCGTCTTCTCAAAACCTGGTCATTGGTACATGTCTACTGGTGACCTAAGAATAAAAGTTATTTTGAAAGAGTAGATCTGCATTAAAGCTGGTGAGTTCATAAGTATTTTAGTGGCATTGCTTGTACGAAAGTGTTTCAAAATGTTTGATGTAAGTGTTGGAAAGTGTTTGTAGTAAATGTTTGTATCTCCTGTAAAAACCTATATTTTCTACTAAAAAGTAGCCTTCTACCAAGGCCAGAATGTTTTGTATGTTTTTTGTTTGTAAAAGTGTGTATCTTTCCCAAGTATGACTATCATTACCAAAATATAGTTTTCATTACCGTTTATGTGAGAAGATCATAATGTTAATGCAATGGGAAAATAATTATATACTCTAGTATTATATATAAGTAACTACCAATGTACTAACTACCTTAAACCAGTTTGTTAATTACGGTAAAATCTGATGAGGTTGTAACCATACTTGATTGACTAGTAAAATACGACGATCAAATATGTCGAAATGGTATGACCTTCGTCACCCGTAGACCTACAGGTCCCACTGTAGCTAGTAGCAAGGTGTAGGACAGTCAATTCCGTATAGATCTATACACAAACTCACGCTCTCCCTCCCGAAGACTCTAGTTACAAAACGTGACACAGCAGTAGATTGTCATGTCATGAAGTAGTGGCTCACAATATTATATATATATATATATATATATATATATATATATATATATATGTATATATATATATATATATATATAATAAACTTGGCTTCCAACATGAATATTGAACTGGTGAGTTTTTGGCATAAATTGTCCCTCTATTATGCTAAAGGCCCATGGATATGTTGATTCCGTTTTTTTTTTGCCTGGGCATTTTATGTAAATATTTACATTCTTTTATACACGTGTTGATCATCGTTTGGGTTTATCCGCTTCCGGATCCTTCCCACCGCCTCAAATATCTTCAGTCAACGTTATCTCTCTTTTCTTCCACAAACCTCCCATCACTCATGCGAAATTGGCGGTGGAGAAAGCAAAGATTTTGGAGCAAACTGGTGCTGCAGCGGCATATGGCCGGTCACTATCGCCGACTAGCAGCAGGAACAATAGCCGACGCCGGCCTCTTCTGATTTCGACATCTACAACCGACTCTCCTTCTGTGGCCGCTTCGTGAAGATATTACCGACAATCGAAACCGGCGATAAAAAAAGCAACGATCTTGGAGCAAACCGGTGTCGCAGCGACCATGGAGCAGGTTTTGATTTAGGTTCTAACGACGGGACTGGGAGCTTTTACCACTACCACCACAGGTGTGTTTCCTTAATTTTTTTGGGGGTATTGTTGTACGTCTCTTTTCCTTCAATTTTTTCACCGCCTCTATAACCCAATCACAGATTGGTATTGTCATTGACTTCATACTACGACTACTGGGACGGATTTTGGTGTATGCGTATTTCAGCAACAACAACAGTACATGCAGAGGCACAAGTCTGGACAACCAAACAACACACAACAACAGTGACTAGGACGGAACTCTAATGTTAATGCTCCTGGGTCTTGGGCTGCTAATGTTAATAACAAAGTTCAAAAATCCATCTATTTAGATTTTATTGTTGATTCAAGCTATATTTCTGCATTCTAATGTATGATTTTGGCTTCTTGAATATCAATTGTTTTATTTATAGACGTCACCTACAGTATGTGACCATTGTTATTTAGAACACTAAATGACCAATATCCCTTTCCACACATGCAGACATGACAAAGATGATGCTCAAATGTCTGTCAATCAGGTTCTCTACCATGGGATTCCAAATGGAAGGTATCTTCTTGTCTTCGCTTGTTGGAGTCAAAATAGCAACAACGGTTGAAGGGGAGGGTAGTAGCGAATCAACAAACAGCTAAAGAGGTTCTTTTTTTGATAGATATCGATGTTGTATTTAGGATGCGTGTTTTTTCTTTAAGATTGACATGAAGAATATGAAGAAAAGTTGTGTACGGGTTTGGGGTTTCACTTGACAGATATAAAAGGGAACACACGTTTCTTTTGGATGTGTTCAACTGTGATGTGCAGGATACATTTGTAGTTGTTTATCAGTTTATTTTACTTATAAAGATTGTAATGGTACCGTTGTGTTTGAGTATTAACTTGTGTTTGAGTGTTGTGTTCTATTTGATGTTTAACAAGAGAAGGAAGAAGAACAACTGTAGATGGATGAGTGTAGGCGTTTTCTAATAGTGCAAAAATAGTGAAATCTTATCCTAAGAACATGTTCCAAAGTCCCACTTCAAACACAAGGTTCGTTCAAAGTCTTTTGTTAATTTTTCCATTTTTTTTAATACCTACTGAAAATGAATCTATACCTGTTGATTGTATTTTTGGCCATCTAATGATAGAAAAATATTTAATAGTTTGTTACTGTGGATTTTTTTTTTTTTTTGCAGGAAGAAATGACATTTTTCCATCCGTATTCAGGGGACTCTATATTGGAGACATAGATACTCCTATAGTAGTGATCGAACAGGTAAATCATGTTGACTTTGCTGTATTATCTTTTGGTTTTGGTGTTTATTCAGGTGTGAATTACTTTCATCTCAATTCCTTTTGTTTTATTGGTTATTTTAATGACTTTATCTCATGTTGCAGTTTGAACAAGATGAGGATTGACATTAATTTATTGGATTAACATCATCATGGTTGTTGAATAGCGACATGGTTCTTCATCTCTTACAAGGACATATCTGTTATTGTTGCTTTCAACTTGAAATTAATTTCCTCCTTATAAAGTGTTTGTATATACTGTTTCATTCCAGAATACTTTCTTTGATTCTTATGTTAAACTTTACACATATAGAAAGGGCATTTGAAAGATATGAGAAAGTGATAGTGAATGCAGGTGGACCTTTTTGTGACTCTGTTGGAAACCTAGCTGATAAAGATGCAGAACCAATGATCTGTCCTAGCAGTGGGGTCCACATAGTCCACCTTGACTACTATAAATCTATAAATGGGTTTGATTGTCCCCAAAACTATAAATCTTCATTTTGATTTTTATTTTGATTTCATTTCGTTTATTTCATCATCAACTTTTTTGACTTTTCTACTAGAAACCTTATTTTGTTATGTTTATGATGTTCATTTTTCTGGTGGTTGTAGATTGAGATTATGTTTGATTATGGTCTAGAGGATCACATTTGAATCTAATATGGCTTCATGGTGTTAAATGAAGGTACCACCTAAATAATTTTATTGATTTATTTGTTGGGCAATAAATTATGATTATTATATTTACAGTTGGTGGCTAATTACCATTCACTTTTTCCTTGATTTTGTATTTGATTCTTGGCAGTTTATTTGAGGAATGTGTTTTGATTGGAGCATTGTTGTTGATGAAAAAATGATGATATTCATTTGTGCTATTAAAGCTCCAATATTTCTTGAGAACAAAATGGTTGGTGGTATTGTATGTAATTAATCTAGTCTTGTTTTTTGTTATCTTAATCTGTTATCTGATGGTGTTGTATGTTATTCTTACTTCTTGATCTTATTTCTTAACCATTTTTTTGAAATTTAAATAAACATTAATTATTGAGCTAACAAAAAATATAAAAAATTGCAGCATAATTTCACAGATGGAATGGCTTGAGGAAGTGCTTTTCTTTTAGACGGGTCTGTTGGTGGGTGGTCAACAACATTTTTTCTTCTTGCACATGAACTTCCTCAAGAGGTATGAAAACTAAAAATCTTTTTATTAAATCTATTTAATAAATTTATATATTATCATTAAAAGAATTAATTTTGCAGATTGGTGATTTTGGGATCTTGGTGAGGTCTGGTTTTAGTGTTTTTAAACCTTTGTTCTTTAACTTTCTCTCTGCACCGCATTGGTTAGTTTCTTTTTAAAAAATTTGTTTTATTAAAAGGATATATTTTATTAAAAGGATAAATAAAAATAAAAACATTCTAACAACGACCAAATAATAAGCATTGTTATGGGGACAAGATCCAAGGAAATCATCTTTGATGAAAGATTGAGGTATGCCTTCTTTTAATAACTCTAATTTTGATGACCAACTATTGATATTATTATTATTATTTTTATTATTAATTGATGTCTTAATAAAATTACAAAATTGAACAGGGATTTATAGCAAGTGGGTTTATATATATAGCAGTGGGGGTTATGGCATAAATGAACAATGGAAGTTCTTCGGTTAAAACAACTGTCATACAGTTGACTTCTTTAGTAACGGTCATGTCTATTGCCCTTTTTATTTCTCTTATTGAATGAATCAACAGTTTTTAATATAAAATGAGAGACCATTTCTTGATCTGACAGTTATTTTTATTGAAAGGTATGATCATAAATTATTATATATATATATATATATATATATATATATATATATATATATATATATATATATATATATATGTGAGTATACATTTAGTGTATTTCATTTTGGTTAAATATTTCTATTAATCTGTTAAACTAAAAACCATAAATGAAGTTGTTATTATGTATCTGATCAACAATGTTAGATTGGAAATTCTTGTTATTTCCATGAAGTGTTTCATTTTTCCTTTGTTAAAAAAAGAAATATGGTCGACACGAGGTATCAAGAAATTAAATTTCTTGATTATTCCTATGTTTCTTGATGTATTTATCTTTCTGCTAACTTATTCTGGGTGTACTTTAAGTTTTTATCCCCCAATCTTTACCTACAAACCCGCCTTATGCTCCATTTTGTTGAAGTTTAATTGGGGTTCAGTTTTATTGGTTACTAACATTTCTTAACTAACTGCAACGGTACCAAATAAAGTTTGGTTTAACCAATTTTCAATTATTTGATCTGGTTGAATATCAACTGGTATGTAAATATATATGACATGCATAACCGAAAACCAAAAGACTAAAAGTCTGGTCGTAACCGAACCCTGCGGAGCGGGGCACCCCAGCTAGTTAATGTTATAGTATTCTAGTGTTTGTATAGCATGCTCTAGTGTATTGTATGTTCTCTCTATTCTAGTGTAAAGTATGTTCTCTTTGTATCGTGTAGTGTATGTTCTCTTAGTTTCACATAATAGAGCGTTCTTTCTGTTTCTCATTATTGTAAGTTTGTACTGACTCACGAATGAACAGACTATTGTATGTTTCATTGTACTAGAAATAGTGTGTAGTGGACCTCTAAACTATACCTATTATAGTTTACTAGTAATGTTGTTTGAATGACTGTGTATGTTTGTACACCTTTGCTACCCAAAGGTGCTTAACTGATGTAAGAACTTTTATATCTATACATATATACATAATACATAACTAAGATTCAAACGACACTCGGACAAACATCCAGATACTGTAAGTCCAAAAACAAACAAGGAACATGAAATAAAGTGTGTTATCAGTCCTAAGTCCTTTCAACCTTAGTTGTATAACTATATCTATATAGACATGATTTTGACAATATATATAAGTTTAAAAGAGTTTAACATATAAAAGAGTTTTAACCATTTGAATGGTAACAGATGACTTGTCAGTTTATAAATGTTTTGAAGACTTTCTTTGATAAAAAAGTTGAAGTATAAGAAAATCCTCGTGTTTGATAGTTATTAATCACATGTGATTAATATAAAAACTATAATAGTTCTACTTGTATCACCCCCCCCCCCCATAAAAGCATTTTAAAATCATTTAAAAGATAAGTTAAGGGGTATGAACTCACCTGCTATGAGTGGTGCGAATGTAAGATCGATTGTAGGATGCTAAGTGTCAAGTGAAGTCTCGAACACAAATAGATCCTATTAAGCACATAATGGCACATATATGTATATAATTAGTGTTTAGGCAACTAATCATGATAGAGAATAACCTTAGGGACTAGGAAACACTTGAAACTAACTGTCAAAATCACAAATGATTGAATAAGGGAGGTTTAAGGCCACACCATGAGTGTACGGCCAACATGTGTACGGCCCATGTGGTATACGGTCCTGGAGTGTACGATCAAGGAGTTTACGGCTGTACACTCAGGGAAAGACTTGCAAAACAAGGTATTTTAAGGCCCTAACAATCATTTTCTACATGTTCACTATCCTCGACTTGGACTTGAAGTGAGTTTGAGGCCAAAGCATGCATCAACACAAGGGTTTACGGCCATGCAAGGGTTTACGGCCGTAAACTCTTGGTGTTCATGCTATAAATGATGTTTTAAGGAAAGGAATCAAGTGTTTATCAAGCCTAACTAGAAGATGGAAGAGATACTTACACTTTGGAGGCTTGAAAGGGGTTTCACGGTCCAAGAACAAGTAGATGTTCTTGGTGAGAAAGTTGAATACTTGAAGATCAACTCAAAAAGATGATTTTCATGGATGAAATGAAAGGGTGATACAAGATCAAGAAGGATAACAACTAATAAAATGGAAGGAATTCTTACATTTTGGAAGATCAAGGTGAAAGCTTGATGATAGTTGAGAGAGAGTTGACTTTTCTTGACTTGGAAGTGGAAAAAGTGGTAAAAAATGAAGAAGTATCATATTTGTGGGTTGAGTTCACGGCTAGCCAATGGTTTACGGCCGTAAACCGTAGTTTACGGTCGTAAACTCCAATCCTTGAAGTTTTTCGGCTTGTATGTTGCACACTGAACTCTAGAATATACTTCCTAACATTCCTTCTTGAACGTACTAGGCTTAGAACACTCAAACAGACCCTTACAAGGCTAAAAGATAGCCAAAATAAGTCTGACTTTGATTGAACTGAAAAGCTATACAAGATAGAAATTTTGAGTTGTTACATCAATAACCATAACCTTATGTCTTAACCATTTGACACTAGTTTTATCAAGGATTGTTAAAATTGAATAATAGCTATTCATAAACACAAACTGTTCGCATTAATGGTATAAAATCATCTACTACTTGAGAAATGCGAAATCTCTCATTAATGAGCTTTTATTAATGGTTTCTAGAAAGTCCATCAAGTACCAAGATGCTATGTTAGATCTCGAATCTGATAAATCACTTAGAGTCATGAACATGAGATGTAATCCATGTATGAGAATCAAGTATAGACTTGATTAAAATTTCTCCCTATAACAAGGCTAGAAGTAGTAAATAATTCATCTAGAAATAATAAATTATGTGGATAACCATACACATTTAAAGCAACACTTGTAGTAAAAGGATTTTCTCATACTCATGTCATTTACTATGGTCCTCGTCATCCTCATGACATTGACTGTGATCAAACCTTTTTTCACAAGTTGTTATGATCAGATCAACAAGGATATTATTTACAATAAATTCATATTCTTAATAAGAGATATATTAAATAGATTTCAAGACTTCTTTTTCTAATAGACATCTACTAGAAGATATCTATATAGATTATCCTGTAAGGTTTTCTTAATCCATGTTATCCTAACAAAATGTGTAGAGCTTAAGATCCAATTGTGGATTTAAAGCAAACATCTAAATGTTACAATCATCATTTTATGTAAAACAGCAAGGTATGTTTTTATATCAAGTGACTAGAACATGTGTGTTTACTAAGAACTAGTGGGAGCATAGTGAAATTCTTAATCTTGTATGAATGAGACATACTTAATCATTTGAAATCACATTACGACAAAGCAAGGTCGTTTTCACCTTGACTCGGATAGTGTTTATAAAGTGAAAGACTTAGGAAGGAGAAGATACATTCTTGGAATGTAAAATCTATAAGGGAGCCTCAAAAGTACATAGCTCATATGCTTGAACTAGATGAAATGATTTATATTCTATTTGCTTGGCAAATGAATTCATCATTTATGCCATATTATGCATAAGACATGGTATATTATCATGTTGTAAGCATGTCATAGGATACTAATTAAATACATAGTAAAGTCACTCGATGACTAAGAGAGAATTCTAAGAGCACTTTAGAAGAACTAAGAGAATGTATATGAGACAACCAGTTTAGAAAGGGTCTTTATGGAAAGAGCTACACAAGATGTTAATTTCTAAACAGATACAAATAATTATGAATTATAATTGGATTTTGAATTCATTATGGAATGAAGGGTAAGTCTTGTTGGAATGAGGTCCAAGCAAAACATAATGACATAATATACTACAAAATAAGAATACACTACTTTAGAAGTTGAATTCAAATATGATTGGATGAGTAGGATCATTGAAAAAGTATGTTTATTTCTACCATTCATGGATAACATAGAAATCTTTGTGATTTTGAGAGTATACTTAATAAATCTAAGAGACTCCATGTCACAAAAGAACACCAATCATATTCTCCAAGATATTTAACTATACATATAGTAAAGTTAAGTATGGAGATGATAGCATTCACATAATTCACACAAATTAAATTTTGCCGGATCCATTGATAAGTTCATTCTTTTGAGCTAAGTATGAATGGTCACACCTCAACTATAAGACTTTATTATTCTAGAAATGGGTTTTGATTTGGATTCAGTATTTGGATATTGGAACATTATAGAAACAACTATTAGATAATGTTATGATATAATGGGGTATAGTCATCACATTAATACTTGTTGTGTTCTATATTAACATGTTTAATCCATGAAAAAATGTTATTATTCTAAAAGTTCATAGTCGGTTATAATTATGGGAGAAATTATGATGTAAGACTAATATGAATTGGATTGGTTGACACTCACTATATGAAAGTAGGCAAATGGTTGTAACCAAGTTTCATAGGTACTTGTCAGAGAACTAGTATTGTGACATCCCCAAAATCTCGGCCAGAAAAGACCGATTTTCATTTATGGTTTTAAATATTTTCAGAGTAAATCCTTTTGATTTGAAAGAGTTGCGGAATTTGTTCCCAAAAACAAAACATGATAAAACAATGTTTACCAAAGCATTTCATAAAAGAAATGTATTTTCATTATAATCAAAACTCGGGGTGTCATGTTCCGATACAGACCAATAAGCATAAACGAATACATTACAAGTCATATAACAAATATAAACATATGCAGACTTGTAAACAAAACAACTTGATGGTTCATCCATCTCATGCCCTTCCGCCACTTCCTGTAATACAATTTAAAACTGAGACGGTCAGGCTTGGGAGCCTGGTGAGCATATAGGGTTTTCAACCCACAATAAATATCATATTTAATTTTTCACCAACCAACAATAACCCAATTACCCATTCCCGTTATTCTCACTTTAATTTCCCTAAAACAACTAACACAAGGGACCTAGTCTAAGAATATTTCATCGGGGCGACAACACATGCTTCGGGGGTACCTCAGCAATATAAGTCAAATAAGGCAACCATGAGGGAGATGGAGTACAGGGAATGAACACCCAAGTTCATTAACACCTACAGGTGGCGAACCTGCTAATGTTTCCACAAGACTATCTAGAAAAGTATGTGGTCATCATCTAAACTCCGCTAGATGACTAAATCAAACAACAACGAGGCCTCTCATTTGTTTATTACACACCAACTGTCTACCCATGTTCTACCCAACATATTAGTAGATAAAAATATACATCTGTCTACATAGTTTAAAAACCTGTATAGCATGCTTTAATCAACACATATATCACATAACAGATGAGGCACACACACACATAACACATATCTCATAGAGAAATAATCAGATCTATAAGATAGAAGAGAGTGAATACACATTCACACATAACACAACCAAATATATACACATAACACGTATTTTATATAAAATACTTCGTATTATTGTATTAGAAGAAAATAACTACACAGTCACCTGATCAGAAGATGATCCGACAGCACTACGGCTTATAGAAGTAGTAATCCTCAGCAGATCTAGAAGATCTCCTCGAAAATCGAACTTCCCGCGGGCAGAGCTTCGACTCGGGAACCGCACTTCTTGGGATCTTCGGGATCTCGGGACTTGCCTCGGGGCTCGGGAACAATATCGGGGCTTCGGGATGGAATCGGCACGCAAAACGAGGCAAAGGACTAGAGAGAAGAGAAGAAATGAACAAAAATTTTGGCTGCCTTCGGATCCCCTTTTATAGTGCTGGACCCTCGCACGAACGCGGGGCGTACAGGGCTCCGAATCATCACTGCATGCGTCATCCGAAATGTCGACACTCTTCGGAGTATGCGGGGCGTACTCGAGTACGCAGCGCGTACCTCGGATCAGATCAATGACTCGCTTCGGATAAGGCTTCCGATTTTCGATTTAAATTTAAATACAAAATGATTAATAAAATTAGAAAATTCGTAACTTCTTCATACGAACTCCGTTTTCGACGTTCTTTATCTCCAGGGAAAGGTGAGACCACGCTCTACGACTTTCATTTAGACTCCGTCGGCTATTTTTGACTTTATTTTTATTAATTATTTTTAATAGGCCGGGACAGAAACTTTTGTTATAAATTCATAACTTCTTCGTTTGACGTCCGTTCTCGCCTAACTTTTTATCGCTTCGATACCAACAATGAGATCTTCGATTCTCATTTAGATTGCTTCTGCTAAAAACCGCTCGATCTCAAATCGAGTATTTCAGGCTGCATACCGCTAAGCCGAAACTTCGATAAATCATAACTTCCTCATACGAAGTCAGATTTGGGCGTTCTATATATGTTCGAAAACCTGGTTTCAACTACTACAACATAAATCAAAGATATTAAGTTTATTTTACACTTAAATTTTGACGCTTATTTTTATTCTTAATTAATCAAACCACATAATACTCAAATAGTACAATCTTATTATTTCAAAACAGGTTACAAAGGTTAACCTAGACCATTACGTTGCTAAAAATGGCAAGCCCGGAAACACAGGCGTTACAATTCTCTCCACCTTAGAATGATTCCGTCCCCGGAATCACACATTGACAAACAAATGCGGATAGCGACTCAACATGTCACTCTCCGTATCCCAGGTGAGATTCGGCCCATTCGTGTGTTTCCATCGGACAAGCACTAACCCAACCATTTTGCGTCGCAACTTCTTAGTCTTTCGGTCAACAATTGCCTCTGGTTCTTCAATCAACCTTTTGTTCTCATCAATTCTCAATTCAGAAATTGGAATTATATCGGGAACTTCTCCCGTGAACTTCCTCAAATAACACACATGAAAAGTGTTGTGAATTCCATTCAGTTCTTCGGGTAATTCGAGCTTGTAAGCTTGGTTCCCAATCCTCTGAAGAACTTTAAACGGTCCAATAAACCTCGGACTCAACTTTCCCCTTTTACCAAATCTTATAAGTCCCTTCCACGGCGAGACTTTAAGCAAAACCGAATCTCCAACCTCAAAAGTCATCGGTCTTCGCTTCTTGTCAGCATAGCTCTTTTGACGATCTTGAGCTGCTAACATTCTTTCCCTAATTATTTTCAACTTTTCAGCAGTTTGATGAACCATTTCCGGTCCCATAAACTGCTTTTCCCCAGCCTCAAGCCAACAAGACGGCGTACGACACTTCTGTCCATACAAAGCTTGATAAGGTGCCATCTTAATGCTCGAGTGAAAACTATTATTATAGGAAAATTCTACCAACGGTAAATGTTCATCCCAATTACCTAGGAATTCCAAGGTACATGCTCTCAGCATATCTTCAAGTGTTTGTATTGTTCTTTCACTCTGACCATCAGTCTGCGGATGGTAAGCTGTGCTTAAACATAACTTGGTACCCATTTCCTCTTGTAGACATTTCCAAAACCTTGAGGTGAAACGACTATCACGATCCGATACAATCGTTAACGGAACACCGTGAAGCCTCACAATTTCCTTCACATAAGAATTCACAAGCTTTTCCATAGACCATTTCTCCTTGGCTGCTATGAAATGCGCACTCTTAGTGAATCGATCAACGACCACCCAAATCATGTCGTGACCATTCTTTGTCCTGGGCAGTTTAGTGACAAAATCCATAGCAATTTCTTCCCACTTACCCATAGGCACAGGCAATGGTTCTAAACTCCCGTAAGGTTTCTGATGTTGTGTCTTGACTCTCGCACAAGTCACACACTCGGCCACATACTTTGCAACATCAAGCTTCATCGTCGGCCACCAGTAGTAGGGTTTCAGGTCCCTATACATTTTAGTGCTACCTGGATGAATTGAGTACATGGTTTTGTGAGCTTCTTCCATCAGAAGATCCCTAATTCCTCCTAACTTAGGTACCCAAATACGATCTTGGAATACCTTCAGTCCATGACCGTTAGTACCAAACACCAACGTTTTACCCAAACGTTCCTCCTTTCGGTCATTTTTCTCAGAAGCTTCCTCTTGAGATTTCTTTATACTTTCCACAATGGTCGAGACAACTTCAATTCTCAACGCTCTTGGCCTTTTCCTTTCAAGATTGACCTTCCGACTGAGAGCATCAGCAACAACATTAGCTTTACCGGGGTGGTAAAGTATCTCGCAGTCATAGTCTTTAAGTAGTTCTAGCCAGCGTCGTTGCCTCATATTCAATTCTTTCTGATTAAAGAGATATTGGAGACTCTTATAATCAGTAAAAAGTTTGCACTTCGTGCCATAGAGGTAATGCCTCCATAGTTTCAGAGCGAAAACTACCGCTGCCAACTCCAAATCATGACTCGGGTAATTCTTTTCATGCTCCTTCAGCTGTCGAGACGCATATGCTATCACCTTTTCTCTTTCGGTCAAAACACAACCCAATCCAACCCCAGACGCATCGCTATAAACAGCAAAGTCTTCAACTCCATCGGGTAGAGAAAGTATCGGTGCCTCGCATAGCTTCTTCTTTAACTTCTCGAATGCTTCTTTATGCTTATCACTCCAAGCATAAGTAGCTCCTTTGTGGGTCAAAGCTGTTAATGGAGTAGCAATCGAAGAAAAGCCTTGGATAAACCTGCGGTAATATCCGGCTAATCCCAAAAAGCTTCGAATCTCTGTGGGACTTTTCGGTTGTTCCCACTTCATCACAGCTTCAATCTTCGCTGGATCAACCATTATCCCTTCTTGGTTGACCACATGACCCAAGAATTGGACTTCACGAATCCAAAAATCACATTTGGAGAACTTTGCATAAAGCTTCTCCTTCTTCAAAACTTCTAACACTTCTCGCAAGTGTCTGCCATGCTCCTCCTGGCTTTTCGAGTAGATTAGAATGTCTTCTATGAACACTATCATGGATTTATCAAGGAAAGGATTACAAACCCTATTCATCAAATCCATGAACGCTGCCAGTGCATTGGTTAGTCCAAACGACATAACCAAGAACTCGTAGTGTCCATATCTAGTTCTGAATGCAATCTTCTCGATATCTTGCTCTCTTACTTTTAGCTGATGATATCCTGACCTAAGATCGATCTTCGAGAAATAGCTCGAACCTTGCAATTGATCAAACAGGTCATCAATCCTCGGCAACGGATATCTATTCTTTATTGTTGCCTTGTTCAGCTCTCTGTAATCGATGCACATTCTCATACTTCCATCTTTCTTCTTTACAAATAACACCGGAGCTCCCCAGGGCGATGAACTAGGTCTAATGAAACCTTTGTCCAATAACTCCTGAAGTTGCATCATCAGCTCCTTCATCTCCGTCGGTGCTAATCGATAAGGTGCTTTTGCTATTGGCGTGGTTCCTGGTAACAAGTCTATTCTGAACTCCACTTGTCTATCAGGTTGTAATCCAGGAAGATTTTCGGGGAATACTTCCGGAAAATCACACACCACTGGAATGCTCTGCATCACCTTCTTTTCTTTCTTAGCATCAATCACAAACGCTAAATATGATGTACATCCCTTGGTCAAACACTTTCTGGCTTTCATTAGAGAAATGATTCCAGAATTCACTCGCCGTTTGTCCCCATACACCATAAACGAATCTTTTCCAGGCGGGTTTACTTTAACTATCTTCTTCTTGCATAAAATTTCGGCATCATTGGCGCTAAGCCAATCCATTCCCAAGACGATGTCAAAACCATTAAGTTCGATAGGCAATAACGCCTCGTGAAACTTATTCCCATTAAGGTCGATCAAGATATTTTTCATACGATGGCTAACAGGCACAAACTTGCCACTAGCTACTTCAACTAATAAAGCAATATCTAGTCTATCAACAGGCAAAGCTAGCTTTCTACCAAATTCATGTGATATAAAGGAGTAGTTAGCTCCAGAATCAAATAAAATTTGGGCACGCAATTCGTTAACGAGAAAGGTACCTGAAGCGACATCAGCTTCATCTTTAGCAGCTTCCAGTGTCATCTGGAATGCTCTCGCCTTTGGCTTTGTTGGAATGTTGGGCTTTGCTGCCTCCTTCTTCTTCGGATAGTCCTTCAAAATGTGCCCCTCTTCATTACACCCAAAACACATCCTTTTGTTGTTCGGACATTCATTGGCAAAATGTCTTACCTTTCCATACTTGTAGCAGGTCACATCCTCGCTACATTTCCCAAAGTGCTTTTTCTTACACTTATCACACCACTTTGCTTCGCCTCCTTTTCCTCCAAACTTTTTCGAATCAGATTTCGAAAATTTTCCTTTCTTACCGGAACCAGATGTTCCCTTAAACTTTCTTTTCTCACCAACATCAACCTTGTCGGTGGTTCTCCCCTTGATCATGTTTTCAACAGACTTGGCAGCCCAGATAGCTGCCTCTAGAGTAAGTGCTTGACGTACTGGCACCTCGTACTCCCATGGAAGTCCCTTCGCATACCGATCCACCTTTGTTCGCTCGTCTGGAACGATACAGAAGGCAAACTCCATCTTATCGGTGAAGTTATTGGTGTATTCATCAACTGACATGTTGCCTTTAGTCAATGTCAGGAACTTGTTCTCCAACTCCAACAGATTTTGAGCCGAGCAGAACTTGCGCTTAAACTGCACCAAGAACTCTGCCCATGACAATTGCAGTGGCTTATTAGGGCTCAAACTCTTCCCTAGAGTGTTCCACCAACGAATGGCTCCACCTCGGAACTGACGCACGGCATAGATAGTTTGCAACTTACCTCTGCAGCCACACGTCATGAAGGCTAGCTCCATTTCGGAGATCCAATCCATAACCCCAATCGGATCCTCCTTTCCATTGAAGGTCGATGGTTTGCAAGTCAAAAAGTCCTTGTACTTGCATCCCATTCCATCATTCCTTCCATCACGGTTGTCTTGCCTAACTATCGGTGGGTTGGCTGGACCAACAGACCCACTGAAGTTTCCACCTTCCGAGTGCCCTTCATTCAGTTCAGGCTCTTCCACACGAATCGACAGTTCTTCACGATTCTGTTGAAGTAACCGTCTAGTTTCATCCATCTGACGATCCAACATCATCTGAATCATCAATTGCACACCAGCCATGGTTATTGGCTCAGGCGCTGCTGCTACGACAGGTATTTGCTCAATCACTGGTGGTTGATTCCTGTTTTCGTCAGCATTTCCAAATCCACTTCTTGTTCTCACCATTTTGATCTACACCCAATAAGGTGAAATTAGATCCTCAATCATGATAGATAATCAAATCATCCTTATCACTCCGAAACGTTTACATGCTAGTTCTAATATCATAGACGTACGCTTAGAATCCTACACACATAAGGTTTCTAGATCCGGTCGGCAACAGACCATAGATCCGAACAAATAATATCATATATGGCAACATATAACATTTAGCACATAAAGCATTCTAGGCAACTTTCCTAAAATAATCTAGTGCTCGTGTCTAAAACACAACATACACACATCTCAAAATTTCACTTAGCATTCTAAGTTTAAGTCTAGAAATCCTACAAAAATCTAGTTCGCTTAAACTAATGCTCTGATACCAACTGTGACATCCCCAAAATCTCGGCCAGAAAAGACCGATTTTCATTTATGCTTTTAAATATTTTCAGATTAAATCCTTTTGATTTGAAAGAGTTGCGGAATTTGTTCCCAAAAACAAAACATGATAAAACAATGTTTACCAAAGCATTTCATAAAAGAAATGTATTTTCATTATAATCAAAACTCGGGGTGTCATGTTCCGATACAGACCAATAAGCATAAACGAATACATTACAAGTCATATAAGAAATATAAACATATGTAGACTTGTAAACAAAACAACTTGATGGTTCATCCATCTCATGCCCTTCCGCCACTTCCTGTAATACAATTTAAAACTGAGAGGGTCAGGCTTGGGAGCCTGGTGAGCATATAGGGATTTCAACCCACAATAAATATCATATTTAATTTTTCACCAACCAACAATAACCCAATTAACCATTCCCGTTATTCTCACTTTAATGTCCCTAAAACAACTAACACAAGGGACCTAGTCTAAGAATATTTCATCGGGGCGACAACACATGCTTCGGGGGTACCTCAGCAATATAAGTCAAATAAGGCAACCATGAGGGGGATGGAGTACAGCGAATGAACACCCAAGTTCATTAACACCTACAGGTGGCGAACCTGCTAATGTTTCCACAAGACTATCTAGAAAAGTATGTGGTCGTCATCTAAACTCCGCTAGATGACTAAATCAAACAACAACGAGGCCTCTCATCTGTTTATTACACACCAACTGTCTACCCATGTTCTACCCAACATATTAGTAGATAAAAATATACATCTGTATACATAGTTTACAAACCTGTATAGCATGCTTTAATCAACACATATATCACATAACAGATGAGGCACACACACACATAACACATATCTCATAGAGAAATAATCAGATATATAAGATAGAAGAGAGTGAATACACATTCACACATAACACAACCAAATATATACACATAGCACGTATTTTATATAAAATACTTCGTATTATTGTATTAGAAGAAAATAACTACACACTCACCTGATCAGAAGATGATCCGACAGCACTACGGCTTATAGAAGTAGTAATCCTCAGCAGATCTGGAAGATCTCCTCGAAAATCGAACTTCTCGCGGGCAGAGCTTCGACTCGGGAACCGCAATTCTCGGGATCTTCGGGATCTCGGGACTTGCCTCGGGGCTCGGGAACAATATCGGGGCTTCGGGATGGAATCGGCACGCAAAACGAGGCAAAGGACTAGAGAGAAGAGAAGAAATGAACAAAAATTTTGGCTGCCTTCGGATCCCCTTTTATAGTGCTGGACCCTCGCACGAACGCGGGGCGTACAGGGCTCCGAATCGTCACTGCATGCGTCATCCGAAATGTCGACACTCTTCGGAGTATGCGGGGCGTACTCGAGTACGCAGTGCGTACCTCGGATCAGATCAATGACTCGCTTCGGATAAGGCTTCCGATTTTTGATTTAAATTTAAATACAAAATGATTAATAAACTTAGAAAATTCGTAACTTCTTCATACGAACTCCGTTTTCGACGTTCTTTATCTCCAGGGAAAGGTGAGACCACGCTCTACGACTTTCATTTAGACTCCGTCGGCTATTTTTGAATTTATTTTTATTAATTATTTTTAATAGGCCGGGACAGAAACTTTTGTTATAAATTCATAACTTCTTCGTTTGACGTCCGTTCTCGCCTAACTTTTTATCGCTTCGATACCAACAATGAGATCTTCGATTCTCATTTAGATTGCTTCGGCTAAAAACCGCTCGATCTCAAATCGAGTATTTCAGGCTGCATACCGCTAAGCCGAAACTTCGATAAATCATAACTTCCTCATACGAAGTCAGATTTGGGCGTTCTATATATATTCGGAAACCTGGTTTCAACTACTACAACATAAATCAAAGATAATAAGTTTATTTTACACTTAAATTTTGACGCTTATTTTTATTCTTAATTAATCAAACCACATAATACTCAAATAATACAATCTTATTATTTCAAAACGGGTTACAAAGGTTAACCTAGACCATTACGTTGCTAAAAATGGCAAGCCCGGAAACACGGGCGTTACAAGTATTGAACTGACCCGCATCAAGATTATCTCATGGATTGCTAGCATGAATGATACTTGATTAAGAGGTACTATCTTTTTATCCTTAACACCTGAGATACATAGTGGGACTTAAGTGTAGGGAGTACTATGCTTTGATATGGTCAAATGTTTTTCCTTAACCGAGCAGTTATAAAAGCCATTTTTAGGTATGGTTTGAACTATGCAAGAGGCTTATGTAGTCAAGATGGGATTTCTTCCTCTTATGTTTTGAGAGTTAGACATCTAAGGTGTGTTACCAAAAGTTGAACAACAAATGAGATTGACCGCGATCCGTATCTCATGTTCAACATGATGTCTGTAGCAAAGGGATAACTGATAAACTTACCTTATACACCAATTGTAGCTTTGTGCTTTTTGGGAATTGGGCATTGACAGAATGGCACAAAGTCGTATATTGTTTGGGGCAATGAAATGCTGCTAGACATTCACCACTGTCTATATCAATCTAATATGAGTCTTACACAAGTGGGAGATGGAAAGGTCTATTATGTTGAAGAATCATACTAAAGTGATATTGCTAATCAACATATGATACTAATGGGTCACACTAACAACAACTTGATATAATTGATTATTTATTAGAAATTGATTTTAATAAATATTCAATAAAACTCTTATAATTAAATTCGAAATTATTTATTTCAGGGAATGATGGAAATAATAATTTTCATTAGCTAGTAACATGACATATTATTTCAAAATGTATGAATTAATAAGTCATTTACAACATTTTGGACTAGGTAAGCCTTTCGTCTTTTAGAAAAAGAAAAAGTTTATATCTTATAAACTTTTTGTTTATAAAATATGAACTTCCTTTTTCTTTTTCCTTAATGATGGCCAGAAATGAGTGATACATAAAGAGGGATGGCTTTTCACTTACTAATTAAAATGAAATGAAGCATGGTGTATGCATGGGGGACAAGTTTCTTTATGTACATGCTTGTCTAAGGTGGAAGGAACTAATGGTTAAAGACTTCACTTAAATACAATATAAATTTGAGGCTTGCATACTTGAGTTGGTTGTGTTGGGTTTTGAGCATTCTAACACTCTTATGGTGTACATGCAACCCTAAATACCTTGGATCTATGGTTTCTCTATTATACATGCAAACTTGAACATTCCAAGGTATTACCCTAACTAGCATACAAAACATTGATACTTGGGTAATGAAACAAGTTACATGACATACCTTTTCTTGTAGTTGGATGCCTTGGACCTTTAGGATCTTAGTGCCCCAAGTGTTGCACCTCAAATGGAATCACTCAACACCACCAATAATTGGAATAACTTGAGAGAAGAACACTTGCTTCACAAATCGGCTAGACCTCACTTCTAATCACTTAAAAAAGGTGTCATTTCATGAGCTATTAGGCTTCTTATATAGTGTGCACATTAGGGTTACACCATGTAACTCATGACTTTCCATATTCCTCATGATCCATGGGTTTCAACCTCTATGGAGTATCCATGGGTCACCACATGGGTTTAGCCCAACATGAAGAACTATGGATCATAAGCCCACTTTATAAGAATGAATTATTTACCAAATCAATCCCCATTTATTTAAATAGTCTCTTTTGATCACAAAATTAATTCCAAACTAATTCTTTATCAATACTAACTAAATAATACGATCTCATACTCATATATTAGAACTTATAATATATTAATAGATCATAAATATCCTCTTCTCACAAAAGTCTATCCAAATTATTCTAATGCCACGCAACCCAAATGGACCATGCTACACTCGGGTCAAGTAGATACCAATAATAGTTATGGGCTTAGACACCTAATCCAACAGACTCCTACTTAGATAACTCTAATAACTATTATTGTTAGCATGACTCCAGCCCGACTAACAATCGTAGCTCTTAAAATCCACTGTCGAACTCTGACCTAGTCAATGACACGTCCATCAGATAAGGGATCATATATTCCTCCATTCTAAATATCATATGGACTGAGACATGGATTATAATCATTCTCTTTGTCCATCTGTTGTTTCCCGATTTTCGATTTATGACGACTGACTAATTGAACGAATCAAATCAGTCCAGACCTGATGTCATCACTAAATCATCGAGGGACCCACAGATATCGCTTTTATCCACATGGGGTAAAAGTAACGGATAAACTTCGACCCAAATGCTCGCTTGTACTTACTCATCAAATTACACACAACGATATGTTTTATAACATCCAAGTTAATGGTGCGTTTACATATGTCAATGTGCAACCGACTCGCAACTACAACTCACACGTCTCCGTTTGAAGAATATAAGATATTATCGTCTCATGATCACTCGTGATAAAATCCACGAAGTGTTTCAAATGAGCATGGGTTGAATCCAATACTCGAATCTTATTCTAAGAGCATTCATGAACGCTATAGCCACTTTGTCCTAGACAAACTACAAACCCATTCATGACAGTCTTGCCTTAATACCTACTACCAAAGTATGATCAATTGTGGATAGTTTGAATAACCTAGTTATTCGGGATGTCAAAACATGCAAACTGAAACACAAGAATAATACTAACCCTATATGGCCCTAAAACTTTTGAGCCATATTGATTACTCATCATTCATTGTATAATGTTTCAAATAATCAACTTAATACTTGAATTAAAACAATAGTTATGCCATGCTCCAAGAATGCATACTATGCTTGTCTAAATAATAGTTATGCCATGCTCCAAGATTGCACACTATGTTTGTGTATAGTCCTTACTTTGTGAAATAGATCAATTGAAAAAAAAAACATTTCAATGATGCTCACTTCACAATTCCAAATCCTTATTGCAAGTGTAAGAATTCCAAATTCTTGTCACTGCTAGAAAGTGTTAGATTCTAAACTATCATGCAATGATTCTTTTGTAATGTCTATGAACCAAAAGTCACAGAGACTTGACCAACGATATTACAAAATATTTCTTTGGAGATTGTTACAAGACAATTCCATGGAAATGAAGTCTCAAATTCAAAGTACATACCTTTAAACGTCCTTCTTGCATAAAAGTTTCTAACTTTCTCATCTATTCTTCAACCCCTAATATGGAAACATTCAATATTTTCCATACGACAACTCATATTTAATAGACTCCTGTTTATTCATAATAATGTTAATATGATCCATCCATTACTGTACTACCAATTGTCCTTAAGCGACCAATCTTTGGCAAACCTTAGATTGTCCTTAACAGTTGCTTAACCACTTTAGTCATGTCTGGTTCTATTCCTTTTTTCCCTCTTAATGCCCTAGGCATTTGGAAAATTAGAACACGAGAATATTATAGCATATGAAATTGATCCTATACCCGAAGCATATGGGACACGATTCATAATGTCTAACATAAAGACATGATAATTGATCAGTATTTTGCTATAATATTTCTATTTGCCATGTTCTCAAATTTTTGATTATGAAGAGGGATGTCGTAATCTTAATCAATTTTTAAGAACACAATTAACATTTCCATATATACAATTTCCTTATGTCGAACCATTCCAACATAACATTCATATATATATATATATATATATATATATATATATATATATATATATATATATATATATATATTGACTAAAATTGATTAAAATGTCAATCTAAGCTTTTACATTTGAAATGAAGTATGAATTCATCTCCCTTAATTAGAGCAAAACAACTTTTCAAACCCTACATCTTTGCAAATTGAAACTTTTGTTTTCTATAATTAACATCGCTAAATTGCAACATTTACCATAACTGATTATGTTCCCTCTACAATAATAATTATTATTTTACTAGCATAACACTTATGATCCCACTAGCTTTGACATGTATTTAGAAATCAGCTAGACTTCTAAAAAACAATACGAATTGACTTTCATACCAAAGTTCAGATTTCTGATACGAGATGCTTTGATAAGACTTTATCTAGGCTTCTCGAAATCATACACCTTTCCTTAAATAGCTCACATGTGTGTCTAAACAATTTTAGAACTTATAGAAATAAGTCTCAAATTTTCAGACCTTTTGCCATTCCTCACAATTCGAATTATAAAAAGGGATATAATCATAATCGAATTTGAAAATGCAAGTACCACAATTGCTATCTCCTTAAAATCTACTTAGTGAAAGCATTTCCTCTCAATCATTTTCATGAATTGGAGAGAAACCTTATGAAACTTAGATTTTAGGGTGTACGTGTTCCTATCCATGTGAATTTGTCAAAATCATAATCACAAGAAATGGTTATTGACAAATCCAAACCCATGTGGACTGAACTAGTTCAATCTTTATTTCTTTCCACCTGGAAGCACAAGGATCTACCATTTCTTCCAAGTAGTTATGTAAACAACTGAGAACTCAGAAGTCACATGAACAGTCAACTTAACTGGAATGGGCACAGAAACAAGAACATGTCAACAGGATAGGTTATAAACCTCATGTTGTGTGCTAGTGATAAACAACAGGTTTTATTCTTGATTAGTTCTTGAAACTTGTCATGATCTTTAAGACTCCCACTGACCTCTTGACATATAACATTCTCTTGTCATGAATCATTCCTTCACAAATGGAATATTCAAGAGTTAGTGCAGATTCTTATCAAGACAAACACTTCACACAATTGGTCTTATTTGGTCTTTGTTTTATCCAAAACATCACAACTCACCAATTTCAAATGCACAAGAGTAGAAAACTTTTACTCTACATTTGATAAGTGTTTTAAACCTTTCTTAAGATTATGTCACTCAAGGTTACAATCTTGGAGTGTGACTCTAAGACTTGTTTTGGGAACGAATTATGACTCATTTTCTTGAGTTAAACTATTTTAACAATTCGCGATTCCTCTTCTTAGCCATAGAAATGCACTAAGATGACCTTAGAGGATCAATTGTGATATGGTTTTCCATAAACATTAAGATGATCATAAAACATGATAGTAAAGTACTCTCCCATCTTTTCAGATTGGAAAAACTTTTCCAATGTTTAGAATTATACTTAAACTTGTAAGCATAACCATATTTACTAAACTTTAGTAAATCATGACGAATAGTCTTACCGTTCTTTTCTGGTGGACCTGACTAGCGCACACCCAGTGTACCCATTCCCCTAGTACTTCACTTGACTCACATATACATGTGAACAAGGAATTAGTCTTAATTTCCCAAAGATGAAGGTTCTCATTCATCATACAAAACAGCTGCATGATTCCAAGTTTCTATCCAACTGAAACATGGGTTATGAGAATCTTTCCTTATTTAGCAAATACCCAACACTACCACAAACGAAAGAATCAAATTCATATTCCTAACATAGAAACATACAAACATCAATTTTCACAAATTTCATTTTAAGGAGATAAAAAATAAAAACAAAATTTTTTTATTTATAAAATGCGGAAAAAAACGTTTCCTTACAGTGCAATTACAAATGAAAACTATGTTATTACATATTTCTTAGCAATCTATCATAACTCCTAAGCAGCAGCTCAAAAAAATCCGATCGTCAAACAATGCGATTAAAATCCATCTTCACGATCAGATTCAACATACTCTTCCTTTAAGCTTCCTTCCCTTTGCATGATCCTACAAAACATCAAAATGCAACCTTGTCACATCATGTATTAAGAATCAACAATTAGGAACTTAATAGAGTTATACAGAAGACTTCCCTGAAGCAAAGTCAAACTTTTCGATTCTACCTTTTCTTAGATGATTCAGGTAGTCAGGGCAGCTTCGCAACTAATGCTCGTTTTCTTGGCAACAGAAATGTATAGACTCTTTGGGAATGGTACACGGGAAAATCTCAGACTTATCCTTTCTCTTTCCCTTGGAAAGAGAAATCTTTTCTGGACCTCTAATGTTTCCATTGTCAATGTCCATGGAAGTTTGGGGAGTAGATCTTCCAATCAAATTTGCTTTTCCAGTGTGCCACACCATTGCTGATTCAGCAGCAACAAGCAAATAGGTAAGATCAATAAGGGTCATGTTGTGGTCTGTCACATAGTAGTTCTTAATGAACTAACTATATGACTTAGGAAGTGATTGAAGAACCCAGTAAACCGCCAACTTCCTCGAGACAACGACACCTAATACTCTCAGCATGTAAATATGTGACTTCATCTCCAAGACGTTTGTACACACAGGCCTTCCATCTTCATATTTCATTGCAAGTAGGGCTTGAGTGACCTTGAATTTTTCAAGTCTTTGAACTTGTGGGTTAGGGAGAATTATTGGAGGAGGCGGAGGAAATGAAGTATGACTTCACGATCCAACCATGGGACATCATCTTCAAGAGGAAAGTTTGTTCCAAAGGATTTGGAAAGACCACAATTGTCTAAACTAGACATCTACAATGGGATAAATTCAAGTTACTTGATTTAGTCCTTAAAATAACACCCAGATGAAATATTAAGGTTAGGAGCCAACACAATATTTTACAATTTGGAAGAGGGATGTGGTAATCCAAACTGTAAAATATTTGAAGGTAGGTAATGATGAATTATCAATTTCCGCCACGAAAAATGAAAAAGAGTTTTAGGTTTTAAGTGAACTGAAACTCCTAGATCCTTTGAGATTTATTGAAAAATTCAATGGCATGTTTAAATCTTGATTGTTCCCTTCAAGTTTCTGACTGGGATGCTGAGGATCACAAACAAGGTGTGAATAACCATGCAAATTAGCTTGGTACACCCAATGTTACAACCACCTAATCAATATGCCGGTTAACCACACACGCTCCATTGATATATGATTAACATCAAGCTATCCTTTGCCACGCACTGTCAGTCCAGATTAGTGTGCCGGTTAACCACACACGCTCTACTAACGGCTTAACAAGTTGTAAAGTGCAACTTCATGGGTTCGCACCATGTTCACATTTTCCTAAGTAACTAAGATTTGGGAATTTATAAGAGTTTAGTTACTTAATATTTATCGTTATACTTTAAATGAAGGGAGAATTAGAGTCATATCCTACCCGTTCGGCTAACGACCCTCCACCAGTCAAGGAAGCAGTGGGTGAGAGTAGACACCCATTAAGCTGTCATTTTAAAGGTAGTAACCTTATAACCCCCTTATAGCCCAGCTTCATGAACGAGTCCTACTAACGGTAAGACTAATTTTGTTCTTATACATACATACATACATATATATATATATATATATATATATATATATATATATATATATATATATATAACTTATGAGTTTAATAAGATTTTATGAAAAGACTATTGACATTCCATAACTTGAGGACAAGTTATGCAGTACATAAAAAAACCATTTATGAGAAAAGACTCTTCAAGTTCATACCCTATGACTTTAATGATTTCTTTAAAAGAAAAATTTTCATTTTCCATAACTTGAGGACAAGTTATGGAATTCATCAAAATCATTTAGATCAAAAATTCTAACAAGAAAATCAAACAATTTGTCTATGATCTAAATTAAACTCATAAGAACAAGACAATTCACATCAAACAAATTTCATGTAATTAGCCTAACCATATAAACAAATAACAAACATGAAACTTTGACAATTATCTTATAAATTGGATAAGCATGATCATTACCACAGCAAAAACAGGTTTATAAGTTCAAAAACAGTTTAGGGTAATAATCCTAGTCCAATTCCAGCCAAAAACTCAAAAAACGGCATTCTGGGGCACCAACTCGTCGAGTGTATGAACCAACCCGATGAGTTGGATGAGTTTGTCCTTGGACTCGGCGAGTCCCCCAATGGACTCAGCGAGTCCACTGTCTAGAACAGCAGAAAACCGATTTTAAAGCATTTACAAGCAAGTAGCATCAAGTATATTTGAAAACAAGCCTAGGCTCTAATACCACTGCTGGGTTTTGAGCATTCTAACACTCTTAAGGTGTACATTCAACCCTAAATACCTTGGATCTATGTTTTCTCTATTATACATGCAAACTTGAACATTCCAAGGTATAACCCTAACTAGCATACAAATGGAATCACACACCACCAATTCACACCCAGAAAACCTATGGCGGAAACATCTCCGGGGCGGACTCCACGTTGAGTATCAAATCCAATGCACATAGTAAGCAAAGTAAACAACCATTACATTACATATCAAAGTTTACATTTGTTCAAAAGTAAAGTTGTACATTTGTAATACATAGTATATATGAACAAAAATGAGACAAGTCTTCTATGCACTCCGTCTTCGCCAAAAGGGATCGTCGGGTACCTGTCTAATATTGACCTGAGAATACAAGCATTTTGAAAATCAGCATAAAGCTGGTGAGTTCATAAGATGTTTGTTTTGTGAAAATGTACGAGTATCCTTTGGTTTACCAAAAAGTTTGTTATCCAAGAAAATCCCATATTTTCTTAAAAGTAATGTTTGATTAATTGTTAGGTTACATGGTTCTGGTATGTTTAACTATGATCCCAGAAAAGTCCCATACTTTCCTGATTGTATGTTACCGATTGTGAAGGATATAAAGTTATCTGGCTTATTACACTTTTCTAGTTATGTAACGTTCCCCAGGAAAGTCCCATACTTTCCTATAAGTAAGTTTAGTTATTAAATTTTGATGTAATGATTGATTTCCATTCGTACCTATTGAATTGACTAGGTATTCTGATATCCTAATGGTGTTACACTAGAGTGTACCTAGATACGTGTCATCGTATTCATATTCCTATTCTTAACCATATTCATATACTTATTCGTATTCGTATTCGCAGTCGTATTCCTATCCATAAGCCTACTCCTAACACTATTCGTATTCGTATTCGTATTCGTATTCGTATTCGTTTCCCTAATCCTACTCCTATTACTATTCGTATTCGTATTCGTATTCATATTCGTATTCGTATTCGTATTCGTATTCGTATTCGTAGTCGTAGTCGTATTCGTTTCGCTAATCCTACTCCTATTACTATTCATATTCGTATTTGTATTCATATTCGCAAGATTTCTTTAGTATTCCTATTCGTTGTATTCCTATTTATAGTTTCGTATTCGTTGTGTTTCTAGTTATAGTTTCGTATTCGTTCTGTTTCCAATTGTACTTTCGTATTCATTCTATTCCTAGTTATACTTTCGTATTCATTCTAAATGATGATTAGTATGAATTATTCGTAGATTATGAAACATAGTTTAGATTGTAACATTTTATCAAGAAATCTATGATTAGTTTGAAAGCTAACTTCGTAATTCGAACTATTTGATAAACATAGTTTTTGATATTAGAACATACAGAATGAAATCAATTGAACTAAAAATAATAAGTTGGAGTACAAGATTTCCTTGTACTTTTGCTTGTATCCCCCCCCCCCTAAAAACAGTGAAAACAGTTGAAAAAGGGTAGGGGTATGAACTCACCGGTTGAGAAACGCGACGTTCCGGATGCTAAGTGTCGATTCAAGGTTTGATAACACGCGAGGTTCCTATGTAATATGAAATGGTATACAAATATATCTAAGTAGATTTATAAACTCTAATTAGATATGATATTACATTCCAATGAGCGAAAACACTTCAAAACAAGTGTTTGGAGTGACCCGGGTGACATCTACGGACGTGTATTGATGCGTGGGACTTGGGAATTGAGTTTACTCTTCAAGAGTAGACTTTTTAGGGAGTTTACTACCTTAAACACCTCATCCATATGAGTTCACGGCCGTGAACTCATGGAGGTTGATTTTTGGGTGCAAAATGGCTTCATAACTCTCGGGAATAATTGCTAGACTTGGGCTTTTGGCTTTGAAATGGATTATATCACACATAGGGACCATTTATTTGGAGTTTACGGTTGTAAACATGGAGTTTATGGCCATAAAGTCCCCCCTCACTTCCAATTCTTAAAGTATTGGCCCTAAATTAATCACACATGATTCTAATGATTTTTCGTAAGCCTTGTATGGATTTTTAGGGGACTTTGGCCTAGATTTTGGAGTTTACGGCCCATGAACACCCTCATGGCCGTGAACTCCTTAGATGGGGAAAATAATATGTTTTAAGGTCCAATACTTGTTTGTAAACACATCTAGAATTTATCCCAAGGCTTTAGGTGTGTTAAAGTGGCATTTTAACACATTTAGAGGAGTTTACTCTCCAAGAACAATGAGTTTACGGCCCAAGCATGTTCTTGGGCAGTAAACTCAAGTTTACTCCTCTAAATTTATATTCAAGGTGTTCCAAGGCCAATTCCATAATTCTACAAGTCGTATCTAAGCCTTGTTGGTGTTTTAGAAGGGTTTAAGGGCTTAAAAACCCCTTTAACATGTGTTTACTCTCCATGATATGCAGTTTACGGCCCAAGCTTGTTCTTGGGAAGTAAACTCATATTTAATCTTCAAAAATTATGATTAGGGTGTTCTAAGTCCGAATTGGTAAGCCATATAGTCGAATCTAAGTCCCAAAATTGATTAGGAGGGGTTTAAAGGCATAAAAACCCTCTTATCATGAGTTTACGGCCCAAGCATGCTCCTTGGCCGTAAACTCATTTTTGAGGTCCAAAATCAATGTTTAAATTCGGATTTGAAGGCTAATGTGGTTGTATAACAAGTTAGGGAAGGTACCTTGGTGATTAGAAGCCTAGATTTTGAGATTTGGACCCTTAAACTTGAATTTAAGAGAGAGGTTAGAGAGAGTAGAAAGAGAGGGAAAAAGCTTCAAATGATAGTTTGAACACGTTTAAATAGTTCCCAAAACTTGGACACGGTGGAATTCTACCCGATACCGACGTTAAACGGGCTTTTGGTCGCACCCGATTAAGTTACCGTAATCCGGCGGAATAGAATTTAGAATTTTTCTATTTAATTATTTTGCGCCAATTTCATGAGTTCCTAAGGGGTTTGGACACTCCTTAATATCAAATAAACATATAATTTTAAATAATTTAACCCAAAACGAAATCGGAACGAATCGATAAACGGCGAATTTTTACGGGTAGAACGGGTTTTTCGGCGATGGAAAATTTCGGGTTGTTACATTATCCCCCCGTTAAAGGGAATTTCGTCCTGAAATTTAAAGATTAAGATACAAATCATGAAATGAAGAGAGATGTGGACGAATCTACTGGTTCGGGTCTTCACGCTTCCAAGTGGAATCGGGTCTCCGCTTGACGTTCCAGTGAAACGTTACTATCGGGAAGCGTCTTGGTTTCGTTGGGTAGATACTTCTAAAAGAACGAGACGTGAAGTACCTGAGGAATGTTACTAAGTTCCGAGGGTAATTGAAGTTTGTATGCTATGGAAGCAATCCTAATGAGGATTTCCAAAAGTTCTATATTCCTTGGGATACGTGTTCCACAATGTAACATGCCATTTTTCTCATTGTTGGCTACCTTGATGATGGGCATTTCGTTTACAAATTGAGGTCTATGATTATGAAGAGGTTCGAATGAATGGGTAACATTTTATCTTTCAGGTCTAGAATTGAAAAAGGATTGCAAGCAGAAGGGTTGTCGAAAATGAATATACCTGAGGCAACGGTGGGATCGGCGGCTGCCTCCCTTTGTCCGATAGCTAGGACTCTTCCAGTGTTGCCAGTTGTTGCTACATTAGGCCAGTTTCTTTTATAATGCCCTACTTTACCGCAACCATAACAGGCCTGACTGATGCCTGCTCCGGAAGCTTGATTTGTTAGTGTTCTGCAACTCCGTGCAAGGTGACCCTCTTGGCCATAATTTTTGCAAACTTTTACACGACATAGACCGGGGATATAGTGGTGGTAACTGCACTGGTTACACCACGGGAGAACACCGGCATATCCGGTGATAGGTGCTCGGGCTGGGAAACCTACGACAAAAACAGTATCAGGGGTAGTGACAGCGTGGACCGCCACTATTTGTTGTTTCTTCGAGAACTTTTGTGAAGGCTGACATTTCTCCCCCGCCTCCCAATACTTTCTTTTCTCACCACTTCTTTCTGTCGGTTCGGAAGTGATGGCTACTTCCTCTACGTCCTCACTATGGTCGATCAAGATTTGCACTAGGCATTTGGCGCAGTCGTATGTATCCGGCTTCGCAGCTAAGACGTTCCCTTTGGTTGGCTGGGTTAATCCCCAGATAAACCTCTCAATCTTCTTACTTTCCGGGGTAACCATCCCTGGACAAAGAAGCGCTAAGTCATCAAATCTGGAAGTGTAGGCAGCGATATCGGAACCTTTCATCTTCAGGTTCCAGAGTTCATGTTCCAGCTTCTGAATTTCACCCCGAGGGCAATACTCTGCGTGCGGAAGTCCCTTCATAACTTCCCAACCCATAGCATTGGCTACAGGTAGAGTTAGAGATTTGACTCCACCGTTCCACCAAGTCAGAGCTTTATTGGTGAGAGTGCAGGCGGCAAACTTCACCTTGTCAGATTCTGAACAGGCACAAATTTCGAAGATAGATTCAATCTTCTCTAACCACCGAGTTAGAGCAATGACACCTCTAGTGCCATCGAAGAATGTGGGTTTTGCATTCATAAAGTCTTTATAGAAACACTCCTTTCGGTGTCCCTAGCTACCTTCCTGGTTTTGAGGCTGGGGCCACCTCCTGAACTACCGGGGTTCGTTTGTGATATGGCTGCTGAAAATGCTGCAGTTAAAACTGTCTGAAGGGTTGCCAGATCGATTTGAAGAGAAGTTGGTGGTGGAGGAGGGTTGTTGTTGGTCTTTGAGTTGGGTCTCTTTCTTGGAGGCATCTTGATCTAATAAGATCAGGAAAGAGAGGATGTTAAGTCCTCCGAATTGAATCAAGAGATATGATACAAAGGATATCTCTTTATGACATACATAGAATTCTATTAAGCGATAAAGCAGGAAGGAGTAATCAAAACAGATAAATTATTGCTTAAAGGGATGATTGAGGAGCAACGCAGGGAAGAGGAATTCTATAACAGATTTGGCTCGAGAAATACTCCCATAGTATTTCATGATTCGCTGCAGCGACGGCTCATTGTTTGGGTATTGGGTAAGTTTTAGGCATGTCGTACACCACAGTCACTCCCAAGCACATGTTGGCCGTGTCTCGAATGAATATAGTTGGCCAGGCTATATTGATCCTAGACACGACTACATAACTGCCCAGGTTTAACCGCAACGTACAACACCAATTTACTTATGTTTTGTTCTACTTGTAGTTATGGATTTCGACGGTCGGGTATACTTGTATACTATTGAAAATACTTATATTTGAGGTATACTTTTAGTTCAGAGCACTTAGGCCCTTTAGTGTTCATAGTTTTATACCATGTAAGGTTTGGTATACTCCATTCACTATAAACAAGGGCAATGATACCAATCTGTCACACCCCGAAAACCTAAGGCGGAAACATCTCCGCGGCGGACTCCACGTTGAGTATCAAATCCAATGCACATACTAAGCAAAGTAAACAACCATTACATTACATATCAAAGTTTACATTTGTTCAAAAGTAAAGTTGTACATTTGTAATACATAGTATATATGAACAAAATTGAGACAAGTCTTCTATGCACTCCGTCTTCGCCAAAAGGGATCGTCGGGTACCTGTCTAATATTGACCTGAGAATACAAGTAGTTTGAAAATCAGCATAAAGCTGGTGAGTTCATAAGATGTTTGTTTTATGAAAATGTACGAGTATCCTTTGGTTTACCGAAAAGTTTGTTATCCAAGAAAATCGCATATTTTCTTAAAAGTAATGTTTGATTAATTGTTAGGTTGCACGGTTCTGGTTATGTTTAACTATGATCCCAGAAAAGTCCCATACTTTCCTGATTTTATGTTATCAATTGTGAAGTATATAAAGTTATCTGGTTTATTACACTTTTCTAGTTATGTAACGTTCCCCAGGAAAGTCCCATACTTTCCTATAAGTAAGTTTAGTTATTAAATTTCGATGTAATGATTGATTTCCATTCGTACCTATTGAATTGACTAGCTATTCTGATATCCTAATGGTGTTACACTGGAGTGTACCTAGATACGTGTCATCGTATTCATATTCCTATTCATAATCATATTCATATACTTATTCGTATTCGTATTCGTATTCGCAGTCGTATTCCTATCCATAATCCTACTCCTAACACTATTCGTATTCGTATTCGTATTCGTAGTCGTATTCGTTTCCCTAATCCTATTCCTATTACTATTCGTATTTGTATTCATATTCGTATTCGTGTTCGTATTCGTAGTCGTATTCGTTTCCCTAATCCTACTCCTATTACTATTCGTATTCGTATTCGCAAAATTTCTTTAGTATTCCTATTCGTTGTATTCCTAATTATAGTTTCGTATTCGTTCTGTTTCTAGTTATAGTTTCGTATTCGTTCTGCTTCCAATTGTACTTTCGTATTCGTTCTATTCCTAGTTATAGTTTCGTATTCGTTCTAAATGATGATTAGTATGAATTATTCGTAGATTATGAAACATAGTTTAGATTGTAACATTTTATCAAGAAATCTATGATTTGTTTGAAAGCTAACTTCGTAATTCGAACTATTTGATAAACACAGTTTTTGATATTAGAACATACAGAATGAAATCAATTGAACTGAAAATAATAAGTTGGAGTAGAAGATTTCCTTGTACTTTTGCTTGTATTCCCCCCCCCCCTAAAAACAGTGAAAACAGTTGAAAAATGGTAGGGGTATGAACTCACCGGTTCAGAAACGCGACGTTCCGGACGCTAAGTGTCGATTCAAGGTTTGATAACACACGAGGTTCCTATGTAATATGAAATGGTATACAAATATATCTAATTAGATTTATAAACTCTAATTAGATATGATATTACACTCCAATGAGCGAAAACACTTCAAAACAAGTGTTTGGAGTGACCCGGGTGACATCTACGGACGTGTATTGATGTGTGGGACTTGGGAATTGAGTTTACTCTTCAAGAGTAGACTTTTTAGGGAGTTTACTACCTTAAACACCTCATCCATATGAGTTCACGGCCGTGAACTCATGGAGGTTGATTTTTGGGTGCAAAATGGCTTCATAACACTCGGGAATAATTGCTAGACTTGGGTTTTTGGCTTTGGAATGGATTATATCACACATAGGGACCATTTATTTGGAGTTTACAGCTGTAACCATGGAGTTTACAGCCGTAAAGTCCCCCCTCACTTCCAATTCTTAAAGTTTTGGCCCTAAATTAATCACACATGATTCTAATGATTTTTCCTAAGCCTTGTATGGATTTTTAGGGGACTTTTGGCCTAGATTTTGGACTTTACGGCCCATGAACACCCTCATGGATGTGAACTCCGTAGATGGGGAAAATAATATGTTTTAAGGTCCAATACTTGTTTGTAAACACATCTAGAATTTATCCCAAGGCTTTAGGTGTGTTAAAGTGGCATTTTAACACATTTAGAGGAGTTTACTCTCCAAGAACAATGCGTTTACGGCCCAAGCATGTTCTTGGGTAGTAAACTCAAGTTTACTCCTCTAAATTTATATTCAAGGTGTTCCAAGGCCAATTCCATAATTCTACAAGTCGTATCTAAGCCTTGTTGGTGTTTTGGAAGGGTTTAAGGGCTTAAAAACCCCTTTAACATGTGTTTACTCTCCATGATATGGAGTTTACGACCCAAGCTTGTTCATGGGTAGTAAACTCATATTTACTCTTCAAAAATTATGATTAAGTTGTTCTAAGTCGGAATTGGTAAGCCATATAGTCGAATCTAAGTCCTAAAATTGATTAGGAGGGGTTTAAAGGCATAAAAACCCTCTTATCATGAGTTTACGGCCCAAGCATGCTCCTTGGCCGTAAACTCATATTTGAGGTCCAAAATCAAAGTTTAAATTCGGATTTGAAGGCTAATGAGGTTGTATAACAAGTTAGGGAAGGTACCTTGGTGATTAGAAGCCTAAATTTTGAGATTAGGACCCTTAAACTTGAATTTAAGAGAGAGGTTAGAGAGACAGTAGAGAGAGAGGGAAAAAGCTTCAAATGATAGTTTGAACACGTTTAAATAGTTCCCAAAACTTGGACATGGTGGAATTCTACCCGATACCGACGTCAAACGGGCTTTTGGTCGCACCCGATTAAGTTACCGTAATCCGGCGGAATAGAATTTAGAATTTTTCTATTTAATTATTTTGGGCCACTTTCATGAGTTCCTAAGGGGTTTGGACACTCCTTAATATGAAATAAACATATAATTTTAAATAATTTAACCCAAAACGAAATCGGAACGAATCGATAAACGGCGAATTTTTACGGGTAGAACGGGTTTTTCGGCGATGGAAAATTTCGGGTTGTTACAACCAACAATTGGAATAACTTGAGAGAAGAACACTTGCTTCACAAATCGGCTAGCCCTCACTTCTTATCACTTAAAAAATGTGCCATTCCATGAGTTATGAGGCTTCTTATATAGTGTGCACATTAGGGTTACACCATGTAACTCATGACTTTCCATATTCCTCATGATCCTTGGGTTTCAACCTCCATGGAGTATCCATGGGTCACCACATGGGTTTAGCCCAACATGAAGAGCTATGGATCATAAGCCCACTTTATAAGAAGTACTGATTTACCAAATCAATCCCTATTTATTTAATTAGTCTTTTTTGATCACAAATTTAATTACAAACTAATTCTTGATCAATACTTATTAAATAATTTGATTTCATATTAATATATTAGAACTTATAATATTAATAGATCATAAATATCCTCTTCTCACAAAAGTCTATCCAAATTGTTCTGATGCCATGTAACCCAAATGGACCATGCTACTCTTGGGTCAAGTACATACTCTATAATAGTTATGGGCTTAGACACCTAATCCAACAGGTTGATCCATTCTAACTCCTTAAAATCGTAACCTCTTAAGAGGAGGTTACTCTCTAACTTTTGTTCATGTTTTCTTAAAGATTACTTTCATTTTCATTCCCTATTTAGGTTCATATTGGTTATGAACTTAAAGCTGAAGGGTTTAGGAGTTTATGGAGTAGCATCTACATCAAGTTGAGTCATTTTTGGTGTCTCAAAGGTTCCACATTCGCCATCGACTTTCAAGCCTCCCAAGAGGACCCAAGGAACAAGAAAGGTTGTTATTTCTTCATCCTTCCTCTTGTTGTTATTTTAATCTTTTATAACTTGAAATATGATCCTTGGTAGGTGTAAAATGTTATATTATGTTCAAAATTTTAGGTCTTCTGTTGACATATTTTTCAAGTTTATGAAACTACTTTTGAACTAAAACCCAACATACTCATCGTTGTTGCCTCATATTGAGCTTTTTTTATTGAGGATGTGCTTGGGACTCTTATGGTCAGTGAAGATCGTACACTTTGTACCATAAGGGTAGTGTCTCCAGATCTTTAAGGCAAACACTACTGCCCCTAATTCAAGGTCGTGTGTGGTGTAGTTGACCTCGTGATTCTTAACTTTTCTGGAGGCATAGGCAATGACCTCCCCTTGTTGCATAAGTACGCAACCTAGACCTCCTCTTGGACGCATCATAGTAGACTACAAAGTCTTATGTTCCTTTTGGAAGGGACAAGATCGTAGCACTGCTTAACTCTTGCTTTAGCGTCTGGAAGGCAGCTTCTTGTTTATCCTCCCAATTGAAGGTCACTCCTTTCTGGTTCAGGGAAGTAAGTGGCTTTGTGATGTTGGAAAAGTTCTGTATGAACCTTTGGTAGTAGCCGTCAAGGCCCAAAAATTGGCGGATTTCTATCGGTGTCCTTGGCACTTCCTAGTTTTCAATTGCTTTGATTTTAGAGGGATCCACATGTATCCCTTCCTCGCTGACCACGTGTCCCAAAAACTCCACCTTTCGAATCGAAAATTCACATTTTGAAAACTCTGCATATAGCTTTTCCGCCCTTAGTGTCCCCAAGACTTGTCGCAGATCTTGACTATGCTTTTCCTTACTTTGTGAATAAATTAGTATGTCATCCATGAACACTATCACGAATTTATCTAAGTAAGGTCGGCATATGCGGTTCATTATATCCATGAACACCACAAGTGCCCTAGTCAATCCGAAGGATGTCATAACGAACTTGTAGTGGCCGTAACGAGTCCTAAACACTGTCTTAGGAATATCCTCCTCCTGGACTCTGAGCTGATGGTAGTCCGACCTTAGATCGATTTTCAAGAAGTAAATCAATCACTGAAGTTGGTCGAACAGATCATCAATTCGAGGTAGGGGATATCGGTTCTTGATGGTGAGTTTGTTCAAATCCATATAGTAAATGCACATATAGAATGATCTGTCTTTCTTCTTTACGAACAAGACTGGTGCTCCCAAAGATGAGAAGTTTGGTCTGATGAATCCATTACTCAGCAGTTCGTTCAACTTACTGGACAATTCCTGCATTTCTGTCGGGGCTAATCGATATGGTGATTTGGCTATGGGGGTAGAAATCAAGTCAATTCTAAACTCGACTTTTCGCACGGGTGGTACTCTTGGATGGTCTTTTGGGAATACGTCAGGAAAATTGCAGACTTCTAGAATATCCTTGATGTCCTTCACTTATCTCTTCTCATCAACAACGTGGGCTAGGAATACGTGGTACTTCTTGCGTAGGTACTTTTGAGCCTTTATGCAAGAGACAATTCGGAGGTTTGTGTCGGGTTTGTCACCATAAATGTAAAGGTTTTTGTTATTTTGTAAGTTAAGTCGGACGACCCTTTCATAACACATGATATCGGCACGGTGAGGGCTTACCCAGTTCACGCCAGTGATCAAATCAATGCTTCCTATTGTAATAGGCATTAGGTCGATTTAGAAGGAGTGATTGTTTAGAGTTCGGGTGCATCCTATGTATATGTTATTGGTGTTTTCAGTTTTTCGATTAGCCATCTCTACTGTAAATATTTGATTGAGTGATTGAGGTTTTTGTTTGAGTATGTGTTTAAACTTGTGGCTCACGAAACTTCTCTTTGCATCGTTATCGAAAAGTATGCATGCATGTGAGTTATTGAGGAGGAACATACCAGTAACCAAAGCGGGGTCCATCATCAGTTCCTCGTGCCCCATTGTAAAGACCCTTCCCACGCCTTCGACATTCTTTTTATTTGCCTTTGGGCACTCCCTTTTGAAATGCCTCGTCTCTCCACATCTGCAACACGCCTGACTCACCTGAGCATTAGTGGTTTGGGTGGTCTATTGAGCTGGCGCTTTACAGAAATGAGCGGTATGCCCCTTCCTGTTACAGTTGTTGCAGTACATCACCCGCAAGCTCAATTGTCATGGAAGTTGCGCTTGTTGCATTTAGGTAGATTCTTAGCATATTGTTTAGTCGGAGCTGGGGCAGTGGGGACAATGGCGACATGGACTCCCACAGTTTGTTGTTTTTTGATAGGTTCTTGAGTCGGCTGGCCCTTTTTCTTGTTCCAGAACTTTTGCTTGTTATCTCCTCTTTTTAGTTGATCAGGTGTGGGTGTCATAATGCCCTGGCGGACTCCGTGGTCGACAAGACTTTGTGCCAAACGTTTGGCACTGTCGTAGGTGGTTGGGTTAGCAGATACAACCATTCATTGAATCTAGGGGATAGTCCCCAGATGTAGCCTTCCACTCTCTTGTCTTCTATGGTGACCATCCCGGGGTACAGAACTGTTAAGTCGTTAAACCTGGTAGTATAGGCGGTCACATCAGAGCTCGTCATTGTATGGTTCTAAAGCTCTCGTTCTAATATCTAAATTTTGCCTCTTGGGCATTACTCCTCCAACATTATGACCTTTAGGTCTTCCCAACTCATAGACTTGGCCACATTGAGAGTCAGGGTTTTAACATGGCCATTCCACCAGGATAAGGCCGAGTCAGTGAAGTTACAAGTTGCGTACTTGACTTTACAATCATCTGGGCATGAGAAGACTTCAAACACATATTTAGTTTTTCTCAAACCATCTTGTTAAGGTGATGACACCTCCATCACTATGAAAAGTCTTGGGCTTGCAGTTAATAAAATCCTTGTAGGAGCATATGCGTTGGTGTCCTTGGCTTTCACCATGATTGGAACTGTTGGCAATGTTCCCATTTCTGTTCCCGTTTCCATTTCCATTTCCATTTCTATTTCCATTTGTGCCATTAGCGCAAATTTGTGCCATGGCGGTTGCCACAGTGGCTTTGAACATAGCGGGGTCCACTTGTGGAGTTGGTGTTAGTGGAACTGTTTGTGTTCTACCGGCACGTCAGTTACTTCTGCGTGGTGGCATTCTTCTGCCATAAGGATTAGAGAAGGAATGATGGTAAGTCCTCGATAATTGTTATAAGTCGGGTATTATCGAAATAGAACGTCTCAGCTATATGTTTGTTATGTCTCACCTTTATTGTAACTTGTAAACATTTCATAAAAAAATAATTACTATAATAAGTAAACAATTCCATAACAATTTATGAACTTAATAGTAATACCTAATTAAAGAAAATGCAAACCATTTCATTGATAGTGTTTCATAGTAGTACATAGTTTTGGAAAATTGACCTTCATCGAGGTCTATAATACACTTGAAACCCAAAATAAAATAGGCAACATAACGACCCTTAGAATAGTGTAATCACTTACTCATAGGGTTGGACCTACATATATGAGGGAGTAGCACCAACGCTTACTCACAAGACCTGGTCTATAAAAAAAAGTTGAGTAGCCTAAACACTACTCATGGTGAGTGACATCCTTCATCCCTAGAAGTGTAGCTATGAATGCTCGCATCTCCTTTGTTTCCTCTCTGGCCTCATCAGCTCGACGCTCTACCTCAATCATCCTCTCTCCATGTCGGCATGCCTATTCATGAGCTCCCTAACCTCGGCTCGGGCAATCGAGACATCATCCAGAAGACAATCGATAATCTTGTGTGTCTGATCATGATCTTCACCTAGATGATGAAACCAGCGGCGGTGACCTCAGCATTGCACCAACATCTAAGAACTGGCTGGTAGATGCCTTAACATGTTAGTCAAGGCGAGAGACGCTGTGAGTAATGATAGGGAGAGCCCTTTCAGCTGAACTGCGAGCATGTCCATCGTCCCCCGTAGAACTCTCGGCACATATTGCACGGGGGACGATGGCCATGCTCGCGGCTCCATCTATGTGGGTTCTCTGCCCAGCGGGGTGTCAGATCCTAGAGTGTTACACCTGTCAGAAAAATCTTGGGTCCACGAAAGGGAGGTATCCTCTTACGAGGAGTGCGCATCCATAATAGACCACCTGGATGGCAGTATACATGAAAACTCGGCTCGGGTATAGGATCGTGCAGGATAAGGACAATAAAGTATGGGTTGCTGATCTCAGAATCAGCATCGGAGTCCTCCTCTATCAAGTCCTCATCATCATCTTGACCCTCCTTCGGGTCCTCCTCAACGGCTGGTGCTTCAGCCTCGAGCTGCTCCTTGGGCTCCTCCTCGATCCATCCACCATTCCTATTATCAGGAAAGTAAGGATCTCCTGGTATGTGAAATCTGGCCATGTCAACTTTGCAAAGATAGGATATAAGAGGCACATAAGGAGTCTAGGTGTAAGGTTCTATAATATCATAAAATATTCTTGTAGTATTTTAAACTTTATGTTTGGTTCTAGAGTTTCTTTGTATGGGGTATTAGTAATTTTTAGACTTGTTGTTCACTACGACTATTCCCATGCACTTGTTAGTCATGTCTCAGACAAATATAGTTGATCAGGCTCTATCTATCCTAGATCTGATTACATAAATACGTAGGCCTATTCGTAACATTCAACTTATCTTATTACTTTTGTATTATTCTTGTTATGACATTGTTCTAGTTTGTAGGTATGTACCTATACTTTATTATAAAACATCATTATATTTTAAAAGTATTCTTGTACGAAATGGTTTAGTTAGAGAGTTTTAGTCCCATTGTATTTATAGTTGTATATTTTACATGGTTTGATATACTTAGTTCACTATAAACAATGCTCTAATATCAATCTGTCACACCCCCAAACCAGGATGGCGGAAACGTCTACGGGTGGAAAACTTCATGAACAATATCACAACATAATGTATAATAGTGATCAAAGAAAACACAATCATCATAAATATAATTGAAACTGTTACATTTTTTTCAAGTGTTGTATGTTTCAAAACCAATTACATAAGAGTTTTGTATGTGAAAAAAGTGTAACTCTTTCCTTGTAAAATGACTGTTTTTGTTCCCAAAAAATCCAATATTTCCTTAAAAATGAGTTGTAGTCTTAAAAACCCTGAGACCAAAAATATATAAGTATCTATATACTTAAAATAGCATTACATAGTTTAATTCTTATATAAAACAATTTGAACGCATATTACCCCATAAACTACATGTATCATCGATTTCTCATGTGAGTTGTTACAACCATGCTAAAACCAAAGTTGGCCTGTTGCGACGTTCTTCAGACGCCGGAATGTTAGACATTTGTCACATTAGACCTATCGGTCTAGCTATAGCTAGCAGCTTAGGTGCGGGATTGTCAGTCCCGTATAGATCTATACATAAGTATCACGCTCGCTTACCAAGATTCTGGTTATGATCTAGGACTTTAGTGTATAAACTCGTAGATACGATGAAGACTTTGTCTCACATAAATGTTTCAACAAGTTTACGTTTTGGTGTAATAAAAACCCTTGTATATGTAAATATCACTTTTCCATAATATTAATATAATTATATACTTTAATATAATTGTTCGTCTTGTCCCAAAATGTTATAATAGTGTTCATGACCCACAAACTACACATATTATAGTTTATTATATATATTTCGTTGTACCTATATATACACACATATATAAGTTAACATGTTTAGATGCTCATAAGTATCATATATTATACATCTAGCACAAGCATATGAACTATTAGTATGATACTGTCAGTTTTCTAGTTTCTGACTTTTTACGTCATCAAACAGTAAATATTGAATTATAAAATTTGTGAAATTTATTTTTTTACCTTTTTGTGAAGTTTAATTAAAGCAACCTTATATGTTTAAAACAGCATATTTTATGTCAAATCTCACAAAAACGGTATCATAACCTAGTTATGACCTTTTTTGTTAGAAAACCCCAATTTTTACATAAAATGATAGATTTTTAGGTTTTCTTTTTGTAAAACCAAATCATTGGTATTTATAACTAGTTTCATAACATATGTCCAAAATAACATATTTGGATTTATATCCCACAAAAATGGTGTAATAACTTGGTTATAACCATATTTGCTAGAAAAGTCATATTATGTTCATAAAAACCCTAGTTTTTATAGTTTTGTTTTTATGAACTTTTCTTAAGAACATATAGCATGTTCTTACTCATTTTTCATAGATCTGTATTTTAAACAACATACCACACATAAATGTTCATAATACTAGGTAATAACTGTTGGGTATAAGTGTTGCGTCATTGTGATTATGTATTTAGTCCATTTTGTAATCAGGTTGGGCCTATCCACCTGTAATTTCTTATTAGGTTTATAGTCCTTAAGGTTCATGCATGCACCGTGTTTTGTATCTTTTCAAATAGTCTTGTAACCCTACATGCCTCTACAGTAGCAATTCTTCATCGAGTTCTTCTATGGCTGTGGCTTATAATCATTCAGCACATTTTGATCTATTTGTCGTGTTCATATTCTTTACTTGTCTGATTCTATTCGATCTATCTAGGATTCAATCCTAACAATAACATTATTTCATGTAGATAACATTTTTAAACAACATGAAAGTAAGCATGTATAACAACTTGTACAATTATACAAGTTTACTTGTATTCTCCCCTCTAAAACATGGATAAAGATGAAAATGAAGGGTATGAACTCACCTTAAGTGTGTTTCTTGGTGGATAAAGAGGTGGAGATGAAAGATTTCAAGTTAAGGACACATGAAGATCTAAAGATCCTATGGATATTAACACATATTAATGTGTGTAATTGTAACAAAACTAGTATATATATATATATATATATATATATATATATATATATATATATATATATAATTACTAGATTAGTAAGGAAAAACTTACCAAGAAATCAAGAACCAACTTATGGAAATTAATCTTGAGAGGGAGAACTTGTTCTTGAGGAGAAGATGAACAAAATGAAGAAGATGTGATGAAGGGGGGGGGGGGTTTCGATTGAAATAAGAAGGAGAGGGAGGGAGGGTGAGGGGGTGGGGTAGGTATGGGGGGTAGGGGTGAAGTAGGGAATGGTTTCTTGAACTTTATATTGAAGAATGGATCTTTCAATAAAATAGTAAATATTTTATAAAATATGTAATAATCATATAAGACAAAAGTGATTTCTTATTTTTTAACTCGGAGTGGGGGGGGGGGGTAGGGGTGAAGTAGGAAATTGTGTTTTTGGTCCCTAACTTATTTTTTAACTCGGATGGTCCCTACTGTTTATTTTTGTTGCGCGTTTGGTCCATGTCTTACCTAAAAAGACTATTGTTCCCTTATTAATTTATTTTTAATTAATTTTCTTATTATGTATCTACTTTTATATATTTTAAAAAATTAATAGACATCACATATTTGTATCTCCTCATCTTTAGTGCTCAAGATCTTTTGATTTAATAGTTGAACTAGCCACTTGTTGTTTGAAAAAACCCTCCACTTCAATTGGTATTTTTTCATGAGATAACAAGTCCAGTGTTTCACTAAGATTTCGAATAGTGGTCCCGAATTCAAGTCGATTTAATAGTTGACCCAACTCCTTGTTGTTTGTATCTCCTCACCAACTAAGGATGAAGAGACAATGTATATTATAGGGATAATCCAATCTGCAAGGACCATGATTAGGAATTGTTTGATCGTCTTTCTCTTATGAAGGGGCAAAATAGAATCAACTTGAATTCGGGACCACTGGTCGAAATCTTAGTGAAACACTAGATTTTTTATCTCACGTCTGCTTTTCATGAAAAAAATACCAATTGAAACTGAGGGTTTTTTCAAACAAGGGGCTGGGTCAACTATTAAATCAAATGATCTTGAGCACCAAAGATGAGGAGATACAAATATGTGAGGTCTATTAATTTTTTGAAATATATAAAAAAACTAAATACATAAGTAAGAAAATTAATTAAAAAATAAACTAGTAAGGGCACAATAGTCTTTTTAAGGAAGACAGAGACCAAACACACAACAAAAATAAACAGTAAGGACCATCCGGGTTAAAAAAATAATTTAGGGACCAAAAACATAAATTCCCCCAAACCACAGGGACCATTCGTGTAATTTATTCTTACTTTTCATCTTATTTATATTTGAGTAATTATTTATTTTGTACACACATCTAGGTAACGAACTTGCTAAAAGTGTTCATATGTAGGATAGAACCTGCTACAGACGGTCATAATGATTATATGTGAACACTTCCAACAAGTTTGTTATCTAGATGTGTACAAAAAAAAAGATAGTTACCCATATATGAACTTACTGAAAAGTTAATTACTTTCCAAAGTCATTATCCCTCTAATTATAACATTGTATTTTTATAATATAATGTTTTGATAAGAAAATTTTAAAATAAAATTATATTAATAAAATTTTGAAAATAAAATTATAATGAAATTGTGTTTTTACGGTACAATAGTTTTACAAATAAATAAATATAAAAAAAAAAAATCCAATGAAGAAAATAAACTTATTATATATTATGCTTAAAAAAATGGGCTAACTCTTAACTTTTTTATGGATATGTATTAGATGACTAACTGTGAGACTTATGTATTACATGAGTTTATTTAAAAAAATATATATATGAAGTTTTAACAATTTGAGAAATTTGAATTTATAACAAAAATAAGAAATGAGACTTTAATACATTAAATACATTACATATATAAACCTTTCTAATAAATATGTTACATGTATATTATCTTACATATTAAATGTGAAATTTTAATTTAATACAATGAAAAATATAATAAAATGACAAGTGGAAAATTGAAAATTTTAAAATTCTATTAAATAACATATGTCCAAATGAAATAGGAGAACAGATATGAAAAAAAAAAAAAAAAAAAAAAAAAAAAAAAAAAAAAAAAAAAATTGATTTATGATGATGAAAGAAACGTGGTCCCGAATTCATTAATATTCCAAAAAAATATAAAGGATATGTCATTTTCTTGTATGATGATGAAAGAAACGTGGCGTTATGTCTCATCGATGAAAACGTGGCACATTTCGTTTCATAAAGATGTACAGCCAGATATATACTTTAATTGTCCGGATTCATTAATATTCAAAGCTATTTCTTGTCCATAATAATTAATAATTGAGCTCCTGAGCGAAAAGCCAGCCCATGCTTTCCCTTATTAATAAAGGATAATTGACGCAATTGGTCGATGTTTATTTCATTTTTTTCAAATATTATCACCAATCTTTGATACTTACACTTAGAGCCCCCTCCATTTTTACACTGTTAGAATTATGGTGAAAAGAAGCAAGAGTGATCCGGTTTTTTGGAAAATTGTCTCAATTTGACCGTTATCGTAAAATCAATTTTTTTATAATAGTTTTGTTGGTTTTGTGACAGTTTGAAACTCTCATATGACAGTTTTCAGACAAAAAAACCAGATACCAGTTTTGGACCTTCAGACTTCTAAATTTCTCGTTCTTTGTTCTTGTTCTTCAAACTTATCAGTCTTATCCAACTCAGGACTTCAATATACCATCGAAATACTTCGATTTGAAAGTGATAATCACAACTCTCATAATTCCAAGTGTTTTTACTTCCAAATTTCTAACACTCCTTTCTTTATAATATGACACATAAAGTATGATGCTAAGCGAGAAAGATTTTAAAGAGCTAGAAGGTGAAGACATAAGGGGGGAGCTGAAAAGAACATGAGTGGCTATTAATATATGATGCAAAGAAAACTGAACTTTTTTGTACCTAGTTCCAAATGAGTGCTTGGATAACAAGTATTTCATGGAAAAACATAGTGTAGTTCACATATTTATTTATCAAAACAAAGAGTAATTAGATTTATTTCTAAAAATAAGATGGTTTTTTAGCTAATTGACAAGCATGATCATTAAAAAGTTGATAACTTTCCTTTTTAGCATATTTTCACTATTCTGCCTTCTTGTTTGGCTTTGGGTACTCTCTAACTACTAAATGTGAACATAACCTTTATATACCCATACAAATTAAGAAAATATTGATTTAAATGTAAAGGGTGCAGCTGCTAACTTGTGGGGGATCGTTTTTGCAGAAAAAAGAAGTATGAGGGGAAATTATGTAATTTTGTTCCCTACTTATGCTTTTTAGTTTTCATATTGCAATCATGCAAGCCAATATATTATATATGATCTTCCATGGACTTTTAGAAATCTCCGATTTTGGAAGCCAATTATTCCAGAGTTACTTGCAAGCATATATAGCAGACCTTAGACCTTCCTCCTACCATATCCTTACACCAATCCAAAACATTTTAATTTCTCTTCTTCAGTCATGGCGATTTCATACAAACAAAACACTGCTTGTGGAGTTCGTTCCATAAGTTTCCCCACAACATCCCATCCAATCACTCATCGGATCGAGAATGAGCTTACCCACATCAAGACATGGGTATTATCATCATGGTCTTCATCTTGTAAGCCCACTACAGAAGCGGTTTCTGAGAGTTTATGTAAGTTGTCACCATTGTATGGACTCCTTCAAGAGCTTATCAGTTCTTTATCTTCTATCCAAAATGAAAACTGGGTTGATGAGCTAATGGATGGACTTGTCGGCTTCTTGGATGTTTGTGGCATCATGAGAGATATCGTGTTAGAATATAAAGGTCATGTTGTTGTCCTTCAGTGCGCTTTAAGGAAGAGAAACGGAGTTTCAACCCTAGAAAACAGCATTGTACAATATAATAGTTTTAGGAAGAGAATTACAAAAGATGTCAAGCGTTTGATAGCAAGTTTCAAGCAATCAATGGCCAGAAAGTTAGACCATCAACACGATCACGATCATGAGGTGGTGATCAAAACGGTAAAGGAAGTTACGGATGTGACTGTTACCATTTTCGAGTCACTCTTGAAGCTTTTTTTGATAGAAGATTCAAGAACGCCAACGGAAAATAAATGGTCGATAGTGGTATCAAAATTGTTCCAAAAATCCAGAGTGACATGTGAAGAACATCGCCATCTACAACAAGAACAACGTTCGAGAATAACTTATGATTTTGAAAGTTTAGACGTTGTATGTCCTACTCGATCCATTAAAGATGGATTGTGGTCTTGGTCAAATGGTAAATGTCAATTGGAGACGATGGAAGCTCAACTAGGAAGAATTGAAGACAGTTTGGAGAGTATATATATGACATTAATAAGCACAAGAGGATCTCTTTTGAACACTGTTTCCTACATGAACTAAAAACTTGTACTTAGTTATGTATAAAAATACAAGTACAAATAGAAACCGACAATTCCATTTATTGTTTTTAATACCTGGCTTAATTCTGATGGGTTTTCTGACATGATCGAACACGTGTGGGAAGATATATGTCGGTGTTGGTTCTAATTCGAAGTGGATTGTTTCAAATGAATGTTTAAAGGTATTAAAAGTAGGATGATTGAATGATATCATTGTACTCGTGATCTTTAGGAGTAAGCTAGGAATGATAATTAGGCTCGAGAAAGTAGATGAAAAAATTGATTAAGGGACGGCAACCAAATTTGAAGCTGGATTATCTTTTAAAAAATGTTCGATATAGAAAAGAAAGTAATAAAGGATCAACGTCAAAAATAAAATGAAAACCAAATGGGATATTGATGCGATAAAAATCGAAGCTTTTCATGTAGTTTGAAAGAGAACATAGATGTACGTCACCAGCGAATTTAAAACCAAATACTACATGGTTGCTTACTGAAATATCACTGAAACATATAGAAACTAAAATTTACTAATAGTGGGTTGGCTCAAATTATCAATAGTTTTAGAATTGTATCCGGTGAGGTCTTACAGTTTAATATATATTAATAAACATATCTTCTTAATCCAAATTTTTTAATACATCATTTTCACATGATAAAATTACATAGTTGGTCGTTCTGTCGAATCGACATGTAGTGAGTTTAAATCAAGATTCGTGTGCTTATGTTGCTCTTTATCATTATTTTTATGTTTTATTTTAAAAAACATATGTAAAAACATTCTTGAATCTTAATTCCGAAAATTCAAACACAATTACACAAACCAATCAACCATAAATGTTTTGCTAAAATAGACAAAGTAAAGACAAAATCACAAAAATCACAAGAGTAACAAAATTTTCTGTAATCTATCATTGTAAATTTATAATCAAAAGGCGAGGCACAAAACTTTCTATAACGCCGGTAATTTTAAGGTATTTATTTAATTAATTTGGTTACTCATTTAATTATGATTTTGGGCTTGAAAACCTTGGACTTGATCTTTGGCCTTGGGGGTGCCATATGCACGACGGGCATACCACCCATGTACACGGGGTGTACACGAGTAAGTGGATAGCAGGTTCCATACACGTACGCACAACGTACAAGATGGTACGTGCAACGTACGTGTCCAGACCCAAAACCCTAATATTTAGGGTTTGAGCACTATTTAAAGAACATTACGTCCCAAAGATCCTTTCTATCAGCCTCCCTTTTGTCCCTAATCAGCTTCCACGAAACCCTAACTCCATTGTTGAGTGTTCTTGAGCTTAGAAGTTCATTTTAGGTGTATTTTGGTGCTTTTGAAGGAAGGAAATCATCTAACACCCAATTCTGGAAGTATTCGTTTATAGATTAAGGAGGCCAAGGCTGGGGGCGTTTCGGTCATTTATGGGTCTCGGGTTCTATTCGAATGGTTTTAAGGCTCAGGTGTATAGATAGGAGCGTAGGGCTTCTCGCCACCTTTTCGTGGATATAAAGTTCGTCGGAAACGGACTTAGAATGAAGAAGTTATAGCACTTTAAAGTTATTGGCAGAATTGGCCCCTAAACGGAAAAACTTGCATGCAAAGGCGGCAATTGGGTGAGTACGCCCAGCGTAAGCTGGGTTACGCCCAGCGTATAAATAAGAATGATCGTGGGCGCTTAAGGCGTGCACCCAACGTACAGGAAGTGCGTCAAGCGTACGTCCAGAAACCAAAAAACCCTAATTTTAGGGTCAAGCACTATATAAAGAACATAATGGCTAAAACCCTAGCCTCCTTATCTATCCCATACCCTCAGAAAAACCCTTGAACGCCTCATCCCCTCATTCTTGTGTGATTGTAACCTTGAAAAGCCCATCTTGGAGGTTTTAAGCTTGGAAGAAGAAAGAATAAGTTTGCAAGGAAGGACTTAGGATAATTTGTGCTCATAGATCTGGGAAAACATCATCATTTGGGACTCTTTGGAGTTCTAAAGTTCATAACTTTACCTAAGAATGCTTACATCTAGTGTAGTTTGGTTTTAGAGTCATTTTGGTTCCAAGAATGGACCTTTATGATGCAACTTTGTTTTTTAGCATAGGTTTCCACCCTCAGAGCTAAAAGTGTCCCATAAGGAGTAAAGTTTCAATCTTGATGGTCTATTTGTAATAATGCATGAGATCTAGCCCTTTTTATGGAAGTATAAGATCATTTTCAGAGTTTGGGCTTATTTGGGTTAAGTAAAGTCACCAAGTCAGTGACTTTATGGAATAAAACGTGGAAAAGGACTTGGATCTGAGATTGTAGCCTCTGAAGTGGAGTATTAAGCACTTAATGGGAAAATGACTTAACAGGGGGAGTACGTTGAGCGTACATGATGGTATGCCCAGTGTACGCACCATTTAGCTTGTGCACTTACCATACATAGGAGTACGCCCAACGTACTCATCAGTTATGGGCTTGTCATGTTTTGGGCCTCGGTTTGGGCCATGCAGAGGAGAGGCTCGAGATAGGAGAGTGATGAGTGTGGGCGGGGTCCCGTATCTCACTATCAGCAGGAGCATAGACGGGGTTTCATGACTCACTAGTAGCAGGATAGGGGTGGGGCCCAAGATAGGCGAGGCCTTAGAATAGGGATACAATGGAGTATGTTTAGTTTATGTGTTATGTGTTATCTTATATGGTTGTATATGCTTAGCGGTCAGGACCTAGAGACTGGCGGGGCCTAAGAGAAACAGATCTGTATACCGAGCGGTGCTCGATGCCAGGCGGGGCCCGATGCCGAAGCAAGTCCGAAGTCGGGCTAGTCCCGGTGCAGCGGGCGGGGCCCCAATATGTGGTTATGTATATGGTATGTGGTAGGTTAGGGAACTCATTAAGCTTCGTGCTTACAGGTTTTAGTTTTGGTTTCAGGTACTTCCGGTAATGGAGGGAAGATCTCGGGATGATCGCATAGCACACACCAAGAAGTTTTAGCCTGGGATGTTTCACTCTGATTAACTGAACAAGTGTTTTGAAATGATACTCTGATTTGATATAATGACTTATGTTTATGGATGAATATTTTATAATTATGGTTTGATTAATGTTTTAAAAATGAAATTTTTGGTCATGATTTTGGGATGTTACAAGTTGGTATCAGAGCCTTGGTTTGAGGGATTTGGGCACACTCTCAGGTGTGTCTGAACTGAGGACTTGGTATGAAAGTTTTCAAAAGGAAATCATTTTTACAAAAGAACTTTGAGAAAAGGAAAAGAATTTTGAAAGGAGAAATAAATTGACAAAGAGAAAAGGGTGTGGTGCATGCAATCAGTCGAGCTTAAGTAAGTACCCCAAAATACCCATACAAGTTTAAGTTATGTTATGATATGTTTATGAAAACTGCATGCAAGATTAGGACTAAGGATCTACGGAGGATGCCTTATGTGCCTGTTGCATGTGTATGAGCTTTATGAATTGCATGCTAGTACAGCTTCCTGGGTAGGGGATAGAACAGTTTGATTGGATTATGTGGTTAGTTTACCTTCCATTTTTTAAATGTTGCTTGCTTTATGTTTTGTGGGACTTTTAGTAATGTGAGCTAACTGTTAGGTGAATATTCTAAGTCACATGTGGCACGGGCTGGATAATCTCAGATTGATAGTGTAACATCCGGAATCCCAAGTATGTTAATTATGTGTTTATTTTGAGTTTAATTGAGAGACTCGACGACTTGAGAGTATAACTTGTTGAGTAGGGTCGAGTTAACTACGTGGGATTAATGGTCTACTCGACGATTCCGAGAGTCAACTCGCCGAGTAGACGATGAGTGGTGAAACCCTAAATCCCCGGGTTTGGGACCTATTTAAGGGCACTTATATCCTCATTTGTGGCACACCTTTACTGAGAGTAAACACTAACGTCCTTTTGAGGTAGAGAGTGAGAAAGGAGCTAATTTTGGGGTCTTTTGGTACATTTCTTTTGAAGAGGAAGGGAAGGATTCATCAAGGAATAAGAAGGGGGCCTATAGATCAGTGTTATTTCGTCCAAAAGCTTCTGGAGAAGGTAAAAAGTTCTCACCTTTCTCCTTGTGGTGATTAGATTTCATGTTTTTGATGAACAGGGCTTTCTATCACCTTTTTATTCAGTCACTTAAGAGTTATTGTGTTTTGGTGCCTTGTTGGAGTTATGATGGCATTTAGAGCAATATATGATATACATGGTAATAAAGATCAAAACTTTACGTGACTTTTGGACCTTAGGAGGCTAGATCTAGGGTTTGGAGTAATGGATCTGACTTTGAACGTCTAAATGGGAAATTTGATTGAGTAAACTTGTCGAGTCCATGAGCTGACTTGACGAGTCGGTTTGGGTCCGTCCCGGTGTTCGTGGCCAAGCAATAACTCGTCGCGTTGGGGGTCAACTCGACGAGCTGAGTGTAACCTTCACGAGACTTCTGAGGATACGAGTGGACTCGACGAGTTGCATGAGTGCACTCAACGAGTATGGTCAAACAAGTACTGTTGTCTCGAGACTAACTTATGTTGACTTTAGGGTTGGGTCAATCGTGAGTAATGGAGACCATGGAGGGGTAAAATGGTCTTTTGCCCACTTCCCGAGTAGAGAGAGAAAGAGTAACCTTTGGTTTACTTAGAGTTGAGAATTTGAGTATTGATTAGAGATATTTACCTTATGTGTTAGGCAGTGGCTAGTTCGAGATTCAAGTATGAGGATAACTGGTTGCTTGCTTCGAGGTGAGTCTTCTCACTATACATACCTTGAGTAGCTAATCTATGTGTGACCAGAGGGTCTTATATGCTTATGTTGTGTATTGTGATATCCTGCATTATTTTGTTATGATTTATGTTATGTATTATGCTGAGTTTACTGAGTTAGGACCGGAGGGTCCACCCGAGTATGGGACCGGAGGGTCCCACTGAAACACATTGACCGGAGGGTCTTACAGTGATATAGCCTCGAGTGGATAATGAGTTGTGTGTGTAGTATTTTGGGGAACTCACTAACCTTCGTGCTTACCGTGTTGTGTGTTATGTCTTTCAGGTTTTCTGAGGATCACGGGAAGGCACTGATTTGATTGTACACACTAGTGATAGAGTTATGTTTTGGGGATTCTGGGTTTTAGTCAAACAATTATGAAGTCACGATTTGTAGATTAAATAAATGGATTTTTGTGAAATGTGTTATGAGAATATTATGATTTTAAATGAAAAATTCATTCGAAAATTTATGGTGTTAAAAGTTGGTATCAGAGCCTTTGTTTGAGGGATTCGGATGCACCTTCGTGTATGTCTGGAATCAAACTGAGGATTTGAGAAAAGTTTTCAAAAGAAAAGATTTTTTCCAAAACGAGTAAGAGTTTCTAATAGAAAAACGAGAAGGAGCAGTGCGTACACTCAGCCAGAGCCCGAACGGTGATTTCCCAAAATACCAAAAATTCTTTTCTTTATGAAATATTGATGAGATTTTATGAGATATCATTATGCATGCTAGAGGATAGGCTAGGTAATTCATGTTTAGGGCTAGAGATGCCTAATGTGTGATGCCTTAGCCTAGGGATTGTCGTTATCTGTTATGTGCCTTGAGTATGTGCTGAGTAAGAGTATCTAGCAGGAATCATTCAGTGAGGGAGTTTTGAGTCGAGAGATAATCTAGGGGAGATACCTAGATGAGCATTTGAGGAGTCTATTGAGAAGAGTAATTAGATACCATGAGAGGTGAGACAGCCTGAGTTTAGTGATGCTTTTGAGTCATGAGTAGAGCAAGTGGAGTTGTGTGCTCGAGTGGTGTGTTAGTCTCGATGGAAGTTATTTGATGCCCGAATGTTGCTTGCTTTGTGCTTTGCAGAACTCTTGATGATGGGAGTTAGCTACCGAGTGAATATGATGATATTCAGGAGGTAGATGGCTGGCATTATAAGGAGTTCTTCAGCAGCTGGTGGCAGAGAAGTGTGAGAATCTAGAGGAGCCTAGTGAGTAATTTGAGTTCTATTAGTATGTTGATTAGGGATGATTATGTGCCGGAGGCGAGTGCGTATAGTGAGATTGGTGATCGAGAGAGTTGAGCAGCAACTTAGGAAATCTGGGACGATCCGTGGGGAAAGTATGGGTAGATGTGGCAGGTAGTATGGGCCCATACTACTGAAAGCAGAGGACCCATACTTGAAACAGGGAGAGTTCCATAGGTTCTAAGTAGCAGATTGAGATGAGATAACATGGTTCGGATACCATGATTCGTAGCAAATTGAGAAGAGGTAACATGGTTCTGGTACCATGATTCGTAGCAGGTCGAGAGATGATCACATGGTTTTGAGTACCATGATTTGTGGCGGTTAGTGCTTTGGGTTTTACCAGTTATCCAGTTGTGATTGATTAGACTGGGATTAGATGTGATAGAGTGTGGGGCTTGAGGGCAATGTTGAACGAGTCTCAATAGAGCGTACCTTGGGAGGGCAATTGAGTTAGCTTCCGGGAGATTTTACTGGTGAGATGTCATTTTGAGTCGCAAGACTCAGGGATGAATAGAGATGGTGCCTTATGGAGAGTTGCAGTCTGAGTTAAGCAATCGGCCGATAGTGGAGACGTCACTTTATGTGACCAAATTGCGCTATTTTCGTTCTTGTGAGAAGTAGAAGTGATATTGAGCTTCCGGTTTCTAAGCTTGGAGGTAAACCCTGTGGTGTAGCATTGGTTGCGATCTTTTCACCAAAGTATCGGGGAAGTATGTCTGCCGCAAGGTAATATTATAGCATGAGAGGGTCATCAGTGGGGACTTAGAGGGTCAAGGACAAGGATATACCATATTGAGTATAGTAGGGCATATGTTAACAGCAGTGTTGGGTGATCAAGAGGAATATATTGGGGCAGTGGCTTTCATTGTCTAGGATGGATATCGAGTGTGGGAGTGAGATCTATGTTCTCATGATGGGACGATGGTTGGGGAGTCCAAGATGAGGAGTATGATAGTTCATTATGTTTAGACTGAGAGTCATGGCTACTACGGGACAGTTGAGATGTCCGGTAGTGTGTCAGTATGAGATTTTGGATGACACGTTGGGAAATTTTAGAGGATTTTAACTGAGGTTCGGAATATCTGGAATTGCTTGGTCTCTATCGGGAAGATCATCGAGTGATATGTGGTACTTTCCAAGAGTAGGTGGGATGTACCTGGTGAAACAGTCTGTGGAATAAATTGTTGGTGTGCCAAATGGTTATGGTTTAAACCCTGAGTGGGGAAGAACCGGGTATTTTATTAAGAGAATCAGAGATTTGTTCAGGAGCAGTTAGAGAACTGGATATAGAGACCTGCGGTACAGATACATGAGACCAGGGTTATTGGTGGTCAAGGCGAGGTGCAGAGCGAGATAATTCATGTTGTACGTCTTTAGGTAAGGATGAGTGTCACCACGACAAGCAGCCGTTGGTCAGAGACCTTGTGGTGGTTGGGAATTCTTTGAGGTTGTAATGGTGAATTCAAGGTGGTTGGCTGGTAAGGATAGTTCCGGCGATTGAGAATTTTTGGTTCGATGTATGGGTATGTCCCTAAGGAGGGATGAGTGAATCCATGACATATTGTCGTTGGCCAGAGAATTTATTATGGCTAGGAATTTTCTGCGGATTTGCAATTGTTGGGTTCAAGGCGGTTGGGTCGCCGAGTTCAGGGTGCAATGGCTGGGATTTGCGGGTATAGGTATAGAATGTGATCTATACTCCAGGTGGGGCAGCAGTTGATTTATCAACCAATTACAGATTCGGTGTAAGTAGTTTGTGCGGGCGGTGATCAGTAGAGGGAGAAGCTTCGGATTTCATCAACGTGTTTTCAGTCATTGACCATTCCTCTGTGTTTCAATTTGTGAGTTGGGAATTTTCCGAAGTTACAAGTTTTGCGAGGAGAAGATCGGTTGTGAGATTCTGAGAGGGTACATCGCGGTGTCTGAGTATGATGTCGTGATTACAAGATCATTGGTTGAGGCAAGATATTGTGAGAATCTGTGATGTGTACCAAGGTATCCGGGTATGATGTCCTAAATTTTGGAGTATTTTGAGTCTTGAGTTTGAGATGGCAAGTGGTGTATCTAGTATCTATGGTTCCAATGGGAGCCCTTCGGCTATTTGACATCAAAGCGTGACTATCTAAGAATGTGAATTGCAGCGAGAAAAAGTGTTTGGTCACGATGATTGTCATCAGGAGTAGTGATGGTTAACCTGGGTGGATACATGTACGTATCTATGTTGGACCGTGGAGTATTCGATAATGAACTCAGAAGGGTGATGACTCGAGGATGAGATTATAGGGTGATAAGAGAGTGAGTGGATCCGAGTGGGAGTAATCACTTTGGATTATCAGGTGAAAGCCATGGAGAGAGCCCATGACGAGTCAGTGAGAAGAGAAGTGTTGTGATACTGCGAGGAGCCATAGTATTCACCAGTCAGCGAGAGAGTGTTGTGATACTGCGGGGAGTCCTGGCCATCACAGGTTAGTGAGAGGGAATGTTACGATACTACTGGGAGCCGTATTATTCGCTAGTCAAAGCATGACGCATAAGACTTTTAGGCTTGGGTGGCCTTATTATTTGAGTTTTTGAAAACCTGGTGGTCGGACCAGGGGTGAGACTGGGGTCTCCTTAATGATCGGGAATCGTTATATTCTGAATTAAGGTGTGGTTATCGCAATAAGAAGGAATTGGAGAAGTGATATAAGCGTGAGTTCGGGTCATGGGTCATGATTTGAGTGCCTCATTGGGACGAGTGGTTCCAATTCTGTGTCGGACCAGACTCTCGAGTTTGAGTTCGACTCTAGTGGTGTATTGAGTAGGCAAAATGAGATTCTGGATTCAGAGATGGGTTCCATTTTGAGGGGTATTGTGTGTCATCTGATGTTTTAGACCTGTGTGGGTCAGTTCATTTGTATGGAAAGGGTTGCGAGACGCATGGAACTAATGAATAGTAGACGACAGAGGTCGAGGGAGAGATGATCTTCAGTTGAGATTGTAATTTTCTCTTAGAGTAAAGCAAACTTCGTGACTAGTGTGTCACAATGAGCCGAGATAGTTATTGTGAGAAGGAAGCCAGTGAGAAGTATTGGCGTATGCAACGGGTAACATTGGAGGTTTCATTGTTGGGTTGGGAGCTGACCTAGTGCTCAGTGTTGAAAGGGATAATTGAGGGGAAGTTGGGGTATGAATATTAGATGTCAGAGGATTCTTCTGAATGAGCACGATCATTTTCTTGTGTCTGAGTACAAGGTGATGAGAGTTCATTGTTCAGATGAGTTCTGATAGTAGTACAGCGGATGGGCCCCTGGTAAGATGTGACCCTTTCATTCCTAAAGTATGATCTGGATCGAGTAGTATATCCGGTATGAGTGATCGGTAGCCAATTATTGGTCAGTGACTTGATTCTATCAGTCGCAGCACGAGAATCAGATGGGCAGTGAGTTATTTGGGTCTGTTATTCGAGGAGCGAATAACATAGTGATATCTTGTAATGGTCGTCTAGCAAAGAGACAGACCACTAGAGTTTCCAGGTTCTGGAGAGTCAAAACATGTATCGTAGCGGCAGAGGGGACTGTCCTTTTCGGGATTGGGGGTTCCTGTTGGGTTCAGGTGTCCTTGGAAGAAGATAGTTGGGTGGTATGAGACCCTTCGGTGGTGCTTTTTGGGTTATTTGTTTCGATCTCTGTGATGTTGAGGAGCAATTTCGAGGGTGAAATCTAATTCAACTGGGGGAGAATTGTAACATCTGGAATCCCAGGTATGTTAATTATGTGTTTATTTTGAGATTAATTGAGAGACTCGACGAGTTGAGAGTCTAACTCGTTGAGTAGAGCCGAGTTTTGTTATCATAAATCAAGACATTTCGTTCAGAATAGGTGATTTCACATTTTTCTTTTAAAATGATATAGTCATTGTTTGAAATACAGGTTCACGCTCTAAAGACTCGATTTTCAATTTTTTATCCTCAAAACGTAACCTAAGACGATTTAATTCACACTCCTTCTCACTGGCTTCTATGGCAGACTCATAGGCTTTATAGATGGTGCTCATATTTGTTTGGATCTGGGTTAGATAAGGTTCACAGAGACAAATCAAAATTATTATCAGTAATAATAGATTTTAGTTGTTGAACGATGCTTCGACCAGGTGGATCGTTGGTGGCCATATAGCAGTAGTGAGGTTCAGCAACATCATCTTCATCTTCTGACCGGGATGACCAATACCCTTCATCACATTCAACAGCTTTTCTTTCCATCCAACACATATTTCTTCCGGTTACCATGTCATCATCATCTCCGGATGACCAATATCCTTCAACATCCCTTGATACCGTTGTTACGAAGGCTTTTTCACTTTCAGCTATCTCTTGAGCTTTTCGGACGTAATAAGTAGAATCGTTGATTTTTAGTTTTTGCGGAGCATCAGCCAAGCAATCTTTAGCAAAGTGGTTTGCATGGCGACACTTATGACACACAATTTTTGGTTTGTCAAATTTAGGATTATGAGAAGGTTCCGGAGTAGAGTTTGGCTTAGTGATGTTTGGTTTGTATGCAGGAGGACTCTCTGAAGTAGGTTGAGGTTCCAGAGCTGAATATGGTTGAGGATTCTTTTGGTGAGGAGCATGGAATCGGTTTTGGTATGGTTTGTAAGAGGGATTGAAAGGACGTTTGTATTTCATGGAGAATAGAGCAAACTCCTATTGGAAACGGAGTTCGGAGTCCAAGGCTTTGGAATCATCAACAAGATAGTTTTATGTGAGTAAGATGGGTGCGTAAGGTTGAGCAGATGGAGCAATGGGCTTGAAAGGGTCCGAAGTAGACAAGTTCGGAAAGGTTGGTTCGAAAGAACTGACAAGAGCAAGAGGGCCTCCGGAGAATTCCCTTATGGTTTGAGCGACATTAGACTCGTGTCCTTTAAGTTCATCAAAAAGTTGATAGAGCTTTAACTTTTTCAAAGAACCATTACTTTGGAGACAAGATTTCACATTTCCCCAACCTTTTCCGAGATTGTTTATGAATTTGAGATTGTACTCCAAAGGAGTTCGGACAATCACATCAGCAGTCATGTTGTTGACCACGATTCCGTAACGGTTGGAGGCTGAGGCCACTGACTTACCAGAAGTGGTATTCAAGGTATTGAAGTCATTAATAACTGAGGTGAGATGCATGTCTTTCATATTTTACGAACCTTTAATCAGGTCCTGAAGAGTGTCCCAAATCTCTTTTGCTGATTTGCACAACTTGATGTGCTCAAAGAGTGAAGGAGAAACACCAAACACCATTTCTGAGAAAGCAACTTGATCAGCATGAAACTTCTCAATACCATCTGTAGTGAGAGGAGCTGGACGAGCTTCATCTTGACCCATAAGCTGAGCAGCAGTATCTCTCACAACTGTTCTTACAGGAACATGATGACCTTCTTTGACGGATCTCCAAATTTCTTCACCTTTATCTTTGGCCAGTAAAAATCTTTCAATTCCAACTTTCCAGTGATCCTATTCTTCCACAATTAGTAAGGGGCACGTGTAGGGCTACCCACACTATTTGCGATTTACATTGAAATCATTTGTTGAGGATTAGAAGCAGCCATTGAAATTAAGATATCTTCAAGCAAAAGTGGTATATAGAAGAACTTTTATCCTTAACACATAAATGGTTGAAATACCAAGGTAATTTCAAACCAACTATAATCTGATCTTATGGATTCAAAGGACAACCACTCAAGCTCTGTTACCAATTGAGAGAACAAAATAGATCTGATACGCAGGGACAAGGTTTGAAAACTCAAACCTTGAGTGAATGCTTAAGATCAATGGTTGCTTGCTAATAAATGCTCTAGTCAAGCCTGGATAGACCAGTCAAGTCTAAGTTAGTATATTCAATAAATGATCAAGTCATAAATGAAGAACGAGAATAAAAGATCAAAGTAAAGTTAATAAATGAATAACAAGAAAAATCTTTGAAAGAGAATTGAAATTACTTAGTAAATGGCAAAAGTGAGTGATTCGTCGTTAACTTTGCATTGAAAGCGCCTTTAAATAGGAGTGTAGGATACAATGAATAAACTGAGAAACTAACATAGAACCAAACAATAGAGAAGTTCCTGACATTCTGATTGTCTAACTTTACAAAAAGACTAAGTCCTATGAAGTGTTAGATCAATACAAAGACAAATTTCATTAATTTCATAAGGACAAAATATTCATTTCGGATCAGCGCACATTCCGGACATGATGACGATTCCGGAATGTCTTCACTTCTAAACATCTCTTCTTCAACTCTTCAGTTCCGGACAGATTCCGGACCACTCTTCAGTTCGGAACATACACACTTCAGAATTGCTACTAGGACTTAGGATTGCTAGAGGTTCGCTTTTAGGTTCCAACACTCCATTCCATGGAGTCCTAAGCCCAGTTTCACAGCAATCAATTATTTAACAACCCCTGCATTATTAATCAGTTCCTTTAATCCCAAAATTAATTCCATATTAATTTCTCATCAAATACAAATCAATAATATGATTTCAAAATAATATATTAATTTTATAATATATTAATTTTATAATATATTAATAAAATCATTTTGAGTACCAATTTATTATTTCACATAATAAATTCTACTCTCTCTCCACCAGTCATCATGTGAAGTTGCATAAGTGAAGGCAATCCAAAAGGCCCATGCTACTATCAAATCAAGTACATATCAATTATAGTTATGGTCTTAGTCACCAAACCCAACAGTATTATCTACACGGATCACAAGAGCCTTAGGTACTTGATGGATCCGCCAAATCTGAATATGAGGCAACGTCGATGGTTGGATGTGGTGAAGGATTATGATTACAGGATCCTTTATCACCCAGGGAATGCCAATGTGATGGCCGATGATCCTATCCGCAAGGTGGTCGCGGATCCGATCAGGGGTTTATGTTTGAGGATGACTGTGATTACTCCACTATTAAAGCTGATTCGGGAGGCACAGATTGAGGCTCTGAAAGAAGAGCACCGGAAAAGCGAGCGTATTGTGTGTCGGGTGGCTTCCTTCGATTATCATAGTCATGGGTTATTGACTCTGCGTCGACGAGTCTGGGTTCCGTATTGGGGCGGTGTGTGCCGAATTCTGATGGAGGAGGCTCATAAGTCGAGGTTATTCATCCATCCCGGGGTAACGAATATGTATAGGGATCTTCGTCCTGATTATTGGTGGCTATGCATGAAGCGAGACGTACCATGGTCCGTGGAGCGGTGCTTGACCTGCAGGAAGGTCAAGGCTGAGCATCAGCGACCTCGCGGCAAGATGTAGTTGTTAGAGATTCCTATATGGAAATGGGAAGACATCACCATGGATTTTATTACAAAGCTTCCTAGGACTAGGCGTAGAGTAGATTCGATATGGGTCAACGTGGATCGTTTGACCAAGAGCGCGCATTTTAATCCGATTCATGAGAGTATGTATGCAGAAAAGTTGGCCGAGATTTATATCAGAGATGTGGTGGCACGTCATCGGGTTCCGTTATCAGTGCTTTCTGACATGGATGTTCAATTCACTTCCAGATTTTAGAAGCGGTATCATGACGTTTTGGGCACTCGTCTCCATTTTACTACAACATTTCATCCACAGGCCGATGGTCAGAGTGAGTGGACTATCCAGACTCTAGAGGATATGTTGCGTGCGTACGTATTGGATTTTGGTGGGAGTTGGGATACGTATCTTCTGTCAGCGGAATTTTCGTATAAAAACAGTTATCTCATCATCAACGATCAACCACCTTTTGAGATGCTCTACGGGAGGAAATGTAGGACCCCGATTTGTTGGGGCAAGGTCAGTCTGCGGGTTATGGGGAGTACCGAGGTGGTACTCAAGACCACTAAGTTGATTTAGCAGGTTCGAATTAGGCTCCAAACGACTCAGAGTCGGCAGAAGAGTTATAAGGACAGGCACCGGTCAGCTTTGTATTTCCAGGTGGGAGATATGGTTCTCCTGAAGGTGTCACCTTGGAAAGGTGTCATCTGGTTCAGGAAGCGGGGCAAGTTGGGTCCCATGTATATTGGTCCTTTCATGGTTTTGGCTCGGGTGGGCCAGGTTGCATATCGTTTAGACCTTCCAGCCGATCTCAATCAGATTCATAGCACATTTCATGTCTCTCAGCTACGGAAGTGTTTGGTGGATGATTCCACAGTTGTACCACTGGAGGATATTCAGGTGGTGACCGTCTAGCAATTATGGATCGGAAGATGAAGACCTTGAGGCACAAGGTTGTAGAACTAGTGAAGGTGCAATGGTAGCACCACAAGGGGTCACAGTGGACTTGGGAGCCCGAAGACAAAATGAGAAAGCACTATCAAGAGTTGATCGGGGCGGTAGACTTTGAGGACGAAGTCTGATTCAAGTGGTGGAGAATTGTAACCCTCGGTAATTTTAAGGTATCTATTTATTTAATTTGATTACTCATTTAATTATGATTTTGGACTTGATCTTTGGTCTTGCGCGTGTCGTACATAGGGCGTTGTAACATCCGGATTTCCAGGTACCATATTTAAATTGTTTATTTTGAGTTATGAGGATGGACTCGACGAGTTGACGCCTAGACTCGTCGAGTAGGATCGCGGTTTGCTGACTCGATTAATGAACGGACTCAACGAGTCAGCGCTGTCGGTGGAAACCCTTAATCCTCGAGGTTGTGCCCTATTTAAGGGACCTTATGGCCCTCATTTGCGGCTACCAGTCGAGAGAGAGAAACCCTATTGAGCTTGAGCGTGTGGTGTGAGTAGAAGGGCTATTTTGATCCTTGTTGGTGTGGTTTCTGCAAAGAAGAAGGAGATTCCAACAAAAGAAGGTTAATGGGGTTCCTATTCTGTGGTTTCAAGCAAGGAAACTCCATCTTAGAGGTATTAAATCGGACCCTTCTTTTGTTTTGGTGTAGAACCCTTGAATCTAGAGTTTTCTCTACCCTTTATCGGCTTGGATATGATGCTTATGATATCCCTTTGAGTGTTAAACTCTGGATCTGGACCTTGAGAGGTCTAGAGAACCCCAACCTCCCATCTTTATGCTACTCCATTAGAGATATGAACCTAGGTTGCCATTTTAGAGGCTATTTCGCCAAAAGAAGCATATTGGACGTCGCATGAGTGTAAAGGTCGAACCTTTACGTGATTATCGAGTATGGTAAGGTCAGATCTATAGGTTAGAGAAACAGATCTGACCTCAGAAAGTCATTTGATTGTTTCCATGGAAGGAACTCGCCAAGTCCATAAGGGGACTCGACGAGTCGAGTCGGGGATGCCCCACGATTCATAGCCGGTGGCAACCCGTCGAGTGGAAGGTTCACTCGACGTGTCGAGTAAGACCTTAGAAGGATTCAGGGGACACGCTTGGACTCGCCGAGTCACACGAGTGCACTCGACAAGTCTGGTCAAAGTTTGACCGTTGACTACAGTTGACTTTCGTTGACTTTTAGGGTTTGGTCAACACTTGGACTTCTGGACCAATAGAAGGGTAAAATGGTCTTTTAGCCTTCTAAGAGGACATTGGAAGGGACTAGTCTAGCCTAGAGAGCCGTTATTGATTTGAGATGATTGCTTATGTGTTTAGGCGGGGCTAGGTCATTGTTACGAGGTTCAGGGATACCGAGCACGTGAGTTACTAGACAACATACGTGGTAAGTCTTCTCACTATACGTTACCTAGAGTGGTATTTATGTGTGACCGGAAGGTCTTATGTGCTAAGAAGAGTATGTGATATATGTTGATAGACGATATGTGATATGTATGTGTTATGTTATGTTATGAGCAGTATGTTATGGACCGGAAGGTCATCATGTTATGGACCAGAAGGTCAAAAAGTGTATGGACGGGAAGGTCATTACGTGTAGGACCGGAAGGTCCACCAGGGTTGGGACGGAATTTCCCTAAGACACATGGGCCGGAAGGTCCCATAGAGCTATGGCCTTGAGTGGTGTATGTATTGTATGTGGTATTTTGGGGAACTCACTAAGCCTTTATGCTTACAGTGTTAAGTGTCATGTGTTTCAGGTAGCGAGGATCGCGTGAAGGCGTCGGCATGATCCGTACACACTGGTAGAGGATTATTTTTATGATCTTGGGATATGTTTTTATCATGACGAAATTTGTTAAACATGAGATCTGAGAATATTGATATTTTATATTGTTTGAAAAATGAAAAATTGTTTTAAATTTTTACGTTGTTACAAGTTGGTATCAGAGCCTTGGTTTGAGGGATTCGGATGCACCTTCGGGCGTATCTGAACTCAAACTGGAGATTTCAAAAAGTTTTTCATAAAAGAAACAATTTTTCTAAAAAAAGTAAAAGATTTTCGAAGAAAGCTGAATGGAGCAGTGTGTATGATCAGCCAGCGCCCAAACGGTGATTTCCCAAAATTCCCTTACCTTATGTGTTATGAGATATTATGTGATATGCTACGCATGCTAGAGTAGGCTTGGTATTCCTATTAGGACTAGGGTGGCCTAATTTGTGATGCCTTAGCCTAGGAGATTTATGTTGCTATGAGATGCTTTGGGAGTGCGTAGGTAGCAGTGAGGAGCTTATGAGAAGTCTACCAAAGGTTAGCCTATGCTTAGTGAGATATAGAGTACTTGCGATCTGGGATCCTAGGAGGAGGACTTGGAATGAATGTTGATGCGGTATGGAAGGTAGTATAGGGCCCGTACTACTGAAAACACTGAATCAGTGTGTAGTCCAAGTAAGAATCCTTAGGGTACTAGGGAACAAGTAGGGTTGAGTTATCGAGTGCGAGTATACTCGAGCGAGTCTCTGATATTTTTATGTTATATTTCAGAGACATCATGATGGGGACACACCACAGACTAAAGACCAGCGACGTGAGTGACGAGGAGCTTCGTCAGATGATCCACGACGAGGTGGTTGCGGCTATCCGCACAGAGATACCGGAGATGTTTGGGTCTATCAAGACCACTTTGATTGAGATGTTTGACGAGAGATACGCAGCGGTTACTGAGGTTGTGGCTGCTACAGCTACTGCAGTTGTGGCTACTGCTAGACCTCAAGGGGGTGACTTGATGCTGTTCCGGGAGTTCAACAACACGAATCCACTGGAGTTTGATGGGACGCAAGATCCGATTGATGCGATGAGATGGATTTCTGATATCGAGGGATGCTTCTACACATGTTCGTGTCCGGAGCATCTGAGGGTTCGGTTTGCACTGAACCAGCTTCGCTTGTGGGCGAAGGACTGGTGGAAGTTCGTGACGATGAACTTCACTCTTGCAGAGATAGGTGACCTAGGAGAGGTTCACCACCATGTTCAGAGACGAGTATGTTCCCCTGGTGGAGAGGGAACGGTTGGCACATGAGTTTTTGTCCCTCATGCAGGCGACGGAGTCTGTGACTGTGATTACATGGATGTTTCATGAGATGGTGTTGTTTTGCCCTGAGCACGTGTCGTCTGAGCAGGCATGCATGAGCCGGTATTTGAGCATTCTGAGGAGGGACATTCGGGAGTTCGTGGTGAAGTCGACTTATCGGACATTTGCCGAGCTCCAGGCAAATGCCTGGAAGAGGGAGTTGAGCTGGAGTCTCAGGCCAGGGAGGAGGCCGAGTCTCAAGGGAAGGATTGGCGGCCGGTTCAGTCTCAGCCGGCAGCTAAGCAGGCTAAGCCCGCCGATGTGATATTAGGAGGCAAGAAGGGCCGCACTTGTGGGAAGTGCGGCAAGGGGCATGATGGAGTCTATCGGTCGGGTGCTTGCTACAAATGTGGGAAGGAGGGGCATATAGCCAAAGACTACCCCAAGGGATTTATGGTTTGCTTTCATTGCAACCATACGGGCCATCGGAAGGTCGAGTGCCCGCAACTGTTACAGGGATCAGCGCAGGGATCTGCTCCTGCTACTACACGAGCTACCGAGGGTCAGGCAATGAAGGCCGAGGCTCTGAAGGCTCGCGGGAGAGCCTTCCAGTTGACAGCGGAGGAGGTCCGCGCAGCGCCCGATGTCGTGGCTGGTATGTATTCTTTCATTTATTTATGCTGAGTTGAGATATTGTGCTTATTTTTTTATGATATGCGTAGGTACTTTTCTTGTGAATTATGTACCTGCTTTGGTGTTATTTGACTCGGGTGCGAGTCGATCATTTGTGTCGTTAGCGTTTAGTCAGCACACCAGTATTCGACGAGAGGCGTTGAGTCGACCTCTACGAGTTTCCATAGCTGACGAGCGAGCGGTGTATGCTACTGATGTGATTCGAGGATGTATACTTGAGATCTTCGGCATTGAGTTTCCGATAGATCTGGTCCCGATTGCGATGAGGGACGTTTGCGCTATAGTGGGCATGGATTGGTTGAGCCGATTTGGGTCGGTTATAGACTGCGAGCGGCAGATAGTGACGATACGAAACCCTAGTGGAGGAGTGCTGACGGTATATGGCGAGGGTACCCGATGTGGGTCAGCATTTTGTTCAGCTGCTAGAGCGAGACAGAGCTCACAGCAGGGCTGCAAGGGGGTTGTAGCTTATGTGATGGATACACGAGTGGCCGCGGAGAGCCCGAGTTCGATTGATGATGATCCGATAGTGCACGAGTTCCCGGATGCTTTTCCCGAGGAGTTGCCGGGTGTGTCTCCCGAGAGGCAGGTGGAGTTCCGCATCAATTTGGTTCTGGGGGCAGCGCCTTATCGCCTTGCGCCGCCAGAGATGCAGGAGTTATCCTCGCAGCTTCAGGAGCTGCTGGGAAAGGGGTTTATTAGACCGAGTAGCTCGCCGTGGGGAGCGCCGATCCTTTTTGTCAAGAAAAAGGATGGTTTACACCAGATGTGCATTGATTACCGGGAGTTGAACAAGTTGAGCGTCAAGAACCGTTATCCATTACCGATGATCGATGATATGTTCAATCATTTGCAGGGAGCGTCTTGGTTCTCCAAGATAGATTTGAGGTCTAGATATCATCAGATGAGAGTGCGGGATGAAGATATCCAGAAGACGGCATTCAGGACTCATTCTGGGAATTACGAGTTCGTGGTGATGCCTTTTGGACTCACCAATGCACTGGCAGCATTCATGGATCTCATGAACAGGGTGTGCAGGCTGATGTTGGATCGGTCGGTGATCGTGTTCATCGACAATATTTTGGTGTATTCGAGATCTAGAGAGCAGCATGAGGAGCATCTGAGAGAGATTCTCGGAGTATTGAGGCCGGAGAGGCTTTTCGCCAAATTCTCCAAGTGTGATTTCTGTTTACGAGAGGTCTAGTTCTTGGGACACCTCGTTAACCAGAATGAGATATTGGTCGATCCGGCCAAGATTGAGGCGGTTATAAGATGGAAGGTGGCGAAATCCCCCACCGAGTTCAGGAGTTTTCTGGGATTGGCCGGCTACTATCATAGATTTATCAGGGATTTCTACAAGATTGTCGTTCCTCTCACAAGATTGACCCTGAAGGGTGTGACTTTTAGTTAGGGTCCAGAGCAGCAGACCTCATTTGAGATGCTTCGCCAGAGATTATGTGAAGCCCCGGTATTAGCCCTTCCGGAGGGAATGGAGGATTTTGTGGTGTATTGTGACGCGTCTATATCGGGATTGGGAGTGGTGCTTATGCAGAGAGGGCATGTGATAGCATATGCATCGAGGCAGTTGAAGCCCCATGAGACGAGGTATCACACCCACGATTTTAGAATTGGGGGCACCGGTGTTCGGCCTCAAGATATGGCGTCATTATTTATATGGAGTTCGGTGTACCATATACACGGACCACAAGAGTTTGAAGTACTTGATGGATCAACTTAACCTGAACATGCGTCAGAGGAGATGGTTGGATGTAGTAAAGGATTATGACTGCGAGATCCTATACCACCCGGGCAAGGCTAACGTTGTAGCCGATGCCCTAAGTTGTAGGACGGAGAGTGCCCCGATACGAGACATTTGTATGAGGATGACGGTGATGGCTCCGGTGTTGGATACCATACGAGAGGCCCAGGTAGAGGCTGTGAGACTGGAGAACCGCAAGAGAGAGCGGGTGATTAGACAGGTATCTGAGTTCGTTACCGATAGTCGAGGGCTTTTGCCCTTTCAGGGTCATATTTGGGTGCCGTTTGCGGGCGGGGCACGTGCCATACTGATGGAGGAGGTGTACAGATCGAGGTTTTTGATCCATCCAGGGGCCACTAAGATCTATTTGGACCTGAAGAGGGAGTATTGCTGGCCCTGTATGAAGAGGGATGTTGCATGGTTTGTTGAAAGGTGCTTGACCTATCGCAGGGTTAAGGCCGAGCACCAGCGTCCGCATGGAAAATTGCAGCCACTTGAGGTTCCCCAATGGAAGTGGGAACAAATTTCCATGGATTTTATCACCAAATTGCCGAGGATCGCGAGGGGTGTCTATGCAATTTGGGTGATCGTTGACCGGCTGATGAAGAGCACTCACTTCCATGCTATCAGCGAGAGCTCTTCCGCAAAGAGACTGGCAGAGATGTATGTGAGAGAAGTGGTATCGTGGCATGGAGTACCGATCTCGATTGTGTCAGATCGAGATGTACGTTTCACTTCCAGATTCTAGAAGAAATTCCATGAGGAGATGGGTACGAGGTTGAATTTCAGCACCGCTTACCACCCACAGACGGACGGACAGAGTGAGCGGACGATTCAGACGCTCGAGGACATGCTTCGAGCATGTGTGTTGGACTTCGGAGGAAGTTGGGACACGTACTTACCATTGACTGAATTTTCCTATAACAACAGCCACCATTCGAGTATTGATATGCCTCCCTTCGAGTTGTTGTATGGGAGGAGGTGTCGAACTCCCATCTACTGGGGATAGGTAGGGCAGCGAGTGATGGGTAGCACTGAAATAGTGCTTCAGACGACTGAGCAGATACAACAAGTCAGGCAGAGATTGCTGACAGCCCAGAGTCGCCAGAAGAGTTATGCGGATAGGCGACGATCCGAGCTTGAGTTCCAGGTTGGATACTTCCTACTCCTGAAGGTATCTCCTTGGAAACGAGTGATCCGATTCAGGAAGAGGGGAAAGTTGGGGCCCCGGTACATTGGTCCTTTCAGAGTGACCGCGAGGGTGGGCAGGGTAGCGTATCGTTTTGAGCTACCTGCGGAGTTGAGCCAGATACATGATACCTTCCACGTGTCTCAGTTGAGGAAGTGTATAGCCGACGAGTCGGCGGTAGTGCCACTAGAGGATATTCAGGTGGATGCGAGCCTGAATTACGTTAAGAAGTCGATCGCGATCTTGGATCGGAAGATCAAGGTTCTGAGGAACAAGGAGCTGCACCTGGTTCAGGTCCAATGGCAACATTGGAGAGGGTCCGAGTTGACTTCGGAGTCGGAGGTGGAGATGCGGGAGCAGCATCCAGAGTTGTTTGCAGAGCGAGACTTCGAGGGCGAAGTCTGATTCTAGTGGGGAAGAATTGTAACATCCGGATTTTCCAGGTACCATATTTAAATTGTTTATTTTGAGTTATGAGGAGGGACTCGACGAGTTGACGCCTAGACTCGTCGAGTGGGATCGCGATTTGCTGACTCGATTAATGAACGGACTCAACGAGTCGATGGGTGGACTCGACGAGTCCGCGCTGTGGGTGGTAGCCCTAAATCCTCGGGCCTGTGCCCTATTTAAGGGACCTTATGGCCCTCATTTGCGGCTACCAGTCGAGAGAGAGAAACCCTAGTGAGCTTGAGCGTGTGGTGTGAGTAGAAGGGCTATTTTGATCCTTGTTGGTGTGGTTTCTGCAAAGAAGAAGGAGATTCCAGCAAAAGAAGGTCAAGGGGGTTCCTATTCTGTGGTTTCAAGCAAGGAAACTCCATCTTTGAGGTATTAAATCGGACCCTTCTTTTGTTTTGGTGTAGAACCCTTGAATCTAGGGTTTTCTCTACCCTTTATTGGCTTGGATATGATGCTTATGATGTCCCTTTGAGTGTTAAACTCTGGATCTGGACCTTGAGAGGTCCAGAGAACCCCAACCTCCCATCTTTATGCTACTCCATTAGAGATATGAACCTAGGTTGCCATTTTAGAGGCTATTTCGCCAACAGAAGCATATTGGATGTTGCATGAGTGTAAAGGTCGGACCTTTACGTGATTATCGAGTATGGTAAGGTCAGATCTATAGGTTAGAGAAACAGATCTGACCTCAGAAAGTCATTTGATTGTTTCCATGGAAGGAACTCGCCAAGTCCATAAGGGGACTCGACGAGTCGAGTCGGGGATGCCCCACGATTCATAGCCGGTGGCAACCCGTCGAGTGGAAGGTTCACTCGACGTGTCGAGTAAGACCTTAGAAGGATTCAGGGGACACGCTTGGACTCGCCGAGTCACACGAGTGCACTCGACAAGTCTGGTCAAAGTTTGACCGTTGACTACAGTTGACTTTCATTGACTTTTAGGGTTTGGTCAACACTTGGACTTCTGGACCAATAGAAGGGTAAAATGGTCTTTTAGCCTTCTAAGAGGACATTGGAAGGGACTAGTCTAGCCTAGAGAGCTATTATTGATTTGAGATGATTGCTTGTGTTTAGGCGGGGCTAGGTCATTGTTACGATGTTCAGGGATACCGAGCACGTGAGTTACTAGACAGCATACGAGGTGAGTCTTCTCAGTATACGTTACCTAGAGTGGTATTTATGTGTGACCGGAAGGTCTTATGTGCTAAGAAGAGTATGTGATATATGTTGATAGATGATATGTGTTATGTTATGTTATGAACACTATGTTATGGACCGGAAGGTCATCATTTTATGGACCGGAAGGTCAAAAAGGGTATGGACCGGAAGGTCATTATGTGTAGGACCGGAAGGTCTAGCAGGGTTGGGACGGAAGTCCCCTGAGACACATGGGCCGAAAGGTCCCATAAAGATATGGCCTTGAGTGGCGTATGTATTGTATGTGGTATTTTGGGGAACTCGCTAAGCTTTGATACTTACAGTGTTAAGTGTTATGTGTTTCAGGTACTAGCGAGGATTGCGGGAAGGCGTCGGCATGATCCGTACACACTGGTAGAGGATTATTTTTATGATCTTGGGATATGTTTTTATCATGATGACATTTGTTGAACATGCGATCTGAGAATATTGATATTTTTATATTGTTTGAAAAATGAAAATTTGTTTTAAATTTTTACGTTGTTACAGGCGTACCATCCATGTACGCGGCGCGTATAGGAGTAAGTGGATAGCAGGTTCCATGCATGTACACGCAGCGTACAAGATGGTACGCGTAGCGTACATGTCCATACTCAAGCAGCGAGTATGCTTAGCGTACAGCTAAGTACGCCCGTGTACTCAGTCAGAGGGGATTTTGCAATTTGGGCCAAGGGTTTGGGCCTCCTGGTGGGCTTGGGCTTATGAGTTCTTGTTGGGTCTTCTGGGAACAAGTATCTTGGTTTGGGAAATAGTTATTGGGCTTAGGGTAAGGCCCATAAAGAGATTGGGCCCAATTGGGAAAATTGGGCCATAAATGGGCCATGAAAGATTATTTGGTTTTGGGCCTTTTAGATTGTGGATTTGGGCCTTAGTTTTGGTTTAAACTAGATCATGGGTAAAATGGTCATTTTAACCTAAATATGGACTTTTAGATACAGTTTGGAACCCAAGTATTAACTAGGTGTTATTTTATATTGATAGCTCGGGGAATCGTTAGGACAGCAGCAAGGGATTTTTGGTTCATTCAGATTAGCAACGCATTGCGATTAATTAGCAACGTATAACGACAACACAATGGATTTAGCAACAGATTAGCGACATATAAAGGACGATCACACACCTGACACCTCTTCATGGAGGTCAACTTTATTCTCTTCCATTAGATACTTATGTATTTGCTAAAATTTTATCACCATATTATCAAATCGCATCTCAACTTGTTGTTTTATCCCATGTTCTATATAATTCAGATAGTTGTGATTGTATCGATATATGCGTCTTCACATTTGGTTATTAATTACCCTTGATTGTGTAAAGGAATGTTAGGAGGAAATGGGTAACTCACAAAAAATAAACAGATGAACTGAAATAACTCAATTAGGGGCCTTACATGCAAATACACTTTATTTATTTAGACAAATTCACATTAAAAGTAACAACAACCAAACAGGTCATAGAATGTAAGAATACCACAACATATATATATCAAGACAAGAAGATTATAAATTTATTACAGAAAGAAAACTGCAAGTTTATGGTATTTCTCTGATGTATGTAGGTAATACAAGGCTTTCAACATACGTACCTCCAATGGTGAATCTAGTTGGACCCCTTAGGATCCTTACATTTCTGCATACTCTATCATCAACATTGTATATAATAACTCCATCTTCATCACCCATAACAATATCCCGATTGCTGTCTTCAACTGAACAAATAGGCTTCACATTATCTATATCGACTCCATGGATGGAAACCTTGGTCCAAGACATACCAACTCCATACTCCTCCATCACCCACAAATCATTACCCAGTTGGTTAAAAAGACAAAGCTTCCCACCAATAACAACAAGCTCGTTGAAAACAGCTTTGTAGTTATCAATCGAATCAGGTAATTCAATTTCTTTGAACTTCTCGTTTGCTAAATTAAACGCAATAATGGTTGATGAGTAATTGGGTCGTGTGCTTGTTAACCAGTGAAGGCTCCCATTGACGAGAACCCCACTAACGAGATGGCCCACAGCATGATCATAAGGAGAATTAGGCAATTTCCTCCATGAATTGTTGCTCAGGGTATAGACATTGACGAACATATCGGTGCAATCAGGATTATGCTCGTTGTCGGTGTCCCAGAAAGAAATAGCGATTACTTTGTAATCATCCGTGGATGAATCGTAGCCAAATCCATACATTTCAAAACTCTCACTAATCGGGAGTGCAAAAGGGGAAAGGGGAAGTTTCGAGATCTTACGTGTGGTTGGATTCATGAGATAGAGTCTGTCATCTTCGTCTATGGCTAAAACGAGCCCGTTGCAGGACCCCAAGATACCTTCCCACCTGATCGATTGTGGCCGGAAAGTTATTTCATTTCCGGTTGCGGGTATTTCGTCATTTTTGAGATGTGGAACAATTTCGTTGATATCGATTGAGTAGAGGCATTTTGTATCGGAAACGAGAATCAATTTACTGGTTTTATGGTGGTTGTGTTGATGGAGATGGGTTTTGATGAATTGGGGATCGGAAATTAGCGAGCACCATTGTTTTGATACGGATTTGAACCGGCCGAGGGATTTCTCCGGCAGGCGCCGGAGTATTGCTTCGATAATATCCGGCGGAAGATTATTCATTGCAGACATCTACGACAGCGGTGGAGAGGCGAGGTATTTTCTAGGGCTAATGGAGGAGATTCCGACGTTGCCGTTTGAATGGAAACTCTACATATTTTACGTTACAGAGATGATCTCCGGTATAAATTTTTTTGTATTTTCATTTAGGCAATGTAATTAGTATATCAAAATGAATTCCATTAATTAATTATTTTTTATAGTTATTATCATAGTCAAAAAAAAATCAAGATGAGCATTTGCGAAAATCGGTCATATGCAAAAAGTGTGTTCTAATATTTTTGGAAAAATCAAAATCGACATCGCTTCGGACGTCATTGGCTGCAAAAAAAAAATAAATAAATAATAACATGCCCGTGATTTTTTTTCCTTTTTGTTTTTTGAAAAAACATGTAGTATCTTGTCATGACTATGAAATTCAGAAACTGTATTAAGAAAATCAAAATTCATATTGCAAAAATCCGTACATATTAGATTAGAGATTGTTTATAAAAAATAGAGAATTGATGTAGGTTACGCCATTTGATATAAACTTTGATATTGAAATTCTTGTAGATATAAATTTCACATAAATATACAAATTAGTCATGAAGATGGTTGGATTAGACGACAAATCTAATATCATATTCAACTCCGGACAATGTAATATGTTATACAGATAACGATGAAGGTTATGTAAAGCGTTTAAAGAAGATTATTAAACATATTTCAACTCATATGATTTGTTGGATGAGACATAGCATCTCCAATACAATGTCGCAAATAGATATAAATAGATATGTTGTTGGTGAGAATCGATCTAGTAGTTGAAGAGGGTCCGGTAGCAGAAGAGGAAAAAGACGTGTTGAGAACAGATTCAGCGGAAGAGGTAGCAACAATCAAGCATGTATGCATATCTCTCTAAATAATCCTCACAATATTTGTGGATATGTTGCATATAGAACATGGTTACAACAACAATTAAAGTTACAAGTTGTTTATGAAAACAAGTATACGTATTGACAAATTCACTATGTCCGTCATGGATATTATGTACCATATCAAATGTCGGTAACACCATTTCAGCCGGTGGTACCATATCAAATGTCGGTAACACCATTTCAAATACTGGTTTTACCATATCAAACGGTTGTACCTCCACGTCAAATGCAAGTAGTTCCACATCAAAAGCCAATAGAATGAAATTTTCATTATGTCGAACTAGCAAATTATCCATACTTTGGTATTGATGGTAATGTTAAATGTAACGAAGGTGGCGATGATTTTTTATAGAAATTGATAAGCCAACAGATGAAGTTTCTTTAACCAAATCAAATAATAGAAGAAGAAATTGAATGGTTGATTATAGTACAAATTCACACACAAATGCCATTGTTTGTTACGCCAGAAAGATTGTGTTGTCGTGACCAAGAATATATAACCAGTCCATCGCACAGCCAAAACCCGATTAGTAAATAAGCTACAAATTTACAGCGATAAAAGAGACTATAAATTAACAACGAAAAATAAGCTCTTTAATGCCTACTAAGGAGCTTATTTGTTGTAAATTTATAGCTCCTTTTGGTCGTTGTAAATGGCACTAGGAGTAAAAAGTATAGAGGATGTCTTTTAGTACAAAACTGTTAGATCGACTAATAAAGGATTCAAACAAGATGTATTGATAGAAATGGCTAATAGAATGTATTGGCTGTAAACTAAATGATTGTAGTGTTGGGAACTTCTAACAACCGAATATGGCCTTAGGCGTGTACTAGGTTCCATACCTTGGAGTGGTATCCAAGTAACTTGGATTGGTGTCCATAGCTTCCTACGTTTCCTTGTGTTATGAGGAGACAATGATTAGGAAAGTTTGTTTGTTCATCTGTAACGCCCGCAGATCCGGGCTAGTCAATTTAGAGACAATAAGCATCAACAATGGATTTGTAACGCCCAGTTCCTAAGAGTACTTAATTGTGAGTCCTCGGGATTTAAGAGGAAGGGTATTTTGGTCATCTTGTGGGAAAAGTGGAAAAGATGGCCAAATATGAAATTTGGGGACACGCCAAGTACGCCCAGCGTAAGCTGGGTTACACCCAGCGTAAGTGTGTAATTGGACGCAAGTGCAAGGTTGAGTACGCCCGGCGTAATAGAGGTATGCCCAGCATACTCTCAGAGTTCTAAAACCCTAAAATTAGGGTTAGCCACTATATAAGGAACATGTTGGTTCATACCCTAGCCTCCATAAGCTCTCTCTTAACCTCAAAAACCCTAGATAGCCGTTCCACCTCCATTGTTGGGTGTGTTTGGCCTTGGAAAGCTTATTTTGGCAAAGGAGAGGCTAGAAGAAGAAAGAGGAAGTTGTCAAAGAAGGAGTTGAGTGGTTGGAGCTTATAGATCTGGGAAGATATCATCCTTTGGAGCCTATCTAAGGTATAAAGCTTCTTGCTTGTCATTTATATTGCATAGATCTAAGTGTTGTGAAGTTTTGATATCATTCTTGTCCCAAAAGTCCTCATCTTGATGCATGTTTTGAGTTGGTCGAGATTATCTGTCCTTTCAGACCTTTGGAGAGGTCTTGAGTGAGAAAAATGAGGTCCCAAGGGCTGTGGTTGTTCCATATGTGAGATATGCGGGTCTTAATGGATTAAGACCTTTGATTAAGAGCTTTATGGACGTCCCAAGTGATAAAGTTTGAGACTTTATGAATCTTAAGCATATTTGGCCTAAGGATATGAAGTTTGGGCTTAAGAGGTTAAGCCATTAAGAAGTTATGTGGACTTAATGAGCAGCGAAGTTACGCCCCGCGTAGCGGGTCAGTGCCCCGATCCCCAGTTGCGAATCAGTGTGTACGCCCCGCGTACCAAGGAGGGTACGCCCAGCGTACTCCCTCTGTTGGGTTTTCATTTTGGGCCTTAGGGATTGGGTTGTTATTCGGCTACTAGATTTTGGGCCGTGACTGGACATTATGGATAGAGTATTGTGGATCCATTAGTTGTTATGGACCATGGGTCTAGGCCCATTTGGTGAGGTGGGCCCAATTTAGTAAATTGGGCCAATAGTGGGCTTTGCTTCGGACTTTTGGACTTTGGGCCATTAGTGGGCTTGAGAGCTTATCCAGTGTTGGGCCGGAATGAGTTAAGGGTAAATTGGTCAATTTACCCTTGGAAGGGTATTGTGCTTAGCCTAATGATTATCTCTGCTATGATGGCTATTTCGGGATTTTCGGTGAGGCGGTGATTCGGGAATCTGCTTCTTCAGTTCAGAGTTTCGGCAGTGCGAGGTGAGTTACCCTCACTATATTAACAGGGTCTAACGCACCAAGGCCGGCCCTTTATCGGATTGAGATCCGGGTATTTGTTGTTATGATTATTGCTTTGTTATGGTTGCATTCTGGTAGCTAGGATGGTATATGCTAGTGACCGGTTAGGTCGGTATCCTGGTTAGGATGATGATATGTTATGTGATCTGCTAGATCGGCTTGTTGACTGTCAATTATTATATGATTGTATGTTTATGTGCACATGGTTGTTGGACTGGGGTTGGGCTGAGGTGGGTCCTGCTTTGTGTTGTAGGCCAAGATACCCAGGGCGGACCGGTTGTCCCGAAGGCCCAGCGAGCGATCCGGATATGCTGTAGGCCCAAAGAGGGCGGACCAGACGTGCCGAGGCTCGGAGAGTGGACCAGGGCGACTGAAGGCCCGGTGCGGGCGGACCAGTCATACTGTAGACTTAGAGAGTGGACCATGTGGATTGAAGTCCCGGAGCGGGCGGACCAATCACACTGCAGACTCGATGTATATGGCTAGACTCGGGGGTGGACTAGGTGGACTGTTGGTCGGTGCGGCGGACCAGTCACACAGTAGACCCGAAGTGCATGGTTGTTCTGTGATCGGATATGATATGGCATGTTATACGTGTATGGTCTATGTGGTTGGTATTTTGGGGGTATCTCACTAAGCTTTCGGGCTTACAGTTGTGGTTTAATGTTTTTTAGGTTCTTCAGGAGACCGTGGCAAGGCAAAGGCGTGATCGTACCGCTCCTCATGGTATGTTGTGATGTGATTCTAGGAATACTCTAAATTAATTGTATTGAAAACCTTTTTGTAATAATTTAATGAAATCGGGTTGTTTTGAAAAGTTTAAATTGGTTGAAATTTTTGGTCGTTACAAGTTGGTATCAGAGCCTTGGTTTGAGTGAATTGGAGAAACACTCATGTGACTTCAGTCTCAAATCGAGGAGGGTTTTCAAAAGAGAATTTAAAATGGTTTTCAAAATGGGTAAAGGAGGACGCGGAGGTACGATCAACCGGAGCCAGTAAGTAACCCCAAAATACCATACATGATATTTGTTTTTGAGTTTGATAGACTAGCATGCTAGTGCTAGGCTAGGGATCTTTAGGATTTCATGATAATGTTACCTGATTTATGATGCCTGTTAGCCTAGGGTTTCCTCATGGGAGATTTCTAGTGTTCCTCTAGTAGTGAGGGTTGAGCGTTTGTTATGTATGTTTTCACTAGGGTGTTGTGGTAGTACTTCATACAAATATGGGTAGGTGTGCAAGGTAGTATAGGCCCGTACTACTGAAAGCACAGGACCCATACACATATCAGGGAAACCATGACCTCTAGGGTTGGATTGAGAGTTGGTTCCCAAGATAGTGGGAAGAATCTGAGATCTTGTGGTTTTTTTCAGTATGGAGATTCGGAGGCATGATGGGAGTGGATCCGGGTCAAGATCGGGAGCAGGAGAGGGAGTTCCGGGCGGGTCAGTACCGCCCGAGGTTGTGGGTCAGATGAGCACAGACGAGTTGGATGCTAGGATTCGTGAGATCCTGCATGATGAGGTTGCTGCGTTGTTCCGGGCCGAGCTGCCGGAGCTGTTTGGGTCGATCAAGACTGCCATGGTTGAGTATTTTGATGAGCGCTATGCGACTCTCACTGAGACGGCTGCCGCCGCGGCTACAACAGCTGTAGCAGCGGCAGGGGGAGGAGTCGGTTGAGGTTTTCAGTATCGGGACTTCGATAATACGAAGCCTCCTACCTTTGATGGAGTTCAGGACCCGATTGTTGCTATGAGATGGTTGTCGGACGTGGAGGGGTGTTTCTTCACGTGTTCATGCCCTACTGATCAGAGGGTGAGGTGTGCTCTGAACCTGTTGAGGCTCGGGGCGAAGGATTGGTGGAGATTGACCACGGGGGTCATATTCGGATGCGCAGAGGGCTGCTGTTTCATGGGATCGGTTCAGAGAAATGTTCAGCACTCGTTATGTTCCGCGGGTTGAGAGGGAGAGATTGGCTCAGGAGTTCCTTGAGCTGAAGCAGGATTCGGAGTCGGTGACGGAGATCACCAAGATGTTCACTGAGAGGGCGATGTTTTGCCCTGATTTCGCTTCGGAGCAGGCTCAGATGTTCCGATATCTAAGTATGCTCAAGAGAGATATCAGACAGTTCGTGTCTACGCAGAGGTGTGAGACTTTGTTGGAGTTGCAGGAGGCCGCCAGGCGGCGTGAGTTGGAGATTGAGTTACAGTTGCGTGAGCTGAGGCAGGCTCCGGTGCAGTTGTAGTCGGAGCCGAAACGGTCCAAGACCGTTGATGCTAGGGTGGGAGATCAGAGCAGCCACGCTTGTGGGAAGTGTGGGAAGGGTCAAACCGGAGTTTGTAGGTCCGGTGGTGCATGCCACAAGTGCGGAAAGGAGGGGCACTATGCGAAGGATTTTCGGCAGTCAGCCCCGGTTAGGGATTTGAGGATTTGTTATCATTGTCATCAGGTTGGGCATTTGAGGGTCAACTGTCCACAGCTTGCTGCAGGACCGGTGCAGGCTCCAGCACCGGCCACATTGAGGATCACGGGCGGAGGTCAGGGTGGAGCGAAGCCCCCAAGGGCTCAGGGTCGTGCTTATCAGCTTACAGTAGAGGAGGTCAGGGCAGTGCCGGATGCAGCTGCAGGTATGTTTCTTTCTTGATGTTTTGTTATCTTATGCTTATTGTGGAGTATTGTATATCTGCTAGTTTTGTTGTGTGATTTTTGGTATTGTGTTCGTTGTTCCTTGCGGGTTATGGTGTGGTTAAGGGTTTGGTGTTGGGAATTTCATTGGTTATCATTCATGAGGGTTCTAGTGGGAATTTGGCTTTTAGTCCGAATGTCGGGTATTATCTGCAATCTGAGGAGTGGTTGCTAGAGATCGAGTTTTTTTTCGAGCCGAGATGTTTTGTGTTGTTATGTGATTTTGTGAAGTTTGCTCGTTCTAGTGGGAATCAATTCGCGTGTAAGAGTTTGTGTTGTGTAAGGTTGTTGAGGGAGGTCGGTGATGGCGACCGGTGATTGATAGTCAGTGCTATAAGTGGGGGAGAATTGGAAAATTCTCCGGAATATCGATGAGCATGTGAGGTTGTTTAGCTGCTTGGGATTCAGCAGTGTTTCTGTCAGCTAAGAGCATAGGCTGGTATGAGTAAGTGGCAGGCATGTGGGGCAGGATACAGACCAAGGGTATTTGATTGTAAAGGGCCTGGGATCAGGCCGGGATTGAGTATGTATGATGGAGATAGAGTTCGGAACCCCTAGAGGGCTAGAACAGTATGCATGGGAGGATTTCCCGGAGAGATAACTCAGAAAGATGAATGCTAGTTGAGCGGTCCGGGTAGACTGAAGGCCGGTAGGCGTACCAGTCAGGCCGAAGGCTCGGAGAACGGTCCAGCCAAGCTGAAGGCCCTGGAGGGCGGTCCAGATTGGCTGAAGATTCTGAGAGTGGTCCAGATTAGCTGAAGGCCTGGTAAGGCGGTCCAGTCATGCTGAAGACTCTGCAGGTATTGTTAGATCGGTTCGAGGAAAATGGATTGAGTATGTCGCGATGTGTTAGCATTAGAAGGTCTGGCCCCGGGTATTTATTTCGATTAGAGGAGATAGTGCATGGACTCGAGAGTCCTTGCGAGCGGATTCAGAGCATGTGTGTTGCATGGATAGCGGTTATGCTATAGGGGAGTGGTGTAGCATTGGGCGAGCACCGTGGCCCTTGTCGCAGTGACAAGGCGGCCAAGTGGATTTCCTTGGTAAGGAAAGAGAGAGAAGTGTAGCTCCGAGAGGGAGTGTAAATTCACGAAAGTGAAAGCGACAGTGCAAAGTTATGATTGCAGTGATCCAATTATGGTCATTGAGAAGCTTGATTGCGGCAGTGGTATGGACTCACATCCGGATGGGATGTCTGCTGTGGTTGCGGAATGAATTCCGCGGGTCTAGAGCGAAGAGGCTCGAAAAGGATGGAGGGGTGGAGTCTTGTTTTCCCAGTTTGACTCTGATCAAGGAATTGTGTATGTAGTGGTGATTCATCTTGGGGGATGTTTGGAGGTGTCGTCAGTGTGACGGGTTTTTCCAACCCGAGGGTGCTAGAGCTAGTTCAGCATGTGCATGCGATTGCAAGAGGATAACTCATGAGAGTTGCTCTAAGGCTGAAGAATGTGTCATTCTGTCAGCATGGAGTAGATAATGTTGGACTCGGATCAGGAACCCGGAGGTTCAGGGTTATACCTAGCTCGTAAGAGTCAAGTGATTGTTGTGGTCAGGATCGAGAAAAGTGCCATGGAGGGGTACTCGGTTGGTAAGTATGGAATCTGATAGGTGTGGTTATCATAGGGTGAAGCCGGTGGCCGGCTTGAGGCGGTGGTCAGGACACCACAAGAAAGGAGAAAGTGAGTTTCGGGTTTCGATGGTTGTGTCTTGAGGAACCTGGTCTGGTGAATGCCAGGTGGTGCGTTGCGGGAGAAGTTCTGGAGTAAGGTTGTCGCGGCTTTAAGGGCGAAGCCTAATTTAAGTGGGGGAGAATTGTAACGCCCCGTTCCAAAGAGTACTTAATTGTGAGTCCCCGGGATTTAAGAGGAAGGGTATTTTGGTCATCTTGTGGGAAAAGTGGAAAAGAGGGCCAAATATGAAATTTGGGGACACGCCGCGTACGCCCAGCGTAAGTTGGGTTACGCCCAGCGTAAGTGTGTAATTAGACGCGGGTGCAAGGTTGAGTACGCCCGGCGTAATAGAGGTACGCCCAGCGTACTCTCAGAGTTCTAAAACCCTAAAATTAGGGTCAGCCACTATATAAGGAACATGTTGGTTCATACCCTAGCCTCCATAAGCTCTCTCTTAACCTCAGAAACCCTAGATAGTCGTTCCACCTCCATTGTTAGGTGTGTTTGGCCTTGGAAAGCTTATTTTGGCAAAGGAAAGGCTAGAAGAAGAAAGAAGAAGTTGTCAAAGAAGGAGTTGAGTGGCTGGAGCTTATAGATCTGCGAAGATATCATCCTTTGGAGCCTATATGAGGTATAAAGCTTCTTGCTTGTCATTTATATTGCATAGATCTAAGTGTTGTGAAGTTTTGACATCATTCTTGTCCCAAAAGTCCTCATCTTGATGCATGTTTTGAGTTGGTCGAGATTATCTGTCCTTTCAGACCTTTGGAGAGGTCTTGAGTGAGAAAAATGAGGTCCCAAGGGCTGTGGTTGTTCCATATGTGAGATATGCGAGTCTTAATGGATTAAGACCTTTATGGATGTCCCAAGTGATAAAGTTTGATACTTTATGAATCTTAGGCATATTTGGCCTAAGGATTTGAAGTTTGGGCTTAAGAGCTTAAGCCATTAAGAAGTTTTGTGGACTTAATGAGCAGCGAAGTTACACCCCGCGTAGCGAGTCAGTGCCCCGATCCCCAATTGCGAATCAGTGTGTACGCCCCGCGTACCAAGGAGGGTACGCCCAGCGTACTCCCTCTGTTGGGTTTTTCATTTTGGGCCTTAAGGATTGGGCTGTTATTGGGCTGCTGGATTTTGGGCCGTGACTGGACATTATGGATAGAGTATTGTGGACCCATTAGTTGTTATGGACCATGGGTCTAGGCCCATGTGGTGAGGTGGGCCTAATTTAGTAAATTGGGCCAATAGTGGGCTTTGCTTCGGACTTTTGGACTTTGGGCCATTAGTGGGCTTGAGAGCTTATCCAGTGTTGGGCCGGAATGAGTTAAGGGTAAATTGGTCAATTTACCCTTGGAAGGGTATTGTGCTTAGCCTAATGATTATTTGTGCTATGATGGCTAGTTCGGGATTTTCGGTGAGGCGGTGATTCGGGAATCTGCTTCTTCTGTACAGAGTTTCGGCAGTGCGAGGTGAGTTATCCTTACTATATCAACAGGGTCTAAGGCACCAAGGCCGGCCCTTTATCGGATTGAGATCCGGGTATTTGTTGTTATGATTATTGCTTTGTTATGGTTGCATCCTGGTTGCTAGGATGGTATATGCTAGTGACCGGTTAGGTCGATATCCTAGTTAGGATGATGATATGTTATGTGATCTGCTAGATCGGCTTGTTGACTGTGAATTGTTATATGATTGTATGTTTATGTGCACATGGTTATTGGACTAGGGTTGGGTTGAGGTGGGTCCTGCTTTGTGTTGTAGGCCAAGATACCTAGGGCGGACCGGTTGTCCCGAAGGCCCAGCGAGCAGTCTGGATATGCTGTAGGCCCCAAGAGGGCGGACCAGACGTGCCGAGGCTCGGAGAGTGGACCAGGCCGACTGAAGGCCTGGTGCGGGCGGACCAGTCATACTGTAGACTCAGAGAGTGGACCAGGTGGATTGAAGGCCCGGAGCGGGCAGACCAATCACACTGCAGACTCGATGTATATGGCTAGACTCGGAGGGTGGACCAGGTGGACTGTTGGCCGGTGCGGCGGACCAGTCACACAGTAGACCCGAAGTGCATGGCTGTTCTGTGATCGGATATGATATGGCATGTTATGCGTGTATGGTCTATGTGGTTGGTATTTTGGGGGTATCTCACTAAGATTTCGGGCTTACAGTTGTGGTTTAATGTTTTTCAGGTTCTTCAGGAGACCGTGGCAAGGCAAAGGCGTGATCATACCGTTCCTCATGTTATGTTGTGATGTGATTCTGGGAATACTCTAAATTAATTGTATTGAAAACCTTTTTGTAATAATTTAATGAAATCGGGTTGTTTTTGAAAAGTTTAAATTGGTTGAACTTTTTGGTCGTTACAGGATTTTTGATGGAAGGTTATTTAGAATGAATAATCTTAACTATGTTGTAGTATATGTCACAAAGGATCCGTACATATAAAGAACACTGAAATCCAAGTTATAACAAAAAAGTTATGACATGTCGAAGTTTCGCGACAAAACCGGCACCGCATTGTATGACGTAAAAAGTGAATTTTTGATAAACTACTTTTTACCCTTATATATCTAAATGAAAGTGGTAGTATACGTTAAACCGAGAGCATGCATAAAAAACGCCCAAATCTGACTTCGTGTCAGGAAATTATGATTTTTCTATGATTTGGCATAACAGTGCACAAACTGGAATTCGAATTTTAGATCAATCAATTTTTGGCCAATGCAACCTAAATGAGAATTGAAGATCTCATTAATAGGAGCTCAACGATAAAAAGACAGACGAAAACGGAGTCCGTATGTAGAAGTTATTAATTTTACGAAGTCATTTAATATTATAATCTTCTCATACTGTTAAATTTAAAATCGGTCGAGAATTAGCCGATGGAGTCAAAAGGAAACTTGTAGATCTTGTCATTAACTACGCGCGTGTATATAGAACGTCGAAAACGAATCTCGTATGCGGAAGTTATGAATTTTTAAAGATGAGTTGTTTTACCTACGTCATGCGCCACATGTCAGCACCAGGCTTTACCTTGGTGCCTAAGCAAAGCTCACGACGTGAGAGCCAAGCCTCATGGCATGAGAAGCTCCAGACAGCCTATAAATGGAGGCATAGAACACCCCCAAAACTCACACCTTTCATAGTCATTCTCTCCCATTACCCCCAAACCCTCTCCCCCTTCCGTATAACCTCTTAGGTGTTAGAGATGAGTCCCGGAGTGCTAGAATTAGACAAACATAGATCCAAGGTTTATTAGGGTTGCATGTACACTTACGAACTGTTGGAATGCTCAAAACCCATCAGAAGTTTCACGAGGAGTTGAGTACTCGATTGCTTTTTAGTATTGCTTATCACCCATAGACTGATGGTCAACGTGTTCAGATCATCCATAATCTTAAGGATATGCTTTGTGTATGTGTGTTGGATTTTGGTGGCAGTTTTGATATTTACTTTGTTTTAGTTGAGTTCTCCTAAAATAACAACTAATCAACTATCACAACAACACTGATATGCCTCCCTTTGAGTTGCTTTATGGGAGAAAGTGTACGACCCTGATTTTTTGGGGTGAGGTTGGTCAACGAGTGATGCGGAGCATTGAGGTAGTGCTTAAGACTATGAAGTTGCTACAACAGGTTCATGGTAGACTACAAATTGCAAAGAGTAGACATAAGAGTTACATTGGTCAACGTTATTCCGATCTCGATTTTAGGGTTAGGGATTTAGTGCTACTGAAGGTGTCACTATAGAAATATGTCAGATTGTTCCAGAAGCAGGCCAAGTTGGGCCCTCAATATATCAGTCCTTTTAGTGTTATTGACCCGGTAGGGAAGGTCGCTTATCGGTTGGATCTTCCTGTGAGCTTAGTTAGACCCGTAACACCTTTCATGTTTATTCGTTGTGAAAGTGTTTAGCTTATGATTTCATAGTGGTACCCTTCGATGAAATTCTGATTGATGATTTTACAACATTTTTAATAGCCACGATGTGGTAATGTTTTGACTATGAAGTTGTGGCATCCCATATTTAAAGCCTAATTTTATGGCATTAAGGCCTTATCTAAAGGATGTGATGGCTAGGGTTTGCGCACCATTAGCCTCCATCACTCCTCTTGTGCTTAGATCAAAACCATAGCCACCTTTCAAGCTCTTGAGCACATTTTGGGTGATTTGGTGACATTTGAAGAAGAAAAAGAGGATTTCTAGTCCATGGATCTAGCAACCACCTCATCTCCACCTTTGTGATCATTTTCTAGACCATTGTAAGTCTTCAAGTCTTAATATTTATGGTTTATTTCCTATTGATCTAACAAAATATGCATATTATGACCCATTGCTAAAGTTTGAACAGATGGGTGTCACAAAGTTAGCTACTTTATAATTCATCAAGGTCCCTAGATTGTTTTACCTTTAGGATCTTGAAGTTGAAAGTGTTTTGGAAATCATGCATGAGATTTAAGTCAGTTTCTTTTCCTTTGACCTAGTTTGAGTGAAGGACATGCATGGATCATGCATATGTGTAAAGTTTGGATTTTTATTAACCTTTAGAGCCCCAAGAAGCCTTGTGGAAAGTTTGATAAAGGAGCATAATGAAATTAGAGCTAAATTCATTAAGTTGTCTTAGTGTAGAAACCACAATGTGACATGATGCTCACCACGATTTAATGAAGTTGGTCTTCACATTTTTTTTGTCATATTGTTGTCACGACGTGGTGGTGGAGTTGGTCGCGACTGTTTGAATTGCCACATTGTGGCCACGATGTGGTGACTGTTGACATTTGACTTTTTGACCTAATGACTTTTGGTCAATTTCTAGTTTTGGAGGGGAGACTGAGGTTTGACGTTGAATGTTTCATTAGGTGGTGTATAGTACCATTATACTGTGTGAGAGCTTTAGTACTTTCGACTGCTGTGTGAGGCGAGTCTTCTCACTATACGATGTTAAATGCTAGACTGTCTTTGTGATTGTGCATGAAAGACTATGGTTGGATAACAACATTGTATGAAAGATTGTGTTTGGATCACAACACTCGTTGAAAAGCTATGGTTTGATCAACACTTGTATGAAAGACCATAGCTGGACCATAGCGGGAAAGACAACAACTGGGTTGTAGCGAGGAAGTGACTATAAGACTATGGTTGGATCATAACATTCACATAGGTTGAAATATAACCCTAGGGATGAGCCCAGTTTTATTTATGATATGTGGTATTTTGGGAAAAATACTAAGCTTTGTGCTTACAGTTTAATGTTTAAATGTTTCAGGTACTCCTAGTTCTAAATGGTAGGACCCGACTTGATTGCATTGCATTTACCGGTGTTTTTCCACATTATATGTTTTATGGTTTTACACGGATGTTTTGAAAAATACTTTTATACGCTGACTATATTATAGATGAATGAATTGTTTTGGTTGTTGAAAAATGAAAATTTTACTTTGTATTTTTTAGAAGTTACAAGATTGGATATCTAAGGTGCTGTTTGTTTTAAAAAAACCTCTTATGACCTCTTATTGATGCGCCACGTAGCACTTGGTCATTCGCAGCTGTTTGTTTTTCAGAAGACTTCTGACTTAAAAACTGTTGCGCGTGTGCTGCGTGGCGCAACAGTAGACCATCTGCTTCAAACCTTTTTACACCTAACTTTAACTTACTGTAGCAGCGTGCAGATGTTAAAAAAGATACATATTTTTTATTACATGTTTCAGTCGTTTGGTCCACCTCTTCTGCTACAGAGGGTTGTAGAGGTGGTCTGCAGGCTTCAAACATTTTTGCTTCGAAATAACAAACAGCACCTAAATTGTAATCCGGACAAATGTCTGCTAGCTTGATGATATTAGCTTCTAACAACTAACGAACTAGTTTAAAAAAAAATTACCCAACAAAATCCTAAAATATTATTTTCCGAAATTTCAACGAAATCATAAAAGTGTCTGTTGTATTCGTAAACTAAATTATGATACTAACATTTAACAATTAACAACTTTAACAACTAAAGGAGAGGTTAAAAAAAAGCCTGCAAAATCTTAAAATATTATTTTCTGAAACTTCAGCGAAATCATAGATGTGTCTATGTTGTTGATTCCAGCGTTGTATCGTCTAAATCAACAACCTAATACATATATTATATGTATACCACTTTTGATGTGTGAATCTGTACATAGGGCAACACGAAAGCCATGGACCTGAATGGAGACAAGTCATTGTCGTCGTCTTCACCCTGTTATCGATGGAAACATGACGTGTTCTTAAATTTCAGAGGTGTAGACACTCGTAAGAACTTTGTATCGCATCTCTATGCTGCACTCATCGGACAAAGAATCAAAGTTTTTAAGGATGAGAAGACCATCCGAATTGGAAGAAACATTTTCTTATCTATTTCAAAAGCCATAGAGGAATCGAGAATCTCGGTTGTCGTTTTATCCGAAAACTACGGAGAGTCAGTTAACTGCTTAACGGAACTCGAGAAAATTTTTGAGTGCAAACGGTCAATGGGCCGGTACGTTATTCCGGTGTTCTATCATGTTCAACCATCGGAGGTAAAGCACCAAAGTGGTTGCTTCGGGGATGGATTTGCAGTTCATGGAAATCATATGAAGCTATCAATATGGAGAAATGCCCTCATTCAGGCTACAAATATTGCCGGAATAGAAGTACACGGGTAACATTATTTCTCTCTAATAATTAAAATATTTGTGTATTCTGATTAGAGATTAGAGACTTTTACAATTTGTCTCTACAATATATTAAGCAAACTGAAAATTTAAATTTTTTTTGGTCACTCATATCAAATCATGGATGCCATGCATTTAATCAATCCGTTGACATTTTATTTGGACAGGTAATAGTTAGTCATTTTCAAAAGGATATATCTCTTCCTTAATTTGAGATTTCTATAAGTTCAAGATCAAATAATGAGCTTTTAGTTAACTCGATTGGTAATCATTGATTCATCCAGAATTATAGCCTCAGAAGCATTTTGGGTGATGAATCATATGGAAATTAAAATTTCTTTGAATCATATTGATGTTTGCACAAAATGTGCAGGAATGAATCAGATTGCATAGAAAGAATTGTTGAAACTGTTATGAGAGAGTTGGGTCCAAGAAGGTTCCCTCTCCGCTCATTGTTACCAAAAGCATCGGGTAAATTGTACACATCTCTCTTTGAATGTCCATGGCCCACATACCACACTAAAATCACCAAATCTTTAATTTTAAGATGCGTAAATGTGTAGCTAAGAATAAATGTTTAAAATTACCAAATCTTTAATTTTAATGTCCCTTTGTATTAAGTTATTGACGATATTTACATTTGTTGCAATAGCGTATTGGTGTTCATTAAACTTTCTTATGGCCAATCGGCACACTTGGGCTCCACAAGCTGATACCGCAGGAAACGTCTCTACTAATCATAAAAAGAAACGTAATAAAGAAACTACCGAAGTTTATGATCCATTAAACAAAAGCGTTCATATCGGAAGCTTGAATAAAGAAGTTGTTGTCATAAGAGAAATTAATCCGGAATCCGAATCAAGTTTTTTGGAAGAAGTAAGTTAAAGTTGGAAATTATATATTGTATTTGTTTCTTTTTTCCTGCAATTGAATTGTATATAATCTAATCATATGTTATATCTTTCATCAAGCTGTTAGTACGTTCAAGAATGAAGCATGCAAATGTGGCTAAGCTCTTTGGTTATTGTATAAGAGACAATCGTCGTTTCTTGGTTGAAGAACATTGGACACAGGGAACGCTACACCAAATTTTGCATGATGATGCAGGAAATTCTGTGATTAGTTGGACACAAAGGGTAACAATTGCATATGACGTGGCAAAGGGATTAGAGTATTTGCATTATCAAAACCTATTTGCGCACATTGATTCCAGTAACGTGCTTTTGTTTGGTAACTTTAATGCAAAGATTTCAACTGGATCATCAGCAAGTGAAAGTTATTGGGCTCCAGAGTAAGCCAAGTTTTTGGCTACATTCTTTTTTCTGACTTGGCCCAATTAATGAACGTAAAAGAAAATTCTTATGTGAAAAGAATTAGCTACAATTTTTTTCAGTTGTTGTTTGAATAGTGGTGTCCCAAAAGCTTCTTGTTCTATCTATTTCTTGGTTGAAATATATACTAATACTACTAGCTAACGTGTTCTTATGTGGTAGATATAAGGGAAGAGAGCTCACAATGAAAGGGAACGTGTATAGCTTCGGGGTTCTTCTATTTGAGCTTCTTACTGGAAACAAGCCATCCAAAGGAATCGTCAACTCAGTAAGAGATTAAGAGTCTGGTTGATTTTTGTTGACTTATTGTCGTTTCTGCTAAACCTATGTATCTTATGGCTTCTGTCAAATAGGTCTTGCCAGCTGGAAAAATAGACAACATCGGATCATTAGTGGACCTAAAGCTTAATGGAAAATATACGTCACGTGAAGCTAAAAAGGTTTTTCCTTTTCCTATTTTTGAAAGTGTATTGCTAAACCTCCCTAGGGTATTACCTATTGTTATTTGAAATGGAAGTTCCTTAGCTAATATCATGAAAAAAAGGCTTGTGGCTTTCTCTTTTGGCACATGGTTTTCTCGTTAAAATTATTTTGCAGCATTGGCTTCTTTGAGGAAATAAAGAGTAGAAGCCAACATGGCTCCATTTTTAATGATATATCACAACACATGAACCCTTTTTCTCTTCATTACTCAATATTAGATTCGATCATTGATTATTTTTCTTCTGACTGTTGTGTAGTTGGCATTCACAATGTTATTGGCTACAATGGATCAACCGAGTGATCGGCCAGACATGAACACTATTGTTGAGTACTTTAAGAAGTTATTAGCAGTATAGTAAGCTAATTCATCTTCATTATCAGATCAAATGAACAGACACTAAGCAAACTGATTGAAATTAGCTCCCATAGAAGAAGGAAGTTGTAAATCGTTGATTCTTGTGTTGTACATCTTTTAATGGGAAGGAAATTGATATAATAAAATTTAAGTAATTGTCTCAACTAATCAACTACAGAATATACTAATTGCTTGAAGAGACTTTGCTGACATGGCTCGTTACCGTAAATCTAGCCAAGTTCGTCTGTGAACCGATTGGCTTAACTTCATGTTTGGACTGACCAAGAACCTAGTTAAACTAATTGTACTGACTTGAGCTGTAACGTCCCATTTTCATAAATAATTTCCGTTTTTAATTAAGGCAAAAACTTCATTTTCATGAAACCCATGTTAAGAAACACTCATTTGTTCCAAAATGCAATTCCTTGAAAATCTGAGTAATGTAATAAATGTGTAATCTCCAGTGTTACTGATGAGTGTGTACAGTCATGTTTTTGCCTTCCCATGATCAATAACTGATACCTGAAAAACATTTTATTCCACAACTTTAAAACTAAACTTACTAAGTTTCCCAAAATATTATATACAACACAACATAATAATCAGTTATGAGTTATCGCAAACTGTGGGACTATCAACAGTCATGAGGATTATCAGTGGTCCAAAATATCACATACAACACGACAAAATAAATAGCTATGAGTTATTAGCAACCCTGTTTGTGACAACCCGAAAATTCTTTCCATTATTGTAACTTGTTCCGTTAATAAATTCGTCGTTTTCGAATTATTTCCGTTTTCGTTATTAAATTAAGTCCTAATATTTGGGTTGTTTATTATGACTTAATGGATGTTCAAACATAATAATAACTCAAGGAAATAATTCTAAATTAATATTAGAAAATTTTTAGTTTCGACCATAACGAGTTACGACAACTTTATCGGGTGCGACCAAAAGCATCGTATATCGTCAGTATCGGGTAAAATTCCACCGGGTATCAAACCCAACCACTATAAAAAAGTTGTGTGGGCAACATTTGAGGACTTTTGCCCATCTCACAACTTTCTCTCACTACTCTCTCTCTAGAACTCGAAATTTTGCCCAAAAATCTCATTTCAAGCTTCATTTTGGTAAGAAATCTATCCTAGCATGTTTCTAAGCTTGTTTATCATTCAAATTCATGTTGGAATCACCCAAAACACCTATGAACATGTCTTCACGGTTTGGGGGCCCTCCCAAAACCGTGAACTCCTCTAAAGAGGGTTTTGAAGCCCCAAAACCCCTTCAAACCACTTCTAGGGCCTAGATTCGACTTAGAAACTTGCATGCATGAGCTTACGACCCCAAAATCGCACCAAATGAGGCATGGACATGATTTTACGGTCCAAGAACATGCTTGGACCGTAAACCCTCATTCATAGACCTTAAACACCTTGTTGGGTGTTAGTTTGCCCCTAAACACCTCCAATGGACTTCCATGAGTGCATGGAACCTTGTAACCCTTCAAGAAATGCACCAAATCATACACAAATGGGACAAACTTGAGTTTACGGTCCAAGAACATTCTTAGACCGTAAACTCATCTTCTTAGACCATAAAGTCATGTTAATGAGTCAAAATGCCCTTAAACACCTTCAAAATGCTTCCACGTGAGTGTAGAACCTCATAAACCTTCATGTGATGCACCAAAACATCCTCAAATGCATCAAACTTGAGTTTACGGCCCAAGAACATTCTTAGACCGTAAACCCACCTCCTTAGGCCGTAAACACCCCCAAAGGGTGTTAAGGTGACTTAAACCCCTTGAATGGCTTAGTTTTGGACTTAGAATCACATGTGATTGAATTACAAGCACCAAAGCCCTTGATTCATGGACAAACATGAGTTTACGGTTGTAAACTCATGAGTTTAAGGTAGTAAACTCCCAAAGAACATCTCCTTAGACCTTAAAATCATTTCCAAAGGCCATTTCAAGTCCCGATCACTTCCTAAGCCATGGAATCAACCCTAGAACTTCCCGTGTGCATTGTTTGACCATTTGGCATCCAAGAACCCACCATCCATGAGTTTACGGCCGTAAACTCATGGGAGTATGGTTAATGGGTCGTAAAATCTATGAGGAGTTTACTCTTTAAGAGTAAACTCATTTCCTAAGTCCCACACGTCCGTAGATGTTACCCGGGTCACTTCAAACACTTGATTTGAAGTGTTTTCGCTCATTGGAGTGTGTTATCATATCTAATTAGTGTTTTAAAGTCTACTTAGATTCATCTGTATACCATTTCATATTACTTAGGAACGTCGCGTGTTATCAAGCCCCGAACCAACGCTTAGCATTCAAATCGTCGCATTTTCCCGTCTGGTGAGTTCATACCCCTACCCTTTTTCACTGTTTTTCACTGTTTTCAAGGGGAGAATACAAGCAAAGTACAAGGAACACTTGTACTCAAAAACTTGTTTTACATATGGGTGTTTCATAATTTCATATGTTTTTAACACTGATAGACAAAACAGATAACTGTTTGAACATGCAGAACACGTAAACATATTATTTGTGGAATATGTCATAAAATGTTGTATTTTATATATTTCACAAATGTTTTTCCATATTTTATCAGTTAAAAGCATGACAATTGAACCTTTATCATAAAAGTTAGTACATTGTTTTGTCCTCGGTAACACTCCACAGAGATACGCGAGTGGAGGATTATCATATTATTACTAGTATATTTAATAATCCTATATAATTGGAGACATGTCCTCGGTGAACACTCCACAGAGATACGCGAGTGGAGGACCGCACCCGTAACCAAAATCTCTTAGATAGGGAGCGTGACTTGAGTGTATATATCTATACGGGGCTGACTACCACACACCTGGCTGCTAGCTACAGCCGAACCGAAATGGTTCAAGGGTGACGAAAGTCACAAGGTGATGTGGACTACTTATTGCCATATCTAGTCTATTGTATGGTTATGGAACTCGCAATTAGGATAACAGAGATTTACTTAATAGTAATAATGAATAAAGTAATTAAATTACTTTGTATATGTTAGTTTTATATATGTGTTAAAACTAATACATATCACAAGGATAACCGGTTTGCAGTTTACATCTTTCACATTTGGTAACCAACATTCAGGAAAATATCGGATTTTCCTGGCGAAACATTTGTACATATTCAGAACAGTGTAACAAACCAGATAACCTAACTTTACATTTCACAAGGGTAAACATGTTTTCAGTGTACATCTTTACATTACATTTTGGGATTCAAAAACCTACTTTTAAGAAAATATTGGATTTTCTTGGTTGTAACATTTTCAGAAACAGAAAGGAACCAGTACATTTTCACAAAACAAAACCGCTTATGAACTCACCAGCGTTATGCTAATTTTCAAACTGCTTGTATTCTCAGGTCCGCTTTAGACAGGTACCCGATGATTCCTTTTTAGCGAAGACGGAATGCGCAGAAGACTCGTCTCATTTGTTTATATATACAATGTATCACAACTGTATAAATTTACTTTTGAAACAAATGTAAACCTTTCTATATGTAATGTAATGGTTGTTTACTTTACTTACTATGTGCATTGGATTTGATACTCAACGTGGAGTCAACCCCAGAAATGTTTCCGCCTTCGGTTTTCGGGGTGTGACAGATTGGTATCAGAGCCCTTGTTTATAGTGAATAAAGTATACCAAAGCTTACATGGTATAAAACTATAAACACTAAAGGGCCTAAGTGCTCTGAATTAAAAGTATCCTTCGAAATATAAGTATTTTCAAAAGTATACAAGTATACCGAACAGTTGAGATCCGTAACTACAAGTAGAACAAAACATAAGGAAATGGGTGTTGTGTACTGCGGTTAAACCTGGGCAGTTATGTAGTCGTGTCTAGGATCAATATAGCCTGGCCAACTATATTCATTCGAGACACGGCCAACATGTGTTTGGGAGTAACTGTGGTATGCGTCATGCCTAAAACTTACCTTAATACCACAAACATCGAGCCAGTATCGTAGCGAATCATGAAATACTATGGGAGTATTTCTTGAGCCAATCCTTTGTAGAAATCCTCGTTCACCCATTGTTCCTTGATCATTCCTTTAGCGATAATATATCTGCATTGATAACTCTTTCCTGCTTTATCGCTTATTCGGAATATATATACTTGTCATATCTCTTGATTCAATTCAAAGGACTTACCATCATCTCTCTTTCTTGATCTTATTAGATCAAGATGCCTCAAAGAAAAAGACCCAGCTCAACGACCAACAACCCTCCGCCACCACCTCCTCCTGAAATTGACCCCGTAGTATTTCAGGTAGCTGTTACCGCCGCGGTGGCAGCTGCTATGTCTCAATTGAACACGGGTGGTTCCGGTGGTTCGGGAGGTGGTACTCAAACTCAGGATCAAGAAAGCAATCAGGGACACCGAAAGGAGGGTTCCTATAAGGATTTCATGAACGCAAACCCTACATCCTTCAATGGTACTGGAGGTGTCATTTCTCTTTCCCGATGGTTCAAGAAAATCAAATCCATCTTTGAAATCTGTGACTGTTCGGAATCTGATAAAGTAAAGTTCGCAGCCTGTACCTTTCTTGACAAAGCCCTGACTTGGTGGAACGGCCAAGTCAAATCCTTGACCCTACCTGTAGCCAATGCCATGGGTTGGGAAGCCGTGAAAGAACTCCTCATAGCTGAATACTGCCCTCGGGGCGAAATGCAGAAGTTAGAGCACGAGCTCTGGAACCTAAAGACGAAAGGTTCCGATATTGCTGTGTACACTTCTAGATTCGATGATCTTGCACTTCTCTGCCCGGGATTGGTCACTCCTGAAAGTAAAAAGATAGAAAAGTTCATCTCGGGGCTGACCCAGTCAACAAAGGGAAACGTCTTAGCTGCACGTCCGGATACCTATGATAGTGCCTAGAGTTTAGCCCAAACCCTAATTGATAACGGTGATGACGTCAAGGAAACCACCACCACTCCTGAGCCGACCAAGAGGAGTGGTGTGAAAAGAAAGTTCTGGAAGAAGAAGAAGTATCAATCTTCCCAAGGATCCTCCAAGAGACAGCAAACTGTAGAAGTCCATGCTGCTACTATTCCCTTTGTTGCTGCTTCTGTTGTGGGATCCACAGCTCCAACTCCTACTAGCAGATATGCTGGTAATCTTCCTCTGTGTGACAAGTGCAAATATCATCACAGCCCCGGCCCCTGCCGCGAACTGTCATGCACAAATTGTGGTAAAAAGGGGCACACGGTCCGATTCTGCAAGGCACCAGCCCAATCTGCAAATCAATCTTCTAGAGCAGGCATTGGCCAACCCTGCTATAATTGTGGAGAGGTCGGGCACTTCAAGAGGAACTGCCCCAAGAAGACTACAGCTGATAACACTGGGAGAGTCCTAGCCATGGGACGGGAGGAGGCAGTCGCCGATCCCACCGTTGTTTCGGGTACGTTCCTTCTAGAAAACACTTATGCTAGCATCCTTTTCGATTCGGGTGCTGAAAGAAGCTTTGTTAGTCATGCGTTCAAACATAATCTTAAATCTAATCCCCAACCATTAACCGAAATGTTTACCATCGAGATGGCTAGCGGTGAGAAAGAAAGCGCTAACGAGATGTTCGTAGGTTGTACCCTTACCCTGAATGACCATTCATTTCCCATCGATCTTATGCCAGTTTCCATAAAGAGCTTTGATGTCATCATTGGCATGGATTGGTTGAGTCCCAATCATGCTGATATCCTCTGTTTCGAAAAAGCCATCCGTCTCAACCTTCCTTCGGGTCAGACTCTCATTTTCTATGGCGATAAACTCAGTTCCAACCTTCGTATCATTTCCTGCATCAAAGCTCAGAAAATCTTGCGAAAGGAATGTCAAGCATTCCTAGCCCATGTAATCAATGAGAAATAGGAAGTTAAAGACCTCGCGAGCATCCCCGAAGTCTGTAACTTTCCTGATGTGTTTCCCGAAGAGCTTCCAGGAATTCCTCCCGAACGTCAGGTCGAATTTCGTATTGACCTAATTCCTGGAGCTACTCCCATGGCGAAATCTCCGTATCGCTTAGCTCCAGTAGAAATGCAGGAGTTATCCAGCCAACTCAATGAGTTGCTCAGTAAAGGATTCATTAGACCGAGTTCCTCACCCTGGGGAGCTCCGGTGTTGTTTGTAAAGAAGAAAGATGGATCCTTCCAAATGTGCATCGACTACCGAGAGTTGAACAAGTTGACCGTCAAAAACCGATATCCTCTTCCTCGAATAGATGACCTCTTCGATCAACTCCAGGGAGCCAGCTACTTCTCAAAGATAGACCTTCGGTCAGGGTACCATCAACTACGAGTTCATGAGAGTGATGTTTCCAAAACAGCTTTCAGGACTCGGTATGGACACTACGAGTTTGTAGTGATGCCCTTCGGTCTAACCAACGGACCGACAGTGTTCATGGGCCTGATGAACCGGGTGTGTCGCTCTTTTCTGGAAAAGTTCGTCATCGTGTTCATTGACGACATCCTTGTCTACTCCATAAGCGAAGAAGACCACAAACAACACTTGAGGTTGGTGTTGGAAACCCTTAGATCCGAGAAGCTGTACGCGAAATTTTCCAAGTGTGAATTCTGGATTCGGAAGGTAACCTTCCTCGGTCAAGTAGTAAGCGAGGAGGGTATTCACATGGATCCGTCTAAGATTAAAGCGATAGAGAATTGGTTGGCACTGAAGACACCCACAGAAATCCGTCAATTCTTGGGTCTCGCCGGCTACTATCGGAGATTCATCTAGAATTTTTCTAGGATCGCCAAACCTTTAACCACTCTGACACAGAAAGGTGTACCCTTTTGTTGGAGTGAGAAGCAAGAAACCGCGTTCCAAACGTTAAAGCAAGCCCTGTGCAGCGCACCGGTCCTGTCCTTGCCCGAAGGAACGGAGGACTTCGTTGTTTATTGTGATGCATCTAATCAGGGCTTAGGCTGTGTGCTTATGCAAAGAGGAAAGGTGATTGCATATGCCTCGAGACAACTGAAGGCACACGAGATCAACTATACTACGCATGAATTGGAGTTAGGACCCGTAGTCTTTGCATTGAAGATTTGGAGACATTATCTCTACGGAACCAAGTGTACGATCTTCACGGACCATAAGAGCCTGCAGCACATTCTTGATCAGAAAGACTTGAACATGAGGCAATGACGATAGGTAGAATAAGAAACTTGAACATGAAGCCTAGTTAGAAGCCCTCAAACTCGAGAACGTGTCAAGTGAAGCCTTGAGGGGAATGAATAAGAAACTTGAGATCAGAGGTGACGGTGTATACTGTTTCATGGACCGAATCTGGATCCCAAAGTTTGGAGGATTCAGGGAGATTGTCATGGAGGAAGCACACAAGACCAGATACTCTGTTCACCAAGGTTCGGACAAGATGTAACTGGATCTCAAGAAATAATACTGGTGGCCAAACATGAAAGCCGAGATCGCTACATTCGTGGGCAAGTGCCTAACTTGCGCCAAGGTGAAAGTTGAGTATCACAAACCCTCGGGTTTGCTCCATCAGCCCGAAATACCTGAATGGAAATGGGAGATGATTACCGTGGACTTCATCACCAAGTTACCCAAATGTCCGAGTGGGTACGACACCATTTGGGTAATTGTCGATCGTTTAACAAAATCCGCTTACTTCATCCCGATTAAAGAATCGTTCAAGATGGAAAGACTCGCGCATATCTATATCCAGGAGGTAGTTCGACTGCATGGTGTACCTGCGTCCATTATCTCTGACCGAGATAGCAGGTTTACCTCCAGGTTTTGGCAGTCCCTTCAGAAGGCTCTTGGAACTAATCTAGACATGAGCACAACTTATGATCCTCAGACCGATGGACAGAGTGACAGAACTATCTAAACCCTGGAAGACATGCTGAGGGCATGTGTCATAGATTTTGGAAAGTCGTGTGACACACATCTGCCTTTGATCGAGTTCTCGTACAACAACCGTTACCACACCAGCATCAAGGCTGCCCCGTTTGAAGCCCTCTACGGTCGCAAGTGCAGATCCCCTCTATGCTGGGCCGAGCTAGGGGACACGCAGCTAGCCAAGAGTCGAGTCCCCAACAGAGCTAGGGGACACGCAGCTTCACGAGATCGCCAAAAGAGTTACGCAGATAATCGCCGGAAACCTCTGGAGTTCCACGTTGGAGATCGTGTCCTATGAAAGGTCTCGCCCTGGAAAGGCAAGGTATGCTCTGAAAAGCGTGGGAAACTTAACCCGAGGTACATTGGACCCTTCGAGATCCTCACCAGGATCGGTCCTGTAGCCTATAAACTCCAATTACCCCATGAACTTAGCAACATCCATCCCGTTTTCCACGTCTCAAATCTCAAGAAGTGTTTATCCGATGAAACCCTTGTGATTCCTTCGGACGAACTCGAGATCAATGAAAACTTGAATTTCATGGAGGAACCAGTCGAAATCATGGATCGAGAGATCAAACGTACGAAACTAAGCCGCATCCCGATAGTGAAGGTTCGCTGGAATGCCAAGCGGGGACCGGAATTCACTTGGGAGCGTGAAGAATCAATGAAACAGAAGTATCCGCATATTTTTCCAAATCCATGATTTGTATCTTAATCCTGAATTTCGGGACGATATTCCCTCTATTGGGGGCATAATGTGACAACCCGAAAATTCTTTCCATTATTGTAACTCGTTCCGTTAATAAATTCGTCGTTTTCGAATTATTTCCGTTTTCGTTATTAAATTAAGTCATAATATTTGGGTTGTTTATTATGACTTAATGGATGTTCAAACATAATAATAACTCAAGGAAATAATTCTAAATTAATATTAGAAAATTTTTAGTTTCGACCTTAACGCGTTACGACAACTTTATCGGGTGCGACCAAAAGCATCGTATATCGTCAGTATCGGGTAAAATTCCACCGGGTACCAAACCCAACCACTATAAAAAAGTTGTGTGGGCAACATTTGAGGACTTTTGCCCATCTCACAACTTTCTCTCACTACTCTCTCTCTAGAACTCGAAATTTGGCCCAAAAATCTCATTTCAAGCTTCATTTTGGTAAGAAAGCTATCCTAGCATGTTTCTAAGCTTGTTTATCATTCTAATTCATGTTGGAATCACCCAAAACATCAATGAACATGAGTTCATGGTTTGGGGGCCCTCCCAAAACCGTGAACTCCTCTAAAGAGGGTTTTGAAGATTCAAAACCCCTTCAAACCACTTCTAGGGCCTAGATTCGACTTAGAAACTTGCATGCATGAGCTTACGACCCCAAAATCGCACCAAATGAGGCATGGACATGATTTTACGGTCCAAGAACATGCTTGGACCGTAAAACCTCATTCATAGACCTTAAACACCTTGTTGGGTGTTAGTTTGCCCCTAAACACCTCTAATGGACTTCCATGAGTGCATGGAACCTTGTAACCCTTCAAGAAATGCACCAAATCATACACAAATGGGACAAACTTGAGTTTACGGTCCAAGAACATTCTTAGACCGTAAACTCATCTTCTTAGACCATAAAGTCATGTTAATGAGTCAAAATGCCCTTAAACACCTTCAAAATGCTTCCACGTGAGTGTAGAACCTCATAAACCTTCATGTGATGCACCAAAACATCCTCAAATGCATCAAACTTAAGTTTACGGCCCAAGAACATTCTTGGACCATAAACCCACCTCCTTAGGCCGTAAACACCCCCCAAAGGGTGTTAAGGTGACTTAAACCCCTTGAATGGCTTAGTTTTGGACTTAGAATCACATGTAATTGAATTACAAGCACCAAAGCCCTTGATTCATGGACAAACATGAGTTTACGGTTGTAAACTCATGAGTTTAAGGTAGTAAACTCCCAAAGAACATCTCCTTAGACCTTAAAATCATTTCCAAAGGCCATTTCTAGTCCCGATCACTTCCTAAGCCATGGAATCAACCCTAGAACTTCCCGTGTGCATTGTTTGACCATTTGGCATCCAAGAACCCACCATCCATGAGTTTACGGCCGTAAACTCATGGGAGTATGGTTAATGGGTCATAAAATCTATGAGGAGTTTACTCTTGAAGAGTAAACTCATTTCCTAAGTCCCACACGTCCGTAGATGTTACCCGGGTCACTTCAAACACTTGATTTGAAGTGTTTTCGCTCATTGGAGTGTGTTATCATATCTAATTAGTGTTTTAAAGTCTACTTAGATTCATCTGTATACCATTTCATGTTACTTAGGAATTTCGCGTGTTATCAAGCCCCGAACCAACGCTTAGCATTCAAATCGTCGCATTTTCCCGTCTGGTGAGTTCATACCCCTACCCTTTTTCACTGTTTTTCACTGTTTTCAGGGGGAGAATACAAGCAAAGTACAAGGAACACTTGTACTCAAAAACTTGTTTTACATATGGGTGTTTCATAATTTCATATGTTTTTAACACTGATAGACAAAACAGATAACTGTTCGAACATGCAGAACACGTAAACATATTATTTGTGGAATATGTCATAAAATGTTGTATTTTATATATTTCACAAATGTTTTTCCATATTTTATCAGCTAAAAGCATGACAATTGAACCTTTATCATAAAAGTTAGTACACTGTTTTGTCCTCGGTACCACTCCACAGAGATACGCGAGTGGAGGATTATCATATTATTACTAGTATATTTAATAATCCTATATAATTGGAGACATGTCCTCGGTGAACACTTCACAGAGATACGCGAGTGGAGGACCGCACCCGTAACCACAATCTCTTAGATAGGGAGCGTGAATTGAGTGTATATATCTATACGGGGCTGACTACCACACACCTAGCTGCTAGCTACAGCCGAACCGAAATGGTTCAAGGGTGACGAAAGTCACAAGGTGATGTGGACTACTTATTGCCATATCTAGTCTATTGTATGGTTATGGAACTCGCAATTAGGATAACAGAGATTTACTTAATAATAATAATGAATAAAGTAATTAAATTACTTTGTATATGTTAGTTTTATATATGTGTTAAAACTAATACATATCACAAGGATAACCGGTTTGCAGTTTACATCTTTCACATTTGGTAACCAACATTCAGGAAAATATCGGATTTTCCTAGCGAAACATTTGTACATATTCAGAACAGTGTAACAAACCAGATAACCTAACTTTACATTTCACAAGGGTAAACATGTTTTCAGTGTACATCTTTACATTACATTTTGGGATTCAAAAACCTACTTTTAAGAAAATATTGGATTTTCTTGGTTGTAACATTTTCAGAAACAGAAAGGAACCAGTACATTTTCACAAAACAAAACCGCTTATGAACTCACCAGCGTTATGCTGATTTTCAAACTGCTTGTATTCTCAGGTCCGCTTTAGACAGGTAGTTGATGATTCCTTTTTAGCGAAGACGGAATGCGCAGAAGACTCGTCTTATTTTGTTTATATATACTATGTATTATAACTGTATAAATTTACTTTTGAAACAAATGTAAACCTTTCTATATGTAATGTAATGGTTGTTTACTTTACTTACTATGTGCATTGGATTTGATACTCAACGTGAAGTCAACCCCGGGAATGTTTCCGCCTTCGGTTTTCGGGGTGTGACAGATTGGTATCAGAGCCCTTGTTTATAGTGAATAAAGTATACCAAACCTTACATGGTTTAAAACTATAAACACTAAAGGGCCTAAGTGCTCTAAATTAAAAGTATCCTTCGAAATATAAGTATTTTCAAAAGTATACAAGTATACCGAACAGTCAAGATTCGTAACTACAAGTAGAACAAAACATAAGTAAATCGGTGTTGTATACTGCGGTTAAACCTGGGCAGTTATGTAGTCGTGTCTAGGATCAATATAGCCTGGCCAACTATATACATTCGAGACACGACCAACATGTGTTTGGGAGTAACTGTGGTATGCGACATGCCTAAAACTTACCTTAATACCACAAACATCGAGCCAGTATCGTAGCGAATCATGAAATACTATGGGAGTATTTCTCGAGCCAATCCTTTGTAGAAATCCTCATTCACCCATTGTTCCTTGATCATTCCTTTACCGATAATATATCTGCATTGATAACTCTTTCCTGCTTTATCGCTTATTCGGAATATATATACTTGTCATATCTCTTGATTCAATTTAGAGGACTTACCATCCTCTCTCTTTCTTGATCTTATTAGATCATGATGCCTCCAAGTAAAAGACCCATCTCAAGGACCAACAACCCTCCTCCATCACCTCCTCCTGAAATTGACCCCATAGTATTTCAGGCAGCTGTTACCGCCGCGGTGGCAGCTGCTATGTCTCAATTGAACACCGGTGGTTCAGGAGGTGGTACTCAAACTCAGGATCAAGAAAGAAATCAGGGACACCGAAAGGAGGTTTCCTATAAGGATTTCATGAACACAAAACCTACATCCTTCGATGGCACTGGAGGTGTCATTTCTCTTTCCCGATGGTTCGAGAAAATCGAATCCATCTTCGAAATTTGTGCCTGTTCGGAATCTGATAAAGTAAAGTTTGCATCCTTTACCTTTCTTGACAAAGCCCTGATTGGTGGAACGGCCGAGTCAAATCCTTGACCCTACCTGTAGCCAATGCCCTGGGTTGGGAAGCCATGAAAGAACTTCTCATAGCTGAACATTGCCCTCGGGGCGAAATGCAGAAGTTAGAGCACGAGCTCTAGAACCTGAAGATAAAAGGTTCCGATATTGCTGCGTACAATTCTAGATTCGATGATCTTGCACTTCTCTGCCCGGGATTGGTCACTCCTGAAAGTAAAAAGATAGAAAAGTTCATCTGGGGGCTGACCCAGCCAACAAAGGGAAACGTCTTAGCTGCACGTCCGGATACCTATGATAGTGCCAAGAATTTAGCCCAAAATCTAATTGATCACGGTGATGACGTCAAGGAAACCACCACCACTCCTGAGGCGACCAAGAGGAGTGGTGAGAAAAGAAAGTTCTGGAAGAAGAAGAAGGATCAATCTTCCCAAGGATCCTCCAAGAGACAGCAGACTGTAGCAGTCCATGCTGCTACTATTCCCGTTGCTGCTGCTTCTGTTGTGGGATCCACAGCTCCAACTCCTACTAGCAAATATGCTGGTAATCTTCCTCTGTGTGACAAGTGCAAATATCATCACAGCCCCGGCCCCTGCCGCGAACTGTCATGCACAAATTGTGGTAAAAAGGGGCACACAGTCCGATTCTGCAAAGGCACCAGCCCAATCTGCAAATCAATCTTCTAGAGCAGGCATTGGTCAACCCTGCTATAATTGTGGAGAGGTCGGACACTTCAAGAGGAACTGCCCCAAGAAGACTACAGCTGATAACACTGGGAGAGTCCTAGCCATGGGACGGGAGGAGGCAGTCGCCGATCCCACCGTTGTTTCGGGTACGTTCCTTCTAGAAAACACTTATGCTAGTATCCTTTTTGATTCGGGTGCTGAAAGAAGCTATGTTAGTCATGCGTTCAAACATAATCTTAAATCTAATCCCCAACCATTAACCGAAATGTTTACCGTCGAGATGGCTAGCGGTGAGAAAGAAAGCGCTAACGAGATGTTCGTAGGTTGTACCCTTACCCTGAATGACCATTCATTTCCCATCGATCTTATGCCAGTTTCCATAAAGAGCTTTGATGTCATCATTGGCATGGATTGGTTGAGTCCCAATCATGCTGATATCCTCTGTTTCGAAAAAGCCATCCGTCTCAACCTTCCTTCGGGTCAGACTCTCATTTTCTATGGCGATAAACTCAGTTCCAACCTTCGTATCATTTCCTGCATCAAAGCTCAGAAAATCTTGCGAAAGGAATGTCAAGCATTCCTAGCCCATGTAATCAATGAGAAATAGGAAGTTAAAGACCTCGCGAGCATCCCCGAAGTCTGTAACTTTCCTGATGTGTTTCCCGAAGAGCTTCCAGGAATTCCTCCCGAACGTCAGGTCGAATTTCGTATTGACCTAATTCCTGGAGCTACTCCCATGGCGAAATCTCCGTATCGCTTAGCTCTAGTAGAAATGCAGGAGTTATCCAGCCAACTCAATGAGTTGCTCAGTAAAGGATTCATTAGACCGAGTTCCTCACCCTGGGGAGCTCCGGTGTTGTTTGTAAAGAAGAAAGATGGATCCTTCCGAATGTGCATCGACTACCGAGAGTTGAACAAGTTGACCGTCAAAAACCGATATCCTCTTCCTCGAATAGATGACCTCTTCGATCAACTCCAGGGAGCCAGCTACTTCTCAAAGATAGACCTTCGGTCAGGGTACCATCAACTACGAGTTCATGAGAGTGATGTTTCCAAAACAGCTTTCAGGACTCGGTATGGACACTACGAGTTTGTAGTGATGCCCTTCGGTCTAACCAACGGACCGACAGTGTTCATGGGCCTGATGAACCGGGTGTGTCGCCCTTTTCTGGACAAGTTCGTCATCGTGTTCATTGACGACATCCTTGTCTACTCCATAAGCGAAGAAGACCACAAACAACACTTGAGGTTGGTGTTGGAAACCCTCAGATCCGAGAAGCTGTATGCGAAATTTTCCAAGTGTGAATTCTGGATTCGGAAGGTAACCTTCCTCGGTCAAGTAGTAAGCGAGGAGGGTATTCACATGGATCTGTCTAAGATTAAAGCGATAGAGAATTGGTTGGCACCGAAGACACCCACAGAAATCCATCAATTCTTGGGTCTCGCCGGCTACTATCGGAGATTCATCCAGAATTTTTCTAGGATTTCCAAACCTTTAACCACTCTGACACAGAAAGGTGTACCCTTTTGTTGGAGTGAGAAGCAAGAAACCGCGTTCCAAACGTTAAAGCAAGCCCTGTGCAGCGCACCGGTCCTGTCCTTTCCCGAAGGAACGGAGGACTTCGTTGTTTATTGTGATGCATCTAATCAGGGCTTAGGCTGTGTGCTTATGCAAAGAGGAAAGGTGATTGCATATGCCTCGAGACAACTGAAGGCACACGAGATCAACTATACTACGCATGACTCGGAGTTAGGAGCCGTATTCTTTGCATTGAAGATTTGGAGACATTATCTCTACGGAACCAAGTGTACGATCTTCACGGACGATAAGAGCCTGCAGCGCATTCTTGATCAGAAAGACTTGAACATGAGGCAACGACGATGGGTAGAACTACTCAGTGACTATGAGTGTGAAATCTGTTACCATCCCGGAAAGGCCAATGTGGTAGCAGACGCCCTTAGCCGAAAAGAGAATTCAAGCAGAAAAGTGGAGACCCTGACGATGACTATCCATTCCCACTTATCCATGCAAATCCGAGAAGCCTAGTTAGAAGCCCTCAAACTCGAGAACGTGTCAAGCGAAGCCTTGAGGGGAATGAATAAGAAACTTGAGATCAGAGGTGACGGTGTATACTGTTTCATGGACCGAATCTGGATCCCAAAGTTTGGAGGATTCAGGGAGATTGTCATGGAGGAAGCACACAAGACCAGATACTCTGTTCACCAAGGTTCGGACAAGATGTAACTGGATCTCAAGAAATAATACTGGTGGCCAAACATGAAAGCCGAGATCGCTACATTCGTGGGCAAGTGCCTAACTTGCGCCAAGGTGAAAGTTGAGTATCAGAAACCCTCGGGTTTGCTCCATCAGCCCGAAATACCTGAATGGAAATGGGAGATGATTACCATGGACTTCATCACCAAGTTACCCAAATGTCCAAGTGGGTATGACACCATTTGGGTAATTGTCGATCGTTTAACAAAATCCGCTTACTTCATCCCGATTAAAGAATCGTTCAAGATGGAAAGACTCGCGCAGATCTACATCCAGGAGGTAGTTCGACTGCACGGTGTACCTGCGTCCATTATCTCTGACCGAGGTAGCAGGTTTACCTACAGGTTTTGGCAGTCCCTTCAGAAGGCTCTTGGAACTAATCTAGACATGAGCACGGCTTATCATCGTCAGACCGATGGACAGAGTGAGAGAACTATCTAAACCCTGGAAGACATGCTGAGGGCATGTGTCGTAGATTTTGGAAAGTCATGGGACACACATCTGCCTTTGATCGAGTTCTCTTACAACAACAGTTACCACACCAGCATCAAGGCTGCCCCGTTTGAAGCCCTCTACGGTCGCAAGTTCAGATCCCCTCTATGCTGGGCCGAGCTAGGGGACACGCAGCTAGCCAAGAGTCGAGTCCCCAACAGTGCTCTCACTGGTCCTGAAATCATCCGCGAAACCACCGAGAAGATCATTCAAATCCAGGAATGATTGAAAGCTTCACGAGATCGCCAAAAGAGTTACGCAGATAATCGCCGGAAACCTCTGGAGTTCCACGTTGGAGATCGTGTCCTATTAAAGGTCTCACCCTGGAAAGGCATGGTATGCTTTGGAAAGCGTGGGAAACTTAACCCGAGGTACATTGGACCCTTCGAGATCCTCGCCAGGATCGGTCCTGTAGCCTATAAACTCCAATTACCCCATGAACTTAGGAACATCCATCCCCTTTTCCACGTCTCAAATCTCAAGAAGTGTTTATCCGATGAAACCCTTGTGATTCCTTCGGACGAAATCGAGATCAATGAAAACTTGAATTTCATGGAGGAACTAGTCGAAATCATGGATCGAGAGATCAAACGTACGAAACTAAGCCGCATCCCGATAGTGAAGGTTCGTTGGAATGCCAAGCGGGGACCGGAATTCACTTGGGAGCGTGAAGACTCGATTAAACAGAAGTATCCGCATCTCTTTCCAAATCCATGATTTGTATCTTAATCCTGAATTTCGGGACGAAATTCCCTCTAACGGGGGGATAATGTGACAACCCGAAAATTCTTTCCATTATTGTAACTCGTTCCGTTAATAAATTCGTCGTTTTCGAATTATTTCCGTTTTCGTTATTAAATTAAGTCATAATATTTGGGTTTTTTATTATGACTTAATGGATGTTCAAACATAATAATAACTCAAGGAAATAATTCTAAATTAATATTAGAAAATTTTTAGTTTCGACGTTAACGAGTTACGACAACTTTATCGGGTGCGACCAAAAGCATCGTATATCGTCAGTATCGGGTAAAATTCCACCGGGTACCAAACCCAACCACTATAAAAAAGTTGTGTGGGCAACATTTGAGGACTTTTACCCATCTCACAACTTTCTCTCACTACTCTCTCTCTAGAACTCAAAATTTGGCCCAAAAATCTCATTTCAAGCTTCATTTTGGTAAGAAATCTATCCTAGCATGTTTCTAAGCTTGTTTATCATTCTAATTCATGTTGGAATCACCCAAAACACCTATGAACATGAGTTCATGGTTTGGGGGCCCTCCCAAAACCGTGAACTCCTCTAAAGAGGGTTTTGAAGCTTCAAAACCCCTTCAAACCACTTCTAGGGCCTAGATTCGACTTAGAAACTTGCATGCATGAGCTTACGACCCCAAAATCGCACCAAATGAGGCATGGACATGATTTTGCGGTCCAAGAACATGCTTGGACCGTAAACCCTCATTCATAGACCTTAAACACCTTGTGGGGTGTTAGTTTGCCCCTAAACACCTCTAATGGACTTCCATGAGTGCATGGAACCTTGTAACCCTTCAAGAAATGCACCAAATCATACACAAATGGGACAAACTTGAGTTTACGGTCCAAGAACATTCTTAGACCGTAAACTCATCTTCTTAGACCATAAAGTCATGTTAATGAGTCAAAATGCCCTTAAACACCTTCAAAATGCTTCCACGTGAGTGTAGAACCTCATAAACCTTCATGTGATGCACCAAAACATCATCAAATGCATCAAACTTAAGTTTACGGCCCAAGAACATTCTTGGACCGTAAACCCACCTCCTTAGGCCGTAAACACCCCCCAAAGGGTGTTAAGGTGACTTAAACCCCTTGAATGGCTTAGTTTTGGACTTAGAATCACATGTGATTGAATTACAAGCACCAAAGCCCTTGATTCATGGACAAACATGAGTTTACGGTTGTAAACTCATGAGTTTAAGGTAGTAAACTCCCAAAGAACATCTCCTTAGACCTTAAAATCATTTCCAAAGGCCATTTCAAGTCCCGATCACTTCCTAAGCCATGGAATCAACCCTAGAACTTCCCGTGTGCATTGTTTGACCATTTGGCATCCAAGAACCCACCATCCATGAGTTTACGGCCGTAAACTCATGGGAGTATGGTTAATGGGTCGTAAAATCTATGAGGAGTTTACTCTTTAAGAGTAAACTCATTTCCTAAGTCCCACACGTCCGTAGATGTTACCCGGGTCACTTCAAACACTTGATTTGAAGTGTTTTCGCTCATTGGAGTGTGTTATCATATCTAATTAGTGTTTTAAAGTCTACTTAGATTCATCTGTATACCATTTCATATTACTTAGGAACGTCGCGTGTTATCAAGCCCCGAACCAACGCTTAGCATTCAAATCGTCGCATTTCCCCGTCTGGTGAGTTCATACCCCTACCCTTTTTCACTGTTTTTCACTGTTTTCACGGGGAGAATACAAGCAAAGTACAAGGAATACTTGTACTCAAAAACTTGTTTTACATATGGGTGTTTCATAATTTCATATGTTTTTAACACTGATAGACAAAACATATAACTGTTTGAACATGCAGAACACGTAAACATATTATTTGTGGAATATGTCATAAAATGTTGTATTTTATATATTTCACAAATGTTTTTCCATATTGTATATGTTAAAAGCATGACAATTGAACCTTTATCATAAAAGTTAGTACACTGTTTTTTCCTCGGTAACACTCCACAGAGATACGCGAGTGGAGGATTATCATATTATTACTAGTATATTTGTTAATCCTATATAATTGGAGACACGTCCTCGGTGAACACTCCATAGAGATACGTGAGTGGAGGACCGCACCCATAACCAAAATCTCTTAGATAAGGAGCGTGACTTGAGTGTATAGATCTATACGGGGCTGACTACCCCACACCTGGCTGCTAGCTACAGCCGAACCGAAATGGTTCAAGGGTGACGAAAGTCATAAGGTGATGTGGACTACTTATTGCCATATCTAGTCTATTGTATGGTTATGGAACTCGCAATTAGGATAACAGAGATTTACTTAATAGTAATAATAAATAAAGTAATTAAATTACTTTGTATATGTTAGTTTTGTATATGTGTTAAAACTAATACATTTCACAAGGATAAACGGGTTTGCAGTTTACATCTTCCACATTTGGTAACCAACATTCAGGAAAATATGGTTTTTTCCTGGCGAAACATTTGTACATATTCAGAACAGTGTAACAAACCAGATAACCTAACTTTACATTTCACAAGGGTAAACATGTTTTCAGTGTACATCTTTACATTACATTTTGGGATTCAAAAACCTACTTTTAAGAAAATATTGGATTTTCTTGGTTGTAACATTTTCAGAAATAGAAAGGAACCAGTACATTTTCACAAAACAAAACCGCTTATGAACTCACCAGCGTTATGCTGATTTTCAAACTGCTTGTATTCTTAGGTTCGCTTTAGACAGGTACCTGATGATTCCTTTTTAGCGAAGACGGAATGCGCAGAAGACTCGTCTCATTTTGTTTATATATACTATGTATCACAACTGTATAACTTTACTTTTGAAACAAATGTAAACCTTTCTATATGTAATGTAATGGTTGTTTACTTTACTTACTATGTGCATTGGATTTGGTACTCAACGTGGAGTCAACCCCGGAAATGTTTCTGCCTTCGGTTTTCGGGGTGTGACACTGTTGGTTATCAACAACCATGAGAACTATTAGTAGTCCTGCAGTTATCAACAACTCAATAAGTACACATAACAACAATCAACGAATAAGACTTAACTAGTCTAGCACGTATATCACTCTGACATACATAATAAAGTGAGAAGACTGACATGATTCGAAGATCTAAGCAAACACAATAAAACCCTCACCCTCTCTATACATTCATTGGTCCCTTAGAACCAACTAGCATAAGAAAAAACGATACATCCTTAATCAATAACCCAAATGCTTCAAGTGTGACCTAAAGTCAAACTAGTCCAAAGTCAACGATCAATGGTCACCAAAAGTTAACGTCCAATCGATTCAATGGTGACCACGACGTAGAGACCACTTGGCCACACTGTGGGCATGTTCAGACAAAACAGTCGACATGCAGGACATCACCATGTTGTAGGACCTCCTTAACCATATTATGGACATGTTTGGACAAAATTGTGAAGCTGGACTCCACCAGGTCATGGCAAGTCCTTGTCCATGCCGTGGTTGCTGGTAGATTTTCCATTCCTTCATTAAGAGCTTAATCCTTACAAATCAAGGCTCAAAACTTCATATCTAGTCCTTTTCATTGGCATAATGGATAAAGTTTCCAACATTATACATTATAACCTCACTCCAAATCAAGATCTACAAGATTAAATGAAAAAATGGCTTAAATCCTTCACAAATCATTCATGGTTCCAAGGACAATGTCAAGGTACCAACTTTCTAACAAGAAGAGGTCCAGAGGACAATCCTCAATTCTTAGAAGGGGCTGGAGTCAACTCAACTCCAAGCACACCATAAAAAAGGGACCAAAAGCATAAAAATGAACCAACAACTAGATATAACAAACTAGAAGCAAAGGATGAAGCTTTATACTCACAATGGTCTAGTAATGAAGCAAATTTGTTAGTTCCACACTCGAGCTCTTCACCAAAATACTTTGCAAGCAACTTGTTCTCCAATTTCCACCCTAAGACATGAGAAATGATCATGTAAGGCTTGTAGACTAAATTTATTTCCTGATGGGTACCAAAGACCCAATACTTTAATCCCATTGATACATTTGAAGTGAAGGTTTGTATCGATAGGATACACTTCAAGTATAATAAACAAAAAACAAGTTAACTAAGCAAATAAAGAATAGAGAAAGTTAAGAACACAAAATAATCAAAACTTGTCTTTCACCAAGAAATGGGTTGTTTTCACCAAGAAAATGGGTTGTCACAAAGACATTCACCAATATGTTAACATTAGGGTTTCATCCTAATGTTGAACATATACTAAACTATACTAGTATATCCCTTCAATTAGGGGATTGTATCTAATCTATACTATGAACCGATCCTTATCACCAAGATATCGAATCTCTCTCTCTCTCTCTCTCTCTCTCTGTATATATATATATATATATATATATATATATTATTACTTAATATACAAAGATTGTTGGATAAGGTGTCTAAGTCCATAACTTATTTAGTATATACTTGACCCGACCCGGCATGGTCAATTTAGGTTGCACTTCACGCAAACTGTTTATGGATAATTTTATGAGAATTGTATACCTATGATTTATTAATATATTATAAGTTATAATATATTAATATAAAGTCATGTTATTTAATTAGTTTTAATCTTGAATTAATTATGAATTAATTTAGTGGTTAAAAGGAAGACTAATTAAATCATGGGCTATTATATTTATATGGTGTGGGCTAATACTCATTTGTTAATGGGCTAAGCTTATATGGAAGTCCATGGATGATCCATGGAGCTTTTAACCCATGGATCCTTGGAAGAGGAAAAGACATAGGTTATTAGGGTTTCTCCCTAACCATGCACACTCTATAAACAAGCTTATGTTGCATGAAAAACACCCTAAAGTGTGTGTGTAATAGTGGTGGCTGAATTCTAAGAGTTGGTATACTCTCTCATAGATTTTCCAAGTTTATGGTGATTTGTGATTTCCATTTGAGGCATTCACATTATTGGTGCTTGGCTCTTAAACTTCAAGGAATCAACAATCAACAAAAGGTATGTAATTCATCTAGTTCTTTTATGTTTAAAAGTACCCCATGCCATGCAAGATAGGTTATAAACCTTGGAAAATTAATATTTTGCATGTACTTTAGGCAAAAATAGATCCAAGGTTTATTAGGGTTGCATGTACACTTAGGAAGTGTTAGAATGCTCAAAACCCAACAGTGGTATCAGAGCCTAGGCTTGTTTGTTTGATACTTGATGCAAAATAGTGAAAAAGGTCGAAATTTTTGCTGTCTGCCTGATGAACTCGCCGAGTCCATGGGGGGATTCGTCGAGTTCATGTGTAAATTCATCCTACTCGGCGAGTAGGTTCGTGCACTCGGCGAGTAGGAGCCTCAGAATGTAGATTTTCGACTTTTGCTGCTGGAAATGGACTAGAAACATTACCCTAAACTGTTTTGGTGTTTTAAAACTTGTTTTAGTTGGTGTAATGGTTGCTCTAATCCATTTACAATAGCATATATCAAAATTTCATGCTTGGTATGTGTTCATATAATTCTTGAAACCTTGATAATCATGTTCATGTTCTTATGAATTTAGAAGATGATAGGAATTATTTGCTGAATTGTTTAGGATTAATTCTTGATCATTTATGTGTTTTAATGGAGTCCATAATTTGTCCTCAAGTTATGGATATCCAAAGGTCACTTATTTTAAACATACATTTAAAACACATAAGTTACATGAAAGTGAAGAGTCTTCATTTTATGAACCCTTAATTCATAAGTGATGAAATGAAAAGTTTTGAATAGTTACAAAACTTGCCCTCAAGTTTTGGAATTTGTAAAGTTTCACACACTTTAATAAACTTTAATTCCAACCCTTAGAGTTTTAATAGTTAAAATTCAACACTTATACTATTTATAACATTAATGGTTAATTATTATATATATGTATAAGAATAAGTCGTTCTACCGTTAGTAGGCCTCATTCACGAAGCCGGTCTATAAGGGGGTATAAGGTTGTTGCCTATAAAATGGCAGCTTAATGGGTGTCCACTCTCACCCACCGCTTCCTTGATCGGTGGAGGGTCGTTAGCCGAACGGGTAGGACAATGACTTTAAATTCTCATTAAAAGTATAATGATTATTATAAAGTAACAAAATATTTTAATTCCTAATCTTAGTTACTTTAGGACAAATGTGAACATGGTGCTAGGCCATGGAATTCACACTTTCTACCTTACCAAGTCGTTGGTGGAGCTTGTGTGGTTAACCGACACACTAACTTGGACTAGTAAGGATCACGAAGGGTGACTTAATGTTTGTCATAGATCAATGGAGCGTGTGTGGTTAACCGGCACATTGATTAGGTGATAACATTAAGGGTACCAAGTGAATTAGCATGGTTATTCACACCTTGTTTTGTGATCCTCGGCATCCCAGTCACAAAACTTTAAGGGCAGAATCGAGATTGAAACATGCCATTGAAAAGTTCAATGAATCTCAAAAGAATCTAGGAATTTCAAATCCAATTAAAACCTAATAATTCATTTCGTTTTTCATGGTAGAAATTGGTGAATCGTCATTCACCTACCTTTCAAATATATTATTACTTAGATTACGGCATCCCTCTTCTAAGTATAATATATTGTGATTGGATCCTAGCCTTAATATTACATTTGGGTGTCTTATTAAGGACTCTATATATCTAATCTAAACTTGCTTTCTTCTTTCAGATGTCTCCCAACACCAATGCTTCGGGCTCTAACCCAACTGGCTCTTTCTCTCTCATGAATCTTTGTGGGAGAGTCATCTTTAATGGTTCCAACTTCATGGACTGGATCAGGAACATCAGGATGGTTACTTGTGATGACGACAAGGAATATGTCCTCGATAAGGCGTTAAAGGAGCTTGATGAGTCCACTGCTACTCCTGAAGAGATCGCTGAATTCAGGACACATGAGAGAGATGCTACTAAGGTGGCATGCATCATGATGGCCATGATGACAGCCGAGCTCCAAAAGTCCTATGAGGACTTCTACCCTTTTGAGATGCACCAAGACCTGATGGAAAGGTACCATCAGAGTGCTCGTCAGGAGCGGTATGAAATAATCTCCTCCATGATAACAACCCTCATGAAGGATGGTGAATCCATCATAGGCCACATGCAAAAGATGCAAAGGTATGTGGACCGTTTGCTCAAGCTGAATGTGAACTTCCCTGTGGAGTTGGCACTTGACATCATTTTGCACTCCTTACCTTCTTGTTATGACCAATTTCGTATGACATATCATATGAACAAGGAGGAAGTTACCCTTAGCAAAATTCAAGGACTCTTGAAGACCGCTGAAAACGGTCTTAAGGGCAAGGTGGTTGTTACCTCTACTACTCCTACTCCAACATCTACCCCTATTTTGGCTATCGGGCAAGGCAAAGGGAAAAAGAGGAAGTCCCCTTCTAAGGGTACCAAGGGAAAGTCTCTTGAAGGCTCCTCATCAAGGACCAAGAGCGGTTCTGTCACTCCTTCTGCCATTCCCAAGGATCCTAATTACTATTATTCCCTGGACAAGGGGCACTGGAAGCGAAACGGCCCTAAGTACTTGTAGGATCTGAAGGATGGGAAAGTGAAACCCACCCACGTAGGTATTTACACAATATTGTCTAATAACTCACCTTATTCTAACTCTTGGGTGCTTGATACAGGATGTGGTATTCACATATGTTCTGATTTGCAGGGCCTAAGAAGAAGTGAGGATGTGGAGCACGGGAAGATAAACTTGATCATGGGGAATAGGAAGGCTTCACCTGTTTCCAAGATTGGAGTTTATACTTTGTTGCTGAATAGTGGTTTAAAATTAGATTTTAATAAATGTGTGTACTCGTCTGAAATGGCGAGGAATATTATTTCCTTTCATGGTTTGTACAAACAAGGTTTTACCTTTTCGTTTGATAATGAATGTGGTGGTATTAATGCTTTCTTTAATAATGTGTTTTATTTTAAAGCATTACCTTGTGATGGTGTGTATGAAACTATGTCGATTGTAGACAACTTAGGAAATAATGTGTTGTATATTGATTCTTCTACTAGCCTAGATAAAGAATCATCGTGTCATTCTCGTCTTGGACATGTAAACAAGAAAAGCATAGGCCAACTCCAAAAGAGTGGAATCTTGGAGTCATTCGACCTTAAATCGGATGATAGTTGTGAATCTTGTCTACTTGGAAAGATGAAAAAATCACCCTTCACTGGTACTTGTGAAAGGGGTGAGGGTTTGTTGGACCTAATACTCACTGATGTATGTGGGCCATTCAAAACCGCCACAAGGGATGCTAATCGGTATTATGTGACTTTTATTGATGATTTTAGTAGATATGGTTATGTCTACATGATCAAACATAAGTCAGAAACCTTTGAAAGGTTTAAGGAATTCAATCAGGAAGTAGAAAATCAATTGAGAAGGAACATTAAGATACTTCGATCCGATCGAGGTGGTGAGTATCTTAGTACTGAGTTCCTTGACTATCTTAAGGAGTGTGGGATTGTCTCACAATTGACTCCTCCCAGGACACCACAGCTAAATGGTGTAGCTGATAGGCACAATCGAACTTTGTTAGACATGGTTCGCTCTATGATGAGTCGAGCTTCGCTACCAATCTCTTTTTGGGGGTATGCCTTAGAGACTGCCGCCCATATCCTTAATCTAGTCCCTACAAAGAAGGTTACCAAAACACCTCATGAGATGTGGACTGGGAAGGTTCCCAATTTAGACCACATAAAGATTTGGGGTTGCGAGGCTTTCTTGAGGCGTGAAACTCATGATAATCTCGAACCCCAAAGTGAAAGGTGTATTTTCATCGGCTACCCACAGAAATCCTTCGGTTACCTCTTCTACAGACCCAGTGAGAATGTGGTCTTTGTAGCAAGAAGAGGGGTCTTTCGTGAGAGAGAGTTTATGAACCAAGGAGACAGTGGGAGGCAAATTGATCTTGAAGAAATTCAAGAATCAATTGGTGAAGGAACCTCAGACACTAGAAATCAACCTGAGGAGGAAACTCCTGTTGAGCCAGCTGACGAGTCTGTACCTCCGAGGCGTTCCACACGGGTTAGGAACACACCTACGTTTTATTATGGCTTTCATATTACTACAGAGGGTGATACGTTTATCAGCGATAGTACACTGGTAAATTTGGATGAACCTAGCAGTGTTAAGGAAGCCATGGCAGGCCCGGAGTCTGCTAAATGGAAGGAGGCTATGGAAAGCGAGATGTAGTCCATGTATGACAATCAAGTTTGGAACTTGGTTGACAATGTACCAGGCCGTAAAACAGTCGGGTGCAAATGGATCTTCAAGAAGAAGACCGACATGGAAGGAAAAGTGCATACTTATAAGGCTCGACTGGTTGCGAAGGGTTTTAGTCAGACTCAGGGTATTGATTATGATGAAACCTTCTCACCAGTAATAAAGATTAAGTCTATTAGGGTCATGCTAGCTATTGCTGCATTTCGTGATTATGAAATATGGAAAAGGGATGTCAAAATCGCTTTTCTTAATAGAAAGTTGGCTGAGGATGTGTACATGAATCAGCCAGAGGGTTTTGTCAGCAAAGAATACCCTAATAGAGTCTACAAGCTTGAGAAATCCATTTATGGATTAAAACAAGCATCTCATAGATGGAATCTTTGTTTCGATGAGAAGTTCAAAGAATTTGGCTTCTCGAGAAGTGAAGATGAGTCTTGTGTGCATGTCAGAGCTAGTTGGAGTATAGTTAGCTTCTTGGTACTATATGTAGATGACATACTACTTATAGGAAATGACATCCCAACCTTGCAGGAGGTTAAGTCCTGGCTTGGGAAGTGCTTTGCTATGAAGGACCTAGGGGAAGCTGCCTATATCCTAGGGATAAGGATATTAAGAGAAAGGAGTAAGAGACTAATTGGACTTAGTCAGATTACCTACTTGGATAAGGTGTTGAAAAGTTTCAACATGCATAATTCCAAGAAAGGAGATTTACCGATCCAAAGCAATGCCAAACTGAGTAAGACTCAGAGTCCGAGTACAGAGGCCGAGATAGCAGAGATGAGTTGTGACAACCCGAAATTTCCATTCGGTCAAACCCTAAAAGTCAACCACTTCGTATCATAAATTTATATACTTATTTCTTATTTTTAAGAAATATAAAGTTCGTTTGAGTATTTTAATATTATTTTTATACGAACGGGTGAAAGAAAGTGTCGTCTCGGGTTTTAAATTTTTAAAACCGCAAACACCTCGCGTCTTAGAAACTCTTGACCAAACTACTTCGTTTGAGTCGAAAAATCATACCAAAATCCAAAAACTCATGCTTATCCATGAGTTTACTCCTTAAGTCTAGTCAATAGGAGTTTACTCCCCATTTATCCAAAAGAGTAAACTCCCAAAAGAGTAAACTCAAGAAAACCTCTCAAGTAGCAAACTAGAAACAATTCAAGATCTCCCAAGTTGTAAGTGTTCTATCCATTTCAAGTTGATTAAACACTTAATCTAGTGTTTGTGCATCTATATATCCATTCATTTTTGTGTTTTGATTAGATTTCCAAAACACCAAGAACACCAAGAACACACACTAAGTGTTCTTGGCATTTTAGCTCAAATCAAGCCTTCTAATAGTAAGTGCTTTCATCCTTGAGTGATATTAAGCTAGTATTACATTTGAATATCAAGGAAATTTGTCAAGAGCACATAGAACAAGGTGTTCATGGTCCAAGAAGGTTCTTGGGCCGTAAACACCATATAAGGCACCAAAGTGTGCCTAAGTCACAAATCTAAGCCCTAGTTGGATGTTTAAACCTTCCTTAACATGTTTGAACCTTCCCTTGATGAGTTTAAGCCATGAAAAACACCAAATTGTGCCATGATCACGTGTTTACAGTTTGGAGATCTCCCAAAACCGTAAACACCCTCAAGTGTGTCTAAATGGGTTATTTTCCTTCCTTAGGCTTAGAAACTAGCACACACCCTTACCTAATTGTGTTAGGGACTTGAAAACTTGGCAATAACATTCTCCATAAGGGTTTACGGTACTAAACCCAAAGGAAAATGCCATGAGGTCGTAAACTCCTCAAAGGGGGTATTTTGTTTCCCTAGTCCGCTCCAAAGGCCAAACCACTTTGTAAAATTGCTTAAAAAGGCTCGCTAAACCACAAAAAAACACTTGGACATTAAGACTAGAGTTTACGACTATAAACTCTAGAGTATACTGCCGTAAAATCCCTAGGTCTTGACCATCAAAACCATAAACTCCTAGGGAGTTTACCCTTGAACCCCAAACACAATAAGAAGGTCCTTTAGCACTTAGATGCAATCCATATGGCTTGTAGCACTTATATAAGGTGTTTTACATGCCTTAGGATGCTTTAACTTTGTCAATTAGTGATTTAAAGTCTAATTGGGTACATGTATGTGTGATTATATGTTAACTAGGATCAATGAGTGTGAACAAGTCTTCACTTGTCACCTAGCCATCCTGCACCAGTCAGTACACCCAAACCACCACCTACAGGTGAGTTCATACCCATAAATCAATGTTTTCAATGATTTTAAATGCTTTAATGGGGGGGGGGGGAATACAAGTAGAAAACAACATGTTATTAAATCATTTATATGTATTTTATAACTGTGTTTTAAATCAGCAGATTTCACATACTACAAAATGTGATGCATGAAATGGTTTTCTATCTTAAAAATACATTATTATCAAATGTATTACTTTTGAAATTTTTATTAAAATGACATCAAGTCATTGTTAATTATTGTTCAAAACTCTTAGATGTCTTACAAAATGTGACAACCCGATATTTCAACTCTTTGTAATGACCAAAAAGGGTCAAGTATTGTAACCACTTTTGAGTAATAAAATTTACTTTCATAATAAAATGTACAAATAGTTCTATTTAATTTCCTTCTATGTTTAAATGTCTTTGAACCATGATCGTACGTGAAAAGAACGCCTAAATCCGACTTCATATAGCGAAGTTATGATTTTTCCAAGTTCGGCTTAGCAACAGACATCTAAAAACTCGAATCGGAGATCGAGCGACTTTTGGCCGGAATGACCTAAACGAGAATCGAAGGTCTCGACAATGGTATTCCAGCGGTAAAAAGTCTGGCAAAAACCGACATCAGATAAAGGAGTTATGAATTTTCAAAAAAATTCCTTAAACACGATGAGTTTAAAATAAATAATAAAAAAATAATTTCGGAATTTGCCGACGGAGTCTAAACGAAAGTTGTAGAGCGTAGTCTCACGTACGCGTGGATATAAAGACCATCGAAAACGGAGTTCGTATGAAGAAGATATGAATTTTTGAAGTTTATTAAATAAATTATATATTTATTTAATTCAAAAATCGGACCTTATCTGAAGAGGAGTCAGCGTCCTCATCCGAGGTACGCGCTGCGTACCCCTGTACGCCCTGCGTACCCGAGAGACTTGGCCTCTGATCGTCCACGTCGCCCTATCCGAGGCGTCCGACCAGTCCGACCCGTCCGAAGCGTCCGACCCGCTGTCCCGTCCGACCCGCCGTCCCATCCGACCCGCCTCCCCAGCAACCCGTCCCATCCGAAGCCGAGGCAGTCGAGGCTTCGGTCATGCATGACGTACGCGTACGCGCTGCGTACGAGCGTACGCCCCGCGTACCGAGGGAGTTCAGCCTTCCTATAAATAGGATGCGAGGGCTTCCGAGAAAAGGGCTCATTTCTCTCCTCTCTCTCACAATCTTGCCTCGTTTTCCGTGCCCGTTCAAACCCGAAGCTCTGGTCTTTTTGCTCAAGTCCCGAGGGTCGATTTTACTCCCGAGATTCCCAAGAATCCCGAGGAAAATCCGTTACCCGAGACGAAACTCTGCCCGGTTTTCCATCTCGCTATCTTCAAACTTTCAAGTGAGTTCATACCCCTTAATTTACCTTTTAAATATTTTATAAATTCTTTTATATGCTTTCAAGGGGGGGATTACAAGTAAAACACACGAGTATTATCGTGTGTTACATAAAGAAACTCTTTTATATGCTGTTATATATCCAAATCACATGCGATTTATAAACCTTTAAGGAACTTTCATATATATAACATATGTTAAAATAGCATTCTATCTTTTGAAATATAAATTTGTTGTAATGCATGTATAAACTAAAATTTTCTTAGATTATTCTTGTCTATCTTAGACTCTACACCAAAAATCTATGCTTTCATAAACAAGTGATTCCTTTTCTAGGTATTTCTAAACAAACAAGACACACTTTTAGAAAACTATAATAGGTATAGTTTTACGAACAAATTTCTAACTCTTATGTACTAGAAACATGAATTTCAAGAAGTTTACTTTCGTATAAAAGAACAAACGTAACATTTTAACAAGTAGATATGTTTTTATACCACGGTTTTGTGAGACACTAACTTCATGTACGTTCGAGTACACATTTCAAGTCCTGTATTATATACTAGAATCCCTTGGAGGGGGAGCGTGGTGTTTGTGTATAGATCTATACGGGCTTGACAACCCGCACCCTGACTGTTAGCTGCAGTCCACCGTTTGGGGTGACAGACATCATAACATTCCAACGCCTGAAGAACGTTGTGTATAGGCATTCCGAGTCGATAGTATGGTTATAAAACTCACAAGGGGTATTAAAAATGCATTGATTTACAAGTATTTCAAACTCATTGGTTATTTTACACTTACATACATTTTAGAAACAAACATTGGTCTTGAGTGAAGGCTACTATTATACTAGTAGAAAATATAGGATTTTCTAAACACAAACAAACAAGGACAAAACATTTCATTTCATTCAAACATTGTCATTTAAATACTTATGAAACTCACCAGCTTAAATGCTGATCTACTCTTTCAAAATTACTTGTATGTCCTAGGAAATCAGTAAATTTCAGGTATTCATTTTGCTTTTGATGAAGGGATGCTGCGGCGCTAGTTTAATCTCGTATTTTGACATCATATTGTAATTGGTTTTGAACATGTAACTTTTGACAAATGTAACTTTCAATTATATATATGATGGTTGTATTGCTTTCTTTACTATGTATTCATTTGTTATGTTACCACATGAAGTCATCCGCCCCCGAATGTTTCCGCCGTTCAGGTTTGGGGGTGTGACACAAAACCATTTTTTTTACATTCTCGAAACTAAACTATACATATACACTTATATTCTTCTATATGTATTGATGTTATAGTTTTCATCTTTCATTTAGTTTCCCACACTCTTGTGTAGTAAGGGTGTATAAACCTACATGAACAACCAATTAAATTTCAGTTAACTATCATAGGGATAGTTAGAAGAGATCAAAGATTATTCCTATTACAAGGAATCACATAAGAGTCGGTTCATTCATGAGTCTATACCAGTTCATTATCTGATACATGAGTACGTTTATATATGCTTACATGATACATGAATACTTTACATGAGTACCTTTACGTAGATACATTTACCTGTGTATACTTACATGAATACTTGTATCTCGATTTGCGAGGATGATTTATTAGTACCTTCTGTGTAAATTATCCTGCCTATCCCCAGTACCTCGGGATATCTAGACGGGACTAACCATTCCGAATCCCAGCTGATTAGCACCAGTGGTTGATGAACATCTACGGATGCCTAAGGTTATTACTTATACTAGGAGTACCTTTACGGGACTAACCCTTCCTCTGCCCTGCTGCTGCTACAGAGGACAATTGGACAATCTACGGATGTTCATTAGGTTATATATGTTGTGTTAGCCCTAGTACCTCGGGATAACCCTTACATATGTCGTGTTAGCCCCAGTACTTCGGGATAAAACTTACTTTAGTACATTTTCCTATTTACTTTATTTTGTGATAGGTTATACATTTCGCTTACCGCGATGTCGTGTTAGCCCCAGCACCTCGGGATAACACTTACTTTAGTACATTTTCCTATTTACTTTATTTTGTGATACATTCACATAAACGAGGAGTTAAACTAATTACTCTTAGTACCAGTCAATAGAAAGGAAAAACTATCATTTTACTTACAAAACATTCGGGTCTTGGTTGAAGACTACATTTTATACTAATAGAAAATAAGGGATTTTCTAGGGCTTTTCATACTTATATCAACATTTTCATTTAAAGGTTTACATGGCATTCATATTAGCTTTTCAAGGCAAGACAATGACACTTAAATACTTATGAATTCACCAGCTTTAAAGCTGATACTCTCTTTCAAAATAACTTGTATTCTCAGGTCACCAGTAGACAGGTACGACGGCCAGGTTTTGAGAAGACGGAGCAGACAAGTATCGTCTTTTATTTTGATTATATATTTTTTGTGTCTTATTACAATGAAAGAACACACATGTGTTAAAAATTTACTTATAATTTAATGGATGATGTTGCTGCTTGTTTACTATTTTACACTGTTGTGATACTGTACATGACGTCCTCTACCCCAGAACGTTTCCTCCATTCACGGTTTTGGGGTGTGACAGATTCGTATCAGAGCATTGTTTATAGTAAATATAGTATATCAACCCATAAAAGATATACTAACTATAAATACATAGGGATTAAAACACTCTGTCTAAGAGTTATACTTTTAAATAATAAAATATTTAAGTAAGTATACGTGGCTGCATTCATACTAAAATCAGTGTCACAATGACAAGAACAAAAGTATTACGATTGTTGATTATCACAAGTAAGCCTGGGGATATATGGTCAGTCTTGGGAATGGCATAGCCTGATCAACTATGCTGGTCCAAGGAGTGATTAACATATGCCCAAGAATGGTTGTGATGTGGCAACAAGTCTAAAAACTTACCAACACAACTATAAAGAAATACCATAGGGGTATTTGTTTACTGTAATTATCTTAGTTAGTTCGCCTATTTAGCTATATCTTATATCCCTTTTCTCGCGTAGATTAAAATGACTGGATTTCACCATGGCGATCCGTACTTCCCAAACCAAGGCAATGCTGGTTGGCTAGAGGCAGAACCAGAAGATGATCACCATGCTGAAGGTTTTTCCGATAGTTTTGACTCGGAGCGTGAAGTCAACAACCTACCCCCAGCTGTTCAAAACCCAAACCTAAACCCTCGTCCCGCATTTCAAGGACCCACACCTCTGTGGGCCACAAACTTGAATACATGGAGCCAGGAACAAGGTCAACCCATTCCCTACAATGGAGACCGAAGTTTCTACAACCTCACTGAAGGAGGTTCTGCTGACAGAGTCCTACCAATCATGTTGCGTAGGATTTCTCGCAACACAATAATAGTTCAAGCAACTATTAATCAAGTCTTGGAGGTTGACGCGAACTCTGGCGTTAACACTGTCTACATTTGCCAACTATAGTATGCTCATGAAAGGACTGTAGTTCGCAATGCAAATCTACAAAGAGAACTTGCTGAAACTCAAGCTGAAGTTAGAGAACTTCGAGCTCAGCAAGTAAGAGCGGACAAGCGTATAAGGGACATGGAACGTCTAATGTCGGGATCAAGAACTCATGCTAGCAGTTCTCGTCGCCGATAGAATCTCGACGACTCTTCTTTTGGATATAACCTAGTTTATGTAAAACTTTGGCCTAATTTCCTATCTTTATAAATCTTAGACCTGTTAGGTCTTGATCTGGTCTTAATTCTGTCAAAAATTTTCCATCTTGGTTGATGTAAGGCCTACTTCTAGGTCATTTTTCCCGAACTTGTTACATCTGTAATTCCAGTATTATTGACATATATCTAATCATATGGAAATTATTATCCAAATGTTGTCTTCTTCATTTAGTCATTCTATTCATTTTTTGTTGGGCTATGGGGAGTTAGTCCATGAGACACATTCATTATTCATTTATTCTTATCCATGTCGTCATCTTTTAAACGTATAGTTAAATATGCCGCCACGTAGAAATCCCAGGCGTAACCCAAACAACGAAACACCGATACCACCACCTCAACCTCTTCAACCACCTACTCCTTTCGATGCCAACATGTTCCAGACAGCTTTCACAACAGCAGTTGCAGCTGCTGTGTTAGCAATCAACGCTCCTGTCCTTAGTGGATCGGGATCAGGTGCACCTCCCTCGAACCACGACGAAAGCCATGGACACTCTCGGGAATGCACCTATAAGGATTTCACGAACGCCAAGCGCCGCAGCTTCAATGGTACTGGTGGGGTTATGGTGTTAAGGTAATGGATTGAAAAGATGGAATCTGTCTTTGAAATCTGCGCTTGCCAAGAAGGAATCAAGGTCAAGTTTGCAGCTTGTACCTTCTCTGACAGAGCACTAACATGGTGGAACGGCCATGTTAAGTATCTGACTTTGGTGGTGGCGTATTCCATCAGCTGGGAAAAGTTGAAAGACATGCTGATGAAAGAGTACTGTCCTCGAGGTGAAGTACAAAAACTCGAGCAGGAATTCTGGGGTCTACAAATGGTTGGATCCGACATCACGACCTACACAAATAGGTTCTGTGATCTGGCAAACCTATGCCCTGATATGGTTGCTCTCGAGAGCAAGAAGATAGAGAGATATATCTGGGGACTGTCGCCCCAGATCCAGTCAGGTGTGTTAGCTTCCAGGCCTATTACTTTCGATAGCGCCAAGGAACTGGCACAATCTCTCATAGATCACAGGAAACCTCAGAACCCAAAAATCCCTGCACCTTTACCACCAAAGGCCAACAACAACAAGAAAGGTTGGTCTAAGAGGAAAAGAGGGGCTTCGCGAGAATCCTCCAAGAGACAACAACTTGTGGCAATCAATGCTGCCACAGTAACTCCCGTTGTCCCTGCGAACCCCTTACCAGCAAAAACTTATGCTGGGACTCTATCGAAGTGCAACAGATGCAACTTCCACCACCACGGACCTTGCAAGGAGATGTTGTGCTCTAACTGCAACAGGAAGGGGCATACAACCCGTTACTGCAAGACTCCAATAGCTCAGGCCGCCTAGGTTCCTAATGCCGGTATGGGCCAAGCTTGCTACGGTTGTGGCGAAGTGGGCCACTACAAGAGGAACTGCCCTAAAGCGGGGATGGCTGGAGGGGTAGGAAGAGTTATGGCCTTGGGCCACGAGGAAGCAGTAGCTGATCCTACGATTGTTACTGGTACGTTCCTCCTCGATAACTCATATGCTTGCATACTTTTCGACAGTGGAGCAGAGATAAGTTTCGTAATTCATAAATTTGCACACTTGCTTAAACAAAAACCATGTGCATTAGATAATTCATTCACGTTAGAAATGGCTAACGGGAAAATAGAGAGTACAAACTGCATATACGTAGGTTGTACCTTAACTTTAGATGGACATACTTTCAAGATAGATCTCATGCCGGTCCCAATTAAATGTTTTGACGTTATCATTGGTATGGACTGGTTGAGTCTTCTTCGCGCCGACATTTTGTGCTTTGAAAAAGCAGTTCGTCTTAACCTTCCTAAAAACGAAACCTTAATTATCTACGGGGACAAACCTAGTACGAGTCGTCGCATCATTTCGTGCATTCAAGCCTAGAAGTGCTTGCGAAAGGAGTACCATGCATTCCTCGCACATGTCGTCGATACAAGTCGAGAAATGAAAGACCTTTAGAACATCCCAGAAGTACGCGACTTTCCCGACATCTTCCCAGAGGAACTTCCCGGTTTACCACCACAACGCCAAGTCGAGTTCAGAATCGACTTAGTGCCAGGAGCTACCCCTGTAGCTAAATCTCCTTATTGTCTGGCACCGGCCGAGATGCAGGAACTTTCCAGCCAACTTAATGAACTTCTCAAGAAGGGATTCATTCGACCAAGCTTCTCACCATGGGGAGCACCGGTCTTGTTCGTCAAGAAGAACGATGGATCGTTTCGCATGTGCATTGACTATAGAGAACTCAACAAACTTACCATTAAAAATCGTTATCCTTTGCCCCGCATTGACAATTTATTTGATCAACTTCAAGGAGCTAACTACTTCTCGAAGATAGATCTACGACCCGAATATCACCAACTACGAGTGTTAGAGAAGGATGTTCCCAAGACAGCCTTCCGAACTCGTTATGGGCACTATGAGTTTATAGTGATGCCGTTCGGATTAACTAACGCATCCACAGTATTTATGGATCTGATGAATAGGGTGTGTTGTCCTTACTTGGATCAGTTCGTCATCGTCTTCATTGATGAAATACTCATCTACTCTCGAAGTAAGGAGGAACATAGTCAACATCTCCGAAGAGTCTTAGAAACACTGCGGTCTGAGAAGCTTTATGCGAAGTTCTCCAAGTGCGAATTTTTGATATGAAAAGTCGAATTTTTGGGAAATGTTGTTAGCGAAGAGAGAATACACGTGGACCCTTCCAAAATCAAAGCCATCGAGAACTGGTCAGCACCGAAGACACCTACATAAATTCGTCAATTTCTAGGTCTGGCTGGATACTATCGTAGGTTCATTCAGAACTTCTCCCGCATAGCGAAGCCTCTTACAACACTGACCCAGAAGGGCGTAGCCTTTGACTGGGAAGAGAAAAAAGAAAGAGCGTTCCAAACTCTCAAGCGAGCCTTGTGCACCGCACCAATACTATCCCTCCCCGAAGGGATAGAAGACTTCGTGGTCTATTGCGATGCATCGAATCAAGGGCTCGGATGTGTTCTGATGCAGTGAGGTAAAGTCATAGCCTATGCCTCGAGACAGCTGAAGACACATGAGGTCAACTACACCACCCACGATCTTGAGCTAGGAGCAGTTGTGTTTGCTCTGAAGATCTGGCGACACTACCTGTATGGTACAAAAAGCACGATCTTTACAGACCATAAGAGTCTACAACACATTTTCGACCAGAAGGAGCTCAACATGACACAACGACGGTGGGTCGAGCTACTCAGTGATTATGAGTGCGATATTCGTTATCACTCGGGTAAAGCCAATGTAGTAGCTGACGCCCTAAGTCGGAAAGAATATGCTGGTCGTAGAGTCATATCTTTGACTCTAACTATCCATTCACACTTGTCCACGCAAATTAACGAGGCTCAGCTCGACGCTTTGAAACCTGAAAACATGGCTGGTAAATCCCTTAGAGGGATGGATAAGAACTTGGAAGTCAAGGGTGGCGGAGCCTTATACCTCATGGATCAGATCTGGACACCGAAACACGGTGGCTTCAGACACTTGGTCATGACGGAAGCTCACAACACGCGTTATTCCGTCCACCCAGGTTCAGATAAGATGTATCTGGATCTTAAAAAGTTATACTGGTGGCCTAACAAGAAAGCAGATATTGCTACCTTCGTGAGTAAATGCCTTACTTGCGCAAAGGTCAAGGTCGAGTACTAGAAACCCTCCGGTCTTCTACAGCAACCGGAGATACCAGAATGGAAGTGGGAGCAGATCACTATGGACTTCATAACCAAGTTGCCCAAGACGACGGGTGGACTTGATTCCATATGGGTCATCATCGATAGACTGACCAAGTCTGCACACTTCTTGCCGATCAAAGAAACAGACAAGATGGAGAAACTTACAAGAACTTATATTAGGGAGATTGTAAGACTGCACGGTGTTCCGTTATCTATTATCTCGGACAGAGATAGTAGATTCACTTCGAGGTTCTAGCAGTCACTACAAAGTTCCCTAGAAACTACGCTAGACATGAGTACGGCCTACCATCCACAGACCGACGGACAAAGTGAGAGAACTATCCAAACCTTAGAAGATATGTTGCGCGCCTATGTGATTGACTTTGGGAAAGCTTGGGATACCCATTTAGCCCTCATCGAATTTTCCTACAACAACAGTTATCACACGAGCATAAAGGCAGCTCCATTCGAGGCCCTCTATGGCCGAAACTGCAGATCCCCTCTGTGCTGGGCTGAGGTGGGTGATACCCAGTTAGCTAAGGGACGAGTTCCTGAAAGCATTCTCACGGGCCCGGAGATCATTCGGGAAACGACAGAGAAGATCGTTCAAATTCGTGAACGATTGAAAGCCTCTAGAGACTGACAGAAAAGCTACGCTGACAAGCGAAGGAAACCGTTGGAATTCCAGGTGGGTGACCGAGTCCTACTGAAGGTCTCACCCTGGAAGGGCTTGATACGCTTTGGAAAGCGTGGGAAGCTCAATCCAAGATACATTGGGCCTTTCGAGATTCTCGCGAGAATCGGCCCTGTAGCTTACAAACTCAATCTACCGCGTGAACTCAGTAACGTACATCCTACCTTCCACGTGTCGAACTTGAAAAAGTGTCTATCCGACGAGACTCTTTTTATTCCACTCAACGAGATCGAGATCAACGAGAGACTCAACTTCGTGGAGGAACCAGTAGAGATCATGGACCGAGAAGTCAAGCAAACGAAACAAAGTCGTATCCCAATAGTGAAGGTTCGCGGGAACGGAAAATGGGGACCTGAATTCACTTGGGAACAAGAGGATTAGATGAAACGGAAATATCCTCATCTTTTTCCGTAGTTTCCTGTAAATACTTTATTTGCTTAAACTTTAATTTCGGGACGAAATTCCCTTTATCAGGGGGATGATGTGACAACCCGAAATTTCCATTCGGTCAAACCCTAAAAGTTAACCACTTCGTATCATAAATTAATATCATTATTTCTTATTTTTAAGAAATATAAAGTTCGTTTGATTATTTTAATATTATTTTTATACGAACGGGTGAAAGAAAGTGTCGTCTCGGGTTTTCAATTTTTAAAACCGCAAACACCTCGCGTCTTAGAAACTCTCGGCCAAACTATTTCGTTTGAGTCGAAAAATCATACCAAAATCCGAAAACTCATGCTTATCCATGAGTTTACTCCTTAAGTCTAGTCAATAGGAGTTTACTCCCCATTTATCCAAAAGAGTAAACTCCCAAAAGAGTAAACTCAAGAAAACCTCTCAAGTAGCAAACTAGAAACAATTCAAGATCTCCCAAGTTGTAAATGTTCTATCCATTTCAAGTTGATTAAACACTTAATCTAGTGTTTGTGCATTTATTCATCCATTCATTTTTGTTTTTTGATTAGATTTCCAAAACACCAAGAACACACACTAAGTGTTCTTGGCATTTTAGCTCAAATCAAGCCTTCTAACAGTAAGCGCTTTCATCCTTGAGTGATATTAAGTTAGTATTACATTTGAATATCAAGGAAATTTGTCAATAACACATAGAACAAGGTGTTCACGGTCCAAGAAGGTTCTTGGGCTGTAAACACCATATAAGGCACCAAAATGTGCCTAAGTCACAAATCTAAGCCCTAGTTGGATGTTTAAACCTTCCTTAACATGTTTGAACCTTCCCTTGATGAGTTTAAGCCATGAAAAACACCAAATGGTGCCATGATCATGTGTTTATGGTTCGGGGATCTCCCAAAACCGTAAACACCCTCAAGTGTGTCTAAATGGGTTATTTTCCTTCCTTAGGCTTAAAAACTAGCACACACGTTACTTAATTGTGTTAGGGACTTGAAAACTTGGCAATAACATTCTCCATAAGGGTTTACGGTAGTAAACCCAAAGGAAAATGCCATGAGGTCGTAAACTCCTCAAAGGGGGTGTTTTATTGCCCTAGTCCGCTCCAAAGGCCAAACCACTTTGTAAAGTTGCTTAAAAAGGCTCGCTAAACCACAAAACAACACTTGGACATTAAGACTAGAGTTTACGACCATAAACTCTAGAGTTTACTGCCGTAAACTCCCTAGGTCTTGACCATCAAAACCGTAAACTCCAAGGGAGTTTACCCTTGAACCCCAAACATAATAACAAGGTCCTTTAGCACTTAGATGCAATCCTTATGGCTTGTAGCACTTATATAAGGTGTTTTACATGCCTTAGGATACCTTAACTTTGTCAATTAGTGATTTAAAGTCTAATTGCGTACATATATGTGTGATTATATGTTAACTAGGATCAATGAGTGTGAACAAGTCTTCACTTGTCACCTAGCCATCCTGCATCAGTCAGTACACCCAAACCACCACCTACAGGTGAGTTCATACCCCTAAATCAATGTTTTAAATGATTTTAAATGCTTTAATGGGGGGGGGGGGGAATACAAGTAGAAAACAACATGTTATTAAATCATTTATATGTATTTTATAACTGTGTTTTAAATCAGCAGATTTCACATACTACAAAATGTGATGCATGAAATGGTTTTCTATCTTAAAAATACATTGTTATCAAATGTATTACTTTTGAAATGTTTATTAAAATGACATCAAGTCTTTGTTAATTATTGTTCAAAAATCTTAGATGTCTTACAAAACCATTTTTTTTACATTCTCGAAACTAAACTATACATATACACTTATATTCTTATATATGTATTGATGTTATAGTTTTCATCTTTCATTTAGTTTCCCACACTCTTGTGTAGTAAGGGTGTATAAACCTACATGAACAACCAATTACCTTTCAGTTAACTATCATAGGGATAGTTAGAAGAGATCAAAGATTATTCCTATTACAAGGAATCACATAAGAGTCGGTTCATTCATGAGTCTATACCAGTTCATTATCTGATACATGAGTACGTTTACATATGCTTACATGATACATGAATACTTTACATGAGTACCTTTACGTAGATACATTTACCTGTGTATACTTACATGAATACTTGTATCTCGATTTGCGAGGATGATTTATTAGTACCTTCTGTGTAAATTATCCTGCCTATCCCTAGTACCTCGGGATATCTAGACGGGACTAACCATTCCGAATCCCAGCTGATTAGCACCAGTGGTTGATGAACATCTACGGATGCCTAAGGTTATTACTTATACTAGGAGTACCTTGACGGGACTAACCCTTCCTCCGCCCTGCTGCTGCTACAGAGGACAATTGGACAATCTACTGATGTTCATTAGGTTATATATGTTGTGTTAGCCCTAGTACCTCGGGATAACCCTTACATATGTCGTGTTAGCCCCAGTACTTCGGGATAAAACTTACTTTAGTACATTTTCCTATTTACTTTATTTTGTGATAGGTTATACATTTCGCTTACCGCGATGTCGTGTTAGCCCCAGCACCTCGGGATAACACTTACTTTAGTACATTTTCCTATTTACTTTATTTTGTGATACATTCACATAAACGAGGAGTTAAACTAAGTACTCTTAGTACCAGTCAATAGAAAGGAAAAACTATCATTTTACTTACAAAACATTCGGGTCTTGGTTGAAGACTACATTTTATACTAATAGAAAGTAAGGGATTTTCTAGGGCTTTTCATACTTATATCAACATTTTCATTTAAAGGTTTACATGGCATTCATATCAGCTTTTCAAGGCAAGACAATGACACTTAAATACTTATGAATTCACCAGCTTTAAAGCTGATACTCTCTTTCAAAATAACTTGTATTCTCAGGTCACTAGTAGACAGGTACGACGGCCAGGTTTTGAGAAGACGGAGCAGACAAGTCTCGTATTTTATTTTGATTATATATTTTTGGTGTCTTATTACAATGAAAGAACACACATTTATTAAAACTTTACTTATAATGCAATGGATGATGTTGTTGCTTGTTTACTATTTTACACTGTTGTGATACTGTACATGACGTCCTCCACCCCGGAACGTTTCCGCCGTTCACGGTTTTGGGGTGTGACATGAGTCGACTACTGTATGCTTCCACTGTGGGCTCGATCATGTATGCTATGACTTGTACCCGCCCTGATGTGGCATTTGCTTTGAGCATGGTCAGCAGGTATCAGGGAAACCTTGGCAAGGCTCATTAGACCGCGGTAAAGAACATTCTCAAGTACCAGTAGAGGACTAAGGATTGGATCCTTACCCTTGGTGTGAGTGATGACTTGAGAGTATTAGGGTATAGTGATGCTAGTTTTCAGATTAATAAGGATAACTTCCGCTCTCAGTCGGGCTGGGTCTTTACCTTAAATGGAGGGGCAATGTATTGGAAGAGTTCCAAGCAGGAGACGATGGCTGATTCGACTTGTGAATCAAAGTATATAGCAGCAAGTGAAGCAGCGAAGGAGGCGATATGGCTGAAGAACTTCATCGGAGACCTTGGAGTTGTACAAGCTATTAAGGAGCCTATGGAGATTTTCTGTGACAGTAATAGTGCGGTTGCCTTAGCCAAGGAACCAAGAGATCATGGCAGATCCCGACACATTGACAGAAAATATCACTTCATAAGACACAAGATTGAAGAAGGACTCCTCATGGCAACGAGGGTATCGTCAGATGAGAACCCTGTAGATCCCCTTACGAAGGGACTAACGAGGGTTAAGCATTTGCAGCATGCGAGGCGCATCGGGCTGAGGGATGATATTAGTTTTATAGATTAGATAGCCTTTTCTGAAACTTGTAAAATGTAATCGACGTTTGATGATGAATAAAATTTGTGATTTATTTATGAGTAAAGTGTTACTATCGTTGTCAATTATTTACTATTGTTTCAGTTTTGCATGTTTTGACTTCCAGAATAATTAATTTATTCAAACCTCCACAATCGGTCATACGTCGGAAGTAAGTATGAATCAAGATTGTCATGAATTGGGTTTGTAGATGGCTAAAGGTGTTTAGTCATGGCAATGGTTGCTACAATGTTCATGACTGCTCATAAGTTATGAGTATTGGAATAAACCCACGCTCACTTGTATCACTTCATGGAATTTATCTCGAGTGATCGTGAGACGATAATATCATATAAGTCTTCAAACTTAGAGATATGAGTTGTTACCTATGAGTTGGTTGTGCATTGATTGCACGTAAACGCATCAGTAACTTGATGTTATAAAACGTGCCTTTGTGTCCAATTCAACAAGTATTAAAACAAGCATATGAGTCAAAGTTTATCTGTTCCTTCTAGAAATAGAAGTGATATATGGCCCCCTCGATGATTTTGTGTTGACCCATGTACCGGGCCCGGTCAGAACTAAATTGATGTGTTCGGTTAAGTTATTTGTCAAACAAATCGGAAATCGAGAAACAACTGCCAGACAATAAGTAACACATTGTTCCATGTATTTGTCCGGCTGATATCATGAGAACAGAGGATTATGTGATCACTTATCTGAAATGACGCTTCATAGTTCAACAGAGTTTTTGAGAGCTACGATTGTCGGTTGGTTCCTGAAGTAATATAGGCAAATACAGTTATTAGACTTATCCAAGTGGGAGTCTGTTGGATAAGGTGTCTAAGTCCATAACTAATTTGGTATATACTTGACCCGACCCAGCATGGTCCATTTGGGTTTCACTTCACCCAAACAGTTTATGGATAATTTTATGAGAATTGTATACCTATGATTTATTAATATATTATAAGTTATAATATATTAATATAAAGTCATGTTATTTAATTAGTTTTAATCTTGAATTAATTATGAATTAATTTAGTGATTAAAAGGAAGACTAATTAAATCATGGGCTATTATATTTATATGGTGTGGGCTAATACTCATTTGTTAATGGGCTAAGCTTATATGGAAGTCCATGGATGATCCATGGAGCTTTTCACCCATGGATCCTTGGAAGAGGAAAAGACATGGGTTATTAGGGTTTCTCCCTAACCATGCACACTATATAAACAAGCTTATGTTGCATGAAAAACACCCTAGAGTGTGTGTGTAATAGTGGTGGCCGAATTCTAAGAGTTGGTATACTCTCTCATACATTTTCCAAGTTTGTGGTAATTTGTGATTTCCATTTGAGGTATTCAAATTATTGGTGCTTGGCTCTCAAACTTCAAGGAATCAACAATCAACAAAAGGTATGTAATTTATCTAGTTCTTTTATGTTTAAAAGTAACCCATGCCATGCTAGATAGGTTATAAACCTTGGAAAATTAATATTTTGCATGTACTTTAGACAAACATAGATCCAAGGTTTATTAGGGTTGTATGTACACTTAGGAAGTGTTAGAATGCTCAAAACCCAACAAAGATTACATAAGATTACTATCTACAAGCTGGGTTGATAAGGCTTGAGGCCCTGGCACAGGTGCTGATGTTGGTGTTGGCGCTGGCAGGCGGTATATATTGTGTTTGAGTCATTAGATCTGATGAGATTAAAACTTAATCTGGAAGATCGATTAGATCTTAAACAGGTAAATAAATATTAAACAGCAAGAATGAATGCAAAATAAAGAACAACTCAAGGCTGAATCAAACGAGTCGAATGATTATAAAATAAACCCTCAGAAGAGCTCGATTAAGAACATCAACTGTAGAGGGTTGGAGGTTTACAAGAACGATAAAGAAATCTGTAATGCTATCGTAATTCTCTAAAGCGTTAACCTAATATGCATGCAAGCATATTATTATATAGTAACCTCATAAGCTCACGGTTGGACAGGCCCAAAACCGGAGTACAAAATAAACGGACTAACAGCCGAGCCCAAAGACGCAATCTTAAAACGAGTCTTTAACTCAAAAATCTCCCCCTTTGCGTCAATTGGAGCGAGATCTTCACTTGTTACTTGGGCCAGCAGCAGCAGCAGGTACCTTCTTCTTCACGGTCTGAAACAGACGAGAGATCAGAGCAAGTATCGTCTGCTTGAATCTGATGTACCATTGGATCATGTCGTTGAAGTACTTGACATCGTCTGCTGCATTCTCTTTACACCTTCGGATGATCGACAGCACGTGCTCTAGACAAGCAGTGGTGTAAAGATGTTTGTCAGCTAAAGCAAAGAGACATTTCTGTCCTTCTGCTCTAGTGAACATGACCGAATTGAGTCTCGGGTCGATCTTTCCCATCTTCATTTGATTGAGATCACTGGCCGATACCACAGGAGCTATCTTCGGTTTCTTCTTGAAGACAGTGGCTACCTCCTGATCCATTAGGGCTACCTCCATGATGTAACAGACTAACATCCTTTTAAGATGGTCTATAATTGGACCATATTCGGCTTCATTCATCAAAATGATGTTATGCAAAACAATCCAATCATGAGGATTTAGATTCGGTAGATCTGCCAAAGATATAAGATGTTCAGTTCTTGCAGACCCTCGAATCACCTTGAACCGAACATTGATGAATCTTCCTTCGGTATAAGGCTTCAAAACCCGAACATTCACTATCTTCTGAGCGCTCCATGTTTGATATTGAGGTCGAGCAGCCTTCAGATAGAATTCGATCAGCTCCCTATCAACCTCAGGGTTCGGATGAGGGACTTCAAAAATGTTGGAGAAGGCGTGGAAGATAAACGCCTTTCGAGTCAACGGCATGTCGAACTGCGAATCGACAGAATTATAGCAGTCGAAGGAGATCACCGGCTCGAGCCATAGGATGCTAGGAGTATCTATGGCCTCCTTTATCATTCTCTCCCGTGTCCAGGCAGGGAAGAGAGTCTTCCTGCTCTCGAGGAGATCGTGGGCTTCTTTCTTCTTGCGTTCGGCTTCTTCAGCCTCTCGCGCCACACGAATGTAGTCATCATCAACATTGCGACTGTTTTTACGTTTCAACATGTCCGCAATGGTTTCTTTATCTTCATCTTCATCTTCTTCCTTAGCTATGTTCTTTCCTTTATCCTTCACACCCGAACCCGAAGCTTGACCAGTCGGAGGTGGTTCGGTTGTGTGAGTAGCTTTGGAGGAAGGAGGTGGTTTCGATCCGAACTTCTTCCCTTCTCCCCCTTGTTTCGGATCGGACACGAAACTAGGTAAGCCTTCGATTTTGCTGAGAAGGTCCATGGCAGGAGTAAGTTTTTCAGCAAGGGTTCGCCTCACCGAATGATTGAGAATCGGATCGTGTGCTTCTAGGATGTTAGATAGGGCAGCGTGTACATCCGAAACACAAGATTTTATAACCTCCCATTCGGATCGAAGAGCTTCAATCTATTGCTGAGAGTTTGAAAGTTGAGAGCTCTTGACCTTTAGGGCGGTGGTTTTGCTTGCCAGAACGTCCATTAATGAGTTTTCAGCGGCGAGATCCTCTTGAAGCTTAGCGAGGCGCTCATCAATGGAGGCACGAAGGGCCGAGTTGTCATCGCTGATGGATTGGCGAAGGTTAGCGAATGACTGTAACTCCGTTGAGACAAACTTGGCCAATTGCTGAACGATTGGTTCCAAAGTTGTCTTGGTGGCATCAGCGCTCTCCTGTAAGGACTTCAATAGGGAAGAGGCGTCTGAGAATAGTTTATCGACTTTTGCGGTCGCAGCCTCACAGGCTTTTGTGGAGGCATCTATGGCGGCTGTGGCTGAAGCTACAGAATCATGCTGAGCCCTGGAGAAGGCATCAACAATCTTCTGAAGAGCGGCTTCAGAGAGAGAGGACTGAGAGTTGGTGGATGACGCAAGAAGTAAGTCAACCTTCTCGTTTAGCTCCTTGAGATGCTTCTTTGTTACTGGAGCATCGTCCTCATCATCACTTCGAACCTGAAACGGACTAAAGTAGACCGAATCGAAGGTCATCTTTTCACCGCCAAGGAATGGGTTATCTCCATCAGAGGCATGATCTGGAGATGGTGGGGGTGGTGAAGCTGGGGGTGTTATGGTTTTTGTAGGTTCAGGTTGAGTGTTTGTGGGGGTAGTTTCGGGTGGTGGTTGAGTGTGGGTAGGTTCGGTTGTATGCTGGGTTTCGGTTTGAGGTGGTTCGGTTACGGGTGGTGTTTCGGTTGTACTGGTATGAACCCCCGTATCAGAAACGTTGGTTGTAACCTTTGTGGTGGTTGTGGTTGTATCCATGAAAATGGGTGGTGGTATAGGGAAAGATGTTTTAGGAATGGTGGTGACGGGGTTTATGGTGGGAATGGAAGTAGGGATGGTTGGAGGAGGTGAAGGAACTGGTGAGACATGAATGTCCATGTTTGGGGTAGGTGATCGGGGTGGGGTGTTGCCTCTGGGAGGGGTTTCGCCTCTTTGAGAGCCGTCCGAACCCGAACTCTCGTTTTCTGAGTCACTCGAAGAGGAAGCGATTACAAGCTTTCGCTTCGGTTGAGTCTTCCTTTGCTTCGGTTGCGGTGACTGGGCAGGTTTTGTTTGTTTCCTCTTCCTGGGAGAAGGACCTTTAGGAGCTTTGGTCACTTGCTTCCCTTTTTCCGCCTTTTTGCCCCTGTTAACCGGTTTGTCAGCATCATGGATGGACTTTAGCATTTCCGGTGTAAGTTGCCTAGGTCCAGTTGCTTTGAACTCCTTAATCGTCCGGATGAGCCTGTTGTCAGAGGGAACATCGCCATACATTGTCTCTGGAATCGAGCCAATGAACGAAAACTTAGATGCATCAGAGACGATGATCTTCGTGGTATGAAAAGTACTGACCGAAGACATCGATGCACCAGCAGCAATGGGAATATCAAACTTATCCATCGCCCATTTGGTGATAAGAATCCAGAACCGGGCAAACGACACCTCAGAATGTCGTGATGAAGAAGAAAGGCTCTGGATGAGCTGTTGCCAGAGGACCAACCCAAAGTCTAGGTTGACTCCGTTGTATATTGCATACATTACCGACAGGAACAGTCGACTTGAACCATCGGATCCTGAGCTCCTTTCAGATAAGCCCTTGAAGAGGACTGTAAACATGCCGTTCCACTGTGGCGGCAAGCAGGATTTCTTGAACTTCGCAACGGAGGTGAGCACCTCCGTGTACCCCATATTATAGAACATGTTGTACAGATGCCCAACCGGAATCGTCTCCAGATTAATTCTCGATGGGTCAGTAGCCAAACCTAGCAGTGTACCAAATCGTTGTCGAGAAATGGAGGTCTTGTGATCAGCAACCTCGAAGAACACACGGTCAACTGCTTTGTCATAATATGCAATCGCATACACCTGTGAGAGAATCTCCATGGGCACAGACTCAATCCTGGAGAGAGCTGGAGCTATTTGGGAGTACTTCAGGCACTCGATGATCGGCGACATATAAGAGTCGTACGCCAGAGGGTTTAGATCGATCACCAAGCATTGTTGTGGACGAATAGGAAGGATGTGTGAGGTAGCATGGACTGAGGATGATTCTGCCATTGTTGAAGGTAGTAGAAGAAGATGAACAGTGAAGCTTTTGGGATGTTTTGCTCTCTTAGAAATTCCGGATGCAGTAAAAAGGTAAATGGAAGTATAGACTGCCTTTTATAGTGGGTGAAAGGAGAGAGAAAAATCGTTTCAAATCTTCTATGGAAATACGAAAGGGTTTCCGGAATGACAGATGCGTGACAGTTAAGACATGCAATGATCACGTAGGAGAGAGAGTGTCAGATTCCTAGGATCACGCCGCCCAGCAAGCGCCGTTTCAGAGCATACCGTTTCAAATCCTCACGCGCCTTTAAGGGCCAGAGAGGTGTCGCTTGAAATTCGCACAAGCGTCCATGATGTCAGTAAAAGAATGGGCGTTTCAAATTCACACGCGTTCCCTTTTTACCATCGTTTGAAATTCAATCCTTTTAACTCCCGCCTGAGTCAGCAACCTTTCGTCTTATCTTTTAAATGACATCTTTTGAATTAAATACCCACGTGGATGATTTTTGACCACAGCTTGATAATTAACCACCAAAGCAATGATACAGCCTGTAATAATTAGTAACGGAATTTTGGAAAATCAAAGATTTTCGTGCGAAGAGTGTAAAAAGAAAAGAAATAAAGCAACTCTTTTTAGGAATGACTGTGATGTCAATAATGACACGAAACAAATGATCCCGGGCACAAATCTCTTCCTTCAAGATCAGGAGAGACCTCAAAGTGTTAATGTGGATTCCCATTGAATGATGATCAAACATTTATTAATAAATGTTCAAAGGCTTCTTTTAATTAGGCTAAGTAAGGGTGGCTTTCGCTTTGATTCAGAAATTCTAATCTTGAAATAAGAAAGAAAGTGAACAAAGTACTTGTGAGACCGGTGTAGTCTGTTGAACAAGTAGGTAGGAATTAATTTTAAATTGGTTTGGAAAGTATAAAATCTCAGAAAAAAAAATTTAAAAACTGGATCCCAAGGGAAGAAATGTTATGGTGTTTATTGTTTAACAATTTCATAGGAATCACTCAAAAATAAAAAAATTGAGATTTCAGTAAGATACATCCGTCAATTCTTTGGTAAAAACTTGAGCAAATTTATTGTTCACCGTCAATTCAGATTTGGTGTTGAATTTTGGGTTTCACTCAGCTCGTAGTGGCACGAAACTAAGATCATAAACACAGTTGTTGTGTAACCATAAACCTCAGTGGTAATTTCTGAGAGTCTCAAGGGTTACGGTCATGAAACGAATGTAATGGAGAAATGTAATGGAGATGGTGTAAGAAATTAAAGTACCTCTGCTGCGAAAATAAGGACGAAGCAGAAAACTCTTATCTCATGTGAGAAGAGAGTGAGGTAGCTCACGATTAGAATAAATGTGATAGCCTAATTAGGAAGACAAGGTTTGTTTATACCAAGTCATTAAGGCTATTATTTAGAATCTTATGAGGCTTGGGACACATACAGCAGCATGCTTTAGGGACACTTAAGTAATCCAACAATTATATCCTCGTAAACGAACGATCACACAAACAAAATTAAAAGAGAAAAATATTTTTGGAGTTTTGGAAATAGATAAGAATAAAAAAATAAAATAAAAATAATAAAATAAAATAAAAAAATAAGCAAGAAAAAAATAAGACTTGGAAAGAGTAAGAAAGAGAAACTTTGGAAAAATTTGAAAAACCAAACCCGAGCGTTCGGTTGGTTTCGGTTGAAGAAAATTTTGAAAAACCGAACCCGAGCGTTCGGTTGGTTTCGGTTCAAGAAAATTTTGAAAAACCGAACCCGAGCGTTCGGTTGGTTTCGGTTCAAGAAAATTTTGAAAAACCGAACCCGAACCTTTGGTAGGTTTCGGTTTTGGAAAATTTTGAGAAACCGAACCCGAACCTTCGGTAGGTTTCGGTTTTGGAAAATTTTAGAAAACTGAGGAATTTAGACATGGAATCAGAAAATACTATTAACAATAAGATAAACAACTTTGTACAAGAAATATACAACCAAGAAAACTACCTTTGTGGTGATGAGCGAGTCAGATGATTTAACCGAACCTGAACGTTCGGTCAATTTCGCTTCTTACGTTTGAGGTTGAGAGGTAGTGTGAGGTACTGACTCTGATTCCATCATACCTAGCCCTTGCAATATTCTGTTGAATGATGCTTCAGGAAGAGCTTTGGTAAAGACGTCAGCCAGTTGATCAGTGGTTCTTACAAAGTGTACTTCTACGTTTCCATCTTCCACGTGATCTTTGATGAAGTGATACCTCAGTGCTATGTGTTTGGTTTTAGAGTGTTGCACTGGGTTATGACAGATCCTAATTGCACTTTCAGAGTCACAAAATAGTGGGATCTTCTTCATATTGAGTCCATAGTCTCGAAGTTGACTCTGGATCCAAATCACTTGAGAGGTGCAGGCTGCAGCGGCTATGTATTCCGCTTCGGCAGTAGACAACGACACGCACGTTTGTTTCTTGGATTGCCAGCTAACCAACTTCCCGTCAAGGAATTGACAGCCGCCAGTGGTGCTTTTTCTGTCGAGTCCACATCCTCCAAGGTCAGCATCTGAATAGGCTTGAACGAAGAAGCCTGAGTTGGAAGGATACCATAGACCCAAGGAGGCAGTTCGCTTGAGATAACGTAAAATGTTCTTCACTGCAAGCATGTGAGGTTCACGTGTGTTTGCCTGAAATCTAGCACAGTAACACACAGAAAACATGATGTCAGGCCTGCTAGCAGTAAGATACATTAATGAGCCTATCATTTGACGATAGAGCGTGATATCAACAGCCGGTTTGTCTAGAGATGGAGTTAGCTTGGTGCCGAATGCCATTGGGACTTTGACTTTGGAGTCTCCCATCATACCAAACTTTGCTAGGAGAGTCTTCGTGTAAGCTTCCTGATTGATAAAGATGCCTTCGGGTCCCTGTCTAATATTTAAACCAAGGAAAAAGTTAATAGGACCCATTGAGCTCATTTCAAATTTAGTCTCCATCAGCTTTCTGAATTCAGCTGTTAGGCTGGGATTCGTAGAGCCAAAGATGATGTCATCGACATAAATTTGAACTATCATAAGGTGGTTACCTTCCTTTTTGCGAAAGAAGGTTGGGTCAACTGAACCTTGTTTGAATTTAGACATCTTTAAGAATTTAGTTAGCGTTTCATACCAGGCTCTCGGAGCTTGTTTGAGGCCATACACAGCTTTATCCAGAATGTAGCAATGATTTGGATATTTTTCGTTCACGAACCCAGGAGGTTGCTCCACATACACGGTTTCTTCGAGTTCTCCATTAAGAAATGCACACTTGACGTCCATTTGGAAAACTTCAAAGTTTTTGTGGGCAGCGTAAGCAAGAAATATTCGTACAGATTCCAGCCTAGCTACGGGAGCGAAAGTCTCTTCATAATCAATCCCTTCCTCCTGACAATATCCCTTTACTACCAGACGAGCTTTGTTCCTTATAACATTCCCTTCCTTGTCCATTTTATTCCTAAAGACCCATTTGAGACCAACAACCGAGGCATCTGGAGGAGTTGGAATGAGGCGCCAGACTTTGTTCCTTTCAAATTCGTTCAGTTCGTCTTGCATCGCTTGAACCCAATCGGAGTGATCGAGAGCAGTGTTAACTGTCTTCGGTTCAACTTTTGATACGAATGAGTTAAACATACAAAACTCAACTTTGGAAAATAGGGATGTCTGTTTTTCCTTGAGTTGTGATCGAGTCAGGACCTTTTCAGAGACATCACCAACCACTTGAGATATAGGATGATCTCTGGTGCATTTGGTAAGAGGAGGGTAGTTTGGATCAAGGGTTGGGTCTAGTTCAACGTTGATCATTTCTTCTGGCTCGGATTGGCTTTCGTAGTTGAGCGTCATATTAGCTTGCTCCCCCTCGATAGATGAGCTTTCTGGAATGTTTGGAGAAACTTGAGGTCCAGAGGTTTCTTCTGGTGCTTGGTATTTAGGCGTTGATGCACCTTCGGTTGGTGAAGCACTTTCGGTTGGAGTTGGACTTTCGGTAGCAGTTGTAGAGCTTGGCTCCCCCTCAACATGTGAGCTTGGCTCCCCCTCGACTGAAGCATCGTTGGATGGAGGTTCATCAGAATTCGATCCTCCTTCGTTCATTCTCCTGGAAGCTTCTTCGACAATTTGCTTCATATGGTCTACCTTGTTGTCTGCCGCGCCTGTTTCTGAGAGAGTAGCTTTCTCTGGTTCGTCAAATAGCTCCACAAACTTCTCGAATAGATTAGCGATCGAGACTGTGACCTGGCCAGTTTGAGGAAAGATTTCCCCAACGGTGTCTTCTTTGGCCTGTAGCTTTTTGACATAGCTATCGTCAAAAGTCACGTAATAGGTCTCTTTGATTTTTCTTGAACACTTGTTTAGGACTCTGTATGCTTTGGAAGTGAGAGAGTAGCCCAGAAAGATTCCCTCGTCGGCTTTGACATCGAACTTGTTGCGGTGTTCTTTAGAGTTAAAGATGAAACACCGTGAGCCGAACACATGGAAAAATTTCACATTGGGCTTTCTGTTGTTGAGAATCTCGTATGGTGTGAGCGTGAATCGCCTATTGAGATAGGACCTGTTCTGTGTAAAACAAGCAGCAGAAATTGCATCAGCCCAAAAATAAAGAGGTAAGGTGGCGAAACTTAGCATAGTTCGGGCAGCTTCACACAAAGATCGGTTTCGTCTTTCGACAATTCCATTCTGTTGAGGTGTGTAGGGAGCTGAGAAGTTGTGACTTATTCCCTTTTCTGCTAAAAATTCTTCAAATTCCCTGTTCTTGAATTCCAGACCATTGTCGCTCCTGATGTTGCGAACGACCTTCTTGAGCTGTACTTCAATCTGCTTGATGAACACTTTCAGCTTATGAGTCGCTTCAGATTTGAGCTTTAGAAAGAACACCCATGTAAATCGTGAAAAGTCATCAACAACAACAAGAATATACTTGCTACCACCGATGCTTTCGATAGATGATGGACCACACAAATCAATATGAAGTAATTCGAGTGGTTCAACAACTTTTGTGTTAATTATAGATGGATGACTTTGACGACTCTGCTTCCCCATTTCGCATGCAGCACACAGATGATCTCTGTCGAACTTGAGCAATGGAAGGCCTCGAACATGACCTCCAGTGACAAGTTTGTTGATATCTTTAAAGTTGAGATGAGAGAGTCTTCGGTGCCACAACCAGCTTTCGTCAAATTGAGCTTTTGATAACAAGCATATAGCTGGGTTTCCTTTGATGGGTTTGAGGTTTAGAGGAAACATTTCACCCTTACGTTCAGATTTGAGAATTACTTTCTTCGTCTTCTTCTCAATAATTTTAGAACCTTCATCGTCGAATGAGACTTTGAGACCTGTACCTCCAACAAGCTGAGATACACTGATGAGGTTGTGTTGTAGTCCTTCCACATATGCCACCTTCCTTATAGTAAAATCACCATTAGTTATCATTTCGTATCCCTTTATGATGCCGAAAGAGTTGTTTCCAAACTTGACGTTGCCACCATTTGAAAGAGACCTGTATTCCCTGAGCTCTTCTTTCCTCCCTGTCATGTGACGTAAGCAGCCACTATCGATGTACCATTCTTCGTCGAACTGCTCGTCACTTATAACCTGCAAAAATTAAGCAGATTTAGGAACCCAAAGTTTCTTGGGTCCACGTGAGCTTTTCATAGGAACAGGAATAGTAAGAGAGATGTCAACAAGATATGTTCGTTTTATAAGTGTTGTTTCATCTTTCTTTTTGATGGTAAAGACTTTTATTTTATTAGGATTAGGTGCGTTCAGTTTAGACTCTGGATTGGATGCATTAATCTTCTGTTTGCCTTTTTGTTCGGCTGACAAATGAGATTTTTGAGAACGAACAGAATGAGCTTTAGAGCAAGATGGAGATGAATTGGAAGAATTAGAAGAATTAGATGAATGAGAAAGAGTGGGCTTAGATTGAGATGAGTTCTTGGCTGGAGACTCTAGGTGACCCTTTTGCTTTTGATCATTGGTGGGACTGACCTTAGAGTTTTGATTTCCTTTGATTTCAGAAACGAACCTATGCTTTCGGTTGGAGTCGTTCTGTGAACCGAACCTTTGCTTTCGGTTGGAGTCATCCTCAGAACCGAACCTTTGCTTTCGGTTGGTATTCTTTTCCGAACCGAACCTTGGCTTTCGGTTGTTGTGGCTCTCATGCTTTTTTACAGGATTGTTCTCAAACTTCAGATTCTTGTCTTGATGTGAGAAATATGCATTCTGGGATTGCCAGAATTGTTTCCTTTCAGAGAGATTCTTCCTGTATCTCTGGTTCCTTTCACGCTTCTTATTCCTCATCTGTTTCGGTTGATGATGGATATTGGCTTTCATTTTCGGTTTCTCCTTGGCTGGTTCACTTTGAACTGTGGGAGTTTCATTTTGAACTGAGGAACTAGAGGGAACATCTTCTTTTGCTGAGCTTCCATTCTCTTGAGGAATATCTTTCGTACCACTGGTACTTGGCACATTGAAATTATCTGGCTTATTCAAGGGTTCTGGTATGTATCTACCTTTACTTATCCATGAGGTCCTCTCGGATAAGCCTACCGTTTCATCTGCATTATCGATTGGAGTGGACCAGAAGAACTCATCGCAGCCATCAGCATTGTCTTCGTTTACAATTGCTGTGAGTTCATCAGTCTGATGTTCGGTTACTCTAGTGACTTTGTACACTTGATTTGGAGTGGTCCTGACCTTTTGATATACAACCGCTTTCTCTGCTAAGATCGGGGACTTCTGTTGCGACAATCGAGCGAACTCCACGAAATTTTCAGAAATTAGATTCTTGTGGTTTTCAGGTTCGCTTTTTACAAATTCTGAGCAGTCAACCGTGTCCTTTACAGAAATTTCACTCATGTTGTCATCCTCATTAAGCTTAGATGCATTTTCAACATCAATTTTGTTTGCTGAGCTCAAGTTGGCGTTTAAAGAGTCAAATTTTTGTATGGTTTCGGTTCTTAGTTTAAGTCTATCATTTTCATCCAAAAGGTTTTTGAGCATGTCCTTGTGGTCCTTGGATTTAATGAAAGATTCAATTTTGTCCAGTCCATACATATAGGTCGGATTGATGTCATCAGATGATATCACACTCTCACAATTATAAGCTTTCGCATCGATTTCATCCTCCTTAAACTCAAGGAAGGGAAAAATCATGCGATGGATCTTTTGTCCTATTTCACAATCCAAGTGAAGCTGAGTAATATTAGTGTAAAGACGTTTTGCAATCAAACAAAAAACATTATGCTGTTTTAACAACTTTAAATTGTCTCTCTGTAAATAAATGTTTTCGTCTTTTATTTTAACTAATTCAGACTCCTTCAACTCGATCCACATGCGCCGCGCCTCACTCTTCGAAGACGCCCTGCTTAATTGATCAATTAGGTTAGAATTGGTGACTCGAGTTTGAGTTAAACTACTATCTAGATGAGAAATTCGTGAATTAACATTTTTTAGTTCTTTTTCATATGAGGATTGTGGTACTTTAAATGAAACAAAAACCGATTGTACCTTCTTGATCAGTTCATCGAGCTCATTGAACTGCACGCTGAGCGGTTTGGCCGTAAAGCACATATCCTGCTGTTCCTTCGGTTCATTGCTTCCACCATCTGTGTTGTATCCCCTCATCTGAGATACATCGGACACCATGAAGCACCTTCCTCCATTGCTCTCCTCTTTTGTCACACAAGCCTTTCCATGGGAAGGCTTCCTCACTTCATCGTCTTCTGAGTCAGTTAACCAAACTTCTACTCCACCGAACTTGTCATCAGCAACCGAACCTTGCACAATTAGAGCATTCATGGAAGGGTTAGCGGTAGATTTCTTCTTCTTCATCTCATCAAGCTTTTTATGCAGCAAAGCTTCCTCATCCTTTTCCTCATCCTTTTCAGCCATCTTTTTGAGGACACAATCCTTAGCATAGTGGTTTTTCCCACCACAGTAGTAACAGCTTACTCCAGAATCACCATCTGCCTTCGGTTCCTTCTTGGGCTCTTCAACCTTCAGTTCATTGTTAACCTTTTCCGAACTGTAACTCCCCTGCCAGTTTCAGTTTTTGTTGCTGGGGAATCTCTTCTTAATGAACCTCTTAGGGTTAGATACCATCATAGCATAATCCTCAGATGTGAGGTCATACTCCTCCAAGTTGAGGTCTTCATTTTCCATCACATCTTTACTTTTTGACAGGAGGGCCAACGAACCTAGGCTTGAGACAACATTCTTTTCCTGCAACACAATCTTTTCCTGAGACTTGAGAATACCCACCAGTTTCACCAAAGAATATGATTTAAACTGCTCATGGGCTTTAACTGTTGACACCACTGCTCTCCATTCTGACCTTAGACCATTTAAGAACGTAACCTTCTGCTCGATAAGCTTCCTTTCGATGTCATGTTTGATCATCTTGCTGAGAAGATGATTGAAGCGATCGAACGTCTGGGTCACAGTTTCTTCGACTCCTTGCCTGAATTCTCCAAACTCAGATAAGAGCAAGGTTTGGATAGAATGTTCAAGATCCTCGTCTGTAGAGTACAGTTCACGAAGTTTATCCCAAACTTCCTTTACTGTTGTGCATGAGCTTACCAACCTGAAAGTGTCGGACTGAATGGCGAATATGATCAATCTTAACGCCTTGATATTGCACTGGAATTTATCCTTTTCATCTTGCGCAATATCTTTAACATCCTTCAGCAGATCATTGTACTCCTTTTGAGTTTTGATAATCCTCGACGTTGCAGAGTGAGAAAACGGTCCATTGATAATTGCTTCCCATATGAGGTATCCATTATCCTCAGATCCTATAACATAGTCTTCAAAGTGATGCGCCCAGACTTCATAATCATGGGTATATAGAATGGGAATCTTCGTGGTTGAACCAATGCTATTGGAAATATTAATGGGATTCGATTGCGTCTCGTCCATAATGATCAAATAACCTGTTTAAAGATCAGACTTGTAATAAATCAGATTAGGGCAAAACAATAAATATCAAGATACGTCAATAATGAGATGACGACTCAATAAATATCAGTAATTGCGGAAAAACCCTAATTAAAACCTTTTCACAGAAAAGAAGTGTATCGATTACACTGCCTCCTGCTCTGATACCAATTGATGAGATTAAAACTTAATCTGGAAGATCGATTAGATCTTAAACAGGTAAATAAATATTAAACAACAAGAATGAATGCAAAATAAAGAACAACTCAAGGATGAATCAAACGAGTCGAATGATTATAAAATAAACCCTCAGAAGAGCTCGATTAAGAACATCAACTGTAGAGGGTTGGAGGTTTACAAGAACGATAAAGAAATCTGTAATGCTATCGTAATTCTCTAAAGCGTAAACCTAATATGCATGCAAGCATATTCTTATATAGTAACCTCATAAGCTCACGGTTGGACAGGCCCAAAACCGGAGTACAAAATAAATGGACTAACAGCCGAGCCCAAAGACGCAATCTTAAAACGAGTCTTTAACTCAACAAGATCATAAGGTGTGACCTTACAATCCCCCCTATCTGATGATGTGAAAACGAATCTTCAATAGATTCTTCAGCTCGTGCTCCCCCCCTAAGAGTAAGATTGAAACTATTGTTCTTTGGCTTTAACAAATGCTCCCCCTGAGGAAGTGTGACTTCCCATTTTTATTATCAGCATTGGAGGCAATGTTTATGAGTTGCAGCGGGCGTATAGAAGACGAGCTGATAGAATGTTGATATCAGCTATTATCTTGGCTCCCCCTTACATTAGCTTCTCTTCCCACCTTAGTTTTTTCTTCTCTTCAGATAAATAACTGTGAGTTATAGAGTTAATGCGCAAGGACAATGTTTGAAAACTCAAACCTTTAGTTAATCTTTAAGATCAACGTCTGCTCTTAATATAAGCTTATAGTCGAATCTGGTAAACCAGTTAGGACTTGAAGTTAGATATTTAATGTAACACCCAAAATTTTCGAACAAATTTTAAACTTTCAAAACATGTCATGTTCATCAAAGCATTACAACTTTGTTTTCAAAATACATTTTTTTATCAGAGTATTCCCAGAAACATAAACATAGTCGGAGGAGCGGAACGATCATGCATTCGCCTTGCCGCGATCACCTGAGGTACCTGAAACAATAAACTGAAACCGTAAGCCCGAGAGCTTAGTTAATTACCCCCAAAATACCAACGCCATACAGATATTAATGTATAATATCATATAAACATAATAGCAAACAATACAGCATGCGTAATGAGCTATCAGTCTGACTGGACCGAATCCCGATCCTCTGTCTATCTGGACCACTCTCCGAGCCCTCGGCACGTCTGGACCACCCTCCTCAGGGCGTTCAGCCTATCCGGACCACTCGCTGGGTCTTCGGCCTAACTAGATTTGCCTAGCCCGGGCCTACAGTCTACCCGGTCCGCCCAGGGTGTCTTGGCCTACTGCACACAGCAGGACCTGCCTCAACCCTTTCCCCAAACCAACAAACATGTGCACATAGCATACAAATATCCTAACCAGGATTCTGATCTAACCGGTCACTAGCATAACATTACCCTATATCCCGGGTACCGACCTTAACCGGGTCTCTAACACATACCATCCTAATTACCAGGATGCAAACATAGCAAAAGCAATCAGATAACAACAACTACCCGGATTTCCATCCGATAAGGGCCGGCCTTGGTGTCGTAGTCCCTGTCGATATAGTGAGGATAACTCACCTTGCAACTGTCGTCTGAACTAGAAAACTCAACTCCCGGATCGAACACGAACTCCACCACCTATAGATACGTAACCCTTTTTTTTATAAATCTCCAAATTACCAGAATACCCTCAGAAGTCAACTGGTCAACGCTTGGGTCCAAGTCAAAGTCCATAGTCAAAGTCAACAGTCCATGTTGACTTGACTCGTCGAGTGCAGATCACCAACTCGTCGAGTCCTTCCTGACCTCGAGAAGTCATGAAATCCTTGATTGGCTAGTCGAGTTCCCCTTTAACTCGCCGAGTTCATACGTGTCCAAGACATTTAGGAGAAACCCTAGCCGACTCGCCGAGTCCACGAACGACCTGCCGAATTAAAGGCAATATTTAACTGACTCGCCGAGTTGTTCATCCACTCGTCGAGTTCAAGGCCATCTTCAACGGACTCGCAGAGTTGTTCCTTCAACTCGCCGAGTCCTTGCAGATCTTTATCCATGCAGATGCTTTTTAAGCCATGGCAAGGTTCTAGATTACAGATCCAAGCTTCTAGGGCATGTTTATCAGGTAAAGTTGCAAACTTTACGTGCATGCAAGGGTTTAAGACTCTTAAATGGAAAAACTAAGCTTGCAATGAAGTCTCACACATGAGGGAAGGCTCCGACTCGGCAAAGTTGATGACTTTATGGATCTAGAGGTCAAAGAGAGTCCAGATCTGAAGTTACAACTTTAGATCTTATCTTAAACATAGGGATCCTTTCATAATACCCATCAAAAGGAGGTTAAAAGAGGGATGAGCTAAAGGAACAACTTAATACCTTCCAAAGAGTGACAACTGATGAATCTCTTAGCTCCCCACGAGTTCCTGGCCTTGATTTCCTTGTTTCCCCAAGTGTTTCCTTCTCCAAAGTTTTTCCTCCAAGCTTGAACACACCAAAGGAACACACACACACGATTTAGGGTTTGAGAGGGACAAGGGGAAGTAAGGGGGAGGCCAATGATCCTTTAAATAGGGTGCCACACCCTAAGGTTTAGTGTTTCATCTTCCAACTCCTACTCGTTGAGTCCCTTATTAGACTCGGCGAGTAGGTCACTTAAACGTGCGACCCAACCCGCTGCTACTCGACGAGTAGGGCAACCAACTCGTCGAGTAGGCCTTGAAAACAAGAAAATTCTTATATAACATCGATACTTGAGAATCGGGGCGTTACAATTCTCCCCCACTAGAACTAGACTTCGTCCCCGAAGTCTGCTGCGGTGAACAGTCCCGGATAATGCTCTCGCATCTCTTCCTCTGGCTCCCACGTCCATTCGGACCCCTTCCGGTGCTCCCACTGTACCTTCACCAAAGGTATATCCTTGTTTTGTAGTATCTTCATTTTTGTCTCCAGTACGGCCATGCACCTTTCCACATAATTCAGGCGCTCATCGACCTGAATATCATCCAGCGATACCACTGCCTCCTGATCCATGATACACTTTCTTAGCTGCGAAACGTGGAAAGTGTAATGTATCCGACTAAGCTTCTCCGGCAACCCTAGCTTGTAAGCCACCTTGCCAACCCTGGCAATGATCCTGAACGGCCCAATATATTGGGGACCCAATTTTCCCCTCTTCCTGAAGCGGATCACGCCTTTCCAGGGCGTTAGCTTCAGGAGTACCATGTCACCCACCTGAAATTCCAACTCAGATCGGCGTTTGTCGGCATAACTCTTCTGCCGACTCTGAGCGGTCTACAAACGCTGTCTAACCTGCTGGATCTTTTTGGTAATCTACAATACTACCTCCATACTACCCATCACTCTGTGTCCAACTTCACCCCAACAGACCGGGGTGCGACATCTCCGCCCGTACAACAGCTCGAATGGCGAGGCGCCAAGGCTAGAATGATAGCTGTTGTTGTAGGCGAACTCCGCAAGCGGTAGGTGAGAATCCCAACTCCCCCCCCCCCCCCCCGAAATCAATGACACATGCCCTCAACATGTCCTCGAGGGTCTGAATAGTCCGCTCGCTTTGGCCATCTGTATGCGGGTGGAAAGTTGTGCTGAAGTACAACTGCGTGCCCAACTCCTCGTGAAACTTTTGCCAGATGCGGGAGGTAAACCTGACGTCCCGATCAGAGATAATGGAGACAGGAATCCCATGGCGAGACACGATCTCACGAGCATATAATTCGGCCAATTTCTCGGCCGATGAGCTCTCCTGTATAGCCAAGAAGTGGGCGCTCTTGGTCAGTCGATCCACGACGAACCATATAGCATCAAACCCCCTTGTCGTCCTCGGCAACTTGGTAATAAAATCCATCATGATCTGTTCCCATTTCCACATGGGAATCTCTAGGGGCTGCAACTTTCCATGTGGCCTATGATGCTCGACCTTGACCATCCTATAGGTCAAGCATCTCTCGACGTACCAAGCGATCTCTCGCTTCATGCACGGCCACCAGTAGCTCAAACTCAAGTCTCGATAGATCTTGGTGGCCCCCGGGTAAATAGAGAAATGAGACTTATGAGCCTCCTCCATAACCGTCTGCCTAACTGCTCCAAACATCGGAACCCAAAGCCGACCGCAATGGGTCAATAGTCCCCGACTATCCGGTATGAATCGGGTATTTTCACCCCTGATTCTCTCTAGCTTCCAATTCTCCGGTCACATGCCCTCTACCTGGGCATCTCTAATCAAACTCACAAGCGGAGAATCCATTGCTATCCTCATACATACCGCGGGTGTGGAAGACCCAGCTGACTTGCGGCTCAAAGCGTCCGCAACCACATTCGCTTTACCGGGATAGTAAAGGATCTCACAATCGTAGTCCTTGACTACATCCAGCCACCTGCGCTGCCGCATGTTCAGGTTTGGCTGATCCATGATATGTCTCAAGCTCTTATGATCCGTGTAAATGGTACAGCGGACCCCATAGAGGTAATGTCTCCATTTCTTGAGGGCGAACACCACCGCCCCCAGTTCCAAGTCATGCGTAGGGTATCTTGTCTCATGCGGCTTCAGCTGCCGCGATGCGTAGGCTATCACTCGTCCTTTCTGCATGAGGACCGCCCCTAAACCTGTGATGGATGCATCACAGAACACCACAAAATCCTCAACTCCCTCCGAGAGTGTCAATACTGGTTCCTCGCACAAACGGTGACGGAGGGTCTCAAACGCCCTCTGCTGCTCGAGACCCCACCGGAAATCCACCCCTTCCTCGTCAGACGAGTGAGGGGCACTGCAATCTTGGAGAAATCCCTTATGAACCTCAGGTAGTACCCTGCCAATCCCAGGAAGCTCCTAATATCTGAGGGAGATTTTGGAATCTACCACTGCATAACCGCCTCGATTTTGGCCGAGTCGACCAAAATCCCCTCCTGGTTAACAAGATGTCCGAGGAACTAGACCTCTCGTAACCGAAACTCACACTTCGAGAACTTGGCATACAGTCGTTCCCGTCTCAGAACTCCCAACAACTCTCACAGATGCTCCTCATGCTGCTCTCGGGTCTTGGAATACACCAAGATATCATCTATAAATACTATGACCGAGCAATCAAACATCGGTCTACAGACCTGATTCATCAGGTCGATGAACACTGCTGGCGCGTTGGTGTGCCCAAACGGCATCATAACGAATTCGTAATGTCCATAACGGGTTCGGAACGCGGTCTTCTCCACGTCCTCCTCTCTGACCCTGGCCTGATGATACCCAGACCTTAAGTCTACCTTGGAGAACCAAGATGCGCCCTGTAACTGATCGAAGAGATCGTCTATCTTCGGGAGTGGGTAACGGTTCTTTACCATCAACTTATTCAACTCCTGGTAATCGATACACATCCGGTGCGAACCGTCCTTCTTCCGGCCAAAAAGTATCGGTGCTCCCCATGGAGAACTGCGAGGCCGAATGAACTGTTTGCCCAGAAGTTCCTGTAGCTACGACGACAGCTCCAATATCTCTGGTGGTGCCAATCGGTACGGCGCCTTAGCAATTGGGGCCGCACCTGGCACCAGGTCGATGCTACACTTGACCTGCCTCTCCGGAGGTATCCCTGGTAACTCCTCCAGAAATACATCTGCGAACTCCCTGACCACCGGTACATCAGAAACTGAAATCTGATCCCTGACTCGCGTATCTACCACATACGCTAGATAACCTGCACACCCGTGCTGAATGTACTGTCGTGCCCTGGCAGCTGAACAAAACCCTGATCCTACTCTGGTGCCCTCGCCATATACAATCAGTTCTCCCCCTCTTGGGGTTCGAACTACCACCCGTTGGCCCTCGCAATCAATCATAGCACCGAACCGACTGATCCAATCCATGCCCACAATCATGCACACCTCCCCCATGGGAATCGGGATCAAATCTATCGGAAAGGACATCCCGAAAATCTCCAAGTAATACCCTCGATAAACTGAAGAAGCAGAAACCCCGTGTTCGTTGGCAATAGACACTCCCAACGGACACTCTAACTCACTCATTGGCGCACTGAACTCCCTACTAAATGACTGAGATACGAAGGATCGACTCGCCCCCAAGTCAAATAAAACCAAAGCAGGCATAGAGTTCACTAAAAACGTACCTAATCACAGGTACAACAGATAAGCATACAACAGATATAGTAAATGAGATAAAGGACAGAAACATACCCGCGACCACGTCCGGTGCTGCCTTGGCCTCCTCGGCCGTAAGCTGAAAGGCGCGCCCCTGAGCCTTCGGGGGCTCTGCCATACCCTGCCTCCCATTGGTAATCCTCAATTTAGCCGGAGCTGGAGCCTGTGCCGGCCTGGCTGCAAGCTGTGGACAGTTGGCCTTCATGTGACGAACCTGATGACAGTGGTAGTAGATCCTCATATTCTGAACTAGGGTCATTAGGCGAAAATCCCTCGCAAAATTCCCCTCCTGGACGCATTTGCGGCATCCACTACCGGACCTACAAACCCCCGCGTGTCCCTTTCTGCACTTGCCACAAGTGCGGCTCTGATGTCCACCTATCCTGGAATCAGCGGTCATAGACCGCTTTGGCGCCGGCTGCGCCTGTGTCGGGGCCCGACCCTGCTCTCTCAGCTGTAACTCAATCTCAAGCTCCCGCCGCCTGGTGGCTTCCTGTAACTCCAGAAGCATATCACAACGCTGAGTCACCACGAATAGTTAAATATCCGTCTTGAGCATGCTCAGATAACGAGTCATCTGAGCTTTCTCAGAAGCAAAATCCGGGCAGAACATCGCCCTCTCAGTGAACAAATGAGTGATCTCCGTCACCGTCTCTCGATCCTGTCTTAACTCCAGAAACTCCTGAGATAACCGCTCCCGCTCGACTCAAGGAATGTAGCGAGCGCGAAACATATCCCTGAACTGCTCCCAAGTAACATCAGCTCTTTGCTCGTCTGAATACGACCCAATCATCAATCTCCACCAGTCCTTTTCCCTGGACCTTAGCAAGTTTAGGGCACATCTGAACTTCTGGTCAGTAGGACACACGCATGTGAAGAAACATCCCTCCACGTCTGACAGCCACATCATGGCTTTGATGGGGTCCTAGGTCCCATCAAAAGTAGGGGGCTTCGTGTTGTCGAAGTCCGAATACTGAAAAGCCTGACCGGCTCCCGCCCCTGCCGCCGATACAGCTGTTGTAGCTGCTGCGACAGCCGCCTCGGTGAGGGCTGCGTAATGATCATCAAAATACTCCACCATAGCACTCTTAATAGACCCGAACATCTCTGGCAACTCGGCCCGGAACAAACCAACAACCTCATCATGCAGATCTCCCGGATCCTGTCATCCATCTCATCTGGCCTCATTTGGCCGATACGGGCGCTGTTGGCTCCCTGTCCGCCCTCTCCTGATCCTAATCCTGATCCTGAACCGGATCCAATCATAAAGCGCCTGGTCATCACCATTCTGAAACATAACACAAAGGTATCAGAGAATCCATATACACAACTGGGAACCAACTCCCTACTAACCCCTAGGGATTGTGATTCACTTGCTACGCGTATGGGTCCTGTGCTTTCAGTAGTACGGGCCCATACTATCTTCCACACCAACCCATATTTGTCCCAAGTATCATCTAAACGCCCCAACAATATACATAATCATAGCGAGCACTCATGCCTCACTCCTAGAGGAAGGCTAAACATCTCGTAGTAGGCAGATTCATCTCAAACAACCAATCCATCCATGAAACTTCCACCAACCCTGCAACCCTTGTGTATGCTAACCATACATAACGCTGGACCCTATAGTCTTTCGAAAACTCGATCCTACTCTAAGCCCACAACCAGAAAAGGAACAGAAAATAAAGCCCACCAAACATTCTTATGCTATAAGATCTTCATTATGTATAGTCATGATGCATACACTAAGAAACTACAGTAATGATGTTAATTTTATATAAGGAAAACCCTAGGCTATAAGGCATCATATAATCAGGCAACTCTATCATGCAATTCCTAAAGATCCCTGGCCTAGTACTAGCATGTTGTTCTATCATATCACATAATCAGATAACTCGTATGGTATTTTCGGGGTCTACTTACTAGCTCTGGCAGATTGTACGCCCTACATCCTCCTTTATTTATCTTGAAAACTATTAAAATTATTTTGAAAATCTTTCCTTGGTTTGAGATTGTAACACCCAAAAATTTCGAACAAATTTTAAACTTTCAAAACATGTCAAGTTCATCAAAACATTACAACTTTGTTTTCAAAATACATTTTTTATCAGAGTATTCCCAGAAACATAAACATAGTCGGAGGAGCGGTACGATCATGCCTTCGCCTTGCCGCGATCACCTGAGGTACCTGAAACAACAAACTGAAAATGTAAGCCCGAGAGCTTGGTGAATTACCCCCAAAATACCAACTCCATACGGATATAACCATATTATATCATATAAACATAGTAGCAAACAATACAACATGCGTAATGAGCCATCAGTCTGACTGGACCGAATCCCGGTCCTCAATCTATTCTGACCGCTCTCCGATCCCTCGGCACGTCTAGACTGCCCTCAATCTATCTGGATCGAATCCTGGTGCTCAATCTAGCCGACTCGCCGAGTCCACGAACGACCTGCCGAATTTAAGGCAATATTTAACTGACTCGCCGAGTTGTTCATCCACTCGTCGAGTTCAAGGCCATCGTCAACGGACTCGCCGAGTTGTTCCTCCAACTCGCCGAGTCCTTGCAGATCTTTATCCATGCAGATGCTTTTTAAGCCATGGCAAGGTTCCAGATTACATATCCAAGCTTCTAGGGCATGTTTATCACGTAAAGTTGCAAACTTTACGTGCATGCAATGCTATAAGACTCTTAAATGGAAAAAACTAAGCTTGCAATGAAGTCTCACACATGAGGGAAGGCTCCTGCTCAGCAAAAATGATGACTTTATGGATCTAGAGGTCAAAGGGAGTTCATATGTGAAGTTACAACTTCAGATCTTATCTTAAACATAGGGAGCCTTTCATACTACCCATCCAAAGGAGGTTAAAAGAGGGATGAGATAAAGGAACAGCTTAATACCTTCCAGAGACTGACAACTGATGAATCTCTTAGCTCCCCATGAGTTCCTGACCTTGATTTCCTTGTTTCCCCAAGTGTTTCCTTCTCCAAAGTTCTTCGTCCAAGCTTGAACACACCAAAGGAACACACACACATGATTTAGGGTTTGAGAGGGACAAGGGGCAGTAAGGGGGAGGCTGGGGGAGGCCAATGATCCTTTAAATAGGGTGCCAAACCCCGAGGTTTAGGGTTTCATCCTCCAGCTCCTAGTCGTCTAGTACCTTATTGGATTCGGCGAGTAGGTCACTTAAACGTGCGACCCAACCCGCTGCTATTCGACGAGTAGGGCAACCAACTCGTCGAGTAGGCCTTGAAAACAAGAAAATTCTTATATAACATCGATACCTGAGAATCGGGGCGTTACATTTAATAAAGTATTCAAGATATAAATGAAGAAAACTTAGAGTATAATCAATTCAAAGACATTTGAAGAACAAGAAGAATGTCTTAAAAGAACTATGACTTGAAGAAATAGTGAAGGTGATGCAAAGAGAATATTTGCTATTCTTGGAGTAAAACTTGAATTTTTCACTTGTCATTAAATGGTGAAACATTTACTCCTTACATAGTGGAGGAGGAACATAGTACAAACCAGATAACACTTTTAGGACTGGATAATAATCAGTGTTTGACAAACTATTATCTAAAAGATACAAGAAAATAAGTTCTATGAATTGTTACATCAAGAATAAGACAAAACGCATTAAATGTGTGAACAAGCTTCGGATCTCGGAATTGCTTGATGTCGAACTCCATCATCAATCTCATAACTTTATCACATCTCGGACTCATCAGACATTGAAACTTGATTACTTGATATTGATAGGGGTTCACTTTTCACGATTCAACAAACTCCCCCTAAGCGAACTTAGCAATCATGTCAGCTTAAATGGCTTCTTCATTAATAAACATGTCAGCTCTGTAGAGCCAATTTTAGACTTCTAGGTACCATTGTAGTTAGATGATAAATTTATTCTTCACGTGCTCCGGAGCATCTGACTTGGCTGCATTGGAGATGAACTTTTAGAGGATCTTGGTGGGTACGAGGTGCTTTTCAAGGACTCAAAAGAAATCCTTTTTAATTGTGTTCTTTTGCAAGTAGATATATTCGAGCACTGATTCCTCAATGGGCCCTTCTGCCAGAATTTCTGCTTTTGGCAGCATGTAGTCGATCTTAGCCAAAAGTTATCCAATTCCGAATAGAAGTGCAAGCTCTACATCACATCGCCAAAACTCATCAACATAATCTTTGTTGAAGTTCATTGCGACACTGTAAGCAGCGATGCTCATTTGATCATTCTGGTGAATTCTGAAGTGGGCAGCAATCATGAGAATGTGATTTGAATTAATGGATGGAAAGTGTGTGTCCATGATGGTGACAGTTGGTGTATTGTGCCCGATTAATGTAGTACTTGTATATCATGCAGTTCATGTCATACTTTCTCTGAACCTTTCGTCCACACCCAACAATTTTTGAGATTCTCTTCTGAGACCACACTTCTTTTTGAGGTTATGTCTTTACATAGTAGAATGTATTTAATCTGTCTTTCTTTCTTTCTCTCTCTCTCTCTCTCTCTCTCTCTCTCTCTCTCTTTCTCTCTCGCTCACTCTCGCTCTCTCTCTCTCTTACTCGGTTTTAATGATTTTTTGAGGATCATCATCTGGATGGAGTGGAAAAAACTTGACATAATACCTTCCGAAGTTCGATAATGGGAGATCCATTTGGTCTGCATCTTACATGGGTGGATCATAATACATGAATGACACAATGTCTAGACCATGGATTAGGGTTGTCTTTTAGATCTTAGATCTGAATTTTCTCTTCAAGGGCTTGATCGATTTAGGCGTGTGACCATCCTATGGACTTGTTGGAAGTCCATTCAGTGTTGTGAGGTTCTGAGACAAGATTTTTCCCTTTATCTTGATGTTGCTTGTTCAAGTTAGAAATGACTTTTTGAATGTTTTCGGTGATAGTGAACTCTGGTGGAGGTGGAATTAGAGGCTCTTCTAGGATGTCATTAGGTTTCCGAAGAGGAGAACCTTCATCAATGGGAACTATTCTTGGAGAGGGGATAAGAGGATGCATAGAATGGGTAGCTCGAAATGCGTCGATTGTGAGCTTAGTCTTTACTTTGGCCATTTCGCAACTTCGTTGAAGAACTTCTGCTAACGATGATGGCCAATTGACAGCAGACCATATCCTTTTCTCTTCCTTTGAAAGAACCTTGTTCATAAACTTTCTTGGAGCTTGAACTCCAATCACAACATTGGTGATGTACTCAACTTCATCTTCATCATCATCGTTATCATCATATTTGGATGGAGGGTCTATGGACACAAACTAAATGTCATCGTCGTCAGATTCATCTCAGAGACTGAACTCTAAGGTAGGATTCCATGAAATGATATGACCTTTTCTGCTTAGTCCTTCTCCCCCTCTTGCATCGGATGGCCCGACATCCAAGGCAAGTCTGGTTGTTTGTTTGACTCCGGACAGCCTTTCGAATACCTTTTGGAATCTTATGTTAATTTTCTTTGAAAGGGCATCATAGTCATCGGTTGTGGGAGATTGGGCCTCTAAGTGATCAAATAATGAACCGAGGATAGAGAGCATCTCATCGAACTTGTTATTCATAACATCGACTATGTTCCAACAAGCTTGGAGGAGTTTAATGAGGACCTACTGCATTATGAGATTCAGTTCATCCTTCTTTCTAATTTCCTTCTCCAACCTTTAAATCTGCTTCTCATGTCTGACATGCGTTTGCTTAATCAGCTCATTTGTGGCACTAATCATGTCATCATGGATTTTGAGCATAGTAGAGGTGATGTCGATATGGTGATCCAGACTGAAGTTATATTTTTGCTCAATTTCTTCTAAAGTATGCTTGAAACATAGGGATATGAGTTAATCGAGTTGTTTTAGCGTTTCTACATATGAGGGTCCAGGTTGCTTCACTTTGAACAAGGACTTGAGAATAGTATCAAGCTTGGTATCAAGACTGGAGACCTTGGTAATAATCTTGGAATCTAGCTTCACCACAGATTGGTTAAGTGAATACACCTTAGAGACAGTTGCATCAATGCTGTCTCGGAGTTCCAACAAGGCGAATGGATCAACAATATTTTCGTTTGATGATCCAGTGTCCGAGATGAAACTCCCAGACTTGTCTTTATCACCACCTTGGTTGACTGGAGGTTCGGAAGGAGCACGATTGTTCTCTGTTTGATTTTCTTTGAGCGGGGTTGTTTCTATTTCACCTCCACATGTTACCTGGACCTTGTTATCTATCTGATTTTCTTCATCAACATACTCCGATAAAGATGACGTTAGTCCAAAATCATAGACGTGTCTTTATGATGTGGGATTTTGCAGAGAGTGAAATGAAGAGAAGAGCAAAGGAGTGACAATGGATGGATTGCCATTATCAAACATGAACTCCATGGAATGTTCTTTGTCTGAGTGAGGGTGAAAAGCATCATGATAAGAAGATTTCGGAGGATTATCCGAGCTTATTGTAGTGAAAGGAGCTTCTCCTGATGCAAAATTGTGATCTGTAACTTCGTAAGTTAGAGCAACAAATGGGTAGTTACTCTAGATGGCTCGATTCCTCATTGAAATAAAAGTTGATTCAACCTGTGAACGAGTGAGCATTAGATGTCTCGTGTGAGCCCTCTTGACAAAATCTATCCAATATTCATCATTAGAACCTGGTCGTCCTCTACCTTAGCCACGTATCAAACCAATTGTGGCTTTTAAAGTTTGAGGGACAACCCCAACTTTAGAGATCTTAGGATTCGAGGCAAGGGCCTCAGATTGTTCAAGTGTAGAAGAAGGAGGGATATTTGAGATGACTCGTGAGTGTGTTCCAAAGGGTGCAAGGAACTCTTTTCAACACCGTCATCACTTTTTTGGGAAGGTGAGAGTGGATCAAGTGGTGACTCCCCGTGCGTGTGTGCATGTGGTATTGAAGCTCTAAAGGATACTCTATGAGAGTGACCTGGTGGGGTAAGCGGATGACCAGAGTTAGTTAGAATGTTATTAAGTGATTCCTATTGAGAAGAAGCACTAACTTTGGCTCTCTTTTTGGTTTTTGGTTTGGTGGGAAATGTGTTACGCTTAGCTGCCTTCTTTTTCTTGCCACCAATCGAGATGGGTTTAACCACATCCGAGGGCTGTGCAATAGAGACTGGGGAAGACAGTGGTACGTTATACATAGTCGAAGTCTCTATGTGATATTTCAAAAAGGGAGATTCAGATGGGAGAGTGGCTAACATATGTTGATGCAGTCTATGTGTGGGTCTGAAAGATGATTGGTTCAGAAGCCTGTAAGTATTTAAGCTTTAAAGGAGAGATATATCTCTTTTGGTTCTGTGTTGATCGAAATTGGCTCTTGTCTCTCTTGGTAGAGTTGCTGAGGTGTAAGAGCCGAGAACCTCAGACTAGAAATTTCTTGAGGCTTTCTCTTCGTGGTAAACTTCTAAAAGTCTTGCTAGAGGACCTCAGTCAAATCAATTGCATTCGTCTTCCCTGAGTAGACACTGTAGACCACATAGAGCCAATCTTTGCTCATAGTATCTGTGCCACCATGCTTTCCAGAAAGACCTCGAAGAATAAGGTGCATAAAGATAGTCCAAAGACCTGGGACAACTGATTACTTGAACTTCTTGGCCTTGAATTCTTTTGTGTACCCGATTTCATTAAGAAACGTCTGGAACTCTTCAGTTGTTGGTTGTTGCACTGTGAAACCCTAGGGTTTTTCTGGTATTCCAATCTCCTTGAGAAAGGTTCGTTTTGACATAGGAACAATGCGATTGCCCGTGATTTTAGTTTCCAATACTCCATCTTGCATCCTGATCCTTTCGAAAGCAGTATATAAGGGACTCGAAGAGGGATTTGGGGTATTTGTATGCAGAATGGCAATGGGATGAAGACATGTCAACTCAATCATTACTCTTATGGATTCTCCGTAATCCATGGTATCAAGAGAGAAAAGTTGAGTGGTTTCATGAAGAGTGGATTCAGTTGAAGAAAATGAAGCTGAGCCTTTGGAGGATTTCTTCTTTGGGGCAATTTTTTGAATTTTAGGGGCATTTTGGGATGAGGCCATTGGGAGAATAAGGAGAAGAAGATGATAAGAGCGTAAAAGAGGAACATATGGATTTGAAAACCCTTATATATTTTAGAAAATAGGGTCGGGTTGTGAAAAAGTGTAATGATTATACCCTATTTGCAAATGGATCGCATTAAATGTGTTGCCAAAATTAGAATTGTTTGACCTACAAGGACGAAAGATGATATGGCAATACATACAAAATTGATAACCATCGTTTCAGTTGAAAAGATGTGTACTTTATCGAGACATGTATAAAAAGCGTGATTATTTAGGATTAAAGGATAACCATTAAAAAATAACCGTTAAGTCATTTAAGAAAACGTTTCGGAAAAAAATGTTAATCGAAAACCTTAGAACTTCTTTTGAAACTAGTGATCTCGGAACAAGGAAGTTCCAAGATAGATTGTCATAAGATGCTTCGAGGAGAAAATGAGAACACGTGTACATGATATAGAGTTCGACATTGCAAAGACTCAGATTAAATATCAGAGGTAAATGTAAGAAGATCTTCGAGGACTTTTTTAAATAGATTTTGAGATTCTGAGACGAGAAGAGTCAGAGCTCGGATAGAAGTAAGAGGTGAATACACAATACCGTTTCAGAGTTGAATTCCGAGGTGAGCTTCATAACACACCTTTGAGATAGATTTCAAGGAGAGATCAAATCAAAATACCAATGTAACTATATTGGTCATATGAATATCAAAAATGAGGTGAGTTGTACAACTTGAAACTAGAAGAAGAGGTTAGACAAAAAGACAAGTAAAATGATCCTAATTATTCCGAGAGGAAATGATTTTGAGGTGAAACAGATTTAGACTTCGAAATGATTTCACTTTTTGGTGTTACCATCAGAGAGTGCAAGCTTCTTGGAAGAATTGAGAATCATGTAACATGATACCCATTTAGTTCAGAAACCTATTGAATTTGTTTTCATCTAATGCCTTAGTAAAGACATCAGCAGTTTGATCGTCAGATGGAACAAAAATAAGTTCAATGTTTCCTTTTAAGAGATGATCTTTAATTAAATGGTACCAAATATCAACATGCTTCATCAATGAGTGCTGAATTGGATTGTAAGAAATCCCAATGGCACTTTGAGAATCATAATAGATTAGAATCTGTTTAAACCGATAAGCATAGTCTAGAAGTTGTGATTTCATCCAAAGAACTTGAGAAGTGCAACTAGCAGCAACAATGTATTCGGCTTTGGCTGTTGAAAGAGAAATGCAATTTTATTTCTTAGATGACTAGGTAACCAATCTTCCACCCAAAAATTGACATCCACCAGAGGTGCTTTTTCTGTCCAATTGAAGACCACCATAGTTTGAATTGGAATATGAGTGAATAAGGAAACTCTCATTTGCTAGATACCATATTCCGAGACACTGTGTACCTTTAATGTATTAGAATATTTGCTTAACCACCAAGGGATGAGACATCTTTGGATTGACCTGAAATCTGGCAAACAAAAATGTATAGAACATGATGTCGGGAAGACTTATTGTTTGGTAGAGTAGCGATCCAATCATTCTCCTATATTTCTTTTCATCAACACAAACACCTGATGGGTCCGAGAAGATCATGTGTCCAAAACCCATAGGAACCTTTTGTAGAGGCACGGGTTTCCATTGAATATTTCTTGAGAAGTTAGAAAATGTATTTTTCTCGGTGAATAAAGTCTCCTCTGTTGGTTTGCTTTACTTTGAGACCGAGGAAGAAAATTTGTTCATAATTCATGCTCATTTGGAAACGACCAACCATTAACTAGATAAAATCAGTAACCATTGATGAATCAGTGGATTAATAAATGATATCGTTAACGTATATTTGGACTAACAAGAGATGTTTTCCATTTGATCTTCAGAATAGGGTTGAATCGAGAATTCCTTTTTGAAAACCGTAAAGCTTGAGAAAGTCAGTAAGAGTCTCGTACCAGGCGCGGGGAACTTGCTTGAGGCCATAAATAGCTTTTTGGAGTTTGTAGCAATATTTCGGATAAGAAAGATTGACTAAACTGGGGGGGGTGGTTGTTGGAGATACACTTTGGTATCTAGTTCACCATTAAGAAAATAACTTTTAACGTCCATTTGGTAAAGTTTGAAGCCTTTATGAGCTGGAAAAGCAAGAAAGATTATGATGCCTTCAAGATGTGTAGTAGGAGCAAAGGTCTTCTCATAATCAAGTCCTTCGATCTGAGTGAATCCTTTCTCTACCAATTTTTCTTTGTTATGGATGATAACGCCAACCTCGTCTAGCTTGTTTCGGAAAACCCATCTTGTACCAAAAATAGGGTGATCTTGAGGAGGACAGACAAGTTTCCATACTTCATTTCAATCGAATTCTGCTAATTCTTCTTGCATTGTTGAGAAATGATATTCGTTTTGGATGTTAGTAGCGGAGCGACTTTGAACACCAGCGTTGAGATTTCCTATAACTTGGTTTGGAGGATGATCCCTTATCCAGATATGTAATCTCGAAAGCTCTTATGCAGCGGATGATCTGACATCAACAATGGGATTTAGTTACTCCCCCTGAACTGATTGAGTTTGAGGATGATAGTTCCCCTGAACTTCTGAATCAGAGATATCTATGTTGTGTTCGTTGGGAAAGTCAAAGAAGTTGGCATCGCCTTTGTTGTTGTTCGGAAAAGGATCACATTCGGTGAATTGATATGCTGCATCTTGAAATCCTTCAACATTTAATTCAAGAGAAGGAAGAACATTCTCCCCCTCAACCTGAGAAGGTTGAATTGGATCGAAATCAAAAGGAGGAAAAGTGGGAGCCGGACCAGAAACATTTTGGGAGATTGGAGCTGTAATTGAGGAGGACGGTCTTGATCGAGATTTCAAATTAAGAGCTATTTGTAATAGTCCAAAAAGGGTTTCAAAGTCAAATTCATGAATAATTTGAGGATTCGGACATCCTGGAAATTAAGCATTGGACTCTATGATGTGTGTTGTGACATGGGATGGGCTAGAAATGCGAACATAGTTGTCGTCGAAGGTGTCATCAAAATTTTCTTCAAGAAGACGAGTTCGCCGATTCAGAACTCATAGAGCTTTTGATTTTGCAGAGTATCCTAGGAATATTTCTTCATTAAGTTTGAGTTGAAACTTTGTGAGTTGATCACGACTGTTTTTGATAAATCACCTACAGCTAAAGACATGTAGGAATGAGATATTCGGCTTATGACCATTCAAGGCTTCATACGGTGTCATGTTTAGGCATTGATTGATCATGCTTCGATTTTGAGTAAAGAAGGCAGAGGACTCGACATCAACCCTGAGATAAAGTGGAAGATTTGCAAAGTTGAGCATCGATCGAGCAGCTTCATTGAGAGTTCTGTTTCTTCTTTGAAACTCACTATTTTGTTAAGGAGTGTAGGGAGCAGAGAAGTTGTGGTCAACACCTTTGATGGGGAGGAATTTTTCAATGGTGACATTGGTGAATTCCAAGCCATTATCACTTTGGATTCGCCTCATAGGCAGTTTTATGAGAACTTCAACTCGTTTGATAATTTTGATATGTTTCGAGGTTGTCTCAGATTTCAGCCTAAGGAAGAAGACCTAAGTGAACCTTGTAAAATCATCAACAATCAAAAGAATGTACATTTTGTGATGTAGACTTTCTACAATGGAAGGTCCACAAATATCAATGTGCAGAAGTTCCAATGGTTCCGAAGTTGATTTTTCGATAATAATAGGATGACCTTTCTTTGATTGTTTCCCACATTCAAACGCAACACACAAGTGATCATTTTCAAACTTGAAGAGTGGAAAATGTCTAACCATTTTACTAAAAACAAGATCATTCATATATTGGAAGTTTAATTGAGCAATCCTTCGATGTCATAACCAACTGACGTCTGGAACGACTTTTGAGAGTAGAAAGAGTTGCAGCTTGTCGATGATCATGTTGATGTCTAGAGGATATATTATCTTTTTGCATTTCGATTTGATGAGACATTCTTACTGGTCTTCTTTCTTGACGTAGATATGCTTTTCGTAGAACTTAACTCTTTAGTTAGAGTCGGTGACTTGAGCCACACTTATCAAATTGTGCTTTAGGTCAGCTATGTACGCCACATTTGAGTTGGAGAAATTGTCATTGGTGAGGATGCTATAACCTCGGACCTGAGGTGTTGGAATTGTTTCCATACGTCACATAGCCATCATTTGATGAGAGTTTGAGATCGCACAGAAAGTCTTTCTGCCCCGTCATGTGCATGGAACAAACACTATCAATATACCACATTTTATCTTGTTCTGAAGCACAGAGTGCCGGTAAAATTAGTGCATTTTGGATTTTTTAGGCTCCGAGTTAGGTTTTAGGACTTTGGCATGGGATTTGGACTTGTTTTTTTTGACTTTTGAGCAACGGATATCTCAGAGGGCTTATTCCGAGATTCTCTTGAAAAGAAGGAGAAAACCATGATCTTTTCATTGATCCAGAAATCATATTCATTGATAGGTTGTTTAGGAACAACGTTTCTCGGACATGCATTTTTGGGAGTTGCAGAAATTACAGTGTCACTTGAAGTAACAATGTCTTTTTCAACACTTTTTACTTTCCACACAAATTTGTTCTTTAAATTAGTCGAAAAATTTTGAGTAGCAATGTTCTTAAAAACTTGCTCTTTGTTTTCTACTTTTGATGGCAGATTTGGTTTTAAAAGCTCTTGTGGTTTGAAAATCGTACCATCAGATTTAGCAGTGAAAATAGAGTAAATTGTCCGAGAGTCAATTCTGGTGGAATGAGTATCAACAATAGTCTTTTTTTTAACGTGACTGACAACCTTGTTTTGAGCTACCGAACTAGGAGGATTGGAAGGCCTCTTAAGAATCTATTAAGTCATTCTAATGCAACTTTCCCATTTTTCCCTCCACTAACACAATTATGGTACATTTGGACATTTTCCTCATGAATTGCATAATTATATATCTAAACATAATAAGTTCTTATTCTTACAAATATTATGGCATGTTCATATATAATTTTCACATAATTTTGATCGTTTACACATACTTAGTAACAACTTGATTTATTTCCTATTTAAACTAGCACAAGACTATTCAATATTTCTATTAGCATAAACTAGTTCTATTAGTTACAATAATATCCACTAACATTCTAAACTAACATTATTGTTAGGGAAAACATCCAATACTTGTCAAGACCCAAAACAAATCTGATGCCACATGCCAAGTTCTGATGACCCTTGTTAGGAAGTAATGCGGATAACAAGCAAAACTATAAGCACACAAAGACACAGTATTTACGTGTTTCGGTCAAGGTGACAACCCTAATGGACCAAGCCCATTGGCCCATAGGCCCTTGAAAGGTAACAACCCATCATATTCTGTCATGCAACATTTTTAGAACATTCTTCCATGTCATACAACCCATGACCATCAGCTATACACATGATGGAACACCTTGAGCCATAGTGGAGTACCATGATGTACAAGTGGCGCATCATTAACACTAATGGCCTAATATCCATCATGGTGGCACAACATGGTGTAATCCTTTAGCAATACCAACTTTTGAGCCTCCCTGAATGATCATGAGCATCATAGAGGACTTCATAGCACACTTGGCTCATCAAGGACCAAGATGGCCCAACTTGCACCATGTTGGAGCAACAAATATATTCACGGCACAATAGGCTTCAACTGTGGCACAAGAACATCAATATTGGAGCAAAAACACCATGTTGGCACAACAGGAACATACATGGCACAACAAGGCCATGCATGGCATAAGAGAATAGTCCATGGCTCAATATGAGTATCGGACAACGCAAGAGGAACCCCTCATGGCGTAATTAAGAGCATAATGACACAAGAAGGAATGCCCTTGGCAAAACAACATCCTTCTTAACCTATCCCTTCAACATATGTTGCAACAACGTTCCCTTGTTGCTCCATCTCACTTTCAAGTGCTCCAAACCTCTTCCAGGTACTTCGAACCCCTTTCTATACGATCCATTCGTTTGGCACTTGGTATGTGATGGTTTTAGGTAAAACAAATAAACTTGAAAGCAATTCCTAAGTTCACATGCAACCTAATTTGGATCTATGTTTTAACTATTGAACATATAACTTTGAATTTCAAAACAAGAACCCTAGAGGAGGAGGCTAATATCGAAATTAACAAACTAGGGTTAGGAGTTACATACCTTTCAATTGTTATAGTAAACAATTGACAATTACCTTGATCTTGATCTTGATCTTCTTGGAAGCTTAGCACCACAAGTGTAATGCCTCTAATGGAATCACACCCAAACTAGCAAGAAGGAAAGTAGAAGGAGAGAGAGGGAGGGAGTATGAAATTTCGGCCTAGGGTTTCTTCAAAAGAAGGAGTTACCAAAATGTGAACCAGGAGGCTCCTTATATCGTTGAGGGATCTAGGGTTTAGAAAAAACCCTAATGCTCCTTGCTTAGGGCCTAAGCAAACCCAAAGGCCTTATCTAAGCCCCCATGGACGAAATCATTAGGGTATCCCCAATAGATTTCGTCCACCCTCTTCCAAGGGGGTTCTAGAGCCTTCCACTCAATTGGTGTCACACCCCAAAACCAAGAACGGTGGAAACGTTCAGGAGTGGAGGACGTCATGTACAGTATCACAACAATGTAAAGTAGTAAACAAGCAACAACATCATTCATTGCATTAAAAGTAAATATTTAATACATGTGTGTTCTTTAATAGTAATAAGACACCAAAATATGTAATCAAAATAAATGACGAGTCTTGTCTGTGCTCCGTCTTCTTAAAACCTGGCTATTATACCTGTCTACTGGTGACCTGAGAATACAAGTTATTTTGAAAGCGAGTATCAGCATAAAGCTGGTGAATTCATAAGTGTTTAAGTGTCGTTGCCTTGTTTTGGTAAGCTGTTATGAATGCCATGAAAATCTTTTATGAAACATTTGGTATAAGTATGAAAACCCTAGAAAATCCCATATTTCCTAATAGTATATGAGTAGTCTTCTATCATGAACCAAATGTTTTGCTATAGCAAAGATAGTTTTCCCTCTTTTTGACTACTACTAACAATATTAAGTCTAACTCATCGTTTATGTGAATGTATCACAAAATAAAGTAATAGGAAAAATATGGCCATGTAAGTGTTATCCGTTTGTATTAGGATCAACTCGACATCGCGACTGGCGAAATGTATAACCTTGAACATCCGTAGATTGTTCATTTTCCTATGTATAACCTTGAACATCCGTAGATTGTTCATTACCTCTGTTGCTAACAGGTGGGTTCCGGAATGGTTAGTCCCGTCTAGTTATCCTTTTCTACTAGGATAGGCAGAACAATTTACAAATATGTACTTGTAACTCATCATATTGAATCTAGGTACAAGTATCCATGTAAGTTTATACAAATAAATGTATATATTTCAATGTATTCATGTAAGTGTATCGATGTAGACGTATTCATGTAACATGTAATGTATAGTATAGACTCATAAATGAACTGACTCTGGTGTAATTCCTTGTAATAGGAATAAGGTTTTGTATCTCCTAACTATCCCTATCATAGTTAACTAGAAGGTAATTGATTGTTCAAGCAGGTTTATACACCCTTGCTACACACGAGTGTGGGAAACTGAATGAAGGATGAAAGCTATCATATCAATACATATATAAGAAACTAAGTGTATAGATATAGTTTTGATCAAGAAGATAAAAATGGTTATGTAAGACATCTTAGGTGGCGTTTTTTCACAGAATATTTTTTAAAGGAATGGAATCTGTCAAAAGAATTGGAATTTGAAGGAATTGGAATCTGAATGTACTAGAAGCTGAAATGCGTTTGGAGGACAAGGAATGGAATCTGTTTTCTGTTTGGTTTGCTGATTTTAAAATGGAATTAGAAAATAAAATTTATAATATGACGACAATAAATGTACATAGCATGTAAAGAAAATTGTTCATACTTCACACAAAGAAACTAGAGATGTAGTAAGCAACACAAATGTTAAAAAATTATGCTATTTTCTATCAGACAAAGATGAATCACATATTACAAATATATAAAAAAAAATGGTTGAACATAGTTCATTGTAGAAATATTGAACATGAGATGTTTACCTATAAACGAAGATGATAGATACACCAAATCAGTAGAAGAATGACGAGCTAGAGATGAAATACGACAGTACAATGGCTGTGATTGATAGATGATTTTTTTTTACAAATACCGATTGGAGAAAAATATAATCGATAGAAGAAGGTAATCGTAGAAAAGATATGAAAAATCACATAGAGAACCGCATATATATGGGAGGAGAATTGTGTAATTAAAAAAAAAAAGATAAGCTAACAGAATGTGGATTCCTTATAAACAGGGAATGAATGAGAAATCTTTTATACACGGAATTAAAAAATAATTATGGAAATCATATTCCATTCCTTCTGTAAGCCAAACACGTTTTGTATTGGATTTTAGTTTCCAATTCCTTAGGAATCAAACGAAACAAACGACCCTTTAGAGTTTTGAACAATAATTAACAATGACTTGATGTCATTTTAATAAACATTTCAAACGTAATACATTTGATAACAAGGTATTTTTAAGATAGAAAACCATTTCATGCATCACATTTTGAAGTATGTGAAATCTGTTGGATGAAAACACAGTTATAAATCACATATGATTGATTCATTAACATGTTGTTTTCTACTTGTATCCCCCCCCATTAAAGCATTTAAAATCATTTAAAACATTAATTAAGGGGTATGAACTCATCTGTAGATGGTGGTTTGAATGAATTGAATGGTGTAGGATTGCTAAGTGTCAAGTGAAAACTTGTACACACCCAAAGATCCTAGTTAACATATAATCACACATATATGCACCCAATTAGTCTTAAACTACTAATTGAAAATTTTAAGACATCCTAGAACATGATAAACACTTTATATAAGTGTAATAAGCCCTAAGGATTGCATCCAAGTTGTTGTAGGACAAGGCTAGTGGGTTTAGGGTTCCAAAGGACCCCATTCTTGAGTTTACTCTCCAATACCATAACAACAGGGAGTTTACGGTCGTAAACCCTTGAGTTTAATGTCGTAAGCTCCTAATCCTTAGTTTATTTGGTGCTTTGAAGTCTTACATGTCCCTTAGAAGTATTGCTACTTGATGGCTTAGTCCTTGGAAGAGATTAGGGCACCTTTCAACTCCTTTGAGGAGTTCACGACCCTGGGACCAATTCCCTTAGAGATTATGGCCGTAATATCTCATGGGTATGGTGTTTTTGGTGATTTTAAGTCCCTAACTTAACTAGGAATGCATCTAGGCTAGTGTCCAAGGCTTATGGAGAGTTTAAATCACACTTTGGCCCTTTGGTTTGGAGTTCACGGTCCAAGAACTCCTTGGGCCATGAACACCTTACTCTTGGTGTTCTTGGGGTGTTTTCTAGTCCTACATACATTAGGATACGAGTCTAGGCCAGTTTCATTGCAAGAGGAAGGGACTAGGGCATCATTTGGCCCTTAAAGAAGGGTTTACGGTCCAAGATGTTCTTCGGTCGTAAACTCTTGGATCTTGTGAGTTTCTTATGATTTCTTGGTTATTAGACACATATCAAGCCCTATAATACACTTAGATAGAAGTACTCACGATTTGGGACGAAAGGCCGAAGATCCGTGAGAGAGAATTTGGCTTTTCTCTAGTTGGAAATGGAACAAATGAATAAATATGGCTAAGGACAATATATATACCCCTGGGGTTTTTGGCAGAAAATATTTTATTCAGGCAGTAAACTCTAATATCATAGAGTTTTGGAATAACAAAGTTGCACAAAACCCTAGTGCATCCTCTCTCCTGATATCCCTTTAAGTGTAAATCCTGAAATACAAAACTTATACTAAAAGTCTGAAATTTTACTGCAACTGTTCTAACTTCTATTGACTTGATATTGTTTATATAGAATACAAATTTTGGGTTGTCACAATTGGAATGGCACAGAAAAGGAGTATGTCATCCATGATAGGCTGTAAACCTCAAGTCGTGTGCTAGTGATGATTGATAAGGTTTATTCTTGATTTGTTCTTGAAATCCTTTTCAAGATCATTAAAACTCCCACTGACCTCTTGACATATATGATTCTCTTGTCAGGAAACTTTCCTAGACAAAACAAATATTCAAGAGTTAGTGTAGTTCTTATCAAGACAAAACACTTCACAAAATTTGTCCTAGATGGTCTTTATCTTATCCAAGACATCACAACTTACCAATTTCAAATGTGCAAGAATAAGAAAACTTTTCAAAATTCCACATGTGATGAGTGTTATAAACCTTCTCGAGACTTGTCACTCAATTCACAATCTTAGAGTATAACTCTAAGACTTGATGTTGGAACAAAGTATGATTGACTTCTTGATTTTAACCATTTCCACAATTCTCGATTCCTCTTCTTAGACATGCAAATGCACTAAGACTCACTTAGAGGATCAATTGAGATACGGTTCCTTATCATTAAGACTTATCATAAAACACAATAAAAGGTACTCTCCCTTCTTCTTAGAACAGAGAAAGTTTTATCTTTCTGCCTACCTGATTCTTCTTATTCGTTCTGCTATTGATTGAAACTCTTTCGATCAACTCAGAATTATACTTTATCTTATAAGTATAACCATATGTACTACACTTTAATAAATCATGATGAATATCTTTATCACTCTTGTGGTGGACTTGATCAACGCACAACCTAGTGTACTTGATCTCCTAGTCCTTCTCTTCACACTTTGCCAAAGAATTAGTCTAATTTCCAAGTATGAAGTTTCTCATTCATCATGCAACCTAGTTGTATGACTTCAAGTTTCTGTCCAATTGAAACTTGGGCGATGAGAATCTTTCCTTATTTGGCAAATTCTCGACATTTCCACAAATAACATAATTAAGAATCAAATCCATTCATTGTAGTAATACACAAACATCAATTTTTCACAACGATTTCATTGCAAGGATATATATATATATATATATATATATATATATATATATAATTATTCAAACCAAAATTTCTTTTATTCATAAAAGCAGCGGAAAACGTGTTCTTACAATGCAAAATCAACTGAAAAACTATGTATTTATTCCTAAAAAATCTATCATAACTTTCTAAGCTCAAAATCTGATCTTCGAATCCATGCGACGGTGATCCATTTCTTCGTGATCAGACTCATCTTGCTTTTTCATCAAACTTCCTCTCTTTTCTCTGATCCTGCAAAACATTCAAATGTAATCTTATTACATTATGTATTAAGAATCAATGAATACGAACTTAATGGAGTTAGATAGTGGATTTTACCTGAAGCAGAGCCATATTCCTTGACTCTCCCATCTCTTGGACTCTTCAGGTTCTCAGGGCAGATTTGTATCCAACGCCCCTTCTCTTGGCAACAAAAACAGGTGGGTTCTTTTGGAATGTCTTTGAAAGCATGGTTGGTTGATTCACCAAACAAATATGCTCCAATGCTTTGGCAAATCATTTCTGATTCAACAGCAATAAGCATGTAAGTTAGGTCAATGAGGGTGGCGTCAAGATCCATCATATAATACTCTCTTTTAACCTTATTATACGATTCAGGGAGTGACTGAAGAACCCAGTCCACAAGGTCGCACCTAACATTATCAACCTATCGATGTGTGATTTCATCCCTAGGATGTGAGCACATATGGGTTTACCATATTCATGTTTCATTGCCAATAGGGCTTTAGTGATATTGAACTTTTCAATCCTTCGGTCTTGTGGGTTTGGGAGAACAACAGGAGGAGGTGGAGGAAGTGGAATCAAGTTAGTCCACATGGCAGGGATTGATCTTTCACCTTCATAATGGAACAAACTTTGAGCAGGAATACCTTTTCCTTTAGATTCGGGAAGACCACGGTTAGATTTAGACATCTACAAAAAATGGAAGAAAATTCAAGTTAGTTGATAAGAATCCTTGATGTAACACCCAAATGAAACATCGAGGCTAGGATCCAACACAACATTCCTCAAATTGGAAGAGGGATGCTGTAATCCAATTTGCAGAATATTTGAAGGTAGGTAAATGATGATTTACCAATTTCCACCATGAAAAACGAAAAAGAAGGTTAAGTTTTAAATGTATTGGAAACTCCTAGTCCTTTTGAGATACATTGAAACTATTCAATGGGATGTTTTAATCTTAGATTATGCTCTTCTATTTGTGACTGGGATGCCGAGGATCACAAACAAGATGTGAATAACCATGCAAATGTGCTTGGTAAACTCATTGTCTTTATCATTAACTATTGATGTGCCGGTAAACCACACACGCTCCATCAAAATGACAATTGTGAGATACCCATTACTACTCTTTATTAGTGCCTTTTAGTGTGCCGGTAAACCACACACGCTCCACTAACGACTAATAAAGCATAATGTGCAATTTTATGGATTAGCATACTTTTCACATTTTTCCTAAAGTAACTAGAGTTGGGATTTTGTAAAATAATGTTCTAGTACTTTCTTTAATAGCATTATACTTTTAATGAGAAGTAGTTGTCCTATCAAATCCGTTCTGCTAACGACCCTCCACTAATCAAGGAAGCGGTGGGTGAGAGTGGACACCCATTCAACTACCATTTTATAGGCAGTTTCCTTATACCCCCCTTATAAACTAGCTTCATGAATAAGGCATACTAGCGATTTGACTGTACATATTCTTATACATATATAATATTTAACTTTTAATTATAATATATATAAGGTGTGTTTTAAACTTTTTAAAACTTTAAGGTTTATATATAAATTTCAAAAATTAAGACATTAATTTTAAATTTAAAATAAACCAAATAACTAGATTTAATATTTATCTATTAATTAACTTTTAATTAATTAATTAAATCTTGTAAGGATTATCAAATTAAATTAAACAATTAATTTAATCCTAATCCATATCCCTCCTAGATTTCGAAAATATGGGGATAGGATAATTTCCTTATTTTTCTCAACCAAATAACTAGATTTAATATTTATCTATTAATTAACTTTTAATTAATTAATTAAATCTTGTAAGGATTATCTAATTAAATTAAACAATTAATTTAATCCTAATCCATATCCCTTCTAGATTTCGAAAATATGGGGATAGGATAATATCCTTATTTTTCTCAATTATCCAATAAGGCAACCATTATCCAAAACAAAGAAACCCTAAAAAGGGGAGCATATTTCGAAATTTCAAGGGGAGGAGGCTAGGATTTTCAAAACCCTAACCCGAAATTCAATTAGGGTTCATGGAGGCTAGGGTTTTCAAAAACCCTTTGAACCAACAACCCTAGAAATCGAAAATTTGGCCTTTTAGGGTTTAATAGCTATAAACCCTAATTTGCAATTCAAGTATTATAACAATTCAATATAAAAAAACAATGGCTCTGATACCACTGATGGTTTTAGGTAAAACAAATAAACTAGAAAACAATTCCTAAGTTCACATGCAACCTACTTTGGATCTATGTTTTAACTATTGAACATATAACTTTGAATTGCAAAACAAGAACCCTAGAGGAGGAGGCTAATATCGAAATTAACAAACTAGGGTTAGGAGTTACATAGCTTTCAACAGTTATAGTAAACAATTGACAATTCCCTTGATCTTGATCTTGATCTACTTGGAAGCTTAGTACCACAAGTGTAATGTCTCTAATGGAATCACACCCAAACTAGCAAGAAGGAAAGTAGAAGGAGAGAGAAGGAGGGAGTATGCAATTTCAGCCTAGGGTTTCTTCAAAAGAAGGAGTTACCAAAATGTGAACCAGCAGGCTCCTTATATAGCTGAGGGATCTAGGGTTTAGAAAAAACCATAATGCTCCTTGCTTAGGGCCTAAGCAAACCCAAAGGCCTTATCTAAGCCCTTATGGACGAAATCATTAGGTTTTCCCTAATAGATTTCGTCCACCCTCTTCCAAGGGGGTTCTAGAGCCTTCCACTCAACTATTAGATAATTGCAAACTAGTCCCTACACTTTATAATTAATTCTTTTAACCCCAAAATTAATTCTAATTAATTTCTGGCTAACAATTAATTAAACATAATGATTTCTTATTAATATATTAATCTTTTAACATATTAATAAATTCATTTATATTAATTTATTAATCTTATAATAAATTAATATCTCTCCTTTCATAATTTCCTTGTCCGGTTGCTAGGTTTGAAGGCAACCCAAAAGAACTGTGTTGCTATCAATTCAAGTACATACCAATTATAGTTATGGGCTTAGACACCTAATCCAACAATATGTTCCTTTGTCACATGATCCATGAATCCCAAGTGCCCAATTGAGTTCCAATTGCTCTAAATGATCCATGAACATTATCCAAATGCTCCATGAACATGATACAAATGCTCGAGTCACTGTTAACAATCTCCACCTTGACTACCCTGAATAAGACCAACTGCCAGTGATCTTCTTATCCCCATATCACTTTCATGCTTGAAGTCTATCAATCCAACCAAGTCTGTATGTTATGCATTTGAACCATACACTAGAAAAACATCAAGAGTTCCCTCCAATTGTCATGAGATCCACTTTACCACTTTTTAATGAGCTTTTCCTCGGTTTCTTCAAACCACCAAAGAAGAACCATCAAGTTTAGACTGATCACAATAGAATGACCGCAAGACTTTCTCAAAGTAATGAGAAATTTATAACCATCCTGCTCTTCTATAACTCCAAATCTACATCCTTGTTATCTTCTTTTCAACTCCTAAATCGTTCATCACAAAATCATTCTCTAGAAGCTTCTTCAAGTTGTCTTTCCGGGCATCAGCAATACCAAACACTTCTTCCCTAGGTTGAACAAGGGATTCCTCATGTCTATGTTGTTCCATTCCACCCTGTTGTCCCTCATTTATCACAAAACTGTATGGGGTTTTTGTTTCAAACTCCACATTCTGCCTAACATCCTGATCATTCCCCACAAGACTTGTACCAACTCCTCTCTAGTTACATATACCATATTCAAAGGTCACATCTTTGATAATAACGAATTTCAGAGTTTTTTCTTCTATACACCATAGACGATGACCTTTCTTTCTGAATGCATATCCTCGAAATACGCATTTCATTTCCCTATGATCCAATTTACCATCATTCACACGAGCATAAGCAGAGTGTCCAAAGATTTGTAAACCAGTGTTCTCAGAGGGTTTCCCAGACTACACCTCTTGAGGGTTCTTACAATCAATTTTATTTGATGGAGATTTATTGGCCAAATAGCAAGCAGTATTGACTGCTTCTTCCCAAAATTGCTCCGATAAATCAGGAGATAATCACATGCACTGAGCATGCTCTGCCAATGTTCGGTTTGTAAGTTACGCCACCATGATTTGATGTGGTGTTCGTTGTACAATGTGATGCCTCATTGTACCTTCTGTTTTGTAGAAGTTGTCAAATGAAGCCTTGTAGAACTCTAGCCCATTTTCTATTCTGAGTGCATAGGTTCTCAGTATGTTTCTCAACCATCTTCTTTCACTCCTTGAACCGCCCAAAAACTTCATCTTCATGTTTTGTCTTCAAAAAATACACCTAGGTCTTCCTTGAGTAATTATCGATAAAATTCACATAGTATTGACATCCACCATGAGACTTCACATGAGAGGGACCCCATAGATCTAAGTGAACACACTCGAGAATCTTTTTGCTTGAGTGTTGAACCGAACTGAACTTCACCCTGATTTGTGTCTCTTAAACACAACATTCACCAGGTTCAGTATTTCCAATTGCATCTCCACCAATCAAACCCTTCTTGCTTACATTCTCCAACTTATGATGCCATAACTTTCTTTCATCATCATACTGATCGAAGGATTAGGATACAATTACCATTCCCCCAACCAGACAGCCATCCATAATATAAATCCCATGAGGATTTAGCCTTCACTTCATAACCACAAGAGCACCCTTAGAGACTCATAACCAATCACTCCCTCCAAAATATTTCAATCCATCATTCGCCAATGTGCCAAGATAAATAAAATTCTTTCAAAGTTCCAGGACGAACAAACAATCCAGTTTCCTGACCATACTATTATGCTTCTTCATCTGGCCCCTTTCTACTGCCCTTGATATTACTCACCCAATCATCACCCATCTTGACTGTGCCATTCCACTCTTTGAAGGATTCGAACCAGTCGCGTTTACATGTCATATGATAGGATGCTCCAGAGTCCAAGACCCAGACATCAATAGAACTCGATGTACAAACTGACAAAACATCACCATTATCCCCTTCATCATAATTTCCTTGAACCATAGCAACCTTTATGTTACTTTGTCTAATAGTATTATTCCCTTTATTTCGGAATGGACAATCTTTTCTGAAGTGCCCCTTTTCCTAGCAGATATAACATTTGATATTGGCTTTAGATTCAGAACTTGACTTCCCTTTGTTACCACCACCTCTATCCAATGTTCTTCCTCTGCCTGCGAACAAACCAGAACTAGAAACTTCTTCTCCAACTGAAACTTTTCTTTTCAGTTCCATAGAAATCTAGGAATCCTTCACATCATTCACAGTGATCGCTATCTTACCATACAACATGGAATCAACAAAATTCTTATAAGAATTCAGTAGTGAACACAAGAAGATAAGTTCTTGATTTTTATCTTCAATCTTTACATTCACACCTTGTAAATCCAAGATGGTCCTATTGAAGTTATCCAGATGATCCATCACTTGGGTGCTCTCCGACATCCTAAGAGTATACCAACGTTGCTTCTGGTATCACCTGTTCATCAAAGAATTGTTCTGATACTTGCCATACAACTTTTCCCAAAGCCCAAATGCACTCATTTGATCCATGACCTCTCTCAGTACTTTCTCTATCAAACTCAACAGAATAGCATTATGCGCTCTTTCAAGAATATCCACCTTCCTTTCAGCCGCCATGTCCTTTGGCAGTTCTGCTTCTCCTTCGAGTGCCACTGCACATCCATGTTGAAACAGAAGAACCTTCATCTTCACCTTCCACAAAGTGAAATCATTCGAACCATTGAGCTTCTCCGAGTCGAACTTGTAAGATGTCATCTTCAATCAATAGAACACCAACCGCAACTCTGATACCACTTGTTACGGAAAACAGACAAAACTTGTCAAGACTCAAAACAAATCTGATGCGACTTGCCAAGTTCTAATGACCCTTGTTAGGAAGTAATGAGAATAACAAGGAAAACTATAAGAATACAAGGACACAATATCTACATGGTTCGGTCAAGGTGACCTACGTCCACGGGTAGGAGGGTAGTTGTAGCATACACGTTTTGAAATCATGTTTTTAGTAAATAATATTATGAAATATTATGTGAATTTTAATGTTGAGTTCTAACAGATAGTTTTTACTAGAATTGAAGTAAAACTATGCTTATAATCATTCAGAAAGTATTGGAAGTCTTATGAGATTCCAATCAAATGTCAAATAGTGAAATTTAAACGAAAATATAAAATTTGGAATGAGTAAAATTTTATTATTGAAAGTTGCAGATAATCTCGTTAGAAACATTTAGGCGAAAACCTCATCGAAATCCGAGTTATAACGAAGAAGTTATGATCAATCGACGATCCGCGACAAAACCGGCACGTCGCCGAATGACGTAAAAAGTGAGTTTTTGATAAACTACTTTTTAGCCTTGGTAATCTAAATGAAAGTCGTAGTATACGTTAAACCAAGAAGTTTGATAAAAAGAACACCAAAATTTGACTTCGTATTAGGAAGTTATGATTTTTCGAAGTTTCAGCTTAGAAGTAGACAGCTAAAAACTCGAATTTTAGATCGAATGATTTTAGCTGACACAACGTAAATGAGAACTGAAGGTCTCGTCATTAGTAGTACAACGGTAAAAAGTCTGACGAAAACGGATGTCGGATGAAGAAGTTATGAATTTTTAATGGATTTTCTTGTCCCAGACTGTTAAAAATAATAATATTAAAAATAAATTCAAAATTAGCCGACAAAGTCTAAACAAAAGTTGTAGAGCATAATTTTACCTACGTGTGCATATAAAGAACGTCAAAAACAGAGCCTATATGAGAAAGTTATGGATTTTACAAGATTTGGCACATTTTTCGAGAAATTTCACATGAATATTGCAGCCACGTCATCCCTCACATGTAGCCTCCATGTGTCACCTCCTGATAGGACCGAGGTTTGCTGTGTCACCTTCTGATTGGACCAAATCTGCGGTCCACTAAAACATGGACACCTTCGCAGGAGACACCCCGCGGACACTCCTCGGACCCTCGTGCCCTCCTCCCATTGGACCGAAGTTAGGTCCAATCCGAAGCAGCCAGCTGTCCGACCGAAGCTTTGCCCTTTTGCCGCGTGTTCCGAGCCTCGCATACGTGCCTCTCCCTCCTCACTTTGGATCCGACCCTCGCAGCTATATATAGTGGCTGCGAGACCTCCCAGGTAAAGGTTAGAAACATGCCATTTTTCACCCTTTTTCCATATTTTCTTACATTCCGACTTCCCCCGAATCCCCGGTACTAATTCCAAAGCCCGAAACACGTCCCTAAATTCCCGAGAAGCCCGAAAACTTTATCTTTTTGGTTTTGAAGCTCTACGCTTGCAGGGCCCGATTTTCAACAAATAAATATATATTTAGAGCCGAAGTGCTGCCTAAATTAATATTTTAGCCCCCGGTTATTTCACAGTGAGTTTAATATATAGGAACAATTGTATGCTATGTGTTATACGTGCTACGTGCTTTTCAGTGTTATTATTCCGGGTTATTTTTATTCGCTATTTTTAATAGCAAAGAAATACCTTTGACCGTGTGATCAGTGAAAGGACTTAGATTCACGTTGGTACTGGTATGTAGCCTCTGGCCATGTAGAAAATGTCTCCGTAAGAGAATGATTTCTATTCTATGGTATTGGCAGACGGTTAGACAGGGCTATAAGCCTGAAATCTACCAAAATGTTAATCTGAAGTTGTATGTCTTTTGTGCCATTTGGGCCAAAGCTTTATTGATGTATATCAAGTATGGAAATTTTTATGTTTCATTGATTGTATATCTTTAAATCAAATCAATGATTGATATGGAAATTTTGTCACATGATTCACATATGCCCTTGTTGTTCCTTGTTCCTCTTTGCTTCTGCCATATTGAGGTATATATATATATATATATATATATATATATATATATATATATATATATATGGCATACCATTATATTGTATCTATTATTGAACTCACTAAGAGTCACCGCTTACCCTCTCAATGTTTAACAAATTGTAGGAGATAAGCATCCAGTATAGTTATATAGTGGTAGAAGATTTTTGAATAGTTTGAAACTATTGTATCGATAGAATCTTATGAATAGTTTGAAACTATTGTATTTTACACTCCCATATGTATAAAACTATAGAATCCTGGGAATCTATGTAATATATAACACTTTAAAATAGTCGGTTTGTATCCAGTAGTTTGTAACCTCTTTATCAATGTAAAATATTGTTTTTATGAATATGCAAGTAGCATGTTTTGGAGTAACTATATTGTGAAGTATGAAAGTTTGGGTCTTTCATAAATACGAAAGTGAGGGTCTTTCAGTAGTATTCTTTATTTCAGAGTTCTCAAACAAAGGTTACAATTACAATTCACCAGAGATTCATCGTATTCATTAAATATATAAGATACAAGACATTAGACACTTCAAATGACTCTACATACATCCATATTTATAGTTGAGGGATCATACCTTAAACCCTAATGGGCCAAGCCCATTAGCCCATAGGCCCATGAAAGGTGACAACCAATCATATTCCGCCATGCAACATCTTTAAAAACATTCTTCCACATCATACAACACATGAGCATCTGCAACACACATGATGGAGCAGTATAAGCCATTGTGGTGCATCATGAACACTAATGGCCCAACATCTAACATGGTGGAACAACATGGTATAATCCCTGAGCAATACCAAATTCTGAACATCCGTGAATGATCTTGAGCATCATAGAGGATTGCATAGTATTCTTGGCTCATCAAGGACAAGGATGGTACAACTTGCATCATGATGGCGCAACAAGTGTATGGATGGCGCAACAGGCTTCAATTATGCCAAAACAACATCAATATTAGAGCAACAACACCACCTTGGCATAACAAGAGCATACATAGCACAACAAGGCCATGCATGGTGCCAGAGCCTACTCCATGGCTCAACAGGAGTACCCCATGGAGCAGCAAAAGGGATCCTCATGGTGCAAGAGGAACCCCTCATGGCACAAGAGTTAGCATAATGGCTCCAGAAGGAATTTCTTTAGCGCAACATCATCCTTCTTGGCCCATCCCTTCAACATGTGGCGCAACAAGATTTCCTTGTTGCTCTATATCACTCCAAAGTACTCCATACCTCTTCTAGGTGCTCCAAACCCCTTTCTTTACGATTTGTTCCTTTGGAACTTGATCCGTTCCTTTTGTTGGGTTTTATGTACTTTAACATTCCTATGGTGCACATACAACCCTAATTCTTTGGATCTAAGTGTTCTCTAATTATACATGCAATAAACATTATCCAAAGCATGAAGCCAAAACTAGAATTCAAGCTGATCTTTGAATCATAAAAACTAGTTTGAATATTACCTTGTGTAGTAGCTTGAACGACTTCGCCTCAAGAAATCTTAGCACCAATAGTGTGAATCCATCAAATGGAATCACAAAGCCCCAAGAACAATTTAGGACGAATATGGAGAGGAAAAGGAGACTCCTAAAAACCGATTTCTTCTTGGAATGCAAGTAGTGGTCATTTTTAGGCTTTGCACAATATATATATATATATATATATATATATATATATATATATATATATATATATATATATATAGGATATCAAAGCGTCATGGATAACCCTAATCTATACACATTGGCCCATGACCCATCCATTTGATTTGGATAAATGCTCCATCGATTAATCCATAAGGCCATCACAAACCAAACCATGGATCATTAGCCCAACTTATATATGTTAATTTACTTAGTTTCTTTTGATCGCTAAATTAATTATAAATTAATTCTTGATCAATACAAATTAAATAATATGATTCCAAATTATATGTTATACTTATAATATATTAATAAATCATAAATAACCTCTTATTCAAATATCCTTCCTAACAAATTTCTTTGATGAATGCAACCCAAATGGACCATCGTACTGGTCAAGTACATACCAATTATAACTATGGGCTTAGACACCTAATCCAACAGTCTCCCGCTTGGATAAGTCTAATAACTATAATTTTCAACTTTAACTTAAAAATCCGGTTAGCAATCGTAGCTCTCAAAAGACCGCTGTCAAACTCTGATGGGTCTATTAGATAAGTGATCATATAATCCTCCACTTTACAAGATATCGTGTGGACAAAGACATGGAATTAAAGCCATAGTCCTTGTCCACAGTTTGTTTCCCGATTTCTAACTTGTTTGACATATAAGTCAAAAACCAAATCATCGAGAGGCCCAAGATATAGCTTTTAATCCTCTTAGGATAAAAGGAACATCTAAACTTCGACTTATATGCTTGTACTAACTATTAGTTAAATCATACACAACAACACGTTTTATAACATCTAGTTATTGATACGTTTTCGCACTGTCAGTGTACAACCAACTAATAGTTGCCAACTCATATATCTTTGTTTGAAGATTATACGATGTTATCATCTCACAATAACTCGTGATAAATTCCATGAAGTGATTCATGTGAGTGTGGGTTAAATCTAATACTTAAATCTTATTTCAAGAGCACTCATGAATGTTTGTAGCAAACTTAGCAATGTCTAACACCTTAGACAATCATACAATAAACCCATTCATGACAGTCTACATTCATAACCTACTTCTAAAATATGATTAATTGTGGATAGTTTGAATAATCTTATTATTCTGGATGTCAAAACATGCAAAGTGAAGCACAAGAATAATCGAATCCAATATGGTCTCAAAAATCTTGAATATAAATCAAGACACATTTTATTTAATCACCATATTGATTACACATTATTCATTGTATAATGTTTCTATTTATCAACTTTATACTTGAATTAAAAAAAATAGTTATCCCATGATCCAAGCATGCACACTATGTTTACCTATGGTCCTTTCTTTGTGAAATAGATAAATTGAAAAGCATTTCAATGATGCTCATTTCATAATTCCAAATCCTTATCATAAATGTAAGAATACCAAATTCTTGCCACTATAAGAATGTGTTAGGTTCTAACCTTTATGCAATGATCCTTTGGTAATGTCAATACACCAAAGTCATAGGACTTGGACAATGAAATTACAATGTATTCCACTAGAGATTGTTACAAGACAATTCCATATATACTAAGTCTCACATTCAAAGTACATTCCTTTGAACATCCTTCTTGCATAAAAGTTTTTACACACAAATTCCTAATATCCAACTCCCATTCTAGAAAAAACATTTCCATATTTTCCAATATATGACAACTCATTATTAATAGAATCTTTTCTATTCATAATAATGTCGATATGATCCATCCATTACTATACTTCCAACTTCTCTTAAGCAACGAATCCTCAGTGAACTTTAGATCGTCCTTTACAGTTGCTTAACTACTTTAGTCATACCCGGTTCTATCCTTTTTCCCCTCTTAATGCCCTAGGCATTTGGAAAATTAGAACAAGTGAATATTACAGCATATGCAATCGACCCTATACCAGAAGCATACGGGATACAATTCATAATGTCTTACATAAAGACATGCTGCTTGACCAGTCTCTTGCTATAATATTTCCATATATAGAATTTTCAATGTTGAATCATTTTAGCATGGTATTCATATTTATCTTTGACTAAATTTGATTAGAATATCACAATCTAAGCTATTAGATTTGAAATGAAGTATAAGTTCCTCTCCCTTAATTATAGCAAAACGACTTTTCAAACTCTATAACTTTTCAAATTGAAACTTTTGTTTTTCTATAATTAATATTGCTAACTCGCAATACCTAATGTAATAATTGTATTCCCACTTGCATAATAATTACATTCTTATTAGCATAACACTTACGATCCCACTAGCTTTGACATGTATCCAGAAAAAAGATGAACTTCTAGAAATCAATACTTGTTGAATTTCTTACCAAAGTTCATATTTCTGAAACAAGATCCTTCGATAAGACTTTATCTAGGCTTCTCAAACTCATACACCTTTCATCGGATAGCTCACATGTGTGTCTAAACAATTTTAGAACTTTCAACAATAAGTCCCAAATATTTAGACCTTTTTCCATTTCTCACAATTCGATCTATAAATAGGGATGTCGTAATCGTAAACGAATTTGAGAAAGCAAATATCATAAGTGCTATCTCCTTAAAATCTTCTTAGTGAAAGCGTTTCCTCACAATCATTTTCATGAAACGGAGAGAAACCTTATGACACTTAGATTCTATAGTGTATGTGTTCCTATCCATATGAATTTATCATAATCATAATCACAAGACAAGCTTAGTAATGTTGGGTTTTGTATACTACAACATCCTATGGTGCACATACAACCCTAAAAGCTTTGGATCTATGTTTTCTGTAATTATATATGCAATATTGTTTCCAAAGCTTTAAGCCTACAACTAGCATAAACATCAAAGAAATGCGTAATAGAATTAACTCTTATTTGTAGCTTCTAGAACTTGTTGCATTTGGCCTTTCAAAGCTTAGCACCAATAGTACGAAATTCCTCAAATGGAATCACAACACACCTAGGACAAAAGATGACATTTGAGGGAGAATCTTCATGCACCAAAACCGTCCATATGAACTCCAAGAACATAAGTGGTAGTTTTGGCTATGGAGTAACATATTTATATGTAGGATTCCAAAGGTCATGGGTTATCCCTAACCCATACCCATAGGATTATGATCCATGGTTCATGTGGCCCAACTCTTAGTCCAACATGGATCAATATCCCAATCCATATGTTTCACTAATTACCATAGTTAGTCCCTATAGATTTAATTAGTCTCTTTTGATCACTAAATTAATTCCAAACTAAATCTTGATCAATACTAATTAAATCATATGATTTCATATTAATATATTAGAACTTATAGTATATTAATAAATCATAAATAACCTCTTCTCAAAAGTCCATCCCAACAAATTGTCCTGATGATATGCAACCCAAATGGACCATGCTACTCTCGGGTCAAGTACATACCAGTTATAGTTATGGGCTTAGACACCTAATCCAACAGTCTCCCACTTGGATAAGTCTAATAGCTATTATTACAAGTACGACTCCAACACTTATGGAAATATTTCCATATTTGAATTTTGACTATAACTTCTGAACAAGAGTTGCCTCTTTTCAGAATATGTCAATATGGTCCTACCAAAATTCATACTATACTTCAAACTGTCCATGAGCAACCAATATTTGATAATCCTAAGATTGTCCTTGACAATTTGCTTAATCATTTTAGTCTTATACAGATCTGGTCCTTTTTCCCTCTAAATGCCCTAGGCATTTGGAAAATTCAGCACACATAGAAATATTATAGCATACGCAATTGATCCTATAACCGAAGCATATGGGATATGATTCATAATATCTCACATAAAGACATGATATTGGACCAGTCTTTTGCTATAATGTTTCCATTTGCCATGTTCTCACAATTCAGACTATGAAGAGGGATGTCATAATCATAATCGAATTTGAGAACACAATTAACATTTCCATATATAGAATTTCCTTATGTTGAACCATTCCAACATAACATTCATATATATATATATATATATATATATATATATATATATATATACACACACACACACACACACACACATATATATATATATATATATATATATATATAGATATAGATATATACCCACACACTTGACTAAATTTGATTAAAATCTCAATCTAAGCTTTTAGAAGTGGAATTAAGTATAATTTCCTCTCTCTTAATTATAGCCAAACAACTTTTCAAACCCTACAACTTTGCAAATTGAAACTTCTGTTTGCTATAATTAACATTGCTAACTTGCAAAACATAACATAATAATCATGCTCCCACTTAACATGATAATTATATCCTTATTAGCATAACTTATGCTCCCACTAGCTTTGACATGTATCCAGAAATCAGTTGGACTTTTAGAAATCAATACTTATTGACTTTCTTACCAAAGTACAGATTTCTCATACGGGATGCTTCGATAATACTTTATCTAAGCTTCCCAAAATCATACACCTTTCCTTAGATAACACACATGTGTGGCTAAACAATTTTAGAACTATGAAGAGAGATGCCGTAATCATAGTCTTAATTGTTTAGACCTTTTCCATTTCTCACACTTCGAACTATAAAGATTGATGTCGTAATCATAATCGAAGTTGGGAAATGCAAATATCACAATTGCTAACCATTTAAAATCTACTTAGTGAAACCGTTTCCTCATAATCATTTTCATGAAGCGGAGAGAGACCTTATGACACTCAGATTTTATGGTGTATGTGTTCCTATCCATGTGAATTTGTCAAAACCATAATCACAAGAAAAGGATAGTGACAAATCCAAACTCATATGGACTGAACTTGTTCAATCTTAATTTCTTGCCACCTGGCAGCACAAGGCCTACCATTGCTTCTAGGTTGTCATGCAAACAATTGAGAACTTATAGAACTCACATGCATAGTCAACTTCAACTAGAATAGGCATAGAAATAATATGTCAACATGATAGGTTACAAAACCTCAAGTTGTGTTCTAGTGATTAACAATACCCTTGATTAGTTCTTGAAACTTTTCAAGATCTTTAGGACTCCCACTAACATCTTGACATACAAGATTCACTTTGCCAAGGAACATTACTTGACAAACAAATATTCAAGAGTTAGTGCGGATTCTTATCAACATAAACACTGAACACAATCAGTCTTAGTTGGTGTTTGTTTTATCCAAAACATCACAACTTACCAATTTCAAATTTACAAGAGTAAGAAAACATTTTACTTTACATTTGACAAGTGTTATAAACCTTCCTTAATATTATGTCACGCAAGTTACAATCTTGTAGAATGACTCCAAGACTTGATTTTAGAACGAACTACGATTCATCTATTTGATTTAACCATTTCAACAATTCACGATATCTCTTCTTAGTCATACAAATGCACTAAGATGTACTTAGAGGATCAATTGTGATATGGTTTCATAATCACTAAGATAATCATAATACAAGATCCTCAAGTACTATCCCATCTCTTTAGATTGGAGAAACTTTTTATCTTTCTGCCTAATTTGATTCTACTTATTCGTTCTGCCTTACATTGAAACTTTTCCAATGTTTTGGAATTACACCTAAACTTGTAAGCATAACCATATTTACTAAACTTTAGTAAATCATAAGGAATAGTCTTATCATTATTTGTGGTGAACCTAACCAGTGCACAACGAAGTGTACCCAATCCCCTAGTCCTTTTCTTGAGTCACAATACAAGTTGCATGATTCCAAGTTTCTATCCAACTGAAACTTGGGTGATGAGAATCTTTCCTTATTTGGTAAATTATGACGCTACCACAAACGAAAGAATCAAATCCATTTTTCCAATATTGCTATCAGTGAAAACATATAAACAATAATTTTCACAAATGCAATTGTAAGAATACTTAAAATAAAATAAAATCAAGTTTTTCTTTTATTTAAAAATTGCGGAAAAACTTATCCTTACAATTCAGATACAAGTGAAAACTATGTTGTTATCTATTCCTAAGCAATATATCATAACTCTTAAGTAGTAGCTCAAAATTCTAAACCATGCGATCGAAATCCATCTCTTCACGATCAAAATCAACTTAATCTTTCTTTAAGCTTCCTTTGATTCTACTAAACATCAAAATGTAATTACATTACATCATGTATTTAGAATCTCCAAATAGGAACTTAATAGAGTTAGATAATGGACTTTTACCTTAAGTAGAGTCAAACATTTGACTTGACCATCTCTTAGATTTCTCAGGCAGTCTTGGTAGCTTCACTTCCAATGTCCCGTTAATTGGCAAAAACAATCCCAGAATAGGCCTTTCTCTTCAGTTCAAACTTTTTGACTTTAGCCAGTTTCTTTCTCCTAGGAGAAGAAATCATTTCTAGAGTGTTCCATGGAAATTGGGAAGTAGATCTTCCAATCAAATTTTCTTTACTAGTGTTCCAAATCATTGCTGATTCAGCAGCAACAAGCAAATAGGTAAGATCGATAAAGGTCATGTCGTGATCTGTCATCAGGGAGGGATTGTAGAACCAATTCAGTAGCCAGCTTCCTTGAGACTTCGACACCCAACTCTCCCAGCATGTCAGTTTGTAGCTTGATCTCCAAGATGTGAGCACATATAGACTTTAATTGCCAATAGGGATTGAGTGACCTTGAACTTGTGGGATAGGGAGAATAATTAGAGGATGTGGAGGAAGTGCAATATGATTTCCAATACCAATAATCCACAACAAAGGGATTAATCTTTCACCTTGATCGCCATGTGGGATATTATCTTCATTAAGAAAGCTTTTTTCCAAAAAGGTAAGTGGACCATAGTTGTCTGAACAAGACATCTACGAGGGAGAAATTCAAGTTTAGTTGATTTAAGTCCCTAATATAACACCCAATATGAAATATTAAGGCTAGGACCCAACACATTATTTTATAACTTGGAAGAGGGATGTCGTAATCCAAGCTACAAAATATTTAAATTTAGGTAAATGACGATTTACCAATTTCCACCAAGAAAAACGAAAATGAATATTAGGTTTTAAATGGATTGAAATTCCTAGATCTTTTGAGATTCATTAAACTTTTCAATGGCATGTTTAAATCTCGATTGTGCCCTTTAAGTTTGTGATTGGGATGCCGAGGATCACAAACAAGGAGTGAATAACCATACAAATTAGCTTGGTACACCCAATGTTACAACCACCTTATACCCCCCTCCCCTTATAGACTGGCTTCGTAAATGAGGTCTATTAACGGTAAGACTGACTTTGTTCTTATACATACATACACACACACACACACACACACACATATATATATATATAAGTATTAACCTTTAATATTATAATCGTAGAAGGGTATATTTTACACATTTAAAATACTTGGTGGTTTAATCTATTAATTAACATATACTATTAATTTAATTAAACTTAAACCATGTAATTATGGAACTATTAACTCTTTTAATTAAACACTTTAATTAATTTAATGAAGTCCATAAAGTTTGAATTTTAACTTTTAAAATTATAGGGTTTGGAATTAAAGTAATCATAAGAGAGACTTTTCAAATTCCAAAACTTGAAGGAAGTTTTGAACTTTTCATTTTTCATAACTTATGAGTTTAATATGGTTTTTATGAAAACCATTGCAAGTTCCATAACTTGAGGACAAGTTATGGAAGACATCAAAACCATTTAAAAGAATGAGACTCTTCATTTTATAACGTATGAGTTTCATTGAGTTTTAAAAGAAAGACTTTTCACTTTTCCATAACTTGAGGACAAGTTATGGAGTTCATAAAATGAATTTAGATCATAATTTCAACTAACAAAATTATCTAATAATTTTCCTATGATCTCTTTAAACTCATAAGTCAAGATAATTTATATCAACAATTTCCATACAAATTAGCTCGTCTTATAAAGTAACTAAAAAACTTGAAATTTTGACAATTATCTTTTAATTGGATGAGGATAACTATTTTCATAACATAAAAGACAAATTTTTATCAACAAACCAATTTATAGTAATTATCCAAATCCAAATTAAACCATGAAATACAAAATTTTCCATCAGGTCTATCACCATCTCGTGGTGAACATGCAAATTCCCAAAAAAAATACAATTTTTTCAACTTTGAAAAATAAGCAAGCATCAAATATAATAAAAAACAACCCATGGCTCTGAAACCACTATTGGGTTTTGTATACTACAGCATCCTATGGTGCACATACAACCCTAAAAGCTTTGGATCTATGTTTTCTCTAATTATACATGCAATATTGTTTCCAAAGCTTTAAGCCTACAACTAGCGTAAACATCATAGAAATGCATAGTAGAATTAACTCTTTGTTGTAGCTTGTAGAACTTGTTGCATTTGGCCTTTAAGAGCTTAGCACCAATAGTACGAAATCCCTCAAATGGAATCACAACACACCTATGACAAAAGATGACATTTGAGAGAGAATCTTCATGCACCAAAACCGTCCATATGAACTCCAAGAACATAAGTGGTGGTTTTGGTTACGGAGTAACATATTTTTATGTGGGATTCCAAAGGTCATGGGTTATCCCTAACCCATACCCATAGGATTATGATCCATGGTTCATGTGGCCCAACTCTTAGGCCAACATGGATCAATAGCCCAATCCATATGTTTCACTAATTACCATAGTTAGTCCCCATAGATTTAATTAGTCTCTTTTGATCACTAAATTAATTCGAAACTAATTCTTGATAAATACTAATTAATGTTGGAGTAGTGTCTAAGTCCATAACTATAATTGGTATGTACTTGACCCGATTGGCATGGTCCATTTGGGTTGCATGGCACCAGAACAATTTGGATAGACTGTTGTAAGAAAAGGATAGTTATGATTTGTTAATATATTATAAGTTCTAATATATTAATATGAAATCATATTACTTAATTAGTATTGATCATGAATTAATTTGTAATTAACTATGTGATCAAAAGGAGACTAATTAAATATACGGGGATTGATTGTGTAAATCATTCATTCTTATATATGTGGGCTTATGATCCATAGTTCTTCATATTGGGCTAAACCCGTGGAGTAACCCATGGATACTCCATGGAGGTTTTAACCCATGGAGCATGAATAATATGGAAAGACATGAGTTACATGGTGTAACCCTAATAGCCACAATATATAAGGACCCCATGGCTCAAGAAATTCGCACTAGTGTGTGTACACATGAGGGCTAGCCGATTTGAGCATATGAACCTTTTCTCCCAAGTTATTCCAAGATGTTGGTGATGTTGTGTGAACCATTTGAGGTGTGACACTTGAGGCACATTGCTCTTAAGCTCCATGGAATCAAGCTACAACAAAGAGGTATGTAATTCTACTAGAATTTATATTATATGTACTTCATATTATGCTAGTTAGAACAATACCTTAGAAAATTGATATTTGCATGTATAATAGAGAAAACATAGATCCAAGGTATTTAGGGTTGCATGTACACCTTAGGAGAGTTAGAATGCTAAAAACCCTTCAGTGGTATCAGAGCCTAGGCTTGTTTTCTTTTATACTTGATGCAATTTGCTGAAAAAAGCTACAAAATCAAATTTTTTTGTTGTCTGGACAGGGAAATCGACAACTCCAATGAGGGTCTCGACGAGTCCATGAGCAAATTCATCCAACTCGTCGAGTTGGTTCATACACTCGGCGAGTTGGGTCCTCAGACAACATATTTTCGAGGTTTTTGGATGGAATTGGACTAGGAACATTACCCTAAGCTCTTTTTGAACTTGTAAACTTGTTTTTGATGTGGTAATGTTCATTCTAATCCAATTTCATAGATAATTGTCAATAGATTCATGTTTTGTATTAGTTTAATGGTTAGGCTAATTACATGAAAAGTGTTTGATTTGAATTATCTTGTTCTTATGAGTTAATTTAGATTAATAGAAAAATTATGTGATAATATGTTTTCAGTCCAAATTAATCTAAAAGTTTTTCATAATATGTATTTTTGTAATTTTTCCTCAAGTTATATGAAAAGTCACATTTATGATTATTAAAACTCATACGATTTCCATAAGTTATGAAAAATGGAGAGTCTCATCTGTAAATGTTTTAAAGTCTTCCATAACTTGTCCTCAAGTTATGGAACTTGAAGATTTTTCCATTAAAACTACTTTAAACACATAATTTATGGAATTGAAAAGTTTTTGAATAGTTCAAAACTTTCCCTCAAGTTTTGGAATTTGTAAAGTTTCCCCTCATGAATACTTTAATTCCAAGTTACGCCCTTAGAATTTTAAAAGTTAAAATTCAATCCTTATACTTGATAGTATTATAAGTTAATATATATATATATATATATATATATATATATATATATATATATATATATATATATATATATATATATATATATAAGAGCAAGTTAGTCTTACCGTTAGTAGGCCTCATTCACAAAGCCAGTCTGTAAGGGGGGTATAAGGTTGCTGCCTACAAAATAGCAGTTTAATGGGTATCCACTCTCACCCACCACTTCCTTGACTGGTGGAAGGTCGTTAGCCGAACGGGTAGGACAAGGACTAGAATTCTCCGTTCATTAAAAGTATTAATGATAAATACTAAGTAACTAAACTATTATGAATTCCCAATCTTAGTTACTTAGGAATATGTGAATTTGGTGCAAACCCATGAAATTACACTTTGCACTTTGCTTAAGTCGATTAGTGGAGCGCGTGTAGTTAACCGGCACACTAGATTAATTTAACAAGGTAGGCAATGGGTAACTTAATGTTTATCATAGTATCGGTGGAGCGCGTGTGGTTAACCGGTACATCAATTGAGGGGAAAATATTAAGGGTACCAAGTATATTTGCATGGTTATTCACACCTTGTTTTGTGATCCTCGGCATCCCAATAACAAAACTTGAGAGGGAAAAATCGAGATTGAAACATGCCATTGAAAAGTTCAATGAATCTCAAAAGATCAAGGAGTTTCAAATCCAATTAAAACCTAATAAATTATTTCGTTTTTCATTGTGGAAATTTGTGAATCCTCGTTCACCTACCTTCAAATATTTTATAACTTGGATTACGGCATCCCTCTTCCAAGTTATAAAATATTGTGTTGGATCCTAGCCTTAATATTTAATATAGGGTGTTATATTAAGGACTTCAAATCAACTATCGTGAATATCTCCCAAAAGATGTCTGGTTCAGACAATTATGATCTTCTGAAAACTCTTGGAACAAGCTTTCACAATGAAGATGATGTACCAGAACTCATTCTTCACTTCCTCCACCTCCTCCAATTATTCTCGCTAACCCACAAGTTCCTGAATAGTTCAAAGTCACTTAAGCCCTATTGGCAAGCAAGGTCTATATGTGCTCACATATTGACAAGTTGGGAGAGTTGGGTGTCAAAGACTTGAGAAAGTTGGTTGTTCAATCACTTTCTAAGTCACACAGTGAGTTCCTTTGGGACTACTATGTAACAGACTATGACATGACCCTAATGATCTTATCTATTTGCTTGGTGCTGCTGAATCAGCAATGATTTGGAGCTCTGGTAAAGCAAATTTCATTAGTAGATCAACTTCCCAACTTACCTTGTACATTGACAATTGGTAACATTGGATATCTAGAAAAGCTTTTTCTTCCCAATGGAAAGGGATCGGCCATAGTCAACTCGGTTGACCAAATGGTAAAGAGAAAGGCTAATTCTGAGATAGTCCTATGTACCATTGCCAAAGAGTCCATATGTTTGTATTGCCAAAAGGAAGGAGCATTGGTTGCGAAGCTAGCCCTAACTACCTAAAAGATATGAAAGAAGGTCAAGTCAAAAATTTTGACTCTGCTTCAGGATCAAGCAAAGGGAAGGGAACTTAACGAAAAATTATGTTGAATCTGATCACGAAGATGGATTTCAATCTCATGGTTCGAAGATCGGATTCTTGAGCTACTACTTAGAGAGTTATAATAGATTGCTAGGAAATATGTAATAGCATAGTTTCCATTTAAAGTTGCATTGTAAGGAAAAAGATTTTTCCGCATCTTATAAATAAATAAATAAATAATTATTTTATTTTATCTCCTTGCAATGGCATTTATGGAAAATTGATGTTAATATGTTTCTAGCAATAATGGAAATATGAATTTGATTCTTTCATTTGTGGTAGTGTCTAAATTTACCAAATAAGGAAAGATTTTCATCACCCAAGTTTCAATTGGACCGAAACTTGGAATCATGCAAGTTGTATAGTATGATGAATGAAAATCTTCATCTTTGGAAAATTAAGATTAATTCATTGTTCACATGTACATGTGAGTCAAGTGAAGGACTAAGGGATCGAATACACATTCATCTTTGGAAAATTAAGATTAATTCATTGTTCATCATGATTTACTAAAGTTTAGTAAATATGGTTATACTTACAAGTTTAAGTAAAATTCTGAATTATTGGAAAAGTTTCGATGTATGGCAGAACGAATGAAAAGAATCAAATTAGGTAGAAAGATAAAAGTTTCTCAATTCTGAAAAGATAGGTGAGTACATTAGTATCATGTTTTGTGATCATCTTAATGATTAAGAAACCATATCACAATTAGTCCTCTAAGGACAACTTAGTGCATTCTTATGACTAAGAAGAGGAATCTTGAATTGTTGAAATGGTTAAATCAAGAAGATGAGTCATACTTCGTTTCAAAACAATTCTTAGAGTCATACTCCAAGATTGTAACTTGAGTGACATATCTTAAAGAAAGGTTTATTAACATTAGTCAAATGTAAGAGTAAAGTGTGTCCTACTCTTGTACATTTGAAATTGGTAAGTTGCGATGTTTTTGATAAAACAAAGACCAACTAAGGCCAATTGTGTGAATTTTTCGTTTTGATAAAGAATCTGCACTATCTCTTGAATATTTGGCAAGTGAGTCCTATATGTCAAGAGGACAGTGGGAGTCTTAAACATCCTGAAATCATTTCAAGATCTAATCAAGAATAAAACATGTATAGTTTCTCACTAGCTCATGAATTGAGGTTTATAACCTATCATGTTTGTGACAACCCGAAATTTCCATTCTGAACAAACCATTTGAAGCCAATAGAAGTAGAACAGTTACAGTGAAAACTCAGATTTTGAGTATAAGTTTGGCAGTTTTCAGGATTTTACACTTAAGGAGATATTAGGAGAGTGGATGCACTAGGCTTTTATGCAACACTGTTATTCCAATACTCTAGGATATTAGTGTTCATTCCGAGAATAGAAATATTTTCTACCAAAGGACTATATATAGAAAACTGAACCAAATAGTTCATTAGTTGAATTCCAATTAGAGAAAAGCCAAAATTCTCTCTCGCGGATCTTCGGGTTTTTATCCCAAATTGTGAGTACTTCGATCTAGTTATGTTATATAGCTTAGATTGTGTTTAGAAACACCAATTACATATCAAATCTGTGAGACTCGGGAGTTTATCGCCCAAGAACGTTCTTGGGGAGTAAACTCCAATATGTGGCTTAAATGCTACTTAGTCCTTTCCCCGTGATTTGTAACTACCTTAGACTTGTATACTAGTGTGTATATGACTAGAAAACATCAAAATCGGATTAAGACCCCAAGATTTGGGAGTTTACCGCCCAAGAACACTTGGGGAGTAAACTCCATTTTAAGGTACTAAAGGGTTCCAATGACCCTCAAAGCTTTAGAACTCGAACTAGAAGCCTTCATTTCATATTTAGGACACCAAAATCAATTAGAAACAATGATGAAAGTGATTTCACGGCCAACGAGCTTCTTGGGCCGTGAACTCCATGTTTAGGTGCCAAATGCTTTGAAACACTTCCTAAGGATTAGGCTTAAATTAGGACAAGTACTCTAAAGTGTTTATAGCCTAGAAAACATAAGGAATCACATGTATTAAGGAGTTTACGGCCAAGACAAGTTCTTGGGCCGTAAACACCTATAAAGGGTTCAAATGACACCCTAACTCCTTCCTTATGCCTAGAACCCAACATAGATCATTACCTTGAAATGTTTGAGACTTGAAAACACCATAACCACCCTCCCAAGGGAGTTTACGGCCGTAAACTCCAATGGAATATGGTCCCAAGGCTGTAAACTCCTCAAAGGAGTTATTAGGAAGCCCAAACACTTGTTTAAGCCTTGAAGCAATTCACCACATGAGTTGTATAATTGTTAGACTTCATTTAGGGACTTGGTTGAGAGTTTACGGCCAAGAGTTTACTCCCCTGGGCCGTAAACTCCAAAACATATGTCCATTAGACCATAAACTCCCATTAGGGGCATTGCACTCCTTTGTTGCAACCCATTAGCCTCCTAGCACTTGACCAAAAGTGTTTTCCTCGCGTTTAAATGTTTATACTTGTATAATTAGTGTTTTAATCACTAATTATTTATATACATATGTCTTCATATGTACTTAGGATCATTGTGTGTGTCTAAAGTCTTCACTTGACACCGAGCACTTGCCCGATCCTTCCTTACGATAATAGTCCGTTCAATTCCAGTCACTTACTACAGGTGAGTTCATACCCCTTAACTAGTGTTTTAAACTATGTTTAAATGTTTTATAGGGGGGATACAAGTAGAATTATGCTAGTTATTATATCAATCACATGTGATTAATATGCAGCATTCAAATGATTTACTACACATTAGCCGTTTTACCATACAGTTTCCTTCAAATGATTTTTATAAACATTTTATATGTTTTAAACTCCTTATTACACTGTACATTTTACTCTGTATATTACATTTCAAACTTATTTACAATTGTGTTTCAAACAAATGTTTCTTGATACTAAACTGTTTTATCAAACCCATGCCTTCAAATTGTTTTATAGATTGACATCAAGTCAATCTTTTCTTAAGATAATAATTATGTTTCAAATGTTTTACAAAACTTATTTATGCTTTTATATTATAAATTGCACGCCTTTATATGTATAGTTATATAAGAAATGTTTAAAAGACTTAGGAAGGCTATCCACCCTATTTCCTTTTCGCGCTTGAGATGTGGTCTGGTGGGATATCGGGTACTCGTCCGAAAGTCGATTAAATATTAGTTATATATCATGTGTACATATATAGTCATAAAAGGTCCTTCCAGTTCATCCCATGCCCTTGAGTAGCAAGGGTATACATCCTTGTCCATACGTATCAGTTCCATTACTAGTAAACTACCATATGGGTAGTTTAGGGAGATACTAGAACTATTACTAGAACGCAATATCATACAATGAGTCAGTTCATTCATGAGTCAATACTTTCTAGAACATTACAGTACATTACTATACTTGCTAGATAGAGAGAACACACATTACAGCTAGCACACGTAGAACATTTCCGTACATTACACTTACATTAATACGTTAATTATTGTGATATAAATCGGAGCATGACTTAAATGTCATTACCCGAGTTGTAGCCAGAGTCTCTTGAAGGGAGAGTGTGAGTTTGTGTATAGATCTATACTGGATTGACTATCCTACACCTTGCTGCTAGCTACAGCGGGACCTGCAGGTCTGTGGGTGCCAAACGTCATTCCTTATTACGACCATTCTTATGTCGTTGTTACCAGTCGATAGTATGGTGCAATTAATCACATGATGCCTTAATATAAATCCGGTTTAAGGTAGTTAGTACAACAGTAGTTCTTATAGCACTATGTTTTAGTACTACATTAATTTTCCCCGTACATATATTTAGTGATCTTTTCACTTAAACTATAAATGTAAAAACTATATTTTGATAATGATAGTTACACTTGGGAAAAATTCACACTTTTACAAGAGACGAACATATAGAACAGTTAAGTCTTGGTAGAAGACTACATAGAGATCAGTTAAGTCTTGGTAGAAGACTCCCTGTTATAATAGTAGGAATCATAGGGATTTCTAGGGTTTTTCAAACGTTTACAGTTGTTTTACAAACATCTTCATACTTACAGTTCATATACAAATTCTTACATACAAATACTTACATACAAATCAAGACACTAAAATACTTATGATCTCACCAGCTTCAAAGCTGATACTCGCTTTCAAAATTACTTGTATCCTCAGGTCATCATAGACAGGTACCGATGCAAGGAGAAGGGAAGATGGAGCTTGTTCAAGACTCATCTTTCATTTTGATTTATTCTTTAGTGTTTATCAAAATTTGACAGAACACTTGTATAATAATTATATTATTAATGCAATGGATGATGTTGGTGCTTGTTTACTACTTTTCATTGTTGTGATACTGTACATGACGTCCTCTGCCCCAGAACGTTTCCGCCGTTCTTGGTTTTGGGGTGTGACAGATTGGTATCAGAGCATTGTTTATAGTGAATTAAGTATATCAACCCATAAGAGATATACTAACTATAAATACATAAGGGATTAAAAATACTCAGACCAAGAGTTTATACTTTAAATAATAAAATATTTAATAAAGTATATGTGCCTGCATTCATACTAAAATCAGTGTCACTAGGACAGTACAAAAGAATTACGATTGTTGGGCAACACAAGTGGGCTTAGAGACATATGGTCAAAACTGGGAAGATATAGCCTGATCACCTATATTATCTGAGGGTTGACTAGCATGTGCCTAAGTTTAATTGTGTGGTTGCAACAATGCTAAAATCTTACCAACCCTACCACAATGAGAACAATAGAACATAACATTAAAATTTAAAATACTATAGGAGTATTTGGTATTACTGTAAGTACGTTATACTTGAGAACAAAAATGGGATCTTCATTACTAAGTTGATAGTTGCTAAGTGGATACACTAAGGATATATGTAATTAGGATGTTATAGACTTAGAATCTGTGAAATTTTACTTTACCCCGATTCTGTGTGAATTTGGAGTTAAGATCACTTATTCGAAGGTCTATCCTGTTTAGATTACACATAGCTGGTATGCACAACACAAATAGCGATGTAACTAATGAAGGTTTTCTAAATAATTATCTAGATAGTTCATCTAATAATTATTCTCTTACCCTAAATTCTCGCATAGAAAATATAGCTGGACTCCATCCCCACGGCAACCAGTACCTTCTGAGTGAGGTCATAACCGGTTGGTTTGGAGAAGAACCAGAGAATGATCATCCTATCCCCTTGAATGATCACCATGATTAAGACCTTTCGTATGATGCTAACTCCGAACCAGAGGTTGAGAACCTACCCTAAGCAGCTCCATTTCCAATTCCTAACCCTCGTCCGGCTTTTCATGGCCCGACCCTGAGTGAGTGGAATGCTTGGAAACATGGAGCCAAGGACAAGATCAGCCCATGCCATTTAATGGCGACCAAAGCTTTTGCGACTTGAAGATTGGGGGCTCAGCAGATAGAGTCTTGCCAATCTTGGTCCGCAGAGTGACCCGAAATGAGATTCAAGGCAGTATAGCCCTACATCCGATTACCGAAGTTGTCGCCAATGCGAGAATGCATACCCTCCACACCATTCGTCTAGAAGATGCTCGCGAGAGATCAGAGAGAAACCATGAAACCCTGCTGCAAGCACTAGCTGAATCACGAGCCGAAGTCATAGAGCTCCGAGTACACCAAAGGGTGTACGAAAGACACCTACTTGATGTAGAAAGTCAACTGGCTGAACTGAGAGTTCACCAGAGGGGTGATCGTTGTCAGTAGTAGACTCTTTACTTTGCTTCCCTTGTTAGAAAGTAATCGTTTTCTGTCTTTACCTGATGTGGCATTTTATATGAAATTACCTTGTACTGTAAGTACTTTAGGTTAGGTCCTTATGCTGTCAGGAACTATCTTCTGTGGATATGATGTAAGACCTTTACAAGGTCATTTTCCCAAATCTTTACGTCGTGAATATCCAAGATATTGACAGCCGGCTAACTTCTGTGTCATTCTTTATTCAAGTACTCTTATCATACTCTCATTGGAGTCTATCTGGAACATGATTTAGTCAAGTCATTGGACTATAGTGATCTATCTCCAGAGACATTTCCAAGTCTCTTTCAGTGGTTGGATCCTGTTATTCACCAACCCACGATACCTCAGCTTGTACGACAAACGTCTTGAGAACATTCTACAAACTCACTTCCATTCCGTACTAGGACTGCATCATAAGGATGTAGGTCAAACCTACATAATCATACCTTCAATCTGTACTAGGACTGCATCATAGGGATGTAGGTCAAATTTTCGAGAACATACTTCTATTCTTTACATAAACAGTCGAACTACGTCTAGAGTCAACCAGAATCGCTCACAAATTCCTTGTCTTTCGTATTACAGAATCATGTCGTCATCCGGACACAATCATCCAAGCAATGAAACCTCTACTTTTCCTATGGACGCCGCTACTTTCCAAACCACCGTTACAGCTGCTGTGATGGCTGCCGTGATAGCTATCCTAGCTAATCGCAGCACTGTCAACGCAACCGAGACTGAAAAAGGAATTGACAATCCCGATCGTGTTAACGATCCGAGAAATCAACAAATAGTAAAAGTCGCCACCGCTCAAAACAACAACTCAGAGTTCAAGAAACAAAAATGTCAAACTCAAGTAAAATGAAAGCGATTTCAGAGAATTGCTGTACAACAACCACAAGTGGAAACTGCTGCCATCCCAGTACCGGACACACCATATAAAGGAACACTCCCGAAGTGTGACCGGTGCAACTACCACCACAAGGTAATTTGCCGAGCCTGGAAATGCAATAGTTGCAACAAGATGGGGCACATCGCTCGTTTCTGTAGAACTACCTCCACCACTGGAGCAAGCCTAGTTTGCTATAGTTGTGGTGAGGCAGGGCATTATCACATGAATTGTCCAAAAGAGAAGATCAACGAAAGCAACCGTGTCCCCATAACTCCTACTCGACACTTCACTTCCACCACCAATGTTGGTGCTATCCAGATATGTCACCAATGTGGTGAAATTGGGCACTTCAAGAAAGATTGCCCGATAACAAAGAACTCGGGTGCTGATGGGAAGATTCTCAGGATCACAGCCGTAGGAGAGCCTACTCCGGAACCCTCATTAATGTAATTTAGGCGTTTCGTTGTATCAGACTTATAAACTATCCAGGACTATTGCAACTAGAGTCTTACCTTTTGCGAGATCTTGTCTGTATAGGGATTCTCGTGCTACGTATACTTGTCTTTTGTAGTATATCTTATTCGCAGAAATAGTCTAGTGGTAAATCTAAAGTACTGTAACTCTGTTCATGGTTGCACGGTTGTGTTTTGACTGTAAACGTCTTATGTTCAAATCTAATGTCTTTAAGTTTCAGTATGATTCCGACATTATCATACGACTCGATTCAATTTGTTCCTCACAAAAACAGCTTTGTTACGTATATCTCTTTCTTCTAGATCACTTTTCCAGCGAAGCCGTCATATCAGAACACCGAAGTACTCATGCCAGGAGTACCTCTTAGTTATTTTTCCAAAGAAACCCCTGAAGTACCACTCGTGCAGTACGTCAAGTTCAATCCAAGGATTTATACAATTGATCTATCACTGAGAAATGTATGCATAAGAGTGATATATAATCAAGGTTCTACAGGTTTAGAATTGATGATTCCATTTTAATTTCTTTTTCCCTGATGGGAAGTGAGCTTAAAGAAGAATCAGTTATTCGACTACCTTTTCAATCTTAATTATATATGACTCGTATACACGAAATTGTAATTGTGAAACCAGGTATGAATCCTAATATGAACTTCAAGATGGAAAACTGCCTAAGCCTACGAGAAATCGCATCGTCATGTGAACAAACTTAGAACCCAGTACGACTCTTGTAAACAGATCACCCTATAGTCTAAACACCCACGGAGATACCGGAACATTACAAACAACTAAGAGGACTACACAGAAATAGAATTAGAAGACTAGGTTTCTCACCCTAGAGAACCCCGGTCTTATTCTCCCAGAGATCGACAGATTGCATCGTATGTGCCTCGGATATCGAGGACTCTGTCAAGATTTTTCATTAGAAATCGTTATGTCTGCCTCACATAGATGAAATGGTTGAGCAAACGCAAGGAAAGAATTACTTTCAGAAATGGATCTGAGATCCGAATATCACCAGTTCGAGTGTTAGGGAAAGATGTCCGGAAGACTATCTTCCGAATTCGATGCGGACACTTCGAGTCCGTAGTGATACCCTTCGGATAGGACCAATACGCCCATAGTTTTCATGAGCTAAATGAATAGGGTACGTCTTTCTTACTTGGATCAGTTCGTCATTTCTCCATGTGATGACTTACTTATCTACCCTCGTAGTAAGAAGAAAAGCCTTGGAAACATTTCCTTCAGAGGAACTTCTCGCGAAGTTCTCTAGGAACGAGTTTTGAAATTGAAGAGTCGAATTTCTAAGACACACTGTTAGTAATGTAGGAAGTTTTGAGTACTTTTTCAAATTGTCAAAACTGTTGAGCATTTGTCGACACCGGAGACGCTGACAACCATTCGCCAAATTCTAGGTCTTACAGACCTACTGCCGTAGTTCGTCCATAACTCCTCGTAAGCTACAGAAACCTGTACGACTTTGACCCAACAAGGGGTGGCCTTTGACTGGGAAGTTAAGCAAGAAAAAGAAACCTTGGAGATTCCAAGTGAGTGACCAAATTCTTTAGGAAGTCTCACTCGGGAACGGCTTAATACGCTTCGTAAAGCATGGAAAGCTAAATCCAAGATAGACAGGACCTCTGAGATTCTTATCAGAATCGGTCCTGTGCCTCGCACAAACTAGACCTACTCCGAAAACTCAGTAACGTACATTCTACTTTTCGCGTCTCGATCGTGAAACCATACCTTTCCGTCAGGACTATTGTAAGTCCACTCGTCGAGATCCTCGCCTTCGTATTTGAACCGTAGAGACCCTCGACCGAGAGGTCAAGCGGACGAAGCAGCGCCATCGCCCGATAGTGAAGGTTCGTTGGGATTCCAACCGAGAACCCGATTTCACTTAACTGCGCTAGAACAAATCGATTAGGAAGTTTCCTCCGCACGACTCGATCATTCGTACATACTTCCTTTTCTAAATTCTAATTTCGGGACGAAATTCCTTTCAACAAGGGGATGATGTGACAACCCGAAATTTCCATTCTGAACAAACCATTTGAAGCCAATAGAAGTAGAACAGTTACAGTGAAAACTCAGATTTCGAGTATAAGTTTGGCAGTTTTCAGGATTTTACACTTAAGGAGATATTAGGAGAGTGGATGCACTAGGGTTTTGTGCAACACTGTTATTCCAATACTCTAGGATATTAGAGTTCATTCCGAGAATAGAAATATTTTCTACCAAAAATCCCCGGACTATATATAGAAAACTGAACCAAATAGTTCATTAGTTGAATTCCAATTAGAGAAAAGCCAAAATTCTCTCTCACGGATCTTCGGGTTTTTATCCCAAATTGTGAGTACTTCGATCTAGTTATGTTATATAGATTAGATTGTGTTTAGAAACACCAATTACATATCAAAACTGTGAGACTCGGGAGTTTACCGCCCAAGAACGTTCTTGGGGAGTAAACTCCAATATGTGGCTTAAATGCTACTTAGTCCTTTCCCCGTGATTTGTAACTACCTTAGACTTGTATACTAGTGTGTATATGACTAGAAAACATCAAAATCAGATTAAGACCCCAAGATTTGGGAGTTTACCGCCCAAGAACACTTGGGGAGTAAACTCCATTTTAAGGTCCTAAAGGGTTCCAATGGCCCTCAAAGCTTTCGAACTCGAACTAGAAACCTTCATTTCATATTTAGGACACCAAAATCAATTAGAAACAATGATGAAAGTGAGTTCACGGCCAAGGAGCTTCTTGGGCCGTGAACTCCATGTTTAGGTGCCAAAATGCTTTGAAACACTTCCTAAGGCTTAGGCTTAAATTAGGACAAGTACTCTAAAGTGTTTATAGCCTAGAAAACATAAGGAATCACATGTATTAAGGAGTTTACGGCCAAGACAAGTTCTTGGGTCATAAACACCTATAAAGGGGTCAAATGACACCCTAACTCCTTCTTTATGCCTAGAACCCAACATAGATCATTACCTTGAAATGTTTGAGACTTGAAAACACCATAACCACCCTCCCAAGGGAGTTTACGGCCGTAAACTCCAAGGGAATATGGTCCCAGGGCCGTAAACTCCTCAAAGGAGTTATTAGGAAGCCCAAACACTTATTTAAGCCTTGAAACAATTCACCACATGAGTTGTATAATTGTTAGACTTCATTTAGGGACTTGGTTGAGAGTTTACGGCCAGGAGTTTACTCCCCTAGGCCGTAAAATCCAAAACATATGGCCATTAGACCATAAACTCCCATTAGGGGCATTGCACTCCTTTGTTGCAACCCATTAGCCTCCTAGCACTTGACCAAAAGTGTTTTCCTCGCGTTTAAATGTTTATACTTGTATAATTAGTGTTTTAATCACTAATTATTTATATACATATGTCTTCATATGTAATTAGGATCATTGTGTGTGTCTAAAGTCTTCACTTGACACCGAGCACTTGCCCGATCCTTCCTTACGATAACAGTCCGTTCAATTCCAGTCACTTACTGCAGGTGAGTACATACCCCTTAACTAATGTTTTAAACTATTTTTAAATGTTTTATGGGGGGGATACAAGTAGAATTATGCTAGTTATTATATCAATCACATGTGATTAATAAGTAGAATTATGCTAGTTATTATATCAATCACATGTGATTAATATGCAGCATTCAAATGATTTACTACACATTAGCCGTTTTACCAAACAGTTTCCTTCAAATGATTTTTATAAACATTTTATATGCTTTCAACTCCTTATTACACTGTACATTTTACTCTGTATATTACATTTCAAACTTATTTACAATTGTGTTTCAAACAAATTTTTCTTTATACTAAACTGTTTCATCAAATCCATGCCTTCAAATTGTTTTATAGATTGACATCAAGTCGATATTTTCTTAAGATAATAATTATGTTTCAAATGTTTTACAAAACTTATTTATGCTTTTATATTATAAATTGCATGCCTTTATATGTATAGTTATATAAGAAATGTTTAAAAGACTTAGGAAGGCTATCCACCCTATTTCCTTTCCGCGCTTGAGATGTGGTCTGGTGGGATATCGGTTACTCGTCCGAAAGTCGTTTAAATATTAGTTATATATCATGTGTACATATATATTCATAAAAGGTCCTTCCAGTTAATCCCATGCCCTTGAGTAGCAAGGGTATACATCCATGTCCATACATATCAGTTGGATTACTAGTAAACTACCATATGGGTAGTTTAGGGAGATACTATAACTACTACTAGAATGCAATATCATACAATGAGTCACTTCATTCATGAGTCAATACTTTCTATAACATTACAATACATTACTATACTTGCTAGATAGAGAGAACACACATTACAGCTAGCACACGTAGAACATTTCCGTACATTACACTTACATTAATACGTTAATTATTGTGATATAAATCGGAGCATGACTTAAATGTCATGGCCTGAGTTGTAGCCAGAGTCTCTTGAAGGGAGAGCGTGAGTTTGTGTATCGATCTATACTGGATTCGCTATCCTACACCTTGCTGCTAGCTACAGCGGGACCTGCAGGTCTGCGGGTGCCAAACGTCATTCCTTATTACGGCCATTCTTATGTCGTTGTTACCAGTCGATAGTATGGTGCAATTAATCACATGATGCCTTAATATAAATCCGGTTTAAGGTAGTTAGTACATCAGTAGTTCTTATAGCGCTTCGTTTTAGTACTACATTAATTTTCCCCATACATATATTTAGTGATCTTTTCACTTAAACTATAAATGTAAAAACAATATTTTGATAATAATAGTTACACTTGGGAAAATTTCACACTTTTACAAGAGACGAACATATAGAACAGTTAAGTCTTGGTAGAAGACTACATAGAGATCAGTTAAGTCTTGGTAGAAGACCCCCTTTTATAATAGTAGGAATCATAGGGATTTCTAGGGTTTTTCAAACGTTAACAGTTGTTTTACAATCATCTTCATACTTACAGTTCATATACAAATTCTTACATACAAATACTTACATACAAATTAAGACACTAAAATACTTATGATCTCACCAGCTTCAAAGCTGATACTCGCTTTCAAAATTAATTGTAACCTTAGGTCATCATAGACAGGTACCGATGCAAGGAGAAGGGAAGATGGAGCTTGTTCAAGACTCATCTTTCATTTTGATTTATGCTTTAGTGTTTATCAAAATTTGACAGAACACTTGTATAATAATTATATTATTAATGCAATGGATGATGTTGTTGCTTGTTTACTACTTTTCATTGTTGTGATACTGTACATGAAGTCCTCCGCCCCAGAACGTTTCCGCCGTTCTTGGTTTTGGGGTGTGTCAATGTTGACATTTTTTCCTATTTTTGTGCCCATTCTAGTTAAAGTTGGCTTTGCATATGAGTTCTGAGAGTTCTCAATTGGTTGCATAACAACTTGGAAGCAATGGCAGACACCTGTGCTGCCAGGTGGCAAGAAGCTAAGACGGCACAATTTTAATCCATATGAGTTTGGATTTGTCACTAACCTTGTCTTATGATTATGGTTTTGAAAATTTTACATGGATAGGAACACATACACCATAAAATCTAAGTGTCATAATGTTTCTCTCCGATTCATGAAAATGATGGTGAGGAAACGCTTTCACTAAGTAGATTTTATGCAGCTAGAAATTGTGATATTTGCATTATCAAAGTCGTTAGTGGAGCATCTGTGGTTAATCGGAACACTAACATGGATCTGTGAGGAATGGCAAAGGTCTAAACAATTGAGACTATGATTATGGCATCCCTATTCATAGTTCTGAAATTGATTAGACACACATGTGTGCTATATAAGGAAAGGTGTATGATTTTGTTAAAGTTTTATCAAATCATCTCGTATCAAATGTCTGAACTTTAGTAAGAAAGTCAATAAAGTATTAATTTCTAGAAGTCCAGCTGATTTATGAGTACAAGTCAAAGCTAGTGGGAGCATAAGTGTTATGCTAATAATTCTCATGTTAGTGGGAGAATATAATTATGATAAGTGTTGCAAGTTAGCAATGTTAATTATAGAAAACAAAAGTTTCAATTGGGAAAAAGTTGTTTTGCTATAATTAATGTAGAGGAAATTATACTTCATTTCAATTCTAAAAGCTTAGATTGAGGTTTTAATCATCTTTAGTCAAGGATAGATATATGAATTTTATGTTGGAATGGCTCAACATAAGGAAATTCTAAATATGGATCCATTATTTGCGTTCTAAAATTCGATTATGATTACAGCATCCCTTTTCATAATTTGAATTATGAGAACTTGACAAATAGAAATAGTAATATTATAGCAGAAAGACTGGTCCAGTATCATGTCTTTATGTGAGACATCATGAATCGTGTTCCATATGCTTCGGATATAGGATTGATTGAATGTGCTATAATATTCATCTGTTCTAAAATTTTCCAAATGCCTAGAGCATTAACAGGGAAAATGTACTAGAACCGGATATAACTAATTTGATTAAGCAATTGTCGTGGACAATCTAAGGCTTGCCAAAGATTGGTTGCTCAGGGACAGTTGGAAGCGTATTGTTAATTTTGGAAGGACCATATTGGCATATTCTGAAAAGAGGCAGCTCTCGTTCAGAAGTGATAGTCAAAATGGGAATATGGAGTTGTCTCCATATGTGGAAGTTATTCAATATGTATAAGATTAGAAAACTTAATGCAAGAAGGATGTTCAAAGCAATGTACTTTGAATCTGAGACCTCGTTTCCATGGAGTTGATCTCCAATGGAATACTTTGTAATGTCTGTTGACAAGTCTTTGTGACTTTATGCATAATCATTACAAAGGATTAGTGCATATAAGTTTAGAATCTAACATATTTAGGTAAATGGAAGGAATTTTGAATTCTTGCATTTGCGGTAAGGATTTGGGATTATGAAATGAAAATCATTGGAATTATGTTCAATCAATCTATTTCACAGAGTAAAGATCATAGACAAACTTAGTGTGCATACTTGGTGTATGGAATAACTAATGTTTGGAAAAACATAGTGTGCATACTTGGTGTATGGCATGACTAGTGTTTAGAAAAAAACAATAGTGTACATGCTTGGAGCATGGGACAACTATTGTTTTGATTCAATTATAAAGTTGATAGTTTGAAACAATATGCAATGATTAATGTGTACTCAATATAGTGATAAATAAAAGGTGTTCTATTTATATTAATAAGTTTCTAAGACCATATTGGATTCGATTATTCTTGTGTTTCACTTTGCATGTGTTGACTTCCAGAACAAATAGGTTATTCTTCCTGAATGACTAAGTTATTCAAACCATCCACATTCAGTCATATGTTGGAAGTAGATATGAATCAAGACTGTCGTGAAGCTGGTTTGTAGATGTCCAAGGTAGTGGACATATCAAGAGTTGCTGCAACATTTATGAGTGCTCATAAGTTCTGAGTATTGGATTAAACCCATGCTCATTTCACTCACTTCATGGATTTTATCACGAGTGATCATGAGACGATAATATCTTATATTCTTCAAAACTAGAGATATGAGTTGTTGCCTATTAGTTGGTTATACATTGATTGTATGAAGATGCATTGGTAACTCGATGTTATAAAACGTGCCTTTGTGTATGATTCAAAAAGTAGTAGAACAATCATATGAGTTGAAGTTTATTCGTTCCTTTTACCCTTAAAGGGATAAAAGCAATATATGTGGGCCCCTCGATGATTTAGTGATGACACCCCGAAGTGCTTGGCCAAACCTGGAATGATTTGATTAGTTGAATTAGTCGGTCAACATAAATCAGAAATCGAGAAACAACAAATGGACATAGAGAATGATTATAATCCATGTCTCAGTTCATATGATATCTAGAATGGAGGAATATATGATCCCTTTTCTAATGGACGCGTCATTGATTTGTTAAAAGTTCGACAACAGCTTTTAAGAGCTACAATTGCTAGTCAGGTTTTGAAGTCATACGCAATAATAGTTTTAGACTTATCCAAGTGGGAGACTATTGGATTAGTATCTAAGTCCATAACTATAATTGGTATGTACTTGACCCGATTGGCATGGTCCATTTGGTTTGCATGGCATCAGAACAATCTGGATAGACTTTTGTGAGAAAATGATAGTTATGATTTGTTAATATATTATAAGTTCTAATATATTAACATGAAATCATATTACTTAATTAGTATTGATCAAGAATTAATTTGGAATTGATTTTGTGATCAAAAGGAGACTAATTAAATATATGGGGATTGATTGTGTAAATCATTCATTCTTATATATTTGGGCTTATGATCCATAGTTCTTCATATTGGGCTAAACCATGGATACTCCATGGAGGCTTTAACCCATGGAGCATGAAGAATATGGAAAGACATGAGTTACATGGTGTAACCATAATAGCCACAATATATAAGGACTCCATGGCTCAAGAAATTGGCAATAATGTGTGTACACATGAGGGCTAGCCGATTTAAGCATATGAACCTTTTCTCTCAAGTTATTCCAAGATGTTGGTGATATTGTGTGAACCATTTGAGGTGTCACACTTGAGGAACTAGGCTCCTAAGCTCCATGGAATCAAGCTACAACAAAGAGGTATGTAATTCTACTAGAATTTATATTATATGTATTTCATATTATGCTAGTTAGAACAATACCTTGGAAAATTGATATTTGCATGTATAATAGAGAAAACCTAGATACAAGGTATTTAGGGTTGCATGTACACCTTAGGAGTGTTAGAATGCTAAAAACCCTTCAATTAAATCATATGATTTCATATTAATATATTAGAACTTATAATATATTAATAAATCATAAATAACCTCTTCTCAAAAGTCCATCCTAACAAAGTATCCTGATGATATGCAACCCAAATGCACCATGCTACTCTCGGGTCAAGTACATACCAATTATAGTTATGGGCTTAGACACCTAATCCAACAAGTAACAAATGCAAAATCGTATGGACTAAAATTGTTCAATCTTAATTTCTTTCCACTTGGGTGACATAATCTTAATAAAGGTTTGTCAAGAAACATTTTACTCTACATTTGATAAGTGTTACAAACCTTTATTAAGATTATGTCACTCAAGGCTCGATCTTGGAGAATGTCTCTAAGACTCAATTTTGGAACGAAGTATGATTTACCTTTTTGATTTTACCATTGCAACAATTCACGATTCCTCTTCTTATCCATACAAATGCACTAAGATGTCCTTAGAGAACTAACTGTGATATTGCTTCATAATCACTAAGATAATCATAAAACACGATACTCAAGTACTCTCCCTTCTTTCCAGATTGGATAAACTTTTATCTTTCTGCCTAGTTTGATTCTTCTTATTCATTCGGCTATAAATTGAAACTTTTTCAATGGTTCAGAATTACACTTAATCTTGTAAGTATAACCATATTTATGAAATTTTAGTAAATCATAATGAATAGTCTTATCGTTCCTTGTGGTGGACCTGACCAGTGCACAACCAAGTGTACCTGATCCCCTAGTCCTTCACTTGACTCTTATAAACATGTGAACAAGGAATTAATCTTAATTTACCAAAGATGAAGGTTCTCATTCATCACACAATACAAGTTGCATGATTCCAAGTTTCTATCCAACTGAAACTAGGGTGATGAGAATCTTCCCTTATTTGGTAAATTTCGACACTACCACAAACAAAAGAATCAAATCCATATTGCTAAAAATAGAAACATCCAAACATCAATTTTCACACAAACCATTGCAAGGAACAAAATAAGATAAAACCAAAATTTTATTTATTTATAAAATGTAGAAAAACTTTTCCTTACCATGAAATTACAAATGAAAATTATGAGTCTAAAAATTTCCTTAGCAATCTATCATACCTCCTAAGTAGTAGCTCAGAAATCCGATCATCGAACCATGCAATCAAAATCCATCTCTTCGCGATCAAACTCAGCATGCCTTTCCTTTAAGCTTCTTTTCTTTTCTTCGATCCTATAATAACATCAAATTGTAATTAAATTAGATCCTGTATTAAGAATCTCCAAATAGGAACTTAATAGAGTTAGATAGTGGACTTACCAAAAGCATAGTCTAACTTTTTGACTTTACCATCCTTATGATCCTTCAGGTAAATGGGGTAGCTTCGCAACCAATGCCCCTTCTCTTTGCAATAGAAACATATAGACTTTTTGGGAATGGTACATGGAACTATCTCAAACTTAGCCTTTCTCTTTACCCTTTGGTCAAATGACTTGACCATGGCCGATCCCGTTCCATTGGGAAGAGAAAGCTTTTCTGGATTTCCAATGTTACCATTGTCAGTGTCCATGGAAGTTTGGGAAATTGATCTTCTAATCAAATTTGCTTGACCAGTGCGCCAAATCATGGCTGACTCAGCATTAATTAGCAAATAGGTAAGATCAATAAGGGACACGTCGTGTTCTGTCATATAGTAATCTTTAATGAATTCACTATATGACTTAGGGAGTGACTGAAAAACCAACTCAACAGCCAGCTTCCTTGAGACATCAACTCCTAACATTCCCAGCCTGTCAATGTGTGAATTCATCTCCAAGACATGTGCAAACACAGACCTTCCATCTTGGTGTTTGCTAGCCAATAGTGCTTGAGTGACCTTGAAGTTTTCAAGTCTTTAAACTTGTGGGTTAGGGAGAATAATTGGAGGAGGTGGAGGAAGTGAAGCATGATTTCTAGTCCCACTAATGCACAATAAAAGGATTAATCTTTCACATTGATCACCATGTGGGATATCATCTTCATTAGGAAATCTTTTTCCAAAAGGATAAGGAAGACCATAGTTATCAGAACTAGACATCTATAGGGAGAAATTCAAGTTAGTTGATTTAAGTCCTTAATATAACACCCAAAATGAAATATTAAGGCTAGGACCCAACACAATATTTTACAATTCGGAAGAGGGATTTCGCAATCCAATTGCAAAATATTTGAAGGTAGGTAAATGATGATTTACCAATTTCCACCATGAAAAACGAAAATGAATTTTAGGTTTTAAATTGATTGAAATTCCTATATCTTTTGAGATTCATTGAACTTTTCAATGTCATGTCTAATCTCGATTATGCCCTTTCAAGTTTGTGACTGGGATGCCGAGGATCACAAACAATGTGTGAATAACCATGCACATTTGCTTGGTACACTTAATGTTACAGATCATCCAATCAATGTGTCGGTTAACCACACACGCTCCACTGATCCATGATTAATATCAAGCTACCCTTTGCCATACATTGTCAATCTCAAATCAGTGTTCCGGTTAACCACACACACTCCACTAACAACTTAACAAGGTGCAAAGTGCAATTTCATGGGATTGCACCATTTTCACATTTTTCCTAAAGTAACTAAGATTAGGAATTTAATTAAGTTTAGTTACGTTATAATTATCATTATACTTATAATGATAATTAGTGTCCTATCCAACGTGTTCGGCTAACAACCCTCCACCAGTCAAGGAAGCGGTGGGTGAGAGTGAACACCTCTTAAAATGCCATTTTATAGGCTGTAACCTTATACCCCCCCCCCCTTATATACCGGCTTCGTGAATCAGACCTACTAACGGTAAGATTGACCTTTTAATTATACATATATAATATATTAGACTTTTAATTTTATATAGTATAAGGGTGTATTTTAAACTTTTAAAATACTTGATGGTTTAATCTATTAATAAATTATACTCTTAATTTAATTAAACTTAAACCATATGATTATGAATTTAATAATACTTTTTTAATTAAACATTTAATTAACTATTAATAAAGTCCATAAAAGTTGAATTTTAAACTTTTAAAATTCTAGAGTTTGGAATTAAAGTTTCATAAATGTAACTTTTCATGTTCCAAAAGTTGAGGGCAAGTTTTGTAACTTGTCAAAACCTTTTGAAATTCATAACTTATGGATTTTAAAGTTTCATAAATGAGATGTCTCCAATTCCATAACTTGAGGACAAGTTGTTCTAGAAACAATTATAGATCAAATTAACTAATCCAATTATTATAGGATGATCATTTACCAATTTGACCTAATTTGATTCATATTTCATGATAACTTCAAATTATACAAATAACTAGCATTACACATAATCAAGCAGTTATCTTAGAATTTGATAAATATCATGGTATTGGATGAGTACTAACATTACCATATCATTAATGAACCAAAACAGTTTGTGGTAATGTTCCTAATCCAAAACAGGCCAAAAACTCGAAATTTATGCCATCGGATGCATCAACTCGTCGAGTCCCATTATGGACTCGTCAAGTTCAAGAAAAAACTCATCCAACTCGACGAGTTCATAGATGGACTCGGTGAGTTGGCCTTGGCAGAATCCTGAAATTCAGTTTTTTCAGCTTTGAAAATTACACAATTGCATCAATACAATAGAAAACACCCATGACCCTAATACCACTGTTGGGTTTTATGTACCCTAACATTCCTATAGTGCACATACAACCCTAATGCTTTGGATCTAAGTTTTCTCTAATTATACATGCAATAAACATTATCCAAAGCATTAAGCCTAAACTAGCATGTAAGGTGATATTTGAATCATAAAAAGTAGTTAGAATATTACCTTGTGTAGTAGCTTGAACGACTTGGCCTCAAGAAAGCTTAGCACCAATAGTGTGAATGCGTCAAATGGAATCACAAAGCACCAAGAACAATTTAGGATGAATCTGGAGAGGTATGGAGACTCCTAAAAACCGATTTCTTCTTGTAATGCAAGTAATGGTAATTTTTAGGCTTAGCACAGCCTATATATATATATATATATATATATATATATATATATATATATATATATATATATATATATGCGTGTGTGTGTGTGTGTGTGTGTGGGATATCAAGGGTCATGGATAAACCTAATCCATACACATTGACCCATGACCCATCCATTTTATTTGGATAAATGCTCCATGGATTAATCCATAAGCCCAAAAAAACAAACCATGGATCATTATCCCAACTTATATATGTTAATTTAATTAGTTTTTTTATCACTAAATTAATTCTTGACCAATACTAATTAAATAATATGATTACAAATAATATATTATACATATAATATATTAATACATCATAAATAACCTCTTATTCAAATATCTTTCCTAACAAATTGCTTTGATGAATGCAACCCAAACGGACCATGCTACTATTGGGTCAAATACATACTAGTTATAGTTATGGGCTTAGACACCTAATACAACACCTTTTTCAAATGCTCCATGAACCCCAAGTGAACCATTTAGTTCCAATTTCTCTAAATGCTCGATGAACATGATCAAAATGCTCCGTGAACATGATCTAAATGCTTTATTCACAATTAACAATTATAGGTCGCTATATTCACAAATTGGGAGAAAATTTTATTAAAATCAACTTTTCATTTTTCGGAACCCTTTACCAATAATTTTCCTTCGTACCTCTTGCTTCCGTCAATACTATCTTTTACTCGGTATACCTACTCATTTTTTAGTATCCTCATTGTTAGTAACTTGACCATCGATCAAGTTTTGTTTTAGTCAAATGATCTCAACACCTCTTCCATAGCCTTCTTTACTTTATGGAATCTTTCATCATTACGAGTATAAAGTGGGTTTTTGGCTCTCTATTTTCTTTAAGCAGTAAGTAATTTGTTAACGAGGAGTTTGTGGTTAAATGTTTACTTACTTTCGTGGCTATATAGAGCACTCTTAAAGTTGTCACATTTGTAACCTTGTAATCATTATTAACATTTATGTCTTATGTTAGGACTTTTCTCCCACTCGCTTTTGATTCTTCCTCATTATATGATCTCCCACTACTCCCATATCCTATCTATATTTTAATGTTTTAAGAGGTTGATGTTACTACATTGGTTTCGTAGTAAGTTCTACGGAACTTATGTGTCTGTTGGGTGTGCATCACGGTTAGATTCTGACTATACAACCTAGGTAGCAGCAAGAAACAACTCTTTTAAACTTGCCCTAGGGACTTTGTCCTAAGAGCAAGCTCTGATGATCAAGTTAGATTGCTAATGTAAAAGGAGGTTACCCCACCTAGCGAGATGAAGCGAACCGTGCGGAGACAAAGATGTCTCCAGAAAATAATAAGAGGTTGAACTAGGTAAAGAACACTTACATGGAGTGTTTGTGTGAAGCTTCTATTTATAGGCAGGGAAGGGTAGACTTTATATGATATTATATTTAATAATGTACCAGACTATTAATATAACATTAATATATTATATTTGTTGCATGATCTTCTTAGTTGTACAATATTCTTGAGAATAGTTTTACTTTTCTATCTGACTATACTTTTTATCCTTTTCTTCTACTCTTCCTTTATATTCTACCCTTCCTGCTATTCTACCCTTCTTTCTAGCAAGGCCTTGGCAGGCTGGGTAAGTAATCGTCTTGTGATGGGCCGTCAGTGTGTTTAGGCTAATCCCGTACACCATTAAGCCCCCCAGTCTAAAATGCTGTATGGCATCAAGACATATACCTGGGGTCTTCCTGTGAAATCGCTTCCAACACTAGTTCTTTTTTTATCGCATGGCATCTAATCTGTAGCCAATAAAAAATCAATCATTTGCGTTTGCCTCTAACTTTTCTTTGTTTGTATCCTTCACCTAGATGTAAGAGACACATCCATAAATTTTCAAATGTGTAGGATATATCTTTTGACCTTACCGTTTCTCCTCTACAATTCTAACCCTAATGGGTATTAAGGGTACAAACTTAATTAGGGTATTAAGGGTCCGAAATTAATTAGCTAGGCTATGATATTTGTTACATATGCCAAGAACATCTTCAGAAAAGTTGCATATAGTTTCATGCGCTTCTCTATTTCATTTAATATGTTGTTCATCCTCTCTACAATTTTATTTTGCTAATGCCTTTCTAGGACTATCTTTAACATTTAGCTCACCTGTTCAACAAAAATCAATGAAATTTATGTTACTATACTCTTTCCTATTATATGACATTAAGCAATTTACCATTAGATTTGTTACATTGTCGATAGCAACTTTCCACTTCTTGAAGGCAGTGAAGACTTCGGATTTACTTTTAATAAAATAAATGCACACCTTCCTCGTTGACTTATATGTGTAGGAAAAATAGTTTTTGGAAAATCCTATTGAAGAGAAGAGACCGATTCATTATATAAACATATGAATTAACAAACTATAACTTCTCAACATTAGGTATTTTCTCCATCGTGCGAAGGATAACCTTATTTTTTCCCTTTAATGTGTATTTCACAAAAGTCCATGGATGCACTTTCTACTCTAGAATCCTACCTTTAGAAGCCAATGTCTTCATTCCTTTCTCACTCATGTGACTAAGTCTTTGGTGCCACATAGTCGTGACCCCTAGGTCGTCAATTTTTTAGTTTACTTCTTCCATAGAAGCTTCAACCATGTACAAATTTTCTTCCAGCAAACCCCAAGCAACTACAAGATTCCCGTTTGTGACATTCCACTAGCGATTACCATAATTTACATGGATTGTACTTTACGTTTTTCAACATCCAATTTGAACCTAGAGTTTTATTGAGGACAAAATCTCGAACTCTAGAGATATGTAGGCTCTTGTTATCAACAAGTCTTAGTTTTTCCAGTGTAATTCTTGAAATTTTACATCACTTCTCTATAATACTTGTATGGAATGAAGTAGATCTAGATCTAGGAAGTTGTAGGAATCTCTATATAAAAAATAAGCGTATCATCATAGTCTTTTGTCAATTAACAGCCTTCTTCACTTTATTGAATGAAGGCTTTGGGCACTGTTTCTTCAACTATCGTTTTTCTTTGGAATTCCAATAGATGTTTTTTAAGTTGTTTGACCACTCTCGTCTTCTTTACTTAGATCTCCCTCAACCACTACCCCCTATATTAGATTTTATGGCCCTTATCATGTGTACTCAACAAAACAAACTACTAACTTACACCCCAGAATTCCATATGTGGATGTCCGCACCAAGTATCAAATAAAAAATTCCAATTAAAAGGTGAGGTTTGTAGTCCCAGACGAACTGTTTTTAATTTTTACAATTCCAAACCAACTTTCCGATAATGAAGATAGTACAAACAACCTTTTCACATGAACTGTCACCGATCAAGCTTCCTTTATCTTTGTATTCACCCACTGTCTAATAAAGAGAAATTTGTTAATTGTGGAAAGTTTTCGTACATGTTAGTCAACACCATGATTAATATATATGGTGTCGATTCGTTAACAATGTTATAGGTAGCGTTCTTTGAAAACTTGACTACACCATGGGTAAGCCGATCTAACATATCCAATCATCCAATCATCTTGCTTCAATTGAAGCACCTCTAGTTTTCTTATGATTAACAGTGTGTGTAGCTTCTTTTGGTAGAGATAATTTTCTATCAGCATCCGCTGAAATCCAAAATTATGACTTTTAAATCTAAATACAATTAACGATGATGCTAAAGAATAATGAAACACAATAACGAGATTTAGTGGGTCCCTTGATATTAGTGTCAAGCTACGTGTGTATTGGCAATATTGAAGACATTTTTTATTGAATGTCATTTAAATATGATGTGTGACAATGACATATTTTTGGTTACTACCAATGAGACTAATTATAGATTGGTTTGACCTGTAATGTCATCGTCCTTTGTAATCGTTGATAAGCTATGGCTCACTATCCTTCAAATCAAACATGTTCTCTAAGAAAAATGAATCAGCTCTCGTCAACAGTATGATCTAGTCCTCCATTGATTGTTCATTTCTCGAGCTCTCGCCTAAGCTCTACTCCGGTCAACCTGGTTGACTATTATGGACCGCTTGAATCTATTGTGAATAACCTTCCCCTACGCCAAGACTCCTTTGCGGACTGCTATGTGGTCTGTGGTCTGCGGATAAAGATCGATTTCCACACTAAACAATGATACCACTAAACTTTAATATCGCCATAATTTAAGCTGAATGACACGACCTTTAGTCGCATTTTGCATAAAACCAATTGCAGCCAAAAACATACGGCCTCAACTTTTTTGGGTGACTAAGGGTTCGTTTGATAGGTACTAACTGGGTTAGAGCTGACTGGGTTAGAAGCTGACTGGGTTAGAAGTTCTGACTGAAACTTATTGTTTGATTTTGCATCTGACTGATAGTATAAAATGACTATATTACCCTCAGACAATAGTTTTTATAATAATTCCTTAGTAATTTTCAATTTAATTTATAACATTATATTTTTCTATAAAAACATTTGATCTCTCATGTTCAAAGAAACAAAACTTGATTATAATCTCTCCACCAAATATAAAACTTATAAAAGCAAAATAGTTCATAGTATTCTTCACCAAACTATAAAAAGAACAATCAATAGCATGGGTTTTTGAAAATTATAACGTATTAATAAAAAAACATATTCAAAGAAACAAATGACACAAAAAAAAATCAACAATTCCACTAATTATGAAAAGCAAGTCTCCTATACAATTAATCTCAAGCATGTGCATCTAACAACCTTCCAACTTGGTTACAAGGGCTTTGAATTTGATCTCAGGTCTCACTACAAAAACAAAGAAACACACAGAAATCAATTACATATTTAAGAAAAAGAGCACATAAATCATTACGTTTATGTGTAGCAAAAGAACAAGCAGGACTCTTTCAAAAAAAAAGCTAAAGAACAAGCAGGACACATAAATAGGCATTCCTTCTTTATCTACACCATGATACCCATGAGGATAGTGTTCTAGAACTTTTTTCAGCTCATTGAACTCAAAACCCTCAAATATATTATCAATACCAAATGCTTTTCTCCATCGAAGCATGTTAGCCCGCATATGTTTTGATTTTTCAATATTAAAGTTCCTAGCTTTTAGAACCTGTACATGAGCACAAACACAAACACAAACATAAACATCATCACAAGCATGAGCATGAAAAACACCGATAAAAGATGAGAATGGAGTGCCAACATAGAGAAGCATGGAGAAGTACCAACATGGATCAGATTTCACACATACATAAGATTTCTACCAACATCCCACATGAAAAAAATAGAGAAATTCATATACATATAATCTGATTTCACATATATACAATCTGATTTCACATATACATACATAATCTAATTTCACAAACAAAGAAATCCAACAGACTTTTCATCTGATTTTGTTCAGGCATTTTATCAAATAACTAACGTGCATACCAAAATATTACATTGTGATGCTTCTAACTTGTACATAAAATTGCATACAGCCAAAGTAGAAGATATGAAGACAAGGAAAACATCTGTGATAATAGATGGCAGAAAAATCGAACAAATAAATACATACCTGGAATAAAAATGAGGAAAAAGATGGGTTTTTCTTAGGGAGGCGGCGCTCCAAGGAGGCGGCGGAGGAGCCAGCACAGATGTTGGAGGTGGTAGGAGTTATGGAAGAAATTATGTCTGGGGCAAGGAGAAGGAAGAAATCATGTCAAAGCTAAGAGAAGGAGAGGGCAACAATGAGGTGGCGACGCTCATGTCTGGTGGGCGGAGGCAGTTGCTGGTGTGGGGGAGGAAGTCGTTGGAATGGAGGTTATGGGTGTACACGATGAAGAAGAAGATGAGAAGAAGGCGCCTGCAAAAGAAGGAGAAGGGAAAGGAGGGAAAAGATGATGCTTGGTCTCGGTAAGCTCTATTCTATTAACGAACCGAATCAGGAAGTGGGTCAGCAAGGACTTACCGAGTCAGACGAAAATCACAAATATCAAACATGTTGACTGGACCAAGTCAGCCAAAAGTGTTGACCCAGACCCAGTGAGCAATATATCAAACACCCCCTAAATGTTCTTTCATATATTAGTGGAGGTATATGTAAATCGTTAATATATCATAAATCATTTTGTAGAAAGCTTTTAAAAGTTAAGATGTTAGTCATTTTTCTGCTTTTGTTTAGACTTTGATTAATGTATTACTAATATATGATATATGATGATTTTGATGTTTACGGCATGTTCCTTGTCCTTGTTTTAAGTCTCATTTATTTCCTTTTCCTCCCCCCGACACTCCTGCTTAGGTGCATCAGGCTGCATTTTAGAGGCTGCATTTTAGAACTCTTGAAGTTAAATTTAAATTAACGGGTTAATTTCTTAGGAGGCTAATAAGGTTTTAACTTTTTTCTACATTAGGTCCTTAAGGTTTTTTTTTGTACATGTTACACCAATATGGTTGTATATAACCGTTAAAACAAAGGTAATAAGGTTTTAATTTTGTCCACATTAGATCCTTAAGGTCTTTTTTGTACATATTGCAACAACATGGTTGTTATAACCGTTTAAAAAGAGATAATAAAGTTTTAATTTTATCCATATTAGGTCCCTATTTTTAATATTTTTATCATTTAATCTAACTCTTTTACAATTTATATTAATATCTAGTTAGATGACTTCATCATTTCATCATCTCCTTTTAGTCGTCCATCTACCACAACACGGTTTCACTTGAAAGGTTATATAACAATTTTTTGTCATTTTTATAGAAAAAACTAATAATAATCAAAGTCTTAAACTCTTAATGATTAAGTCTATGTATGGTATGTCACAACTAGCTGATAAACTAGTTTATTTTTTGATCTTTTTAAGTTGTCATATTTGGCAAGCCAAAAAGTAGCTTATAAGGTAGCGTTTTAAAAAGCTACTTAGACTAGTTTTTTAAAAGTTTTTTTTTAATTTCTAAATATACCCATTAATTAATAAGAAAACATATTTTTTAAATGTCTTTTTATGTCATTATATAAATTTCAGATAACTTATAAGTCAGTTGGCAAAACCATGATCAAAGTAAAAAAGTATCCCCGATAAGTAATGGCGTATCGGTGTTACCCCATTAGCGGAACAATTACTTATCAGGGATACATCATTACTTATCGGGGATACTCTTTTATTTTGATCCTGGCTTCGCTAGTTGTGGCGCACAAAATATAGCCTTAATTATTAAGACTTTGATTATTATTAGTTTTTTTTTTTTTGTAAAAATGACAAAAAATTATTATGTAACATTTTAATTGAAACTGTGGTTGTGGTAGATGGGCGACTAAAATGAGAAGATGAAATGATGAAGTCATCTAACTAGATAGTAATATAAATTGTAAAAGAGTTAGATGAAATGATAAAAATATTAAAAATAGGGACCGAATGTGGACAAAATTAAAACTTCATTACCTCTTTTTAAATGATTATGACAACCATGTTGGTATAATATGTACAAAAAATATCTCAAAGACATAATATGGACAAAATTAAAATCTTATTACCTTTTTTAACGGTTATATATAAGCATATTGGTATGATATGTAAAAAATAAATTAAAAATAAAAAGACTTAATTTAGACAAAATTAAAACCTTATTAACCTCTTAATTCATTAACCCTAAATTAACTCGTCCTCTTCACTTGTAAGGTTCGTAACTCATATATATTCAAAGTTCAAACATCAGATTTTGTTACATGGGACGCCACGGGGTAATGATATTCAGAGTTCTTTCCTTTTAGGAGGGTTTCGACGTTTCGTTATGGAAAATAGAGATCGACATTATTTTAATTATGGACGGTCATTTCGTTGAAATTGGATTAGAATTGGCTTTCATTTTGGAATTATTTTAATTACAACTACTTTTAATGTGCATAATAATTATAGTTATCTCTTAGTATCAATTGTCAATTATGTATTAAACTATCCTTGAGTATCTTTCTCCTGATAAGCAAGTATAATTTAATCAAATGATCAGACTAATAAAAAAATACAACCCGTACTATGAAAATACTTCTACGATATGTTTAATCATGACCAGAAAGAACTTACTTCTTGGTCTTCTCTTATGGTCTTTTTAAATTTATATATTCAATATTTTAAAGATATATGTTAAACAAGAAAAATACGTATATCTCGTGCGAGAATATAATTATGTAGTTAAAATAATAATTCTTATCTAATTATTATTTAATATTTCTATATTGAAACTTAATGTTAGTAGTAAGTAATATATATAGTTAACATATTAGTTTTATTAAAAATTTTAGTTTTAATTTTTAAGTCGTTGTGACGTATACCATTATTTGGTGATTTTTATAAACCGTTTAAAAATATGTAGATTATATATGAAACCTATGATGATCAATATATAACAAATAACAAAATAAACGAAAAAATAAGCTTTAAAACTTTTAGTAATATAAAAACAGTAAAACATCTATTATAATATATATATATATATATATATATATATATATATATATAACGAATAACAAAAAATATAAAAAAATTTACACTGCAACTTTGAATAACATAAAAAAGATTAAAACGTATATTATAACATTTGTATGAACTCGTTATATTTGAATCATAAATCTCTTAAAACACATATATATTTTTAATCAACAAAACTTTACAGTCTTATAAACGAAAAGAAAATAAAAAGATTTTACTAATTACAAATTAATAACTATTAAAAACTCTTAAGTGATAAATAATAAATATACATAAATTATAAAACTCAGGAGTTAAAGTGGAAGTTTTAAATTAATTTGGTGCTTGAAAATATACATATATTATTATTATTATTATTTTTATTATTATTATTATTATATATATATATATATATATATATATATATATATATATATATTGTAGTTTAAATAAGAAGGAAATTTTTTATACAAAGGTAATAAGTTTTTTTTCTACATATTTTTTAGCGAACAAACAAAATAAATCATTAAATAATTCAAAATTAAGATGATTCAAAAGAAAAAAAAAATCTCAAAAAAACATCTTCACGATTCATTTTTAAGTAAATTAAGAAAAAATTCACTTTTATAATAATTTTAGTGAATAACACTAGAATCATTGTATAAATTAATTATCGAGATGTTTTTTTGAAAAAATTTTTGGTGAATCATGTTATTTTTGATTCATCTAGTGATTCATTTGTTTTGTTCGTAGAAAAAAATATGTAGAAAAAAAACTTATTACCTTCCTACCAAAAAACTATTTCTTATCGTGTGTGTGTGTGTGTATATATATATATATATATATATATATATATATATATATATATATATATATATACACACACACTTACATAGGGTTGGTTTAATATACTTATATATTCAAAACCAATAATTATTTTTACATCAAATACAATTACGTGAGTCTTTAGTACGATAAAGTCCATTTTTCGAGTTTTTAACTTTTCTGTTCATGGTTTTAGAAAAATTATAGAAAAATCATCTTAAGTCGAAATTTGGATCACTAAACTCTTAGAACTTAGAAAATGAGTCTACTTTATCCGTAGTTCTTCTCCTGACCTTTAGTCGTTCCTAACCAACGTAAAAATTTTCATTTTCACAAACTGGTCCGAAACTGTTTTGAAACGATAGGTAGTTTTGTAAAAATCACCATAAATTGTAAAAATAAAAAAAGTCACGTGAATGTGTGCGAGTAGTCCTTAAAAAGGTATAGACCTAAACTATTTGCATATTGTAAAGTTTTGAAAAATATTAAGTTTAAGATGGGTAAAACAGTCCGTGGACATATCACAACTTTTCTGTAAAAAGCTGATCTTTAAGTTCAAATTATGTTTTAGTGACATAACTTGTATCCCCCCCCCCCCCCCTCTAAAACTTGGAAAAAAAAACTTTAAAATGTAGGGGTATGAACTAACCTTATGTGTTTTCTTGATAAGTGGAAGGATGTGGGTGAGGAGTTTTCAAATCAAGAACACTTGAAAATATACTTGAAGATTTGATGATCTTATGGACATTAATATATAAATATTTGTGTAAATGATTTAAAATTAGTATAGAATATGTAGAATGTTTAGAGGTTGGAGGAAATACTTACCAAAGAGGATGAAGGACCCAAGGACACTTCTTGGAAAAATGTGGCTAGAGAGAGAGAAAAACAAAGTTTCTTTTGGAGAGAAAGTGGAATTTTGGAAGAAGTGGTGAGATGAAGAAAGAAAATGTCATGGACATGTGTTTATATGGAAGAGAATAAAACAAGCGGATGGGTTGTTGGGATGTGTAATTAGGGATAATGATTTGACTAATAGAGACTAGATAAGTGACATAAAGGTGACATGGGTTTGATGGGGGATCAAGTTGGTCCATTTGTGCCATTACCTTATGTATAAAGTAATATAATATCTTTATAGTTTTAGATATTATTTTATGAAATCGTGTGATTTATATTTAATAAAGCTTTCAAGATGTGCATAAAATATGAGTTTAGTATGTTTAAGATGTGGAAAATATGAGTTTGATGGCAATCCGACATCAAAAACTCTTTAAAAAGGTGAAAGTCTGAAACTGCCAAAAATCTGGAGTGGTGTGCGAAGGCTTCGCAGGCTGCGAAGGCTTCGTAGGCTGCGAAGTCAGATGTGCGAATGCAAAGGTACACACTGCGAATGCTCAGCATGGGAAAATGAAGGTTCGTATGCGAAAGCTTAGGATCTGAAAGCGAAGGTTCGCATGCGAAAGCTCAAATGCGAATGTTCAATGATGTGAAGGTAAGAGGGCTCGCTACGAAGCTTCCGATTGCGAAGGTGAGGAGGCTCGCTGCAAAGGCTTTAGAGAAGGTTCGTTGCGAAGGTTTTAGAGAGTGTTGGTAGTGAACTTGCTATTTCCCATTTTCTCTTCCCATTTCGAGTGGGTTTCAAAAATTTAAAGGGTTGGGATGGTATGGGTGTTTATGGGACAGGTTTGTAGTATGGTTCTTGTTACTAAGAAAGATTTGGGAGAGATTCGAGAGAGATTTGGGAGAGAGACATAGATGGACAGAGATAGAGAGAGAGAGAGAGAGAGAGATTGTGTTTGTAGCCTTTGTTATGATTTTACCCCGTAGTATTAGGATTATAAACTCCACTACGCGTGTTATGAGTGTTATATATCCTCGAGGGATACATAGTTGAATTTTATTGAGTGTTACGTTATTCACCCTATTTAAGGTTTATATTCGAAAATTTGAAATCCCCAAGTGATACTTTGTACTACAATAGTAAGTTGTACATTAGGAAACATAGTGTAAACCCTAACATACTAGTACTAGTTGAGCTGATCGGGTTGTACGTCACAGATTGGGGAAAAGATGTGCTTATTTTTGTTTCATCTAATCTTCGCGTCCCCAAGTGAATTCGAGTCCTCGTTTTGCGGTCCAACAAACCTTCACTATAGGTATGCAGCTTTGTTTCTTCTCTTTATGTTCTTGTCCATGATTTCCACTGGTTCTTCGATGAAGTGAAGACTCTCATTTAATTCAATTTCATCAAGTGGGATGACGAGAGTCTCATCGGACAAGCACTTCTTTAAGTTGGGCACGTGAAAGGTGGAATGTATGTTACTGAGTTCCTAGGGTAGTTAAAGTTTGTAAGCCATCGGGCCAATCCTCACACGGATCTCGAATGGCCTGATATACCTAGGATTTAGTTTCCCATTTTTTCCAAAAGGTATCATTCCCTTCCAGGTTGAGAGCTTCAATAGCAAACGCTCACTAACTTGAAATTCCAAGGGTTTTCGTCTTTTATCCACATAGCTCTTTTGTCGATCTCGAGAAGCCTTAAGTCGTTCCCTAATCTGAATGACCTTCTCTATAGTTTCTCGTATGATCTCAAGGACGGTGAGTGTTCTATCAAGTATTTGTACTCTTTTTAGTTGTATGTCACCCACTTTGCCCAACACAGAGGTGATCTGCACTTGTGCCCATACAGGGCTTCGAACGGAGCAAATTTAATGCTAGTGTGATAACTGTTGTTATATGAGAACTCGATGAGTGGTAAGTGGGTATCCCAAGCTTTAACAAAGTCTATCACGCAAGCTCTCAACATATCTTCCAATGTTTGAATAGTTCTCTCGCTTTGCCCATTAGTTTGAGGGTGGTACGTTGTACTGATGTCGAGTTTGGTTCCTAAGGACTTTTGTAATGATTGCAAAAATAGTGAGGTAAATCTAATATCTCTATCGGAGATAATGGATATTGGCTTACCATGTAATCGTACAATCTCTTTAATGTACGTCTTGGTTAGCTTCTCCATCTTAATGGTCTCTTTCATTGGTAGGAAGTGTGCATATTTACTTAACCAGTCAACGATCACCCAAATGGTGTGGGGTCCACTACTTGTTTCGGGCAATTTAGTTATAAAGTCCATCGTTATCTGTTCCCACTTCCACCTAGGTATCTCTGGTTGCTGCAACAAACCCGAGGGCTTTTGGTATTCTACCTTAACCTTGGCGCAAGTTAAGTACTTGCCCACGTAGGTAGTAATTTTTGTCTTCATGTTTGGCAACCAGTATAGTTTCTTGAGGTCCAGGTACATCTTTTCTGAACCCGGATGAATGGAGTATTTGTTCTTGTGAGCTACGTCCATGATGACGTCTCTTTACCCACCAAACTTTTGTGTCAAGATCTGATTCATGAGATAACAACTTCTGTCACTCTTTACCTCCAGGTTTCCTCACAAGGCTTCCCCTGCAACATTTTCGGGTTTTAAAGACCCGAGTTGTGCTTCCTTAATTTGCATGGACCGGTATGAATGGATTGTTATGGTTAATGATTTTACTTGGTGGCCAGAGTATTCTTTTCGACTTAGGGCATCTGCTACTACGTTCGATTTGCCTTGATGGTAATGAATTTCACATTCATAATCATTTAGTAGTTCTATCCATTGCCGTTGTGTCATGTTGAGTTCTTTTTTATTGAGAATGTGTTGGAGACTCTTATGGTCCGTGAAGATTGTGCACTTCGTACCATAAAGATAGTGTCTCTAGATCTTCAAAGCAACCATCACTGCTCCCAATTCGAGGTCATGTGTGGTGTAATTTACTTCATGATTCTTAAGTTGTCTCGAGGCATAGGTAATTACATTTCCTCGTTGCATGAGGACACACCCAAGACCCTAGTTTGACACATCATAGTAGACTACGAAGTCTTCGTCCCTTCGGGAAGAGACAAGACTGGAGCACTGCATGGGGCTTGTTTCAATGTTTGGAAGGCATTCTCATGTTTATCCTCCCAGTTGAAAGTCACTCCTTTCTAAGTCAAGGTAATGAGTGGCTTTGCAATCCTAGAAAATTTTTGTATGAATCTCCTGTAGTAGCCAGCAAGGCCTAAGAACTGGCGGATTTCCCTAAGTGTCCTTGGTGCTTTCCAGTTCTCAATTGCTTTGATTTTTTAGGGATCCACATGTATCCCTTCCTTGCTGACCACGTTTCCGAAGAAGTCCACCTTCCGAATCCAAAATTCGCATTTCGAGAATTTTACATATAGCCTCTCTGTCCTTAATCTTTCCAAAACTTGTCGTAGATGCTGACTATGCTCTTCCTTAATCTGTGAATAGATCAGTATGTCGTTGATAAATAGTATCACGAATTTATCCAAGTCAGGTCGGCACACACTGCTCATTAGGTCCATAAACACTGCAGGTACATTAGTTAATCCGAAAGGCATTACTACAAATTCATAGTGACCATAACGAGTTCTGAATGTGGTCTTGGGAACATCTTCCTCCTGGACGCGCAACTGATGGTAGAAGTAACTTGATCCTTGAAGTTGGTCGAAGAGGTCGTCGATTCGAGGTAAAGGATATCAGTTTTTTACGGTGAGTTTATTTAGTTCCCGGTAGTCTATGCACATGTGGAATGATCCATCCTTCTTCTTCACAAACAGGACCGATGCTCCCCAAGGTGAGAAGTTTGGTCTGATGAATCTTTTTCTTAGCAGTTTGTTCAGTTGACTGGACAATTCCTCCATTTCTAATGGTGCTAGACGGTATGGGGATTTGGCTACAGGGGTGGTCCCAGGAATCAAGTCGATTCTGAACTCAACTTAGCATTCAGGTGGAAATCCTAGAAGGTCTTCTAGAAATACATCAGGAAAGTTATAGACCTCTCGAATGTCCTTGATATCCTTCACCTCCTATTTTTCGCCAAAAACGTGTGCTAGGAATGCATGGTACTTCTTGCGTAGATCGTTCTGGGCCTTGATGCAGGAGATGATTCGGAGGTTCGTGTCGGGTTTGTCACCGTAGATGACAAGAGTTTTGTTACTCGGTAGGTTAAGGCGAATGGCCTTTTCATAACACATGATATCGGCATGGTGGGGACTTAACCAATCCATGCCAATGATGACGTCAAAGCTTCTTATTGTAACATGCATTAGGTCGAGTTGGAAGGAGTGATTGTTTAAGGTTAGAGTTCATTCTAGGTATATGTCTTTAGTGCTTTCAATTTTACCATTTTCCATTTCTACTATGAATGTGTCATTTAGTGATTGGGGATTTTGTTTAAGTAAGTGTTTAAACTTATGGCTCATGAAACTTCTCTCTACACCACTATCGAAAAGTATGCAGGCATATGAATTATTGAGGAGAAACATACCGGTAACCATGGTAGGATCATTCACGACCTACTCATACCCCATTGTTAAAACTCTTCCCACACCTCCTTCATTCCTTGCTTTTGGACACTCTCTCTTGAAATGCCCCGTTTCACCGCATCCGTAGCAAACTTGGATCACCCCGACATTAGCGGCTGGGGTGGTTTGTTGCATCGGTGACTTACAGAAGCGGACAGTATGCCCCTTTTTGTTGCAGTTGTTGCAATGCATTTCCCGACAGACGCCTGAGTGATGGAAGTTGCACTTGCCACATTTGGGTAGGTTCCTAGCATATTGTCTCACTGGTGTTAGAGCGGCAGGGGTAGTGGCAGCGTGGACGACAACGATTTGTTGTTTCTTGGTGGGCTCTTGTGTCGGCTGGCCCTTCCTCTTGTTCCCGAACTTTCTTTTGATGTCACTTTTGCTTGTTCGGGGGTTCCCGTCAAAGTGCCCTAGCAGGCTTTATGATCTATAAGTCTTTGTGCCAAGCGTTTAGCACTATCAAAAGTGGTGGGTTTTCAGATACCACGTTCCCTTGAATCTGGGGGGATATTCCATAGATGTATCATTCTACCTTTTTACTTTCCGTGGTGACCATCCTGAGACATAGTACTGCCAAGTCTCTAAACCTGGTAGTATAAGCTGCCACATCTGAGCCTGTCATCCTGAGGTTCCAGAGTTCTTGTTCCAACCTCTGAACCTCACCTCTTGGGCAGTATTATTCTAACATCATGGCTTTTAGGTCTTCCCAGCCCATGGAATTGGCTACTGGGAGTGCCAATGATTTGACGTGACAGTTCCACCAGGAGAGGGCCCCATCAATAAATATGCAGGCCATGAATTTGACCTTGCTAATATCAAGGCATGCACAAATCTCGAACACTGACTTAGTCTTCTCAATCTATCTTGTTAGGGAAATGACGCCTCTGCTGCCATTGAAGGACTTGGGTTTGTAGTTTGAGAATTCCTTGTAGGAGCATTCCCTTGGTTGTCCCTGACTATCTCCTTGGTTAGTATAATTGGTACCGCCTCCCGTCCCATTGGTAACATTTGTGCTGATTTGTGCCATGGTAGCTGCCACAACGACTGTTACAACAACTTGGAAAATGACAATATCCATCTGTGGAGGCGGTGGTGGTAGTGGTGTTGATGTGTTGTTGCCACGCCTGTTAGATCTACATGGTGGCATCATTCTTCCATATGGTTTAAAGGTGTTATCAAATTAGAACGTCTTAACTATAGGCTTGTTTATGTCGACTGTACAAGAATAACGATATGAAAGACACATAGAGTCTAGTTGTATGGTTCTATAGTATCACAAAATACTCCTATAGTATTTTAAACTTTATGTTCGGTTCTTAGAGTTTCTTGGTATAGAGTTGGTAAGTTTTAGACTCGTTGTTCACCACGACCATTCCCAAACACATGTTAGTCATATCCTGTATAAATATAGTTGATCAGGCTATATTTATCTCAGATATGATTACATAACTGTCTAGGCCTAATCGTAGTGTTCAACTTGTCATAATACTTTTATATGGTTCTTACTATGATACTGTTTCTAGTATGTATGCATGTATGTATACTTTTATAAAAATATTATTATATTTTTAAAAGTATATTTCTTATTCAGAGAGTTTTAGTCCCACTATATTTATAGTTGTATATCTTACGTGGTTTAGATACTTAGTTCACTATAAACAATGCTCTGATACCAATCTGTCACACCCCCAAACCAGGATGGCGGAAACGTCCACGGTTGGATGACTTTCATATATTGTATCATAACATAGAGAATAATAGTGACCAAAGCAAACACAACCATCATAAACATAATTGAAAAGGTTACATTGTTGCATGAGTTACATGTTTCAAAATCAATTACATTAGGATGATAAAAATGATTTGTCTGACGCCTTAGCATCCCATCTTCAAAAGTTGGTACCTGTTTTAGTGATTACCTGAGAATACAAGTAGATTTGAACGAGTGTCAACAATTAAGTTGGTGAGTTCATAGGCGTTTTTATGTAGAGTTGAAAACCTTTCTTTATAAAAAGATAGTGTTCATTCCAGAAAATCCAATATTTTCCTTAAAAAAATGAGTTACAGTCTTAAAATCCAAAGACCGAAATGTACAAGTCTTTTCCGTACTTATAATAGTATATGCAGTTTTAAATTATATAAAACCGTTTGAGTGAATGTATCCCCGTAAACAATATGTATCGTGGTTTCCGCATGTGAGTTATTAAAATTGTTCAAACGACATAGATGGCCTGTTACAATGTTCTTCTGGCCTTGGAATGTTATGACATTTGTCACCCCATACCTGCCGGTCCAGCTGTTGCAAGCAACTTAGGTATGGGATTGTCAGTCCCGTATAGATCTATACATAACTATCACGCTCTCTTACCGGAGACTCCGGTCATAATACATGACTTTTGTACGTACACTAATTTGTACATGAACATTTTGGCTCACAAAATTTAATTCATCGAGTTTACGTATAATGTAAATGAAAAACATTTTTTTTAATTGGAATAATAAACTTCCATAGTAATTTTATAGTGTAAAAGACCCATAAACTATGCCGACTATAGTTTATCATAAATGTTTTGTAATGAAGAAATACCTTGTATGTATGAGTATCACCTTTTCATGGAAACAAAATAGCATAAAAATAATAAATATACATTTTCTTAATATTATACACTTTGCTCAACATGTTACAAAGTCTTGATGATTCACCAGCAATACGTGAATAGTTTGTTATAGTATTTGGTGTTCGTAGCCATATATATATATATATATATATATATATATATATATATATTTACACTTACATTGGGTTTAATTTAGTTAGATATTCACAACCAATAATAATTTTTAAGTCAAAGATAATTACATGAGTCTTTAGTACGAGAAAGTCCATATTTCTAGTTTTTAACTTTTCTGTTCACGTTTTTAGAAAAATTATAGAAAAATCATCGTACGTCCAAATATGGATCCGTAAACTCTCATATCTTAGAAAATGAGTCTACTTAATCCATAATTTTTATCCTGACCTTTAGTTGTTCCTAAACAACGTAAAGAGTTCATTTTCACAGACCAGTCTGAAACTATTTTGAAATGATAGGCAATTAAGTAAATATCACCATAAATTGTAGAAAAATCTTATGAATGCATGCGAGTAGTCATTAAAAAGCTATAGACCTGAACTATTTTCATATTATACATTTTTGAAAAATATTAAGTTTAAGATGGGTAAAACAGTCTGTGAATAGATCACAATTTTTCTGTAAAAAGGTGATCTTTAAGTTTAGATTATGTTTTAGTGACATAACTTGTATCCCCCCCCCCCCCCTAAAACTTGGAGAAAAAAAAACTCGAAAATTTAGGGTATTGAATTAACCTTATGTCTTTTCTTTATGAGTGGAAGGATGTGGGTGAGAAGTTTTCATGTCAAGAACACTTGAAAAATACTTGAAGAATTGATGATCCTATGGACATTTATTGATAAATATTTATGTAAATGATTTTAGATTAGTATAGAATATGTAGAATGTTTAGAGGTTTGAGGGAACACATACCATAAAGGAGGAAGGATCCAAGAACACCTCTTGGAAAAACGTGGCTAGAGAGAGAGAGAAAAGAAAGTTTCTTTTGGAGAGAAAGTGGGATTTTGGAAGAAGTGGTGAGATGAAGAAAGAAAATCTCCTGGACATGTGTTTATATGGAAGAGAATAAAGCAAGTGGATAGGTTGTTGGGATGTGTAATTTGTTGGATTAGTGTCTAAGTCCATAACTATTTTGGTATGTACTTGACCCGTTGATGCATGGTCCTTTTAGGTTGCCTTCACCAAAGCAACTTGATAGGATGAATTATGGAGAGAGAGGATTAATTATGATTTATTAATATATTATGAGAATAATATATTAAAAGAGAAATCATATTGTTTAATTAATATTAGTCAATAATTAATCAAGAATTAATTTTGTGGCTAAACGAGATTAATTAAACTTAGGGTACTAGAACTATCAATTGTGTGATAATTGAATATTGGGCTAATGGACTCCATATTAGAGGAGTGGACGAATTCTATGGGGAAACCCATTAGAAATCGTCCAATGCCTCTAAGGAGGGAGCCCATCGGATGCTTAGGGTTTCCTTGTTAGATAAACCTAATAGCCTCACATATTTAAGGACCCCTAGGGCACCAAAAACGTGGCTAACTGATTCCTTAGGGTTTCTTGACGTTTTTGGGTGCCTCTCCTCTTCTCCTTCTTCATCCACTTGCTCTTGGTGTTTGTGAGCCATTAGAGGCATGACATTTGTGACACTAAGCTTTCTGAAGCCAATTACAAGGAGGAATAGAATGTTATTACTACATAACAATCAAAGGTAATTTTTAAACCCCTAATTCGATTCATAGCTTGATAGATCTAGGCTTTATGGCTTTGGATGATTATTTCGTGTTCATGAGACAAACTAGATCCAAACCTTTAGGCTTTGCATGTACACCATAGGAATAATGTAGTGCTTAAAACCCATTAGTAGCATCAGAGCCTAGGGCTGTTTGTTAATGAATTTGATGCATATTTGATCGTTTATTGCTTGAAAATCGAATTTCTTTTGCTCTTTGCCTAAGTGACTCGTCGAGTCAGTGGATGAACTCGGCGAGTCAGGTCAACTTGGCGAGTCCATTCCTTGACTTGGCGAGTCCTGAGGTCAGACAGAGGGAAAATTGAGATTTTACGCTCTTTTTGCTGTCGGATAATTACCAAAACGATTTTTATTGATAAGATTCGGATTTTTATGATATTGGGTGATTATCCTTGCCAAAATAGTAGATACTTGTTGATTAATCAAATATTTGTTGCCTTATAAGATAATGTTTAATTATTTAAGTTATTTGGTGAATTATCTTGCAAGTAATTGGACTAGGTCAAAAGTAGATAACCATAATTAATTGTTCATTGCTTTATTTGAATTGTTGATCTAGAATATTCTTGATGATGTTTTGAAAAGTTTCAAAACTCTCCCTCAAGTTTTGGAATTTAAATTTTCGATTAAAAGTTTAATTTTGAAATATTTAAATTCTAAACCCTAATGTTTTGAAATGTTTCAAGACTTGCCCTCAAGTTTTGGAATTTAAAATTGTTTGATTAAAAGTTAAATTTTTGAAATTTTAAATTCTATAACCCAAATTTTTTAAAAAGTTCAAATTGCACCCTTATGGTTTTATTAAATTAATTAAGTGTATAATTAAAAGAGAGTTATTAAATCCATAGTGATAGGGTTTACATTAAATTAAATTAAAAGTGTAATTTATTAAATTAGACCACCTAGTATTTTAAAAGTGTAAAATACACCCTTATACTATATATAACATTAAAGGTCTAATATTATATATGTATAACTTAAACTGCTAGTCTTACCGTTAGTAGGCCTCATTCACGAAGCCGATTTATAAGAGGGTATAAAGTTATGGCCGCTTAATGGGTCCCCACTCTCACCCACCACTTCCTTAATTGGTGGAGGGTCGTTAACCGAATGGGTACGACATGGCAAACCCTTTCCATTAAAAGTTTAATGAAGTATAAAGTAACTAAATGTTTTTACAAAATTCTAAATCTTAGTTACTTTAGGCAAAAGTGAATTTGATGCAATTCCATGAAATTACACTTTGTACCCTTGCGAATATGTTAGTGGAGCGTGTGTGGTTAACCGGCACACTAAATGGTTCTAAGCAAAGGTATCAAAGGGTGACTCAATGTTTTCCATAGTTCGGTGGAGTGTGTATGGTTAATTGGCACATCGAATAGGTGATTGTAACATTGGGGGCACCATGTTAGTTTGCATGGTTATTCACACCCTGTTTTGTGATCCTCGGCATCCCAGTCACAAATCGAGGGGCATATCGAGATTTAAACACGCCATTGAAGAGTTAAATGAATCTCAAAGGATCTAGGAGTTTTTCAATACATTTAAAACCTAATCTCTTTTTCATTTTTCATGGTGTAAAATTAGTGAATCGTCATTCACTTACCTTCAAATGTTTTGCAATTTGGCTTACGGCATCCCTCTCCCAAGTTGTGGAGTATTGTGTTGGGTCCTAGCCTTAATATCTCATTTGGGTGATTTATTAAGGACTCAATCAATCAATTAACTTGTTTTTTTTTCTCCCATTTTGTAGATGTCTGATCCTAACCTTGGTCTTCCCGAATCCCAAGGAAAAGGTGTTCCTGTTGAAAATGAAAGCCTATTTCACAATGAAGGTGAAAGTGTTGGGTTTTGAGCATTCTAACACTCCTAAGTGTACATGCAACCCTAAATACCTTGCATCTATGTTTTCTCTATTATACATGCAAATATGAACTTTCCAAGGTATTATCCTAATCTAGCATACAAAAACAATGAATATAACAAGATAGAATACATACCTATTTGATGTAGAAAGTCTTCATGAAGCGTGAGTGCCTAGTGCCCCAAGTGTGACACCTCAAATGGTTCACACAACATTAATTGCTTTTGGAATAACCTTGAGAGAAATGTTGAACACTCCTTGAAATCGTTTAGCCCTCACACTCACACATAGTGCACGATTTCTTGAGCCATGGGATTCTTTTATATGGTGGCTATTAGGGTTACACCATGTAACTCATGACTTTACCCATTCCTTATGCTCCATGGATTTTAACCTCCATGGAGTATCCATGGCTCATCCATGGACTTAGTCCAACATAAGGAATCTTGGATCACAAGCCCACATATATAAGAATGAATGATTTACACAATCAACCCATATATTTAATTTGTCTCATATTGATCACTTAATTAATTCCAAATTAATTCTTGATCAATTCTAATTAAATAACCTTATTAATATATTATAACTTATAATATATTAAAAAACCTTAAGTGTTATTTCTCTCATTTTAGTCTATCCAAATGCATGATGCCATGCAACCCAAATGGACCATGTCGGGTCGGGTCAAGTCTTACCAATTATAGTTATGGACTTAGACATTAATCCAACAGACTCCCACTTGGATAAGTCAAAAACTATTATTGCGTATGACTTCAAGAACCGAGTGGCAATCGTAGCTCTCAAAAGCTTCTGTCGAACTCTGACCTTTGTCAATGACTTGTCCATTAGATAAGGGATCATATATTCCTCTATTCTAGATATCATATGGACTGAGACATGGATTATAATCATTCTCTTTGTCCATTTGTTGTTTCCCGATTTCCGATTTATGACGACTGACTAATTGAACAAATCAAATCAGTCCTGGCTCGGCCGAGCACTTTCATTTGTCATCATCAAATCATCGAAGGGCCCACAGATATCGCTTTTATCTTGAAGGTAAAAGGAATGGATAAACTTCGACTCATATGGCTTGTTCTACTACTTGTTGAATCTGTAACAGCCCGGATTCCCAGGTATTATTTATTTTTATAATTTTGGTGATTTGTGAGGAGACTCGGCGAGTTGGAGCTCAAACTCGCCGAGTATGATCGCGGCTTGGGCACGGGTTTGCGTCTGGACTCGGCGAGTCCATGCTGTTTAATGAAACCCTAATTTCCAGGGTATGAGACCTATTTAAAGGGGCTTATGGCCATCATTTGTGGCCACCAACCACATAGAGAACCCTAAAGAGTCTTTGAGCGTTTTGTGAGAGAGAAGAGGAAGATCCTTGACTATTTGTGGGTGTTTTTGCATATAGAAGAGGATTAAGGCAAGAGGAGACCAAAGAAGGTGCTAATCCAGTGATTCCTGAGCTCAGAGACTTCATTTCAGGTAACCATTCGTTCCTTTCTCAGTCCTTGGTGTAAATCTTAGAGTTAGGGTTTCTTTGTGGAATGATCCATGGAGTAATTGGCCTCCTCACGTGTTGGTGCTTTAGATCTGGGCCCAAAGAGGTCCAGACACCCTTTTCCCTCAAGCTTTATGAGTGTTAATGGAGGCCATGAGCTTAGAATAGCATTCTAGAGACCATATCATCAAATAAGGCCTTTGAACCTTTGCATGAGCACCAAGATAGTAACTTTACGTGATGTATGTGCTTGGAAGGACTGGATCTATGAGTTATTGGAACGGATCTGACCTCAGGAGTGAGTTTGAGTTTCTGCATGGTGTAGACTCGCCGAGTCTGAAGAACAGACTCGGCGAGTAGCATGAAGATTGTCCATAACCACTCAGCGAGTGGTCTTGCCGAGTTAAGGGGTTGACTCAGTGAGTCAGGGAGAGTCAGAGAGGGTTGACGGGTGGACTGAGTCAAGCTGGAACTCGCCGAGTTGTTCTTGAGACTCGGCGAGTTGAGTCGTGGTGGCCCCACAACTCATGCCAGGTGGAACTCGTCGAGTTGGGAAAATACTCGACGTGTTGAGAGAGGATCCCAGGGAATCAGTGGATGCGTATAGACTCGCCGAGTCGCTATAGTGCACTCGCCGAGTCAGGTCAAAGTTGACCGTTGACCATTGACCATTGACCAGTGTTGACCTATGTTGACTTGATAGGTTTAGTCAACCTTAGTTGTGAAGTGTTATTTAGAGATATATTGTGTTATAGGAGGACTATAGATCGGGGGATCGAGCACGAGTGATTTCAGGGATTTGCGAGTTACTGAGATACGCGAGGTGAGTCTTCTCACTATACTTTACCTTGAGTAGGTAACCAGAGTTATGTGATAGAGTATTTGTATGCTATGTATGTTATATGTGGCACTGCATTATTTCTATGTGATCTATGCTATGCATGTTATTAGAGATAGAACCTGAGGGTTCACAGAGCTTGGGTGCACGGACCCACAGAGTTATAGCCTCGAGTGGCTAATGTGTGTTATGTATGGTATATTGGGAAACTCACTAAGCATTGTGCTTACAGTTTTTGGTGTTATTTGTTTCAGGTACTAGTGATGACCGTGGGAAGGCGCCGACTTGATCAGTACACACACGGGATTTTCATGTTATGTGATCTTGGGATTCTTTATATGTCATGGATTGGAGTTTCAAACATTAATGTTTTTATGAAAATTAAATGAATATGTTTTTATATTATGCGAAAAATTATTTTGAAATTTACGGTGTTACAGAATCATACACAAAGGCACGTTTTATAACACCGAGTTACCGAGTGCGTTTTCCTGCAATCAATGTACAAGCAACTCATAGTAACAACTCATATCTCTAGGTTTGAAGAATATAAGATATTATCGTCTCATGATCACTCCTGATAAAATCCATGAAGTGATTCCAATGAGCGCGGGTTGAATCCAATACTCAGAACTTATGAGCACTCATGAGTGTTGTAGCCCTTTGTCCAACATCTTAGACCTCTACTTCCAACATATGACCGATTGTGGAAGGTTTGAATAACTTAGTCATCCAGAACAATGACCTAGTTATTCTGGAAGTTAAAACATGCAAAATGAAACACAATAATAATTGAATCCAATATGGTATCAAAACCTATGAACATAAATAAAACACCTTTTATTTATCACCATATGATTACACATTATTCATTGTATACTGTTTCAGCTATCAACTTTATTCTTGAATTTAAAACAATAGTTGTCCCATGCTCCAAGCATGTACACTATGTTTTCTATGCACTAGTCATGCCATACACCAAGTATGCATACTGTGTTTGTCTATGATCTTCACTTTGTGAATTAGATCAATTGAACATAACTCCAATGATCCTCTTTCACAGTCCCAAATCCTTACTGCAACTGCAAGAATTCCAAATTCATGCCATTTACTAAAATCTATTAGATTCTAAACTTATATGCATTGATCTTCTTGTAACGATTATGCACAAAGTCGGAAAGACTTGACAACAACCATTATAGAGCATTCCAAAGGAGATCAGCTCCTTGGAAATATCCTTCTTGCATTAAGTTTCCTAATCTTACACAGATTGAATAATTTCTAACTTTGAAACATTTCCATATTCCATTTTGACTATCACTTCTAAACAAGAGTTTCCTCTTTGCATATTATGTCAATATGGTCCTTCCAAAATTATCACTATACTTCCAACTGTCCTTGAGCAACCAATCTTTGGTAAACCTTAGATTGTCCTCGACAATTGTTTAATCCTTTTAGTCATATCCAATTCTAGACCTTTTCCCTTCTTAATGCCCCAGAAATTTAGAAAATTTTAGAAAGGATGAATATATCACATGTAATCGATCCTATATCCGAAGCATATGGGACACGATTCATGATGTCTCACATAAAAACTAAACCGGTCTTTTGCTATAACATTTCCATTTCTATTTGCCAAGTTCTCATAATTCAGATTATGAAAAGGGATGCCGTAATCATAATCGAATTTTAGAACGCAAATAATGGACCCATATACAGAATTTCCTTATGTTGAGCCATTCCAACATGAAATTCATATATATATATATATATATATATATATATATATATATATATATATATTCTTGACTAAATGATTAAAACCTCACGATCTAAGCTAACAGATTTGAGATGAAGTATAATTTCCTCTCCCTTAATTATAGCAAAACAACTTTTTCCCAATTGAAACCTTTTGTTTTGTATAATTAACATTGCTAAATTGCAATACTTATCATAATGATCATGCTCCCACTAACATGATGATTATTAGCATAACACTTATGCTCCCACTAGCTTTGATATGTACTCAGAAATCCGCTCGACTTCTAGAAATCAATACTTTATTGACTTTCTTACCAAAGTTCAGATTTCTGATACTAGATTGTTCTGATAAAACTTTATCAAAATCATACACCTTCCCTTAGATAGCACACTTCTGTGTCTAAACAATTATGAAGAGGGATGCCGTAATCATAATGGTTAGACCTTTTTGCCACTTCTCACAAGTCCAGGTTAGTGTGTCGGTTAACCACAAACGCTCCACTAATGACTTTGAGAATGAAAATATCGCAATTGCTATCTAGATAAAATCTACTTAGTGAAAGTGTTTCCTCACCATCATTTTTATGAATCGGAGAGAAACCTTATGACACTTAGATTTTTATGGTGTATGAGTTCCTACCCATATGAATTTGTCAAAACCATAATCACAAGACAAGGATAATGACAAATCCAAACTCATATAGATTGAACTCAATCTTAATTTCTTGCCACCTGGCAGCTCAAGGGCCTTCCATTGCTTCCAAGTTGTTGTGCAGCCAATTGAGAACTCTAAGAACTCATATGCAAATCCAACTTTAACTGGAATAGGCACATAATATGTCAACATGATAGGTTATAAACCTCAAGTCGTGTGCTAGTGAAGAACTTTAGGTTTTATTCTTGAATAGTTCTTGAGACTTTCAAGACCTTTAAAACTCCCACTGTCCTCTTGACATATAAGACCTTCTTGTCAGATATTCAAGAGATAGTGTGGATTCTAATCAAGATGAACATTTCACACAATTGGACTTAGTTGGTCTTTGTTTTACCCAAACATCACAACTTACCAATTTCAAATGTACAAGAGTAGAAAACTTTTACTCTTACATTCGAAAAGTGTTTTAAACCTTCCTTTAAGATATGTCACTCAACTTACAGTCTTGGAGTATGACTCTAAGACTTGTTTTGGAACGAAGTATGACTCATCTTCTTGATTTAACCACTAAAACAATTCAAGTTCCTCTTCTTATTCATAAGAATGCACTAAGATTTCCTTAGGGAACTAATTTTGATATGGTTTCTTAATCATTAAGATTATCACAAAAACTGATACTAAAGTACTCTCCCATCTTTTCAAATTTGAGAAACTTTTATCCTTCTGCCTAATTTGATTCTTCTTATTCGTTCTGCCTTACATTGAAAATTTTCCAATGTTTCAGAATTATACTTGAACTTGTAAGTATAACCATATTTACTGAACTTAAGTAAATCATGACGAATAGTCTTATCGATCTTTTGTGGTAGACTTAATCAGGGCACAAGAATGTGTACTCGATCCCTCAGTCCTTTACTTGACTCACATATCCATGTGAACAAGTAGTTAGTCTTAATTTTCCAATACTTGAAAGTTCTCATTCATCATGCTTTACAACTTGCATGATTCCAAGTTCCAGTCCAATTGAAACTTGGGTTATGAGAATCTTTCCTTATTTGGTAAATTTAGACATTATCACAAATGACAGAATCAATTTTGTATTTCCACTCTTGCTATTAATGAAATCTTATAAGCAACAAAAAATTTCACCAAATGTCATTGTAAGGATATTTTAAAATAAATAAAATCTAAAATTTCCTTTTATGTTAAAAACTTTGCGGAAAAACTTATCCTTACAATCCATATGAAAACTTGTTGTTATCTATTCCTAAGAAAAATATCATAACTCCTAAGAAGTAGCCCAAGAATCCGATCTTCAAACTATGCGATAGAAATCCATCTACGCGATCAGATTCAGCATATTATTTCTTTAAGTTTCTTCACTTTTCTTTGATTCTTAAAACATCAACATGTGACCCAGTCACATCATGTATCAAGAATCTTAGAATAGAAACTTAGCAGAGTTAGATAGTGGACTTTACCTGAAGTAGAGTCAAACTTATTGACTTTAACATCCTTAGGTAAATTTGGCAGCTTCGCAACCAATGCCCCTTTCTTTGGCAATATATAAACATATGGACCCTTTGATAATGGGACTATCTCAGACTTAGCTTTTCTCTTTACCATTTGGTCAACCGAGTTGACTATGATCGATCCCTTTCCATTGGGAAGAAAGAGCTTTACTGGATATCCAATGTCACCATTGTCAATGTCCATAAGGTTTTAGGAATTTGATCTTAGCAAATGGATAAGATCATTAAGGATCTTCTCTTAGTTTGTCTCATAGGAGTCCCAAGGGAACTCACTATGAGACTTAGAAAGTAGTTGAGCCACCAACTTTCTCAAGACTTTGGCACCCAACTCTCCCGGCTTGTCAATATGTGACTACATCTCCAAGATGTGATCACACCTAGACCTTGCCTTGCCAATAGGGATTGAGTGACCTTAAAATTTTCAGGAACTTGTGGGTTAGGGAGAATAATTGGAGGAGGTGAAAGAAGTACGATTTCCATGGGACAACATCTTCATTTAGGAAAGCTTGTTTCAAGAGATTTGGGAAGATCATAAATGTCTAAACCAGACATCTTTTGGGAGATATTCAAGATAGTTGATCTAAAAGTCCTTAATATGAAACCCAATATGAAATATTAAGGCTAGGACCAAACAAACTATTTTATAACTTAAAAGAGGGATGTCGTAATCCAAGCTATAAAATATTTGAAGGTGGGCGAATGACGATTCACCAATTTCCACCAAGAAAAATGAAATGTATTATTAGGTTTTAATTGGATTTGAAACTCCTAGATCTTTGAGATTCATTGAACTGTTTAATGGCATGTTTCAATCTTGAGTGTGCCCTTCAGGTTTTGTGACTGGGATGCTGAGGATCACAAAACAAGGTGTGAAGTAACCATGCAAATTACTTGGTGCCCTTAAGTGTTTACCCCTCAATCGATGTGTCGGTTAACCACACACGCTCCATCGATACTATGATAAACATTAAGTTACCATTTTCCTATCTTGTTAAATACGAGTTAGTGTGCCGATTAACCACACACACTCCACTAACCGACTTAAACAAAGTGCAAAGTGTAATTTCATGGATTAGCATCTTATTCACATTTTCCTAAGTAACTAAGATTGGGTATTATTAAGAGTTTAGTTACTTAGTATTTATCAATAGTACTTTTAATGAAGGGAGAATTATAGTCGTGTCAAACCAGTTCGGCTAACGACCCTCCACCAGTCAAGGAAGCGGTGGGTGAGAGGGGACACCCATTAAACTGCCATTTTATAGGCAGTAACCTTATACCCCCTTATAGACTGGCTTCGTGAATGAGGCATACTAACGGTAAGACTGACTTTACTCTTATACATATATATATCTATATATATATATATATATATATATATATTATTAACTTATAATATTATAAAGTATAAGGGTTAAATTTTAACTTTAAAAATTCTAAGGGCTAACTTGAAATTAAAGTATTCATAAGTGAAAACTTTTCAAATTCCAAAACTTGAGGGCAAGTTTTGAAACTATTCAAAACTAATTAATTCCATAACTTATGTGTTTAAAGTAGTTTTAATCCAAAAACTCTTCAAGTTCGATAACTTCAGGACAAGTTATGGAAGACTTTAAACTAATAAAAGAATTAACTTTTCTTTATTTTATAACTTATGGGATTAATTAAGTTTACACTTTTTTTTATTTATTATTTAATGAAGAGACTCTTGGTCATCCATAACTTGAGGACAAGTTATGGAGTCATAAAACCATTTAATTAGAACTAGACTCTTCATTTTGTAACCTTTGCCAACTTTTATGAGTTTTATGAAACTTAAATGTGACTTTTCATATAACTTGAGGACAAGTTACAAAAACACATTTTAGAATCAATTCTTAGATTAATTTGGATTGAAAACAACTATTTCACTCAACTTTTGTATTAATCTAAGCAACTCATAAGAACAAGATAATTCAAATCAAAGTTTTTCATGTAATTAGTCTAAACCTTAAACTAATACAAAACATGAATCTATTGACAATTATCTTTGAAATTGGATTAGCATGAGCATTACCACATCAAAAACAAGTTTATAAGTCGAAAAACATCTTAGGGTAATGTTCCTAGTCCAATTCTAGCCAAAAAGGTCGAATTTATGCTGTCTGGGGGTCCAACTCGTCGAGTGCACGAACCAACTCGGCGAGTTGGATGCATTTTGCCTTGGACTCGGCGAGTCCATTCATGGACTCGGCGAGTCTGCTGGGAAGACATCATCAAAACTCGATTTTTCATCTACTTTTTCAAGTATAACAAGAAAACAAGAAAACAAGCCTAGGCTCTGATACCACTGTTGGGTTTTGAGCATTCTAACACTCCTAAGTGTACATGCAACCCTAAATACCTTGGATCTATGTTTTCTCTATTATACATGGAAATAAGAACTTTCCAAGGTATTATCCTAATCTAGCATACAAAAACAATGAATATAACAAGATAGAATACATACCTCTTTGATGTAGAAAGTCTTCATGAAGCTTGAGTGCCTAGTGCCCCAAGTGTGACACCTCAAATGGTTCACACAACATCAATTGCTTTTGGAATAACCTTGAGAGAAATGTTGAACACTCCTTGAAATCGTTTAGCCGTCACACTCACACATAGTGCACGATTTCTTGTGCCATGGGATTCTTTTATATGGTGGCTATTAGGGTTACACCATGTAACTCATGACTTTACCCATTCCTTATGCTCCATGGATTTTAAACTCCATGGAGTATCCATGGCTCACCCATGGACTTAGTCCAACATAAGGAATCTTGGATCACAAGCCCACATATATAAGAATGAATGATTTACACAATCAACCCATATCTTTAATTTGTCTCCTATTGATCACTTAATTAATTCCAAATTAATTCTTGATCAATTCTAATTAAATAACCTTATTAATATATTATAACTTATAATATATTAAAAAAACTTAAGTGTTATTTCTCTCATTTTAGTCTATCCAAATGCATGATGCCATGCAACCCAAATGGACCATTCCGGGTCGGGTCAAGTCTTACCAATTATAGTTATGGACTTAGACATTAATCCAACAGAAAGATCAATCCCTACCTTGTGGAATAGCTTGGTTTCACTTCCTCTACCTCCTCTCGTTGTTCTCCCAAACCCACAAGACCGAAGAATTGAAAGGTTCAAAATCACAAAAGCCCTATTGGCGATGTAACATGAAGATGGAAAATTCGTGTGTGCTCACGTCCTAGGGATGAAATCACACATCGATAGGTTGATAATGTTATTATTGGGTGCGACTTTCCCAAAGGAGTTGGCTATAGACTGGGTTCTTAATTCACTCCCTGAATCATATAATAAGTTCAAAAGAGAGTACTATATGATGGATCTTAAAGCAACCCTCATTGACCTCACTTACATGCTCATTGCTGTTGAATCAGAAATGATTTGGCAAGGCAATGGGGCATATTTGTCTGGTAAAACAACCAACCATGCTTTCGTGGTCACTCCAGAGGAACCCACCTATTTTTGCTACCAAGAGAAGGGGTGTTGGCTACGAAGATGCCCAGAGGACCTGAAGAATCCAAAAGATAGGAGAGTCAAAGAGTATGGCTCTGCTTCAGGTAAAATCCACTATCTAACTCTGTTAAGTTCCTATTCATTGATTCTTAATACATGATGTGATAAGATTACATTTGAATGTTTTGTAGGATCAGAGAAGAGAGAGGAAGCTTGATGGAAGAGAAAGATGAGTCTAATCACGAAGAAATGGATCACGATCGCATGGATTCAAAGATCAAATTTTGAGCTTAGAAAGTTATGATAAATTTGTTAGGAATATTTGATTACATAGTTGTTCAATTGATTTTGCATTGTAAGGACATGTTTTCCGCTGCTTTTATGAATAAAATAAATTTTGATTATATATATATATATATATATATATATATATATATATATATATATATATATATATATCCTTGCAATGAAATCGTTATGAAAAATAGATGTTTGTGTATTTCTATAAATGGATGTGATTCTTAGTTATGTTATTTATGGAAATTTTCTAAGTAAGGAAAGATTCTCATCACCCAAGTTTCAGTTGGACAGAAGCTTAGAATCATGTGATGCATGAAAAATCTTGGTACTTAGGAAATTAAGACTAATTCCTTGATCACACAAGTATGTGAGTCAAGTGAAGGACTAAAGGACTAGAACAGAATGTTGTGCACTAGTCAAGTCCACCACAAATAACAATAAGACTATTCGTTATAATTTACTAAAATTCTAGTAAATGTGGTTATACTTACAAGATTAAGTGTAATTCTGAATCATTGAAAAGTTTCAAATGAATGGTAGAATGAATAAGAAGAATCAATTAGACGGAAAGATAAAAGTTTCTCCAATCTAAGAAGAAGGGAGAGTACTTTTGTATCAAGTTTTATGATCGTTTTAATGATTAACAGCCATGTCATAATTGATTCTCTAAGGACATCTTAGTGCACTAGTATGGCTAAGAAGAGGAAAAGAAATTTGTTGAAATGGTTAAAATCAAAAAAGGATGAGTCATACTTCGTTCCAAAATCAGGTCCTAGAGTTGTACTCCAAGATTATGAATTGAGTGATACATCTTAAGAAGCTCTAACACACTCATCAAATGTAAAGTTGAAAATTGTTTTTCTTACTCTTGTAAATTTTAAATTGGTATATTGTGATGTCTTGGATAAGACAAAGACCAACTAATACCAATTGTGTATAGTGATTGTCTTGATAAGAATCCGCACTAACTCTTGAATATTTGTTTGTCAAGAAATGTTTTCTTGACAAGAGAATATTATATGTCAAGAGGTCAGTTAGAGTATAAATGATCTTGAAAAGTTCAAGAACAAATCAAGAGTTAACCTATTAAACACTAGCACACGACTTGAGGTTTGTAACCTATCGTGTTGACGTATTCTTGTTTCTGTGCAAATCCAGTGGAGTTGATTATTCATATGAGTTCTACGGTTTCTCAATAGGTTCCATAAGGGCAAACACCTTGTTCAATGAAAGTACATTGACTGGCATAGGTGAGCTGCTAGATAACTTGGAAGCAATGGTGGGACCCTTGATGGCAAGAAATTAAGAATGAACAAGTTCTGTCCATAAGAGTTTGAATTTGTCACAAACATTATCTTTCGATTATGGTTATGACAAATTCACACGGATAGGAACACATACACCATAAAATCTAAGTGTCATAAGGTTTCTCTCCTTCATGAAAATGATTGTGAGGAAACGCTTTCACTAAGAGAGATTTTAAGAAGATAGCGATTATATAAATTGCATTCTCAAATTCAATTATGATTACGACATCCCTCTTTATAGTTCGAATTGTGAGATTTGGCAATTAGTCTGAACATTTGGGACTTAATAAAATAAGTTCTAAATTAGTTTAGACACACATGTGAGCTGTCTAAGGAAAGGTGTGTGATTTTGAGAAGCTTGATAAAGGCTTATCAAAGCATATCGTATTAGAAACAATGAGCTTTGGAAGTCAATAAGTATTGTTTTCTAAAAGTTTAGCTGGTTTCTAAATATGTGTCAAAGCTAGTGGGAGCATAAATGTTATGCTGGCATGGATATAATCATCATGTTAGTGGGAGCATGATTATTATTTAAGTATTGCAAGTTGGCAATATTAATTATAGAAAAATAAAAGTTTCACTTTGCAAAGTTGCAGGGGTAGAGAAGTTGTTTTTGCTATAACTAAGGGAGAGAATGTTATACTTCGCTTCCAATCTAAAAGCTTAGATCGAGAAATCTTAATTGAATTTAGTCAAGGGTATATTTATTATTTGCATTCTCAAAGTTCGATTATGATTACGGCATCCCTCTTCATAGTTCGAATTTTGAGAACACGACAAATAGAAATATTATGACGATATTATAGTAAGAAATTGGTAAAGTCTCACGTTATTCATTATGAATTGCATCCCATACGCTTTGGGTATAGGATCAGTTGCATATGTTGTAATATTCGACCGTTCTAAAATTTCCAAATGCCTAGGGCATTTAGAGGGAAAAAGGAATAGAACCGATTTTAAGTAAAATAATTAAAACGACTACCAAGGACAATCTAAGGTTCGCCAAGGATTGGTCGCTTGTGGACAATTGAAAGTATAATTATGGATGGACCATATTAACATTATTATGAATAGATAAAATTCTATTTAGAGTGAGTTGTCATATGGAAAATATGGAAATGTTTCCATGTTGGGAGTTGGATATCGAGAATAAATGTCTAGATCAGAAACTTTTGTGCAAGAAGGATGTTCAAAGGAATGTACTTTGAATATGAGACTTCATGACTATGGAATTGTCTTGTAACAATCTCCAATAGAGTATTTGTAATTTCGTTGGTCGAGTCTTGGTGACTTTTGTGCCGTGACATTACGAAAGGACTGTTGCATATAATGTTAGAATCTAACATATTCTAGTAGTGGCAAGAATTTTGTATTCTTACACTAATGGATTAGGAATTGTGAAATGAGTGTGATTGAAAATGTTATTCAATTATACTATTTCACAAAGTAAGGACCGTAGGTAAACATAGTGTGCATGCTAAGAGCATGGGACAATTGTAGTTATAATTCAAGTAAGAAGTTGATTACCCGAAACAACAAATGATGAGTAATCAATATGGTGATTAAATAAAATGTTTTTATTTATACTCAAAGGTTTGAGGCCATATAGGATTAGTATTATTCTTATGTTTCACTTTGCATGTTTTGACTTCCCGAATAATAAGATTATTCAAACCCTCCACAGTTGCTCATTCTTTGGAAGTAGGAATGAAAGAAGACTATCATGAATCTTACTGTAGATTGTCTAGAGTGTTTTAGACATAGCAAAAGTTTGTTGCAGGGTTCATGAGTGTTGCTATAAGATTAGAGTATTGGAATAAACCCAAGCTCACTTGGATCACTTCATGGATTTTATCACGAGTGATTGGTGAGACGATAATATCTTATATTCTTGAAACCGAGATGTGTAAGTTGTATCTTGTGAGTCGGTTATGCATTGATAATATGTAAACGCACTAGTAACTTGGTGTTATAAAACGTATTGTTGTGTGTAATTCGGTGACTGAGTAAAAGCGAGCATTGAGTCGAAGTTTATCCGTTCCTTTTACCCAAAGTGGGATAAGTGCGATATCTGTGGTCCCCTCGATGATTTAGTGATGACAACCTAAGCGCTTGGCCAAGTCGGGACTAAGTTGATGTGTTCAATTGTAGTCTGTTGTCAGTCGTCATAAATCGGAAGTCGGGAAACAATATAAAGACATAGAGAATGATTTAAATCCATGTCTCAGTCTATACGATATCAAGAATGGAGGAATATATGATTCCTTATCTAAAGGACACGCTTCTGATAAGATCAGAGTTGACAGCAGCTTTGAAAGCTACGATTGCGGATCAGGATCTGAAGTCATACGCAGAAAAGTTATTAGACTTATCTAAGTGGGAGACTGTTGGATTAGTGTCTAAGTCCATAACTATTTTGGTATGCACTTGACCCGATGGTGCATGGTCCTTTTGGGTTGCCTTCACCAATGCAACTTGATAGGATGAATTATGGAGAGAGAGAGGATTAATTATGATTTATTAATATATTATGAGAATAGTATATTAAAGGAGAAATCATATTGTTTAATTAATACTAGTCAATAATTAATCAAGAATTAATTTTGTGGCTAAAAGAGATTAATTAAACTTAAGGGACTAGAACTATCAATTGTGTGATAATTGAATATTGGGCTAATGGACTCCATATTAGAGGAGTGGACGAATTCTATGGGGAAACCCATTAGAAATCGTCCAAGGCCTCTAAGGAGGGAGTCAATGGGCTGCTTAAGGCCTAAGCAGTCAAATTAGGGTTTCCTTGTTAGATAACCCTAATAGCCTCACATATTTAAGGACCCCTAGGGCACCAAAAACGTGGCTAACTGATTCCTTAGGGTTTCTAGACGTTTTTGGGTGCCTCTCCTCTTCTCCTTCTTCATCCACTAGCTCTTGGTGTTTGTGAGCCATTAGAGGTGTAGCATTTGTGACACTAAGCTTTCTGAAGCCAATTACAAGGAGGAATAGATTGTTATTACTACATAAAAATCAAAGGTAATTTTTAAACCCCTAATTCGGTTCATAGCTTAATAGATCTAGGGTTTATGGCTTTGGATGATTATTTCATGTTCATTAGACAAACTAGATCCAAAGCTTTAGGGTTTGCATGTACACCATAGGAATGATGTAGTGCTTAAAACCCATCATAATTAGGTATAATGATTTGACCTATGAAGACTAGAGAAGTGACATAAAGGTGACATGGGTTTGATGGGTGATCCACTTGGTCCACTTGTGCCATTACATTATGTATAAAGTAATATAATATCCACTTGGTCCACTTGTGCCAAGAGTTTTCAAGTCAAGAACACTTGAAAAAGACTTGAAGAATTGATGATCCTATGGACATTTATATATAAATGTTTATGCAACTGATTTGAGATTATTATAGAATATCTAGAATGTTTAGAGGTTAAAGGAAATACTTACGAAAAAGGAGGAAGGACCGAAGAATACCTCTTAGAAAAAAGTGACTAGAGAGAGAGAGAAAAAAAATTCTTTTGGAGAGAAAGTGGAATTTTTGAAGAAGTGGTGAGATGAAGAAAGAAAATCTCCTTGACATGTGTTTATATGGAAGAGAATAAAGCAAGTGGATGGGTTGTTGGGATGTGTAATTAGGGATAATGATTTGACCAATGGAGACTAGAGAAGTGACATAAAGGTGACATGGGTTTGATGGGGGATCCACTTGGTCCACTTGTGCCATTACTTTATGTATAAAATAATATAATATCTTTATCGTTTTAGATATTATTTTATGAAATGGTGTGATTTATATTTAATAAAGCTTCAAGATGTGCTCAAATTATGAGTTTAGGAGTTCTAAGATGTGAAAAATATGAGTTTGATGGAAATATGATGTCAAGAACTCTTAAATATGGTGAAAAGTCCGAAACTACCAAAAATCTGGAGTGGTGTGTGAAGGATTCGCAGGCTGCGAAGGTCAGAGGTGTGAATGCGAAGGTAAAAGCTGCGAATGCTCAGCATGCAAAAGTGAAGGTTCGTATGTGAAAGCCCAGGATCTGAAAGCGAAGTTTCGCATGCAAAAGTTCAAGGATGAGAAGGTAAGAGGGCTCGCTGTGAAGCTTCCGACTGTGAAGGTGAGGAGGCTCGCTGCGAAGGCTTAATAGAAGGTTCACTGCGAAGGCTTTAGAGAGGGTTCACATTGAAATTTCCGCTTCTAATTTTCTCCTTCCATTTCGAGTGGTTTTCAACAATTTGAAGGGTTGGGATGGTATAGGTGTTTATGGGAAAGGTTAGTAGTATGGTTCTTGTGACTAAGAAAGATTTGGGAGAGATTCGAGAGAGATTTAGGAGAGAGAGATAGATGGAGAGAGAGATAGAGAGAGAGAGAGATTGTGTTTCTATCCTTTGTTATGGTTTTTCCCCATAGTTTTATGATTATAAACTCCACTATGCCGTGTTATGAGTGTTATATATCCCCAAAGGATACATAGCTTTTGTTGTCAAAATAAAATGGGTATTTCATAACAAGATGGACAAAGAAGGAAACGTGATTCCCAACAAGGCACGATTGGTGATTAAAGGCTATTACTAAGAGGAAGTAATAAAATACAAAGAGACGTTCGCACTGGTCGCTAGAATGGAATCCATTCGGGTTTTTCTTCCCCATGCCACTCACAAAAAATTTGAAGTCTATCAGATAGATGTGAAGTGCACATTTCTTAATAGAGAACTCAAGGAGCTAGACTGTCTATGTGGAACAACCACTAGGTTTCATGAATGAAAAATATCAAAATCATTGCTACATTCTGGATAAGGCAGTGTATGGTCTGAAACAAGCACCTCGTCCATGGTATGAAACTCTGACTCGTTTTCTCAAGCAATCAAAATTTAAACAAGGTTCAGTTGACCAAACCTTCTTTCGCAAGAAAGATGGCGACCATTTAATGATCGATCAAATTTGCGTTGATGACATTATTTTCAAATCCACTAATCCTTAATTAACAGTTGAATTCCGAAAAAATGGAATCTAAATTTGGAATGAGTTCAATGGGTCCTATTAAAATTTTCCATGGCTTAAACATTACACATTGCTCAGAAGGCATATTCAATCATCAAAAAACCTACACAAAGAACTTTCTTGCTAAATTCATAATGGTGGGGGACACAAAGGTCAAAGTTCCAACGACATTCAGAACGAAACTTACTTCATCTTTAGACAAGCCAACAACTGATATCATTCTATATCACCATATGATTAGGTCATTAATGTATCTAACATCGAGTCATCCTGATATTATGTTGTTGTATGTTATTGTGCTAGATTTCAGGAAAATCTTAGTGAACCACATATGGTAGCTGTAAAGAACATATTCCGATACTTCAAAAGAACATCTCTTGAAATATGGTATCCATTGAACTCTGGATTCTTCGTGCATGCTTATTTCGACACTGACCTAGGAGGACGTGGACTTGATCGTAAAAGCACTTATGGGGGTTGTCAGTTTCTGGATGGCAAACTTGTAAGTTGGCAATCTAAGAAGCAAACTTGTGTTTCCCTATCTACTACAGAAGCTCAATACATTACAACAGCATCTTGTACATCCCAGGTTATGTGGATTCATAAACAGCTTAGGGATTATAGGATCAACATGAAACAAATCCATATATACTGTGACTCATAAAGTTCAATAAGAATCTACTATAATCCAGTGCAACACTCAAAGACAAAACAAATAGTACCGCGATATCATTTTATTAAGGATCATGTTGAGGATGGAAACGTTGAAGTCCACTTTGTTAGATCCTCAGATCAGTTGGCTGACATCTTCACAAAGGTCTTACCTAAAGGTATGTTTAATAGGATTTTACAAGGGTTAGGAATGATTGAAGCTGAATCAGTTCCAAAATCTACCTCGTAATCGGAATTTACTGTTCATGTTCCAAATGGTTCCGAGCTTTGGAATGTTTTGAAATTCATTTTTAAATTCTGATTGGTTCCGAGCTTGAAATGGTTTGAAATCTATTGTTCATTGGGGTTTCGGAATGTTTTGTATCCTTTGTACACTAAGTCTCTTCCGATTGGTTTCGAGCTTCGGAATGATTTGGAAGTTACTGTTCATTTGGTTTTTTGAATTTTTTTTATCTTTAACACTTTTCTTTATTTTCGATTTTTCATTTGTTTTTAGAATATCAAAAATTCCAAAAATATTTTTCTTTATTTCTATTTTATCTTTTTCAAAAAATCAAAAATCACAAAAATATTTTTCTTATTTTAGAGAAGCTAACGTTCGATTCTTAGCTGCATATTCTTTATTTTCTCAATTTCGAATGATGGGACAGGTATAATTCCGAAAGTTTGTACTAGTTAAGTGTCCCTAGAAGCATATTCCTGCATGTTGTCCCAAGCCTCTTAGACTTTATGCTCGAAGCCTTATTGAAAATTTCATTCTGATCGTTTCTTCCCAATCAGGCTACTAAATTTACATAAGTCATCGAGCTACCTTAATCTTCTCACTTTTAGTTAAGATTTGACTGCTTTGTCATTCATTTATAGCAGAGGTATGCTTTCTTCTTCGAAACCAATCTACAATTTTTCCATCTATTTTGTATTCATATGCATAACCCTTTAGACTCTCAGAAATTACAACTAAGATTTATGGTTACACAACATTTGTGTTCATGATCTAAAAATTGTTATCACCACAATTTTGAGTGAAACCCAAAATCGAAAACCCATTTCTGAATTGATGGTGAACAATTAAATTTTCTAGATATTTTCATCAATGAATTGACAAATAAACCTTTTGGGTTGTACCAATATAGCTCGAAATCTCATTTTTCTTTTTGAGTGATCTTAATGAAATGTTCTACGCATAAGGCATTTCTTCCCAACAAGATCCAATTTTTATTTCATGTTTTTGAGATTTCCATCATATCCAATCACTTATATAAAATCCAAAGTTTACTTGTTCTTATGGCTACACTAGTCAAACAAGTACTTCTTTCCAATCTTTGGACTTATCTTGAGTTTCGTAATTTGATTGAAGATGAAACCGCCTTTAAAGCCTATTAAAAGAAGCCTTTAATAGTTTCTTAATAAATTAGTAATGGTAATTCAACAGGATACCACACAAGCACTTCAGAGTCTTTCTTGACTAAGAAGGAAGAGATCGTTGCCTGTGATCCATCTAAATTTCATGTCGATTTTATTTGACATCATAGAATTCCACAAATTTAATTTTCTTTATTTGTTTATCTTTGGTACACTCTTGCACAAAAATCCTAGTGATTTTTATAATTTTGGTTTTAATGTTGATTGGTTACTTTCAGTCTGAGAACATGTCTTGATTTAAATGGCGGTGGATTGCCAGATAATTTTGAATGTGTCAATATAGAAATGACGGTTTCTTGGAGATAAGATTTCAAACCAAGCGCATCTTTTGATTACCCTGACAACACGTGTGTCTGTTACAATGGAGTCTGACATATTGATAAGCTGTCACGATTTTCCAGGCTACGTTTGCGGGATACGGGAATGTGGAATGGCGATTTTCTCTCACCACTTATCACATGATGTATAAAAGGGTTTTCGACGGTTTGTTTTATCTCAGCGCTTACACAATTTTCTAAACCCTCAAAGCAAAACCCTTTTTCTATCAACTATTCATCGTCTTCCTCAAAGCAACAATAGCAGGATCATTAGGAACCGCTTCGTTCGCTGACCAATTTGTTTTCGTTATCATGCTCAATGTTAAGCCAAACCAAAACCCGATTCTCGATCTTGATTCATCGCATTATAGTGAAGCTCTTAGGACAATGATTGAATGCCTAAGGTTCTCGCCACTGGCCCAAGCTTTAACAATGGAGGAATCTGTTCCACGGGTCCATCTGTCTAAGGCTTATTCGACTATTATATACAACAAAGCGGAGGAAATTTTCTATTTCTAGGTTTCTTCTCACAAAACTTCGATCACCAATACCCACTTCAGCAGACTCTTAGGTCTTGCTTCATCTAAAAACTCTCATGGACCCATAATCGATTTCCTCAACTACCCTAATCGTGATGTTTTATCAGATGGGATATACTTGAGACATATCCCTATTTTCAAAGTTCAGGAAGCCCTTTCTTCCTCCAATATGGAATGTGCTATTCACCTTGCATTTCAATAGCTTCTTCAGAACGTGTTGCAGGATCTGACAGTGCAAGTAAGCTATTTTAAACTCTAATCTACTGCTTATTTCATGGGGTGAATCTCGAGTTTGGTTCTATACTATGCATTCAACTTATTCACAGTACAGGCTCCACTTCTCGCCACACCGAGATCTCATGTGCACATTTTTGGTCAATTGTGGTCCATCGTGCTCTAGCCCACTTGAAAGTCAAATTGATGTAGGATTATGTCATATTTATTATTTCTCACATTAGGTATTGGACCGTTAGCTTTATTGCCATATTTTGGTGTTACTGTATTGTAAAAGTCAGGAGACTCAGTGACCAGCTTGTTTGGATCATGTAGGTAGTTAAAGGGTGTTGGGAATAATAGTTGCGCATCATTAATTGCTTTGCAGAGTGTTTAAATTATGAACTTTGTCTTCTTGTGGGATGTCTATCAGGAGTTCGGTCACTAATGCTAGGCATGAGTTATGGAATTTCGATTCATGAAGTTCATTGTGAATGTCTCGAGTGATTTTCCAAGTGGGGATACACCTGAGTTGATATGGGATTTGGGTGCAACATGAGAACTTTTGTATTGATCATCCTTATACTCGTGGGATCAATAGGTTGGTGATGACTTGTTAGGAAGTTAAGTGCATATTTAAGGCTATTAGGTAAAACCTTCGAATTTGGGATTTGGTGAAATTCACTATCAGCATATTCTGAGCATTCCGTCTATATAGTAGAGTGGTATTCCTAATTAGAGAGTAGGGGAGGGTACCAAGAATGAATGATCAGCAGTCCCAGGGAATAATTTATAGGGTTTAATTTGATGGTTTCATATATTATAGAAGTTTCCTGCTTCGTGTGGTCATCATTGTGATATAGAGTCTTCCAGTTGACAAGAGTAAGGTGGTTGTTTAAGTTCTTAGGCATAGTAGTTGGGTTTCTTTCCTTGGTTGAGGGCAGAGTGTTAATGTTCATTCTTTCTGAGGAATAAGTGACTTCTATTGCGGTGGGGTTTGGATGGTAGGGTTGGGAGGCGATCATCAGTATAGGATGATTCTTCAGTCTTAATCGAAATACAGGAAGTTTAGGCATGATTCACTAGTTTTAGCCTTGCAAGCGAAAAAAAAGGTGTTTTAAATGATTTGGAGTGTTCTTGATGCATCATGGAGAAGAATGAGCTCATCAGAGAAGTGATGGATGCATTGGAGCCTATAGATCCAAATTTACTCACCTTGATTGTAACGCCCGTAGATCCGGGATAGTCAATTTAGGGATAATAGGGGTCGAAAACGACTTTTTGGCAAAAGATTATTTAGAATAAATAATCTTAACCAAGTTTTATAATATGCCACAAGGTTTCCGTACATATAAAGAACGCCAAAATCCGAGTTATAACGAAGAAGTTATGACCCGTCGAAGTTTTTCAGCAAGACCGGCACGACACCGGGAAGCGTAAAAAGTGAATTTACGATAGAAGAATTTTTAGCCGTAGTAGTCTGAACCAAAGTCATAGATTATGTTAAAACGATAAAATCCATAAAAAGAACGCCCAAATCTGACTTCGTATGAGGAAGTTATGATTTTTCAAAGTTTCGGCTTAGCAGTGTATAGCCCGAAACTCGAATTTTAGTTTGAGCGGTTTTTGGCTTATGCGACCTAAATGAGAGTTGAAAATCTCATTAATAGGAACTCAACGGTAAAAATATAGACGAAAACGGAGTCCGTATGAAGGAGTTACGAATTCTTCGCGGTCATTTAACAGTCTAAACGCCTCCTACTGTTAAATTTGAGATCGGTCGAGAATTAGCCAACGGGGTCTAAATGAAAGTTGTAGATCTTGATTTTACCTACACATGGATATAAAGAACATCAAAAACGGAGCTTGTATGCGAGAGTTATGATTTTTCTAAGTCAGGAGGCTGATACGCGATATTGGGTGACGTGGCGCGATCACTGCCATTGCTTTCTCTCCAAGGAAAGCCATCAGATGATGACACATGGCACCAACTCGACGAGTAGGTCCTCCTACTCGGTGAGTCCGTCAGGATTTCACACTATAAATAGATGTGTCGAGTTCCATTCATTCTCACACCTTCAAACCCTTCTTTCTCTCTCTAGAACTTCTCTCTAAGCCTCCCTAACCCCCCCCCCCCTAAAAGCCTAGGGAACCTCCCTAACACCCGAAGGAAGCCCCGAGACTCCCGGAGTCCCGAGAAAAGAGCATTTCGGCTCGGGAACGCTACTCCAGCGAAGCCTGGTTTTCGAGAAAACCCGTTGTAAGTGAGCTACGCCTAACCTATCTTTAGTAAAGCTTATGTTTCAACATAGTAATGTTATTAGGACCTTATAATAATTATTTGGGCTATTATTATCAGTTATATTGAGTGTTATTTAACGCTTATATAATAATAAAAATAATAATAATAATAGTCAGACTATTAATTTGTCGCGGTTATCGTTAGACTAAACCCTAGTAGTATTGGTACTAGGTTTTATCGAAGGAAATTGTTTTGAGAGTATCGAAGCGATGTCCGAGTGCTGAGTCACCACCTTTCAGGTGAGTGCATAGTTACTTTCAGTTTATACATAGATATGAAGTATTTTATATAAATTACGTGCTATGTGTGCATATTACCTGAATACTTGCTATCTATGCTGGATGAACATTTTTATACATGTTTTCATTGATTTAAACTGTATATGTATTTTATATCTACGAAAATGTTAGGGTAAAACATGGGTAGATGTATTAGTTGTTGTGTGATAAAATGAAATAATGATAGGCCTCGTTATAGATGTTATTGATGATCCAGCCATCTAGCGGAGTATAGATGACGACCACGGACTATTCTAGACAGTTCAGTGGAACACTAGCAGGCTCGCAACCTGTAGGTGTTTATTCGAACTGTGTGTTTATTCGAACTGTGTGTTTATTTGAACTGTGTGCTCACCAGGTGTAGTCCATCCCCCACATGGTTGCCTTTAGGATATTTATTGCTGAGGAATCCCCCTAACAGTAGTGTCCATCCCGATGATAGTCCTTAGACTAGGTCCCTTGTGTTAGATGTTTTAGGGACGTAATGTGAGGATAACAGGAATGGGTAATTGGGTTGATTGTTTGATGTTTAAACATAATAATTATATTATTGTGGGTTGAAAACCCTATGTGCTCACCAGGTTTCCCAACCTGACCCACTTAGTTTATTTATATCACAGGTGTTGATATGAAGTCACATTACACTGAGAGATTAAAGAGATGTAGATCACTATTGTAAATAAAATTAAGTTCTGTTTATGCTAATGTTTTTGTATTGACAATGACATCCCAAACGTTTTAAAATGAATAAAATACGTTTCTTCTAAAATGTTTTGATGACATATTTATCGTATTTTTCTGAGAACAAATTCCGCAACATTTTTATGAAAAGAGAAGTACTCTGATTTTTATAAAGCATAAACAAAAATCGGTCTTTTCTGGCCATGAAAATGGGGATGTCACATTGATCTTTCTTCTAGAGGTATAAAGTTTGAATCTCGATGAAGCATTTGATAGATCTAGCTATTCTTGTGTGGTATGAACTTTTGGTTACTTTAGTGCATAAAGTTTAGATCTTGAAAGTTTGTGACCTTTTTATGGATAAAGTTGGAAACTTTATCCATGTAAACATCATATTGACTCATATCTAAAAGATTGAGACTTAGAATTAATGGATAAAGTTGAAAAGGATGCACTTTTGGTCCCTTTGTGTCACATTCATTACCGACGCTTGCAGGGCGTCAAGTTCTCTACTGTCAATCAGTATGGTTACGAGTATCTCCATGTTTACCATATAATCCATGGCCTTAAGGTAACAAAATTTATCACTGTATTTCCTTGTTTTAGACTTTGCTAGCTGTGCTGTTCATTTGACACTGTCTGGAGTCTGTATTTCCTTGTTTTAGACTTTGCTAGCTATGTCGTTCATTTGACACTGTCTGGAGTCAGTATTTCCTTGTTTTAGACTTTGCTAGCTGTGTCGTTCATTCGATACTGTCTGGAGTCTGTATCTCCTTGTTTTAGACTTTGCTAGCTGTGTCGTTCATTTGACACTGTCTGGAGTCTGTATTTCCTTGTTTTAGACTTTGCTAGCTGTGTCGTTCATTTGATACTGTCTGGAGTCTGTATTCTCTTGTTTTAGACTTTGCTAGCTGTATCGTTCATTCGATACTGTCTGGAGTCTGTGCTTCCTTTTGTTAGACTGAGTCAGGCGTATCATTCATTCGATATTCTCCTGGAGTCTATGATTTCTTTTGCCTTAATCAGCAGTATTACTGCTGAGGCATATGTTATTTTTCCCCTGGTATTTTTACTTGTGATTTTCTCATTATTCCTTTAAAGTAAATACTGTTTTCTGATAATGATAGTATTTCGGGGAAAATTACTCTTTAAAACATAACTTTGTCGGGTCTTGGTAGAAGACTGCTTTTATTTAGAAAATATAGGATTTTCTGGAAATGACGCTAATACACCGTAGATTCTAAACTACTGCTTTTCATAAAGTTATTTTGAATAAAATACTTACTTACACAAATGACACTAAATACTTATGAACTCACCAGCATATTAAAAATGCTGATACTCGCTTTCAAAATAACTTGTATTCTCAGGTCAGCGATAGACAGGTACACCCCGGGAGCTTTTGCGAAGTCAGCCTAGAACCGAGCTGCATCTATACTAGTTTATGTATTACTTTGATGTCCCTATAAAATGTAAATTATTTAAAACTATTACTATTAATGCAATGGTTGTTGTACTTTGATTACTATACTACATATGTTGTGATACTTGACATGACGTCATCCACCCCAGAACGTTCCCGTCGTTCCGGTTTTAGGGTGTGACAGATTGGGATTAGAGCATTGTTTATAGTGAGCTCAGTATATGTAAGTCCCTAATCTGCCTGTGTATCAATTAGATCCGTTTGATGGTGCGGAATCCCAATCAAACGGATGATATCAGATCAAATAGAAGAGAACGAGAAGAAGAAGATGATGATGAATCTTGTATGATATGATTAGAATGAAGATCCGGATACAAGATTCACACACACTAACACACACTCTCTTTTCTCTCTATTTAGAACACCTTAGAATACAAACACTTAAGCTCCTTGGTGTTCATCACTCTTTTCATCACACCCCTCACCCCTATATATATACACTTGGGCCGTAAACTGGTTTTATGGTTGTAAACACTGGGTTTACGGCCGTAAACTCTGTTTACGGTCGTAAACTCACTTCCTGACCGTAAACACATATACAATATTACATAACAAATTAATTTCCTAGAAAAGCAAAGTATAAACTACATTTTTGACCCAACAATCTCCCCCTTGGTTTATAGCTTTCTTTTCTCTTCTTAAATGACCCAACAAGCTCCCCCTAAAAAGTAGCTGGCTTTTCTTGTTAATCTTCATCGAGAGCTTGGCTTCAGCATTTATCTTCAATGAATGACTTCATCTTGAGCAGTTGGGCATTTCTTCAGAGTTTGGCATTGAACGCACGTTGGGTGAGGAGGCTTTACATATTGATTCTTGAAAGATAGTGCTTTCAGCTTGAGAATATTCAGAGAGAAACATCAGAGAGAACAAATCTTCTAGATCACTTCAGCAGGTACAAAGATAGCAGCAGACTGATTGAGGAGGCTTCAATGCAATCCGTCACATATTCTTCAATTGCAGCTTCACCTAGCTTCTGGGGGTTGAAAGATTGAATTTGAAAGAATAATCTTCATTTCTTGTTCCTTCGAATGCGAATTCTTCGATGCTCACGGACGAGGCTTTGGCTCAGAAATCTTCAACACAAACTTCATGAGTCTTATCTATACCTAAAATCACTTTTCAAGACAAAAAAAAACTAAAAGAAAACTTAGCACACAAATTAAAACAGAAACAAAAATATTTTTGGATTTTTGATTTTTCTGAACAAGAAATAAAACAGAAATAACACTATTTTTTGGATTTTTAATTTAATTTGTTTTTTCTTTGATTTTTTTTTTGAATTTTTTTTATTAATTTTAATTTTTTTTAATTCTCCCCTAATATTTAAATTAGAAGAAACTATGACAAATTTAACAAAAATAAAAATGATATCTAACTTTAAGAATGATTTGGGATCAAAGTTTTTAGACAACCTTTATCCACTTGTCGGTACCTTCCATATTCACATCTTTGTTTGGTCGATCGTCGGTATTGTGGTCCACTTAAACACGAAAAATTTGTGACAGATTTAGGACATACTATTTGTTACAAGACAGGATGACCTTAAAATCCTAAAATTTATATCTGATCCTAATTTCTTAACTACTATATCTTATGGTCCATTCATCCGACGACGACCAGGGATATTGTTGTCCACCTAAATTGAGCAGCGAGATCTATAGACAATCTGTATGAGTTCAATTTTAAGTGTACTGGAACGTGTTTCCCGCTTCTTGATATGCCCCAGCCATCAAGAACTTCCAGAGTACTCCTTATACCGGGTGAGCAGACAACCATTCAGAGAGAGGATAGATTCAGAATTCTATTACTTATTACTTATAACTTCAGAGGGGTTGAGAAGTACAAGGTTGCATATGCTGTGTACCAGGTCAGATTAGAAGTCGCGCAGAGGAGACAACATATGACTAACAGATAAGAAGTCTTTAACATATATAACCTGCAGAGAAATAGAGTTGCATATGTTGTGTACCAGGTCGGATTGGAAGTCGCGCAAAGGAGACAACATATGACTAACAGGCGGAAAGAAAGAAAATGATATTCTACAGACCTAATTTATCGGAATTTACCAGTCACTCCATCCAACCGGAATTAAGGACAGAATCCGCACATCGAGGAAAAGTTAAACCACGGTTCCAAGTACGGGTTCAATTAATGTGACGAGTAGATTCCCATATATATCTCCTTGCTCAACCTATCCGAGCGTCGTATTGTCAGGCTGAACGGATCTAACTAGGTCAAGATTTGTCAAGTCTATAAATTTCCTAAGTTCAACTCTCCCTAGTCAAGTCCATTTAAAATTTTTCGTGCCTACCGACGCATCAAACTAGAGCATAGACCCTTCAACTTCGGGTACGTTACATAGACTCAGGTTGCTTGTTATCACATGATCATATCACTTCCCAAAACAACTCCCTCAATCACATATCATAACCAACATAATTTTTTTTTGATTTTCTGATTTTCTAATGTTTTTGGATTTTTTAAACTTTTCTAATTTTTGTTTTGTTTTTATTTCTCCCCCTAAATTTGTGCATAGGAGAGAAATGAAAGTAAATGCGCAAATTTAAACTATCCTAAAACAAAAATTAATCTTTAAAGCGAATTAGGTTAAGAAAAACTCAAGAGTATAGAGAAGAAAACTCAAACCGTAAGTCACTGATTGAATTTGCATCCAAAAGGTCTGAGAACAGCATGCATAATCTCAGAAAAGATCCGAAAATTCTTCATGTCGTTAGGCACTGACCCGGTGAGTGATCGCTTCCTTTCTTCCCTTCCCACAAAGGACACAAACTCTCAAACAAATGTTTGAATGTTGTACAGTTGAGAGATGTCCCCTATCAATTTCCAGGAACAGCCACTACCAACAAACCAAAGTCTGATGATATGCCTCCATAGCTACTCCGACACAGAGCGGGATCAATTGGTCTTTGGAACCCAGTCCATTTTGAAACTGGGTCGACCTTTGTCATCAACACATGATACTTTCTCCCATGACATGTCTTGTTTATCACAAACAGAAGACGATGAAATATTAAAGTCATTAGAAGATTTGGGAGTTTTCACCTTTGGTACCCATCTATATTCGGGTTTAACCCATTTCTTGTTTGATCCGATGGGTGGCTCAGTACTTGCTTTTGATCTTGATGTCGGCCGTTGAGAAGACTTTGATTTTGACTTTACGGGATCATCTCTTTGATTTGGCTTCTTGGCTGACATTCCCTTCTTGACTTTGGGATTTTGATTCTTGTCTTTTGAAGTTTGATTCTTGGCCTTGGGAGTTGAATTCTTGGCCTTCATGGCATTCCAGTCGTCATGGTCTGAACGTGAGCTTGAGGGGTTTCTTTTGGAGTATCTCCCTCTTGGCGCGTTGTGCCATCCTTGTGCATAATAAGGAACATATGCGCGATTTGGACAATTTCGGGCAATATGACCAGGTGTTCCACAGTGAAAACAAGTCTTTTTCTTCACTGGGAAATTGTTTCTTCCTGCCCCTAGTGGCGTATCCTTGCCTTGTCTCTTGTTATTCCCACATGCACACTTGCCACAATAACTCTGCTGCGTTGGAATTGGTGGCCTGTATTTCTCAATGGCAGGTTGATCAGAAGCAGTTGAGTTCGAAGCAACAGACTCAGAGTTCAAGGAGATATTGGTTTGTTCAGTGGTGTTCTCCTTGTTCTCATATTCTGCTACTTTACCTACACATGAAGTAGATGTGCTAGAAACAGGAACATCAGTATTTTCAAACAAATAATCAAATATGTCCAAAAAATTTAACTCAACATGATCCAATGCAAAAGCATCAAAGGCATCACAAGATGCATCATCAACTTTATCATCGGAAATAGTAGGTTGTTCATTGGAAACAGAAACATTATCAGGTCCTCCGACTCCATGCTTTGCCTGGTCTAAGGGTTGATCTGTAGGAGAAGTAGAAATGTTAGTACTTTCAATGTTAATAAAACCTCTTGAAACAAAACCAACAGGTTTGCCATATCGAAGATGTGGCTCCCTGTCAATTTCGTTCCATGTCAAATGGATTGATGTATAGTTATGATTAAAAGGGGGAGGAACACAATCATACCCTAAACCCTTGTTTTGATTTTCTTTAAAATTCAATTGGGTTTCATACAAATACTCAACTGTTTTACTAAAAGCAGAATAATTTTTGAAACTCACATCTATTTTTCCACTTTTAATTTTTAACTCATCAAGTTCTTTGGTCACAACATCAAGTTGTGTCTTAGTATAATCATAAATTTCACACTTTTCTTTGAATTCTGATTGATTTTTTTCTAAAATCTTTTGTTTTGGCTTCTAGTTGGGCCTTAAGTGGTTTTTGTCCCTTCCTAAGTTGATAACCCTCATATTTAAGGTCCTCTACTTTTCTTTTTAATAAATTAATTTGGTCCCGAAGAAATTTAATCGTAGTTTCACAAGATTGAGAACATGAGACTTTATTGACTAGAACGTTTGAAGAACTCATTTTTATTTATTTTTTTTAAATATGCCCTTTGACTAAAATTTAAAAAAGTCAAACTCAAAAGTCGAACTTGAAAAGTCAAACTTAAAAGTCAAACCGAAAATCTAAATTTGAAAATTTAAAAGTCAAACGAGAAAGTCAAAGGTCAAACTTTAAAAGTTAAAGTCAAAATTTTAATTAAAAAGTCAAAAATAAAAGTTAAAAATTTAAAAACTAAAATTTTTGGTTGAAAATGGTTTTTAAAAATAAATGATTTTGAATTTTTGGGCAGAAAGTGTAAATAATGCGAAACTTGGTTGCAGCAACGAATCGGTTTGAATTAAGTCGCGGAGGATTGTAAAATGTTCCTTGCTAGATCAACTGGTAAGGCGGAGGGAAGGAGCACCCAATAGACGCGGGTTCGATCCTTGCCAGACGCAAATTTTTTAGAGGAATTGCTGCTTCTGCTAAGGTTACACGCGCGTGCGAGGAGAGCCGAACACCAAGCCAATCGGAAACGCTGCTGAGCCGAGCCATCCTTCAAGCCGATCACCGAGCCTTACTGCGGAGCCGAGGTCGCACACCGCCGCCGTAAACTGCCGGCCGCACACTCCGGCGACCAGTTTCCGGTCGTAAACTCCGGCCAGTAAACCCTTCAAACTCCGTAAACTCTCCTTGAAAGACCATAAACTCTTCAGAAATCGTTGTTCTTGACGAAAAACAGCGGTTTTTTTTCACCTTTTTTGCTCAAAACTCGATCAAAAACTCGTTTTTAGGAAAAACATGAAGAACAAACCCCCCTATTTTTGCGAGATCTATCCAAAAACGCAAAAATCTCTTCAAAATAAAATCAAATAAGCTCCAGATCTGAAAAAATTGATTGATACAACCAAGCTCTGATATCAATTGTAAGTCCCTAATCTGTCTGTGTATCAATCAGATCCGTTTGATGGTGCGGAATCCCAATCAAACGGATGATGTCAGATCAAATAGAAGAAGATGATGATGAATCTTGTATGATATTATTAGAATGAAGATTCGGATACAAGATTCACACACACTAACACACACTCTCTTTTCTCTCTCTCTAGAACACCTTAGAATACACACACTTAAGCTCCTTGGTGTTCATCACTCTTTTCCTCACACCCCTCACCCCTATATATATACACTTGGGCCGCAAACTGGGTTTACGGTTGTAAACACTGGGTTTACGGCCGTAAACCCTGTTTACGGTCATAAACTCACTTCCTGACCGTAAACACATATACAATATTACATAAAAATACAATTTCCTAGAAAAGCAAAGTATAAACCACATTTTTGACCCAACAGTATATCAATTCATAAAAGATATACAGCCTATAAATACATAGGGATAAAACACTCTGTCCAAGAATTATACTTTAAAATATAACTATATTTTACCAAAGTATAAGAACATCCAGAATCTAAATACCCGAACAAAGTATCACAAGAAGAACAAGAATAAAAGTCTTCGGATGTTGAGCATTACCGTCAAGCCCGGGCAGTTATGTAATCGTAAGCTGGAATAAATGTAACCTGATCAACTACATTTATTCGAGATGCGATGAACGTGTGCTTGGGAATGATGGTGGTGTTGCAACAGACCTGAAACTTACCAACTAGGAATGCTAGAGCCAAACATAAAGTTTATACTATAGGAGTATTTTGGAATACTAAAAGACTCACATTAATCCTAGAATCATATTCAGAAGTCATGAATCAAACAAGAAATTTAAAATACCATAGGGGTATTTTAGGATCCTTAGATAACCTTGTGTGAAAAACTAAAAAGATCCTTATTGATATACCTACGATAACAGAGGGTATACTCCCAAGGTTATATATAATAAGGATCCTATAGACTAAGAATGTGTGGTTTCGCTCTACTTCCTTTTCCTTGTTTGGATGTGGATATAGAGTAGTATCACATATTCGAAGGCCTATCGGATCTAAGCTATATATAATTTGTGTACCCTATGTAATTGTAGCAGGACTCGATATGGATCACCCAGTGAAATGTTTTAATAATCTCTTAGGATTCTTTAGACATTTCCATTCTTGCACGAACCCGGTAGAAAACCCTATCCACTCCAGTGTTCGAAAAAAGAGTTGACTCAGACCCAGAAGAGGTTCATTGAGAAGATTTCCAGTTCGGAAATAAATGAACCAAGACGAGACTATTGAAACCACCAAGTGCCTATATCTTTTAAGGACACCGGTGGGAAATTCGCCTGAACTTCCGAGATTTCCAGTCATCCACCATGCATCGATGACACTCAGAGTCAGAATCGGAAGTAAGACGGAGTAGAGATTCAGTATGTCTACAAGGGAGGAGAACCCAAGGTAACTACCCGAAGAGAACCAACACCGGTCCCAGTCAAGATAAGAGGTAGACAGAGGGAACCAATACATGGAACCCGAGAAGTGTCTTTTCCTCGTTATTGTCGCGCTAATACACCCATAAAATAATACAATTTAGTGAGTTAGTGATTACACTACTCACACTATGTGTTAGGTAAATCGCCTTTTCCCGTTGCAAGTAATACGATTAGAGTGGATCCCAACACCTCGATTGAGAGTGTTTAGCCACAAGTATTCATGAGCCTTTCTTTCTGCAATCTTCGTTTCGAACTGTCCTTAGATCTTTCCAAGCCGGAGAGTGAACCTTTCCCAGCATAAAGGTAACTTAGTAGGAACGACTCCCATCTTATGGCTTTCCGATACTCTTACTCCTACCTTGAATACCCGGACTACATCATAAGGATGTAGGTCGACAATCAGATAACCAATATCCAAGGCACGGGAAAATTTTATGCCTATTATAGTAAGGATAGATACGTCTAGGGTTAACCATCGTCTCTCATCAGCTTGTGTACCTTTTCGTGTAGGAAAAACCATGCCTCCGAAGAAACGTAACCAATCCACTGGCAAGAAACCAACTCTCCTATTCGATGAAGCTACGTTCCAAGCTGCAGTCTCGGCAGCCGTAGCAGCTGTCATGGCTCAACTGAATGCTAACAACGCCACTATTAGCAAGAGCCCTATCAGGAATCTCGATCCTAGCAATGGACAACAGCAACCAACACCTGCGTACCCAGCCACCCAAGAACCTCAACCAACACCACTGAAGAGAAATTTCAAGAACGAGGAGGGAAGTACCTCAGCTCAAGGACCTTCCGAAGGGCAACGAGCTAAGACAGTCAATACCCCTGTCAGCCCTCCCGTCCCAACTTCAAGAAGACCATACCTAGGGACCCTTCCCCGTTGCAGCAAGTGTAGCTACCATCATCATGGCATATGTCGGGAACTCTTTTGTGTTAGGTGCAACAGGAAGGGTCATACCTCTCGTACCTGCAGAGCCCCGGTTGAGTTCATTACATCAACCACCAATGTGGGGTCCAGTCCAGTTTGCCATTTATGTGGTGAAATTGGGCACTTCAAGCGGGACTGCCCAACTGAAAGAAATGACAAAGACACATGAGGAGTCTAACCCTAATACCTAGGGGAAGCATCAACAAACCCGGTAAAATTTTGGTACGTCTCTCAAATCTCCGATAACTAACCGAAAACATTAAAAGACTAATTCTAAATGTAATTACTTTCCCGTTAAGGCGAAAGTCGCAGCACTGTTGTAAGAATTCAAATTTCATCAGGTAAAGCTATAATGGCTCGGTATATACGTTAAAGCCATGTATAATTAAGATGGATAGACCTCGAGTGAGTGATGCTGCCTCATTTCCTGTTCCTTGTTTGGTTGTGGATTTAGGGCGGAGTCGCTCAGTCAACAGTCCTTCCTACCTTAATTATACATGACTAGTGTATACTAAGCGATTATAGAGAGACCTCGTGAGAATCCATTCATGAAAAGTACATTATTCCGAAACCCCAGGACCCTCTATAGTTTTCACATCGACTCTATCAGTCCAAGTATCCGCGACAGTGATACACAGGACGAAATCCGAGACACTAAGAACTTGTGTGCCCGTTCAACACATGGCCCTATCAACCCTCATTCTATATCATGTCGATGTATGCCAACTTCGACGCCTCTATCAATCATGGTTCGACTCAGTGCAACCATGAGTAAATTCCTAGTGCTGTGTAAAAAGAACTTTCACTGTAGCCATTCCGGCAAATAAAAGTTCTTCCAAACTTAATAATAAAACCTAATGCGATCCGTCAGTCGTCTCTCTTATCTAAAACCTTCCGAAATACCCCTGAGTAGGGTATTGCACGTTGTTAACCAACCCTTCCTTAGAAAAATAGAACCTGAAGCGAAAGACACCGCAGGCATTCCAGAAGACGATAACCACCCGAAACTCACTCCGTAGATCCCCCAGAAGGACCCTTAGCACCTCGCAATCAGGTTCGTGAATCAAGAGGAAAGAAATCATAGGATTGACTACTATTAACTGGGTATATGCATAAGAGTGGTATATAATTCAGATCAAAAAGATTTAAGATGTGTGCTTCCTCCCTACTCCCTGTTCCTCATTTGGTTGTGGGTCTGGGGTGGAGTCGCACAACTGAACATCCTGCCGACCTCAATTATATACGGCTTGCATACACCAAGTATTAGTGGTCAAGCCAAGTGTGGGCTCTACCACGAACCTCATAGTAAAACCCTTCATCCTATCCCATAGAATGGGAACTAGAGTCAAGAGAACCACTGTGGGTTGAGCTACTAAAATGACCACAAATCCGAAGTTTGTTGTCATCCTGGTTAAACCAATATAGTAGCTAACACCCTCGGTTGAAAAGAAGTTCGAGTCGTAAGAGTCAAGGACATTGACTACGACCATCCATTCACGCTTAATCCCACGAATTAAGCATCTCAGCAGATATCCTAGAAACTTGAAGGCTCCGATGAGCAAAATGCTGAGAAGAGTGAATGAGGAAATTAGAAGTTCCGAGTGACGAAATACTATACTCTCTAGATTTGACCTAGACCGAGAAAACTCAGAACCTTCAGAAGAGTAGTTGCAAAAGACGCTCGCACTACTCAGGCACTTCGTCCACCCTGTTACTGACGAGTAGTGCCTAGGACACTTTGCCTCCCCACGTGAAAGGAGTCACCGTCGCCCTGAAGACGATAGACTGCATTCTCCGAAGTGGATACTCGAATGCCAAGAACCATAGGATAACCACCGCAGCCCAGAACACTTGATTAAAGTCCAAAAGTAAGACGCGTTAAGCCTCGTAACCCAGATCCCGAAGAGATTATGGACTCAACACCAATCTAGGTGTTAGTCGATGGGTTATATAGGAAAACGTGCTTTCTGGAACTGGAATAAACCGACGCCTTATAGAATAGGGCATATCTTAGAGATTCATCGGGCTACTAGGTGTTCCAAGAATACTATCTCACACGGAAATAGTAGAACCACCTCCCGAGATAGTCCAACACTTCAGAAAATCTCTAAGGATTGAGTCAGCCCTAAGCAGAGCTTGCTATTCATGAAACAGCAAAGCAAGTAAGAGCATGATTCTTTCCCGATAAGAATCATATTGAGAAAGCGTCAGCTAGACGATGGTGAGAAGATTAAAAACTTTCTAAACACTCGTCTGGTAAAACCCTATCTCACCGACTACGAGGCTTTCCATTAGAAACACCTCGAGGATCAGAAGTGCAGATTCATTTTGCACGAGGCTGAGATAGACTCCCCTGCAGCAAACAGATACCCGTAGACACCCAATTCATTGATGAACCAGAAAAACTTCCGAGGGCCAATCAACAGGAAACACGAATCCGAGGATAACCTGAACCCTCTAAGAACCAACCTGAAGGACTACACCCTCAGTAAGAGAGAACTTTTAGAACTTCGAAATGGTGGTCGCGCCAGTGATGATCTCGCCATAGAAGTACACTATGTTCTAAGTACTGAAAAGCTCTACCTTTCCGAGAGTTTAGGACCATTCGAGATTCTTTACAAAGATCGGTCCAACCTTCTTCAGACCACGACTAATTTAGAAAATTCCATAAGTTTCACCCCAAGTCAATCCACTTCTTAGACTTGGTATGTGTTTTCCCGACGTCACTCTCTGTATTCCATACATCTTGATAGAAATCATTGGGAACCCTAACTTCGTAGACGAACCTGTGGGAATCGCTAACTGAACGAAACGGAGTCCGCAACCCGCAAGTGAAGGTTTGTTAGAACGCCAAGCGATGGCCAGAGTTCACTTGGGAGTGCGAGGACCAACCGAATAGGAAGTTCCCTCATCTCTCTACCCGTTTGTTCATGCCACTTCCTTGCCTAAACCCTAATTTCGGGACAAAATTCCCTCTAACGGGGGGATGATATGACAACCTGAAATTTATCCCGTCATTTTAACCTCTTCTTCCGTTAATGAAACTCGCCGTAATAAATTGTCCGTTAACCTTTTGGATTAGGTTAATTAAATTTGGACTTTATTATGACTTCATAAGGGTTGAAACAAATTAGAAACACCCTCAATATTCCCTTGAAAAGTTTTTAGCCACAACCAAGTCAAATTACGACCATTTAATCGGGTGCGACCAAAAGCCCCGTTTAACGCCAGTACCGGGTAGATTTCCACTGAGCCACAAACTCAACCCCTATATAAGGGTGAGTGGACTCCATTTGAAACTTTCCACCCTCTCTCTACTCTCTCTCTCTCTCTCTCTACAAGCCGATTTCGATCCAAAAACGCCTCATTCGAGCTCCATAATCGTAAGTAATCTACCCTAACTTGTTGTATAGCTCATTTAACATGCAAATTCGTGTTTAAATCATCCAAAGGTGGCAAAATCATGTGCTTACGGCCCAAGAACACTCTTGGACCGTAAACCCCTCTTCATGAGCTGTGAACACCTTTTAAGGTGTTAAATTTGCCCTTAAACACCTCCTAAGGCTTGGGTAAATGTATAGAACCAACCACAAATGAAGTAGGGGCTTTAAACATCAAATAAACCAAGGACCTAAGAGTTTATGGCCGTAAACCCCTTAAGGATTGGTCCATGGGCCGTAAACTCCCTTAAAGTGGTCAAATGGTGCCCTAACTTCCCCATATGGCTTGAAATAATGCATAGAACCCTATATTCTTGCATTTAAGACCTTAATTCATGAAGGGAATGACCAAGTGAGATTTTACGGCCATAAACTCTAGGTTTACAACCGTGAACTCCCTTAAGTGGTTCATTTGGAGCCTTAAACCCTTCATATGCCCTAAAAGTGAACCTAGCCTAATTCTACAAGTGATATAAGACCTTTTAGCATCCAAGAGCTCACCACCCATGAGTTTACGGCTGTAAACTCATGGGGATATGGTCTTAGGGCCAAAAACTCCATAAAGAGTTTACTCTTGAAGAGTAAACTCCTTAACTAGGCCATACACCCCCTTATTTCAACCCACTAGCATCCTAGCACTTGACCAAAGTGTTTTTCGCACACTAGGATGTGTGTACGTGTTTAATTAGTATTATAATTACTAGTTGTATGTAAACATATGTCATCATATGTTAATAGGTCACTAAGTGTGTTCAAGTCTTTACTTGACACCGAGCACCCAACCGGCACCTCCATCCGATCCACTTACAGCAGGTGAGTTCATACCCCTGAATTAACCTTTTAAATGATTTTACTGCTTTTATAGGGGGAATACAAGTTGAACTGTACAGTTATTAGATAAATCCCATGTGATTAATAACTGTATAGCAAAATAGATTTTGCATATTAAACTGTTTATCCAACTTAAAGATTTCCAAATTATGTTTTCAACTCTTGATAAAGTATGAAAGGTTTTTCAAAGGATTCCAAAGATTTTCAAAACTTGTTTTACAAACTGACATCAAGTCGTAAACTTTCTTATGCGTAAAGGTTTTTCCAAGGTTTTCATCAGAGTTTTCTTCTATGTTTTTATTTCATTAAAATACATGCTTATATTTGCATAGTTATATAAATACTATTTGAAAGACTTAGGAAGGCTAGTTCACCCTATTTCCTTTTCCTTGTTGGGATGTGGTCTGGTGGGTATCGGTTATCCGTCCAAAGCTCATTCAAACATTAGTTATATATTATGTATACATGTATAGAGATAAAGGTTTCTATCGACTAGTTCATTTCCCTTGGGTAGCAAGGGCATTCTTCCAGTCACCGTTCATAGACCAGAGACACTAGTAACTATTATAGGAATAGTTAGGAGCCTCTATTTACTCTTTCTAGTACGAGAATTCCAAAGGAGTCAGTTCATTCGTGAGTCTATATCATTATTCCGGTACTTACAATAGAATTCGGAATACGAGATGCATCTTCGAGACACGGATCTCCCTGTTGTCGAGTTGGTAACCAGAGTCTCCTGGAGGGAGAGCAGGCATTGTGTGTATTGATCTATACGGGACTGACACTCCCACACCCTGACTGCTAGCTACAGTCCCTGACCTACCAAGCCAAGGGATGACAAATGTCACATTCATTACCGACGCTTGCAAGGCGTCAAGTTCTCTACTGTCAATCAGTATGGTTACGAGTATCTCCATGTTTACCATATAATTCATGGCCTTAAGGTAACAAGATTTATCACTGTATTTCCTTGTTTTAGACTTTGCTACCTGTGTTGTTCATTTGACACTGTCTGGAGTCTGTATTTCCTTGTTTTAGACTTTGCTACCTATGTTGTTCATTTGACACTGTCTGGAGTCTATATTTCCTTGTTTTAGACTTTGCTAGTTGTGTCGTTCATTCGATACTGTCTGGAGTCTGTATCTCCTTGTTTTAGACTTTGCTAGCTGTGTCGTTCATTTGACAATGTCTGGAGTCTGTATTTCCTTGTTTTAGACTTTGCTAGCTGTGTCGTTCATTTGATACTGTCTGGAGTCTGTATTCTCTTGTTTTAGACTTTGCTAGCTGTATCGTTCATTCGATACTGTCTGGAGTTTGTGCTTCCTTTTATTAGACTGAGCCAGGCGTATCATTCATTCGATATTCTCCTGGAGTCTATGATTTCGTTTGCCTTAATCAGCAGTATTACTGCTGAGGCGTATGTTATTTTTCCCCTGGTATTTTTACTTGTGATTTTTTCATTATTCCTTTAAAGTAAATATTGTTTTCTGATAATGATAGTATTTCGGGGAAAATTACTCTTTAAAACATAACTCTGTCGGGTCTTGGTAGAAGACTGCTTTTATTTAGAAAATATAGGATTTTCTGGAAAGGACGCTAATACACCGTAGATTCTAAACTACTACTTTTCATAAAGTTATTTTGAATAAAATACTTACTTACACAAATGACACTAAATACTTATGAACTCACCAGCATTATTAAAAATGCTGATACTCACTTTCAAAATAACTTGTATTCTCAGGTCAGCGATAGACAGGTACACCCCGGGAGCTTTTCCGAAGTCAGCCTAGAACCGAGCTGCATCTATACTAGTTTATGTATTACTTTGATGTCCCTATAAAATGTAACTTATGTAAAACTATTACTATTAATACAATGGTTGTTGTACTTTGATTACTATACTGCATATGTTGTGATACTTGACATGACGTCATCCACCCCGGAACATTTCCGCCGTTCCAGTTTTGGTGTGTGACACTTTGAGATTTAACGACTAGATCTTGGTTGGTTCAACCATTCTAATGGATAAAGTTGGAAACTTTATCCGTTATGGAGTTATTAGGAATCGTAAAAGTAGAATCTTGATGTGTTATATTGGACCATGCATGAGTTAAGGGTCTTATTATGGGTTTAAATCGTCAAAAACAAGTATTGGGTTCCATTAGGACATGCCAAGGAGTAAAGTTTCCAACTTTATGTGTTAAGACATTATTTAGTATCAGATCTAAAAAGTGGACTTAGTGGCTTAACCAATTAAGCACTTAATGGTGAGATTGGGCTGCTATGGAGTACGCTTAGTGTACCCAGCACATACGCAGTGCGTACTGGCCAAAGGTGGCATTCACCGGGCGTCCGTCTGAGTACACTAGGCGTAATCAACATCTGTTGACTTTTTGTTGACTTTTGTGAGTTGGGCCATACTTTGACTATTAGGGTTTTGGGCCTTTTTGGGCCACTAGCCTTTCTGACTTTCGACCAAGTGAAGGAAGGGTAAAATGTTCTTTTACCCTTGGTATTGGAAAAATGAGCTCGATTCCCGATTATGGTTTATGGCCTAATTATTAATTGAGGTTGTAATTGATTGGTTAGCGTAGGGATTCTCCGGATCAACAACCCTAGCATCTATTTGACTGACAGCAGAATAGGTGAGTCTCCTCCCAGTGTTTAGTGGGTCGAAGGAACCAATGTCGGCCCATGATTTATTATGATTAATATGCTAGTTGTATGTGTGACTCTTGCATGTGTATAATGATTAGCATCTATTTGACTGTCACCAGTGTTTAGTGGGTTGAAGGTACCGGGCGGGGCGTGATGAATGTACCGGGCGGGGCCTGATGAATGTATCGGGTGGAGCCCTGGGCGGGACCTGATGTATGTATGTTTGCATGATATGTATGGTATGTGGTATTTTGGGGAACTCACTAAGCTTTGTGCTTATGGATTATGTTTAAAATGTTTTCAGGTACTTCTGGTTCGAATGGAAAGGGCCTGACATGACTACACCGCATCCACCCATGTTTCCGCATTTTGTGATTTTGGGATTGTACTCTGATAATTATTTTACTCTAATATAATTTTTAATGTTAAATCGATTAAAGATGTTTATGGTTGACTTAAAAATGAAAATTTTACCTTATAATTATTGGGCCGTTACAATATTTGTGTATTTTTATATACTTTAAATGTATAATCGTATTATTTTTTATGTTTTTATGTATTTTTACTTCAAGTTGTCTTCACTATTTCATCTAATTCCTATAGCCTCTTCGAGTATGTCTAGATCATTTTGTTACATACCCACATATTTAAAGATTTTCCCATTCGCATATCTTGAAATTAAAACTTGAATTAAAAAACAAATAATAATTTATGCCTTCAGGCATAACACGGCCGTCTTAGGGATGTTGAAATTAGAGAAAAATTTATTGACCGTGAACAAACTATATATCCATTACAAATTCTGAATTTATCGAAAGGAATTTAAGTATGTAATAGCATTTTTAAGGTTCTTTACCTAATACCAAGGTTGTAAAACAACATCGGTGGACTGAGATTAAAGTACTAATGGGTTAGGCGTGGATTAATCGGAGGATTACTCAAATACCATTAATTATTACAAATAGTAATCAAAAAAATAATAAATATAAGTTTAAACCAAAGAATATAAATATACAATAATGCTTTTCCTTATACAAAATATGCAACAATGTTTTTAAATAAGGTTGAATTAAACAATGAGTTCATATGAAATCGTTAAATGTTTGATGTTCCATTAGCTTTTAGATTTAAAGTCATGTAATGATGTAAGGAATAAAATTTTTCCAGCACACACATCTTCATCTTCTCCACATGATACTTGGGGGCTCCTTGGGGACAAATGAGACTGGTGAATTGTCCGTATCTACATATATTATTATTTTCTGTTTTAATTTGATGTTTAATTTCAATATAATCGAATGAGAAAAGCTTAAAATATGTTGGTATATAGGAAAACTATTATGACGTACTCGATGAAGCTGCAAGAATTTGATAAAATGGTGAAGATGACTTGAAGTAAAAAGTATAATTAATACATAAAAATAATACGGTTCTACATTTAAAATACATAAATATCTACATAACAAATTTTAAAAAATACATAAATACATAAAAATATAGATAAATACATAATACATAAAAAAACAGTTAAAAATACATAAAAAAATATGTAAAATACTTAAAAGTACACAAATACGTTTATACATTTAAAATAAATAAATATCTATATAAAAAATATATAAAATACACAAATACGTAAAAAAAATATAAATATGTAATACATAAAGAATAATACATAAAACTACATAAGAAATATGTAAAATACCTAAACGTACATATTAATACTTAAAAAATATGTTTATACGTTAAAAATATGTAAATATATATATATATATATATATATATATATATATATATATAAAATACGTAAAAATATACGTTTATACATTATATATAAATTCTGACGAAATCTACAGACCAATCTTATTATTTTGGAAAAAATAACAATTTAGTCTCATGACCTGCTGAACAAGTTAAAAAAGAGTAACGTAAATAAATTAGCCGGTTTCTTGAGCTTTACTATTCAAAAGGATAAATAGTCGGACCTTTATGTTAAAAAAACAATTTAGGAATTTATTAAAGATTTTCCAAAATATTGGGATTTTTCTAAAGATTTTCATAAATTAACAAACAAAAATTCAAATAACCCCAAATTTATTATATATTATCCAACTCATATGCAGAAACTGCATATGAAAATAAGCATAAAAAAATTAAGAAATAATTATATGGAAACGTAGATAAACTCCAAAGTTTAAAAAAGTCGGTATCATAAAAAAGACGTTTTATAAAGTTTAAAGTTGAAAGGGTCAAAATATATTTTTTAGAATTACAGTGGTCAGTGGTGATTATAGGAAAAACAAATTTTATATATATATATATATATATATATATATATATATATATATATATATATATATATATATATATATATATATATATATATATATATATATATATATTAGAATTGCAGTGGCCAGGTGGTGATTATAATATATATATATATATATATATATATATATATATATATATATATATATATATATATATATATATATAATTGAAAATGAATATTTTAATTTATAAAATTAAAGAATTAAAAGTGATATATTATAAAGTAGTTGTTTAGGTAAAAAATTACTTTACAAAATAAAGAGACTAAAAATATAATTTGACAATTTAAAGCATAATAAGATAATAGCAATATAAACTTAATTGGCATAAGAACTTAAATTGCCAAAACAAAATTAAATTGCCTAAAACCAAAGTTGGTGCCCACAGACTTTGGTTTAATTAGAATATCGTTAATTAATGATACTTCAAATTCCATCCACGATGTCAACCCTTCTTCCCCTTTGACACGTATACGCTGATAGGAAGGGCTTCTAGATAAGAGTTATTTATATAACTACCATAGTTTTTGTTTTGGAAACGGGAAAACATTATATAAATAACAAGACCGGACAAAAGCAAGAAGCTCATGAGAGGGGAAAGTGTGCAAAATAGAGAAAGAAGACAATTATAAAAGTTTGACAATTAAAAAAAACTAAGAGCAAGAGAAAGGATAACAATTCCATTCCGCCTACCTATCCACACATTCCCCCAGTATTTATGTTGCATTTCAACGAACACTATTATGTACGTGGTCTTAACGTGTGTAATTAAAAAGTGATCAATATTAATTAATTACAACGGTTTTTTGGTTTTTTTAAATGGAAAATCTAATGTACTCTAAAATTTTAATTTTAATTTCATCATAAACCATAATATGATTTGAACCTTCAACCTAAAAACAAAAAAAAAATAAACAACATTTATGCCGTTCACCACTAAGTGACAACTATACCCGATTTGATCAATAATTTCGTACCAAGACCAAAATTAAGTGACCATTTAATATATGGTGAATCTGAAGAATGTTGTTAGTAATTGATAATAAAACATAACAAAACATGGATCGAATAAAGCTCATGCTTGCGCATCATGTCAAATATGTTATTTTAGATTGTTTCCAAAAATGACTTGAAGTAGTAATGAACTTTTAATTTTGTTAGCATTTAGTCAAATATGCCGTGTTAGATTGTTTCTAAACCTATGTTATAAGTATATTCCTAAAACCACAACACTCGTTTTTTCAATTTCTATGTGATTAAATTCGTTTCTATTGTACTTTTAAGTCTAATTTCTACTACTTTAGACAATTAAGGTATATCACACCATTAATACAACCTTCTTACTTTCCTATCCTTCATATTCGGTTTGTGCTCATTCTTAATAATATTTAGATTAATTTACATATTAATGGCTTGAAAAGGTTAGAAACTTTCAATTTTATTCACATTTAGTCATTAAATTTTTTTTTTCATTTTGATTTACACCTAAATTATTTGAAATTGTTTACATTTTACCCTTATGATCCGAATTGATGATAATGATAAAATACGAACAATTTCAATTAATTTAGAAGTAAATCAAAAAATCCAATAACTAAATATCAACAAAATTAAAAATTAGTTACCCTCACAAGTCATCATCGCTTCTAAATTTCATCTCTATCTCATGGGAATATTTGTTAAAACTAAAAATTTATTCTGCTATTTCACTATAAAAATATTTTTCATCTCACATAAACTCCGAAAAAAAAAACATATATGATTGTAATCCTTACTGTTTCTCACCATGCCGGCTTATAAACTTAAATAATCATTAAATAAAATTTAGATGGTCGGCAAGGGTTGTGTATAAAGCAAGACATATTTCCTATAATGTGTACCTTGGTACACGTGAATCTGTAACTCAGTACTCTTGCTGCTCGACAATGTCAATGGGCCAGATGCACGTTCTAATTACTTTCTTTTCTACCAACATATTGTATCTTACTTTTTCACCCTTTGCTTCCTCGGTTTACTTCAAAATCTCAAGTAGTTTTGGTTCTAACAATAACGAAATCCTATATAGAGGAAGTGCAGTGCCTTCTTCTGGAGCTGTACAGTTTACCGATGTGAATTATGTGTGCCAAGTAGGCCAAGCCATCTACGGCGATAGAGTCCAAATGTGGGATTCCAGCTCAGGGAAAGTCTCGGATTTCACTACGCGTTTCTCCTTCACCATTGACACCGACGATCAACCCACCTCAAACTATGGAGACGGGTTTGCATTCTTTCTTGGCCCTGCGGATTTCCAAATCCCACCCAACTCTGCTGGTTCCTTTCTTGGTCTCTATAACTTATCTAATTATAGAGAGTCGTCCCAAAATCACATGATCCATGTCGAGTTCGACAGTTTTGTTGACACTCAATGGGATCCTCTGTATGAGCATGTTGGGATAAACAAGAATTCCATCTTTTCAGCTAACACCACCGCTTGGAGTGCTGGTAACCACAGCGGAGATGTTGCTGAGGTTACAATCTCTTATACTGCTCAAACAATGATGATGATAGTATCTTGGACCTACAATGCTGAAACCCCTCCAAAAACTTCAAGCGTTTCATATCATGTTGACCTTAAGGAGGTTCTGACTGAATGGGTGATCGTAGGCTTTTCCGCTGGCACCGGCATCCTTGTAGAGAAAAATACGCTTTTATACTGGGAGTTCAATTCAAGCTTAAATGGTAAATGGCGAAGCCCAGAAGAGAGATCCGGTATATCAGGAGACTTAGTTCCTGGTGCCATAGGTCTGATCATTGGTATGGTCATAGCCATGATTATTGGCATGGTGATATTCATGATTTTCAAGAAGGGTTGGATAATAGGTAATGGAAGAAGCACCAATGAAGCCACACAAGAGGAAATTAAATTGATGGTAATACCCAGTAGTGCTGATAAAGAAACTGAAACAAGGCCTGCACCACTGGAATATTCTTACTCTGATCTCCAATTGGCAACAAACGACTTCTCCGAAGACAACAAGTTGGGTGAAGGAGGTTTTGGCGGAGTTTACAAGGCGCGTCTTCCAATTTCAGTCCACCAGGAGGTTGCTGTGAAGAAAATATCAGAACGTTCTACACAAGGACAAAACGAGTACGCAGCTGAGGTGGCGACCATAGGCAAACTGAAACACCCTAATTTGGTGGAACTTGTAGGTTGGTGCGAAGACGAGGGTAAGTTCTTGCTTATATACAAAATAATGCCAAATGGTAGTCTTGATTCTTACCTCTTTGGCAATAAAGGCCCTCTTGTTTGGTCCAATCGATTTAAAATAGCTCGGGGTTTGGCATCTGCATTACATCATCTTCATGAGGAGCAAGGTGAAAAATATGTTCTTCATAGAGATATCAAACCAAGCAATGTGATGCTGGATTCAGAGTTTAATCCGAAGCTTGGAGATTTCGGTTTAGCTCGACTTAAGGACAGCAATGAGCAAATCTCAAAAACTACTAAAGTGGCTGGAACCTTGGGATACTTCGCACCTGAGTATGTTACTTCACGTAAAGCTAGCAAGGCAACAGATATGTATAGCTTTGGTGTCACTGTATTGGAAATTGGGAGTGGGAGAAGTGTGGAGAACCAAATCTCGGACATGGACTTGGTAGAATGGGTTACGCATTTATACCGAGAGAAGCAACTTCTTTTAACAGTTGATCAGAGGCTATCGCATGACGTTAATGAGAAACAATACAATTGTTTGATGACTGTAGGGTTGTCATGTACACACCCTGATCCAAGTAAAAGATTAACCATTGCAGAAGTAATTCGAGCATTAAAAAATGTTACTCCGCCTGAAGTCCCCGAAAATATGCCTACTCCCCGATTATATGACACACCCACTAATCATGCATCTACTTCAAAAACAAAGTCATAACCGAACTTTACGTTTCTAAACTTTTTCCCTTATCTCTTTAACGCCTGGTGCCATCTCCAAAAATAAGTCTAGGGGTCATATCATATATCCAGTATTGAGTGGTTCTTAATTAGTTCTCATTTCTAATATACGTTGTTATAATGTTTATATTAATTTTCATTAACATTTTTTGTACAATGTTTAAGGGATATTTCTTTAGCAAGTTACAATGTGAATTCTAATTAAAACAATGCTTTTTACAATATACATGACAAACTAGACAAATGTCCTAGCATTGAGTGGTTCTTAATTAGTTATTGTTTCTAATACTTTGTTATAATGTTCGTTAATTTTCATTAACATTTTTGGGAAAATGACATAAATGCCCTACAAAATTTTTAAGGTTTACCTATTTAGTTCCTAAAGTTTTTGTCGGTCTTCATAGGTCCTTAAACTATGATAGGATCTACTCTTTTAGTCTCTGTCAATCTATAATAATCGGTTCAGTGACCTTTTAGATCAAACAAATACTCACATTATGCCCTTATAAAACTAAAAAATAAGTTCGTGGATCAATTCGTATAAAAAAACTCTCCTTCCTTTCTTCTAAATAATTAACTAGTAATAATATATTTTTCATAAACACTCAATCATAGCATATTAAGAAGATGAGTGTCGACTATGTTTCATATATTGCATGTTATATTTATCTAATAAGACGTACATTCTTTAATAAGAAAATGCATCAAATTAAATCGAGATTCTTGGTCATCTAATGTTTAATAATCAACCGAAAAAGAAAACTAAAACAACGGCCAACTTGTAAATATAGTATGGATGATTTTTATTTAATTATGCTAAAAGGTAATTAAGAATAAACTATTTTATAAAAGAACAAACGTTGAAATTACTTTCAATTCGTCACACATATTCTCATAACTCATGAACCTTTTCAATAAATAAATTAATAAGATGTACCATGGCAGAATTTATCATCTATTAAAAGCAGAAGCTAAATCTAGTTATAAAGACAAATAAACAGAAAATGAAAATGACTCAACGATATTCTTTGCTGTGTGGCAACTTCTGCTTGCTTTTCTTGCTTTCAGCTCCTTTGTTAATTACAATATTATCCACATTAATAACGAAGGATCCGAAGGAAGCTCCATATGTCTCTTCTTCCATGCCCCCAAGAATATCAAAGCTATTTATGTTAACGGACTAACCACAAGCTTCTTGAAATGATACCTTTTTGTACCCAACAAGAAGATCACGAACCCCGTAACAATCACCAAAGCCACGATCCCATACCCCCACCGACGACCAAGATTGTCCTGGATATAAAAAAGAACAGTAACCGCCCCAAATGACCCGATAGTACTTATAAAGAAGAAGAACCAGCTAAAGAAACCAACCATTTGCACTACAAGAAAATCACTCTTTAGCGGCGACGTTATTACCGGCAACAGAGGCCTTTAGCGGCGACTCTAGAGAGTGTCGCCGCTAAAAGCCTCTATCGCCGGTAATAGCGTCGCCGCTAAAGGGTGATCACCCGAATCCGTGTCTTTCCCTTCCGTTACATCTACACCGTTCGATCAAATACCCAATCCAACGGTTAGGGCACCCTTATCCGAACTAACCTAATACTGGTGACATATGTGTCGCCGCTAAAGTGTAACGTCCCAAAAATACGGGCCAAAAATTTCATTTTTAAAACATATACTTAGCAAAACGTTAGAAATAAAACATTCACCGATCATATCATTTAATAAAAGATGTCGCGTGTCTGAAAACCAGTTTATAAAACATAATAATGTCAGAGTACAAATCTCATAGTGCGGAATACAAGGCGTGTATGTGATGTGCCGTTACCGCGCCAACTCCTTCCCCTATGAAGAAGAGGTACCTAAAACCAAAACTGAAAACTGTAAGAACGAAGCTTAGTGAGTTCCCCCATCATACCACATACCATACAATCACATATCATACATACTGCCGGGCAATTCTGGGGTGCCCGACCTACCCGGTACGGCCATTCTGGGGTACCGACCTACCCATGTCAAGCCGTTCTAGGGTGCTGACTACCCATGTCAAGTCATTCTGGGGTGCTGACTACCCATCGCTCCTAACAACCGATCCTCGCGGACTATTTCACCCCCTACTACTACTATCACATATATCATAACATAACATATTATCAGACATATATGGGGTGTCTGATCTACCCTTTGGTCCTAATGACCGAACTTGGGACTATTCCCCTCCTACTACCACTATCACATATAACATATCATGCCAGCATATAAACATATCATCGCATACTGTCAGACATATCTGGGGTGTCTGACCTACCCTTCGGTCCTAACAACCGAACTCTACTACTATCACATATACATATCATGCCAGCATATAAACATATCAGGTAGTAGCAAACCTAGATGATATCACAAAGGCAATCATCTAATCATACAACTCCTACTGGTGGGCCGACATTGTGGCCATAGACCCACCGCTACTGGAAGGTAACTCACCTCAAAGTAGTTGCTGATCTGCGTGGAAACTGACTGTCTTCTTCTGCTGCTGCCCCGGAAATCCTCCGGCTATAATTCCCACAAAACACTTAGTCAAATACTGCTAATCAACCTCAGGGTAAAATGACCATTTACCCCTAACCAAACCAAGAGTCAAATTCAAAGTCAACTTCCAGTTGACCCGACTCGCCGAGTTGGCTCGCCAACTCGTCGAGTCCCTATCCATTCGATTGACCATAATCTCGTCTCTACTCGTCGAGTTAGGCATTGACTCGACGAGTTTTCCTTCTAAATCGATGTCCAATAGTCCTTCATCCTACTCGCCGAGTTGTATGAACAACTCGTCGAGTTCATCTTCATCCGAAGAACGTTCTATGCTGAGACTCGCCGAGTTGTATGAACAACTCGCCGAGTTTGTTCTTGAGGCAAGAAGATTGCCTTGAACTCGCCGAGTCAGGGCATTGACTCGCCGAGTTCCTTCATGAGTGAGTCTGGCTTCCGACCCACTGAGTCACACCCCATGACTCACTACTCCACCCAGCAAACACGAAAAGGGGGAAAACTCGGGGACTCGCGACACGACTCGTCGAGTCCGATGAACGACTCGCCGAGTCTTTCACATGCAAATACTATATACTCGATTTTGCTAGAATCCAGCTCATGCCATACATAGATCTGGGTTCTTAGGGCTTGATTAACACGTAAAGTTTCCAACTTTACATGTAAATAAACACCAATGAATGTTTTAGGTCTCAAAATGCACTAAAAGAGTAGATCTAGGTCTTTTATGCAATATGGCTTCATAAAGGAAGTGGATCCGAGCTCCTGGAGCTCAATCATGCCTAGATCTAAAGGTTAATCAGCTTATTACAAACCCTAAATCATACCCAAGCTTGGAAATGGCTCAAGAAGGACTTTAATGGAGCTCTAAGGGACTATAAGCATGAAAACAGGGGGAAACTGAGTTATACCTCAAGGAAATCTCTGAAATAACACCAAGATGTCTGGTCTCCTTCCTCTCCTCTTGATCTACTCTCCTTTCTCTCTCAAAGTCTTCAAGAAATCACACCAAGCACTTCAATCTCACAAGGAATTATGTTAGAACGATATAGGGGGCTCTGAGGGTGAAGGGGGCGAGCTTGGGGCGCATAAGGTTGGTTTAAATAGGGTGCAAACCCTTGGAATTAGGGTTTTACCAGACAGCGGGGACTCACCGAGTCCAGAATATGGACTCGCCGAGTCGCCAACTTAAACGTGTTTCATATCTCGTCTCTACTCGGCGAGTCGGACTTATAACTCGTCGAGTCCAAGGCTAAAAATGCAAAATACTTAGATAAGTTTTACATACCAGGAACCATGTGCTACAAATCTCTCCCACTTATTTTAGACTTCGTCCTCGAAGTCTGCTGCTCGATCCTGAAACAGCTCGGGGTAATGCTCCATCATTTCTTCCACTGTCTCCCAAGTCCACTCTGAACCCTTCCAGGGCTGCCATTGCACCTTCACTAATTCCGCCCTCTTGTTCCTCAAATCCTTCAACTTCCGGTCGAGGATTGCGACTGGGCGCTCAATGTAATTCAGGTTGTTATCAACATGTATATCCTCTAACGGCACCACCGTTGAATCATCCACTAGGCACTTCCGCAGCTGGGAGACATGGAAGGTACTGTGGATCTGACTGACCTCGGCTGGTAGGTCCAACCTGTATGCCACCTTGCCCACCCGGGCTACAACCCTGAACGGACCAATGTATCTCGGGCCCAACTTGCCACGCTTCATGAATCGAATGACGCCCTTCCAAGGCGACACCTTCAGGAGAACCATATCCCCTACCTGAAACTCCATGTCTGATCGACGCTTGTCGGCGTAACTTTTCTGCCGACTCTGCGGAGTCTGAATCCTGCTTCGAACCTGTTGGATTCTCTCGGTCGTCTTGAGCACCACCTCTATGCTCCCCATGACCCTCTGGCCAACTTCACCCCAACATATCGGGGTCCTGCACCTCCATCCGTATAACATCTCGAATGGGGGACGGTCAATACTCGCGTGGTAGCTGTTGTTGTACGAGAACTCAGCCAAGGGAAGATAGGTATCCCAGCTACCACCGAAGTCTAGCACGCATACCCGCAACATATCCTCCAAAGTCTGGATGGTCCGCTCGCTCTGACCATCCGTCTGCGGGTGAAAGGCGGTGCTAAAATGCAGACGAGTGCCCAACTCATCATGAAACTTCTTCTAAAACCTGGAAGTGAACCGCACATCTCAGTCTGATATCACTAACACTGGCACCCCGTGCCGCGCCACTATCTCCTTGATATAGATATCGGCCAACTTTTCGGCCGAGATACTCTCCTGGATCGGAATAAAATGGGTGCTTTTGGTCAATCGATTCACGATGACCCAAATCGTATCTACTCCTCGCGCAGTCCGGGGAAGCTTTGTGATAAATTCCATCGTAATATCTTCCCATTTTCACAACGGGATATCCAATGACTGCATCTTTCCGTGCGGTCTCTGATGCTCGGCCTTGACCTTCCTGCTGGTCAAACACCGCTCGACGTACCAAGCCACATCCTGCTTCATACAGGGCCACCAATAGTCTAGACAAAGATCCCTATACATCTTCGTCGCCCCTGGATGAATAGAGAATTGAGATTTGTGCGCCTCCCCCATCAAGACCTATCGCACGCCTCCGTGATACGGTACCCACACCCTACAGTGTAGTGTCAATAATCCTCGGCTATCATAATCGAAGGAGGTGACTTGACCCATTATTCGCTCACTCTTCCGATGTTCCTCTTTCATAGCCTCCTGCTGAGCTTCCTGAATCTGCTCTAACAGTGGAGTCACCACCGTCATCCTCATACACACATCCCTGATCGGTGCCGCCTTACGGCTAAGTGCATCGGCCACCACATTGTCCTTCCCCGGGTGATAAAGGATTTCGCAATCATAATCCTTCACCACGTCCAACCACCGACGCTGCCTCATTTTCAAATTCGGCTGATCCATGAGGTACCTCAAACTCTTGTGGTCCGTGTAAATGGTACATCGAACCCCGTAGAGGTAATGTCACCAAATCTTGAGGGCGAAGACCAACGCCCCCAACTCTAAATCATGCGTCGGGTAGTTCGCCTCGTGAGGCTTCATGTGACATCCCCAAATTTTACGCCTAGAAAAGACCGGTTTGTTTATGATTTATTTTAAAATTAGAGTAATCGTTTAAAGAAAACGGTTGCGGAATTTGTTCCCAAAACAAGATATGATAAAAACTTATCAAAACATTTCTCAAAGAGAATGTATTTTCATTAAATAATAAAACATCGGGATGTCATGTTCCGATACAGACACAGAAGCATAAATAGAACATACATTCATTTACTCTAGTGATTTACATCTCCTTTAATCTCTCAGTGCAAAGCAGTTTCGTATCGATACCTGTGATACAATTAAACTGAGTGGGTCAGGCTTGGGAGCCTGGTGAGCATATAGGGTTTTCAACCCACAATAATATAATTATTATATTTAATTATCAAATAATCAATCCAATTACCCACCCCCTTTATCTCTATTTATTTCTTAAATATTTATCCTAAGAACCGATTACCCTTCTCCCATTCATTCCTAAGGATTGCCCTAAGAAATTGGCACAAAGTCTAGTGTTGACATGGTTCTTGGATCACCTCTGATGAACACACAATTCACAATAATTAATGGACACCTAGTTTGAGAACACCTAAAGAACATTTAGTTCCAATATTACCCAATGAACCTAATTATCTAAGGAACATAGGGTATGAAAGCTCTTAATTCAAACAACGTGATAATAAAGTATATCTCGATCCTGCAAAACCATTGATATTATGAACACATATTATATTTCTAAAACAACATATCCCATCCTGTCGATCCCCACATACTGACCTTATACAATGATCTTATGAGATCTAGCCTAAGGATTCGATATGAATAACAACTGACGAAGCTGCTTCGGAAATTCCCTGACAGCAAACGAGGATCAATAAAGACATCAAATGAGGGGAATGGAACAAGTTTCACCACGAACCTTCATTCGTAAAAGAAAGAACCACAAGACATTTTAAGTCAGGGGTAGTTATCTAGATAACAATGCCTAGGCGTGGTCCAACTATCATGAGGTATTATACCCCCAGACTTTACCTATCCCAACAATATAACACCAGACATACCTAGCAGTGGTCTTTTACCGACGCACTTTATTAGGTAGTCTACGAAGTTCCCTTAATTACTTCGTGAAAGAAAACGCTGACATATGAAGCTCGGTCGATCACTTCATAAAAGAAACGCTGACTCCAAAGCTCTCTCAAAATAAAAGTATGGGGAAATACTACTAGAGTACTCCCGTACGCCCCCGTAGCCGACACACAAAATTGTCAAAGGGACTTTGTACATGATGGTACTTCTGGCACATTATAGTACTCTGGTATGCGAAAGAATCGTACCCGAGAACATAATAGTACCCTGGCACAAGCAGCACCCAAGACACAGAGCTTTGAAAAAGACTTCGTACATAAAATGTACTTTTATACGTAGGACGTACTCCACCGATCATCAATCTCACAACACACGTACTCTCAATAGGAGACTACCCAAATCCCAATCCTAATTGAACTAAACATCCCATTTAAGTCTTAACCCATTACTAGGCAAACCTACAATGTTTATAATCAAATTTTGATACTATCTCCGTTTAGGAAACGCTAACTAGTGTATACTTAACACAAGGTTTTTAAGTAATAGTATCATATATACACATCTTAACACATATTGTGTAACAGCCCGGAATTTCAGGTATTGTTATATTTATGTTTTTGGGTGTTTTAAGAGGGGACTCGGCGAGTTGGAGCCTAGACTCGCCGAGTAGGATCGCGGAGCTGGTCGCGGGTTCGCGATTGGACTCGACGAGTCCGGATATGGACTCGGCGAGTCTGCGCTGTTTAGCGAAAACCCTAACCGTTCAGGTTAGGGACGTATATGAGGGACCTTATGGCCGTCATTGTTCACCCTAGCCTGCAGAGAGAAACCCTAATTCGATTGTGTGCATCTGGAGCAAAGTAGAAGACCATTGTTGATTTTGGAAGCATTGTCATGCAAAGAAGAGGAGGCTTGGTTAAGGGAACAACAAGAGAAGCCACGTTCTGAAGATTGGGGACACAGAGAGCACATTATTCAGGTAACAATTCGAGTTGCACTCTTCTATGTTGATGTGTATATGGATTTAGGGTTTATGGAACCCTTTTGTGGCTAGATTGAATGTTACCTTAGTCCCCCAAACGATTGGAACCCTGTATTAGGACCTTTGGAGGTCCAGAATGTCCCATGCCTGAGCATTTCGGGAATTAATGGAGGTTTTGGATTGGAATCCTTATGCCTTAGGTCAAAATGTAAATTATGAGTCATGGGGTGTATTATGAGCACCGAAATGAGGACCTTACGTGATGGATCAGTCTAGGAAGGCCAGACTTATGAATGGTCAGAGCAGTTCTAATCTTAGAAAGCAGTTTGAGCGGTTGCGTGGCATGGACTCGCCGAGTCCGATGAACAGACTCGGCAAGTAGCTTGAAGATTTACTGGGACTCGTCGAGTTGTTCTTCAGACTCGACGAGTTGAGTCGGGGTGGCCCCGCGATTCTTCCAGGAGGAACTCGTCGAGTCAAGAGGGATACTCGACGAGTAGAAAGGGAATATTAGAGAATTGGTAAGGACGTCTAGACTCGCCGAGTCGCCATAGCACTCACCGAGTCCGATCAAGTTGACCGTTGACCGTTGACCGTTGACCAGAGTTGACCTATGTCTGACTTCTTAGGGATAGTCAAACTTAGAAGATAAAAGTGTTAATAAGAGATATATGATGTTATAGGGAGATTGTAGCTCGGCGGATCGAGCACGAGTGATTTCGGGATTTGCTAGCTTTCGATATTCACGAGGTGAGTCTTCTCACTATACTGTACTCGGAAGGGTTTGACTGTGTGACCGGAAGGTCGGATCTGATATGTGATATATGTGCTATATGTGGTAAGTTATTTGTTATACATGCTATGTATGTTATGGGCCGGAAGGCGATTATATTATGGGCCGGAAGGCATTATGTTATGGGCCGGAAGGCGATTATGTTATGGGCCGGAAGGCGTTGTGTTATGGACCGGAAGGTCGGCGTGGGTAGGACCGGAAGGTTTACCCAGCAGGGACGGAAGTCCCCTGAGACACATGGACCAGAAGGTCAGGGCCTGGAAAGGCGTATGTGCGTAAGTTGTATATTGGGGAACTCACTAAGCATTTATGCTTACAGTTGTTATGTATGTGTTTCAGGTACTAGCGAGGACCGTGGGAAGGCGCCGGCGTGATCTGTACACACTGATTGATGTTTTGAGATCTTGGGAATTCTATGATTTGTATTTTGACATGACACTTGGAATAAATATGCCTTGTTGAATGAAAATACTTTATTTTTGAAATGAAAAATTTGTTTGAAAATTTGCGTTGTTACATATTGAACCATATCTGATTCGCACGTTGTATATTATCAAATATATCTAACACGTATTTCGGACAATGACAAATACTTCACATACATATGTATATTTCATATTATAATCAATACTCGTATTTAAAATCACGATTCCTAAAAGGGACTATACACATGATACCTTATCGAATGCATACGTAGTTCTAAAATACATAATCCGTACTCCCGGATCTTAAATTTTCCTCATTACCTAATCCATATTCTTGGACCTAAAACTAACCTCTTGATCTGATCCATACCCTTGGATCTAAAACTAACCTCCTACTCTGATCCATAGTCTCAGATCTAAAACTAGTTTATCTCTTTATCCTTTTATATCATGGTCCAACCCACCTTTTATCACCTACCAACAACCTCATCTACTCATGTTCTACCCAACATATTTTTAGATACAAAATACATATATAGTTTAACCCATTAAAACTTATATAATTCATCCATTCCACAATCATCTCAAATAAACAACAACATATTATATACATAGCATGTATTTCATAGCAAATACTTAATATTTATGTGTTAGAAGAAAGTGACCACACACTCACTTGATCAGAAGATGATCGGGCAGCACTACGGCTTTTAGAAGTAGTATCCTTCGGTGAAACTGTGATCTCTTCACACACCGTATTTCTCGCAGGTAGAGCTTCGGCTCGGAAACTCTTTTCTTCTCGGGATCTTCGGTGCTTCAGGACTTGCTTCGGGTCTCGAGGTTGATACCGGGGCTTCGGGATATTTATTGCACGCAAATCGAGGTAAAACGAGAGAGAGAAGAGAAAATAGCAACCTTAAACGGCTGACCCTTCAAATCTATTTATAGGGCAAAATTGGCCCTTGCCACGTCGTGGCAACCTTTTTCCACGTCGTGGGCTTGGTCGTCACTGCATGTGTCATCGCAAGTTACATCTGGGGGACCTCCGGAGGTGTCAGAGGACTTGCCATGTCGTGGTCTCTGACAGTTTTAGGGTTTTGCGCCCCGAACTTCAGAAATTCATAACTTTCGCATACGAACTCCGTTTTCGACGTTCTTTATATCGACGCGAAAGTGAGATTATGATCTACAACTCTCGTTTAGACTCCAGTGGCTAATTTTGACTTTATTTTTAATATATTATAAATATATTACTTATATATTATCTTTAGTAGGTCGGGACAGGAAAGCTCCGTTCGAAATTCATAACTCCTTCATCTGAACTCCGTTTTCGTTCGTCTTTCCGTCCTTGCACTACTATTGATGAAATATTCAATTCTCATTTAGATCACTAAGGATATATATTTATCTACCTTAAATTCACTATTTACGTCGCGTTGGATCGCGCTGGGTTGTGCCGGTTCTGTCGCGAAACTTCGACAGGTCATAACTTCTTCGTTATAACTCGGATTTTAGCGTTCTTTATATGCACAGAAACCTTGTGACATATACTACAACTTGGTTAAGATTAATCCTTCTAAATAATATTCCATCAAAAATTCATTTTTGACGCCTATCGTCTCTAAATTGACTAGCCCTGATCTACGGGCGTTATAATTATCTCCCCCTTAGGATGATTACGTCTAGGAATCATGAACGAAAATAGAACTTGTATAATGATTCCATACGCTATCTCTTCATCCTAGGTAATAACCGTAAATTCTATTTTTCCTCGTAAGAGTATTTAACTCTATGGATTTCTTGATCGCAGACGATGCTCAATCTTGCCTCTGCTTATCGTACTATGTTGTACTTTCAATCGTAACCTTCGAGTTACCAAATAAATCGTTATTATGGACTCCTTCTTCTTCTCAGGATAAATACTTTCCTTTATCTGTTGTAACACACCGATGGGTCGTGCTTTACTGATCTCTCATCGAATGATGCAATTCTTAGACTCAGGTCTCTTAGATTTAAATTCCAAAATGGAATATACCTTCCTTCATATTATAATGTGATATAATCACATTTCAGCATGTATCATTTCTACCTACAAACTTCTTTTAACAACAAGCGCGACATTATCAATCGCATTAACTTCAACCTTCTGACTTAAGTCAAATGTTACATCTAACTTGGTCCCCTAGACCATGTAACATACTCCTCGTAGTCGAACTCAAATTTAAACATGACCACTAGGGTCGGAACAAGAACCATCTTACTATTCATTACCGAAACAATGGTAATGACATACCAGAATAAAATGGAATCAATCACTAGCTTCTTGGTAACCTTGTGACTTTCCCTGATCCAAGTGCGAGTCTAGTGCTTCCGATAGTATATGCATCTACTACCTTTCACACCTACTCATACTCGTCCCAAGTATTGTACCGCAGTCGACCAAGTCACCATACAATAAAATCACAAAACAATTTAACACATACGAATGTGTCCAAATAATCATAAACAATTTCCCTAGACTCTACTAGGACTTCTTCATTGCTAAATCTTCAATCATCAACTCTACTTCAACTCGATTGGTGATGGAAATACCAGACGATGAGACAACTTCAAGAATTTCATCAATCGTTCCATCATCCTGCCAATCGAAGGTGTACTTCAGACGTACCGTACTCCTTTAAACGTACTGTTATTTCATAATACATACTCTAAAGGCAACATACCACTCTTACGATATCTTCTGATAGGTGTCATCCACTATCATAAGCCTTCTTCAATTCCTCCATTTACTCAATTTCTCTACGAGTCTACACCATGACCTCTTGTACATCCAAGCAGGTATTCGGTGTACCAAGCGAGAATTTAAGATAAGAAAGCTTTAATTACGATAAACGTATAAATCTCCTTATCACTCTGAAACATTTACATGCTAGTTCTAATATCGTAGTCATACGCTTAGAATCCTACACACATAAGGTTTCCAGATCCGGTCGGCAACAGACCATAGATCCGAACAAATAATAGCATCAATTTAGCTATCACACAAAACAATTAGCACATAAAAGCATTTTACACATCATTCCTAAAATAAACTAGTGCTTGTGTCAATTTAGGTGTACTACCTATCATATTTTAGACACACTCCTCACAATCATTACTTAGCATTCTAAGTTTAAGTCTAGAAATTTCCTACAAATTCCTAGTTCGCTTAAACTAATGCTCTGATACCAACTGTGACATCCCCAAATTTTACGGCCAGAAAAGACCGGTTTGTTTATGCTTTATTTTAAAATCAGAGTAATCGTTTAAAGAAAACGGTTGCGGAATTTGTTCCTTAAACAAGATATGATAAAAACTTATCAAAACATTTCTCAAAGAGAATGTATTTTCATTAAATAACAAAACCTCGGGATGTCATGTTCCGATACAGACACAGAAGCATAAACAGAACATACATTCATTTACTCTAGTGATTTACATCTCATTTAATCTCTCAGTGCAAAGCAGCTTCATATCGATACCTGTGATACAATTATACTGAGTGGGTCAGGCTTGGGAGCCTGGTGAGCATATAGGGTTTTCAACCCACAATAATATAATTATTATATTTAATTATCAAATAATCAATCCAATTACCCACCCCCTTTATCTCCATTTATTTCTTAAATATTTATCCTAAGAACCGATTACCCTTCTCCCATTCATTCCTAAGGATTGCCCTAAGGAATTGGCACAAAGTCTAGTGTTGACATGGTTCTTGGATCACCTCTGGTGAACACACAATTCACAATAATTAATGGACACCTAGTTTAAGAACACCTAAAGAACATTTAGTTCCAATATTACCCAATGAACCTAATTATCTAAGGAACATAGACTATGAAAGCTCTTAATTCAAACAACGTGATAATAAAGTATATCTCGATCCTGCAAAACCACTAATATTATGAACACATATTATATTTCTAAAAAAACATATCCCATCCCGCCGATCCCCACATACTGACCATATACAATGATCTTACGAGATCTAGCCTAAGGATTCGATATGAATAACAACTGACGAAGCTGCTTTGGAAATTCCCTGGCAGCAATCGAGGATCAATAAAGACATCAAATGAGGGGAATGGAACAAGTTTCACCACAAACCTTCGTTCGTAAAAGAAAGAACCACAAGACATTTTAAGTCAGGGGTAGTTATCTAGATAACAATGTCTATGCGTGGTCCGACTATCATCAGGTATTATACCCCCAGACTTTACCTATCCCAGTAATATAACACCAGACATACCTAGCAGTGGTCTTTTACCGACGCACTTTATTAGGTAGTCTACGAAGTTCCCTTAATTACTTCGTGAAAGAAAACGCTAACATATGAAGCTCGGTCGATCACTTCATAAAAGAAACGCTGACTCCAAAGCTCTCTCAAAATAAAAGTATGGGGAAATACTACTAGAGTACTCTCGTAAGCTCCCATAGCCGACACACAAAATTGTCAAAGGGACTTTGTACATGATGGTACTTCTGGCACATTATAGTACTTTGGTATGCGAAATAATCGTACTCGAGAACATAGTAGTACCATGGCACAAGCAACACCCAAGACACAGAGCTTTGAAAAAGACTTCGTACATAAAATGTACTTCTATACGTAGGACGTACTCCACCTACCATCAATGTCACAACACACGTACTCTTAATAGGAGACTACCCAAATCCCAATCCTAATTGAACTAAACATCCCATTTAAGTCTTAACCCATTACTAGGCAAACCTACAATGTTTATAATCAAATTTTGATACTATCTCCGTTTAGGAAACGCTAACTAGTGTATACTTAACACAAGGTTTTTAAGTAATAGTATCATATATACACATCTTAACACATATTGAACCATATCTGATTCGCACGTTGTATATTATCAAATATATCTAACACGTATTTCGGACAATGACAAATACTTCACATACATATGTATATTTCATATTGTAATCAATACTCGTATTTAAAATCACGATTCCTAAAAGGGACTATACACATGATACCTTATCGAATGAATACGTAGTTCTAAAATACATAATCCGTACTCCCAGATCTTAAATTTTCCTCATTACCTAATCCATATTCTTGGACCTAAAACTAACCTCTTGATCTGATCCATACCCTTGGATCTAAAACTAACCTCCTGCTCTGATCCATACTCTGGGATCTAAAACTAGTTTATCTCTTTATCCTTTTATCTCATGGTCCAACCCACCTTTTATCACCTACCAACAACCTCATCTACTCATGTTCTACCCAACATATTTTTAGATACAAAATACATATATAGTTTAACTCATTAAAACTTATATAATTCATCCATTCCACAATCATCTCAAATAAACAACAATATATTATACACATACCACGTATTTCATAGCAAATACTTAATATTTATGTGTTAGATGAAAGTGACCACACACTCACTTGATCAGAAGATGATCGGGCAACACTACGGCTTTTAGAAGTAGTATCCTTCAGTGAAACTGTGATCTCTTCACACACCGGACTTCTCGCAGGTAGAGCTTCGGTTCGGAAACTCTTTTCTTCTCGGGATCTTTGGTGCTTCAGGACTTGCTTCGGGTCTCGGGGTTGATACCGGGGCTTCGGGATATTTATTACACGCAAATCGAGGTAAAACGGGATAAAGAAGAGAAAATAGCAACCCTAAACGGCTGGCCCTTCAAATCTATTTATAGGGCAAAATTTGCCCTTGCCACGTCGTGGCAACCTTTTTCCACATCGTGGGCTTGGTCGTCACTGCATGCGTCATCGCAGGTTGCATCTGGGGGACCCCCGGAGGTGTCAGACGACTTGCCACGTCGTGGTCTCTGACAGTTTTGGGGTTTCGCGGCCCAAACTTCATAAATTCATAACTTTCGCATACGAACTTCGTTTTCGACGTTCTTTATATCGACGCGAAGGTGAGTTTATGCTCTACAACTCTCGTTTAGACTCCGTTGGCTAATTTTGACTTTACTTTTAATATATTATAAATATATTACTTATATATTATCTTTAGTAGGCCGGGACAGGAAAGCTCCGTTCGAAATTCATAACTCCTTCATTTGAACTCCATTTTCGTCCGTCTTTCCGTCGTTGCACTACTATTGATGAGATCTTCAATTATCATTTAGATCACTAAGGATATATATCTATCTACCTTAAATTCACTATTTACGTCGCGCTGGGTTGCGCTGGGTCGTGCCGATTCTGTCGTGAAACTTCGACAGGTCATAACTTCTTCGTTATAACTCGGATTTTGGCGTTCTTTATATGCACGGAAACCTTGTGAAATATACTACAAATTGGTTAATATTAATCCTTCTAAATAATATTCCATCAAAAATTCATTTTTGACGCCTATCGTCTCTAAATTGACTAGCCCTGATCTACGGGCGTTACACTTCAGTTGCCTCGAGGCATAAGCAATGACATGTCCCCTCTGCATCAATACTACGCCTAAGCCTGATATAGATGCATCACAGTCTACCACAAAATCCTCTATGCCCTCGGGCAGGGCTAATATTGGCGCCTTGCACAATCTCCGCCTCAGAATCTCGAACGCTGCGTGCTGCTCAGGCCCCCATCGAAAGACCACGACTTTCCTAGTCAACCGTGTCAGGGGTACGGCTACCTTGGAGAAATCCTGAATGAATCTCCGATAGTAGCCTGCTAATCCTAGGAAACTCCGAATCTCGGATGGAGACTTCGGAACCTCCCATCTCATCATGGCCTCCACCTTGGCCTTGTCTACTGAAATCCCGTTCTAGTTGACGAGGTGCCCAAGAAACTGAACCTCGCGCAACCAAAACTCACATTTGGAGAACTTGGCGTACAAGCTCTCCCTCCTCAAGGTCTCCAAAACCTCTCTCAGATGCTCATCGTGCTCCTCCTACGTCTTGGAATAAACCAAGATGTCATCAATAAAAACTATCACAGACCGATCCAGCATCGGTGTACACACACGGTTCATGAGGTCCATGAACGCGGCAGGAGCATTGGTGAGCCCAAACGGCATCACCACGAACTCATAATGGCCATACCGCGTCCGAAACGCGGTTTTCTATACATCCTCCTCTCTGACCCTCATCTGATGATAACTTGAACGCAAATCGATCTTAGAGAACCAAGATGCTCCTTGTAACTGATCAAAGAGGTCATCAATCCTTGTGAGTGGGTAACGGTTCTTCACCGTTACCTTATTCAACTCCTGGTAATCTATACACATCTGATGTGACTCGTCCTTCTTCTTCACAAACAGGATCGGGGCTCCCCAGGGTGAACTGCTTGGTCGAATAAATCCCTTGTCTAGCAGCTCCTGCAGCTGTGTAGACAGCTCCTGCATCTCGGGAGGAGCCAACCGATAGGGTGCCCTGGCTATCGGAGTTGCACCAGGAACTAGGTCGATCCTGAACTCTACCTGACACTCCGAAGGTATTCCAGGAAGCTCCTCCGGGAACACATCAGTGTAGTCTCGCACCACTGGAACCTCTCTCACCGTCGTCTTACCCGTCTCCCGGGTATCCATAACGTACGCGACATATCCCGCGCAACCCTGCTGAAGGTAGCGCCTAGCTCTCGCTGCTGAACATATTGTGGGTCCACGTTGTGGCCTCTCATTGTGGATCACCAACTCTCCCCCACTTGGGGTCCTAATCCGCACTAGCTGTTGTGCGCAATCTATCACCGCCCCATTAGGGCTCAACCAATCCATGCCTATAATCACCTTGTTCCCACGCAATGGGATGGGAACCAAATCCACCAAATAGCGCTCCTCAAATAACCTTAGAACACTATCCCTGAATTCTGCTGACGCTCGCACCGATCGATCTTCGGCAATCTCTACCTCTCAAGGGCAATCCAACGTGCCCGAAGACTCAGTAAACCTCTTGCTAAGAGCAAGGGAAACAAATGATTGGGTGGCACCCGAGTAAAACAACACCTGAACAGGGATACCGTTCACATGGAACGATCCTAACACATATACACAGAGCACATATCAATATCATAAAATCATAAAAATAAAATAGAGGGAAAGAATCATACCCGTCACCACATCGGGTGCGGCGCGTGCCTCCTCGGTAGTCAGCTGAAAAGTCCGGCTCCTCACCACTGGAGCCTCTGCCTTACCCTACCGGCCATCTGTAATCCGCAGGGTAGCTGGAGCTGGCGCCTTAACCGGCGCTGATGCTGTCAACTGGGGGCAATTGGCCTTCTTGTGGCCCCTCTGGTTGCAGTCGAAAGTCAGCAACTCAGACTTCTGTATCATAGGTGCAGGGGCGGTACAATCGCTGCTGAAATGCCCCGTCTTGCCGCACTTATAGCAGCCCGACGATCCCAGCCTACATGCCCCCTCATGAGGCCTGCCGCATTTCTTGCAACGGCTCGGTCCTGACTGGCCTTTCGGCATACCATCTGGTCCCTTGGGCTTCATCCCCGAAGCCCCTCCTGCCTGTCCCTCCTCTATCTTCCTCTTCCGGATGTGCTCCAGATCTATCTCCCTCTCCCTCGCCCTGGCAATCATAGAGTCCAAGGTAGGGCAAGCTGAAAAACTGACATGCTCTCGAATATCAGCTCGGAGCATGCCATGGTAGCGGGTCCTCCTCATGTCCTCATCACCCGCCATTACCTGAATACCATCACATGTGGTGAGGCTCAGATAATCCTTCGAGTAACAGACTCGGCTCTACAACGTTTAGACTCAGACAAGAGCTGCGCAATAGGGCCAAATCCAGCACTCCAAGATTATTCAACCCTGATCACATGTGACGTGACGTATTCACCTAATGTCTAACTCTCATCACTCAGAGTCCCACGAAGCACAAAGCAATCAGCATTCAGACAAAAGGGAACAATCTCAAGCAAATCCGTCCTCATAGAGAGAAGTTGAACTAGAATACAATGCTAAACTCATACTATCAGGCATAACCTAAATAGGCTATCCTACTGCCGTCTACTCAATTCTAGCATGTAATTTTCATACACTAAAGCACATAAAGCAGGCACGTAAGGCATCACCTGTAGATCCTTAGTCCTATTCTAGCATGTTGTTCCACTGAAACTGATAAACACAACATAAGCTTGTACGGGTACTTTGGGGAATACTTACTTGAGCTCGGTCGGTCGCGCACATCACACACTTCGTTCCTTCTTAAAACTCTTTACTTAGCTTTTTAGAAAATATTTTCTTCTTTAAAATCTTTTAATCCCTTGATTTGAGTTCAGACACCCCCGAAGGCGTGTCCGAATCCCTCAAACAAGGGCTCTGATACCAACTTGTAACGTCCTAAAAATACGGGCCAAAATTTCATTTTTAAAACATATACTTAGCAAAACATTAGAAATAAAACATTCACCGATCATATCATTTCATAAAAGATGTCGCGTGTCTGAAAACCATTTTATAAAACATAATAATGTCAGAGTACAAATCCCCAGGAAGATCTCATAGTGCGGAATACAAGGCGTCTATGTGATGTGCCGCTACCACGCCAGCTCCTTCCCCTTCAAAGAAGAGGTACCTAAAACCAAAACTGAAAACTGTAAGCACGAAGCTTAGTGAGTTCCCCCATCATACCACATACCATACAATCACATATCATACATACTGTCGGGCAATTCTGGGGTGCCCGACCTACCCGGTAGGGCCATTCTGGGGTGCCGACCTACCCATGTCAAGCCGTTCTGGGGTGCTGACTACCCATGTCAAGCCATTCTGGGGTGTTGACTACCCATCGCTCCTAACAACCGATCCTCGTGGACTATTTCACCCCCGACTGCTACTATCACATATATCATAACATAACATATTATCAGACATATCTGGGGTGTCCGATCTACCTTTGGTCCTAATGACCGAACTTGGGGACTACTCCCCTTCTACTACCACTATCACATATAACATATCATGCCAGCATATAAAGATATCATCGCATACTGTCAGACATATCTGGGGTGTCTGACCTACCCTTCGGTCCTAACAACCGAACTCTACTACTATCACATATACATATCATGCCAGCATAGAAACATATCAGGTAGTAGCAAACCTAGATGATATCACAAAGACAATCATCTAATCATACAAATCCTACTGGTGGGCCGGCATTGTGGCCGTAGACCCACCGCTATTGGAAGGTAACTCACCTCAAAGTAGCTGCTGATCTGCGTGGAAACTGACTGTCTTCTTCTACTGCTGCTGCGGAAATCCTCCAGCTATAATTCCCACAAAACACTCAGTCAAATACTACTAATCGACCTCAGGGTAAAATAACCATTTACCCCTAACCGAACCAAGAGTCAAATTCAAAGTCAACTTCCAGTTGACCCGACTCGCCGAGTTGGCTCGCCAACTCGTCGAGTCCCTATCCATTCGATTGACCATAATCCCGTCTCTACTCGTCGAGTTAGGCATTGACTCGACGAGTTTTCCTTCTAAACCGATGTCCAATAGTCCTTCAACCTACTCGCCGAGTTGTATGAACAACTCGTCGAGCTCATCTTCATCCGAAGAACATTCTATGCTGAGACTCGTCGAGTTGTATGAACAACTCGCCAAGTCTGTTCTTGAGGCAAGAAGATTGCCTTGAACTCGCCGAGTCAGGGCATTGACTCGCCGAGTTCCTTCATGAGTCAGTCTGGCTTCCGACCCACTGAGTCACACCCCATGACTCACTACTCCACCCAATAAACACGAAAAGGGGGAAAACTCGGGGACTCGCGACTCGACTCGCCGAGTCCGATGAACGACTCGTCGATTCTTTCACATGCAAATACTATATACTCGATTTTGCTTGAATCCAGCTCATGCCATACATAGATCTGGGTTCTTAGGGCTTGATTAACACATAAAGTTTCCAACTTTATGTGTAAATAAACACCAATGAAGGTTTTAGGGCTCAAAATGCACTAAAAGAGTAGATCTAGGGCTTTTATGCAATATGGCTTTATAAAGGAAGTGGATCCGAGCTCCTGGAGCTCAATCATGCCTAGATCTAAAGGTTAATCAGCTTATTACAGACCCTAAGTCATACCCAATCTTGGAAATGGCTCAAGAAGGACTTTAATGGGGCTCTAAGGGACTATAAGCATGAAAACATGGGGAAACTGAGTTATACCTCAAGGAAATCTCTGAAATAACACCAAGATGTCTGGTCTCCTTCCTCTCCTCTTGATCTACTCTCTTTTCTCTCTCAAAGTCTTCAAGAAATCACACCAAGCACTTCAATCTCACAAGGAACGATGTTAGAACGATATAGGGGGCTCTGAGGGTGAAGGGGGCGAGCTTGGGGCGCATAAGGTTGGTTTAAATAGGTGCAAACCCTTGGAATTAGGGTTTTACCAGACAGCGGGGACTCGCCGTGTCCAGAATATGGACTCGCCGAGTCGCCAACTTAGACGTGTTCCATATCCTGTCTCTACTCGGCGAGTCGGACCTACAACTCGCCGAGTCTAAGGCTAAAAATGGAAAATACTTAGATAAATTTTACATACCAGGAACCAGGTGCTACATAAAGGTTGCAATTGTTGCCACTAATAGTTCACTAAAAAATAACGCGGTACCTTTCCCTCCAGATTGTCGCCGCTATTGATAAGAGTCGCCGGTAATAACCTATTAGTCGCCGCTAAAGGCGTCGCCGGTAAAAGCTTCAAGCAGATAAAAAATAAACGCACGCAGAAACTTCATTCTTCTTACTTGCTTTCTGTTTCCTGCCCTTTTCTCCTTCCCCCCTTACACATTCTACCAAGTTCATCTTCAATTTGCCTCTTCCATCTTGATTTCTCCATACATTGTTTCATATTAAGGGTATTAGGGATTAAGGTGTGATTTGAGACCAATTTCTAAGTCAATTTCTTGAAGAAATTAAGGTAATTTGATTTGAAAATTTCTTTGATAATTTCCTTGTTAATTTGTATGTTAACACTTAAAAAGTGTTGATTAAATTTCTATGTTTTGGTAATTTAATTTGTATGTTACCCTTGCAAATATTGTTTAAGTGATTTGTGACATTTTGGATGGCTCCCAGGTTTTGGATTTGTAGCTTCATCGGGTGAGTAACAGTTTTTCCAGCTATTACCGGTTGATTTTCGCCACTACAGGTTCTATTATTTCATTTTTTTTGTGAATTTGGTATTTATATGTGAAAATTATGTGAAAATTGTCATATGTGAAAATTATGTGTATATTTGATATTTGTATGTGAAAATTGTGTGTATATTTGATATTTGATGTATATGGTATATGAGTATTTGGTAGAAATATATATATATATATATATATATATATATATATATGATGTTATTATCTAAATATATGTGAAATTATATGTATTTGTTATAAGTAGGATGTTCTTGTGTGTATGTGAATGTATGTATGTTTGTTGTAAATGTGGTATATGATTGTGAAATTTTTGTATTTGGTATAATTAGGATGTTATTATCTATATATGTGAAATTATGTGTATTTGGTTTAAGTAGGATGCTATTTTGTGTGTATGTGAATGTATTTGTATTTTGTGTATATGTGGTATATGTATGTAAAAGTATGTGAATTTCATGTTCTTATGTATTATGTAAAAGTATGTGATATATGTATGTAAGTAGGATGCTAGAATTGAAAATAATAATAATAATAAATTATTGTTATATTCATGTGTGTGTTGGATATTTTTTAGGGGGGGGGGGGGGTTGAACTTTGAATGATTATCCATTTTTTAAATCATGTCATTTTGATAATTGTGGCAAAGTGTTAATAATCACATTTTAATGTTTGAATAGATGTGAATATAATAAAATGAAAATGATTATTTAAAATCCAAACTGTCAATACGCACCAAAACAAATATGATTTTTAGGAAAACGATAAAAATTACTTATCAAACCTGTTTTAAATACTTTTAAGTCATATTTATTATTATTGTTAATTTTATTACTAGAAAAAAAATGAGAATAAAAAATTGCAAAATAATATTAGTATAAGCTTTACAAAATAAGATTATTATAATTTACAATAATAAATCAACACTCTAAAACCAAATATATATATATATTTTATAATCTCGACGGTAAATTACAAATACTAGAAACAACAACACAACAACATAATATGTTACAAATATATATATATATATATATATATATATATATATATATATATATATATATATATATATATTTTAATCTCTACGCTAAATTACAAATATATATATATATATATATATATATATATATATATATATTAATTTTGACGGTAAATTACAAATACTATAAATAACAACATATTTATAACATATTTATAATATATTTATATTAAGTTATATAGTTATATAGTTAACTTATAATCTTCAAATTAACTTATAATGTTATATTTCTATAGTTTCATATTTATATTTAATACTTACAACTTTTGCTTATATAAATTACAAGTAATTGTAATTAAAATTAATTAAAAAAACGCATAAATAAAAAATTTTAATTTAATTTTTTTAATTTTTACTTTTTTTTCTTTTATTTGTAAAAAAATGTGGATTGGAAAAAAACAATGTTAATTCTGTATACTAAACTCTAAACCCAAAATTATGTTTCAGCAACATCATGTCTATTGATAAAAGTTGGACTACTAATCCATATCGAAACCATCCCGAGTTCCAAGCAGGACTCAAAGCTTTTATCGAGAAGTTGAAGTCACACCTTGATAGTAATGGTAAAATCAGATGTGCGTGTGAAAAATGTGATAACCGTTACTTCAAGTACCCGACTGCAGTTGAACGCCATATATTTATAAATGGTTTCAATAAGTCGTACAAAATTTGGATCTATCATGGTGAATCTTTTATTCCTCTAGTCATCTTGCCAAGTAACCAAATGGCCGATTTAATCGACGATGTGATGTGGGAGTCGAGAGAAAATGATACCAACCTTCATGAAGGGACCTCGAATACAAGTGGTAGCGGTGTGGATGATGATTTTGCACAGTTGTTGGAAGAAATAAAAACTCAATTGTATCCTGGTTGCATCTTTTCTTCCCTTGAGTTTCTAGCAAAGTTAATGCATATCAAGGTGAACAACAAATGGACTGATAGTTCATTTGATCAACTCCTTGAGTTGTTGCAATTAGCATTTCCTAAAGGCAACAAGGTTCCCCTTTCACATTATCTAGCCAAAAAGAAACTAAAGTCTATTGGCCTAGGGTATGAGTCGATACATGTGTGCAAAAACGATTGTTGTCTCTTTTGGAAAGAAAACAATTCATTGCAAGTTTGTCCCGTTTGTAAAGAGAGCCGATGGATCAATAAAAACACCAAGGGTAAGAAAGTACCTCATAAGGTGTTACGGTAGTTTCCTATGATCCCTAGACTACGACGTTTATATTGTTGGAGGCACAGTGCCAAAAATATGATTTGGCATAGTACCAGATGTTCAAAAGATGGTGTGATGCTTCATCCTGTTGATGGGGAACATTGGCAAGATTTTGATAAAAAATACCCCGACTTCTCGAGTGAACCCCGTAATGTACACCTAGGTCTTTCAGCTGACGGTTTCAATCCATTTGGAAACATGTGTAATCCACATAGCACATGGCCGGTCATACTCATACAATCTGCCACCCTGGCTTTGTAGAAAGAGTCATCATTCATGTTGAATTTGTTGATTCTAGGCCCGAAAGCTCCTGGCAAGCATATGGATGTTTTCCTTAGACTGTTGGTGGAAGAGCTTGAACATTTCTGGAACTCAGGCGTACGTATTAAAGATGCGGCGACAAACACATTCTTCACGATGAGAGCTATGTTGTTGTGGACAATAAATGATTGGCCAGCTCGTAGTAGTCTATCAGGTTGGAGTGGGCAAGGGTATAGAGCATGTGCTACTTGCAATGAAGACACTCCTTCGTACCGTGCAACAAACAAAGTCGTATATATCGGTCATCGTTGTTTCCTAGATGCTAATGATCCGTTAAGAAAGAGGTTGGACTTTAACGGGATGGAAGAGACAAGACCTGCTCCGAGACACTTTAGTAATGATGACATACAAGAGCAACTAGGTCGCCTACTAACTCGTAAACCGGGTAAATGTCACACCCCAAAACCGGAACGGCAGAAACGTTCTGGGGTGGATGACGTCATGTCAAGTATCACAACACATGCATTATAGTAATCAAAGTACAACAAAACATTGCATTAATAGTAATAGTTTTACATGGTTTAATTTACAATACAACAAGGTAATACAAGTAATAGAATAAATACAGCGTGGTACTAAGCTATCTTCATCAACAGCTCCTGGGATCTACCTGTCTAATGCTAACCTGAGAATACAAGTTATTTGAAAAGCGAGTATCAGCATTTTTACAAATGCTGGTGAGTTCATAAGCATTTAGTGACGTTTTTATTCAAATAACTTTAATAAAAGTAGTAGTTTAAGAGGTTACGGTGTATTAGAGTTCCTTCCAGAAAATCCTATATTTTCTTATTTAAAAAGCAGCCTTCTACCAAGACTGGTCAGAGTTACGTGGTAAAAAGTAGCTTTCCCTTAATCGCTTTCATTATCAAAATACGAAATTTGATTATTAAAGAAAGCCAGAGAAGTCAGGGAAATACATATGCCTCAGCAGTGAGGACTGCTGACTAAGGCAAAGGAATCATAGACTCCAGGAGAGTATCGAACGAACGACATGCCTGGTTCCGTCTAACAAATGGAGACACAGACCCCAGAAGGTACCAAATGAAAGGTACAACTGGAAAGGTATAAAACAGTGAATACATACCACAGACAGTATCAAATGAAAGATACATCTTGCAAGGTCATAACAGAGGATACAGACCGCAGACAGTATCAAATGAAAGATACATCTTGCAAGGTCAAAACAGTGTGACTCTGAAAATGAGTTACCAACATACAGTGTAAATTGCCGGTGAATACCGTTACCTTAAGACCATGAATTATAAGGTAACCCCGGGATACTCGTAACCATACTAACCGACACTAGAGTACCAGACGCCCTACAAGCGTCTAGAGAATATGACATTTGTCACTCCTTGGCTTGGTGGGCCGTGGACTGTAGCTAGCAGTCAGGGTGCGGGGGTGTCAATCCCATATAGATCTATACACACAATGTCCGCTCTCCCTACAGGAGACTCTGGTTACCAACTAGACGACAGAGAAGGCTGTGTCCTGAAGATGCATCCCAAATAGTGGGTTGAGACTTCCAAATAGTGGGTTTCTAATGTAAGTGTTGAACTAGAGGTAGAGACTCATAACTGAACTGACTGAAGTAAACCCATATGTCTATGCTTGTGTACACAATATATAACTAATGAATCAAACGACCTTCGGATGGACATCCGATCCCACCAGACCACATCTCAACGAAGAAAAGGAAATAGGGCGGACAAGCCTTCCTAAGCCCTTCAATCACTACTTATATGCATCTAGACAAGAACAGACATACATCTAACTATGCTTGAGTGTGTGACAAGTGGATTCATATCGTGAAGTATAAGCGTGCCAAAAGTAAGTGTATCACAAAGTAGAAACGACAACAAGTGAAGTAGGAGTGTATCGAGTTTAAGTGAAGTAGGGTCGATATCATGTATAAGTGAAGTAGAAACGTATCACTAAGTAAGAGTGTGAACAAGTATAAGCGTCCAGCAGGTATAAGTGTATCACGAAGTGGAAACGTTTTCAAGTATAAGTGTACCACGAAGTAGAAGCGACGACTGGTGAAGTAAGAGCATCTATCAGTTGTAAGTGACTACCAATATAAGTGAAATAGAGGCAATAACAGGTATAAGCGCTTCAAGAAGTGAAGGCGTTACCAAGTAGGAGTATAAAATAAGTGAAAGCGAAGCAGCAGTAATTAACAAGTAAAAGTATACGTCGTGAAAGGGAACTTGGATGAAATCTTGGAAAAACCTTTATACTCAGGGAAAATCACATTTTGGTATTCTTTGGAAAAATAAGCGTTACAACCTTTAGAAATATTTGGAACCTTTATAAACCAGTTTAAAAATGAATTTAGATAAAACAGTATAAGTAAGAGTTTTGAATAAGTGAAAACCTTTTTGAAAGCCATTATAGTATCCTACTCGGTAAAATAGTGTACAGTGTGGTAAATCCTTTTGCATGTGGGTTATCAATCACATGTGATTGATATGATAATTGACATGTTTAACTTGTATCCCCCCCCCTATAAAACGTATAAAAACATTTAAAAGGTTCATTCATGGGTATGAACTCACCTGGCGTAAATAGGTCGGACAAAGGTGCCGTTTGGGCGTTCGGTGTCACGTAAGGACTCGAACACACTCAATGACCTATTTAACATATGATAACATATGTTCACATACAATTAGTATATTTAATACTAATTAAACATGTATATGCACTCAAAGGAGCGGAAAACACTTTGGATAAGTGTTTGGGGTGTCCCGGGTAGCATCTAAGGGCTCAAATGGCTTAGGAATGGAGTTTACTCTCCGAGAGTAAACTCTCAATACCATGTTTATGGCCCAGGGACTAATCACCATGAGTTTACGGCCGTAAACTCATGGTGAGGGGTTCTAGTGTGTTTTAAGGCTTCTAACTTGTTCATGGAATTATTCTAGGTCCAATTCCAAAAGGCATGAGTGAGTTTAAGGTCTTTAAGGGCATCATAATGGTGTTTACGGCCCAGGGACAACTCCTAAGGGAGTTTACGGCCGTAAACTCTTATTCCTTGAGTTTAGTGAAGTTTAAAGCCCCTAATACCTTCCTAGTAATTTATAATGAAGTGTGAGGCCATTTAGGGGAATTAAAACTAACATTTGGGCATGTTTGGGGGTGTTTACGGCCCTGGTACATGCCTGGGCCGTAAACTCCTTTTGTCCCTCCATTTGATGTGTTTAAATGGTTTAAACCCGAAATGATAAGCCCCTAATTTATGTATCAAGTCCAAGGGTGTTTTAGGAGTGTGTTTGAGGCATTTTGACATAATTAAGAGGTGTTTACGGCCTTGGCATATGCCTGGGCCATAAACTCCCGTTTATACCCCAATTTGATTGATTTAATTGATCTAACACTCCTAGGCTAATCCTTTAATTTATTTCCAAGCCTTTAGGGACATTTTGGGGTCATTTTGGCCTCATTTAAGGTGTTTACGGCCTAAGGAGGAGCTTAGGTCGTAAAATCCTCTCCCATAGCTTCTAAGTCCGATTTTTGGGCTAGAAACACAAATCATAATGTTTAGAACAAGCTAGGATAAGCGGACTTACGATTTGGAAGCGTTTGGTTGTGGATTTGGGGCGAAAACGAGTCTAGAAAGAGAGTATAGAGAGAGAGAGAGATTGGAAAAGCTCCAAATGGAGTTTAGTCCCCCTTATATATGGGTGGGAGTTGGAGCTCAGTGGAATTCTACCCAATACTGCTGTTATACGGGGCTTTTGGTCGCACCCGATTTAATGGTCGTAATAATAAAAACAACTGAAATGTTTATTTAATTGACGACCTCTAATTAACGGAACTTTTATAAACTGGAATATTCCGTTAACGGTAACGGGGAAATGTAACGGGACAACTTGGGTTGTCACATCATCCCCCCGTTAGAGGGAATTTCGTCCCGAAATTCAGGTCTAGGCAAGGAAGTAGGTATGAATGGCCAAGTAGAGGTAAGAGAGTACTTCCTATACGGTTGTCCTCGCATTCCCCTGTGAATCTTTGGTCGGTGTTTGTCATCTCACAAACCTTCACCTACGGGATGTGGATTCCGTCTCGGTAGCTAGTGGGTTCCGACTGGTGTACCTACGAGGTTAGGGTTCTCAATGGTCCCTATCAAGATGAGTGGGATACGAAGAGTGACGTCGAGTAATCGCATATCAAGTCTAAGAAGTGGATCGATCGAGGTGTGAAGCTTGTGGAATATCCGAAAGTAGTAGTGGTCTGACGAGGGTTGGAACAAATCTTTGCGAGGATTCTCGGATGGTCCTAGGCTCTCGGAAGGGTAGAGCCTTTCAGTACTTAGAACATATTGTACTTCTATGGCAAGATCATCACTAGCGCGATCGCCATTCCAAAGTTCCTAATGTTCTCTCCTGTACTGGTAGCGTAGTCCTTCGGGTTGGTTCTTAGGAATCTCGGGTGGTCTTTGGTTTCGTGTTTCCTGTCAACTGGTTGTTAGAGACTTTCTAGATCGTCGAGTGGGTTGCGTGACTATGGTTATCTGTCTGCTGTAGAGTGTCTATCTCAAGCTCGTGCAAAATGAACCTACACTAACGATCCCTGAGATACGGAAACCCTGAGGGTCGGGGAGATAGGATTTCACCAGTCGAGTGTTGGACTATCTCGGGAGGTGGTGCTACTATCTCTGTGTGAGATAGTATTCGTGGAACACCTAATAGTCCAACGGATCTTTAAGACTTTGGTTTATTCTAGTGCGGAAAGCGTATGTTCTTGCATAACCCCTCGACTAACACCAAGGCTGGTGTCAAGTCTATAATCCCTTCGGAATATGGGTCATGAGGCTTCACGCAACTCCTTTCGCACTTTGATCAAGTATTCCTGGCTGCGGAGGTTATCCTGTGGTTCTCGGTATTCTAGTGTTCACTTCGGAGAATGAAGTCTATCGTCTACAGGGCGACGATGATTTTCCTCCGTACAAGAGGGTGGAGGATCCTAGGCACTACTTGTCGGTAGCAGGGTGGACGAAGTGCCTGAGTAGTGCGAGCATCTACTGCAACTACTCTTCCGAAGGTTCTGAGTTTTCTCGGTCTAGGTCGAATCTAGTGAGTATAGGTTTCCATCACTCAGAACTTTAGTCTTTTCATCCATTCTTCTTAGAGTTTAGTTTATCGCAGCTCTCGGATTTCCAGAATATTCGCCGCGATGCTTAATTTGGGGAATTAAGCGTGAATGGATGGTCGTAGTCAATGTCCTTGACTTTTACGACTCATATTCTTTACCAACCGAGGGTGTTAGCTACTATGTTGGCTCAAGCGGATTGACAACAAATTTCGGATTCGTGGTCATTATAGTAGCTCAACCCGCAGTGGTTCTATTGACTCTATCTCCCGTTCCATGGATAGGATGAAGGGTCTTTCTAGGGAATCTACGGAGTATGCTTCGGTTGGTGGTCGTCTTCTAGAGTATCTGCAACGTCTTTCACTTCGGTGTTCTTCTGACTACGAGGGTTCGGTCAACGGCGCCCGGTACCCTCTCTTGGGTACTTCGGAAGGTTTGAGATAAGAGGGACGGCTGGCGGATCGCATTAAGTTTGATTATTTGCGTTATGTTTAGGTTCAGAAGAACCTTTATTTGTCGACATGGCTACGGAGAAAGTTTTTTTTACACAGCACTAAGGATGTACACATGGTTGCACGAAGTCGAACCATGATCAGTAGAGGCGTCGAAGTTGGCATACCTCGACATGATATATAATGGAGATCGGTAGAGTCATGCGCTGAATAGGCACACAAGTTCTAGGCGTCTAAGATTTTGTCCTGTATATCACTACCGCGGATACTTGGACCGATAGAGTCGACGCAGAACTATAGAGTGTCCTAAGTGTTTCCAAATATAGTACCTTTTCATGAATGGATTCTCACGAGGCATTTCTATAATTGCCTAACATATACTAGTCATGTAGAGTTAAGGTGGGGAGGACTGTTGACTGAGCGACTCTGCCCTAAATCCACAACCAAACGAGGAACAGAAAATGAGGCGGCATTCACTCACTCTAGGTCTATCCATCTTAACTATACATGACCGTAACGTATGTGTTTAGCCATTATAGTTTTACCAAATGAATTTTTAAATTTTATAACAGTGCTGCGACTTTCGCCTTATTGGAGAAAATATTTACATTTGAATTAGTCTTTTAATGTTCTCGGTTAGTTATCTGGGATCGAGAGACGTACCAAAAATCTACTAGGTTCCTTGAGGCTTCTCCCTAAGCATTAGAGTTAGGCTCCTCTGGTGTCTTTGTCTTTCCCTTCAGTTGTGCAGTCCTTCTTGAAGTGTCCCATTTCACCACATAGGTGGCAAACTGTACAGGTCGCCACATTGGTGGTTGGTGTAATGAACTCAACCGGGGTTCTGCAGATGCGTGCAGTATGCCCCAACATGTGGCACCTAGCACAATAGAGCTCCCGGCAGACACCATGATGATGGTAGCTGCACTTACTGCAGTGGGGAAGGTTTCCTAAGTATGGTCTCCTAGGTGTAGGGATGGAAGGGTTGGTAAGGAATTTGACCATCTCAGCTCGTTGCCTTTCGGAAGGTCCTTGAGCCGAGGTACTTCCCTCCTCGATCTTGATCTTTCTCTTCAGTGGATTTGAGTGAGGTTCTTGGGTGGCTGGATATGCAGGGGTTGGTTGTTGATGTCCATTGCTAGGATCGGAAATCCCGACAGGCACCTTGCTAACATTGGTGTTGTTAGCATTCAGGTGAGCCATGACAGCTGCTACGGCTGCCGAGACTGCAGCTTGGAACGTAGCTTCATCGAATAAGAGAGTAGGTTTCTTGCTTGTGGACTGGTTACGCTTCTTCGGTTGCATGGTTTCTCCTACATGGAAAGGAATACAAGGTAATGAGAGACGATGGCTAACCCTGGACATATTTGTCCTGACTGTATAAGGCATAAATTTTTCCAGTGCCTAGGGTACTAGTTGTCTAAGTGTCGACCTACATCCCTATGATGTAGTCCTGGTGTACAAGGTAGGAGTATGAGTATCGGAAAAAGGCCATAAGATGCGAGTCGTTCCTACTACGTTACCTTTATACTGGGAAAGGTTTTCACTCTCCGACCTGGAGAGATTTGAGAACAATTCGGAACGAAACTGCGGAAAGAGAGGCTCATGAAGGCTTATGGCTAAATATTCTCAATAGAGGTGCGGGAATCCGCTCTAATCGTGTAACTGGCAACGGGAAACGACGATTTACCTAACACATAGTGTGAGTAGTGTAACCACTAACTCACTAAATTGTATTATTTTAAGGGTGTATTAGCGTGACGAACACGAGGAAAAGACAATTCTCGGGTTCCATGTACTGGCTCCCTCTGTCTGCCTCCTATCTTTGACTGGAATCGGCGTTGGTTTCCTTCGGGTAGTTACCTAGGGTTCTTCTCTTGTGAAGACATATTGAATTTCTACTCCGCCTTCCTTCTGATTCCAACTCTGGGTGTCATCACTTCATGATGGATGACTGGGAAGCTCCGAAGTTTAGGCGAATTTCTCACCGATGTCCCTAAAAGATATAGGCACTTGGTGAATTCAATAGTCCCAACCCAGTTCATTTATTTCCGATCAGGAAATCTTCTCAATGAACCTCCTCTGGGTCTGAATCAACTCTGCTGCCGAGCACTAAAGTGGATAGGGTTTTCTACAGGGTTCGTGCGAGAATGGAAATGTCTAAAGAATCCTAAGAGATTATTAACATTTCACTGGATGATCGATATCGAGTCCTGCTACGATTACACAGGGTATACAAATCATATATAGCTTAGATCCGATAGGCCTTCGAATATGTGATACTACTCTAGATCCACATCCCAACGAGGAAAAGGAAATAGGGCGAAACCACACATTCTTAGCCTATGGGGTCCTTATTATATATAACCTTGGGAGCGTACCCTCTGCAGTTGTAGGTATATCAATAAGGATCTTTTTAGTTCTTCACACAGGGTTATCTATGTATCCTAAAATACCCCTAAGGTATTTTAATTTCGTGCTTGTGTTCTTATCTTCTGAATGTGATTCTAGGATTAGTGTGAATCTTTTAGTGTTCCAAAATACTCCTATAGTATTTTAACTCTATGCTTAGCTCTAATATTCCTAGTTGGTAAGTTTCAGACCTGCTGCAACACCACTATCACTCCCAAGCACACGTTCATCGCATCTCGAACAAATGTAGTTGATCAGGTTACATTTATTCCAGCTTACGATTACATAACTGCCCAGGTTTGACGGCAATGCTCAACATCCGAAGACTTTTATTATTGTTTTCCTTTTGATACTTTTGTTCGAGTGTTTAGGTTTTGGCTGTTCTTATACTTTGGTAAAATATGGTTATATTTTAAAGTATAATTCTTGGTCAGAGTGTTTTATCCCTTTTGTATTTATAGGATGTATATCTTTTATGAGTTGATATACTTAGCTCACTATAAACAATGCTCTGATACCAATCTGTCACACCCCAAAACCGGAACGGCGGAAACGTTCTGGGGTGGATGACGTCATGTCAAGTATCACAACACATGCATTATAGTAATCAAAGTACAACAAAACATTGCATTAATAGTAATAGTTTTACATGGTTTACTTTACAATACAACAAGGTAATACAAGTAATAAAATAAATACAACGTGGTACTAAGCTATCTTCATCAACAGCTCCTGGGATGTACCTGTCTAATGCTAACCTGAGAATACAAGTTATTTGAAAAACGAGTATCAGCATTTTTACAAATGTTGGTGAGTTCATAAGCATTTAGTGACGTTTTTATTCAAATAACTTTAATAAAAGTAGTAGTTTAAGAGGTTACGGTGTATTAGAGTTCCTTCCAGAAAATCCTATATTTTCTTATTTAAAAAGCAGCCTTCTACCAAGACTGGTCAGAGTTACGTGGTAAAAAGTAGCTTTCCCTTAATCGCTTTCATTATCAAAATACGAAATTTGATTATTAAAGAAAGCCAGAGAAGTCAGGGAAATACATATGCCTCAGCAGTGAGGACTGCTGACTAAGGCAAAGGAATCATAGACTCCAAGAGAGTATCGAACGAACGACACGCCTGGTTCCGTCTAACAAATGGAGACACAGACCCCAGAAGGTACCAAATGAAAGGTACAACTGGAAAGGTATAAAACAGTGAATACATACCACAGACAGTATCAAATGAAAGATACATCTTGCAAGGTCATAACAGAGGATACAGACCGCAGACAGTATCAAATGAAAGATACATCTTGCAAGGTCAAAACAGTGTGACTCTGAAAATGAGTTACCAACATACAGTGTAAATTGCCGGTGAATACCGTTACCTTAAGACCATGAATTATAAGGTAACCCCGGGATACTCGTAACCATACTAACCGACACTAGAGTACCAGACGCCCTACAAGCGTCTAGAGAATATGACATTTGTCACTCCTTGGCTTGGTGGGCCGTGGACTGTAGCTAGCAGTCAGGGTGCGGGGGTGTCAATCCCATATAGATCTATACACACAATGTCCGCTCTCCCTACAGGAGACTCTGGTTACCAACTAGACGACAGAGAAGGCTGTGTCCTGAAGATGCATCCCAAATAGTGGGTTGAGACTTCCAAATAGTGGGTTTCTAATGTAAGTGTTGAACTAGAGGTAGAGACTCATAACTGAACTGACTGAAGTAAACCCATATGTCTATGCTTGTGTACACAATATATAACTAATGAATCAAACGACCTTCGGATGGACATCCGATCCCACCAGACCACATCTCAACGAAGAAAAGGAAATAGGGCGGACAAGCCTTCCTAAGCCCTTCAATCACTACTTATATGCATCTAGACAAGAACAGACATACATCTAACTATGCTTGAGTGTGTGACAAGTGGATTCATATCGTGAAGTATAAGCGTGCCAAAAGTAAGTGTATCACAAAGTAGAAACGACAACAAGTGAAGTAGGAGTGTATCGAGTTTAAGTGAAGTAGGGTCGATATCATGTATAAGTGAAGTAGAAACGTATCACTAAGTAAGAGTGTGAACAAGTATAAGCGTCCAGCAGGTATAAGTGTATCACGAAGTGGAAACGTTTTCAAGTATAAGTGTACCACGAAGTAAAAGCGACGACTGGTGAAGTAAGAGCGTCTATCAGGTATAAGTGACTACCAGTATAAGTGAAATAGAGGCAATAACAGGTATAAGCGCTTCAAGAAGTGAAGGCGTTACCAAGTAGGAGTATAAAATAAGTGAAAGCGAAGCAGCAGTAATTAACAAGTAAAAGTATACGTCGTGAAAGCGAACTTTGATGAAATCTTGGAAAAACCTTTATACTCAGGGAAAATCACATTTTGGTATTCTTTGGAAAAATAAGCGTGACAACCTTTAGAAATATTTGGAACCTTTATAAACCAGTTTAAAAATGAATTTAGATAAAACAGTATAAGTAAGAGTTTTGAATAAGTGAAAACCTTTTTGAAAGCCATTATAGTATCCTACTCGGTAAAATAGTGTACAGTGTGGTAAATCCTTTTGCATGTGGGTTATCAATCACATGTGATTGATATGATAATTGACATGTTTAACTTGTATCCCCCCCCCCCTATAAAATGTATAAAAACATTTAAAAGGTTCATTCAGGGGTATGAACTCACCTGGCGTAAGTAGATCTGACGAAGGTGCCGTTTGGGCGTTCGGTGTCACGTAAGGACTCGAACACACTCAATGACCTATTTAACATATGATAACATATGTTCACATACAATTAGTATATTTAATACTAATTAAACACGTATATGCACTCAAAGGAGCGGAAAACACTTTGGATAAGTGTTTGGGGTGTCCTGGGTAGCATCTAAGGGCTCAAATGGCTTAGGAATGGAGTTTACTCTCCGAGAGTAAACTCTCAATACCATGTTTACGGCCCAGGGACTAATCACCATGATTTTATGGCCATAAACTCATGGTGAGGGGTTCTAGTGTGTTTTAAGGCTTCTAACTTGTTCATGGAATTATTCTAGGTCCAATTCCAAAAGGCATGAGTGAGTTTAAGGTCTTTAAGGGCATCATAATGGAGTTTACGGCCCAGGGACAATTCCTAAGGGAGTTTACAGCCGTAAACTCTTATTCCTTGAGTTTAGTGAAGTTTAAAGCCCCTAATACCTTCCTAGTAATTTATAATGAAGTGTGAGGCCATTTGGGGGAATTAAAACTAACATTTGGGCATGTTTGGGGGTGTTTACGGCCCTGGTACATGCCTGGGCCGTAAACTCCTTTTGTCCCTCCATTTTGATGTGTTTAAATGTTTTAAACCCGAAATGATAAGCCCCTAATTTATGTATTAAGTCCAAGGGTGTTTTAGGAGTGTGTTTGGGGCATTTTGACATAATTAAGAGGTGTTTACGGCCTTGGCATATGCCTGGGCCATAAACTCCCTTTTATACCCCAATTTGATTGTTTTAATTGATCAAACACTCCTAGGCTAATCCCTTAATTTATTTCCAAGCCTTTAGGGACATTTTGGGGTCATTTTGGCCTCATTTAAGGTGTTTACGGCCTAAAGAGGAGCTTAGGTCGTAAACTCCTCTCCCATAGCTTCTAATTCCGATTTTTGGGCTATAAACACAAATCATAATGTTTAGAACAAGCTAGGATAAGCGGACTTACGATTTGGAAGCGTTTGGTTGCGGATTTGGGGCGAAAACGGGTCTAGAGAGAGAGTATAGAGGGAGAGAGGGTGGAAAAGCTCCAAATGGATTTTACTCCCCCTTATATATGGGTGGGAGTTGGAGCTCAGTGGAATTCTACCCAATACTGCCGTTATACGGGGCTTTTGGTCGCACCCAATTTAGTGGTCGTAATACTAAAAACTAACTTTTTCCAATTAAATGGAAATGTGTGTTATGTGTTTTTATTTCCTTTTATCACGACTTAACGGCATATTAAACATAAACAACTGAAATGTTTATTTAATTGACGACCTCTAATTAACGGAACTTTTATAAACCAGAATATTTTGTTAACGGTAACGGGGAAATGTAACGGGACAACTTTGGTTGTCATAGTAAACATCCTGAGCATGGAGGCGGGGAGCCAAAGCGACAAGATTACGAGTTGAACTGGTCAAAACGAAGCATTTTCTACAAACTCGAGTATTGGTCTTCTCTACAGTTGAAATACAACATATATCTCATGCATGTCCAGAAAAATGTGGACGAGAGTTTGTTAGGTACTCTTCTAATGAACGATCAAAGCAAAGACACATCAAATGAACGAGAGGACTTGAGAATTCTAAACATTCGGAGAAATGAATGGTTGCAAAAAAATGGTGACAAGTTTCATAGACCCCAAGCAAGATACTCTTTCACGAAATCTACTCGACAACTCTTTTGTCAATTTATAAAAGAGGTTAAACTGTTGGATGGGTTTGGTTCTAACATCAGTAAGAAAGTGAACGATACCAATACTAACATTATTGGGTTGAAATCGCATAAACCACCACGTTCTTATGCAACGCTTGATACCGATCGGAGTAAGAGGGTTGTTAGACAAAGATATGTATACACCTATTGTAGACCTTTGTACGTTTTTCAAGCAACTTTGTTCCAGAACATTGAAGGTGGAGGATATGAGGAAAGCAAAAGTAAACATTATTGCAATCTTGTGCAAGTTAGAATTGATTTATCCTCCAGCTTTTTTGACATTATGGTTCATTTAGTTTTGCATTTACCTGATGAAGCGATTGTTGGAGGCCCGATATGTATGAGATGGATGTATCCCTTCGAAAGGTATATCAAAAAACTAAAAAACTATGTCAGAAACAAGGCGAAGCCGGAGGGTTCTATAGCTGAGGGTTATGTTACTGAAGAAGCTTTATCATTTTGTTCGATGTACCTTCAAGATGTAAAGAATCATCCGGAAAGAAATGAAGATGTTGTCATTGAAAAAACAAAGTTTTGGATGTTTGAGTCTAAATGTCAACCGGCCAGCACAACTCAAATCAAAACTCTTAATTTAACGGAAATGCATAACATGGAATGGTTTGTATTGAATAGTCGTAAAGAAGTCAGACAGTATATCAAGTAATTATTCTTATCTCTAACTTTCATCCTTAATTTTTTTTTATCTTTTTAAATCTATATCTTTTGGTCATCAACATAAGAAATTCAAATCTGAGCATCCCCAAAGTGATGAAAATAGAGAATTTCGTAATTGGTTTCGTGAAAAGGTAATATAAATTAATAAACAAATTTGTTTCATTGATCTAACGAATACATAATACATATTAATTTATAATTTCTAGGTTCATCAAATGAAAATAGAAAACTCTCCAAAATTCCACAAAGAGTTGTCGGCTCTTGCAATGGGTCCGTAAATGAATGCTTATTCTTACACCGCATGCATAGTCAATGGTGTTAGGTTTATGGTACTTAGTTGTGACACACAACGTACAACACAAAACTCTAGGGTTTTAGCGGTGGGTGAGAAAGGCAAGAAATATTATGGCCAGTTAGAAGAGATTATAGAGTTGAGGTATACACATGATTATTCAACTGTACTATTTCGTTGCAAGTGGTTTGATACTCGAACAGGAGTTATTTCTAGTGGTAATTTCACCAGTATCGACACACGACGCGAAGCATACAAAGATGATCAACTCATATATGCTTCACAAGCCAAACAAGTGTTCTACATCAGAGAGCCAAACAATAACCATCGGTGTGTTGTCAAGCATGTTAATCATCGAAGTATTTGGGATCTACCATCGAACGATGGCCTTGTTCAAAATGTTGACAATGTCTCACACGAAAATGTAGACAATGTCGATGTACTTCAAAATATCTCTTCATCCGATGCTCCACTTTTTATCGATTTCAGCATGTACTTTCAAAACATTCCTAGAGTCATTGTTGACGTAGAAAGTGGAACTGAAGTTCCTCCGCCAACTGGTAAAGTCAATGATGTTTCTGATTGCGAGACTGATTACGATGAGACCGATTCTGATTATGATACTGAAGAAGACACTGAAGGATATGAGGAAGATTTAGATTTGAATAGTTCTTATGTAATGTGTATTTGCAATATGTGTTTGTAATATGAACTTTATTTGGATTTCTAGTTTATATAGAAATGTGTATTCCTATGCAAATGTTTATTTTTATGTAATGTGTATTTGTAATAAAAATTGTATTTGTATATCTTATAGTTTTTCAGGAAATGATGAGCATATGGATTTTGTTTATGTATACCATGGCTGCTGTCATGGGTCGTGGACATGGGGGAGACGGAGCTGAGGACCCACCTATCCCAGGTGGTAGAGGTGCTGGTCAGCATGAGCAAGACGCTAAATCTTACTATGAATTTTTATTTAATATTTTCGTTCAATTATTATAAATTAAATATCGTTTCTAATAATTTTTAATTATATTTGTAGTTGAGGAACGTGCCCAAAGGAAAGTTCTAGGCAAAGCAAAAAATATAAAACTTGAAAGACATGTTTGCAATATGATAGGGATATCACATTTGATCCCGTAGGAGAGCCGAAAGACATGTTTTCCCGAGAAGTTGGAAAAACAATGTGGCAACTGGTCCCGTTTGACAAAGGGACTTGGAAAAAAGTTTCCCCTTCAATACAGGACACCATATTACAACATTTAGTGGTAATTATTTATTTAAATATATTTTATATGGTTAACTATAATTGTTTTTTACTTGGTTAACTTTTTTTTGTAGAAAAATTTTGATTTGGATCAGATGTACCATGATGTACAAGCTAATCTGTTGACAGAGAGTTTTCAAGCAGCTTTGTTAAAAGGTTATCGAGAACGTAAAGCTGACGCAAAAGAATATTTTATGTTAGTTGGAGGGTATGATGATATCCCGGGAGCATTAGCCAATCCTCCGGAGGGAATGCTAGTTGATAACTGGGCGAAGGTAGTTGAGTATTTTCAAACGGACGAACACAGAATTGCATCAGAAAGGAACAAAAAAGTCCGTGAAATGCAAATAAGTGTGAATCGTGGGGGTTCGAGCTCGTATAGTAGTACTTTTGATAAGAAGGTACCGTACGATACATGTAATTATTTATTTAAATATAATTTAATTTTTAAAGTTAAACAGAACCTTAAGAGAGTGGAAACGTTTCGCAAAGCTCGTACCGATAAGAATGGTGTATTTGTTACTGCTGAGGCGGAACAACAATACGTAAGTATTTAATTATAATTTTATCATATAATTAAATGTTTATTTATACTTAATTATTACTCACTTTTGGGAGTTACAGAATCGGTTAGTTGAAGAGCTGTTAGAACAAACTCAAGTTGAAAGTGAGTTAACACCCGCTCAAGAAAGAGCGGCATTCGAGAAAGTATTATGAGAGCAACGAGGCCATATTAGAGGCATTGGCCGTAAACCTTCTGCTCTCCCGCCGATTCCACAGCCTTCGCAACCATCACAACAATCATCATAACCATCACAGGTAAAACAATCTACTTTGGTTTTTGTCCCAAGTGCAAGAAATAGCAATGTACTTTGGTTTTCTATCTTAGTTTAAAAATAGCAATCTACTTTAGCATCGTAAAATGCATGTTGAATTGGTAATTTTGGTTTTGTGGTGATTATTTGCTAAAAAGTTTGGCAATTTGGTTTTTGTCCCAAGTGCAAGAAATAGCAATGTACTTTGGTTTTCTATCTTAGTTTAAAAATAGCAATCTACTTTAGCATCGTAAAATGCATGTTGAATTGGTAATTTTGGTTTTGTGGTGATTATTTGCTAAAAAGTTTGGTAATTGGTTTTTGTCCCAAGTGCAATAAATAGCAATGTACTTTGGTTTTCTATCTTAGTTTAAAAATAGCAATGTATTTTGATAGTTTTTTTTTATGTTTGACAATCTAACTAATAAGTTTATATATATTGTTATTAATTATGTAGTTGGAAAATCTTCGTGCAATACTCAGCGACCCGGCGTGTAGGGATGAGCTTTATTCGTTTTTTCAGTCCCTCAATAATCAAGGAAACGATGGGAACGAAGATGATGGTATGTAAGGATGCGTTTTATTTGCATATGTTACCATGCTTTGCTACTTGGTAGATTGTAAAAATTTGGTTGTTTTGCTACTCGGATATTATGACTTTTGATATTTAATTGTAATCGGACATTTGTTTGTAATTTGCATTGACACTATTATGTTTGATATTTAATCGGATGTGTGATAATATTTAATTTGTAATTAGCGTCGACACTATTATTTTTGATATTTAATTGAATATTGTTATTACCGACGACACTTTTACCAGCGACATCATCACCGCCAACCAAAATCATTAATTAAAAAAAATGAAAACTGTTATTACCGGCGACAAGAGTGATTATCGGCGACATAGTTATTATCGGCGACACAACTCATTAGCGGCGACATGGTCAATACCGGCGACGTTTCTCATTAGCGGCGACAAAGTGATCAATAGCGACAAAATGATCAATAGCGTCGCCGCTATTAGTATTATCGGCAACTTTTGTCGCCGGTAATGGCCTTTTTCCTTGTAGTGTTGGGTCTTTTCCCCTTTATCGAACTCATCAAACTGGTCTGACCCAAAAGGGCATTTGAGTGTTAATATGCTTTAGAAGAAAAGAATGAGAGTTTTTTTTTGGTACGAATTGGTCCCCGAACTACTTTTTTTGGCTTTATGGGGGCACAACGTTATTTTGTTCTGGTCTAAGAAGTTATTGAACCGGCTATTACAGACTGACAAGGACTAAAAGAGTATGTCATATCATAGTTTAGGGACCCATAAAACCCGATAAAAACTTTATGGACTAGATGGGTAAACCCTAAAAAATTTATAGGACATTTATGTCTTTTTCCCCTAAAAATTTTTGTACAACGTTTAAGTTCTATTTGTTTAGCAAGTTACAATGTGAATTCTAGCTTTCCATATATTCACTGTTTCTTACAATATACATGACAAACTAGACCAATGTCCGTGGAGTATTATTTAGTTATTTAATTAAAAAAATTATATTTAAATGTTAGTAAAAACTAGTTGTGAGACTTGTATGTTATACGGATTGGATAAAACTATATATATATATATATATATATATATATATATATATATATATATATATATATATATATATATATAAAGGGTTAAACAAAAATTTGTATAGATTTGAAATTTAAAATTTAAATTTTGAATTTAAAAGGAAATATATTAAATACTATATGAGTAGTAATATTGTAATTTATTGGTTATTTTTAATTGAGGTGTAAATATGATTGTGTTAATTAAAAAAAATAAGAAAATAACAGATGGAAAAAACATTTATTCAAAAATACTAAAAAATGACATGTGTCCAAGTTAATGAGAAAGTGACATGTGGCAAAATTATTTTCATTTATTAGGGAGGATAATCACATCGTCGTTATTAACTTTAAAATAATATTTTTATATTATCTTGACACTAAAAGTATTTTCAACAATATTAAAAGGTAAACACCTGATAAAAACCATATAATCTTAATCGGCATTACCCATGAAACATGTGTGAAAATTTTGAATATAATTTACGATTTAGATATTATTTTTAATTATTAGTAGATTATATAATTTAGATAATCATATATATGATGATTTTTCTAGGTTACAAGAAAAAGATTAGCACTATGTAATTGTCATAAAACAATTTATAGGTGTATGTAACCAAAAAAATTTATGACTTTTCTCTTTATATCAACATAGTTATGAAACAATTGAACTAACTTAATTATAATCGAAAATCACAATAATTAGAAACATAGCTTTGTTATACTCGAATACAACAATCGCTTTGATCTTGTAGTGTAATGTCCGAAAAAATTTGAGTAAAAATTTCCTTTTTAAACAACCCAAAACATTCATTCAATTGTTGAAAAGATAATCATAATGTAATGTGTTCTCGAACACTAAACATAAAGATAATGTGGAATAAAACTATGAGGGATGTGCGATCAATTCAGAACATTCCCTTTCAAACCAAAAGCACCTAAAACATTTAAACATAAAATTGTAAGCATAAAGCTTAGTGGGTTCGATAAAATACCACATATCACACATAAAACATACACATGTGTTAATGGTGTGGTCCTCCACTGTCTTAGTCTTTGTTGTTATGGTCCACCCATAGTCTTTCCTATGGGTGCTATAGTCCTCCCATGGTTTTTCAAACAAATATCATGCCCTCCCTTGGTATTTCATACAGCTGACATGGTCCTCCCATGGTCTTATATATAAGTATTATGGTCCTTCCATTGTCTTTCATGTTAAACTCACAAAGATAGTCTACCAACCTACATAGTATAGCGAGAAGACTAACCTTAAACTCAGATTGGGTATGCCATAACTCGATCAATCGTGAAATTGATGCTAAAATCCACATATCGACACACCCAAGGTCAAGCCTTATCCTACACTCTAAAACTAGCCATTTGACCAAAAGCCAACCTGATCAAAAAGTCAACAATCAAAGGTCTCCACCTTCGCCGTCACATCGTGGCAATTATGTCATCACATCACGGCAACAACCTAACAAAACATTCGTGATTATATCCTTCACCATGACGTGGCAAGCATCATGCCATGTGGTGGTTTTTATCTGAAAACAACTTAATTGATTAAGCTCTCAACACTCAAAGTTCTTTGCTCAAACCTTCCAGAGTGTATCCTGGCCTCACAAGGGACCATAAATGTTATTACTTTGTAGGCATGAATGTCTAATGTATGTCATCCTTTTATCTTGATAAAAAAATGGAAGAAATAGGGTCATAACCCCATGTATGAATTCAAAATCCCATAACAATCCAGATCCAAACCACTCAAGCATTTTTAGGACCTGAAGAATCAACAAGTTAGCATAGTTTATTGAGTTCTTTCACACTAATAAAAAAACCATTAAGATTAAGCATCACAACCTAGATATAGAAGGAAGGGACGAAAAAAGATTTAAAACATGTACCTCAAGTATTTCTTTTGATTATTTTTGTTTAATAAAAATTTTATCTTTGTAGGGCGTAAGTCATTAAACTCATGCGAGGGTTTTATCCCCTACGCAAGGCATAACTCTATCTATGCGGGGCGTTGGTATGTAGGGTTCAAATCCTAATTGTGGGGTCGTGAGCCCTATTTAAGAGCCTTAACTCCTTGAGGCCTTATCCATAATCAACCTCCACCCTCTCCTTAGTCCCCTTGAAACCCTAGCCTCCTTGTTTGAGTTTGGAGCCTTAAGTTTGGTTTTGTGTGATTTTAGTGAAGAAAGAGTTCATTGGAGTGGCATTGGTGAAAATTGAGCTTATAAATCCAAAATTTGTTTGTCTTCAACATTCTCCAGGAAGTACACAGCTTGAACATTGATGATTCTTTTGTTAAATCTAGGCAGATTATGGGGTTTTGTAACATCTCAAAATACAAAACAATTTAAACTTTTCAAAACAACCCATAATCATCAAATGTTTACAAAATCATTGTTTCCAAAGTGTTTATCAATATCAGAGTTGTTGGATTAGGTGTCTAAGCCCATAACTATAATTGGTATGTACTTCACCCGAGAGTAGCATGGTCCATTTGGGTTGCATATCATCATGACAATTTGTTAGGATGGACTTTTGAGAAGAGGTTATTTATCATTTTAAATATATTATAAGTTCTAATATATTAATATGAAATTATATGATGTAATTAATATTGATCAAGAATTAGTTTGGAACTAATTTAGTGATCAAAATAGACTAATTAAAACAATGGGGACTAATTATGTAAATTAGTTATATTTATATGTGTTGGGCTATTGATCCATGTTGGACTAAGAGTTGGGCCACATGAACCATGACCTTTGGAATCCCACATATAAATATGTTACTCCATAGCCAAAATCACAACTACTTATTCTTGGAGTTTCCATGAGGCGTTTTTGGTGTATGAATTATCTCTCAAATTTCATCCATTGTCCTAGATGTGTTGTGATTCCATTTGAGGCATTTCATACTATTGGTGCTAAGCTCTTAAAGGCCAAACGAAATAAGTTCTACAAGCTACATAAAAAGGTAATCTCCTAACTACTATTTTATGTTGTTTATATCGTTTGTATTCTAGTTGTAGGCTTAAAGCTTTGGACATAATATTACATGTATAATTAGAGAAAACATAGATCCAAAGCTTTTAGAGTTGTATGTGCACCATATGATGTTGTGGTATACAAAACCCAACAGTGGTATCAGAGCCATGGGTTGTTTTCTATTATACTTGATGTTTTATAAGTTTTCAAAGTTGTAAAATCGAATTTTCTGCAGTCTGACAGCAGAATTCATCGAGTCCATACATGAACTCGACGAGTTCATGAAGAAATTCAATCAACTCGACGAGTCCAATATCAAACTCGACGAGTTGGTGCCCATGTCAGCTGATTTTCATGTTTTTTGTCCTATTTTGGATTAGGATCATTACCACAAAATGTTTTTGGTTATAAAATTTGATTTTGGTGCTATGGTAATGATTATGCTAATCCAATTAAAAGATAATTGTCATAGTTTCAATAATTTGTGTTAGTTTATATGATAGGCTAATTTTCTTGTAAATACTGATATGAATTTATCTTGACTAATGAGTTTAAGAAGATCATGAATAAATTATTTGATAATTTTTTGTTAGTTAAAATTATGATCTAATTGTTTTAATGGACTCCATAACTTGTCCTCATGGAAAATGAAAAGTTTTCATTTTAAAACTCATTAAAAAAAACTCATAGGTTATAAAGGAAGAGTCTCATTCTTTTTAATGGTTTTGATGTCTTCCATAACATGTCCTCAAGTTATGGAACTTGAAAAGTTTTTCATAAAAACCACATTAAACTCATAAGTTATGGAAATGAAAAGATTTTGAAAAGTTCAAAACTTGCCCTCAAATTTTGGAATTTGTAAAGTCTCTCTTAAGAATACTTTAACTCCAAACCCTAGAATTTTAAAAGTTAAAATTCAAACTTTATGGACTTTATTAAATTAATTAAAGTGTTTAATTAAAAGAGATTAATAAATCCATAGTGACATGGTTTAAATTTAATTAAATTATGAGTATAGTTTAATTAATAGATTAAACCACCAAGTAATTTAAAAGTTTAAAATACACCCTTATACTATTATGATATTAAAAGTTAATACTTATAAATATGTATAAGAACAAAATTATTCTTACCGTTAGTATGTCTCATTCACGAAGCCAGTCTACAAGGGGGTATAAGGTTACTACCTATAAAATGGCAGTTTAATGGGTGTCCATTCTCACCCACCGCTTCCTTAACTAGTGGAGGGTCGTTAGCCGAACGGGTAAGATAGGACTCTAAATTCTCCCTTCATTAAAAGTATAATGATAAATATAAAGTAACTAAACTTTTATTATATTCTCAATCTTAGTTACTTTAAGAAAAATGTGAAGTTGGTGTTAACCCATGAAATTGCACTTTACACCTTGTTAAGTCATTAGTGGAGCGTGTGTGGTTAACCGACCCACTAATCTGGGAGTGACAATGTGTGACAAAGGGTAGCTTGATGTTAATCATAGATCAATGGAGCATGTGTGGTTAGCCGACACACTGATTAAGTGGTTGTAACATTTGGTGTACCAAGCTAATTTGCATGGTTATCCACTCCTTGTTTGTGATCCTCGGCATCCCAGTCACAAACTTGAAGGGCATAATCGAGATTTAAACATGCCATTGAAAAGTTCAATGAATTTCAAAATATCTAGAAGTTTCAAATCATTTAAAACCTAAAGTTCATTTTCGTTTTTCATGGTGGAAATTCGTAAATCGTCATTTACCTACCTTCAAATATTTTGTAGCTTGGATTACGACATCCCTCTTCCAAGATATAAAATATTGTGTTGGATCCTAGCCTTAATATTTCATATTGGGTGTTATATTAAGGACTTAAGTCAACAAAAATTGAATTTATACCTCATAGATGTCTAGTTCAGACAATTATGGTATTCCTTATCCTTTTGGAAAATACCTTCCTAATAAAGATGATATCCTGCATGGCGATCAAGGTGAAAGATTAATCCCTTCATCATGCATTAATGGGACTGGAAATCATACTTCACTTCCTCCACCTCCTCCAATAATTATCCTTAACCCACAAGTTCAAAGACTTGAAAATTTCAAGGTCACACAATCCCTATTGGCAAGCAAAGGTTATATGTGCTCACATCTTGGAGATTAAGTTACATATTTACAAGTTGGGAGAGTTGGATATCGAAGTCTCGAGGAAGTTGGTCGTTAACTTGGTTCTTCAATCACTCCCTGATGACAGATCATGACATGACCCTTATCGATCTTACCTATTTGCTTGTTGCTGCTAAATCAACAATGATTTGGAGCACTGGTAAAGCAAACTTGATTGGAAGATCTATTTCCTATGTTTCCATGGACAATAGTGACATTCCATAAATGATTTCTTCTCCTAGGGAGATAAATTGGCTAAATTCAAAAAGTTTGAACTTAAGAGAAAGGTCAGTTGGTCATTGACTTGGTTCTTCAGTCACTCCATGATGACAGATCACGACATCACCCTTATCGATCTTACCTATTTGCTTGTTGCTGCTAAATCAGTAATGATTTGGAGCACTGGTAAAGCAAATTTTATTGGAAGATCTATTTCCTAAGTTCCATTGACAATAGTGACATTCCAGAAATGATTTCTTCTCCTAGGGAGAGAAATTAGCTAAAGTCAAAAAGTTTGAACTTAAAGAGAAAGGTCAGCTCTGGTATTGTCCCATGTGTCAATGTGAAAAACAAATCATTTGTTTCTAATTGCCAATTAAAGGTACATTGGAAGCAAAGCTGTCCTGACTACATGAGAGATCTAAGAGATGGTAAAGTCAAAATGTTTGACTCTACTTCAGGTAAAGTCCACTATCTAACTCTATTAAGTTCGTGTTTGGAGATTCTTTATACATGATGTAATGTAATTACATTTTGATGTTTTGGAGAATCAAACGAAGCTTAAAGGAAGAGTAAGCTGATTCTGATCATGTGAAGATCGATTTCGATCGCATAGTTCGATTATCAGAATTTTGAGCTGATGCTTAAGAGTTATGATAGATTGCTTAGTAATAGATAACAACATAGTTTTCATATGTATTTGCATCGTAATGAAAAGTTTTTTCCGCAATTTTTAAATAAAAGAATATTTTGATTTTATTTTATTTTAAGTATCCTTACAATGGCATTTGTGAAAACTGCTGTTTATATGTTTCCATTGATAGTAATATTGAAAAATGGATTTGATTTTTTCGTTTGTGGTAGTGTCATAATTTACCAAATAAGAAAAGATTCTCATCACCTAAGTTTCAGTTGGATAGAAACTTGGAATCATGTAACTAGTATTGTATGATGAATGAGAATTTTCATCTTTTGGAAATTAAGACTAATTCCTTTTTCATATGTATATGTGAGTCAAGTGAAGGACTAGGGGATTGTGTACACTTGGTTGTGCGCTGATAAGGTCCACCTCAAAGAACGTTAAAACTATTCATTATGATTTACTAAAGTTTAGTGAATATGGTTATACTTACAAGATTAAGTATAATTCTGAATCATTGAAAAAGTTTCAATGTGTAGCAGAACGAACAAGAAGAATCAAATTAGAAAGAAAGATAAAAAGTTTCGCCAATCTGAAGAGATGGGAGAGTACTTTAGTATCGTGTTTTATGATTCTCTTAGTGTTTTATGATTATCTTAGTGATTATGAAACCATATCACAATTGATCCTCTAAGGACATCTTAGTGCATTTGTATAGCTAAGAAGAGGAATCTTGAATTGTTGAAATGGTTAAATCAAAAGGCGAATCATACTTCGTTCCAAAAATAAGTCTTAGAGTCATACTCCAAGATCAAGCCTTGAGTGACATAATCTTAAGAAATGTTTAAAACACTTTTCAAATGTAGAATAAAAGGTTTCTTAATTTTATACATTTGAAATTGGTAAGTTGTGATGTTTTGGATAAAACAAAGACCAACTAAGGCCAATTGTGTGAAGTGTGTCACAACCCAAAACCGGAAGGGCGGAAACGTTCTGGGGTGGATGACGTCATGTCAAGTATCACAACATATGCAGTATAATAATCAAAGTACAAAAACCATTGCATTAATAGTAATAGTTTTACATAAGTTACATCTCATAGCAACATCAAAGTAATACAAGTAATAATATAGATGCGGCTCGGTTCTAGGCTGGCTTCACAAAAGCTCCCGGGATGTACCTGTCTATTGCTGACCTGCACTACTAGAAAAACAGCCTTTTACGACGCTCATTGCGCGTCGTAAAATGCTCAGACGACGCGCAAATGCGCGTCAAGGAAGGCCCTGTCATAAAGAGAGACGAAGCGCATTTACGACGCTCATTTATGACGCGCATTTACGACGCGCGGTTATGACACGCAATGCGTATCAAGGAAGGCCATGTCATAAAGGAACACGTCACGCATTTGCGTGTCGTAACCTTACGACGCGCGTGTTTATGACACGCAATGTGTATCAAAGATGCCCCTGTCAAGAAAGGCCATGTCATAAATGAAGACGACACACATTTTTACGTATCGTAATTTTAATTTTTTTTTTTAAATTATTTATAGATTTACTGATTTTCAAATTAAATTTGCATTTCCTGTCTCATAATAGAAAATAAAATACCATATACAAAAAATACAATACATTGCACAAAAGTTAATGTCATACAAATTATATTATTTCTTTTTTATTTTTCAAAAGTAAGAAAAATAGATTTTTTATTATAGATTTCTTGGTATTAAATTTTTTTTTGTTTGTAAATATTCCAAGCATGTCCTTCAGATTTGATTCCAATTCCAATTCCAATTCTCTTGATGGATTCCATTCCTTCAAAAATACAACTGACATTAACTCGTTTAACATAAGGAACGGGAACAATGAATTCCCCAACATCCAGATCTCCAATTGATATTGACAAACACAAGCCACGAGGCCAACATCTCAAAGGACCAATCTACCAAAAAATAAGTTTAAACAAGTATATTTTTCTTTAAATATAAAAAATAAATAAACCCATTTTTCAATAATATTAAATATGTGATGTGATTAAAAGAGCCATATCATACCTGTGCACCACCACCAACATTAAGCCGGCCGACTTCACCACCACTAGCAAGGACACGCTCTCTCCTACAAAAATAAACAAAAAATATATAAATCATCAGATACTGAAATAGGACTAAAAAAAGAAAGCATAATATAAGATCTGATAACTTATTCTTCTTCACTGCATTCAAGTCCGTGATCTGCTTATAGATAATATAAGCCTCCTTCTTCATACTCAAGTATGCAACGTGAATCACCAACAGAAGCTACGGTTATAACTGATCCTTCAACAATTACAAATGTAATAGTTGTTCCTGATGATTGAACTGAATTCATAACAATCCATAAGTAAGGAATCAAACCAACTAGTTCCTTATAACTCTGTGATACTACATGCATTCAATATAAAATCACCGAAAGCAAAAAGGAAATATTTATCTGTTTTCACAAATCCTGCCACTAAAGCCCTAGGCAACACTGCAATCCATTCATCTCGGTTAAGGTAGTAGTAGTATGTAATAATAATAACTATATGCCATCAAGGAAAGTCAAACTAGAACATACAATTGACTTGAAACTCTTTATGACGGATTCAAAGCTTTAAGGTTTATCTTCTACAAAACCAGAGACAAAAGTCAGTTCCATAAACAATGTAGAAGAAAAAAGGTCTAGTCAAAAGTCAAATGAAAGAGAACAATGGCTATAACTTACGTATAGATAGAGGGTCTATATGTACAAAGAAACTTGCAGCAACTATCAAATAGCAAAACACAAGCATTACTCCCTTGAAGTAATTGGATGTTCCATCCTACAAATATATAAAAGAACCATTTTTAAATGAAAATTTTAATTTAGTCAAATTTTTGTAAAAATATATGAATATAAGGCTTACTTGCAACACGAAAGCCACTACTAGAACTGTCATAATAAGAGTTGTTGTCTCAAAAAGTTGAAAATTTAGGTCCAAAGGACGCCCCATGATCCACCCAACAACCACACAAAATGGAATCTGCAGTTACAAACACAAAAATTTTAAAATAAAAGTTAGTATTTGTTTAAATTATGTTGCTATTTCTTTAAATTAACCTTTCTTTTAATATACAGAGAAAAAAACACGTACAACAAACATAGATATTTGTGTTGAGGAGCCAATCGCGACTCCTAAAGAGATATCCTGCAAAGATTGTAACTAAAAATATTTAAAAAACTAAATAAAATGAATTATGATTCTTGTAATGACTAATAACTTACAAGCTTGTCTTTCATGACAAACATGATGGCACTTGCATGTTCTGCTGCATTTCCAACAATAGGAAGAAGGATGACACTGATAAATGCTATAAGGATATTCATTGCAACAGAAGCACCCTATAAATGGAAATCATGTCTATATTTTAGAAAATAGGTTCATTGATTATTAGTTTAAGATAATTATTCTGATACCTCAATGGAGTTGACTAGATATTCTGAAAGAATGGAAATGAAGAGTGTCAAGATGCTGATCCAGATAACACATTCATACTTTGAAATATCAGGAGATTCTTCATCATCATCATCTGAATTGTCTTCTTTTGGGCTATCTTCCTGATATTTCTAAATCAATATTAGAAAACTAATGTGTTTATATAGATTTAAATAAACGAAACTTAAAGTCATTTATTTAACTTTAACATAAAATGACAGATTATTATCTTACTTTAATCATATCGTATTCTCTTTTTGTGAGACTTGATATTATCTTACTATTTCTGTCTGACATCTTACATGATACTCATATTATCTTAATGTATTCTCTCTTTCTAATAAAGAGCATATAGTCTTAACGTAATCTTTCTCTTTTTCTGACATATGATATTTCTTACTATAATGTTAATGAGCCCATAATATAGGGACTTTGCTGAATATTTCGCTTCGTTTTATTACTAGTATACGCTTTTTTCTAAAAGGAGGGTGTATAAATGCCAATCACCAACCTCAGTGATTGGTGAATACGAATTCTTCTGTGTAGTCAACTGAAGAAACAAGTAGGCCCCATATGTAATAAGCATTACACAACTGCTAAATCTTGAAAGGGCCAATTCTGACTTTCCAAAATGCAATTCAGTGTCTGTGAAGTGAAGAATAACAGGGAATAACAGACCCATCACTGCCATTAATAGCAACCCTGAGCTCATCACAACATTTGGCTGCAAACAAATCGGTATTCATCAAAAATCCAAGTATGTTGAAAGGATTCAAGAAACTTTGACCTCATTTTAGTAATTAACTTACCTTGTCAAAAACCTGTTCCTTTTTAGGAAGAAAGATTCCTCCATAGAAAAACGTGCATCCAACAACAACATGTTTGCCAAAATTGACCCTAGTAATGATTGTTGCACAACACGTAGCATACCATGGAATTGAATTCCTTCACCCTCCCCTAGGAATGGTGAAATACATCAAACAAGGAATTAAATTGTATCTCGAATATGTCAAAAACATAGAATTGTTTTTTAAAAAAAATGAAGCAAACAAACAATCAAGCTTAAGTGGTATAAAAAGAAACCGAATTACTATGATGCATTTGTCAAATTCTTGATATTTTTAAGCAAACAGACTCACCCAAACTTGTTTTAAGCTTCAAAAATATTTCATCCTGACTCTTGCTTGAAACTTTACTAAGCCTATACTGTAATGAGTGCCGAAGAGCACCTGTTGGTGGACAAAAAGAGCATTCAGATTCAATAATCACACACACACACACACACACATATATATATATATATATATATATATATATATATATATATATATATATAACCCTATTACTAAATGTGTGTGTATGTGTGTGTCAAATTGGCTTAAGCCCTTAAGTATGACATGAGGACTCACTTGCAGACACAGGTTGGGATTTTCTTTCAATCTGCAGTACAATTGATTTGCTGCTTAAGTTACCATCCCTCTTTAATTCAATACATATAGGCGCGCGAGTTGCACCACCTTCACCAGTTGGCTGCTCAAGTTAATTTGAAAATTGAAATGACTTGTTTTGTTATCATAATGAATTAGAAAAAACATAAAGTGAATATATATGTCCAGATTGAATATGAAAATAAAGAAAAATGAAGGTCGTACCAGAGCAAGATGCCCAATCAAACTATTCAAAACTGCTGATTTACCTGCACTCTGAACAATTGGAAGCCCATAATTAGAAATGAACTATTTAAGATCCATAAATTGGTAAACCTGAAAAAGAAAAAGGGTAGGCTAGCAAGATCAGATTGACTCCATGATTAGCTAAACAGTAGACCCCTAGCAGTTGATGAGTGGAGCCTGATCTAGTAGAAAGCATATTGCAAATTAATACTTCGACATATGGCATTAAGCAACAGTAGATGAGTTTCTGCTGCAAGCAATAGTTTTGAATCACCTATATGCTAAATTGGAATCTAAGCAAAAATAGTTCCCAACTACATTTAGAAAAAGATCCATCAAAAATAGGGATTGCAACAAAAACATATCGAGAGATCCACTGACTTAGTCAATCAACACAAAAGCAAGTAGTCGGATCAAAAGAGCTCATGTAAGACAAACTTATGGTATTGCCAAGAGCAAAAAAATTAAGAAATGTGGAAGGGAGTTTTGAAGAAGACGATGAATTTGCATCAACATCTTCATCGTTAAGCAAAGCCACAGCCTGCCGCATCGAATCCGCAAGTTGAGCCAATTCTTCAATCTACCAAGCTTGCACTGAGGGACTATAAGGTTAGGGAAAAAAAGTTGGATTTCCAGTGAAACAATCACCTGCAAATCGGAAAAAAAATAATAAGAAGGGAGTAAAAGGGTTGTAATCGAACCAGCGGGAGAAAGAGGAAGAATAGGCACATCTTTTCTTTCTTCTTTTTTTCTTTTCGCTCTCAAACTCTGGTTGTAAATAGAAAAGCGCAAGAGATATTGAGAGAATAGACACAACAGAGACAGAGATATTGATTCAGGTACGGTTGAGAGGTAAGAACATTTAATCATTTGAAAAAGAAGGAATTTGGATGGGCGAGGTGGGGACGAGGAAAACTTGTTTCCTGTGAGATCCAAAGCACAAAAGCCCTAGTTTTTCCAATTTTGGGATGGCGAGTCTTTAACATGTGAGAACGTGGGTGAAGGCGGGGGACCTAGGGCTTCTTGTTGGAGGCGCTGGAGGTGGGTGAAGGCGGAGGCCCTAGGGCTTCTTGTTGCTAATTCAAAGATCAACGTCGATGGTAGAAGGTGGAGGCATCAGTAGAAGGAACAAGGTAAAAAGAGAGGAGATCGAACCATTTGGTGTGAGGGTCGATTTGGAAGAAATCTCAAACCCTTAACCTTACACATGATGTGAAGCAATTGATCCATAATCTTCTTCGTCTCCGTCAATTCCTTGGGCTCACATAATCGGACGATGGTGGTAAATGAAGCATTATTCGAGAAGGAAGGTGCATCGCCGTAGTTTGAGGCTAGAAGAGGAAATGAGGATTGGAGGTAGTGGATGTGGATGAGGGGTGGAGACGAGGGAGAAGAAGGTGGTGGTTTAAAAAATTTGGGGATTTCATTTTCCCTCCGACACGCGCGTTTCTTAAAAAAAATATAAAACGACATTCACAGACGACGCACAAGTGCCTTCCGTGTTTTTAATATTTTTACATGAGACACTAATTTAAGGGCACTCAGTAATGCGCGACCTAAATCCTTAAAATTTTTGAAGAGATGATACTTTTTTAATGTCGCTCTCTAATGCGTAACATAAATCAAAGAGCGTCGTGTTTTGCGCGTCGTAAAAGGTTGTTTTTCTAGTAGTGCTGAGAATACAAGTTATTTTGAAAGCGAGTATCAGCATTTTTAAAAATGCTGGTGAGTTCATAAATATTTAGTGTCATTTGTGTAAGTAAGAATTTTATTCAAAATAACTTTATAAAAGTAGTAGTTTAGAATCTACGGTGTATTAGCGTTCTTACCAAAAAATCCTATATTTTCTAAATAAAAGCAGTCTTCTACCAAGACTCGACAGAGTTATGTTTTAAAGAGTAATTTTCCATTAAACCCTATCATTTCCAAAATGCAGTATTTGACTTTAAAGAAAGTAGAAGAATATCACCAGTAAAAATATTAGGGGAAAATAACAAATGCCTCAGCAGAAATACTGCTGACTAAGGCAGAAGAAATCATAGACTCCAGGAGAGTATCAAATGAATGATACGCCTGGCTCAGTCTAACAAAAGGAAACACAGACCCCAGACGGTATCAAATGAAAGATACAGCTAGCAAGGTCTAAAACCAAGAAACACAGACCCCAGACAGTATCAAATGAAAGATACAGCTAGCAAGGTCTAAAACAAAGGGAAAATCCTAAGTGGGTTGTTTCAAGAATACAGTGTTAGATTCTCGTTATCTTAAGGCCATGAATTATAAGGTAAACATGGAGATACTCGTAACCATACTGATTGACACTAGAGTACTTGACGCCCTGCAAGCGTCGGAATAAATATGACATTTGTCACCCCTTAGCTTGGTAGGCCGTAGACTGTAGCTAGCAGTCAGGGTGCGGGGGTGTCAGTCCTGTATAGATCTATACACACAATGCCTGCTCTCCATGCAGGAGACTCTGGTTACCAACTCGACGACGGAGAGATCTGTGTCTTGAAGATGCATATCGTAATCTGAATTCTATTAGAGGCGCTGGAGAAATGATATAGACTCGCGTATGAGGTGACTCCTGTGGAATTCTCGTACTAGAAAGAGTAAATAGAGGCTCTTAACTATTCCTATAATAGTTACTAGTGTCTCTGATCTATGAATGATGAATGGAAGTATGCCCTTGCTACCCAAGGGAAATGAACTGGTCGACGTAAACCTTTATGTCTATACGTGTATACATGATATATAATTAATGTTTAAACGACCTTCGGACGGATATCCAATACCCACCAGACCACATCCCAACGAGGAAAAGGAAATAGGGCGAACTAGCCTTCCTAAGTCTTTTAAACATTATTTATATAACTATACAAGTACAGACATGCATTTAACGAAATAGAAGTATAGAAGTATAGAAGAAAACTTTGGTAAAACCTTTGGGAAAACCTTTAAAAATAAGAATTTACGACTTGATATACTTATGTAAAAAACAAGCTTTGAAAACCGTTCATAAACATGTTTTGAATAAAATTTGATAACACAATATAAGTAAAGAAAACCTTTGTTTAAAACACTGTTGTAACTGGTTTAGAAGTAAAACATACAGCACGAGAGATAATTTGGGAAAAGATTTAAACAAGTAAAAACGTTTTGGAAAACCATCTATGGTATTATACTTCGTAAAACAACTGAAAGTGTGATAAATCCTTGTGCATGCAGGTTATTAATCACATATGATTGATATGATAACTGGCATGTTTTAACTTGTATCCCCCCCCCATAAAAGCATGTAAAAACATTTAAAAGGTTAATTTAGGGTTATGAACTCACCTATTGTAAGTGGATCGAACGAAAGTGCCGGTTAGGTGCTCGGTGTGAAGTAAAGACTTGAACACACTTAGTGACCTATTAACATATGATGACATATGTTTACATACAATTAGTAAATATAATACTAATTAAACACGTATACGCATCCTAAAGTGCAGAAAACACTTTGGTTAAGTGCTAGGGGTGTCCCGGGTAGTATCTAAGGGTGTGTATGGCCTAGTTAGGGAGTTTACTCTTCGAGAGTAAACTCTTTATAGAGTTTACGACCCTAAGACCATATCCCCATGAGTTTACGCCCGTAAACTCATGGGTTATGTGTTCTAGGATGCTTCAAGGTCTTATATCACTCATAGAATTAGGGTAGGTCAAAATATAAGGCCTATGAAGGGGTTGAAGGCTCCAAATGGACCATTTAAGGAGTTTACGGTCGTAAGCTCTTATATGCTCATTCCTTTGGTGTATTAAGTTCTTAAATGGTAGAGAATAAAGTTCTATGCATTTTTCCAAGCCATATAGGGGAGTTAGGGCATCATTTGGCCTATTTAGGGGAGTTTACGGCCCATGGACCAATTCTTGCGGGGGGGGGGGGGGGGGGTTACGGCCGTAAACTCCTATGTCCAATGTGTCTTTAATGTTTAAAGCCCCTATATCAATTGTGGTTGATTCTAGACATTTTCCCAGGCCATAGGAGGTGTTTTAGGGCAATTCTAACACCTTAAAGGGTGTTCACGGCCTATGAAGAGGGGTTTACGGTCCAAGAGTGTTCTTGGGCCGTAAACTCATGTTTACTCTCCAAAATTCAAGGTTTTGGTGTTCTAAGCTCGAAAGTGTAAGTCCATAAGTCATATCTAAGCCCTAGGGGTAGTTTAGAGGGGTTTTGGGGGTTCAAAACCCCACTTAAGGGCGTTCACGGTCCAAGAGTGTTCTTGGGCCGTAAATACATGAATTTGCCCCTATTTGATGTCTTAAACACGAATTTGCATGTTAACTAAGCTGCATAACAAGTTAGGATAGATTACTTACTAGTTTGGGGCTCCGATTGGGCGTTTGTGGATCGAAAACAAGTTGTAGAGAGAGAGTGGAAAGTCTCAAATGGACTCCATTCACCCTTATATAGGTGTTTGAGTTGGGGCTCAGTGGAAATCTACCCAATACTGACGTTAAACGGGGATTTTGGTTGCACCCGATTAAATGGTCGTATTTTGACTTGGTTGAAACTAAAACTTTTCAAGGGATTTATGAGGGTGTTTCTAATTTGTTCCAACCCTAACTAAGTAATTATAAAAGTCCCAAATTAATTAACCAATCCAAAAGGTTAACGGACAGTTTAATAAAGCGAGGCTTAATAACGGAAGGAGGGGTTAAAAATGACGGAATAAATTTCGGGTTGTCACATCATCCCCCCGTTAGAGGGAATTTCGTCCCGAAATTCAGGTTTAGGCAAGGAAGTAATCATGGACAATCGGGTAGAGGTATGAGGGTATTTCCTATTTGGTTGGTCCTCGCACTCCCTAGTGAACTCTGGCCTATGCTCGGCGTTCTAACAACCTTCACTTACGGGATGCGGATTCTGATTTGATCAGTTAGTGATTCCAACAGATGCGTCTATGAAGTTAGGGTTCTCAATGGTTTCTATCAAGATGAGTGGGAACTTGTGGAATTTCCGAAAGTAATAGTGGTCTGACGAGGGTTGGGTCAATTTTTGTGAGGAATCTTGGATGGTCCTATGCTCTCGGAAGGGTAGAGCTTTTAAGTACTTAGAACATAGGGTACTTCTATGGCGAGATCATCACTGGCGTGATCGACATTCCGAAGTTCCAAACGTTCTTTCCTACTGGGAGTGTAGTCCTTCAGGTTGGTTCTTAGAAAGCTCGGGTTGTCCTTGGATTCGTGTTTCCTATCAATTGGATTTTAGAGGTTTTCTAGATCATCGGATGGATCGGATGTCTACAGGTATCTATTTGCTGCAGAGTGTCTATCTCGATCTTGTGCAAAATGAACCTGCACTTCTGATTCTTGAGACGTTTCTAACGGAAATTCTCAGGGTCGGGGAGATAGGGTTTCACCAGACGAGTGCTTAGAAAGTTTTTAAACTTCCCATCATCGTCTAGTTGGTGCTTTCACGGCATGATTCTTATCGGGAAAGGATCATGCTCTTACTTGCCTTGCTGTTTCATGAATAGCAGGCTCTGCTCAGGGCTAACTCAATCCTTAGAGATTTTCTAAAGTGTTGGACTATCTCGGGAGGTGGTTCTACTATTTCTGTGCTAGATAGTATTCGTGGAACACCTAGTAGTCCAATGAATCTCTAAGACATGTCCTATTCTCTAAGGCGTTGGTTTATTTCAGTTGCAGAAAGCGCGTGCTCTTGTATAACCCATCGACTAACACCTAGACTGGTGTCAAGTCTATAATCTCTTCGAGATCTGGGCTATAAGGCTTAACGCAACCTACTTTCGCACTTTATCCAAGTATTCTTGGTTGCGGAGGTTATCCTGTGTCTCTTGGCATTCTAGTGTTCACTTCGGAGAATGCAGTCTATCGTCTACAGGGCGACGGTGACTTTTTCCACATGAGGGGGAGGCGGAGTGTCTTAGGCACTACTCGTCAGTAACGGGGAGGACGAAATGCCTGAGTAGTGTGAGCATCTTCTACAACTACTCTTCCAGTGGTTCTGAGTTTTCTTGTTTTGGGTTAAGTCTTAGAAGTATAGGGTTCCGTCACTCGGAATGTCTAATCTCTTCATCCACCCTTCTCAAGGTTTAACATATCGCAGCTTCTGGATTTCCGGGATATCCGCTGAGATGCTTAATTCGGGGGATTAAGTGTGAGTGGATGGTCGTAGTCAATGTCCTTGACTCTTACGACTCAGATTTCTTCACCAACCGAGGGTGTTAGCTACTATGTTGTCTTAACCGGGATGACAACAATTTCGAATTTGTGGTCATTATAGTAGCTCAACCCGCCATGGTTCTCTTGTCTCTAACTCCTATTCTATGGAATAGGATGAAGGGTTCTACTATGAGGTTCGTGGTAGAGCTCATACATGGCTTTAACCACTAATACTTGGTGTATGCAAGCCGTATATAATTGAGGTCGGCAGGATGTTCAGTTGTGCGACTCCACCCCAGACCCACAACCCAACGAGGAACATGGAGTAGGGAGGAAGCACACATCTTAAATCTTTTTGATCTCAATTATATACCACTCTTATGCATATACTCAGTTATAGTGGTCAGTCCCATGAGTTCTATCCTCTTGATTCACGAACCTGATTGCGAGGTGCGAAGGGTCTTTCTGGGGGATCTACGGAGTGTGCTTCGGGTGGTTATCGTCTTCTGGAATACCTGTAGTGTCTCTCACTTCGGTTTCTATCTATGTAAGAAGGGTTGGTTAACAGCGCGCGGTACTCTTCTCCTGGGTACTTCGGAAGGTTTGAGGTAAGAGGGACGATTGACGGATCGCATTAGGTTTTATTATTTTTAGGTTCGGAAGAACCTTTATTTGCCGAAATGGCTATGGTGAAAGTTCTTTTTACACAGCACTAGCGATTTACTCATGGTTGCACTAAGTCAAAACATGATTGATAGAGGCGTCGAAGTTGGCATACATCGACATGATATAGAATGAGGGCCGATAGGGACATGTGCCAAACAGACACACATGTTCTAGGCATCTCGGGTTTTGTCCCGTGTATCATTGTCGCGGATGCTTGGACCGATAGAGTAGACGCGGAACTGTAGAGGGTCCTAAGTGTTTATGAATAGGGTACCTTTCATGTATGGATTCTCACGAGGCCTTACTATAATCGCCTAACATATACTAGTCGTGTATAATTAAGGTGGGAAGGACTGTTGACTGAGCGACCCCGCCTTAAGTCCACAACCAAACAAGGAACAGGAAATGAGGCGGCATCACTCACTCTAGGTCTATCCATCTCAATTATACATGGTCGTAACATATATATCTAGCCATTATAGTTTTACCTGATGAAATTTTAAATTTTATAACCATGCTGCGTCTTTCGCCTTAACGGGGAAGTAATTACATTTAGAATTAGCCTTTTAATGTTTTGGATTAGTTATTTGAGATTTGAGAGACGTACCAAAATCTACCGGGTTCCTTGATGCTTTTCCCCAAGCATTAAAGTTAGACTCCTCCTGTGTCTTTGTTGTTTCCTTTCGGTTGGACAGTCCTTCTTGAAGTGTCCAATCTCACCACATAGACGGCAAACTGGACTGGACCCCACATTGGTGGTTGATGTAATGAACTCAACCGGGGCTCTGCAGGTACGAGAGGTGTGTCCCTTCCTGTTGCACCTAGCACAAAAGAGTTCTCGACATATACCATGATGATGGTAGCTACACTTGCTGCAGTGGGGAAGGTTTCCCTAGATATGGTCTTGTAGGTGTCGGGATGGAAGGGTAGGTAGGGGTATTGACTGTCTCCGCTCATTGCCCTTCACAAGGTCTTTGAGCTGAGGTACTTACCTCCTCGTTCTTGAACTTTCTCTTCAGTGGATTTGGTTGAGGCTCTTGGGTGGCTGGGTGCACAGAGGTTGGTTGTTGTTGTCCATTGCTTGGATCGGAATTCCCGATGGGGCTCTTGCTAACATTGGTGTTGTTAGCATTCAATTGAACCATGACAGCTGCTACGGCTGCCGAGACTACAGCCTGGAACGTAGCTTCATCGAATAGGAGAGTCGGTTTCTTGCCAGCGGATGGGTTACGCTTCTTCGGAGGCATGGTTTTTCCTACACGGAAAGGAACACAAGCTGATGAGAGACGATGGTTAACCCTTAGACATATCTATCCTTACTATATTAGGCATAAATTTTTCCCGCGCCTCGGATATTGGTTGTCTGAGTGTCGACCTACATCCCTATGATGTAGTACGGGTATTCAAGGTTGGAGTATGAGTATCAGAAAAGCCATAAGATGGGAGTCGTTCCTACTAAGTTACCTTTATACTGGGAAAGGTTCATTCTCCGGCTTGGAGAGATCTGAGAACAGTTCGGAACGAAGATCGCGGGAAGAAAGGCTCATGAAGACTTATGGCTAAACACTCTCAATAGAGGTGTTGGGATCCGCTCTAATCGTATTACTTACGATGGGAAAAGGCGATTTACCTAACACATAGCGTGAGTAGCGTAATCACTAACTCACTAAATTGTATTATTTTATGGGTGTATTAGCGTGACGAACACGAGGGAAAACACACTTCTCGGGTTCCATGTACTGGCTCCCTCTGTCTACCTCGTATCTTTGACTGGGACCGGCGTTGGTTTCCTTCGGGTAGTTACCTAGGGTTCTCTTCTCCTATAGACATATTGAATTTCTACTCCGTCTTACTTCCGATTCTGACTCTAGGTGTCATCACTTCATGATGGATGACTGGAATCTCGGAAGTTTAGGTGAATTTCCCACCATGTCCCTAAAAAGGTATAGGCACTTGGTGATTTCAATAGTCTCGATCTAGTTCATTTATTTCCGAACTGGAAATCTTCTCAATGAACCTCTTCTGGGTATGAATCAACTCTTCTGACGAGTACTGAAGTGGATAGGGTTTTCTACAGGGTTCGTGCGAGAATGGAAATGTCTAAAGAATCCTAAGAGATTATTAACATTTCACTGGGTGATCCATATCGAGTCCTGCTATAATTACATAGGGTACACAAATCATATATATCTTAGATCCGATAGGCCTTCGAATATGTGATACTACTCTATATCCACATCCCAACGAGGAAAAGGAAGTAGAGCGAAACCACACATTCTTAGTCTATGGGATCCTTATTATATATAACCTTGGGAGTATACCCTCTGTAATTGTAGGTATATCAATAAGGATCTTTTTAGTTCTTCACACAAGGTTATCTATGGTTACCAAAATACCCCTATGGTATTTTAAATTTCTTGTTTGGTTCTTAACTTCTGAATACGATTATGGGATTAATGTGAGTCTTTTAGTATTCCAAAATACTCCCATAGTATTTTTAAACTTTATGTTTGGCTCTAGCATTCCTAGTTGGTAAGTTTCAGACTCGTTGCAACACCACTATCACTCCCAAGCACACGCTCATCACATCTCGAATAAATGTAGTTGATCAGGTTACATTTATTCCAGCTTACGATTACATAACTGCCTAGGTTTAACGGTAATGCTCAACATCCGAAGACTTTTATTCTTCTTCTTCTTGTGATACTTGTGTTCGAGTGTTTAGATTTTGGATGTTCTTATACTTTGGTAAAATATGGTTATATTTTAAAGTATAATTCTTGGTCAGAGTGTTTTATCCCTATGTATTTATAGGTTGTATATCTTTTATGAATTGATATACTGAGCTCACTATAAACAATGCTCTGATACCAATCTGTCACACCCCAAAACCGGGACGGCGGAAACGTTCTGGGGTGGATGACGTCATGTCAAGTATCACAACATATGCAGTATAGTAATCAAAGTACAACAACCATTGCATTAATAGTAATAGTTTTACATGAGTTACATTTCATAGCAACATCAAAGTAATACAAGTAATAATGTAGATGCGGCTCGGTTCTAGGCTGGCTTCACAAAAGCTCCCGGGAGGTACCTGTCTATTGCTGACCTGAGAATACAAGTTATTTTGAAAGCGAGTATCAGCATTTTTAAAAATGCTGGTGAGTTCATAAGTATTTAGTGTCATTTTTTTAAGTAAGCATTTTATTCAAAATAATTTTATAAACGTAGTAGTTTAGAATCTACGGTGTATTACCGTCCTTTCCAGAAAATCCTATATTTTCTAAATAAAAGTAGTCTTCTACCAAGACTCGACAGAGTTATGTTTTAAAGAGTAATTTTCCCTTAAACCCTATCATTACCAAAATGCGGTATTTGACTTTAAAGAAAGTAGAAAAATATCACCAGTAAAAATACTAGGGGAAAATAACATATGCCTTAGCAGAAATACTGTTGACTAAGGCAGAAGAAATCATAGACTCCAGGAGAGTATCGAATGAATGATATGCCTGGCTCAGTCTAACAAAAGGAAACACAGACCCCAGACGGTATCAAATGAAAGATACAGCTAGCAAGGTCTAAAACCAAGAAACACAGACCCCAGACAGTATCAAATGAAAGATACAGCTAGCAAGGTCTAAAACAAAGGGAAAATCCTAAGTGGGTTGTTTCAAGAATACAGTGTTAGATTCTCGTTACCTTAAGGCCATGAATTATAAGGTAAACATGGAGATACTCGTAACCATACTGATTGACACTAGAGTACTTGACGCCCTGCAAGCGTCGGAATAAATATGACATTTGTCACCCCTTAGCTTGGTAGGCCGTAGACTGTAGCTAGCAGTCAGGGTGCGGGGGTGTCAGTCCCGTATAGATCTATACACACAATGCCTGCTCTCCCTGCAGGAGACTCTGGTTACCAACTCGACGACGGGGAGATCTGTGTCTTGAAGATGCATCTCATAATCTGAATTCTATTAGAGGCGCTGGAGAAATGATATAGACTCGTGTATGAGGTGACTCCTGTGGAATTCTCATACTAGAAAGAGTAAATAGAGGCTCTTAACTATTCCTATAATAGTTACTAGTGTCTCTGATCTATGAATGATGAATGGAAGTATGCCCTTGCTACCCAAGGGAAATGAACTGGTTGACATAAACCTTTATGTCTATACGTGTATACATGATATATAATTAATGTTTAAATGACCTTCGGATGGATATCCAATACCCACCAGACCACATCCCAACGAGGAAAAGGAAATAGGTCGAACTAGCCTTCCTACGTCTTTTAAACATTATTTATATAACTATACAAGTACAGGCATGCATTTAACGAAACAGAAGTATAGAAGTATAGAAGAAAACTTTGGTAAAACCTTTAAAAATAAGAATTTACGACTTGATATAGTTATGTAAAACAAGCTTTGAAAACCATTCATAAACACGTTTTGAATATAATTCGATAACACAATATAAGTAAAGAAAACCTTTGTTTAAAACACTGTTGTAACTGGTTTAGAAGTAAAACATACAACACGAGAGATAATTTGAGAAAAGATTTAAACAAGTAAAAACGTTTTGGAAAACCATCTATGGTATTATACTTGGTAAAACAACTGAGAGTGTGATAAATCCTTGTGCATGCGGGTTATTAATCACATATGATTGATATGATAACTGGCATGTTTTAACTTGTATTCCCCCTCCCCCCATAAAAGCATGTAAAAACATTTAAAAGGTTAATTTAGGGGTATGAACTCACCTATTGTAAGTGGATCGAACGAAAGTGCCAGTTGGGTGCTCGGTGTCAAGTAAAGACTTGAACAAACTTAGTAACCTATTAACATATGATGACATATATTTACATACAATTAGTAAATATAATACTAATTAAACACGTATACGCATCCTAAAGTGCGGAAAACACTTTGGTTAAGTGCTAGGGGTGTCCCGGGTAGTATCTAAGGGTGTGTATGGCCTAGTTAGGGAGTTTACTCTTTAAGAGTAAACTCTTTATAGAGTTTACGACCCTAAGACCATATCCCCATGAGTTTATGCCCGTAAACTCATGGGTGGTGTGTTCTAGGATGCTTCAAGGTCTTATATCACTCAAAGAATTAGGCTAGGTCCAAATATAAGGCATATGAAGGGGTTTAAGGCTCCAAATGGACCATTTAAGGAGTTTACGGCCGTAAGCTCTTATATGCTCATTCCTTTGGTGTATTAAGGTCTTAAATGGTAGAGAATAAAGCTCTATGCATTTTTCCAAGCCATATAGGGGAGTTAGCACATCATTTGGCCTATTTAGGGGAGTTTACGGCCCATGGACCAATTCTTGGGGGGGGGTTACGGCCGTAAACTCCTATGTCCAATGTTTCTTTAATGTTTAAAGCCCCTATATCAATTGTGGTTGATTCAAGACATTTTCCCAGGCCATAGGAGGTGTTTAAGGGCAATTCTAACACCTTAAAGGGTGTGCACAGCATATAAAGAGGAGTTTACGGTCCAAGAGTGTTCTTGGGCCGTAAACTCATGTTTACACTCCAAAATGCAAGGTTTTGGTGTTCTAAGCTCGAAAGTGTAAGTCCAAAAGTCATATCTAAGCCCTAGGGGTAGTTTAGAGGGGTTTTGGGACTTCAAAACCCCACTTAAGGGTGTTCACGGTCCAAGAGTGTTCTTGGGCCGTAAACACATGAATTTGGCCCTATTTGATGTCTTAAACACGAATTTTCATGTTAACTAAGCTACATAACAAGTTAGGATAGATTACTTACTAGTTTGGGGCTCGGATTGGGCATTTTTGGATCGAAAACAAGTTGTAGAGAGAGAGTGGAAAGTCTCAAATGGACTCCACTCACCCTTATTGTCACACCCCAAAACCACGAACGGCGGAAACGTTCAGGGGTGGAGGACGTCATGTACAGTATCACAACAGTGTAATATAATAAACAAGAAACAACATCATCCATTGCATTATAAGTAAAGTTTAATACATGTGTGTTCTTTCATTGTAATAAGACACCAAAAATATACAATCAAAATAAAAGACGAGACTTGTCTGCTCCGTCTTCTCAAAACCTGGCCTCCGTACCTGTCTACTGATGACCTGAGAATACAAGTTATTTTGAAAGCGAGTATCAGCTTTAAAGCTGGTGAATTCATAAGTATATAAGTGTCATTGCCTTGTTTGTGAAAATCTGTTATGAAGGCCATGTAAAACGTTAAATGAAAATGTTGAAGTACGTATGAAAAACCCTAGAAAATCCCTTATTTTCTATCAGTTTGAGATGTAGTCTTCTACCAAGACCCGAATGTTTTGTAAGTATGAAGTGTATTCTTCTACCAAGACCCGAATGTTTTGTGAGTATGAAGTGTAGTCTTCTACCAAGACCCGAATGTTCTGTTTGTAAAATGATAGTTTTTCCTTTGTATTGACTAGTACTAAAAGTGCTTAGTCTAACTCATCGTTTATGTGAATGTATCACAAAATAAAGTAAACAGGAAAATGTACTACTGTAAGTGTTGTCACTGGGTACTAGGACCAACACAACATCGCACTAAGCGAAATGTATAACCTAATGAACATCCGAAGATTGTCCAATTGTCCTCTGTAGCAGCAGCAGGTGGGTGGAAGGGTTAGTCCCAAATCGATCTACCAAATATAAGTAGTAACCTTAGACCTCCGTAGATGGTCATCGACCACTGGTGCTAATTAGTGGGGTTCGGAATGGTAAGTCCCGCCGAGCTATCCCATTGAACCGAGATAGGAAAGACAATTTACATAGTAAGTACTAATAAATCATCCTCGTAGTCCTAAGTACAAGTATCCAGGTAAGTGAATAAAGGATAATGCACCTATGTAAAAGTGTTCCTGTATGGTATTCATGTATGTGTGTCCATGTAACAGGTAAGTATATGTAAACATATTCATGTATCAGGTAAACCTCTGTAAGTACTCATGTATCAGGTAATGTACTAGTATAGACTCGTGAATGAACTGACTCTTGTGTGATTCCTTGTAATAGAAGTAATGTTTGATATCTTCAAATTATCCCTATGATAATTTACTGTAATATAACTGGTTGATCATGTAGGTTTGTACACTCTTACTACTCAAGGGTGTGGAAAACTAAATGAAAGATGTAAACTATAACATCAATACATATATAAGAATATAAGTGTATATGCATAGTTTAGTTCAAGAATGAAAAATGGTTTTTGTAAGACATCTTATGGGTTTTGAACAATAATTAACAATGACTTGATGTCATTTTAATAAACATTTCAAAGGTAAAACATTTGGTAACAATGTGCTTTTAAGATGTAAAACCATTTCATGCATCACATTTTGTAGCATGTGAAATCTGTTAAATGACAAACACAGTTATAAAATACATATCAATGATTTAATAACATGTTTGTTTCTACTTGTATCCCCCCCCCATTAAAGCATTTAAAATCATTTAAAATATTGATTAGGGGTATGAACTCACCTGTAGTTGGTGATTGGGATGAACTGAACGGTATAGGATGGCTAGGTGTCAAGCGAGGACTTGTACACACACTACGATCCTAATGAACATACAATCACACATATATGCATTCAATTAGTCTTATATCACTAATTGATAAAGTTAAGACATCCTAGACATAATAAACATTTTATATAAGTGTTTTAAGCCCTAAGGATTGCATCTAAGCTATTGTGGGACAAGGTATTTGTGTTTGGGGTTCCAAAGGACCCTATATGAGAGTTTACTCCCCATAAACCATCACACATGGAGTTTACGGTTGTAAACTCTTGAGTTTACGGCCGTAAACTCCCAAACATGTGTGTTTGGTGTGTTTTGAAGTCCCAAATGCTTTCTAGAATTATTCTAACTTGGTGGTTCCATCCTTGAGGGGGTTTAAGGTCTAGAAACACTCCATTTAGGAGTTTACGGCCCTGAGGCCAATCCCCTTAGAGTTTACGGCCGTAAACTCTAAGTATGGTGTGTTTTTGATGCTTTTAAGTCCTTTGCACTTGTGGTATAGGTTCTAGACTTTTATTCCTAGCATATGAAGGCATTAGGCACACCTTGGTGCCCTTTTTAGGAGTTTACGGCCCAAGAACCAAGTCTTGGCCGTAAACTCACTTTGTTAAGTGATTTTGATGTGGTTTGGTCCCTCCATTAAGTGGGTAACAATTTCTTGTAAAGGTCTAGGGCTTTAGGTGTCATGAAAACACCCCTTTTGCCCATTTCAATGGAGTTTATGGCCTAAGATACACTCGGGCCGTAAACTCTCATTTGTATGTGTTCTTTGATGTGTTTAAGGCCTTACACTAAATGGGAACTAGTCTAGATAAAAGCCTTAAAGTGTTAGAGTCCTTAAAACACCATTTTGAGTGTGAAAAGGGAGTTTACGGCCTATGAATCTCTTTGGCCGTGAACTCCCAAACTTGGGTGATTTATGGATGTTTTCTTGTTCCTAACATGCATACATATGAGTCTAAGGCTTTAGCATAACACAAGGGTCGGTTTTGGCTTCGTTTCGGGAGTTTACCGCCCAAGAACACCTTGGGGAGTAAACTCCTAGATCTAATGATTTAGCCATCTAAATCATGTTATAAGCATCTAATAAGCATTCTAATCATTACTAGAAAGAGTTAATCACGTTTTGGTATAAAAACACGATGATCCGTGAGAGAGAAAATGGCTTTTCTCTAGTTGGAAATGTGAATAGTGAATGAATTTGATTCAGAAATCTATTTATAGTCCTGAGATATTTTGGCAGAAAATATTTTTATTCCTGTAATGATCTCTAATATAATAGAGTGTTGGAATAACAGTGTTGCACAAAACCCTAGTGCACCCACTCTCCTGATATTTCCTGAAGTGTAAACCCTGAATTACTCAAACTTACGCAGAAAGTCTGTAAGTTAACTGTGACTGCTATAACTTCTATTGAAGTGATATTGTTTGTACAGAATGGAAATTTCGGGTTGTCACATCATCCCCCCGTTAGAAGGAATTTTGTCCCGAAATTAGAATTTAAGCAAATAAGAAGTTACAAATAACTAAGCGAAAAGGTGAGGGTATTTCAGTTTTATCTGATCCTCTCATTCCCAAGTGAATTCTGGTCCACGCTTTGCGTTCCAGCGCACCTTCACTATCGGGATACGGCTTTGTTTTGTTTGCTTGACCTCTCGGTCCATGATCTCTACTGGTTCCTCCACGAAGTTGAGGCTCTCGTTGATCTCGATCTCATCGAGTGGAATAACAAGAGTCTCATCGGATAGACACTTTTTCAAGTTTGACACGTGGAAGGTAGGATGTACGTTACTGAGTTCTTTCGGTAGATTGAGCTTGTAAGCCACAGGGCCGATTCTTGCGAGAATCTCGAAAGGCCCTATGTATCTTGGATTGAGCTTCCCACGCTTTCTAAAGCGTATTAAGCCCTTCCAGGGTGAGACCTTCAGTAGGACTCGGTCGCCCACCTGGAACTCCAATGGTTTCCTACGCTTGTCGGCGTAGCTTTTCTGTCGGTCTCTAGAGGCTTTTAATCGTTCATGAATTTGAACGATCTTCTCTGTCGTTTCCCGAATGATCTCCGGACCCGTGAGTGTACTTTCGGGAACTCATCCCTTAGCTAACTGGGTATCACCCACTTCAGCCCAGCACAGAGGGGATCTGCACTTTCGGCCATAGAGGGCCTCGAATGGAGATGCCTTTATGCTCGTATGATAACTGTTGTTGTAGGAAAATTCAACAAGGGGTAAATGGATATCCCAAGCTTTTCCAAATTCAATCAAACAGGCACGCAACATATCTTCTAAGGTTTGGATAGTTCTCTCACTTTGCCCGTCGGTCTGTGGATGGTAGGCTGTACTCATGTCCAGCCTAGTTCCTAGGGAACTTTGTAATGACTGCCAGAACCTCTAAGTGAATCTACTATCTCGGTCTGAGATGATAGATAAAGGAACATCGTGCAGCCATACAATCTCCCTAATGTAAGTTCTGGTAAGTTTCTCCATCTTGTCTGTTTCTTTGATCGGTAGGAAGTGTGCAGACTTGGTCAGTCTATCGACGATGACCCATATGGAATCAAGTCCACCCGTCGTCTTGGGCAACTTGGTTATGAAGTCCATAGTGATCCGCTCCCACTTCCATTCTGGTATCTCCGGTTGTTGTAGAAGACCGGAGGGTTTCTGGTATTCGACCTTGACCTTTGCGCAAGTAAGGCATTTACTCACGAAGGTAGCAATATCTGCTTTCATGTTAGGCCACCAGTATAGCTTTTTAAGATCCAGATACATCTTATCTGAACCCGGGTGGACGGAATAACGAGTGTTGTGAGCTTCGGTCATGACCAAGTCTCTGAAGCCACCGTGTTTCAGTGTCCAGATCCGATCCATGAGGTATAAGTCTCCGCCACCCTTGACTTCCAAGTTCTTATTCATCCCTCTAAGGGATTCACCCGCCATGTTTTCAGGTTTCAAAGCGTCGAGCTGAGCCTCCTTTATTTGCGTGGACAAGTGTGAATGGATAGTTAGAGTCAAAGATTTGACTCTACGACCAGTATATTCTTTCCGACTTAGGGCGTCGGCTACTACATTGGCTTTACCCGGATGATAACGAATTTCGCATTCGTAATCACTAAGTAGCTTGACCCACCATCGTTGTCTCATGTTGAGCTCTTTCTGGTCGAAAATGTGTTGTAGACTCTTATGGTCTGTAAAGATCGTGCTTTTTGTACCGTATAGGTAATGTCGCCAGATCTTCAGAGTAAACACAACTGCTCCCAGTTCGAGATCGTGGGTTGTGTAGTTAACCTCATGTGTCTTCAGCTGTCTCGAGGCATAGGCGATGACCTTACCTCACTGCATTAGAACACATCCGAGTCCTTGATTGGATGCATCACAATAGACAATGAAGTCTTCTATTCCTTCGGGAAGGGATAGTATCGGGGCGGTGCACAAGGCTCGTTTGAGCGTTTGGAACGCTCTTTCCTGTTTCTCTTCCCAGTCGAAGGCCACGCCTTTCTGGGTCAGGGTTGTAAGAGGTTTTGCTATGCTGGAGAAGTTCTGGATGAACCTGCGATAGTAGCCAGCTAGACCTAGAAATTGACGAATTTCAGTAGGTGTCTTTGGTGCTGACCAGTTCTCGATGGCCTTAATTTTGGAAGGGTCCACGTGTATACCTTCTTCGCTAACTACATGGCCCAAGAATTCGACTCGCCGAATCCAAAATTCGCACTTGGAGAACTTCGCGTAGAGCTTCTCCGCTCGCAATGTTTCTAAGATTTTACGGAGATGTTGACTATGTTTTTCCTTACTTCGAGAGTAGATGAGTATGTCATCAATGAAGACGATGACGAACTGATCCAAGTAGGGGCGACACACCCTATTCATCAGATCCATGAATACTGCGGGCGCGTTAGTTAATCCGAATGACATCACTACAAACTCGTAGTGTCCATAACGAGTTCGGAAGGCTGTCTTGGGAACATCCTCCTCTAACACTCGTAGTTGGTGATATCCGGATCGCAGATCTATCTTCGAGAAGTAGTTGGCTCCTTGAAGTTGATCAAACAAATCGTCAATGCGGGGCAAGGGATAACGATTTTAATGGTAAGTTTGTTGAGTTCTCTATAGTCGATGCACATGCGAAACGATCCATCCTTCTTCTTGACGAACAAGACCGGTGCTCCCCATGGTGAGAAGCTTGGTCGAATGAATCCCTTCTTGAGAAGTTCGTTAAGTTGACTGGAAAGTTCCTACATTTCAACCGGTGCCAGACAATAAGGAGATTTGGCTACGGGGGTAGCCCCTGGCACTAAGTCGATTCTGAACTCGACTTGGCGTTGTGGTGGTAAACCGGGAAGTTCTTCTGGGATATGTCGGGAAAGTAGCGTACTTCTGGGATTTTCTGGATGTCTTTCAGTTCTTGACTGGTATCGACGACGTGTGCGAGAAATGCATGGTACTCCTTCCGCAAGCACTTCTGGGCTTGAATGCACGAAATGATGCGAAGGCTCGTACTAGGTTTGTCGCCGTAGATAACTAAGGTTTCGTTGTTAGGAAGGTTAAGACGAACTGCTTTTTCGAAGCACATAATGTCGGCATGAAGAAGACTCAACCAATCCATACCGATGATAACGTCGAAACATTTAATTGGGACTGGCATGAGATCTATCTTGAAAGTATGGCCATCTAAAGTTAAGGTACAACCTACGTATATGCAGTTTGTACTCTCTGTTTTCCCGTTAGCCATTTCTACCGTGAATGAACTATCTAATGCACATGGTTTTTGTTTAAGCAGGTGTGCAAATTTGTGACTTACAAAAACTTTTCTCGGCTCCACTATCGAAAAGTATGCAAGCATATGAGTTATCGAGGAGGAACGTACTAGTAACTATCATAGGATCAGCTACTGCTTCCTCGTGGCCTAGGGCCATAACTCTTCCTACTCCTCCAGCCATCCCCGCTTTAGGGCGGTTCCTCTTGTAGTGGCCCACTTCGCCACAACCGTAGCAAGCTTGGCCCATACCGGCGTTAGGAACCTGGGTAGCTTGAGCTGTTGGAGTCTTGCAGAAACGGACGGTATGTCCCTTCCTGTTGCAGTTAGAGCACTGCATCTCCCTGCAAGGTCCGTGGTGGTGGAAGTTGCACTTGGTGCACTTTGGGAGAGTCCCAGCATATGTTTTTGTTAGTAAGAGGTTCGCAGGGGCAACAGGAGTCACTGTGGCAGCATTGATCGCCACAAGTTGTTGCTTATTGGAGGATCCTTGCGGAGCCCCTCTTTTCCTCTTATTTCACCCCTTCTTGTGGTAGTCGGGGTTGGACTTTTGTGGTATAGGTGTAGGGATTGTTGGGTTCTGATGTTTCCGGTGATCGATGAGAGATTGTGCCAGTTCCTTGGCGCTATCAAAGGTAATAGGCCTGGAAGCGATCACACTTGACTGGATCTGGGGCGACAGTCCCCAGATATATCTATCGATCTTTTTGCTTTGGAGAGCAACCATATCAGGGCATAAGTTTGCCAAATCACAGAACCTATTAGTGTAGGTAGTGATGTCGGATCCAACCATTTGTAGACCCCAGAATTCTTGCTCGAGTTTTTGTATTTCACCTCGAGGACAATATTCTTTCATCAACATGTCTTTCAACTTTTCCCAGCCGATGGAATACGCCACCACCAAAGTTAGATAGTTAACATGGCTGTTCCACCATGGTAGTGCTCGGTCAGAGAAGGTACAAGCTGCAAACTTGACCTTGTTGCCCTTCTGGCAAGCACAGATTTCAAAGACAGATTCCATCTTTTCAATCCATTATCTCAACACCATTACACCCCCAGTTCCATTGAAGCTGCGGGGTTTGGCGTTAGTGAAGTCCTTGTAGGTGCATTCCCGAGGGTGTCCATGGCTCTCGCCGTGGTTCGAGGGTGGTGCACCTGTTCCTGATCCACTAGGGGCAGGAGAGTTGATTGCTGACACAGCAACTGCAACTGCTGCTGTGAAAGCTGCCTGGAACATATTGGCATCAAAAGGATTTGGTGGTTGAAGAGGTACAGGTGGTGGTGGAGGTGGTGGTATTGGTGCTTCGTTGTTTGGGTTCCTCCTTGGATTCTTACGTGGCGGCATCTTTAACTATATGTTTAAAAGATAACGAAATGGATAAGAATAAATGATTAATGAATGTGTCTCATGGACTAAATCCCCATAGCCCAACAACAGAAAGAATAGTATCACTAAATGAAGAAGATAGCATTTGGATAATAATTTCCATTAGATTAGATATCCGTCAATAATACTGGAATTACAGATGTAACAAGTTCGGGAAAAATGGCCTAGAAGTAGGCCTTACATCAACCAAGATGGAAAATTTTGACAGAATTAAGACTAGATCAAGACCTTACAGGTCTAAGATTTATACAGGTAGGAAATTAGACCAAAGTTTTACATAAACTAGGTTATATCCAAAAGATGAGTCGGCGAGATTCTATCGGCGACGAGAACTGCTAGAATGAGTCCTCGATCCCGACAGTAGACGTTCAATGTCCCTTATACGCCTGTCCGACCTTGCTTGATGAGCTCGAAGTTCTCTAACTTCAGCTTGAGTTTCAGCAAGTTCCCTCTGCAGGTTTGCATTGCGGACCAGATTCCTTTCATGAGCAGACTCTAGTTGGCGAATGTGGACAGTGTTAACACCAGAGTTGGCGTCAACTTCCAAAACTTGATTGATAGTCGCCTGAGCTATTATCGAGTTCCGAGAAATCCTACGCACCATGATTGGTAGGACTCTATCAGCAGAACCTCCTTCAGAGAGGTTGTAGAAACTTCGGTCTCCATTGTAGGGAATGGGCTGACCCTGTTCATGATTCCATGTAATCAAGTTAGTGGCCCACAGAGGTGTGGGTCCTTGAAACACAGGGCGGGGTTTCAGGTTTGGGTTTTGAGCATTTGGGGGTAGGTTGTTGACTTCTGGCTCCGAGTCAGAACTATCAGAAAAACCTTCAGCATGGTGATCATCCAAAGGAATTGGGTGATCATCTTCTGGTTCAGCCTCTAGCCAACCAGCATTGCCTTGGTTTGGGAAGTACGGATCGCCATGGTGAAATCCAGCCATTTTAATCTACGCGAGAAAAGGGATTATAAGAAATAGCTAAATAGACGAACTGACTAAGATAATTACACTAAGACCAAATACCCCTATGGTATTTCTTTATGGTTGTGTTGGTAAGTTTTTAGACTTGCTACCATATCACAACCATTCTTGGGCATATTCTAATCACTCCTCGGACCAACATAGTTGATCAGGCTATGCCATTCCCAAGACTGACCATATATCCCCAGGCTTACTTGTGATATTCAACAATCGTAATACTTTTGTTCTTGTCGTTGTGACACTGATTTTAGTATGAATGCAGGCACGTATACTTCCTTAAACATTTTATTATTTAAAAGTATAACTCTGAGACAGAGTGTTTTAATCCCATGTATTTATAGTTAGTATATCTTTTATGGGTTGATATACTTAATTCACTATAAACAATGCTCTGATACCAATCTGTCACACCCCAAAACCACGAACGGCGGAAACGTTCAGGGGTGGAGGACGTCATGTATAGTATCACAACAGTGTAATATAATAAACAAGCAACAACATCATCCATTGCATTATAAGTAAAGTTTAATACATGTGTGTTCTTTCATTGTAATAAGACACCAAAAATATACAATCAAAATAAAAGACGAGACTTATCTGCTCCGTCTTCTCAAAACTTGGCCTCCGTACCTGTCTACTGATGACCTGAGAATACAAGTTATTTTGAAAGCGAGTATCAGCTTTAAAGCTGGTGAATTCATAAGTATATAAGTGTCATTGCCTTGTTTGTGAAAATCTGTTATGAAGGCCATGTAAAACGTTAAATGAAAATGTTGAAGTACGTATGAAAAACCCTAGAAAATCCCTTATTTTCTATCAGTTTGAGATGTAGTCTTCTACCAAGACCCGAATGTTTTGTAAGTATGAAGTGTAGTCTTCTACCAAGACCCGAATGTTTTGTGAGTATGAAGTGTAGTCTTCTACCAAGACCCGAATGTTCTGTTTGTAAAATGATAGTTTTTCCTTTGTAATGACTAGTACTAAAAGTGCTTAGTCTAACTCATCGTTTATGTGAATGTATCACAAAATAAAGTAAACAGGAAAATGTACTACTGTAAGTGTTGTCACTGGGTACTAGGACCAACACAACATCGCATTAAGCGAAATGTATAACCTAATGAACATTCGAAGATTGTCCAATTGTCCTCTGTAGCAGCAGCAGGTGGGTGGAAGGGTTAGTCCCAAATCGATCTACCAAATATAAGTAGTAACCTTAGACCTCCGTAGATGGTCATCGACCACTGGTGCTAATTAGTGGGGTTCGGAATGGTAAGTCCCGCCGAGCTATCCCATTGAACCGAGATAGGAAAGACAATTTACACAGTAAGTACTAATAAATCATCCTCGTAGTCCTAAGTACAAGTATCCAGGTAAGTGAATACAGGATAATGCACCTATGTAAAAGTGTTCCTGTATGGTATTCATGTATGTGTGTCCATGTAACAGGTAAGTATATGTAAACATATTCATGTATCAGGTAAACCTCTGTAAGTACTCATGTATCAGGTAATGTACTAGTATAGACTCATGAATGAACTGACTCTTGTGTGATTCCTTGTAATAGAAGTAATGTTTGATATCTTCAAATTATCCCTATGATAATTTACTATAATATAACTGGTTGATCATGTAGGTTTGTACACTCTTACTACTCAAGGGTGTAGGAAACTAAATGAAAGATGTAAACTATAACATCAATACATATATAAGAATATAAGTGTATATGCATAGTTTAGTTCAAGAATGAAAAATGGTTTTTGTAAGACATCTTATGGGTTTTGAACAATAATTAACAATGACTTGATGTCATTTTAATAAACATTTCAAAGGTAAAACATTTGGTAACAATGTGCTTTTAAGATGTAAAACCATTTCATGCATCACATTTTGTAGCATGTGAAATCTGTTAAATGACAAACACAGTTATAAAATACATATCAATGATTTAATAACATGTTTGTTTCTACTTGTATCCCCCCCATTAAAGCATTTAAAATCATTTAAAATATTGATTAGGGGTATGAACTCACCTGTAGTTGGTGATTGGGATGAACTGAACGGTATAGGATGGCTAGGTGTCAAGCGAGGACTTGTACACACACTACGATCCTAATGAACATATAATCACACATATATGCATTCAATTAGTCTTAAATCACCAATTGATAAAGTTAAGACATCCTAGACATAATCAACACTTTATATAAGTGTTTTAAGCCCTAAGGATTGCATCTAAGCTATTGTGGGACAAGGTATTTGTGTTTAGGGTTCCAAAGGACCCTATATGAGAGTTTACTCCCCATAAACCATCACACATGGAGTTTACGGTTGTAAACTCTTGAGTTTACGGCCGTAAACTCCCAAACATGTGTGTTTGGTGTGTTTTGAAGTCCCAAATGCTTTCTAGAATTATTCTAACTTGATGGTTCCATCCTTGAGGGGGTTTAAGGTCTAGAAACACTCCATTTAGGAGTTTACGGCCCTGAGGCCAATCCCCTTAGAGTTTACGGCCGTAAACTCTAAGTATGGTGTGTTTTTGATGCTTTTAAGTCCTTTGCACTTATGGTATAGGTTCTAGACTTTTATTCCTAGCATATGAAGGCATTAGGCACACCTTGGTGCCTTTTTTAGGAGTTTACGGCCCAAGAACCAAGTCTTGGCCGTAAACTCACTTTGTTAAGTGATTTTGATGTGGTTTGGTCCCTCCATTAAGTGGGTAACAATTTCTTGTAAAGGTCTAGGGCTTTAGGTGTCATGAAAACACCCCTTTTGTCCATTTCAATGGAGTTTACGGCCTAAGATACACTCGGGCCGTAAACTCTTATTTGTATGTGTTCTTTGATGTGTTTAAGGCCTTACACTAAATGGGAACTAGTCTAGATAAAAGCCTTAAAGTGTTAGAGTCCTTAAAACACCATTTTGAGTGTGAAAAGGGAGTTTACGGCCTATGAATCTCTTTGGCCGTGAACTCCCAAACTTGGGTGATTTATGGATGTTTTCTTGTTCCTAACATGCATACATATGAGTCTAAGGCTTTAGCATAACACAAGGGTCGGTTTTGGCTTCGTTTCGGGAGTTTACCGCCCAAGAACACCTTGGGGAGTAAACTCCTAGATCTAATGATTTAGCCATCTAAATCATGTTATAAGCATCTAATAAGCATTCTAATCATTACTAGAAAGAGTTAATCACGTTTTGGTATAAGAACACGATGATCCGTGAGAGAGAAAATGGCTTTTCTCTAGTTGGAAATGTGAATAGTGAATGAATTTGATTCAGAAATCTATTTATAGTCCTGAGATATTTTGGCAGAAAATATTTTTATTCCTGTAATGATCTCTAATATAATAGAGTGTTGGAATAACAGTGTTGCACAAAACCCTAGTGCACCCACTCTCCTGATATTTCCTGAAGTGTAAACCCTGAATTACTCAAACTTACACAGAAAGTCTGTAAGTTAACTGTGACTGCTATAACTTCTATTGAAGTGATATAGTTTGTACAGAATGGAAATTTCGGGTTGTCACACTTATATAGGGGTTTGAGTTGGGGCTCAGTGGAAATCTACCAGATACCGACGTTAAACGGGGCTTTTGGTCGCACCCGATTAAATGGTCGTATTTTGACTTGGTTGAAACTAAAACTTTTCAAGGGATTTATGAGGGTGTTTCTAATTTGTTCCAACCCTTACTAAGTCATTATAAAAGTCCCAAATTAATTAACCAATCCAAAAGGTTAACGGACAGTTTAATAAAGCGAGGCTTCATAACGGAAGGAGGGGTTAAAAACGACGGAATAAATTTTGGGTTGTCACAAAGTGTTAGTCTTGATAACAATCCGTACTAACTCTTGAATATTTGTTTCTCAAGGAATGGTTCTTAACAAAGTGAATCTTATATGTCAAGAGGTCAGTGGGAGTCTTAAAGATCTTGAAGAGTTTAAAGAACTAATCAAGGATATTGTTAATCACTAGCCCACGACTTGAGGTTTGTAACCTATTGTGTTGACATATTCTTATTTATGTGCCTATTCCAGTTAAAGTTGACTATGCTTGTAAGTTCTTGTTTGCATAATAACCTAGAAGCAATGGTAGGCCTAGTGCTGCCAGATGGCAAGAAATTAAGATTGAACAAGTTCAGTCCATATCAGCTTGGATTTGTCGCTAACCTAGTCTTGTGATTATGATTTTGACAAGTTCACATGGATAGGAACACATACACCATAAAAATCTAAGTGTCATAAGGTTTGTCTCTGATTCATGAAAATGATGGTGAGGAAACGCTTTCACTAAGTAGATTTTAAATATTTAGCAATTGTGATATTTGCATTTCTCAAGTTCGATTATGATTACGATATCCCTCTTCATAGTTCGAATTGTGAGAAATGGCAAAGGTCTAAACAATTGAGACTATGATTACGACATCCCTCTTTATAGTTCTAAAACTGTTTAGACACACATGTGAGCTATCTAAGGAAAGGTGTATGATTTTGGGAAGCTTAGATAAAGTCTTATCGAAGCATCTCGTATCAGAAATCTGAACTTCGGTAATGAAAGTCAATAAAGTATTGATTTCTAGAAGTCCAACTTATTTCTGGCTACATGTCAAAGCTAGTGGGAGCATAAGTGTTATGCTAATAAGGATATAATTATCATGTTAGTGGGAGCATGATTCTTATGATAAGTGTTGCAAGTTAGCAATGTTAATTATAGAAAACAAAAGTTTTAATTTGCAAAGTTGCAGGGTTTGAAAAGTTGTTTTGCTATAATTAAGGGAGAGGAAATTATACTTCATTCCAATTCTAAAAGCTTAGATTGAGATTTTAATCAAATTTAGTCAAGTGTATATATGAATGTTATGTTGGAATGGTTCAACATAAGGATATTCTATATATGAAAATGCTAATTTCGTTCTCAAAATTTGATTATGATTACGTCATCTCTCTTCATAGTCAGAATTGTGAGAACATGGCAAATAGAAAAATTATAGCAAAAGACTGATCGAGTATAAATTTTTATAAATGCTCTCCAAATAAACATACCTAACTCCGACAAAACTACAAGCATAAACCTAACTCTAATTAGAAGTTTGACAAAATTCTAACGTTAGGTTTTAGATTTTGGAAAGAAAGACTCGATTGCGAGTAGAATGGAAGTGACGATTTTGGTGGGAGTGGGCCCTCTTTCATTTAATTAATAACAAAAAGTACAAGAAATAATTTAAAGAAGATTTAAATAAAAAAAAATAAGTGCATAAAAGTCGTTTTTTTATATTTATATATATAATGGATCAACTATGTAAGCAATTAAAATCATAGGACCATTCATGTCAAAAGAAATAGTTAGGGAATGAAACCATGACTTTTTATAAACTACAAGGACTATTTATGTCATTTAGTCTATAATAAAATTTTCATTTTAAATTAGGTAAGTTACAAGAATCTTCCTGAACTTATATAAATTTTTTGGATTAGATACCAAAAAGAATTTTGTTGTTGATTTCATCCTTGTACTTTTAGCTTGTTTTGAATGTCACTAACATGTTTTACTTTTTTCCGTTAAATTGACATAAAAGTACAATTTTAACCTTTATATTTAATAAAATATTATATACTATTGAATTTTATTATTTTATAGGATACCACTCACTCTAGTCATCATCATTATCGTCTCACCATCACCTCCATTGACAAAGAAACCCGATTTCTCTTGCCAATGATGAACAATAAAGTACTACCTCACCATCAACCTTCGGTGGCGACTTTAGAATAAAAATCTATATGGTTCATTATTTAAGTGAAACCGACAAAAATAAAAAAAGTCAAAAATCATAATAGTGGGTCGGATCGTATAAGCAAAAAAATAATAATAATGCTCTTACAAACCAGAATTTACATTCTTGATTTTTTTTAACATTGAAAAAATATTTAAAGTTCTTATAAACAAAAAAAAGATTAAAAGTTCTTAGGAACTATATATGAAAAAGCCCTATGCTTATTTTGCTCATTACCTTCTTCGACTATTTTTTCATATTTATTTTTAAAAAACTTGAATCGATTCTAATTTGTTAAACAAACAACAATTGGAAATCAAATCAACAATTATGGAAACAAACAACAATTGGAAATCAAATCAACAATTATGGAACTTGGAAGTGAATGTAGTTAAGCAAAGAACAAAGAATCAATTTCCAAAATCATTGACAAATTCATAACTGTGAATGTCAAAGGTGAATCAAATGCTTGATATTTTGAGGTGATCAATGTAGTTAAGGTATTAAATAAAAACCAAAAAAATGAAAAATCAAACGGCAAATCGTCAAATCGTCAAATACGTTTACAAAATTGACCCATATGAATCAAATAATAAAGGTCTTAGGAATTTGGAAAACATTAAACAATTGTCATTTAGCAAATACATTAACAAATAACAATGAACATGGAAATTGATTAAGAAAACTACTAAACGTAAATAAACAAAGTTATACAAAATACCAAAGTAATACAATTGTGAACTGAGAATTGTACAAACCTTTTGGAGTGTGAGTCTAGACAGCGGGCGATGGCGCCCATCGGAAGGAGGCAACCATGCAGATGGTGAGAGTCGTTTGGTTAAGGACACCGGAAATGTTAAGGACATCAATCACAAAATCAATGTCGTTTCAAATCTCCATACTTAAACAAATAAAGTTAAATTCTTTTGTTTAATTACAATTTTTAATGAACTATTGTTTAATGGGTTATTTTAAATAGATTAAGTATTTGATTGGATAATAAGATATGAATTGTTGGCCTTTAAAATTGAGGTATGAATTTTTATTTTTTTCCGACTAAAGTAGTTCTCCTAAATTTTATAAGGTAGGTCACATTTTTTTTGCTATATAAATTTTTATTAAGCTTAAAAAGTTTGGTGGGTCAAAGAACCCACCTTAACTAATACTAAACTCGTCAATGTCAACAATTGTCGTATATCCTCTAACGTAAAGATGAAGAATACTAAATAAAGAACTCAAGTATCCTACTAACTCGAGTCCAACTTTTTCTTCACCAAGCTATGGTGAGTCTCGTTCACCAACTACAAAGAGAAGTCCACTTGATAAACGATGGTGGCTTTAGAATGAAGTTTAACTCTAGTTTTGTTGCTTTTTTTTTTCCAATACTATTGATACAAGGTTAGGTCTATTGTTTTCTTTTTAAGAAACTTCCACCATTAATGAATAACAATTTGTTAGAAAATGTAAAACTAAAGGTAAAATAGTAAATTTACATCTATTTAATGGAAAAAGTAAACAATGTTAATTACAGGGACTTGGGTCAAAACAAACAGAAACCATAAGGATGAAATCCGCAATAAAAATCTTTGAGGGACCTAATCCAGAATGTTTATATAAGCATTTTTTTTTTGTAATTTACCTTTTTCAATTTCACTCTCGTTGTATACAGTTTCTATGTGTCATCTGACCTCCTACAAAAAACTTCACGGAATTTGACCCCTCGCGTCTTCCTTATCTTCGTGGAGGCAAGCTAGCTAGCCGTTTCAACCTGCTTCACTTTTTCACTTCTTTTTGCAGAACCCCACCACGTATGCTCTCTCTCTACCCTTCATTTCTTCTTATTCATAACTGCATCTTCTTCGTTTTCTCTCTCGCTCTATCTTTCTCCGGGTTTTGATGTCTGAATCTATCTGTTATTACACAACAATCTTTGAATTTCTATTGGTTTTTGTCTAATGCCAATTCCGTGAATCTTTTTTTGATTAATGTGTATGAAAGTACTTTGTTTAGTTGTCTTTATTAATTCAGCTTCAATACCCATGGTTGCACACCAACTGTTTGTAGAAATGCGAAGCTTAATTTCGTCATCTTGCAAGCTCATATCTACATGCGTGAATTAAGAATTCAATCAATTACCCCTAAGTTCCCGAAACTAGACACAGTTTTGGATTTTGACACTGCCCTTTTGTATTCTCCAAATGCAAAACTCATATGGGTTATGTTCTAAAGTTTAGCACTAACATTATATAACTTTTATACCTGATTGATGTACAAAGTAGAAATCTATACAACATTTCGACTTTGAACTATAAATTTCTATCGATTTAGCCACTGAATGATTATTATAATAAACCTTGATGTGGTTAGTTTGATTCTAGCAGATACATGGTCGAGGAAGTTTTGTGTGTAGGTGTTATATCAAGGGAGGTATGCAATCCTTATGTGAAACCTTGTGGATGTTAAGAGGTGAAGTTTCTCTTTCACTGCATTTAGTTAGTAGTAGAAAGAGCAGAAAGATTTTGGTGAGAAGATCATTGACTAGATCTTGTAGCAGAAGCTCTTCACAGAATATCTTTGGGTCATGGATGGTGGAAACATGGCTACCTGGACAACCTTTGATTTCTGCTAAAGCTAAAGGTATAATAAATCCATATGACAATGTTCCTATAAACTTTACTTGTTTATATGCTTCTGAAAACTCAAATGCTTCCAGTGATTTGACAGATGAAGCAAAACAATTGGAAAATTCCGGAAGTAACTTTGTGGTTTCAAAACAATTGTTGGGTGATCTTGATTTTGAGGATGATTTCAGTTCTGAACTTTATGAACCATACAGCAGATGTTATCAGCCTGTAGAGGAACCCTGGCTTCTAGAAGCTTCCATCTTTTCCCAATATGATAGACAAATAGATTCTTCAAATGATTCAACATGTGAAAATAATATATCAGAAAGAGAGTACCCTGTTGAAGAGCCATGGTTATCTATCAAGGCTCCCACCATTGATGTATCTTTAGAAAACAAGGTGGAAAACATCAAGCCAAAGGATCAAAGTCCAAGAATTGAAAAAATATTTGATAAATTGACACGGGTATCTGTTGGAAATGAGAAAGAAAGTGAGAAACCTGTTAATGAGCTTGAGGAAATTCCAAAAAGATTGTTTCTTGATGATGAGGGTAGGGTAGGTATGCAAGGTACACAACAAGGGGTATCTGTTGATACAGTTATATTGATAAACTCATCTTTATGTACAATGCAAAGGGTTGCTGTAATGGAAGATGAAAAACTGGTTGAAATATTACTAGAACCTATAAAAAACAATGTTCATTGTGATAGTGTATATATAGGAGTAGTCACAAAACTAGTTCCAAACATGGGAGGAGCATTTGTAAACATAGGTCACCCCAGAGCTTCTCTTGTTGGAATAAGTCATCATGTGGAGCCCTTTATATTTCCTCCATTTTCCCGCCATAAAGAACCAAGATCCGTAGATGGGTCTTTGCTTGTTGAGCTTCTAGAACATTCTAGAGTTAATGAGAACAACAAACCCAAATCAGAAGAACAAGAGGTTATCGATAACATTGAGGAGAATGATGATGACATGGATGATGATGAGTTTGATGTGCCTGAAGACTTTCCGGAAGATGTGAATGGAGGTGTGGTTAACTCTGTGGTGTATATTAATGGCAAAAGGAATATATTTCAACCAATCGAAACTTCTCATGATTCAAATCATCAAACCATGACTGAGATTACTGATAGTAACAAGGGTCCATGCACAAATGAAAGTAAATGGGCACAAGTTCAAAAGGGTACTAAAATAATTGTGCAAGTTGTCAAAGAGGGATTGGGTACCAAAGGGCCCACATTGACTGCTTATCCAAAGTTAAGAAGCCGATTTTGGGTATGTGGCTATGTTATTCCTATTTTGGTTGTTACATCTGATGTTAACTTGTAAATTGTAATAACATGATGAGAATCCATAAGTTAGGTCTCAGGTTCAAACCCTAGCATCATCTCTCTTGATCTAGGAACAGTCTGATTTACCTTCCCCCATGTTGGTTGTGGGACCCGTTGGTGGGGGCGCCTAGGGGTGGTGTATACTGTATATTGTATACCCTTTCTTTCAGTGTAAAAAGGGTATACCCCTTGTGTATACCCTTTTTATACTGAAAGAAAGGGTATACGCGTACGCGTATACCCTTTTTACAATGAAAGAAAGGGTATACACTATACAGCATACACCACCCCTAGGCGACCCCACCAATGGGTCCCATAGCCAACATGGGGGGAAGGTAAATCAGAGTGTTCCCAGATCAAGAGAGGTGATGCCAGGGTTTGAACCTGAGACCTTGCTTATGGATTTTCATCTTCTTACATGCGAATGAAGATCTTGATTATGTTTTTTGAAATGAAAATTTAAAACTATGTTTCAGGTTTTGTTGACACGTTGTGATAGAATTGGGATTTCGAAGAAGATTTCAGGATTGGAGAGGACTCGATTGAGGGTGATAGCAAAGACATTGCAGCCACCTGGTTTTGGTCTTACAGTGAGGACTGTTGCTGCAGGCCATACAATGGAAGAACTTGAAAAGGATCTTGATGGATTGCTTTTGATGTGGAAAGGTATCACTGAACAAGCAACATCTGCAGCCCTTGCTGCAGATGAAGGTGTAGAAGGTGCAATTCCTGCTATGTTACATCGAGCCATGGGTCAAACACTATCAGTAGTCCAAGACTATTTTAATGACAAGGTTAAAATTGGAAATATCTTTTTACTCAATCCTCATTATATTTGTGTACTAATAATGCTCTATTTGTCTGTCTTCAGGTTAAGAACATGATAGTTGATTCTCCAAGGATATATCATGAGGTATAATTATATTATTTCTGAATGCTTATTACCCGAAAATAAATATTTGAAAAATTATTTGCATTTGTGATACACACATTTAGGTTACAAATTATCTTCAAGAAATAGCTCCTGATCTCTGCAATCGTGTTGAGTTATACACTAAAAAGAATCCACTTTTTGATGAGTACAACATCGAGGAAGAATTGAACAACATGTTAAGTAAAAGGTGAGAATCAATTACATTAAATGCAAGAAAAATATTTATTGGATTTTAAAATAAAAACACATTTTGTAGGGTGTCACTCTCTAATGGAGGTTATCTAGTAATTGAACAAACAGAAGCTTTAGTCTCCATTGATGTGAATGGAGGACAATGTATGCTTGGTCATGGAACTTCACAGGAGAAAGCCATTCTTGATGTCAATCTTGCAGCTGCTAAACAAGTAAGCCAAGGGCAATTTCGTCAATTTCTTTTATATTATGCTGAAAATTCACATATATGTAAAATATGGTTTCAGATTGCTAGGGAATTAAGATTGAGGGATATTGGTGGAATTATTGTGGTCGATTTCATTGATATGTGGGATGATTGTAAGTCTATAATCTATATATCTTTCTATATATCTTTTTTACATTTCTTTTTTTTTTTTCAGCAAATAAACGATTGGTTTATGAAGAAGTTAAAAAAGCAGTTGAGAGAGATCGATCGTTGGTTAAAGTCTCGGAACTTTCTAGACATGGGCTCATGGAGATCACTAGAAAAAGGGTATGTAACTATGTATCAAAACTTAATAAAATTAAAAAAATATGATTCGTTATTTAATTTTTTTTTTTTTTTTTTTTTTTTTTTTTTAACTCTTAACAGGTGCGACCTAGTGTGACATTTATGATCAGTGAGCCATGTTCTTGTTGTCATGCAACTGGAAGAGTGGAAGCTTTGGAAACTTCATTTTCAAAAATCGAACGTGAAATTTGTCGATTTCTTGCAAGAATGGAAAGGGCAGATCCTGGAAAACCTGAAACTTGGCCGAAATTTGTTCTCATGGTTGACCGATATATGGGGAGTTATTTGACTTCGGGGAAGAGGACACGATTGGCAATTCTAAGTAGTTCTCTTAGAGTATGGATTTTGCTTAAGGTATGTGTAATCGAAAGCAATTGGGGATAATATAATATCTGAATTAAGGAAAAATAAATAGTTTGATTTTGATGCGATGATAACAGGTTGCGAGAGGGTTTACTCGAGGAGGATTTGAGATAAAACCACTGGCGGATTTCAAGGATCATAGAGATGAAGATCAACAAATGAGTCGGACTCAGCCGCCGCCATTTCAGCCGCCACATGCCGCCAGAGATCCGCGTCCGCCGAGACGGAAAGTCACCATCTTTCCGATCAAGAAATGGAAGACCGGTGGCAAGTGAATGAAGAGAGAGAGAGAGAGAGAGAGAGAGAGAGAGAGAGAGGTGATTTACATCTTTTTTTTTTTTGTTAAACGAAGTTTTATAAATATTATTCGGTAATGACAAATAATAGGGTTTTTCGTTATTTACATATCTGAAATGTTATTTAATGATTATAGAATGGAAAATGACTTGAGATGGTAAATTATTTTTTGAAAAGTACACATTTAGTCCATATATTTTTTTTAAATTAAGCCTTTATACTTTATTAATATGTACACAATAAATCCTTTTGACCGGTTTCTATGGGTTTTGTTGATGTGGAAGCACACGTGACACTAAAAGCAACTGCACAAAAATTAATTAGTTTAGTCACTCCTTATAAACAAATGTTAACCTTCAAAATCAGGAAGAATCACCTTCAAACTCGAACACATAGTAGATAGGAGAAGTGGGGAATTCGTAGAAGAAGAAAGATGTCAAGTGGCTCAAGAATCTCCACAGGTTCAAGCAATCAGAGAGTAGATAAGGAAGTCCTCTGTGATTGTGAACACCCTTCAAGAATTCGTACCTCCAAGACCAAAGATAATCCTGGAAAGAAATTTCGAGTGTGCCCTAACTCATTGGTAAATACCAAAAGTGATTTTATTTGTCAAATCGCATCAATTTTCTTCTTCTTACCTTCTATGTTGTTGATTTTATTACTATAGAAACCAGGGAAAAAGTGTAAATTTTTTAATGGATTGATGAAGAACCTGAGAATATGAAGCCCATTGCAGAAGATACTCTTTTGGATTTTGCAGATTATCTTAAACAAGTTTTAGAGGATGTGGCATCTGTTAGAGAAGAAGTGAAACAGTTGAAGGTTATGATTCAGATACTGATTCTGCTGGTCATTGTTAAGGTTATGTTTTGGGGTTGAAGATATGCTTCTTGTGGTTTTAGGGGATTTTGATGTAATAGACTTGTTGTGTAATTCTTGTTTATGTAATGGATGTTGGTGTACTTTATGTTTATGTAATGGTAAATTTTATTGCTATTATATATGGATGTTGATGTAATTAAGTCAGTCAAATGGAGGTAAAACCAAGACAAATTACAGGAAATATTCTTTTATAGACAATTGGATGTAAAGACAAATAAAAGTGGATGACAAAAGGCATCAAGCCATTTAATAATTACAAAAGTTAAGCCCACCAGTAGGGGTAATACAGTAATTTAGTTCAAAAGATTAGACAAGTACATCAAAAGTAAATGGTGGTTGTCGAGGCCAACAAAATTAATAACCCTAGATCTTTTACACTAAAATAGTGTATAGTGGTAAAGGGATCGTATCCACGGAGATTGGTTCAATTTAAATCTCTATGTAAATCTCTTTGTAAAATACTTGCAAAATAAAATTAAAAGTAAAAAAAAAGGGGGGGGGGGGGGGGATGTTTAGTTATTTCAATTGTTTGACAAAAATCAAAGCTAGCTAGAATAAAAATATGACAAGTAAACAAGTAAAAGATTGGATTAAATTCAAAGAAGTGGAATTGGTTGATTTTGGGGTACACCTCATGGATGATATGATTGACTTATCATTAGACTTAATGGAATAATACTTGTGAATTGGTTTAACTTGGCTATAGCAATTCATAAGCACAAATTGCCTCAACTCTTCTTAGAAATTAAAATGGTTAGAGGAGCTCTTAACATATTTCCTTAATTGAAGTCACAAAATCAATGAAGCATAAAATCTTGTAAAAATCAATTAGCTTTAAGTTGTAAGAGTTACCAAGTCCAAAAGATAATCAAATGCTTACATTATCATTATAGAGGAAACATTTCCATGGTCTAAATGAAATGAAAATAAACATATAAACCATTTGTTGCTTACTAATTTGAAGGTCCATTACTTAACCAAGAAATTAGTCAACAAATACAAGCATTCATTCATCCAAGCTCATGATCAAAGATAAATAAACACAACTAGATGTTTAACTAGAAAACATTCCCATAAACTTCAAACACAATGTAATGATAAGTCTTCAAAGCAAATAATCATCCATGGGTTAAACCCTAATCAACCAAATGAAAGTTTAGCCAAGCATGGCCAAAGTAAAAGAAAAACAATAAAGTTTAATGGTACTAAACATTGTCTTAGATTCAAGATGAAAGGAAATTACACTAATCTTCCAAAAATTCTTCAAATCTTCCAAGGCTCCTTAGAGAGAATATGGAGTATGTTCTTCAAGTGACCCCCCCCCCCCCCCCAAAAAAAAATGGCTCCAATCTCCAGCAAAAGGGAGCTGATTTCCGGATTCAAAAAGGTACCAAAAGTCACCCACCAAACTTCCACAAATAGAGTCAACAAGTCAAACCCAGAATCAGCTCAGAACAATTCACGCGGACCGCATATAAGTCCACGCGGACCGCGTGGGTCACGCTGAATGTGAGACTTGGGCCATTAATCATGTATTCTATCCCAATCTTCAATTCTTCAAATTTAGCCCACAATCATAATGTCACACCCCAAAACCGGAACGGCGGAAACGTTCTGGGGTGGATGACGTCATGTCAAGTATCACAACACATGCATTATAGTAATCAAAGTACAACAAAACATTGCATTAATAGTAATAGTTTTACATGGTTTACTTTACAATACATCAAGGTAATACAAGTAAATATATAGGTGCAGCTTGGCACAAAATAGTCTTCAACAGAAGCTCCTGGATTGTACCTGTCTAATGCTGACCTGAGAATACAAGTTATTTGAAAAGCAAGTATCAACATTTTTACAAATGCTGGTGAGTTCATAAGCATTTAGTGGCATTTTATTCAAATAACTTTAATGAAAGTGGTAGTTTCAGTGTATCTATTACATTAGTGTCTTTTCCAGAAAATCCTATATTTTCTTTAATAAAAGCAGTCTTCTACCAAGACTGGACGGAGTTATGTGGTAAAAAGGTAGTTTTCCCTTAATCGTTATCATTATCAAAATACATAATTTGATTATTAAGAAAGCAGGAGAATTCAGGGAAATAACATATGTCTCAGCAGTGAGGACTGCTGACTAAGGCAAAGGAATCATAGACTCCAGGAGAGTATCGAATGAACGACACGCCTGACTCAGTCTAACAGAAAGAGACACAGACCCCAGACGGTACCAAATGAAAGGTACAACTAGTAAGGTCTAAAACAGTGAACACAGACCCCAGACCCCAGACAGTATCAACTGAATGATACGTCTAGCAAGGTCTAAAACAGTGAATACAGTGAATACCGTGAATACAGTGAATACAGACCCCAGACGGTACCAAATGGATGATACGTCTAGCAAGGTCTAAAACAGTGTGACTCCGAGAGTGGGTTCCAACATACAGTGTAAATTGCTGGTGAAAAACCATTACCTTAAGGCCATGAATTATAAGGTAACCTGGGATACTCGTAACCATACTAACCGACACTAGAGTACCTGACGCCCTACAAGCGTCTAGAGAATATGATATTTGTCACCCCTTGGCTTGGTAGGCCGTGGACTGTAGCTAGCAGTCAGGGTGCGGGGGTGTCAATCCCGTATAGATCTATACACACAATGTACGCTCTCCCTACAGGAGACTCTGGTTACCAACTAGACGACGGAGAAGACCGTGTCCCGAAGATGCATCCCAAATAGTGGGTAGAGGGTTTCCAATGTAAGTGTTGAACTGGTGGTAGAGACTCTTAACTGAACTGACTAATGTAAACCTATATGTCTATGCTTGTGTACATAATATATAACTAATGAATCAAACGACCTTCGGATGGACATCCGATCCCACCAGACCACATATCAACGAAGAAAAGGAAATAGGGCGGACAAGCCTTCCTAAGTCCTTCAATCATTATTTATATGCATCTAAACAAGCACAGACATACAACTAACTACGCTTGAGTGTGTATAACAAGTGGAATCATATCGTGAAGTATAACCGAATCGTGATGTATAACCGAATCGTGTCGGATAACCAAATCGTGAAGTATAAGCGTACAGTGTGAATAACCGACTCGTGATGTATAACCGAACAGTGTGGAATAACCAAATCGTGATGTATAACCGTACAGTGTGGAATAACCGGATCATGAAGTATAAGCGTTAACTGGTATAAGTGTATCACGAAGTGGAAGTGACAACAAGTGAAGTAAGAGCGTCTAACAGGTATAAGCTATCACAAGTATAAGCGAAGTATAGGTAATAACATGTATAGACGCATCAGAAAGTGAAAGCGTTATCAAGTAGGAACTTTAACTAAGAAGGAGTATTAAAACATGGAAGAAAACCTTTATTCTTGAGAAAATCACGACAGGGTACTCTGTTGTAAAATAAGTTTGAAAAACCTTTAGAAATCCTTTGGAAACTTTTCATAAACCAGTTTAAAATGAACTTTAACAAAGCAGTTTAAGTATGAGTTTTGAACAAGTGAAAACCTTTTAGAAACCATTTATAGTGTCCTACTTGGTAAAACAGTTTACAGTGTGGTAAATCCTTGTGCATGCGGGTTATCAATCACATGTGATTGATATGATAACTGGCATGTTTAACTTGTATTCCCCCCCTATAAAACATATAAAAACATTTAAAAGGTTCATTCAGGGGTATGAACTCACCTGGTGTAAGTAGATCCGACGAAGGCGCCGGTTGGGTGCTTGGTGTCAAGTAAGGACTTGGACACACTTAGAGACCTATTTAACATATGATAACATATGTTCACATACAATTAGTATATTTAATACTAATTAAACAAGTATACGCACTCTAAGGAGCGGAAAACACTTTGGTTAAGTGTTTGGGGTGTCTCGGGTAATATTTAAGGGCATGAATGAATTAGGAATGGAGTTTACTCTCCAAGAGTAAACTCACCATAGGGTGTTTACGGCCCTGGGACTACTCCCCATGAGTTTACGGCCGTAAACTCATGGTGAGGGTGTTCTAGGATGCTAAAGTGTCTCATATCAATTGTGGAATTTTGCTAGACTCAAATATCAAATGTGTGAATAGGTTTAAAGCATCAAATGGACCCTTTGAGGAGTTTACGGCCCTAAGCAAGGGAGCTTACGGCCGTAAGCTCCTATACACTCTTTCTTTTGGTGTTTTAAGGGCTTAAGTGGTAGAGGGTAAATTCCTAAGCATTTTTCCAAGTCAAATGGGGAGTTTAGGATACCAATTGGGCATTAAATGGGAGTTTACGGCCCATGAACCACCCCTATGGGATTTCACGGCCGTGAACTCCTACTCCCCTAGTTTTATTGAACTTTAAGGCTTCTACAATGGTGGTATTGCTTCAAGGTATTTTTCCAAGGCCATTGGTGTGTTTAAGGGCATTTTTAACACACAAATATGAGTTTACTCCCCATTAAGAGGAGTTTACGGCCCAAGCATGTTCTTGGGTAGTAAACTCATGTTTACTCCCCAAAATGTTATTTCAAGGTGTTCTAAGTCCGATTCCATAAGCCTACAAGTCATATCTAAGCCTTAGGGACAACTTGGAGGGGGTTTTGGGGCTTAAAAACCCCCATTAAATGGTGTTTACGGTCCAAGAGTGTTCTTGGGCTGTAAACACATAATTATGTCCCTATTTTATGTTTTAAAATCGAAATTGCAGGCTAGATAAGTTATACAACGAGTTAGGATAGTTTACCTACTCGTTTGAGGCTCGAAACAGACGATTTTTGGCTCGAATTTAAGTTGTAGAGAGAGAGAGAGTGGGGAGAGTGTAAAAAGTCTCCAATGGAATCCACTCACCCTTATATAGGGGTTGGAGTTGGGGCTCAGTGGGATTCTACCCGATACTGTCGTTATACGGGGCTTTTGATCGCACCCGATTTAGTGGTCGTAATAATAAAACTAACATTTTCCAATTAAATGGAAATGTAAGGTAAGTGTCTTTATTTCTTTTATCACGACGTTAACGACATATTATATAAATAAATAACACATTTATTTATTTGGCGACCTCTAATTAACGGAACTTTTATAAAATGGAATATTCCATTAACGGTAACGGGGTAATGTAACGGAATAAACTTTGGGTTGTCACACATAACTCTTTAGAGCCCATTTGTACCATGCCAAAGCCTTCTAATGATTGACCCAATACTCCTTAAATTTTCTTGTAGCTCGATTCCCGTCGTCTCATCAATCTTTGCTCACAAATTAGGTCCAAATGATTTCTTCTTTATGCAAGCACCAAGCCCAATCGCTCCACTTCAAGTCCACAAGCAAATCACATGCCTCCATAAAGTCCCGTATCCTTCTTAGCCTCCAATAACAAATAGTATTCGGTAAATCCTGCAATTAAGCTCAAAAGACTAGAAAGCACCCGGTAAAGGAGAAAAACGACAAAAAGAGAAAATATGCATGAAGATTGACTAAAATGAGATGGTTTTAACTAAAAACAAACTATGAAAAGAAGTAATAAAAACGAAACTATCAAATCACCCCAAGCTTGAACTTTACTTGTCCTCAAGTAAGACAAGACCAAAATGAACTTGGGACGAACTACCCTAAAAATAAAAAGAATGGAAATAGCCATGGAACCTATTCAACGTTAGTCAACATGGTCAGAATTGATCTCGCTGCTATCTCACAACTTTTTCATCCGATGACAATGGGACCATAAACCACAGCCAGGATAACTCCTCTAGGTGAGTAAGGAGGGATGGTCAGTCGTAGCCTCAATGGAACATGCATACAATGAATAACATCTGTAGTAGGGAGAAAGAAACTGGATGGGCTTGGGTGGAGCTCTTCTTTAAGTGCACACTCTGATCTCACGTCTGCCGGTTTCTCTCATGTGTAACTAGGTTTAATCACTCGGGCATCGTTGTAGGAATCGACTCACTTAGTGTTGGCCCAAACCTCCCGTAGTACCTGACTCGACAGTCTCCCTAACATCACCAATTTGCGAAAAACAACTCGATCTATATACAATAAAACAGGCCTATACAAATGAAAATGAAACGCCGGGTGACCAAGATGTTGGAAAATTTGTTCAATAATTGAACCGGCCACCTATCTAAGATAGCTGCAGCTAAAAATTTGCATGCCATTTTCGTTATTTTTTTTGTTTACACATACTTGAAGATAATGTATTAACAATCGAAATTTTTAACAAGAAAACCCTTTGACTCAAAATTTGGTTCCCGCAAATGTGTAAGTGGAACCGAAAGGATAGTAATATAATCCGAATTGTAACACCGAAAATTTCAAAACAATTTTTCATTTAAAAATAATCGTTTAATTCTTAAAAACACTTTGCTTAAAATCTCATTCATAATCGAATTACAAAACATAATTCCATTTTCACTTGCATAATAAACCAGGATCCTCAAAACATGACTCTTTCTCTGGTGTGTACAATCGAGCCGGTACCGTCTCGTGATCCTAAGAGAAACCTGAAACACATAACACAAAACACTGTAAGCACGAAGCTTAGTGAGTTCCCCAAAATACCACACATAACACATATTAGCCACTTGAGGCTATAACTCTGTGGGTCCGTGGACCCTACTCTATGAACCCTCTGGTTCTAACTCTGTGAACCTTTCGGTTCTAACTCTGTAAACATGCACAACATAAATCACATAGAAATAATGCAGTACAACACATAGCATACAAATACTCTATCACATAACTCTGGTTACCTACTCAAGGTAAAGTATAGTGAGAAGACTCACCTCGCGTATCTCGATAACTCGCAAATCCCGGAAATCACTCGCGCTTGATCCTCCGAGCTATAATCCTCCTATAACACAATATATCTCTAATTAACACTTTCACAACTAAGGTTGACTACCCCTATCAAGTCAACACTGGTCAAATCTAGTCAACGGTCAACTTTGACCGGACTCGGCGAGTGCACTATAGCGACTCGGCGAGTCTAGACGTGTTCAATGACTCCCTAGGATCCTTTCTTGACACGTCGAGTACTTCCCTGACTCGACGAGTTCCACCTGGCATGAATCGCGGAGCCACCACGACTCAACTCGCCGAGTCTCTAGAACAACTCGGCGAGTTCCAACTTGAATCAGTCCACCTGTCAACCCTCTCTGACTCTCCCTGAATCACTGAGTCAACCCTTAACTCGGTAAGACCACTCGCTGAGTGGTTATGGACAATCTTCATGCTACTCGCCGAGTCTGTTCTTCGGACTCGGCGAGTCTAAGACATGCATGAACTCAAACTCACTCCTGAGGTCAGATCCATTCCAGTAACTCATAAATCCAGTCCTTCCAAGCACATTTATCACGTAAAGTTACAATCTTGGTGCTCATGCAATGGTCCAAAGGCCTTATTTGATGATATGGTCTCTAGAATGCTATTCTCGGCTCATGGCCTCCATTAACACTCATAAAGCTTGAGGGAAAAGAGTCTCTGGACCTCTTTGGTTCCAGATCTAAAGCATCAACAAAAAAAGAGGCCAATTACTCCATGAATCATTCCACAAAGAAGCCCTAACTCTAAGATTTACACCAAGGGCTGAGAAAGGAACGAATGGTTACCTCAAATGAAGTCTCTGGACTCAGGAATCACTGGATTAGCACCTTCTTTGGTCTCCTCTTGCCTTGATCCTCTTCTATATGCAAAATCACCCACAAATAATCAAGGATCTTCCTCTTTTCTCTCACAAAACGCTCAAGGACTCTTTTAGGGTTCTCTCTAGGGTTGGTGGCCGCAAATGATGGCCATAAGCCCCTTTAAATAGGTCTCATACCCTGAAATTTAGGGTTTCATTAAACAGCGTGGACTCGCCGAGTCCACCTTTTGGACTCGCCGAGTCCGGACGCGAACCCTTTCCCAAACCGCGATCATACTCGACGAGTTTGAGCTCCAACTCGCCAGCCAAAATTAAGAAGAATAAATAATACCTGGGAATACGGGCTGTTACAATTCTCCCCCACTAGAACTAGACTTCGCCCTCGAAGTCTCGCTCTGCAAATAACTCCGGATGCTGCTCACGCATCTCAAGCTCCGGCTCCCAAGTCATCTCGGACCCCTTACGATGCCGCCACTGAACCAAAACCAAGGGTATCTCCTTGCTCCTCAGAACCTTGATTTTCCGATCTCTGATTGCCACTGGTCTCTTAGCATAATTCAGGATCGCATCCACCTGAATATCCTCTAATGGAACCACTGCCGACTCATCGGCTAAACATTTCCTCAGTTGCGACACATGAAAAGTGTCGTGAATCTGCCCCAACTCTACTGGCAAATCCAAACGATAGGCTACCCAGCCTACCCTCGCGATCACTCGGAATGGACCAATATATTGGGGACCTAACTTGCCCCTCTTCCTGAATCGAATCACTCCTTTCCAAGGAGAGACCTTCAGGAGTACCAAGTCACCGACCAAAAATTCGAGCTCGGACCGACGCCTGTCCGCATAACTCTTCTGGCGACTCTGAGCGGTCAACAACCTCTGCCTGATCTGTTGTATCTGCTCTGACGTCTGAAGCACGATCTCTGTACTTCCCATCACACATTGCTCTACCTCTCCCCCGCAAATGGGGTCCGATACCCCCTTCCTTACAACAGCTCAAAGGGTGGCATACTGATGCACTAATGATGGCTGTTGTTGTAGGAAAACTCTGCCAAGGGCAAATACGGGCCACAATTTCCCCTCGAAATCTAATACACATGCCCGAAACATATCCTCGAGCATCCGAATCGTTCGCTCGCTCTGAAGTATCCGCAGACATCACCATGGTAAACTCTAGCTCATTTCTCGTATTCATCTTTGATACCGAGCACCAGGTCAGCTTTTGGCCCCACAGATGAACCCCCAAAGGTCACACATAACATGATCCAAAACATCTCACTAACTTCCTCCCCGTGACCACTGTCACGGCCCAATGACACGCAAGTCACGAAATTCCCTTTTCCTCATAAAAAAAATACAATCCAATCGAAGATCGACTCAGCTCTAACCTCTGGCGTCTGCTGCGCATATTTTCCCGCACGCCTCGCTGACCCTCCCAACAGAGACGGAGACCCCAGTCTCGCCCCGGTTTAACCACTAGACTCCAAAAACTCAACACTAGGGCTACTCAAGCCTAAAACTCTTCTGCATCATTCACTTATCGGACAACACTCCATCATCACACTCTCTTGCCGTCTAGTGGGTACTATGGCTTCCCGCAACATTACGACAACCTCTGACTAGTGAGTACTACGGCTCCCCGTAGTATCACAACGCCAACTAAATAGTAAGTACTACGGCTCCCCGTAGTACCACGACTCCCTCCCTCTGACTTGTGAGTACTACGGCTCCCCGTAGCATCACAACGCCAACTAACTAGTGAGTACTACGGCTCCCCGTAGTACCACGACTCCTTCCCTCTGACTTGTGAGTACTACGGCTCCCTGTAGCATCACAACACTCTCTGACTGGCAAATACTACGGCTCCCCGTAGCATCACAACTCTCTCTCTCTCTCTCTGACTTGTGAGTACTACGGCTCCCCGTAGCATCACAACACCCTCTGATTGGTGAATACTACGGCTCCCTGTAGCTTCACCCTATACTCTCATTCTCATTACAACGCCACACTATGTTCACTAACTCATGCACCGAAGACTATCATAGATAGTTACACACACACTTGCCCCGATATGCATTACAGACTCTGGCGGCAACCGCCATAACATAGAACCTACCTCTGCGGAGATCCACTTCCTTAAATAATCCCTCTTGATGACAATACACGAAGGGCTCCCACTGGAACCGTGGATACATGATACATCACTAGTCATCTTAAACCCAAGACTCTAAATAACTCTGAAATCGGGATGCTATACGCGGAAACCACAGAACACCCTAACAGAGCATCACAATGTCCTGCCTCTACCACTGATTCCCTTACTCCCAGCACCATACACATACAACAATACATTTCCTCTGAATCCCATAATAATTTCTTATATCACTCGATGCGCAACTTCAGTGCATCCAAACACTCAATTGGAATACAAGGAAGGCGCTAACCCTTCAGAACACACTGATGATCTTCCAAAACCCTTTCCACTACTGATCAAAATCCAAACGAGAATACACATCCCAGCCCGGGAGTTGGCTACTCGACAATCTTCTACCCATATTTCAACCTAGAAGTTCTCAACTGCCCATACCATCATTACGAGTCTTTTACTTGAGACGACTCTGACCACCACCAGATTCCTGACCATTGATCACCCGCCGTGGAGACACCCATCCTTCTTTCAGACATATACCACATGCATTATCTCGCCCTACACCTTTCCTTGATCACCAATGACCCCGATCTCATGAATTCAAGCTGCAGGTTTCTGCATCCAACCCCTAACCGCTCTTGCACAAATCTCCGGTTCTCTCAATAAACCACCCGGTTCTCCCCCACTTAGGGTTCGAACCATCACTATCTGACACATCAACAACCTCACGAACTATTTTCACCAGCAATAACGCTCCTGCCCCTGGAAAGTGCTATGCAACGCCCGATAATCCCCTTTAAGGAAATCAATCGATCTCATAACTCTGAACCTCAGATGGAATCCTCAAGAACTTCTCGTAACGATTGCCTCTAGTCGCTCCAAGTCTCGTACCAATCCAATACCAAACAACTCAACTGTCCAATAACATCACTGACTCATAGACTGGACCACGAAATCATCATATTCCCCCACCTCGACTCATCAACCGACGTTCCAACACATGGATCATCCCAAGATCAGGGACCCACTCCCATATTCACTACCCAACATAAATAGAAAAACCATTGCACTGATTAACTCGACTGGACTCCCCACTGATACCTCTACAATACGCCCTACTATACTCAAATAGGTGTAACGTGATCCTCGACTATCTCAGTCCCATCTGACTATCTGCTTATGGTAAATCACTGTCTCGCAGCACACATGCTACCTGATACTCTGATGGAAAATCATCATCAATGACAACCTGCAGGGTTTTACCCCCAAACCCGAAACTTAAACATCAGGCCTCTCATGTTCCGCACACGAACATAAATAGCACCACTCAGGTCATAGAAGATGACAGCTCCTCTATCGACTGATTGCTCAACTCAAACCGAAATTCTCCCCTGCCTCTAACTCCTTACCAAAAATACTCTGATAGGTTCTCGACCTCCCTCTCAAGGGACGCCTCTTCGAACTCAATCATGGCCCACAGGCCTAAAACCCATAGTGTCCAATCTCTACCTCATCAATCGTGATCGGATAACCGGAGAACCACAAGCATCATTCACTACGAACCATGGTACTCATCCCATGAAATCTCTTCTCAATATGCTCCAGTGTATGGTACTCGAACCATAACATCACTCCTCCATCTGTTCCGATGTATGGTACTCGAACCATAACATCATTCCTTCATCCGCTCCGATTTATGGTACTCGAACCATAACTTCACTCCTCAATCCGCTCCGATGTATGGTACTCGAACCATAACATCACTTCTCAATCCGCTCCGATGTATGGTACTCGAACCATAACATCACTCCTCAATCCGCTCCGATGTATGGTACTCGAACCATAACATCACTCCTCAACCTGCTCCGATGTATGGTACTCGAACCATAACATCACTCCTCAATCTGCTCCGATGTATGGTACTCGAACCATAACATCACTTCTCAGTCCGCTCCGATGTGTGGTACTCGAACCATAACATCACTCCTCAATCTGCTCCGATGTATGGTACTCGAACCATAACATTACTCCTCAATCCGCTCCTTAGAACCTTCAGAATACTCCCTATATCAAGTATGGGTCCTCTGCTTTCAGTAGTACGGGCCCATACTACCTGCCACATCTACCCATACTTTCCACACGGACTATCCCGGAGCTCCTAAGTAGCTGCTCGACCTTCTCGTTCACCAATTCCGTCGCGCGCTCGCTCCCCAGCGAAATTCTCTACTCTGCCAGCGCACTCATCTGGCTAAGGTTACTCCCTAGGCTCTCCCTAGATTCTCACATTTCTCTGCCATCAGCTGCTGAAGAGCTCCTAATGATGCCAGCCATTTACCTCTTGAATATCTTCATATTCGCTTGGTAGCTGACTCCTATCATCGAGAGTTCCACAAAGCACGAAGCAAGCAACATTCGAGCATCGAAGAATATATATGACTCAATCTGGGTGGTAATTCCGCTTGCTCTGCTCATCCTCGAAAGTACCACCGAACTCTGCAACTCCTCCCCTTGCGGGTTCTAACTATTCTTTCTCTAAGTACCACGGTACTTATCTAGGTATCTCCCCTAGATTACTCCTCTACTCAAATCCCCTAAGGATTCCAACTAAATATTCTGACTCATCACATACTCAAAAGCACATCGCATATAACAGCAATTCCTAGGCTAAGGCATCACAAATCAGGCCACTCTAGTCCTAAGATATGGAATACCTAGCCTGTCTCTAGCATGCAATAATATCTCATAAAGTGCATCATAAATATCTCATAACACAAAAATATGGGTATTTTGGGAAATCATCGTTTGGGCTCTGGCTGATTGTACACACTGCTCTTTCTCGCTTTCTCTTTGAACTCTTATTCGCTTTAGAAAATTATTTCTTTGAAAACCTTTCTTACTTCCTCAGTTTGAGTCGAGATTTACCCGAAGGCGCATCTGAATCCCTCAAATCAAGGCTCTGATACCAACTTGTAACACCGAAAATTTCAAAACAATTTTTCATTTAAAAATAATCGTTTAATTCTTAAAAACACTTTGCTTAAAATCTCATTCATAATCGAATTACAAAACATAATTCCATTTTCACTTGCATAATAAACCAGGATCCTCAAAACATGACACTTTCTCTGGTGTGTACAATCGAGCTGGTGCCGTCCCGTGATCCTGAGAGAAACCTGAAACACATAACACAAAACACTGTAAGCACGAAGCTTAGTGAGTTCCCCAAAATACCACACATAACACATATTAGCCACTCGAGGCTATAACTCTGTGGGTGGACCCTACTCTATGAACCCTCTGGTTCTAACTCTGTGAACCTTTCGATTCTAACTCTGTAAACATGCACAACATAAATCACATAGAAATAATGCAGTACAACACATAGCATACAAATACTCTATCACATAACTCTGGTTACCTACTCAAGGTAAAGTATAGTGAGAAGACTCACCTCGCGTATCTCGATAACTCGCAAATCTCGGAAATCACTCGCGCTTGATCCTCTGAGCTATAATCCTCCTATAACACAATATATCTCTAATTAACACTTTCACAACTAAGGTTGACTACCCCTATCAAGTCAACACTGGTCAACTCTAGTCAACGGTCAACTTTGACCGGACTCAGCGAGTGCACTATAGCGACTCGGCGAGTCTAGACGTGTTCAATGACTCCCTAGGATCCTTTCTTGACACGTCGAGTACTTCCCTGACTCGACGAGTTCCACCTGGCATGAATCGCGGGGCCACCACGACTCAACTCGCCGAGTCTCTAGAACAACTCGGCGAGTTCCAACTTGACTCAGTCCACCTGTCAACCCTCTCTGACTCTCCCTAAATCACTGAGTCAATCCTTAACTCGGTAAGACCACTCGCTGAGTGGTTATGGACAATTTTCATGTTACTCGCCGAGTCTGTTCTTCGGACTCGGCGAGTCTAAGACATGCATGAACTCAAACTCACTCCTGAGGTCAGATCAATTCCAGTAACTCATAGATCCAGTCCTTCCAAGCATATTTATCACGTAAAGTTATAATCTTGGTGCTCATGCAATGGTCCAAAGGCCTTATTTGATGATATGGTCTCGAGAATGCTATTCTCGGCTCATGGCCTCCATTAACACTCATAAAGCTTGAGGGAAAAGAGTCTCTGGACCTCTTTGGGTCCAGATCTAAAGCATCAACAAAAAAGAGGCCAATTACTCCATGAATCATTCCACAAAGAAGCCGTAACTCTAAGATTTACACCAAGGGCTGAGAAAGGAACGAATGGTTACCTCAAATGAAGTCTCTGGACTCAGGAATCACTGGATTAGCACCTTATTTGGTCTCCTCTTGCCTTGATCCTCTTCTATATGCAAAATCACCCACAAATAATCAAGGATCTTCCTCTTTTCTCTCACAAAACGCTCAAGGACTCTTTTAGGGTTCTCTCTAGGGTTGGTGGCCGCAAATGACGGCCATAAGCCCCTTTAAATAGGTCTCATACCCTGAAATTTAGGGTTTCATTAAACAGCATGGACTCGCCGTGTCCACCTTTTGGACTCGCCGAGTCCGGACGCGAACCCTTTCCCAAACCGCGATCATACTCGACGAGTTTGAGCTCCAACTCGCCGAGTCTCCTCACAAAACGCCAAAATTAAGAAGAATAAATAATACCTGGGAATTCGGGCTGTTACACGAATGGTCTAAGTGTGAAAATGACCATGTGTGGAGCATAAAGATGTAATGTAAGTTCCGTTTTAAACTTGTAATTTTTTCAAAAATGATGAAAATGTCCAAATGTGGACTAAAAGACTCTCTAAAATCCTAAGGAAATCGCAAAAAGATATGGTGATGTAAAGAGGCCGGATATGGATTCTACTCGGGGACAAGCACCAGTGCTTCATCCTAACGGTCAAGTGTGATCCTGTCGGCGGTAGTGACCGCAAGGATAAGACATCCAGTGGTATAGTATATCCTACAATCGTTAGTATTGTATGCATAATTCTTCATGAAAACTACCTGGCAATGATCACTTACCCCTTTAAGCTACCAGCATCTGATCCCAAGTATGAAATCCCAAACTGCAGCTAGTAGTCCCGGTTCGATGGGTGAGATAGCAACAAGATCCTGGACCAATAATGATACAATAACTATGAACCTGTTCCATGGCATCCAAGAGAGGTGAGAATAAATAGAAAACAAAATTGTGTGAATGCTAATGCCCTAAGCTAAATGCCATGCAAAAATAAAAGATGAAAAAGAAGAAAATAAAATCTTTTTTTGATGAATGCAATTTTTACTAAAATGCTATGCAACCTAATTAAAATGCATGATAAATTAAAAAGAAAAAGGAATACCCCACCCCAAGCTTAGGAATAAGCATTGTCCTTAATGCTTGGGGCGAGACGAAAGTACCTAAACCGGGGGATCGTAAGGAGGATACGTGTATTGGGGGTAGGGTTAAGGGTAAGGTGGAGGGGGATAAGGATGGGTGGGTGGAGGGTATGGATAGGGAGGCAGAAGTGGGACATTCTCAAAATGGTTTTGGGATTGGTGCCAGCCCCACATATGGTGCATTTGCCGGGACATGGTTTGGTTTGAGACACAAAGCGCCTCGAACTGCTCGGAAAAATTAGGGGGAGCGGGTAGTACCCGGGAGGGGCTTGAGGCTGGGCGTGCTGTGGACCATGGGGGGCTCATCGCCGGGCTCGTTATCCATAGGCATCTCGTCATCATCTTGATCCTCGCGAGTCTCCACTGAGTGCGATCGTGGAAGGTGAAGTTGGTGACTCGAGGGTCGGGAAGAACGAGATACCCGACCCCTTGAGGACAATACCATGTAAAGCTGCTCTTGTTCCTGCAACGGATGTGGTGCATGTTTATGAGGGCACGCTCATCCAAAAGATTTTTGCTCTCAACAGGCTGGAATTCATCAGGTATCTCGATGTCAAGACCGCGAGCCAAAAGTGTGACAAATCCCGCAATACAAATATCACCAGACGTCTTAGATCTCATTTGTGTGCATTTGTGGAAAAAGAATGAAGGAAAGTCCGAGATTGGTGGCCTGTCACGCGTCGTCATACACCAAAGGAAGAAGAGCTTATTTTTTTGTTACCTGGCTGGCTTCTTTACGGGCAAAAACTGTACACACCAAGATTCAATAGGCAATGCAGAGGCATGGGTGGATGATAGAGGTTGCTTTATCCCGACTGGCACACGAGAAGATACCCCCGGTGATTTCCATCCAAAAGGTCTTGTGATTGAACTCAGCAGGTAGGACGTCAAAAATTGTGGATGTGTTTGAAGAAGGCAAGCCCAAGATGTTGTTTATCGTTGTAAAATCGATGTACCTTCGGTCCCCTAGAAGTTGGAATGCGGCTTTCTTTTTTTCGTTATCGTACCCGCTATCGGCAAGAAACTCTCTAGTGGGGAGCTCATAAGTGTGCGCCATGAGGTTAAGAAGGTTTTCCCACCCAATGTTATGGAACAATTGGGTGACCCCTTCAAGAACCCCTAGTGATATCAGCGTGGGCTTGCACACGAATTTGGTGGATGCAAATTTTCTAGGCAAGCTTTTTGTGTTGTTTTCGGCTGCCTTGGCATCTCGAAATCTTGGGATATCGGGAGCATCGCTTTGATTTCTAGCCAGGGCCTTGCCGCGGGCAGCAGTCGGGCGCTTGCTAGATCTGGACATGGACTTTCTGCATGAAAAATAACCACTACACGAACCACAATTTCAACAAACAATGTCAATCCAAATCACCAACTAACTTCCTATGGACTTCTAAAGCAATTCAACAATCAAAGCAAAAGATAATTCCTAAATTCACTTGATGCAATAGCATATGAACGGACGTGCATCTTGATCAATTAAAACAAAGGAAAGAAAGTACCCGTTTTTGTTGAAGGTTCAAAATTTGTGCGCGAAAAGTCGGGATTTGAAAATCTTGAAACTCTCCACCCCAAGCTTTAAGCTTTGTTCAATATCCCAGGAGAAGCAATTTACCGCGAAAACCCGATGAATCCGGCAATGGGTTGAAATTCCGGCGAAATTTTCTGGCGAACTTTGGGAAATATTTTTGGTGGGGTTTGTAGCCTTGTCCAAGAGGAGTGCAATGGTGGTGTCGGAATCATGAGAGTTGGCTGGAGTTGGCCGGAAATCGGCCGAAAAGTGGCGAAGGGGTGGTGGTGGCACCCCGAGATACAGCAACAGATCAGACCGTTGTTTTTGTGGGGTTTGTAGAGCTCTGAATTTGAAGAAGAATGGCGGTGGTCTCGCAAAATTCGGACCAACGGTTTGACAGGAAACTAAGTTTTAGTGGTGGAGGTGGGGGTGCTCTAATGGAGGTTAGGGAAATGAAGAAGAAGAAGTGGAAAGGAAGAAGGGCCGGCTGGGGGTTTTTTTGGGGGATTAAGTTGTGGTCAAACCTGGTCAAAACGCGGTCAATGTCGGTCAACAACTCACACGGATGCAACTGCGAGTATGTAGCACCTGGTTCCTTATACGTAAAATTCATCTAAGTATTTTACATTTTTAGCCTTGGACTCGGCGAGTTGTAGGCCCGACTCGCCAAGTGGAGACGGGTTTGGGAGCACGTTTAAGTTGGCGACTCGGCGAGTCCACATTCTGGACTCGGCGAGTCCCCGTTGTCTGATGAAACCCTAAAATTCAAGGGTTTGCACCCTATTTAAACCAACCTTATGCGCCCCAACCTCGCCCCTTTCACCCTCAGATCTCCCAACATCGTTCAAACCCTTATTCCTTGTGAGATTGAAGTGCTTTGGTGTGTTTCTTGAAGATTTTGAGAAGAAAGAAGAGTAGACCAAGAAGAGAAGAAGGAGGCCAGGCATTTTGAGAAGAAAGAAGAGTACTCTTTTAGTGCATTTTGAGCCCTAAAACCTTCATTGGTGTTTACTTACATGCAAAGTTGGAAACTTTACGTGTTAATCAGGCCCTAGAAACCCAGATCTATGTATGGCATGAGCTGGATTCGAGCAAAATCGAGTATATAGTGTTTGCATGCGAAAGACTCGGCGAGTCGAGTCGCGAGTCCCCGAGTTTTCCCCCTTTTCGTGTTTGCAGAGTGGAGTAGTGAGTCATGGGTGTGACTCAGTGAGTCGGAAGCCAGACTCACCCATGAAGGAACTCGGCGAGTCAATGCCCTGACTCAGCAAGTCCAAGGCAATCTTCTTGCCTCAAGAACAGACTCGACAAGTTGTTCATACAACTCAGCAAGTCTCAGCATAGAGTGTTCTTCGGATGAAGATGAACTCGACGAGTTGTTCATACAACTCGGCGAGTAGGATGAAGGACTATTGGACTTTGGTTTAGAAGGAAAACTCGCCGAGTCAATGCCTAACTCGACGAGTAGAGACGGGATTACGGTCGGACAAAGGGATAGGGACTCTGCGAGCTGGTAGGCCAACTCGGCGAGTCGGGTCAACTGGAAGTTGACTTTGACTTTGACTTTGACTCTTGGCTTGGTTAGGGGTAAATGGTCATTTTACCCTGAGGTCGATTAGCAGTATTTGACTGAGTGTTTAGTGGGGATTATAGCCGGAGGATTTCCGGGGCAGCAGCAGCAGAAGACAGTCAGTTCCTACGTAGATTAGCAGCTACTTTGAGGTGAGTTACCTTCTAGTAGCGGTGGGTCTACGGCCACAATGTCGACCCACCAGTAGGATTGTATGATAGATGCTTGTCTCTGTGATATTCATCTAGGGTTGCTACTACCTGTGAAATGTTATTGTGCTAGTATGATATGATGCTATGTGCTAGTGACAGTAGGGGGAGATAGTCCCCCAGTATACCGGTCGATAGGGCCGAAGGGGCGGTCATGCCCAGCCATGCTAGATAGATTATGAGATATATGTGTTATGTGGTAGTAGTAGGGGGTGAAATAGTCCCCAGTATCCGGTGGAGAGGACCAAAGGGGAGACCAGCACCCAGATGTGCTAGTCAGTATCTGGTCGAGAGGACCAAAGGGGAGGCAAGCTCCCAGATATACTGGTCAGTATCCGGTCGAGAGGACCGAAGGGGAGGCCAGCTCCCAGATATACTAGACAGTATCCGGTCGAGAGGACCGAAGGGGTAGGTCGAGCACCCAGATATGCCTGACAATGTTTGTATGTTATGTGATTGTATGGTATGTGGTATGTTGGAGGAACTCACTAAGCTTCGTGCTTATAGTGTTCAGTTTTGGTTTCAGGTACCTCTTCTTCAAAGGGGAAGGAGCTGGCGCGGTAGCGGCCCATCACACACACGCCTTGTATTCCGCACTATGAGATTCTCCTGGGAATTTGTACTCTGACTTTATTATGTTTTTATGAAATGTTTTTCAAGACATGCGATAACTTTTATGAGAGGATATGATCAGTGAATGTTTTATTTCTAAGGTTCGCTAAGAATATGTTTTAAAAATGAAATTTTTGGCTCGTATTTTTGGGACGTTACAAGTTGGTATCAGAGCCCTGGTTTGAGGGATTCGGACACACCTTCGGGGGTGTTTGAACTCAAATAGAGGGATTAAAAGATTTTGAAAAAGAAAATGTTTTCTAAAAGGCTAAGTAAAGGCTTTTAAGAAAGAACAAAGTGTGTGATGTGCGCGACCGGCCAAGCTCAAGTAAGTATTCCCCAAAGTACCCATACAAGCATATATTATGTTTATCAGTTTCAGTAGAACAACATGCTATAATAGGACTAAGGATCTAGGAGTGATGCCTTATGTGCCTGCTTTATGTGCTTCAGTGTATGAAAAACTGCATGCTAGAATTGAGTAGACAATAGTAGGATAGCCTGTTTAGGTTATGCCTGATAGTACGAGTTTAGCATTGTATGCTACTTCAGTTTCTCTCTACGAGGATAGAGTTGCTCGAGATTGTTTCCTTTTTTCCAAATGTTGTTTGCTTTGTGCTATGTGGGCTTTCAGTGATGGGAGTTAGCTGTTAGGAGAATACGTTAAAGTCACATGTGACCAGGGTTGAATAATCTCAGAGTGTTGGATTTGACCCTATTGCGTAGCTCTTCTTTGAGTCCTAACCGTTGTAGGGATGAGTCCCTTACTCGAAGGATTATCCGAGCCTCATCGCATGTGATTGTATTCAGGTAATAGCTAATTGGCATCACAAAGAGACCTTTAGCAGCTGAGGACTGGGTTGGGTGGAGTTAGAGGTTTCCTCGGGTAAGCCTAGGATAAGAGTAGCAGAGATCAGCGGTAGTGAAAGGGATCTAGTGGAGTCAAGGCAGTCCTTGGAGAAGGTACGGATAGATATGGAAGGTAGTATGGGCGCATACTACTGAAAGCAGAGGATCCGTACCCGAACCAAGGAAGGCCAAGATAAGACCAGGGAACTTGTAGTAGGTGTGATCCCTTCAGAGGTATCAGTATCGCTAATGGTTATTATTTATGTATTTCAGAATGGTGGTACTATGCTCGAGGCCAGCAGTTAGCGGTACAGGAGAGGGATCGGGTTCGGGATCAGGTTCCGAGCCAGTAGATGAGGGGCTATGCAAGTTCATCGCGTCAGAGATCACCAGAGGCATCCTTGAGTCGACCCCCATTATCTTCGGGTCGATCAAGGAAGGGATATTGGATTTGATGGAGGATCGCCTCGGGGCGTTCGGGAGCGACATCGCATCTGGCCAGTTGGGATCTCGCACACTGTCCTTCAAGGACTTCCGGGGCAGTGGTGCGCCGGATTTTCACGGGGCGAAGGACCCCATAGCTGCCAGGCGATGGATTGCAGACATTGAGTCTGCACAGTTGACTAGCTTCTGCCCTGAGGGGTCGAAGGTGAGATATGCAGCAGGATGTTTGAGAGATCGAGCTAGGGATTGGTGGGAGTCCGTTGGTGACTCGTTGGGAGCCTCGGCTGTCGAGGCTATGACCTGGTCGGACTTCGTGACCAGGTTTAGGGCAGAGTTTGCACTGGTGGTCGAGCTTCAGAAACTAGCCAGGGAGTTCCTAAATATGAGACGGATGACGGAGACTGTGGCGGAGATCACCGCCAAGTTCCGGGAGAGGGCGTTGCTGGTGCCCCAGTACGCGGGTGACGAGGATATGAGGAGGACCCGCTATCATGACATGCTACGAGCTGATATTTGGGAGCATGTCAGTTTTTCAGCTTGCCCTACCCTGGACTCTATGATTGCCAGGGCAAGGGAGAGGGAGATAGACCTGGAGCACATCCGGAAGAGGAAGGCGGAGGAGGGGCATGTTATGGGGCTTCGGGGAAGAAGCCCAAGGGACCAGATGCGGGGCCGAAAGGCCAACAGCGGCGGGGCCGCTGCAGGAAATGCGGCAAGACGCATGAGGGAGCGTGTAAGTTGGGATCGTCAGGCCGATACAAGTGCGGCAAGTTAGGGCACTTCAGCAGGGATTGTACCGCCCCTGCACCTGTGATTCAGACAACGGAGTTGCTGTGTTTCCACTACAACTAGAGGGGCCACAAGAAGGCCAATTGCCCCCAGTTGACAGCATCAGCACCGGTTAAGGCGCCAGCTCCAACTACCCTGCGGATTACAGATGGCCGGTAGGGCAAGGCAGAGGCTCCCGTGGTGAGGAGACGGGCGTTTCAGCTGACTACAGAGGAGGCTCGCGCCGCACACGATGTGTTGACGGGTATGATTCTTTCCCTCTATCCTATTTTTATGATGTGATGATATTGATATGTGCTCTATGTATATGCGTTAGGATCGTTCCATGTGAACCGTATTCCTGTTCAGGTGTTGTTTGACTCGGGTGCCACCCGATCATTTGTTTCCCTTACGCTTAGCAAGAGGTTTACTGAGTCTTCGGGCATGTTGGATTGCCCTTTAGAGGTAGAGATTGCCGATGATCGATTGGTGCGGGCGTCAGCAGTATTCAGGGATTGTGTCCTAAGGTTATTTGAGGAGCACTATTTGGTGGATTTGGTTCCCATCCCTTTGCGGGGGAACAAGGTGATTATAGGCATGGATTGGTTGAGCCCTAATGGGGCGGTGATAGATTGCGCACAACAGTTGGTGCAGATCAGGACCCCAAGTAGGGGAGAGTTGGTGATCCACGGCGAGAGGCCACAGCGTGGACCTGCAGTATGTTCAGCAGCGAGAGCTAGGCGCTACCTTCACCAGGGTTGCGCGGGATATGTCGCGTATGTTATGGATACCCGGGAGACGGGTAAGGCGACGGTGAGCGAGGTTCCGGTGGTGCGAGACTACACTGATGTGTTCCCGGAGGAGCTTCCTGGAATACCTCCGGAGTGTCAGGTAGAGTTCAGGATCAACCTAGTTCCTGGTGCGGCTCCGATAGCCAAGGCACCGTATCGGTTGGCTCCTCCTGATATGCAGGAGTTGTCTACACAGCTGCAGGAGCTGTTAGACAAGGGATTCATTCGACCGAGCAGTTCACCCTAGGGAGCCCCGATCCTGTTTGTGAAAAAGAAGGACGGGTCGCATCGGATGTGTATATATTACCGGGAACTAAATAAGGTAATGGTGAAGAACCGTTACCCACTCCCGAGGATTGATGACCTCTTTGATCAGTTACAAGGAGCATCTTGGTTCTCCAAGATCGATTTGCGTTCAGGCTATCATCAGATGAGGGTCAGAGAGGAGGATGTACAGAAGACCGCGTTTCGGACGCGTTATGGTCATTATGAGTTCGTGGTGATTCCGTTTGGGCTCACCAATGCTCCTGCCGCGTTCATGGACCTCATGAACCGCGTGTGTGGACCAATGATGGATCGGTCTGTGATAGTTTTCATTGATGACATCTTGGTTTATTCCAAGACGCAGGAGGAGCACGAGGAGCATCTGAGAGAAGTTTTGGAGACATTGAGGTGGGAGAGCTTGTACGCCAAGTTCTCCAAATGTGAGTTTTGGTTGCGCGAGGTGCAGTTTCTTGGGCACCTTGTCAACCAGAACGCGATTTCAGTAGACCCGGCCAAGGTGGAGGTCGTGATGAGATGGGAGGTTCCAAAGTCTCCATTCAAGATTCAGTGTTTCGTAGGATTAGCAGGCTACTATCGTAGATTCATGCAGGATTTCTCCAAGATAGCCGTACCCCTGACACGGTTGACTAGGAAAGCCGTGGTCTTTCGATGGGGGCCTAAGCAGCAGGCCGCATTCGAGATTTTGAGGCATAGATTGTGCGAGGCGCCAATCTTAGCCCTGCCTGAGGGTGTAGAGGATTTCGTGGTATACTGTGATGTGTCTATCTCGGGCTTAGGCACAGTATTGATGCAGAGGGGGCATGTCATTACTTATGCCTCGAGGCAGCTGAAGCCTCACGAGGCAAACTACCCGACACATGATTTAGAGTTGGGGGCGGTGGTCTTCGCCCTCAAGATTTGGCGGCATTACCTCTACGAGGTTCGATGTACCATTTACATGGACCACAAGAGTTTGAGGTACCTCATGGATCAGCCGAATCTGAACATGAGGAAGCGTCGGTGGTTGGACGTGGTGAAGGATTATGATTGCGAGATCCTTTATTACCCGGGGAAGGCCAACATGGTGGCCGATACACTTAGCCGTTAGGCAGAACCGATCAGAGGTGTGTGTATGAGGACGACAGTGGTGACTCCACTGTTAGAGCAGATTTGGGAAGCTCAGCAGGAGGCTATGAAGGAGGAACATCGGAAGAGTGAGCGAATAGTGGGTCAAGTCACCTCCTTTGATTTGTAGTGTTGTTGAATATGATGGCATGTGCAGAATTAGGAAAGATCTAGTGATTCATCATACAAATCAATAACATAAGGAGTAAATAATTCTTTGTAAGCTCTTATTAGATCTAGAAAGATTATACAAATGGGTTTGTATACAAATTCTCTCTCTAGTCTAACACTCCAAAATGGACTCTTACATAATGGGAGTCACTCACTTCCTATTTATAGGAAAAGACTCAACCCATTTACACATACAAAGAGGAAATCCTAAAACATTACATCCAAACATGACTTTGCACCCTAACATTCTCCCCCTCAAAGTTAGGATCGAATGTCCGGCTTTAATCTCCAACGAGCTAGCGCGATCAAGACCAAACTCCCCCTCGAAGTAACACCGGTCCTCAAATCCGCAAATAAATATTCGACAAACCCGAGAAGCTTCGAATACCCATCATTCTCCCCCTTTTTATAATCAAAAAATGATTATAAAACCCACTAAGGATGAGAAGCGCCCGAGGAATAGTCTTCACGATACTCCCCCTTGATGTGCACCAAAAATGAATCACCAAAAATCTTGCACGGAAAAACAATCACGAAAAAGCCACAAAAATTTCCAATTTATGAAAAATTTTGACTTTTTGGGTGAAAGTTGCAAGATTTTTCAAAATCCGGGTAGATATTGTCACTTTCTGAGACTTGCAGGGACCCGTTGCGCCAAAAACACTCAAATATGAGAAACTCTAGCCCATTTGCGAAATCGGGCATAAAGCGTAAATTCGCACAAACTGTAGGGACCAAAACTGAAAATTCTGCATTTTTTTAGCTTATATTACCCATTTTGCGAAGTTGGGTATAAACTGTCAAAAATGCGAAACTGCAGGTACTCGTTTTGATAATTTCTGCATGTTCTTCAAACTTGCGAAGTTGGGCTACTTTTGTCATTTCGTGAAAATATAAGGGGTGCAAACTGAAACTCTTTGTTTTCTTCTTCCCCAATTCACTAATCAGTGAAAAGCTTCGCACGTTCCTACTTCGCATCTTTATCCCAAGTAACCAAATGCGAACCTTGAACATCTCCAAAAAAATATCACAAATTGCGAATCATCTTGACCTTCAAACCAGTTAACCAAATGCGAACTGCTTTTGAAACCTGTGAAACCCAGATGGGAACTCCATATCCCATCTTAATATGCGAACCAAAAAATCAAGATGCGAATCTTGTTTGACTATGAACTAATCAAAAAAAATTCGAACACACTCCAATTCTTCGACTCCAAGCTTGCGAATCAATAAACCCATCTATCGACTGCAGTTTTTCAATTTCATCGACCAATAACCAATTTTGAATCATAAACCCTTCACAAATCGAATCCAAAATTGAGACTCAGATGCGAATTTAGTTCTTCCAGTTCTTCAACAATGACAGTTAAAGCTGAATTAAACTCCAAACCTTCAAAAACGAAAGCATATTCTTTGGTTTCTAGTTTTATTAGCAATCCTGTTCTTAAACAACAACATCCCCCACAATGAAATCATCATGTCTATTCACGAAATTTATTTTCAGTAACGTTCAAATCCATTCAGCATCTATTGCGAATCTAAGTTCGTTCCAAAACTATCGATTCAAAATCGCATTCTACTTCCAAATCGACTTCTAAAACGGAATCATCTATACCAATTTGTTCTTAACTGCATTTTCGTTCGACTTGGACTCAATCAATACAAATTATGATTCGAAATTACCCAGTAAACCAAAATCAACCATTAACGTTCCCATTCACAGTGTTCGTTCATCACGAGACAACTCATCTCAATTCGAAATTAAACTCAAAATTGAACTTGATTTCGACATCCACATCCTCAAAGCAAGTTGTATTAACCAATTTCAGCCTCAATTTCATCGATTCAACTCCTAAATTTCATTTAGTTCACAGTTTGACTTTTTAGAGTCAACGATCCATAAACACAAAATCGATGAATCTGATGTTCGATTTCAGATCAAAAAGTGTTTTTCAACTGTTCAAACAATGTTCTTCATTGATTTCAAGTGTTCTTGACTTAGAATATCAAGATCAAAAACTCAATTTTTGATATCTCAAATATAGCTCAATACGATCGATATCATCATATTACAAATCATATGATATCGATTTATAACCTCAGATTATCAAAGAATATGGATTGATTATACACGTGAGAAACGAAAACTAGAACACGAGAACAATCAATCATGGAAAAATTGATCCCGTGATACACGAATACGATGCGTGTGAATAAGTCAAAAAGATGAACACAAACGTGTAGACTCACACAAACTGGATCTTTTCTTGAGATTTTGGGCTAATACGTGATTGATTAACAAATATGAAATCAAGTTTGGGCTCAAACTTAGATCATGAACAGTATGTAGATATTGGATTGGACATGAATTGATGAACAGTAAAGGACTCGGGTGGATGAACAGTAACCAATAGAGATTGGGCTTAGATCAACGAATGTTATCTGAATTTATCAAAATAGGCTTCATGAACAGTAAGTTTTGATATTGATTTTTGAATTGATCTAAAAAAAATAATTGGATCAATCAATGAGGTTGAAACGGATTTGATCCAATGAGGCAAATCGACCAAAAATGAAAAACGCAAAGTACGAATCAAAATCATGGATGTTTTGGAATCCATTTGAGAATTTGAGATACCTTTTTGACGAATCGAGTTCCGTTTTCAACGAACAAATCAAATTTGGAAGATCTTGGTTCTTTTGTCGGAATGAGAAAATCTCCAAATCGAACATTATACCACCCACCATGCGAGATGTACAACTCGTTCTTCGTGTTCTTCGTGTTCTTCATCAAACCAAGAACATCTTCAAAAGAACCACCAACACATTTGGGTTTTGACTTCAAATTCAATGCAACCTTTGGAGATTGTTGCTTTGGAACCCAAATTTGCTTCACGGATTTTGGCTTCACAACATTTGACGATTTTTGTGAGTAAACCCGCTTGTTCTTCCGATTAATCTTCTTCTTCTCTTTCTTTCTCATCTTTTTGCATTTTGAAGACTTGATTTCATGAACAAACCCACTTTCATCAACATCAACTTTGTGAATTTGAATCAAATCTTTTGGAGTTTGATATTTGTGATTTTCTTGGATCACTGGCTTCCGATAAGGAATCATTCCTTCAAAAGAATCACAAGAACACAAAATATCATCGGTTTGAACTCCAATCGAGCAAAAAACTTTTTCCTCATGAGAATCAACTTGAACTCCTTTTTCTTGAACATCAAGAACATCAAGAACATGATGATCATCAAGAACATCTTCAACAAACATAAGAGCTTGAAGATCACTTGGGTTTTCAACAAGAGAAATGTAACTCTTATTAAACAAGTCTCTTTCTTCTCCTTCCTCTCGATTCTTGCTACGAGCTATCATGAACATGGAAAGATCATATAAACATTCAATCTTCGAAAGTTGTTGAAATATCAATCTTCCATGATCATCTTTCAAACCTCCATAAGAAACCAAAGAATCCCATGAAATCAAACCTCCTTTCAACAATAATCCATAGAATTGAAATTCGTTGACTTCGTATTTCACACCTTCAATGATTACAATCCAAGAATCATACTCAAAACGCACCATGATCATAAAAACTTGAAGAATTCTAGAGAGAGAAAGTGTAAATCAAGGAGATCTCTAGAGAGAGAAAGTGAATATGAACCAAATTCTAGTGAGAGAAAGTGGTACAAACAAGTATTCTAGAGAGAGAAAGTCGAATTATGGATCAAATCAAGGAAAAATTCGACTTCAAGAACACAAAAACACTCTCTAAACACGAAGATCAATGAACAATAAGAATCGCCAAATCAAAATAGACATCAAGGATCAATTCTTGATGAAAATCAAGAACACCGGCTCTGATACCAATTGTAGTGTTGTTGAATATGATGGCATGTGCGGAATTAGGAAAGATCTAGTGATTCATCATACAAATCAAGAACATAAGGAGTAAATAATTCTTTGTAAGCTCTTATTAGATCTAGAAAGATTATACAAATGGGTTTGTATACAAATTCTCTCTCTAGTCTAACACTCTAAAATGGACTCTTACATAATGGGAGTCACTCACTTCCTATTTATAGGAAAAGACTCAACCCATTTAAACATACAAAGAGGAAAGCCTAAAACATTACATCCAAGCATGACTTTGCACCTTAACACGATTATGATAGCCGAGGGTTATTGACACTACACCGTAGGGTGTGGGTGTCGTATCACGGAGGCGTGCGCCAGATCTTGATGGAGGAGGCGCACAAATCCCGATTCTCTATTCATCTAGGGGCGACGAAGATGTATCGGGATCTTCGTCTAGGCTATTGGTGGCCCTTCATGAAGCGGGATGTGGCGTGGTACGTAGAGCGGTGTTTGACCTGCAGGAAGGTCAAGGCCGAGCATCAGAGACCGCACGGAAAGATGCAGCCGTTGGATATCCCGTTGTGGAAATGGGAGGATATTACGATGGATTTTATCACGAAGCTTCCCCGGACGGCGCGAGGAGTAGATTCGATTTGGGTCATCGTGGATCGGTTGACCAAGAGCGCCCAGTTTATTCCGATTCAGGAGAGTATCTCGGCCGAAAAGTTGGCCGATATCTATATCAGGGAGGTAGTGGCACGGCATGGGGTGCCAGTGTCAGTGATATCAGATCGAGATGTGCGGTTCACTTCCAGGTTTGGAAGAAGTTTCATGATGAGTTGGGTACTCGTCTACATTTTAGCACCGCCTTTCACCCGCAGATGGATGGTCAGAGCGAGCGGACCATCCAGACGTTGGAGGATATGTTACGGGCATGCGTGCTAGACTTTAGTGGTAGTTGGGATACCTATCTTCCCTTGGCTGAGTTCTCGTACAACAACAGCTACCACACAAGTATTGACTGTCCCCCATTCGATATGTTGTACGGACGGAGGTGCAGGACCCCGATATATTGGGGTGAAGTTGGCCAGAGGGTCATGGAGAGCACCGAGGTGGTGCTCAAGACGACCGAGAGAATCCAGCAGGTTCGAAACAGGCTTCAGACTGCGCAGAGTCGGCAGAAAAGTTACGCTGAAAAACGTCGATCAGACCTGGAGTTCCAGGTCGGGGATATGGTTCTCCTGAAAGTGTCGCCTTGGAAAGGCGTCATTCGATTCAGGAAGCGGGGCAAGTTGGGCCCGAGATTCATTGGTCCATTCAGGGTTGTAGCCCGGGTGGGCAAGGTGGCATATAGACTGGATCTTCCATCCGATCTCAGTCAGATCCACAGCACCTTCCATGTCTCTCAGCTGCGGAAGTGCCTAGTGGATGATTCAGCGGTGGTGCCGCTAGAGGATATACAGGTTGATGACAGCCTGAATTACATTGAGCGCCCAGTCGCAATCCTCGACCGGAAGTCGAAGGATCTGAGGAACAAGAGGGTGGAATTAGTGAAGGTGCAATGGCAGCACCGAAAGGGTTCGGAATGGACTTGGGAGCCGGTGGAAGAAATGATGGAGCATTACCCCGAGCTGTTTCAGGATTGAGCAGCAGACTTCGAGGATGAAGTCTAAAATAAGTGGGGGAGATTTGTAGCACCTGGTTCCTGATATGTAGAATTCATCTAAGTATTTTACATTTTTAGCCTTGGACTCGGCGAGTTGTAGGCCCAACTCGTTGAGTGGAGACGGGTTTGGGAGCACGTTTAAGTTGGCGACTCGGCGAGTCCACATTATGGACTCGGCGAGTCCCCGCTGTCTGATGAAACCCTAAAATTCAAGGGTTTGTACCCTATTTAAACCAACCTTATGCGCCCCAACCTTGCCCCCTTCACCCTCAGAGCTCCCAACATCGTTCAAACCCTTATTCCTTGTGAGATTGAAGTGCTTTGGTGTGTTTCTTGAAGATTTTGAGAAGAAAGAAGAGTAGACCAAGAAGAGAAGAAGGAGGCCAGACATCTTGGTGTTATCTCAGTGATTTCCTTGAGGTATAACTCTGTTCCATGCTTATAGTCCCTTATAGCTCCATTAAAGTCCTTCTTGAGCCATTTCGAAGCTTGATTGTGATTTAGGGTTGGTAATAAGTTGATTAACCTTTAGATCTAGGCATGATTGAGCTCCAGGAGCTCGGATCTACTGCCTTTATGGAGTCATATTGCATGAAAGCCCTAGATCTACTCTTTTAGTGCATTTTGACCCCTAAAACCTTCATTGGTGTTTACTTACACGTAAAGTTGGAAACTTTACGTGTTAATCAGGCCCTAGAAACCCAGATCTATGTATGGCATAAGCTGGATTCGAGCAAAATCGAGTATATAGTGTTTGCATGCGAAAGACTCGGCGAGTCGTTCATCGGACTCGGCGAGTCGAGTCGCGAGTCCCCGAGTTTTCCCCCTTTTCGTGTTTGCAGAGTGGAGTAGTGAGTCATGGGGTGTGACTCAGTGAGTCGGAAGCCAGACTCACCCATGAAGGAACTCGGCGAGTCAATGCCCTGACTCGGCGAGTCCAAGGCAATCTTCTTGCCTCAAGAACAGACTCAGCGAGTTGTTCACACAACTTGGCGAGTCTCAGCATAGAGTGTTCTTCGGATGAAGATGAACTCGACGAGTTGTTCATACAACTCGGCGAGTAGGATGAAGGACTATTGGACTTTGGTTTAGAAGGAAAACTCATCGACTCAATGCCTAACTCGACGAGTAGAGACGGGATTATGGTCAGACAAAGGGATAGGGACTCGGCGAGTTAGCAGGCCAACTCGGCGAGTCGGGTCAAATGGAAGTTGACTTTGACTTTGACTTTGACTCTTGGCTTGGTTAGGGGTAAATGGTCATTTTACCCTGAGGTCGATTAGCAGTATTTGACTAAGTGTTTTGTGGGGATTATAGCCGGAGGATTTCTGGGGCAGCAGCAGAAGACAGTCAGTTCCCACGCAGATCAGCAGCTACTTTGAGGTGAGTTACCTTCCAGTAGCGGTGGGTCTACGGCCACAATGCCAGCCCACCAGTAGGATTGTATGATAGATGTTTGTCTCTGTGATATTCATCTAGGGTTGCTACTACTCGTGAAATGTTATTGTGCTAGTATGATATGATGCTATGTGCTAGTGACAGTAGGGGGAGATAGTCCCCCAGTATACCGGTCGATAGGGCCAAAGGGTCGGTCATGCCCAGCCATGCTAGATAGATTATGAGATATATGTGTTATGTGGTAGTAGTAGGGGTGAAATAGTCCCTAGTATCCGGTAGAGAGGACCGAAGGGGAGACCAGCACCCAGATATGCTAGTCAGTATCCGGTTGAGAGGACCAAAGGGGAGGCAAGCTCCCAGATATACTGGTCAGTATCCGGTCGAGAGGACCGAAGGGGAGGCCAGCTCCCAGATATACTAGATAGTGTCCGGTCGAGAGGACCGAAGGGGTAGGTCGGGCACCCAGATATGCCTGACAATGTTTGTATGTTATGTGATTGTATGGCATGTGGTATGTTGGAGGAACTCACTAAGCTTCGTGCTTACAGTTTTCAGTTTTGGTTTTAGGTATCTCTTCTTCGAAGGGGAAGGAGTTGGCGCGGTAGCGGCCCATCACACACACGCCTTGTATTCCGCACTATGAGATTCTCCTGGGAATTTGTACTCTAACTTTATTATGTTTTTATGAAATGTTTTTCAAGACATGCGATAACTTTTATGAGAGGATATGATCAGTGAATGTTTTATTTCTAAGGTTCGCTAAGAATATGTTTTAAAAATGAAATTTTTGGCTCGTGGTTTTGGGACGTTACAGAGTACACGCAGTCCGCGTGAGTTCACCTGATGCATTCTGTGCTTCGATAATGGACGCAGACAGTTTGAGGGATAACACGCGGTCCGTTTTAATAAACATGCGGACAGCATCTCGAGTACATGCGGACCGCGTGAATTAGACTGAAACTCTTCTGTTTGCTGATAATGGACACGGACACTTTGAGGGATAACATGCGGTCCCTTTTAATAAACACGCGGACAGCATCTCAAGTACACGCGGACTGCGTGAATTAGACTGAAACCCTTCCGTTTTCTGATAACACGCGGTCCGTTTTAATAAACACGCGGACAGCATCTCGAGTACATGCGGACCGCGTGACTTGGCTTGACATATTCCAAAAAAAAAATTTACTCTTTGACCAATACGAACACCAGGCCCTTACATCCAACATTCTTTAACTCAAGAAGGAAGAAGAAGAGATGTTAAATGCAAAAATGAACCATCTACAACATTTAATCGGAACTAGAAAAGACGAAAAGTTTTAGTTTTCCAAAAATGCCCCTCTTTAACGTCTTTGGCGAGACGTGCTTCCCTCTTGATTTCAGTACACCGGGGCATCCAATTGGATGACATCTAAGACATTTGCATTAAAACCTTCATATAAAGGTTTTAATCGATGCCCATTGACTTTAAAGATTTGCCCTGTTTCTTCACTTTGAATTTCAACCGCTCCATGCTCAAAGACTTTTAGCACAACAAACGGACCTATCCATCTTGATCTTAACTTTCTAGGAAATAATTTCAATCGCGAATGATAAAGCAAAACCCTATGTCCCGGCTCGAAATGTTTGCGGGTAATGGACTTGTCATGGAAAAGCTTAGTTCTTTCCTTGTAAATTCTTGAGTTTTCATAGGACTCATTTCTCAATTCCTCCTACTCTTGGTGTTGAAGCTTCTTATGCCTTCCCACCTCATCGATGTTGAAGTTGCATTGTTTGACCGCCCAAAATGCACGGTGCTCCAATTCCACGGGAAGATGGCATGGTTTTCCAAAGACCAACCTAAACGGGGACATTCCTATTGGGGTCTTATACGCGGTCCGATAGGCCCACAAGGCATCATCAAGCCTTGAACTACAGTCTTTTCTTGAGGGATTCACTGTTTTCTCAAATATACTCTTCACTTCTCGATTCGAAACCTCCGCTTGACCGTTCGTTTGAGGGTGATAGGCTGTTGAAACACGGAGGGTCACGTTGTACTTCTTCAATAAAGCCTCCATCATCTTGTTACGAAAATGTGTCCCTCGATCACTAATCAAAGCCCTAGGCACACCAAATCTCACAAAAACATTAGAATTTAAAAACTCGATAACTGTTTTGGCATCGTCCGATCTTGTGGCTTTGGCCTCAACCCATTTAGAAACATAGTCAACCGCGAGCAAAATATAAACGTTGCTGATGGTGTGCCTAGGGCAGCACAGCAGAACCGCGTCCAAGCCCTAGAGCCAGGCACACCAGCTAGGCTCAGCCCAGCAGGCTCAGCGCCCGCTGGCGCCCCTGGGAGCGAAACGGACAGGCAGAAGGCTCGTGCCCGCCAAGTAACGCTCCTTGCTCCAAGACAAAAGATACGGTCAGGAGACAAAGGGCAGCATCAGAGCATTACCGTCGGAGCCAATGAGAGCGCTCTAGCGGTTGAGGACGCACGACCCTCCAATCAGCGCCTCTGACCTTGTCTCCTCCAAAAACGATCCTGTCTGGTACGGACCAGGAAGGAGCGCTAGGTATAAAACGATGTGCACACAATACCAGCGAGGTAAGCTCTCTAACCAATCCTGAGAGAACAAAAACAAACCCTAGAGTCATCCTAACTTGACCATCGGAGCGTTCTCCCGGGAAGCGGCTGACGTCCCTTGTTCTTTGTGATCTTGCAGTTATAATCAGGCAACCAAGAAGATCTCATCCCAGAGTCAGAAGCAAGGTCTCATCCGGGACAAGGTTCCATGATTTGGCGCCATCCGTTTGTGAGACGAAGAACACAAACAAAAGCACGAAAGCAAGCATCAATGGCGTCCAACGGTAGTGAGGGACGACCAATTAGTCCCATACGTCCCATGACGACGTTGGACGAAACGCCACCGCCTACAGATACCGCCATTCTTTGCGCCGCCGCTGCAACAGACGCGAACAATTCACTCAACAGCACCTCCGTCGAGCCATATTTTCAACCTTTCACCGTCATTCGTAGCACCCACATTGTTCCAGACGACTGGTGGACAGAGTTCCACAACGCTACTACCACCATTGGCGCAAACCATGATGAACCATTCACCACCCGTCTACCCGATGGTTGGAGCATGGACTGGACCGACTATTCCCCCAAACAACAGCTTACAACAGCCGATAATGATCAACCCTGTTACATCCATGCACCCTTTCTCCACTAGCTATCCCCTCCAGTTACCATTCCAGCCATACCCCTTTTATGGACCAAGTTTAGGCTACCTTACGCCCCTACAGCATGGAACGAGTTCTCAATACCAGCAAGGGATGTCGACTGCTCCAAACCAGGATGGTTTTTCCCGGAGCATAACATCTCTGTTTGTTAAAGAGCTATTGGATTACGAAATACCAAACATTGCAAAGCTCCCGACGCTTAAAACGTACAATGGGACTACCGACCCAGATAGCCACATTGATACATATGAATGGACGATGACGTCGCTAAAGCTTAACGAGAAGTTTTGGTGCACATACTTCCCGATGACGCTCGATGGCAACGCCGGCACATGGTTCAAAATGCTACAACCGGGCAGCATTTCAAACTTCGCTCAGCTCAAGTACCTCTTCCTCACCAACTTCTTGCAGCTACGTAAATACAAAGGCGATTCTCATTCAATTATAGGCTGTAAACAAAGGGAGGGGGAGACTGTTCGAGAATACTTTACAAGGTTCATAAACGCTACGCTGGATGTACCGGGGCATGATGAAGGGCTCATTGCTGGTGCTTTCACATGGGGGCTCCTGCCTGGGCCCCTCTTGCAAAAACTCATGGGAAAGAAGCCTCTAACACGAGCTGAGTTGAAAGAAAGAGTGGAGCGATACCTACGGCTGGAAGATGGTGAAGCAGCCAAGTAGGCCTACTTAAATGCTATGGCGACTAGACGTCACCACCCGACCCACACGGATTTCCGAGGGGGAGGAAGACACTATGGCCAAGCAAGAAGACCACCACCACGTTTCCGACCATTTATTAAAGACGACAGACAGAGTCGCCGCCCAAAAGTATATGCAGTGTCTGAGAAACAACAGCTAGCCAAGTCGCCTAAGCGTCGGTACTGTGAGTACCACAAAAGCAAAACGCATGATACAACTAGCTGTTCGGTACTAAAGAAGGAGATGGAGGAGAAACAACTTAAGAGAGACCTGGTGGAGGTGGCGCGAAGCCTACGCACCAAATTCGATGCTGAGAACGCCAAGGGTCCACCCTGCGAAGGAGTTCAGCCAAAGGAGATATTCATGATACGCAGTAAAAGAAGTAGGGAGGAACAGCGAGGCGAGCAAGTCATTGTTAAACCTTCAGCACGCGCACTCACGTTTTCCATACAGGATCCCCGGCCGGACGGCTGGAAAGGTGACAACCCTCTGATAATACAGGCATCTATCAAAGACGTGACTATCCATAGGGTCTATGTCAACACCGGGAGTTCAGCAGACATCATCTATAAGCATTGTTTACGGCTGCTTCCGGATCGCTGGAAAGACAATTTGCGACCTACAACGAGTAGGCTGGTGGGATTCACCGGCGACAGCCTGTGGCCGTTGGGCACCATCCACCTCCCCTTAACAATCACTAGCCACGACAAGCAGCAGAAGAAGACCGCCCTGATAGACTTTGTGGTCATTCGACACTCAACGGAGCACAACATCATCTTAGGGAGGACTGCCCTCTTGAAGCTAGGGGTCGTACCTTCAACCATGCATCGGATCATGAAATTCGACACACCAAAAGGCGAAGCCATGATTTTGGCCACCCCGCCCAGAGAATTGCGGTGCTATACAGTTATGAAACCAGCAGAAATAACCAAAGGGCCCAAGAGGCCCAGGGGCAATCCTGCAAAGGGGAAGGAGGTAATCAATGAAGGATACCCCGACCAGCCGGTCAATGTTGGAAGCGACCTCCCAAGCCACACAAGAATAGCACTGGTCGATCTACTCAAACACTACAAACATGTATTTTCTTGGACCCCCATGGATATGGTGGGGGTAGAAAGGAAGGTCATTGAACATAAGCTAATGATCAAACCGGGGGTAAAAGAGGTTAAGCAGAAGAAGCGGGTACAAGGAGGAGACCGTAACAGGGCGATCAATGCAGAAGTGTCTAAGCTGACGGAGGCTGGAATAGTAAGGGAGGCGATGTTCCTAACATGGATTGCAAACCAAGTTATGGTCCGCAAGCAGGATGGGTCGTGGCGCATGTGCATCGACTTTTCTGATCTAAACAAGGCATGCCCTAAGGATTGCTACCCACTCCCGGAAATCGATCAGAAGGTAGAGTCGCTACAGGGATTTAAGCTAAAATGCTTCTTGGATGCATACAAAGGGTATCACCAGATATTGATGAGCAAAGAAGACAAAGAGAAAACAGCCTTCTATACAGACCATGGCACGTTCTGCTACACCAAGATGCCTTTTGGGTTAAAGAATGCAGGGGCGACATACCAGCGGCTAGTCAACTCGATATTCGCCAAACAAATTGGAAGGAATATTGAGGTGTATGTAGATGATATGGTGATTAAGAGTCCAAATGAAGAAAAGATGTTGCAAGACATCGAAGAGACTTTCAAGACATTAAAGGTGGCCAAGATGAAACTAAACCCAGCCAAATGCACGTTTGGAGTGGAAGAAGGGCAATTCTTGGGCTACTATGTTACTAGACAAGGCGTCCAGCCCAGCCCGACCAAGGTCGACGAGTTCATCGAGACGCCAACCCCAAACTCTCTTAGAGATGCACAAGGTCTGAACGGGAAGCTCATAGCTCTAAGCAGGTTCATCTCAAATTTTGCGGACAAGGCTATGCCACTGTTCCGCACCTTAAAAGGATGCATCGAGAAAAACAATTTCCAATGGACGAATGAAGCAGAGAAGGCGCTCCAGAGAATCAAGGAAGCACTGCACAAATTGCCGACTCTGGCAACCCCCATCCCTGGAGAAACATTACAAGTGTATCTTTCAACATCAGGCGAAGCGATATCATTGGTATTGGCTGTGGAAAAGGGAAGGGGAGCAGAGACAGGTATACTTTGTTAGCAGAGCGCTGCAAGGACCAGAACTCAACTATCCTACGCTGGAAAGATTGGTGCTGGCACTCATCTACGTTGCGAGACAATTAAGGCGATACTTCCAGGCACATCAAATCGAGGTACTCACAAGCTACCCCGTTAAAAAGATCTTGTTTAAGCCGGAGACGTCGGGTGGGCTGGCCAAGTGGGAAATTGAACTGGGAGAGCACAATGTAAACTACCGCCCAAGAACAAGTATCAAAGGGCAGGCGCTGGCTGATTTCTTACTAGAAATTCCTGACGGGGGGAACCCGGCAAAAGAAAAGGTGTGAGTAGTTGAAGAGGCCCCTACCGACGATGGTTCATGGACCCTGTACACGGACGGAGCGTCCAGCAGGGAAGGCTCAGGGGCGGGGTTGATCCTGACTAGCCCAGAAGGAGAAGAGGTAACCTACGCCCTCTGTTTCAACTTCCATACATCGAACAATGAGGCGGAGTACGAGGCGCTGCTTGCAGGGTTGCGACTCGCCAAGCAGATGGGTGCGAAAGTTGTAACAGCACTAACCGACTCAAGGTTAGCAGCGAACCAAGTCAATGGGAGTTTCGAGGTAAGAGATCAAATAATGGGAAAGTATGTAAAGATGGTAAAGCAACTGGTAGGATCATTCGGCCAATTTACAATCAAGCAGATACCAAGAAGTGAGAACAAGAGGGCAGACGCTTTGAGCAAGCTAGCGTCCACTTGTTTTGACCACCTATCAAAGAAAGTTTTAATGGAGGTGCTCTGGGAGAGAAGCATTGATGAACAGCAGGTGAACACCTTGACCCCCGCTAGACCCACATGGATGACACTGTTCTGGGAGTACCTCCAGAGAAGAGTGTTGCCGAACGACCATGACGAGGCCAGAAAAATACGTATAAAGGCGCCCTCATACGCAATGGTGAACGGGGAATTGTACAAGAAGGGATTCACGTCTCCATGGCTAAAATGTGTAGATCAAGCCAGGGGAGAGAGATATTGCAGGAAGCACACTCAGGGCAGGTAGGCGCACACGAAGGGGCGAGGGCTTTGACAGGAAAGGTGCTACGAATGGGGGTATACTGGCCGACAATACATCAAGACGCGGTAGAAGTAACCAAGAAATGTTGGGAGTGTCAGTCTTACACCCCAGTCCAGGCGAAACCCCCGGCGCCGCTAAGCAACATATCCAACCCATGGCCATTCTACCAGTGGGGCATAGACATAGTGGGTCCATTCCTAGAAGCACCATGGAAGCTGAAGTATATGGTGGTAGTCGTGGATTACTTCACAAAGTGGATTGAAGTTGAGCCACTGGCATGCATATCTGGGAGGCACATGATAAAATTTGTGTGGAAAAACATCATGACAAGATTTGGAACACCTAAGGTTCTCATCAGCGACAATGGTTTGCAATTCGATGAGAACCCATTCAGATAATGGTGCACTGCCAAAGGGATAAGCCAACGCTTCACATCGGTGACACACCATCAAGCGAACGGTCAAACGGAGGTGTCCAACCGAACCATTGTCAATGGGATCAAAAAGAGGTTGGGCAAAGCAAAAGGGAATTGGGCAGGGGAGATACCAATGGTGCTATGGTCATACAGGACTACACCACAGAAAAGCACAAAGGAAACCCCTTTCAGCTTGACATATGGGACCGAAGCCATGCTCCCCATGGAAGTGGCAGTGAATACGCTAAGGGTGGCCAACCAAGATGAGGAAAGCAAAACACAAGACCTGAGGATAAACTTAGATATCCTAGAGGAGAAACGTGAAGAGTCGGGAGTACGCCAAGTTGCGTATAAACATGCAACAAAAAGGTATTACAACCAACGGGTAAAGGAGAAGGCCTTCAAAGTGGGCAAGTATGTCTTGAGGAAAAATGAGGCCAGTCGGGCACAACCCCAGGGAAAGCTGGGCCCAACGTGGGAAGGCCCATACAGGGTCACAGAGGCAAACAGGAACGGGGCATACGTGTTAGAGACGATGGAAGGAAGGCCATTCGAAGAACATGGAATGCTAGGAACCTAAAGAAATATTTTTCTAAGGAAGAGGAAAGATGTAACCCTAGTTGGTTGATGTTCCATTGAGTATGTTGCACCCTAGAGTACTTAGAGTACGTCTATCCATGCTAAGTGACATGAGAATTGATACTCAGTGGATTCCTGTGTTTAAAGACATGAGTTTAGTACTCGACATATATAGAATTTCATGCATAAGTGACATGAGCTTAATACTTAGTGTATTTAAAAAACCCGCGGTTAAATAATAATGCAATTGCTGATCTCTCATACTTAGTGTAATAATCTCCAATGATTGAATGATGAGTGCTAAGTGCATTCAATGTGAACACTTAGTGTGTCAATGGTAACAAAAACAAAGCAAAATGTTTGGCACATCTTGAGCAATATGCAATAAGCGAATAAGCCAAGCACAAAACAAAAAAAGTAGATAGTAGATAATGCTTAGTGCATGTCAAACATATATATAAAAAAACATTGTTCTTAGCAGCTTCAACCATTGCAAAGCAAAACACATAGACTAAACAAAACGAAGAAATATCATGGCTCCGAACCATCACCAACAGGCTTATCACCAACCACAGCCCCCTCCACAACATCATCCTCACCTACATTCCCAGCCAACCCACCAGAAACTTCCCTATCATCCACCACTTCATCAACATCATCACCTCTAACACCTGCTCGATCATCACCACTAGCACCACGATCTTTAACATTCCCTCCCACACCAATGTCATTCACAAGCACCATCTCACGACCTGCAACATCCTCAAGAGTGCCCTCGGAACCAAAAGAACACAACTCTCGCAAACCATCAATACCCATCTCTCCCAAACCCAACATACTTGCGTGATCCATGCTAGCGAAGGACAAGAGAGCATCACTTACGCAAACCACAGGCCCGACAGACAGCGAACCAGCACCCGCCTCCCCACCTTCACCACCACTTGAAGTTTTCTGGACAGATTCAACCCCAGCCATATATGCAACATGGCGGATAAGACTGATAGCATTGGTAAAGTCAAGATGCTCTATCAGCTTATCAACGATACGCACAACACCGATTTGCAGCAGCCAATCCAAGTCTCGACGAGCAGCGCACACATCTGCTTGCAGCGACGACACAAGCTTGTCACGGTCAATGGCGTCACGCTCGAGACTTTCAACCTAGATCATTAAACCTTCATTCATTTGAGTTAGAGAATCAACCTTGTCCTCCAATGCAGCCCTAGCCTCATCAAGAACATTCTTCTCAGATGCCAGCAACTCACATTTCTTTTCAGCTGAGCGAAGATCGTCGCCAAGCTCACCCAGGCGGTGCTCCAGGCTTGCCACACGCGATCCACAGGTGGCATGAGCAACCTCCATCTCGGCAAGGCTATGGATGCGCCAGGAACCTACAACAAGATAGAACATCGTCTGCGCAGCAGCATAGGCCATGTTGTGAGCAAGGGCAGGGCTTCCCATCGCATCCATATCCCCCACTGCAGCTGGAGGGAAGGCATGGCGCGAGAACTCCAAGGAATTGGCACGAACAGAAAGATGAGAATCGTTGCGAAGATCCCAAGATGGCACAAAAACCGTCGATCCAGAAGCACCATCACCGGGGCCACCATCTTTGGAGACTGTAACTGGCCCGTGGGGACCGAGGCCTTTTGCGGGAGAAAGCTTGAAAGGGACAAACGGAACACTTGGAGAAGGGATTGAAGAAAAATCTGGAAAACCGGGTTGTTCAGTCGCCCTATTGACTCCCTCAGACTGTTGCACGTCATCATCGAGAATCACAACCACGCCAGAGGAAGTGGAGCTCACTGGCGTGGAACTCATCGAGCTCAACAGACGAGAAAAGTTGCGCCTAGTATGCACCCTCTTGGGGGCAGGAGGAGCACCATTCACCGGCTCACCCATCGCCTGCATAGCTTTCCGTTTCGCCTGCATCCGCCGAACGTCAGCAATGATACCCTCTTTGTTGTCCTCACTGTCCTCCGGGGAAGGGGAAGGAGCACCGCCCATTGGCATAACAGAGGAAATTGGGCGGGCAAGCAGCGGACCTCCCTCAGACGCCGACGAGCCCGCTGGAGGGACAGGAGGAGTAGGGGTGTTGAGACGGTCTGCCCTACGAGGAGGGGGAAGACGCTCAAACAGATCCACCTCGCGAAACTCCAGTTTGCCTCGATAGCGTTTACGCAGCACCTCATCCATGGATAAGGAAGACTCAACACCTAAAGCAAAAATAGAATGAAATGTAAGTCACATGGAGGCGGTTAAGAGAAACACCAAAAAAGTAAAGTAAAGAGAGAAACAGGACGAATGCAACACTCACCATCAATGATGGAGTAGAACACCGCTATCTTGCCACGCCGCCTCCAGGAGGGGCTCATCCCTACCCCGGACAGAAGCGCTTCGGAGTAATCCTTAGCGGTTACCTGCACACTTTTCAGGTAATCGGAGACTTCTTGATTGTGAGGGAAAAGCTTAGGGACAGTATCGGTGAAAGCATTGGCACGGTAACGACCACTCCCAAACAGTTCTTGATTCACCCACAACCAGTTGTCTTGCCAATTCTTGGGGGTGCGCCCATCAGGAACTAGGGCATGTCCCCCTCGTCGGGCCGAAAAAGTACACTTATCTCCGGTAAGGCATAACCGGAAGAAGAACTTGAAGACGAAGTAGTCGGGAACATACCCATTGGCTCTACAGATCATCTCGAAGGCAACCACCTTGTTGACAGCATTAGGGGTCAACATCTGAAGACTACAACCATCCTTCTGAAGAACCTCCTCTTGGAAATCTGTCAAAGGAAATCGTATGCCAACATCTAAGGTTTTAAGGAAAACCCCAATTTTCCCAGGGGGGAGAAGAGATGCTAGAGCCAGCAGAGGGAAATTCCACACCTTCTAAAGGAGACAAGCCATAAGTGGCCTCCAACTGTTGATACTCGACGACAGAAGGGACACTTCCGGGAATATTAGCCATGAAAAGAGAGAAAAGACGAATAGGCAGGGAAAAGAGGGAAGAAATGGAGAGAATCATTCTCTATAAATCCCCTTTAAAGGAAAAGGAAGAGGCGGAACATTCAAATGCCTGACACGCTGACGTAACCGTTAGCAGTCAAGCGCGGTCACGTCGCCATAAAGAGCGGAGTAACGACGGACACGCGTCAATCAGTTAAGTCCAGAACACCGTAACTAGCGCTGCAACGCTACGGCTAGGGGGACTTGATGGTGTGCCTAGGGCAGCACAACAAAACCGCGTCCAAGCCCTAGAGCCGGGCACACCAGCCAGGCTCAGCCCAGCAGGCTCAGCGCCCGCTGGCGCCCCCGGGAGCGAAACGGACAGGCGGAAGGCTCGCGCTCGACAAGTAATGCTCCTTGCTCCAAGACAAAAGATACGGTCATGAGACAAAGGGCAGGATCAGAGCATTACCGTCGGAGCCAATGAGAGCGCTCTAGCGGTTGAGGGCGCACGACCCTCCAATCAGCGCCTCTGACCTTGTCTCCTCCAAAAGTGATCCTGTCTGGTACGGACGAGGCAGGAGCGCTAGGTATAAAAGGATGTGCACACAAGACCAGAGAGGTAAGCTCTCTAACCAATCCTGAGAGAACAAACACAAACCCTAGAGTCATCCTAACTTGACCGTCGGAGCGTTCTCCCGGGAACCCCTCCCGGGAAGCGGCTGACGGCCCTTGTTCTTTGTGATCTTGCAGTTATAATCAGGCAACCAAGAAGATCTCATCCTAGAGTCAGAAGCAAGTTCTCATCCAGGACAAGGTTCCATCAGTTGCCAAATGAGACAGGAAATGGGCCCATGAAATCAATCCCCCATACGTCAAAAATTTCACAAACGAGGATTGGATTTTGGGGCATTTGGTTCTTTTGCGAAATGTTTCCCGTCCTTTAGCACCGCTCACAACTTTTGCAAAACAAGTAACAATCGCATGACATGGTTGGCTAAAATAATCCACACTCAAGGACCTTTCTCAAAGTCCGGCTAGGTCCGAAATGTCCCCCACAAGCAAATTCATGACAGAATTGCAAAATGGATTGGTGCTCTTGTTGGGGCACACATCGCCTAATGATTTGATCGGGAAAATGTTTCCACAAATAAGGTTCATCCCACACATAGTATTTTGCATCACTTTTCAACTTGTCTTTTGGAGCACGTGTGAATGTGTTGGGATACCTTTGTGACCAAAAAGTTAACGATATCAGCATACCAAGGAGTAGATTGAGTGAGGGAAAAGAGATGCTCATCCGGAAACTCGTCCCGTAATGGGAGAGGAGTTTCATTTGAAGTGATCCGGCTTAGATGATTGGCAACAAGGTTCTCGCATCTGCTCTTGTCCCGGATTTCCAAATCAAATTCTTGTAACGATAAAATCCACCGGATGAGTATGGGTTTTGCATATTTTTTCGTCATCAAGTACTTAAGTGCTGCGTGATCCGAATACACTATGACCTTGGTGCCAAGTAGGTATTGTCTAAATTTCTCCAAGGCGAACACTATGGCCAATAGCTCCTTCTCCGTAGTAGAGTAGTTGCTTTGAGCATTGTCTAATGTCCTTGATGCATAGTAGATCACATGGGAGTCCCTCCCATTCTTTTGACCCAAAATGGCGCCTATTGCATAGTTGCTTGCATCACACATAATCTCAAATGGGAGATCCCAATTTGGTGCTTTCATGATGAGTGTGGATGTGAGAAACTCTTTGAGTTTGTCGAAAGCTTCTTTGTACGCCTCGCTGAACTCGAAATCAACATCCTTTTGCAAGATTTGGCACATTGGTCTTGTTATCTTCGAAAAGTCCTTGATGAATCATCGGTAGAAACCTGCATGGCCCAAAAAAGAACGAACTTCCCGAACACAAGTCAGGTAAGGTAAGCTTTGAACAACATCGATTTTTGTCTTATCTACCTCAATTCCTTTCTTTGACGCAATGTGACCCAAAATGAGACCTTGACTCACCATGAAATGACATTTCTCAAAATTTAAAACTAAATTTGTTTCAATGCATCTTTTTAAAATTTTGGTGAGATTGGTCAAACACTCTTGAAAGGAGTTTCCATATACCGTGAAATCGTCCATAAAAACTCAACTATCTTCTCGACATATTCTGAAAAGATACTAACCATGCAACGTTGGAAAGTGGCCGAGGCGTTACACAATCCGAATGACATTCTACGGTATGCGAAAGTGCCAAATGGACATGTAAAAGTTGTCTTTTCTTGGTCTTCTAGTGCCACCAGGATTTTGTGAAAACCAGAATACCCATCGACACAACAATAGTGGGATTTTCCGGCCAACCTTTCTAACATTTGATTAATGACAGGTAATGGAAAGTGATCTTTTCGTGTGCTTGCATTGAGTTTGCGGTAGTCAATACATACTCTCCACCCATTTTGCACACGGGTGGGGACCATCATACCTTTGTTGTTCTCGACCAAAGTGATTCCCGTCTTCTTTGGCACGACTTGAACCGGGCTCACCCATTTGCTATCCGAGATAGGATAGATCATTCCCGCATCTAGGAGCTTCAAAATCTCTTTCTTGACCACTTCCATCATTGACGGATTCAACCTTCTTTGCGCGTCTCTACTCGGCTTACATTCATCCTCCATTAATATTTTGTGCATACAAGTGGAGGGACTCAAACCCTTGATATCTGCAATCGTCCAACCCATTTCTTCTTTATGTTCCCTAAACACCTTGAGGAGCTGTTCTTCTTCACAATTGGTTAGGTGAGTTGAAATGATGATCGGAAGAGTCTCGTTGTCTCCCAAGTACGCATACTTCAAATGTTGAGGAAGGACCTGTCCATAAAGTTTTGGGAAGTTGATCTCCTAATCAAATTTGCTTTACTAGTACACTAAATCATTTCTGATTTAGCAGAACCAAGCAAATAGATAGGATCATTAAGGGTCTTGTCATAGTCTATCTTATAAGAGTCCCAAAGGAACTCACTATGTGACTTAGAAAGGGATTGAACCACTAACTTTCTCAAGACTTTGACACCCAACTCTCCCGGCTTGTCAGCATGTGACTTCATCTCCAAGATGTGATCACACCTAGACCTTGCCTTGCCAATAGGGCTTGAGTGACCTTGAACTTGTGGGTTAGGGAGAATAATTGGAGGAGGTGGAGGAAGTGAGGTTCCAAAATATTTGGGAAGATCATAGATCTCTGAACTTGACATCTTTTGGGAGATATTCAAGATAGTTGATTTAAAGTCCTTAATATAACACCCAATATGAAACATTAAGGCTAGGACCCAACAAACTATTTTATAACTTAGAAGAGGGATGTCGTAATCCAAGCTATAAAATATTTGAAGGTAGGTGAATGACGATTCACCAATTTCCACCAAGATAAACGAAATGTATTATTAGGTTTCAATTGGATTTGAAACTCCTAGATCTTTGAGATTCATTGAACTGTTCAATGGCATGTTTCAATCTCGAGTGTGCCCTTCGGGTTTTGTGACTAGGATGTCGAGGATCACAAAACAAGGTGTGAAGTAACCATGCAAATTACTTGGTACCCTTAAGTGTTTACCCCTCAATCGATGTGCCGGTTAACCACACACACTCCATCGATACTATGATAAACATTAAGTTACCCTTTGCCTACCTTGTTAAATATGAGTTAGTGTGCCGGTTAACCACACACGCTCCACTAACCGACTTGAACAAAGTGCAAAGTGTAATTTCATGGATTAGCACCTTATTCACATTTTCCTAAGTAACTAATATTGGGTATTATTAAGAGTTTAGTTACTTAGTATTTATCATTAATACTTTTAATGAAGGGAGAATTATAGTCCTATCAAACCCGTTCGGCTAACGACCCTCCACCAGTCAAGGAAGCGGTGGGTGAGAGTGGACACCCATTAAACTGCCATTTTATAGGCAGTAACCTTATACCCCCCTTATAGACCGGCTTCGTGAATGAGCCCTACTAACGGTAAGACTGACTTTACTCTTATACATGTATATAAATATTATTAACTTATAATATTATAAAGTATAAGGGTTGAATTTTAACTCTTTAAAATTCTAAGGGCTTAACTTGGAATTAAAGTATTCATAAAAAAAACTTTTCAAATTCCAAAACTTGAGGGCAAGTTTTGAAACTATTCAAAACTCTTGGATTTTCATAACTTATGAGTTTTAATTAAAGTATTAAAACTTTTAATGAAGAGACTCTTGTACATCCATAACTTGAGGACAACTTATGGAGCCATAAAAACTATTTATAAGAAAAGACTCTTCATTTTTTTATAACCTAAGGCATTTTTATGAGTTTTTAAGATTCATAAATGTGACTTTTCATATAACTTGAGGACAAGTTACAAAAACACATTTTATGAACAACTTTTAGATTAATTTGGATTGAAAACATCTAACACATATTTTTCATTAATCTAAAAAATAACTCATAGAACAAGGAAACATAAAACTTTTGGTAATCCATAACTTATGGAGTTAAATGTTTGTTTTATGATGAAACTTTTCATGTTCCATAACTTAAGAATAAGTTATGGAATTCTTTAAAACATTAACACCAAATTTTGTAACTCCGTAAAAACTTTGAATCAATTTTTTTTAAACCTTTTCATATCCATAACTTATGGAGGTTTCAAAAAACTCTTTAGATCAAACTTTTAAAACTAATAAAATAATCATATCATTTTATCCTTTACTAAATTTGACATAATTCAACTCATATAGCAAATGATTCAAATTTTACAAATAATTAGTTTTTCACAAAAAAAAAAGTAATTATCTTAAAATTTGACAAACGTCATGTTTTTTTCCTTTTTTTCAACTTTGAAAATAAAACATTTGTATCAATATAACAGAAAACAACCCATGGCTTTGTTACCACTGATGGGTTTTGAGCATTCTAACACTCTTATGGTGTACATGCAACCCTATAAACCTTGGATCTATGTTTTCTCTATTATACATGCAAATAAGAACTTTCTAAGGCTTAAATCCTAACTAGCATATTATGAAGTTCTTATACTACAAAGTACTAGTTAGATGACATACCTTTTGATGTAGCTTGATGTCTTCAAGCTTTAAGAGCTTAGCCCTAATAGTGTGGAAACCTCAAGTGGAATCACAAATCACCAAAACACCTTGGAAGACTTTAGAGAATATGAATACTTGGTTGTCTCTAATGAAATCGGCTAGCCCTCTTAGTGTAACCACACTAGTGCCAATTTCACCAACCAATGACATCTTTATATAGTGTGGAGGATTAGGGTTAAACCCTAATACCTATGACCTTTCATTTCCTAGGATCCATGGGTTAAACACTCCATGGACTATCCATGAAAGCTTAGCCCAACCTAAATGAACTTGGTCCATTCCATATATATAAGAGTCCATATTTAATTAGTTCATTTTGATCACTTAATTAATTCTAAATTAAGTCTTGATCAATACTAATTAAATAATATGATTCCATATTAATATATTAGAACTTATAATATATTAATATAAATCATAAATATACTATTCTCAAAAGACTATCCATATAAATTGTGTCGGTGAAGTGCAACCCAAATGGACCATGCCGGGTCAGGTCAAGTACATACCAAATATAGTTATGGACTTAGACATTAATCCAACAGTCTCCCACTTGGATAAGTCTAAAACTATTATTGAGTATGACTTCAAAACCTAACTGGAAATCGTAGCTCTTAAAGCCGCTGTCGAACTCTGATCTTGTCAACAAACTTGTCCATTAGATAAGGGATCATATATTCCTCCATTCTAGATATCATATGGACTGAGACATGGATTATAGTCATTCTCTCTGTCCATTTGTTGTTTCCCGATTTCCGATTCATGACGACTGACTGATTGAACAAATCAAATTAGTCTTGGCTTGGCCAAGCACTCACATGTATCATCATTAAATCATCGAGGGGCCCACAGATATCGCTTTTATCCCGAAGGTAAAAGGAATGGATAAACTTCGACTCATATGGCTTGTTCTACTACTTTTTGAATCATACACAAAGGCACGTTTTATAACACCGAGTTACCGAATGCGTTTTCGTTTAATCAATGTACAACCAACTCATAGTAACAACTCATATCTCTAGGTTTGAAGAATATAAGATATTATCGTCTCATGATCACTCATGATAAAATCCATGAAGTGATTCCAATGAGCGCGGGTTGAATCCAATACTCAGAACTTATGAGCACTCATGAGTGTTGTAGCCCTTTGTCCAACATCTTAGACTTCTACAAGCCAACCCATGACAGTCTTAATTCATATCTACTTCCAACAACCGAATGTGGATGGTTTGAATAACTTAGTCATTCCAGAAGAATAACCTAGTTTATTCTGGAAGTCAAAACATGCAAAGTGAAACACAAGAATAAATAAATCAAATATGGTATCAAACCCTATGAATATAAATAAACACTTTTATTTATCACCATACTGATTACTCATTATTCATTATTTCGGTTTTATCAACTTTATACTTGAATTTAAAACAATAGTTGTCCCATGCTCCAAGCATGTACACTATGTTTTCTAAACACTAGTCATGCCATACACAAAGTATGCATACTATGTTTGTCTATGATCTTTACTTTGTGAAATAGATCAATTGAGCATAACTCCAATGATCATCTTTTCACAGTCCCAAACCCTTACTGCAAATGCAAGAATTCCAAATTCATGCCATTTACTGAAATCTGTTAGATTCTAAACTTATATGCATTGATCCTCTTGTAATGATTATGCACAAATTCAACCAGACTTGGCAACAATCATTACAGAGTATTCCAACGAAGATCAACTCCTTGGAAACATCCTTCTTGCATTAAGTTTCCTAATCTTACAGATTGAATACTTTCTAACTTTGAACCATTTCCATATTCCATTTTGACTATCACTTCCGAACAAGAGTTGCCTTTTTCAGACTAGGTCAATATGGTCCTTCCAAAGTCAACACTATACTTCCAACTGTCCTTGAGCAACCAATCCTCGGTAAACCTTAGATTGTCCTCAACAATTGCTTAATCATTTTAGTCATATCCAATTCTAGACCTTTTCCCTTCTTAATGCCCCAGGCATTTGGAAATTTTAGAAAGGATTAATATATCACATGTAATCGATCCTATATCCGAAGCATATGGGACACGATTCATGATGTCTCACATAAAGACTAAACCAGTCTTTTGCTATAATATTTCCATTTCTATTTGCCAAGTTCTCATAATTCAGATTATGAAAAGGGATGTCGTAATCATAATCGAATTTTAGAACGCAAATAATGAACCCATATATAGAATTTCCTTATGTTGAGCCATTCCAACATGAAATTCATATATATTCTTGACTAAATACGATTAAGACCTCAAGCTAAGCTTTTAGATTTGAGATGAAGTATAATATCCTCTCCCTTAATTATAACAAAACAACTTTTTTCCCAATTGAGACCTTTTGTTTTTCTATAATTAACATTGCTAACTTGCAACCTTTATCATAATTATCATGCTCCCACTAACATGATGATTAATAGCATAACACTTATGCTCCCACTAGCTTTGATATGTACCCAGAAATCAACTGGACTTCTAGAAATCAATACTTTATTGACTTTCTTACCAAAGTTCAGATTTCTGATACTAGATTGCCTTGATAAGACTTTATCAAAATCACACACCTCTCTTAGATAGCTCACAAGTGTGTCTAAACAATTTCAGAACTATGAAAAGGGATGCTGTAATCACAGTCTAAATTGTTTAGACCTTTTGCCATTTCTCATAAGTCAATGTTAGTGTGCCGATTAACCACACACGCTCCACTAACGACTTTGAGAACTGCAAAAGTCACAATTGCTATCTACTTAAAATCTACTTAGTGAAAGAGTTTCCTTACCATCATTTTCATGAATCGAAGAGAAACCTTATGACACTTAGATTTTATGGTGTAAGCGTTCCTATCCATGTGAATTTGCAAAACCATAACCACATGACTAGGTTAGTGACAAATCCTAACTCATATGGATTGAACTTGTGCAATCTTAACTTCTTGCCACCTGGCAGCTCAAGGGCCTGCCATTGCTTCCAAGTAGTTATTCAAACAATTTAGAACATGTAGAACTCAAATGTATAGCTAATTTAACTGGAATGGGCACAGAAATGTCAACACGATAGGTTATAAACCTCTAGTTGTGTGCTAGTGATGAAATACAGGTTTTTGTTCTTTATTACTTCTTGAAACCCTTTCAGGATCTTTTAGACTCCCACTGTCTCCTTGACCTATAAGACTTTCTTGCCAAATATTCAAGAGATAGTGTGTGGATTCTAATCAAGACAGACACTTAACACAATTAGCCTTAGTTGATCTTTGTTTTATCCAAAACATCACAACTTACCAATTTCAAATGTACAAGAGTAGAAAACTTTTACTCTTACATTTGACAAGTGTTTTAAACCTTCTTTAAGACATGTCACTCAAGTTACAATCTTAGAGTATAACTGTATGAACTGTTTTCGAGTGAAGTATGAATCATCTTCTTGATTTAACCACTTCAACAATTCATAACTCCTCTTCTTAACTCTCAGAATGTACTTAGAGGATGAATTGTGATAAGGTCTCAAAATCATTAAGATGATCTTAAAACATGATACTAAAAGGACTCTCCCATCTTTTCAGATTTTAGAAACTTTTATCCTTCTGCCTAATTTGATTCTTCTTATTCGTTCTGTCATACATTGAAAATTTTTCCAATGCTTCAGAATTATACTTAAGCTTGTAAGTATAATCATATTTACTAAACCTTAGTAAATCATGACGAATAGTTTTATCCATCTTTTGTAGTGGACTTTGACAAGTGCACAAGAAAGTGTACTTGATCCCTTAGTCCTTCTCTTGACTCACACATCCATGTGAACAAGCAGTTAGTCTTAATTTTCCAATGCTCGAAAGTTCTCATTCATCATACTATACAACTTGCATGATTCCAAGTTTCTATCCAACTGAAACTTGGGTGATGAGAATCTTTCCTTATTTGGTAAATTTAGATACTACCACAAATAAAAGACTCAAATTCATATTTCCAATATTGCTATCAATGGAATCATATAAACAACATCTTTTTTTCCAAATGCCATTGTCAGGATATTTTTTTAAAATAAATAAAATTAAAAACTTTTCTTTTATTTTAAAACTTTGCGGAAAAACTAGTCCTTACAATGCAGATGTATATGAAAACTTGTTGTCATCTATTCCTAAGCAATCTATCATAACTCTTAAGCACGTGCTCAAAATTCTGATCACCGAACCATGCGATCGAAATCCATCTTCGCGATCAGAATCAGCATATACTTCCTTTAAGTTTCTTTACTTTTCTTTGATTCTTAAAACATCAACATGTGACCCAGCCACATCATGTAATAAGAATCTCCAAGTAGGAACTTAATAGAGTTAGACCGTGGACTTTACCTGAAATAAAGTCAAACGTATTGACTTTATCATCCTTTGGGTAAGTTTGGCAGCTTCATAACCAAAGCCCCATCCTTTGGCAATAGAAATATATGGATCCTTAGGTAATAGTACATGGGACTATCTCAGACTTATCCTTTCTCTTTACCATTTGGTCAACCAAGTTTACTATGGCCAATCCCTTTCCATTGGGAAGAGAATGCATTTCTGGATTTCCTGTGTCACTATTGTCCCTGTCCATAAAGTTTTGGGAAGTTGATCTCCTAATCAAATTTGCTTTACTAGTACACTAAATCATTTCTGATTTAGCAGAACCAAGCAAATAGATAGGATCATTAAGGGTCTTGTCATAGTCTATCTTATAAGAGTCCCAAAGGAACTCACTATGTGACTTAGAAAGGGATTGAACCACTAACTTTCTCAAGACTTTGACACCCAACTCTCCCGGCTTGTCAGCATGTGACTTCATCTCCAAGATGTGATCACACCTAGACCTTGCCTTGCCAATAGGGCTTGAGTGACCTTGAACTTGTGGGTTAGGGAGAATAATTGGAGGAGGTGGAGGAAGTGAGGTTCCAAAATATTTGGGAAGATCATAGATCTCTGAACTTGACATCTTTTGGGAGATATTCAAGATAGTTGATTTAAAGTCCTTAATATAACACCCAATATGAAACATTAAGGCTAGGACCCAACAAACTATTTTATAACTTAGAAGAGGGATGTCGTAATCCAAGCTATAAAATATTTGAAGGTAGGTGAATGACGATTCACCAATTTCCACCAAGATAAACGAAATGTATTATTAGGTTTCAATTGGATTTGAAACTCCTAGATCTTTGAGATTCATTGAACTGTTCAATGGCATGTTTCAATCTCGAGTGTGCCCTTCGGGTTTTGTGACTAGGATGTCGAGGATCACAAAACAAGGTGTGAAGTAACCATGCAAATTACTTGGTACCCTTAAGTGTTTACCCCTCAATCGATGTGCCGGTTAACCACACACACTCCATCGATACTATGATAAACATTAAGTTACCCTTTGCCTACCTTGTTAAATATGAGTTAGTGTGCCGGTTAACCACACACGCTCCACTAACCGACTTGAACAAAGTGCAAAGTGTAATTTCATGGATTAGCACCTTATTCACATTTTCCTAAGTAACTAATATTGGGTATTATTAAGAGTTTAGTTACTTAGTATTTATCATTAATACTTTTAATGAAGGGAGAATTATAGTCCTATCAAACCCGTTCGGCTAACGACCCTCCACCAGTCAAGGAAGCGGTGGGTGAGAGTGGACACCCATTAAACTGCCATTTTATAGGCAGTAACCTTATACCCCCCTTATAGACCGGCTTCGTGAATGAGCCCTACTAACGGTAAGACTGACTTTACTCTTATACATGTATATAAATATTATTAACTTATAATATTATAAAGTATAAGGGTTGAATTTTAACTCTTTAAAATTCTAAGGGCTTAACTTGGAATTAAAGTATTCATAAAAAAAACTTTTCAAATTCCAAAACTTGAGGGCAAGTTTTGAAACTATTCAAAACTCTTGGATTTTCATAACTTATGAGTTTTAATTAAAGTATTAAAACTTTTAATGAAGAGACTCTTGTACATCCATAACTTGAGGACAACTTATGGAGCCATAAAAACTATTTATAAGAAAAGACTCTTCATTTTTTTATAACCTAAGGCATTTTTATGAGTTTTTAAGATTCATAAATGTGACTTTTCATATAACTTGAGGACAAGTTACAAAAACACATTTTATGAACAACTTTTAGATTAATTTGGATTGAAAACATCTAACACATATTTTTCATTAATCTAAAAAATAACTCATAGAACAAGGAAACATAAAACTTTTGGTAATCCATAACTTATGGAGTTAAATGTTTGTTTTATGATGAAACTTTTCATGTTCCATAACTTAAGAATAAGTTATGGAATTCTTTAAAACATTAACACCAAATTTTGTAACTCCGTAAAAACTTTGAATCAATTTTTTTTAAACCTTTTCATATCCATAACTTATGGAGGTTTCAAAAAACTCTTTAGATCAAACTTTTAAAACTAATAAAATAATCATATCATTTTATCCTTTACTAAATTTGACATAATTCAACTCATATAGCAAATGATTCAAATTTTACAAATAATTAGTTTTTCACAAAAAAAAAAGTAATTATCTTAAAATTTGACAAACGTCATGTTTTTTTCCTTTTTTTCAACTTTGAAAATAAAACATTTGTATCAATATAACAGAAAACAACCCATGGCTTTGTTACCACTGATGGGTTTTGAGCATTCTAACACTCTTATGGTGTACATGCAACCCTATAAACCTTGGATCTATGTTTTCTCTATTATACATGCAAATAAGAACTTTCTAAGGCTTAAATCCTAACTAGCATATTATGAAGTTCTTATACTACAAAGTACTAGTTAGATGACATACCTTTTGATGTAGCTTGATGTCTTCAAGCTTTAAGAGCTTAGCCCTAATAGTGTGGAAACCTCAAGTGGAATCACAAATCACCAAAACACCTTGGAAGACTTTAGAGAATATGAATACTTGGTTGTCTCTAATGAAATCGGCTAGCCCTCTTAGTGTAACCACACTAGTGCCAATTTCACCAACCAATGACATCTTTATATAGTGTGGAGGATTAGGGTTAAACCCTAATACCTATGACCTTTCATTTCCTAGGATCCATGGGTTAAACACTCCATGGACTATCCATGAAAGCTTAGCCCAACCTAAATGAACTTGGTCCATTCCATATATATAAGAGTCCATATTTAATTAGTTCATTTTGATCACTTAATTAATTCTAAATTAAGTCTTGATCAATACTAATTAAATAATCTGATTCCATATTAATATATTAGAACTTATAATATATTAATATATATCATAAATATACTATTCTCAAAAGACTATCCATATAAATTGTGTCGGTGAAGTGCAACCCAAATGGAACATGCCGGGTCGGGTCAAGTACATACCAAATATAGTTATGGACTTAGAAATTAATCCAACATTCTTGATCTCCAAATTGTTGACTAATTTTTCGATTTCGGGGTCTAGCGAGTAGAGCTTCAACTTCTTGGCTAATTTTGCACAATCAAACCCCTTGCTCAAAACCATCTCCAACATGTCATCATCACACAACTCGAACAATTCTTGAGTTAATGGTTCGACAACATCTATAAAGCACAAAGATGAAACATCACTAGGATACCTCATAGCATCATAAATGTTAAAACTTATTGTTTCACCATCAAATTCCATTGTTAAGCTTCCCGCATACACATCAATCTTTGTTCTAGTCGTCTTCAAGAATGGTCTCCCAAGTAAGATTATACCCTATTTTGAGGATACTTGTTCATCTAGGTCAATCACATAGAAATCCGCCGGGAAGACCAATTGGTTTACTTGCACTAGGACATCTTCCAAAACACCTCTAGGAAAGACACTTGATTTGTCCGCAAGAGATATTATGACACCGGTTTCACTTAAGGGTCCGAAATTCAATGATTCATACACCGAGTAGGGCATGACATTGATAGAGGCACCAAGATCAAGCATAGCACTACTAAAATTGACATCTCCAATCTTGCAAGGAACCATGAACATTCCGGGATCTTTGCACTTGGGTGGAAGCTTCCTTTGTAAAACCGCGGATGCATTTCGTTCATTGAGATTTTCTCATTTCCTTTGAACTTTCTCTTGTTGGTGCAAAGCTCCTTCAAGAATTTTGCATATCTCGGAATTTGCTTGATTGCATCAAGTAAAGGAATTTTTACTTCCACCTTTCGGAAGGTGTCCAAGATCTCTTTCTCCTCCATATTCTTCTTTGATGTTGCAAGTCCGGAGGGGAACGGTGGGTGAGTGGCTATTGGTGTCACTACAGGGGTAGTCTTCTTAGGGGCTCCGGCTTGTGCATCGTTCTTGATTATAGGTTCTTCAACGGGAATGATCTCTATTTCTTCCTCTTCTTCCCTTGGCTTCTTCTTTGAACTACTTTCTCCGGTTTGTTTGCCACTTCTCAAGGTCACCACATTGACATTTGGGTTCTTTTCGGTTTGAGAAGGGAGTTTACCACAGAATTCCAACTTGCTTATGGATGTAACTATATCTCCCATTTGTGCTTCAAGGTTGGAGATACTGGTCCTTGTCTCTTTTTGGAATTATTGGGTAGTAGTGGCTAGGGAGTTGACAATGTCTTCAAGAGACATTCCGGAGCTACTTGCTTGACATTGAGGAGGTTGTTGATGATGATGTGGAGGGTGCGGTTTGGGTTGATAGTGTGGTTGTTGATGTTGGTATTGAGGTTGTGGTGGCGGATAGGATGGTCTAACTAATGCATTTTGAGGCAATGGTCTTGGGTTGTAGCTCATGTTGGGATTTGGCTTCCAACTTGAATTGTAAGCATTTTGGTAACCGGATGGTTTGTTGTGGTAGTTTTGGAACTCTCCCGTAGCATTCACATGCTCTGCATCTTCTTGAAGAATGGGGCACATATCCGTAGGATGTCCTATTGTTGCACATACTCCACAAACCATCACTTGTGGAGCTTGTCCCAAGGCTAGCTTTTGAACAACGAAGGTTAAGTCTTTGATTTGAGACTCTAGGTTTGATGATCCCACTTCATTGACTTTGTGTTGTGTATCTCTTTTCATGTCTTGGTGTGGGCCAAAGTGTTAGGAATTCGCGGCTATGGTGTTGAAAAGTTGTCTTGTTTGTTGTGGAGTTTTACTAAAGACATCACCTTCACTTGAGGCATCAACTAGTCTTCTCTCCATTGGCAACAATCCCTCATAAAAGTGTTGAATGAGGAGTTATTATGGAATTTGATGTTGTGGGCAACTATAGCACAAATTGTTGAACCTCTCCCAATAATCATGAAAAGTCTCATTTTGACCTTGGCGGATTCCACAAATCTCATTTCTAAGACTTGAGACTCTTGAAGCGGGATAGAATTTATCAAGAAAAGCTCTTGACATGTCGGTACATGAGTTGATTGACCCCGGTGGAAGATAGAATAACCAATCTTTTGCTCCATCGGCCAATGAAAAAGGGAATGCCCTTAGCTTGATTTGGTCATCGGTTGACCGTTGTGGCATCATACTAATGCAAATAATGTGGAACATCTTCAAGTGATTATGCGAGTCTTCATTCTCCAATCCATGAAAAATTGGGAGGTGATGGACTAAACTTGACTTCAATTCCAAACCTCCTTCCAAAACCGGGTAATTGATACCGGTTAGAGTTTGTGTAACATCGGTCTCCATCATTTGCGTCAAGGTTCTTTCGGGAACTTCTCATCAGTCTGCCATTGCAATTGGTTAAATAATGGGTGGATTTTGTTGTAGGGGTGGTGTTTCGGGAATTTCTTGGCTAGGGTCGGGACTAGAATCGGGTTCTATATCACTTGATGAAGCGGGTTCAACTTCCGGATCCCCGTGAGGATTAGAAGTTTGACCACGTTCAATTCGCTTTTACTTCGCCAAATGTCTTGCTTATTTTTCGATTTCTGGGTTGTAAATCAAGTCACTTATAAGCAGAGATCTAGGCATAGAGAAACAAATTGATTAAAAATAAACCAATCCCCGACAACGGCGCCAAATTTTGGTGGTTGTCGAGGCCAACAAAATTAATAACCCTAGATCTTTTACACTAAAATAGTGTATAGTGGTAAAGGGATCGTATCCACGGAGATTGGTTCAATTTAAATCTTTATGTAAATCTCTTTGTAAAATACTTGCAAAATAAAATTAAAAGTAAAAAAAGGGGGGGGATGTTTAGTTCTTTCGATTGTTTGACAAAACTCAAAGTTAGCTAGAATAAAAATATAACAAGTAAACAAGTAAAAGATTGGATTAAATTCAAAGAAGTGGAATTGGTTGATTTTGGGGTACACCTCATGGATGATATGATTGACTTATCATTAGACTTAATGGAATAATACTTGTGAATTGGTTTAACATGGCTATAGCAATTCATAAGCACAAATTGCCTCAACTCTTCTTAGAAATTAAAATGGTTAGAGGAACTCTTAACACATTTCCTTAATTGAAGTCACAAAATCAATGAAGCATTAAATCTTGTGAAAATCAATTAGCTTTAAGTTGTAAGAGTTACCAAGTCCAAAAGATAATCAAATGCTTACATTATCATTATGGAGGAAACATTTCCATGGTCTAAATGAAATGAAAACAAACATATAAACCATTTGTTGCTTACTAATTTGAAGGTCAATTACTTAACCAAGAAATTAGTCAACAAATACAAGCATTCATTCATCCAAGCTCATGATCAAAGATAAATAAACACAACAAGATGTTTAACTAGAAAACATTCCCATAAACTTCAAACACAATGTAATGATAAGTCTTCAAAGCAAATAATCATCCATGGGTTAAACTCTAATCAACCAAATGAAAGTTTAGCCAAGCATGGCCAAAGTAAAAGAAAAACAATAAAGTTTAATGGTGCCAAACATTGTCTTAGATTCAAGATGAAAGGAAATTACACTAATCTTCCAAAAATTCTTCAAATCTTCCAAGGCTCCTTAGAGAGAATATGGAGTATGTTCTTTAAGTGATCCCCCCCCCCCAAAAAAAATGCCTCCAATCTCCAGCAAAAGGGAGCTGATTTCCGGATTCTAAAAGGTACCAAAAGTCACCCACCAAACTTCCACAAATAGAGTCAACAAGTCAAACCCAGAATCAGCTAGAACAATTCACGCAGACCGCGTATAAGTCCACACGGACCGCGTGGGTCACGCTGAATGTGAGACTTGGGCCATTAATCATGTATTCTAGCCCAATCTTCAATTCTTCAAATTTAGCCCACAATCATAACTCTTTAGAGCCCATTTGTACCATGCCAAAGCCTTCTAATGATTTACCCAATACTCCTTAAATTTTCTTGTAGCTCGATTCCCGTCGTCTCATCAATCTTTGCTCACAAATTAGGTCCAAATGATTTCTTCTTTATGCAAGCACCAAGCCCAATCGCACCACTTCAAGTCCACAAGCAAATCACATGCATCCATAGGTCATGCATCCTTCTAAGCCTCCAATAACAAATAGTCTTCGGTAAATCCTGCAATTAAGTTCAAAAGACTAGAAAGCACCCGGTAAAGGAGAAAATGACAAAAAGAGAAAATATGCATGAAGATTGACTAAAATGAGATGGTTTTAACTAAAAACAAACTATGAAAAGAAGTAATAAAAACGAAACTATCAGTAAACAACTAGTAGGGGTAATATAGTAATTTAGTTCAAAAGATTACCCCACACCACATCAAAATATATATCACATGCATTACCCCACTACATCAAAACCTAATTAATCTATGGTCACAGGTTTGTCTTGGCCACATCCAGTTCCATCCTAGACTTTAACATTTTCCTGAAGACCCATTTCTGTGATTCTTTCTGAAAACTTTCTTACCCTACCAGCATCATTCAAAGGAACCTTCTTCATAGGACTTCTCTTCACAGGAGCCTTCTTCACATGAGCTTTCTTCACAGGTGTTCTCTTGACAGGAGCTAGAGTTGAATGACTTGGACCTACTGTGCTTGAATCTGGAGTTGAATGACTTGGACTTGCTGTGCTTGGAGCTGGAGTTGGCTTACTTGGGCATGTAGCTTTGTTGTGGCCAATTTGGTGGCAAATGGTACATCTTAGAGGAATGCCTGGCCTTGACACAGTATGCCTTGTGTGCCCATTTAGCTTTCTTTCTGCCTGATCTCTTTTCCTTTTGACACATGGCCCGCCAGGTAACCTCATCTTTAATGGAGGCAAAATAGTATGAAGTCCTTCAACATGTGGCCACTCAGAACTATCATTGAGTGGATGGATGTTATACTCATAGCTACTAAGGAAAGAGGCTTTAGTATAAGAGTTTGATACAAAAGCCTCCACATCTAGGTTCAATGATGAAATTGTTGATATGGCATGTACACATGGAATGCCTGTGAGTTGCTAGCTTCTGCATCCACATGCCCTCTGATTCAGATCAACAGCATACCTCTCATTTCCTGAGAACACTTCAAATTCTTTGTAGCCACTCATATAAGGTACCTAAAATCTGTCAATATACAAGAAGATAGCCAGTTACCATTATAAAACCAATGTATACGTAATGAAATAGTTACTAACCTTTGCAATTCTTTCAAATCCTCTATTTCCCTTCTGATACTTGGGCATATGTCCAAATCCCAACTCAAACCATTTTGCTTCTGCATCCATAACCTCTGCATTACCCAACATCTTATGTCCTCCAACATTGTTATCAATGGTTTCCTTCTAGCATCAAGTACAGCAGAATTGAAACTTTCAGAAACTCCATTCTCTACTGCATCATAGTCCATACCCTCTCTAAAAAAATCCTTTGACCAACACCTTGGATCCTTGTCTGTGAGATATTCATAAGCCCTACTTTCCAAGGACTTAATCTCATTCATTGCTGCTTCAAACTTTGGTACAGTTGTTGCATTCACAACCCTCCAAAATGGTTTAAAGTATTGTTCTCCTTTAAATTTTTTGTGGAAATTAGCTAGAATGTGTCTAGCACATAATCTATGCTCCACATCAGGAAGTCTGTCCTTCACAGCTTTAAATAATCCCTTATTCAAACAATAAAATGATTAGTTAATTAAATGATCAAAACAGTTAAAGTTAATTGAATGATTACCTTGTGGCCATTTGAGAGGATTTTAATGCCATGACCATTTCCCCCTCCAATGTCATCCATTAGGTTGTCCAAAAACCATTTCCATGTCCTTTTGTTCTCAACATTGACTACTGCCCAAGCTAAGGGATAGATGTTATTATTAACATCTCTACCCATTGCTGATAGGAGCTCCCCTCTACAAACACCCTTAAGAAAGCAACCATCAACCCCAATTACATTTCTGCATCCATCTAACCACCCATATACGACACCTTTAAATCTAACATAAAACCTATCAAACACTACAGTATTATCAGGTTGTGGCTCCAAGAACACCTCAACATGTGAACCTGGATTAGCCCTTCTGATTTCAGCTACATAATCCCACAATTTGGCATAATGTTCTTTCAAACTTCCCTCAACTTCAGACAATGCTAACTTTTTTGCATTCCTACACTGCCTAACACTCACATTAATGTTGTATCTCTTAGATACTAGGGCTTTCATTTTCCTCAAACTTAGTTTAGGAATCTCCAAAACATCATTCACAAATTGTTTTCCTATTCACTTATATGTTACAATTGAACCAAGTTTGAATGCCCTAGAACACTAGTGCTCTGTTATAAGAGACTTAATCTAAAAAGTGTGTTCCTCTTTCATCCAGGAAGCATACAATCTAAAAGGGCATATGGGATTATTTCCTTTAGAATACCTAACTAGCAACCTAGTCTTGTCATTATTTTCATACCACAGATCATAACCATTTGCTACAGCATAGCAACTAAGAGAGTATTTAAGTTCAGCAGTAGTAGAGTATTTCATACCTAATCGAGGCTTCATCTGATTCCATTCTTGAGTATGATCATGTCTTGGGTAGATAGGTCGTATTGCATTATGATCTTCTTCAACCAAGTCATCATTCTGTATTGGACAAAGTTTGTTGAGGAATGGATCATTGAAATTTCTTTTGAGAGATATAACTTCATTGTCCTCTACATGTTCAGCTTTCAGACCATTTTCTAAAATGGAGTCGACATCATCAATAGAAACCAAATCTTCATCTTCAAGGTCTGCTTCTTCCTCCTGAATCCAATCAAACAAAGGTTCATCATGATGATCCACATACAAATCGAATCTCTTCTTTTCATTCATATCTTCAAGAAACTCGTTAAAATCGCAGTCATTCTGAATAGCATGTAATCCCTTCGACAACCTCACTTCATGTGGACAGTAATACACATCTCTGCATCTTCTGTTAGTAAGCTTTTCAAGAAAGGGGATGAAATCATGGAAGTTCATCTTCTTCACAACCGTGTCAGGTACCGAGGCTTTTACTCCATCAAAATACATCAATGGGGTAGGTGTAAACAGCCCTTGATAGTGTACATCAACGATTGTATCTGCATCTTCTACCATTGTTGATGGTAATTGTGAATCAAGAAGTTTGAGGGATTATCGGCTGAGTGAATGGAGGAATGGCTTATTAAATGAGCCCTAATTGTTGTTTCAATGTGGTGTAATTTAACAATATCCATGTATGATGACACTTGGTTAATTTATTTCAAGATAATAAAATCAAAATCTTATATGACCGGTATATCGGGTATACCAGGTCAAAAGGATTGCACAATTACAAAAAATCGAATATAAGGGCTTAGTTTACAATAAAAAAGAATAAGGACTAAATGTGTACATTTCAAAAAGTAACTTACCCTCTCAAGTCATTTTCCCTTATAGAATTTGATCGTTATCTCTTAAGTCGAAAGAATGATGATCAACATTGTGAAGTTTCAAATTTATCAAGAAAATGGTTCCAATGTTAAAAGGAAGGCTCAGTGAGGTCAGCGAGATTGATGACCAATCACATCATATCCCTTGCAATTAGGAAAACATATATTTGCTTTCCATTCACCAAGAATTGACAGCCAGCAATATTATTTCTTCCATATTTAGATCATTGTAATTTTGTATAAATTGTTGTTTCTTTTCCTCATCGTAATATACTTTGAAAACGAATAATACAAAAACAACCATTTCCTATCAATTCTTCTCTGTTTTTTTTATCATGGTATCAAAGCAGGATTTCTCATCATCTACCCCATAGACTACTCAAAACTCGATCCCAACTAAGTCGCCATGTCCGGAGACGGCAACTTAGAACCCAATTTATCATTACAGCTTGCCAATCTGTTAAAGAATGGCATCAATCCCCAATATCAGAATCCAATGCTATCTGTAAGCTCCAAATAAACCTCAAACTCAATAAGCCAAAACTATGCTTTATGGACTCGGATGATTCGATTTGCCATAGGCGGAAAATCTAAGGCCCTATTATCTCACTTGACCTTTGATCCTCCAAGCCAAGACAAAGAATCTTACGAGCAATGAGAACAAAAAGATCTAATTGTGTTCTCATGGCTCATCCATAAATATTGAACCTACTATTGCAGGTACCCTAACAGAGTACCCCACTGCAAAAATGTTATGGGATGCTTTAGTGGTCACATATAGTAGTGGCAAAGACAAACTTCAAACCTTCAACCTCCATGTCAAGGCTAATGACATCAAGCAAAATGACAGCACGCTGGAAGAATTTTTGGATTACGCTCCAAGGTGTGTGGGGAGAAATCGACAAGATTGATCCTAACCCCATGAAATGTCCAGATGATATCAAGACTTATGCAAGAATCAGGCCAGAGCAAAAACTTTTTCAATTCTGAAATGCCCTCGATCGAAAATACAAATCAATCAAAGGGAGATCCTTCGATTGGAACCATTGCCTTCAGCGGAGGCAGCTTATGCTACCATCTGTAAGGAAGCCGCTCACCAGAATATTCTTATGAAACTTGTGTATTAGCCAAAAGTCTTCGAAAATCTTTCAAACCAAATAACACAAGAGTTGACCTACCATTCTCATTGATTCACTCGGATGTGTGGGGCCCCGCTCCAATCATTGGGCGACAAAACTTTCGTTTTTTGTTATATTTGTTGATGACTGCACCCGCATGACTTGGGTTTATTTATTAAAAAATAAATCTGAAGTTTTTGACAAATTTAGCATTTTTTACAACATGATTCAAACTCAATTTTAGAAAAACATTCAGATTTTTAGATCTGACAACGGAGGAGAATTTGTCAACTCTGAAATGAAATCTTTTTTCCAAACCAAGGGTATCATTCATCAAACCACATGCCCTCATACTCCAGAACAAAATGGTGTCGCGGAACGAAAGAACCACATCCTGCTAGAAATAACTTGAGCCCTTCTCATAGAATCACAAGCTCCAAAGTTTTTTGGCCAGAAGTCCTTGTTACTATTGTATAGCTTATCAACCGGCTTCCACCCAAATCCTAAAATCTAAAACCCCTCTTCAAACCCTCACTGAATACACTAAACTCCCATCTGTTCTTACCCTTGAACCACAAATATTTGGGTGTAATGTATTCGTCCATATACCTAAAGCCAACAGATCTCTAATTTGACCCTTGTGCTGAGAGATGTGTCTTTGTTGGGTATGGAATAATTCAAAAGGGGTACCGGTGTTATAATCCAAAAACCTGACACATGTTCACTACAATGAACTGTGATTTTCTTGAAACTGAGTATTATTATGCCTCCCAACACAATGGTCAGGGGGAGATAGAATGTATTGACACGCTGAATTGGTTGAGATATGCTACATATGAAGAAGGAAGAAGCCATAGTCTACAAAATGAGACTCCTCTTCCCACACAACCATCTAACATCAGTGCCACCCAAGCATCTACTCCTGACCTGATACCCGAGGTAAGTAACACTCACCCTAGTCACCCTGATCTTTCTAAGACTCTTAACACATCAGGACAAAGTGAGAATGGACAGGAACGAGAACATACATCAATTGAACATGCAGAGGAACAAGAACATGCGGAGGAACAAGAACATGTGGAGGAACAAGAGATCGTTGAGACACCAACAAAAGGGTATGTGCTGCCACCAAGATCAAATCGGGGAGTTCCAGCAAAACGATATTCACCAGAAAAGGATTCTAGAGGGCGCAGATACCCAGTGGCTAACATAGACAAAGGAAATCTATCCAAAGGAGCCAAGGCCTTTGTTTCGTCTTTGTATTCCAATGAAATACCAACTACCACAGAACAATCCTTAAAGTCAAAACAATGGAGAGATACAATGGAAGAAGAAATGAAAGCTCTTACAAAAAATAACACCTGGGAAAATCAAGCCTTGCCACCAGGGAAGAAACTTGTCGGGTATTGGTGGGTGTTTACAATTAAATACAAACCCGATGGTACAGTTGAAAGATACAAGGCGAGGTTGGTAGCTAAAGGCTATACACAAACTTACGGTATTAACTACTCTGAAACCTTCTCTCTAGTTGCAAAGATCAATACAATTAGGGTTCTTTTTTCAGTAGCAGCAAATAAAGGATGACCCCTACACCAGTTTGATGTGAAGAATGCTTTCCTACACAAAAAGCTAAAAGAGGAAGTTTATATGGAAGCGCCACATGGATTTACAGACAGGTTTAGAGAGAGTGAGGTATGCCTTCTAAAGAAACCCCTTTATGGATTAAAACAATCCTCGAGAGCATGGTTCGGGAAGTTCACCATAGCCATGAAAAGGTATGGATTTAAGCAAAGTAACTCAGACCATACATTGTTTCTTAAACGGAGAGGCAATCTCATAACATGTTTAATAATCTATGTGGATGATATGATTATCACAGGAGATGACAAAGAAGAAATTACCAAACTCAGGAAGAGATTGATCAAAGAATTTGAAATGAAAGACCTTGGGGAACTCAAATACTTCCTTGGGATTGAAGTCTTGAGATCAAAACAGGGGATCTTCATGTGTCAAAATAAGTATGTCTTGGATTTACTTACAGAAAATTGTATGATTGATTGTAAACCAGTTGACACTCTGATGATTGTGAATCATAAGCTCTACATGGAGGAGAAAGCAGAGCCGGCTGAGAAAGAAAGATACCAACGAATGGTAGGAAAACTGATATACCTCTCACACACCCGACCCGACATAGCGTATGTTGTGGGAGTTGTAAGTCAGTTTATCCAGCAACCCTAGAAGGCTCACATGGAAGCAGTCTTAAGAATTATAAGATATCTCAAGGGAACAGCCGGACATGGAGTCTTGTTTCAGTCAAATGGTCATCTTGAAACGCTACTATACACCGATGCAGATTGGGCTAGCGATAAAGGTGACCGAAGATCCACCTCAGAGTACTTTAGTCGGTGGGAATCTTGTTACATGGAGAAGTAAGAAATAAAAGGTGGTGGCTCTTTCAAGTGCAGAAGCAGAATTTTGAGGAATTACAAGGGGATTAACCGAAGTTTTATAGGTACGAAAGCTTCTAACAAAAGTAGGATATCCACCACAAGAAACTAGCAAAATTATGAGTGACAACAAGGCAGTCATCCAAATTTTAGAGAATCCAGTTCATCATGATCAAACGAAGCACATAGAAGTAGATCGACACTTCATCAAAGAGAAGTTGGAAGCAAAGGTCATCACACTCCCGTTTGTTCGATCAGAGGACCAACTTGCTGATATCTTGACAAAATTTGTTAATGAAAAAAATGTAAATGAATGTCTGGGAAAGTTGAATTTTGGAAATCTCATTATTCAACTTGAGGGGAGTGTTAAAAGGAAGGCTCAATGAGGTCAGCGAGATTGATGACCAATCACATCATATCCCTTGCAATTAGGAGAACGTGTGTATATATATATATATATATATATATATATATATATATATATATATATATATATATATATATATATATATATATATGCTTTCCATTCACCAAGAATTGACAGGCAACAATAGTATTTCTTCCATATTTAGATCATTGTAATTTTGTATAAATTGTGGTTTCTTTTCCTCATCGTAATATACTTTGAAAACGAATAATACAAAAACAACCAGTTCCTATTAATTCTTCTCTGTTTTTTATCATCAAACTTTGTAAATATTTTTCTAATATATATCTTTTAATTATTATATTGGGATTGATAATTGGAAATAATCTTCTAATAAAATATGGTTGTGTATTTTATGATACTATGTTCTATTATCAATAAAGTGACATGTAAATACAAACATAAAAACAAATTATAAATATCCCTTAAAAATTTTGTTTATTTTGGTTCCAAACTCATAATTGGTTCCATTTTAGACTATTTATTGATTTTCAGACTATGCGGTTCTATAACCCAGGTAACCATAAACCATAACCGGGAACCATTTACATATAGATGGTCCGATTATTGGTTATTGGAAACTGCAATTTTGGTTTCAATTAAATCACTTCGATTCAGTCAGATTTTGGAAACAAACATGTACCCTTAGGGCAAGGTAGATGATGGGGAGCGAGGGGGAATGGAATGTATGGTGTCAAGACCTCCCATGGGGCCTACACCCATGAGGGTATTTTTATAAAGTTTTCACATTTAAGGTAATGACTTATCTCCGTTTAGTTTTCTTGGATGGAGGCAAAGGAGAGGATAGGGAACTCCGTCCCCAATACCTCATGGGGTCCCAAAATAATTACATTATTTTTACTTTTTTTTCAGTTATAAATAAAAATTTGGCGACATAGATTTACTATAATGTAATATGTGTTGTATTTAAATAATTAATATGATATGTGTGCCCGCACAAAACGGTCGGAATAAATAGTTTTTCTGGCAAATAAATTTATTATGTAGAAATAATATTATATTTTATTATTATTTATTATGTAATAAAAAAATTATCATTTTTAAATAAAATATTTTGTATTTAGTCCTTATATTTATATTGTTTGTTTATACATTTGACGTAAACTAATTAATATCGGTGTCTAATTTAAAAATATAAATTAATTTATATACATCAATTTAATATTTTAAAATTATTATTTTACTTTAAATTGAATTTCTTAATAATATTCCATAATTTAAGTTTTCGAATTTTTAACAAGTATTAATGATTTATTTGTACAAAAAGTTTTTTAACTTATCTCTCTTAAAATTCAATATATTACTATATGTTTTATAATTTAGTAGGAGATATAATGTTTAACAATATAAATAAGGGTAAAATAGAGTAAACAATGCTAAAACTTAAAAGGGTTATAATTTGTAAACCATACTATGCATAAATTTTTATTGTAAATAGACTCTTTCAATTTAATTTTTATCGTGCCCAATTCAAAAATATATATATAATTAAGTAACAAAATGAGCTGACCAAAGTATTTACCATGGTTTGATGAATTAAACTGTGAAGTATGTTATGTTACCATTAAAATATTTATGTTTATGAAAATCACATGTATTTATATTTATATGTATAGATTAGGCTAACGATATTCACACAATCAATACACATCAAGAATCAAGATAGTGTTAACAAAATAAATTAATCATTAGTGATTCATCATAAATTGAAAACAACATGGTAAAAAGTTGGAAAATCTGCATAAAAGTCACATTATTTTAGGAAAAGTAACGATTAAGTCCAAACTTTTTTTTCTGAAAAAAAAATTCCAAGAAATCGAAAAATTTCTTCATTTTCCCAAAACATTGAGATTTTTTTTATAGATTTTCTCAAAATTTGTATATAATATATAAAAGTATTTTTTTAAATATTTTTACGTATTTATGTATTTTTTAAGTTTTTAAAGTTTTTTATATAGTTTTTTTTATGTATTTTAAATGTATAAATGTATTTTTCTTACATATTTATATGAGTTTTTAAATATTTTGGTATTTTTCACATATCTATTTATTTTTTATTATGTATATATATATATATATATAATGTATTTATGTTTTTTTAAGTTTTGTATATAGTTTGTATGTTTTTTAAGTATTTTAAATGTATAAATATATTTTTTATGTATTTATATAATTTTTTTATGTTCTTTTGTGTATTTTGGTAAATTTTTCACATATTTATGTATTTTTAAAACTTTTTATATAGTTTTTTTTACATAATTTTATGAATTTTAAATGTATAGGCATATTTTTTTTACATATTTATATGCAATTTTTAAGTATTTTTATGTATTTTCATATTTTTTATGCGTATTTATATATTTTTTTTACTTCAAGTTTCATTGTAAACTAACTATTAGACCTTGTGAATGAATAAAAAATACTAGAGTACTTGAAAAAAAAAATCAAAGATGAACATTAGTAGTCAACACCATTTTTGCTAGTAAAATTTTTCATTTTTTCTTGAATTCAGTTTGTAGATGAACAAAGTTTATGAATATCTTTATCGTTAATAATAAAGAGTATTCGTAAACTTTATTCATCAACAAACTGAAGTCTATATATATATATATATATATATATATATATATATATATATATATATATATATATATATATATATATATAGATATATATATATATATATATATATATAAGAATTTACCTGCAAAAATAGCGTTAATTGCTAATGATTGTCTTTGAAAAATGTTTTTTTTAAGTACTAGAGTGTTTTTTTTCCTTCATTATAAGGTCTAATAATTAGCTTATAGTGAAACTATAAATAAAAATACATAAATATGTATAAACAATATTCCAAAATACTTAAAAATATGTAAAAAAATACTTTTAAAAAATAATAAATACGTGAAAAATATATCAAAACACATAAAAGTATGTAAAAATACTTAAAAATTCATATAAATACATAAAAATATGTTTATACATTTAAAATACATAAAACAACATAAAAAATTATATAAAAAAACATTTTTTAAAAAATACATAAATACATAAAAAAAAATATATAGAAATACATAAAAAAAATACTTAAACAGACATAAATACATAAAAATGCGTTTATATAGTATATATAAATTTTGAGGAAATATCCAAAAAAATCTCATTGTTTTTCGAAAATTAATGATTTGGCCTCCTGAACATGTCAAAAAGGTTAAAGTGGAGAAATTTGCCGGTTTGTTGGGATTTTCTAGTAAAAAAATTTAATTTTGGGATTTAATCAATATTTTTTCCAAAATAATGGGACTTTTCTGAAAAATTCTCTATGGAAAATTAGGTTTATTAGTATAGTTATTAATCAGTAAGTTTAGCAGTTTCTAATAAAAATCATTTTCAAGTATTTGATCGAACAAATAATAGATTGAGCTCAAAATACGGAGCTCTGACTTGGTTACGTTATTATAATAAAAGATCAACTATTAACGTAAATATTTTTTCAATATGATCGTGGAGGTGTTTACAAAAGTAAAAAATATCCACAAAAAATACTGGTAGCACAAAAATAATTTGTCTATTCGAATTGAAAGACAATTATTATTTGGTAGATAATTGTTGGTCCTTAAAAGTGATTTGTGAAATGCATAATCATGACTCTGTCGTATATTTAGAACGTCATCTATATCCGAAGTGTTTTTCTAAAAGTGAAACCAACGAAAGATTTTATAAAAGAAATATGAAACCACAAGATATATCATTTAGATTAAAATATCAAAATATAGAAAATGTATCTACACTTCCAACAATATATAATGCAAGCCTTAAAAAAAATGGAAAAACTCAAATGCAGTGGTTATCTTTGTTTATCATGGGTCGTACAGATCCATACTAATAAATGAAAATCTTTTTGTCATATGTCATATTTTTGACACATGTAATTTTATGATTAATTGTTAGAAATTAATTTTCACTTGTCATTTTGTGGTAATTTTTTATTTTCTTAATTAACTATCTAATTTTTAGGTTATAAAAAAGTAACTAATGTGTCATTATTTTGTTTCCTTGTATTTTCAAATTTTAATATGTTTCCTTCGATATATATAACTCAAAATTGGCATGTTTCTTTTAATGTTCATTGTCATTTTAGGTAAAATGGTCTATATAGAAAAAATAATCAAACTTTATTGCTTTTTATTGACAAATAAAAAAAAGTTATATTGTCAAAATATAATTATTTTTTGTAGTTTGTTTTATTAGTATAAATTAAATTATTTATTTATTCTTTATTTTGTTTGTATGTATTTGAAATTTTGTTTTAAAAAATAATTAATGTTTATATTTTAATATTTAATATTTTCTTTAAAAAAACTTAATGTTTATATATTCATATATAAATTTTTTTAATCGACCCGTGTACTACACGGGTTTCACACCTAATACATCAACAAATAAGCTTCAAGATTTATTTTTTACTCCTTGAATATAATTAAAGATGCGGTATTCATTCCCACATGTAAATTCTATGGACGTGACATACAAAACAAACATGTAAATCAATATTAGCCTGGTGGTTAAATCAATAAATCACAATTGCACAATGGAAAAGACGATGATATAATAAAAGCACACCGTGTTTCCAAGTACTTTCCCCCGGTTATCCTCTAAGACTATCTCCAATCCATTTTTATTTTTTCCTTATAAATTGAGTAAAAAATGGAATAAATAGTGTTTCATCTCCAACCTTACTTCAATTTCTATCCCATTTTTTACTCCAAAAAATATATTCCTAGCCTATTTCATTTTTATAACTTATATATATTGTCAAATACACCCCTCTACTAATTAAACTCTATATTTATAATTAATTAATATAAATTAGTATATAACATGATATTATAAATATTAAATATTACATTTAAATTATAATTAGTAGATAAAATAAATTAGAAATGTATTAAAATAAAAATGAGAGAGACTAAAATTAACAACCAAACTTCACCTCCATTTTTAGAGATATGAATAATATTCCCCCATATATGGGGGAATACTATTCATATCTCCAAAAATGAAGATGAAAATAAAATAGGGTTAGAAGAAGAATGGAGGAAGAAATAGAAGAAAAAAAATAAAGTTTGAGGATGGGTTGAAGATGCCTTAAGTAAACAAAACAAAATATAATAATTTAATCAATTGAGAAAATAAATTAAATGGTTAAAATACAAGTGTTTTTCTATATTTTTCACTATAAGATATAATGAGATTTATTTCATCTTGTTCCATAAGTAAACCTTACATAAATGCATTTCCACAACACATTAGGTACACCTAGAATAACAACATACTTTATCTCAATTATCACTTTAAGCAAAATACTTTCCTAACCAAAAATTATATCACAAACATATTACAACTAATCAAATCCAAATATAACGCCGCTACATTTCACTTCCTTTCTCAATCAAACAAAAACAAACATTATCAAATGATCAATACTACAAACTTGTATTCTTTTGAAAATTTTGCTACATGCACACAAGTAACAACACTTTCAACAACAACATCTACATTTGATAACATCAAAACACGTATATGGCACCGATTTTTGCTCTAGCTCAAGTGCATTTGGTAGTTGTTCCATTGCATATACACTTGTTCTTGCACAACAAAAGTTGTATAAATTTCGACATGCACCTTTACTAAATGGATATACTCTTTCGGGAATCGCTCTACATTTTAATTCATAAAATTGTCAGATTTTGTTTCCTTTTGACTTAATGGAATCAATGTTGATTTGACATGATTCAGAAAGAACGAATTAATAAAGCTAGAGGAAATGAAGTTTCACCCATTAAGACTGTGTTTGGCGCGCTACAGCTAGCTGATAAGCTAGCTTATTTTTCAAGCTTTTTTAAGGCTATGTTTGGCGTACTAGCTGAAAGCTAGCTGATAGCTGAAAAGCTAACTGATAAAAAATGATGTTTGGTAAAACTAGCTGAAAAGCTAACTGAAACATATAAAATTACATAAAATGACATTTAAGAGTATTTGTTTCTATAATTAATTAAGGGGCATATTTGAAAATTTTTAAAAAAGCTCCTAAAAAGCTTGTCTATATAGCTTTTCAAAACGCTAGCTTATAAGCTACTTTTTGGCTTGCCAAACACGACAACATAAAAAAGCTCAAAAAATACGCGCCAAACAAAACCTAAGTTGTCATGTTTGACAAGCCAAAAAATAGTTTATAAGCTAGCTTTTTTAAAAAGCTACTTAGAGTAGCTTTCTAGAAGCTTTTTTTAAATTTTCCAAATATACCCCTTAATTAATTATAGAAACACATTCTTTTAAATGTCCTTTTACGTCATTTTATATCTTTCAGCTAGTTTTACCAAACACCATATTTTTATCGACTAACTTTTCAGCTATCAACTAGCTTTTTATTTAATAGATAGCTTTAGCTATCAGCTAGCTAGCTTTTCAGGTAGTAAGCGAAACATAGCCTAAGTCCTAACCTTTTCACAACTTTGCCCCCATTTTTCACTTTACCAAATAATAATAATATTAATATTAATAATAATAATAATTTAATGGACTAACCTCATATATGGTATACGCCTTCGTCTCACCAACTCATATGTGGTTTGATTTGTCACTACTAGATAACTAAAAAGATCAAAAAAAAAAAACAAATTAGTTTTTTTTTTATTATTTCCAATGATGGAGGGTATTCTCGTCTTTTGTTGCTATTTCTTTTCTTGCATTAAGCTTTGAAGAGATTAACTCACCTATGGAATAGAAGGAGAAGGAGAAGGAATATCAATGCAATTGACAAGATAGACAACAGTATAATCATGATCACATCTACCAACCTGAAATTTTAAAAAAAAATGAACATAAAACATTGAACAACATAAATCTATATTTTTTAGGAGAATTTTTTTTTTCATCTACTTTTTTTAAGAAGTAAATGTGGTTAAATAAAAGGAAAACATACCAAGCCTTTTCTATGTGAGTTTGTAAGTACTTAATATACAAAACACCTGTCCAAATACTTAAGGCTGTTTCTTCAAGAATATACCACCTGTCAATTATATAAACCCAAAAATAAATAATTGTAAAAAAATAAATGAAAGTATGTTGCTATTTCTTGCTTTAAACATGTAAAAACTAGAATTACAGACCAAAATCTACAGTGGTTGCCTTGGCCAATACATGTTCCTAGCCAAACACAATGATGATCAAATTGAAGAACACATCTGTCACAATCATGGCAATGTTTTGCTCTTGGAGGCTGCAATAAAGTTACAATTTTTTTTCAAGAATTTTATTTTAGTCAACAATTGAAGTTTCATTAAAAAAAAAACAATTAGGTTATATGAAATTAAGATGCAAAAAAGAGAGATACCTGCACAACACTACAGTATGAACATGTGTAAGTCCTGAAATAAACAGAAGAAGTTAGTAATTGGTTCACTTACTAATTTTGGTTGAGGGACTAAATTGGAAATTTCCATGTTTTCTGCTTTTAGATCATTAGAAAAAGAACAAACTTTTCTTTTAAGCAGATGAGGAATGGATGAGAGAATAAGCTTTCTAGGGCTTTTTGAATATGAGAATGAGAAGGGCATTCACGTCTTTTGCACAAAAAGAAATGCATGACAACATGAATTAGATAAGAATTCAGATTCTTAATTTCATATACCTGACAGATGTTCCAGGTGGATACATTTCCATCACCATTTTTGTCCAATTCATCGGATTATTCCCTAAAAGATTTTCTCCAAATTGGTTGTTGTCAATAGTCACAACTACACTCCCATTTTTGCTTGAAGCAGGTTGTCTTTGCTTGATCATTTAACATCATCAATAAACAAAGAAAGATACCACAATTAGATATTGTCAATTTGTCATGCATTCATAATTCAACAATTCAATGAAATTACTTTGCTGTTTCTTGAATCTAACCATTCCTTAAAGTTGGAATAAGTGCTTACTTTGAGATTTCTGATGCTCTTAATGAGGCTTCTGTTTTAGCATATTCTCTCATTGCATCAAGCACATACCTAAGCATGTGTATAATTGTTATACAGAAGGATAAGATTGTATAGTATTAATTATTAAATACATAATACTATAAGTTTATCATCACATACCCTGGAGAAGAACCAGATGTAAAGAAATACTGAACTAATGTAACAACAAGCAACAACATATACATGGATGTATACCTGTAGAAAAGAGGTTTGAGTTAAGGTGAGTTGTTAATAACATGAAGAATTTTGAAACAAGTGATGAGAAAGGAAAGAAGGAATGTTGAGAATGTTAAGCTTTTAAGCATCTATACATGAGTTATGCCCTTAATTACTTCCCAAATTTAGCGAATCTTTCAAATTCTAATGAAACAAACATGTACATAAAGTTATACACAAAGGAAATCAGTTAGCCCCTAATTATCAAATACAATCTTCACAAAATCAGTAACAACAATTTTGGTTTTCGAAGCCCTAAACAGCTGAAATCATATGCAAAATACCAAATGACCCTTACTTAGGTTATAGTATAAAAGTGTGTACCCCAGTGAATCCGTCTCTGCTTACCAAGGCTGTTGTTTTGATTTCTCTATCAAATCTTCATCCAGTATGAAAAGGAAACCAACGAAGATTACATGAAGCATCACCAACGCCAGTTTCATACACAACGTAGATCTTCTAACTGCGATCAGAATTACCACAAATCAAATTTGAAGAGTTGAATGTATGACAGAAGGTATGAGTATTACCGGGATCGGAGAGACAGGGGAAGATGTTGAAGCATCGGTCGGAGAAACGATCCGATGTGTCACGAGAGAGAACGCAACAACCCATGATCGTCATTCGAGTAAATGACCTGAAACAAAAACCCCCCAAAGAGCTTTTAGCTGAGCTTATGATTATTGCATATCAGGAACACTGCAGCAGCGTTTTGGAGCAGCTCGGAATAAGAGGAGAGTTTAGGATAATCGAAAAGCAGTCGATGACGCAGGTCAAGATTGGGGAGGAGTAGGGTCGGGTGGGGTGGAATGGGTAGGTAGGGATGGATGGGGCAGGTTTACTAATTGGATAATTGTAATTTTAGTCCCCTCTTTGGGAATTATTATTAAATAATATATTTTGTTAATGATTTGTCTTATTATATTTTGTAAAATTATGGATTAGTTCTTATTTTTTAGAAATTTATAAATTATTGTGAATAAAGATTTTGCATGGTATATAATTAAGCACAAGTGTTTTTATACTGGTCACACATAATCACACAAACGAAAATGTAAGTTGAATGTAAAATAGTTTTTGGCCTAAACAAAAAACATAACCACATAAACATGTTATTTTTACATTTAATCAAAGTAGGTTGTTTGTTTTGTTAAAGCAAGATAAAAACTCTAAAATATTAAAATATAAATATAGTGCATTTTCATGCTCAAAATCATAGTAGCTGATTGCAAACCTAAAAAATAATAAAGTACATTGTCCTTTTCAAAAAAAATATACCATCTTACTGAAAACCAAACATTAACACCAAAGTTTAAAAATGCCTTTTTTTTGCCTCATTCAAAAAAAACATAACATTTCAAATAAATATGTAGCTACAACTGAAATACCAAATCTAGCAAGATCAAATGTATTTGTTACCAGAAAATTAATGAGTGCACAGGGCCACAATACTTTAAGGCTGGAGGGAGTGATGTCACCGAAACCGCACTCCCTCCTCTGTCACATAAACGTCATGTCACTTTTTACCACACAAGTGTGGTTTCTTGCCACACCAAGGGTGTGGTGCCACAGTTTTAGTTTTAGTTTTTTTTTTTTTTAGTTTTTTTTGTTTGTTTTTTTGTTAATTATTTTAATTTAGTAAAACTTATTTTTTTAATAAAAAAAACATAATTTTAAAAGCATAATATTTCATTAATTAAAAATACAAATACCATATATTACTTAATTTAAAAAAAAAACTAAAAATTTAGAAAAACAAAGTAGAAACATAAAACCTACAACTTAAAAAAAAAACACACACACACACGAAACCATTAAAAACTTGAAAAAAAACTAGAAATTAGCCACGATTGATGTAACGGTTTTTCACTTCCTCCTTCATCGCCAAAACCACTTCAAGCTCGGCTCCGGTCATATTCAACGTGTCCATCGCTAGTATTCGCATGTTGCTCTCCCTTTGTTTCTGAAGCTCTCTTTTAGAAGCAATTTTCAAAATCTTGTCCATTCTGTCTTTTATACCCCTCATGTCGGACCCCATTTCTTTCAAATCATCTGAGTCCAACACTTTGCCTTTGCCTTTGCTTTTTGATTTGTCTCTTCCCAATGGTCGAGAAGGTGGTGAAACTGGAATAGGTTCATCTTCGTTCAGATCAAATTGAACACGAGCATCTGATGTAGTGTGGTCGGACTCAATGGTCGAGAAGGTGGTGAAACTGGAATAGGTTCATCTTCGTTCAGATCAAATTGAACACGAGCATCTGATGTAGTGTGGTCGGACTCAGATGTTCTGCTGCGTTTTGACCCACTATCGATATGTTGGTCAGATGTTTTGCTACTCAGCCATTTCCTGTTATCTTTCAAAAAATTCCAAACTTCAAGAAACTTGAAAGCTTTCAGATTTTCTTTTTGATACACTTTCAACGCTTTCTTCAAAATCACTTCATCGCTTTCTCCACTTTTCCATTGACGTTTCATGTTGTTCCACAAATCATTAAACAACATGACTTCTTTATTCATCTTCCCCCATTTGGAGTACACTTGATGTTTTGAACGGTATTCTCCACAGTTCATTCCTTTATTGAACCTGTGTAAAACGCGAATCCAAAAGCGGTCATGCTTTTGGTCTTTTCCAACCGTCGCATCTTCTGAAATATCGATCCAAGATTATGCCAGCACTAACGCTTCCAAAGGTTCCCAACATCTAGCCTCCGCCTTCTCTTTTCTTTTAGTCGCTGCTCGAGTGGGCTGAGTTTCTATAACGAATTCCGGTTCAGAATCAGAAACAACCGTTTCTGGTTGTGTTTGTGTTTGTTGAACAAACTCGGGTTGGGACAAAAAATCAAATGGATTAAAATCCGAGTTGGGTTGTGGTAGTGGTGGTGTTTGTGGTTGTGGTTGCCCTAGTCGTTGTGGAAAATACGGAAACATACCGCCGTAGTGGTAATACGGAGGTGAGAAAATCAGTTGATCAAACGAAGGTACTGGGGTGTTGGTATTTCTGACTGGTGTTTTTTCTTTGCTAGGTCGTTTGGAAGATGACATTTTTCAAATAAAAATAGTGAAAATGAGTAGAGATATGATAAAAAGATGTGTACAAATATTGTGTAGATTGGTAATATATATATATATATATATATATATATATATATATATGTGTGTGTGTGTGTGTGTGTGTAGTAAAGTTAAAAAAAACCATTAAAGACCATTCAACGGTCAAAAGGCAGTCAAACATCAAGGACCAATCACAATGCACGGTAGTCCCTAGCCACACTGCGGCCGAGACCACACCAGACCGCGGTCTGGGGGCGGTGTTCCATGTCCATGTGGCACGAAGTGTGGTCTCGGACCGCACCCATATCATTAAGCCTAAGGCAGCAAGATCAAATGCTCTAGCAGCAGCATCCTCGTCATCTTATACACCTAAAGACATGTTTTGTTTGCACATAAGAAATTAGAAGTGAGGTAGAAGCAAATGATTTGCAGAGTGGTTCTAAGTACAATGACTATTTTTTGCCGCAAAATATAGTGTATTTTCTTAGAAAAGTTTAAAAAAAACAAAAAGAGAACATAAACTACAATAACATCAAATAACTGACCAAAATTTGAAAACAAAACATTTTGGGACTATAATTAAAAAAAATGAATTATACTCAGGGAGCAACATATAGTTTACTCTTAAAGGTGATGAAAATGGTACCTTAAGTTCTTCATTTGCAGTTAACGGATGTCGGAGATCAGATATTAGCTATGTTTGAGTAGAATACTTCTTCAATAAAAGAAGAGCAAACATGTTAAATTATAAAAAGATTAGAGATTAATGATACATCATACCCCTAACTTACAGAAAATATAATAATGATACATAAGAACATGAAAAGCATACATCATCTTATCTCACCAACATAAATGGCTTATATGGCTCACAAATTGTGAGAACAGTTTAAATATAATGAACTTTAACTGCAATCTACCAAAAAAGAAAAGATATCCAATAAAAGACTAAACTGTCATTCGATTCTTTTACAACAAAAGGAACCACCATAATAGCCCTTTAAACAAAGGTCCATTTTCAAAAGAAACTTTATATTAAAATGACTAAACTGCCCTTTGATTCATCTTCAACACGAGGATTCAAATTTTTGTCCGGAAACGTCACAACAGGTCTAAGATATATACCTTTTTGATTTAAAATGGATCAAAAAAGGTAATATTCAATGTCATCATCTATGGAAACATAAGAGCATGTGTATGAATCTTTTATGTAAAAAATCTTAAAAACACAAATAAGACTCATTTCTAAATAAAAAATAAGACATAACTTTGACAACCATCAAAATTCGAGGCAATTCTAGATTTGGATAAACTTAGTTGCACGTATAGGCACGACCAGTGTTGTAAAAATCGCCGAGTTGGCCGAGTACTCGCTACTCGACCCCTTACCGAGGCGAGTTACAGAATCCTGAGTACTCCCTGATCGGCCTCTTACTGAACTGAGCAGTGTTGTAAACATTGGTCAACTCGGTGATTAATATATATAATATACAAAATGATTTATTATTTAACACACACACATGTGATTATTACTAGATATATATGTTAAACTTTCAGTAATTATTCACGAAGTGAGACCATTATGTGCTTTTCAGTTTTTGTGTATTCACATGTATCTGATTTTGTTATATATTTCAATCAACTTATGATTTTAACTTATGATTTTGACATATATAATTTCCTTAAAAATATTTCTACATAAATTACTGAATCCGAGTACTCCCGAGTACTCGCTACTCGGTAGTCGGCCGAGCAAGTTCCGAGTAACGAGTTCTACAACCTTGGGCACGACACATACTAGACTCCATATTGTACTCAGTCATCCAGCCACCACCAGAACAACTTTCATGCTCAGTCACTCTACCAGAAATTCTAAATGGTACATCTTCCTCTTCCATCTTATTTAAAAACCACTATATTTATTCCATAAAAAGACCCATGACTAATTTAGATTTTTAGAAAGCTTCATCCTTTTCTTATTATTTAGGATCTTATTATTATTAGTAGATGCTTTGCTTGAAACGATCATAAAGGTCATTCAGGAGGTGGAGCAGATGATCGAGCAACTACAACAAGAAAATGCGGAGAATGCACGCCAGAGGAAGAGAAGATACATACAAAGATTTCACGAGGCGGATAATGAATGACTCATGCAATATTACTTTGTGGATGACGCCAAGTTTTTAGGATATTATTTTCGTCGTCGGTTCCATATGCATATATCTCTTTTTTTGCATATCGTCAACGAATGTAACGCACATGTTTATAGGCTAGGCATTGATTTTGATGTAATAGTCTAGGTTAACCTTTGTAACTCATTTTGAAATAATAGAAATGTATTATTTGAGTATTATGTGTTTTATGCTTAATTGTGTGGCTTAAATGAATTAAGAATAAAAATAAACGTAATAATAAAATATTAGATAATCCCAATATCTATGAAGGAAGTTGTAGTGGTCATGACAAGGGTTCTGGATATATAAAGAATGTTGAAATCCGAGTTATAACGAAGGAGTTATGATCTGTCGAAGTTTCGCATCAGAACCGGTACGACACTGCATGACGTAAATAGTGAGTTTACGATATAACGATATTCAGCCTTAGTGATCTAAACGAAAGTCGTAGAATACGTTAAACCGAGATCGTACTTAAATAGAACATCTAAATCTGACTTCGTATGAGGAAGTTATGATTTTTCGAAGTTTCGACTTAGCAGTATGCAGTCCAAAGTTCAAATATGAGATCAAGTGATTTATAGCCGAAACAATCTAAAAGAGAATCGAAGATCTCGTTGATAGTAGTGCAACGGTAAAAAGACAGACAAAAACGGACGTCAGATGAAGAAGTTATGAATTTCTAACGGAGTTTTCCTGTCTTGGCCTACTAAAAATAATATAATAATAGTTAAAGTCAAAATTAGTCGACGGAGTCTAAACGAGAGTTGTAGAGCATAATCTCACCTATGTGTGTATATAAAGAACGTTGAAAACGGAGCTCGTATGCAAAAGATATGAATTTTTGAAGTTCGGGGCACGAACTTCCACCTATGTCAGAGCTCACGGCGTGAGCAGGTGATGGACACCTTCCAGGGCAAGTGGCCATGATGAACGCAGTGACATATCAAGCTCACGAAGTGAGCATTAGTAGCTCACGACGTGAGCATAGTTTTTCAGCCTCCTATAAATAGAGAGCGAGGCCAATCGTTTAGGGTTGCCAATTTCTTTCCTCTTACTCAATATTCCCTTGTTTTACATGAAAGTTATACCCCCGAAGCCCCGATATCATCCCGAGACCCGAAGCAAGTCCCGAAGCTCCAAAGATCCCGAGAAGAAAAGAGTTTCTGAGCCGAAGCTTTGCCTGCGAGAATCCCGGTGTGTGAAGATATCTTGGATTCATCGAAGAGTTACTACTTGAAGAGTCGTAGTGCTGTCCGAGCATCATATTATCAAGTGAGTGCATAGTCTCTTTCATATACACGATTTTAATACAAGTATTGACGAATGTATTAGATATATGATATGAGTAAGTGTGTAGTTGCTTTCTGATAATACACATATATGAATTATACTCTATGAAATACGTGCTATGCGATTATATACTATTTGTTATGTGGTATGAATATTGAATGAATATTATACAGGTTTTAAGCTGTATATAAACAAGTATATTTTATCTATAAATATGTTGGGTAGAACATGGGTAGATAGTGATATGTGATGAAATAAAAATGATGAGAGGCCTCGATGTGATTGTGATCTAGTCGTCCAACAGAATATGGATGACGACCATAGACTTTTCTAGACAGTTCAGTAGAACGCTGGCAGGCTCGTAACCTGTAGGTGTAGTGAACTTGGGTGTTCATTTGTTGTATTCTATCCCCCTCATGGTTTCCTTACGACATTCATTGCTGAGGAAACCCCTTTGCAGTAGTGTTCGTCCCGATGAAAATCCTAGATTAGGTCCCTTGTAATAGTTGTTGTCATAGGGACGTAAAGTGAGGATAACGGGAATAGGTAATCGGGTTATTGTTGGTTGGTGAAATTAAATATAACTATTTATTGTGGGTTGAAACCCATATATGCTCACCAGACTCCCAAGCCTAACCCACTCAGTTTCTTTGTATTACAGGTAGTGACGCGAGAGCATAAGTTGGAGAAATTGTGAAGATATTTTTGTTTGAAGACCAGTAGTTGTATATAACTGTGTAAGGTCTATGTTTTATGGTTTATGCTTTTGTGTCTGTATCGGAACATGACATCCCGAGTTTTGATATATATAATGAAAATACATTTCTTTAAAAAATGCTTTAATAAATCTTATTTTATCATGTATTGTTTTAGGGACAAATTCTGCAACTCTTTTAAATCAATGGATTTATTCTGAAATTATTTTAAAAGCATAAATGAAAACGGGTCTTTTCTGGCCTTGATTTTGGGGATGTCACAACGAAGATACGACAGTGTGTCCATTTTTTCAACAATGTCGAGATGCTAGAGGTACATTTGGTTTTACTACTATACAAAAATGCACCACTGCACTTCGCCAATTAGCGTATGCCACTTGCCCCAATGTACTAGAGGTGAACCTTAGGATGTCCAGACGTACTGCACGAACTAGCCTTCACAAATTTTGCAAGTATGTCATGAGACTATACGATCCACGATATCTGTGCAAACCTACTTGTACTGACATCCAATAATTGTATACTCACCACTTAAATATGCACGACTTTCCTGGAATGTTGGGAAGCATAGATTGCCTCCACCGGGCATGGGGTTGTTGTTAGAATGCCCATAAAGGGTAATACACCCAAGGCGATCATGGTTATCCAATTGTTATACTTGAAGCGATGGCCTGACAAGATATGTGGACATGGCATGCATTCTTTGGCTCAATTGGCTCCCTCAATGACATTAATTTTCTTAACATGTCTCTGTTACTTGACGACATGTATAATGGGACTACACCTGAATCATCCTTTCAAGTAGCTGGAACATTGTATAGGAACATATATTATCTTGTGGATGGGATCTATCCGGAGTGTGCTTGTTTTGTAAAGTCATTGTCTTGTGCAAATGATCGCAAAAGGTTAAAGTTTAAGAGATCTCAAGAGAAGACAAGAAAAGATGTTAAATGAGCATTTGGAGCTTTGAAAAAACGTTGGCATATTCTTAAATATCCCACGCCTTATATGGAGGAGAAAAATATGAGCGAGGTGATGTATACTTGTATCATATTGCATAATATCATTCTCGAAGACGAAGGAAATACAATATGTAAGTATAACGAAAACGAGATTGTTCTATCGACACAAGCTTTTGAGGTTGGAAACACGGAGTACATGTTGAGGAGGGCAATAGTTCATGATGTTGAGAAATATCATGTTCTTCGTAGGGACTTGACAGAACATATTTTGAACGTCGACCATATAGATCTTAATGCAGAACCAGTCGACGATTTGGAAGGTCAATTTTCCGATAAAGATGTCATTTAGGTCTATCTAGGTTTGGTAATTTTAGTTTCTATTTTTTTTAATTCTATTTTTTTGGTTGGTTTGTTGTATTTTTGAATTTCTATGTTTTTATTTTAAGTTTACTGAATTTTTAGTTTCTAAAAAAATGATATGATTGAAATATTTATTTTGTATATTAAAAAAATGGTAGCATGGAAAGTGTGGCAACCCACGCCTAGCAAATGGAAAATTTTGGCTAAAGGGTGGAAAGTGTGACGTGGCGCCTATGTGGACCGTGATAAGTGTGACACCACACCCACCAGCCAAAATGATTAGGCACGACAGTATGATAATACTTTGGACATAGCACGGCAATACAAATAGTACTTTTGGGTAAGCATGACAGTACAATGGTACTTTGGACATGCACGACAGTACAATAGTACTTTTGTATAAACACAACAAGTCACAACTTATTATTTCGCACAACTCTCACTAACCTATCACAACCATTATCTCAATTAGCCCTATCACAACCCCTCATTTATTATTTTACACAACCCTTTAATATCCAGTCGTATTATTAAGTATAATATAAAATTAGATCAAACAATAATCATATCATATTGTACAAATATATTAGATACAACAAAAATAGCGCACATAGCATTTAAGCATTTAAAATACTTGTATCTATGTGTAAGTTGAAACTAACTATCCACTCACTTGACTTAGGTGAATGACTGGTGATTTCGGCAGAGCTTTGCCTAATACCTTTAGCTTTTCCTTTGATGCGACCTAGTACAATTATTACTAAGTCTTTGTATTATATTCCTGTCGACTAATGATAGTCTAGATTCCTCACTATACCTAATGTCTACATCAAGATCTATGAAGTAAGGAATAACCAGGTAGGATCATATCAGAAGTAGAGTCCATTTGGTATACAAAACATATTGTTTGGAAATCGCAATTTAAACACCTCACTATATCCAACCTAGAAATCATCATCATAAGTAGATCAATGAGTATAATGACTTTGAATCAATGATAAATCTTATTTATAGGTTCATAATAACGAGTTATGACTATAAACATAAGTTACACTCAAACCGAAAAGAGTGTAGATTAACTTACATATAATTTAGTGAAAATAGGGAAAATACGTGGACGAAATTCCAAATTCGAAAGCTCTATTCCTCTGGTCCTTCTAGCGCTCTGGAGCCTTAATACTAACCCCTAAAAATTACTAGAATTAGGCGTTGAGGGTGTGGGATTACTTGGGAGTGATTACGAAGTAATTTGTGAGGAGGTTGTGAAATTTATGGCACATATATAGGGATACAATTCATGCACCACACACCAGCAAGAAGCACGTCGCGCCCTATTGCATCGTTGGCCGATCTAATTCGTGACACGTGTTGTACGCTCCTTGGTCCACCTTACTCCTTTCTAGAAGCTTCCACATGTAGGTTTATTATGGCTCTACATGTCGGAACTTCGTGGTGCCCCATCACTATGTATCTCGAAGAGTTTGGCTGCTGACATCGCTACGTGTCGCCTATGGAGAGTGCCACGTCATCAGACATGCGTCGAGCACTACACACACGTAAATTTCCAAATTTTCGAAAATTCATAAGTTCTTCATACGAACTCCATTTTTGATGTTCTTAATATCATCTGAATCCTCTCGACGAGCTCTATGACTTTCATTAAGGTCTTAACCGCTAATCTTAATCTAACAAAAATTCATATTTAGACTGCTAAAGTTCGTGCAAAATTTATAACATTCATACAAACTTCGTTCTTTACTATCTTTATATCAACGGGTTCATGTTCATGATATCTTCAATTCTCATTTAGATTGTTGTGGCAAACAATCAACCGATTTGAATTTCGATTTCTAGGCCAGCACTGTTGCACTGAAACTTCAAAAAATCATAACTTCCTCTTACGAAGTCTGATGTTGGCATTCTCTATATGCACACTCTTGGTTTTACAACTACTATGACTTTCATCTAGATTACTTAGGCAAATAAGTAATCTATGAAAAATTCACTTTTTTATGATATGCAGTCATACCGGTTTAATCGTGAAACTACAAAGAAGCATAACTTGTTCATATGACGTCGGATTTCAAATTTCTTTATATGTACTAGCTCCTTGTGACATATAATATAACTTTAGTTAAGATTATTTATCGTAAATAATATTCTATCAAAATTGATTTTTATCCCTTATTATATTTTAATTATCTGGCCCGAATTTGCGGGCATTACATAATAATTGTATATTATGTCATTACTACCCTCGATTTAAACGAATTGTAGCAGTACTTTATGCCGTCACTATACACTATTAAAACAGATAATTGTAGGATGTTATGTCATCACTAAACTCAAATAATGGTTATATCCCCATTCCTCCATTTTGGTTTTACTAAGGATATCTACTGAAAATAATTAAATATTAATTATAATTATACAATGAGACATCGAATCACTATTACGTGATAAGTATACAGTTATATAGGTTAATATTGTATTGTAATTAACTAACTGCGTCGAGTTCACTCTCGGTTAGCCTGCTATTAAAATCAATCATTTCCTTAAGTATACTCCTAAGATATGGATACACTAATAGTATATAGGATGAATGATAATTACGAAAGCCCTAGTACTTATGAATAGTAGAATACTATTTTCAAATCAAAGAATCAAAATACTTATACAAATTAACAAAGTTTTGTTTAAAAATGTATTTTCAAAGTATAAAAACATGTGAATTCACCAAACTTATGTTGACCTTTCAAACCACTTGTATTCGTAAGAAACCAAAAGATGGAAGCTTGCACTCCCTGAAGCAGTGATTGATTGATAGAGATACCAAATAATTGTTATTGTTTACTGTCATGCCTAACTGTCAAGGCACCTTTTGTATTAGAAATTTTAGTATTTCAGAAACATGTTCTGATGTAATATTTTTATCAATAATGGAAGTGATATTTATGTTATACATTGTTTTGTATTGTTCAATGTATGTTCATGTCTATGATCCAACGTTCTAACGTCGCACAGCCCCAACGTTTCTGCTGCCCGGACAGGGGTGTGCCAAACGTCGAATGTGCCGCCAAAGCCAAAGGTAGAAGCATTCCAGATGATTCATGATGAAGCAGATGTCGCTGAAGGGATCAAGAATAAGTGAGCTACTTACCCGAAGTATAAGATATGAAATATTCATCCCATATAGATATCATTATATTGTGTAGCCCAATGTAAGCGACATGGAGTATGGTGAACTTGAATAATATTGTAATCATTTTCAGAAGTTATACAATCCTTAATTATGTCATGTTGTTCAATGTGTTATGTTTTTGTGTGATTCTTTTACTTGTATGGTGACTTGGAGAACTGTGAGGCAATTCTTGGGATGAGTATGAGTAGGTGTGAAAGGTAGTCGAGCCCTATACTACCAGAAGCAGAAGACTCACACTTGGATCAAGAAAAGTCACAATGTTACTAATGCACTAGTATTTGGGTTTGTTTTGTCTGTATCCATCATCACTATCGTATCAGTGACGATTAAGCAAATGAATGTTATTCCAACCTTAGTGTTCATAACAAATCAAGTTCAATTAAAAATAAACCAGTGAAGTGAGTTAATTAGTTCAGAAAACCATGTTCGATGTAGTATCCAAATTTAATCAAGAGATTGGAGGAACAGATAATCGAAGCGATCGAAAGAAGTATCGTGGCCGTCGTTAAGGCTAAGTAGCCAGTAACTAGAAATGTTGCCTATAGTGAGGCAGTTGTACCACATTAGAACATGAAGGAATGTATCTTTCATGATACATTTTGACTCATGGAGACCTAAGTCTAGCCATTAAATCATGCAATGTAAGGTCATTAGAGCGTGGCCCTTTGGTCTATTATGGTAGCTGGGGTAAAGACCTTATCATGCATTGAGTTTGTTTGAGAAGGTTTAGTAGTCTCCTTTAGAGAATAAGTTTGTAACACAAATGTTAGGAATAAAGTTCCATCATAGGATAAAGAATGAGTGCAAGTTCGAGCGCCACAACAATTAGGAAGTCCAAAATTTTGGTACTTGAGTTAAGTTTGATATAGGAAGGAAGAGAAGACGCATGAGGACGTTAGTTTTGCGTCGATATCCAGATACCTAGGATATTTTTTCAAGTATTAGACAATATAGCAAGATGAATTAGTGCTATGGGATCGTGGTGCGACGACAATCCTTGCTTATGATGGAGAAGTGACTTAGGGGATCATTATCCATTGTTGTTTTTCTGATGATTCTGGGACGTAATCATCCTAAAGGGGAGATAACCGTAACACCCGCAACTTTAGGCAAGAGAATTAAGATATAATAAGTGATCATTATTATAATTTGGACCCTCAAATAATGATATCGCTAGTCTTTCGTGTTGCAAACTACATATTATAAGTCTTTTAGGAAATTTATCGATAAACGATAAAATGAAATTTCGATAGAAGGTTATTTAGGATAAATAATCTTAGCCAAACTCGTAATAGGTGTAATGAGGATTCCATAGATATAAGGAACGCTTAAAGCTGACTTAGTATGAAAAAGTTATGATCCTTTGAAGTTTCACGTTTAACCCAATATTGTTGGATTAGTGTCTAAGTCCATAACTATTTTGGTATGTACTTGACCCGATGGTGCATGGTCCTTTTGGGTTGCCTTCACCAAAGCAACTTGATAGGATGAATTATGGAGAGAAAGGATTAAAAATGATTTATTAATATATTATGAGAATAATATATTAAAGGAGAAATCATATTGTTTAATTAATATTAGTCAAGAATTAATAAGAATTAAGTCTGTGGCTAAAAGAGATTAATTAAACTTAAGGGACTGGAATTGTAATTATAAGATAATTGCAGTTGGGCTATGGATTGCCTTATATTAAGGGGGTGGACGAATTCGATGGGGAAACCCATTAGAAATCGTCCAAGGCCTTTAAGGAAAGGAGTCCATGGGTTGCTTAGGGCTTAAGCATCCAAATTAGGGTTTCCTTGTTAGATAACCCTAATAGCCTCACTATATATAGAACCCTTATGCCCCAAAAACGTGGTAAACTTGTTCTTTAGGGTTTCCACACGTTTTGGGCAGACTCCTTCTCTTCTCCTCTTCATCCTCTTGCTCTTGGTGTTTGTGAACCATTAGAGAAGTGACATTTGTGACTCTAAGCTTTCTAAAGTCAATACAAGAAGGATTTGAGATTGTTATTGCTACATAACAATCAAGGTATGATCTAAACCCTAATTATATGTTATATTGATTATCATATTCTAGATCTAGGGTTTATAGTCTTGGATAACTTGCATGTACAATAGAGAAACCTAGATCCAAGCATTAGGGTTTGTATGAGCACATAGGATGTTCTTATGACCAAAATCCATCAGTGGTATCAGAGCCTTGATTGGTTTCTATTGTATTGATGCATTATGTAGCTAAAAAACGAATTATGGCTTACTGTTCGACCTGACTCGGCGAGTCACTATTTGGACTCGGAGAGTCATCCTACTCGGCGAGTTCCAAAGTGTGACTCGGCGAGTCGGAGCGTCAGACAGAGGAAATTTCGGATTTTGTTGTTGTTTTGCTTAAGGATAATTACCATATTCGTTTCAAACCTATAAAATACGAATTTTATTGTTTCTTAAAGAATATCCTTTCCAAAACACAAGATAATTACTAATTGATTAGATAATAACTTCCTTATATGATAAAGATTGGATTATTTGTATTAATTGGGTAACTTATTTTGCAAGAATTTGAAAATTAGGTCAAATATAGATAATGATGAAATTAATTGTTTAATTTATATTATTTGTTATTTGATCTTTGTGTTATGAAAAGTTTCAATTTTTCCCCTTTAGGTTTTATAGTTTAAATTTAAACTCAAAAGTTTAGTTTTGAAATTTAAATAGTTGAAACCCTAATGTTTTGAAAAAGTTTCAAAACTTGCCCTCAAGTTTTGGAGTTTAAATTTTGATTAAAAGTTTAATTTTGATGTATATTTAAATTCTAAGCCTAAATGTTTTGAAATGTTTCAAAACTTGCCCTCAAGTTTTGGAATTTAAAAGTTGATTAAAAGGTTTAATTTAGGAATGTTAAATTCTAAAACCCTAGTATTGTTTTGAAAAGTTCAAATCACACCCTTATGGTTTTATTAATTAATTATGGTGTATAATTAAAAGAGGTTTAATAAATCCATAAAAGTTTAGGTTTACAATTTAATTGAATTAATAGTATAATTATTAAATTTGACCTCCTAGTATTTTAAAAGTGTAAAATACACCATATACTATATATAACATTAAAAGTCTAACATTATATATATATATATATATAAATATGAGTAAAAGTCAGTCTTACTGTTAGTAGGCCTCATTCACGAAGCTAGTCTATAAGGGGTGTTTAAGGAAATTGCCTATAAAATGACGATTGGATGGGTATCCACTCTTACCCACCGCACTCTTGACTAGTGGAGGGTCGTTAGCCGAACGGGTAGGATGGGACAAAAACCTTCCATTATAAGTATAATGAAGTACAAAAGTAACTAAATGTTTTTCAAATTCCCAATCTTAGTTACTTAGGCAAAAGTGAATTGATGCAATTCCATGAAATTACACTTTGTGACCTTGCGAAGACGTTAGTGGAGCGTGTGTGGTTAACCGGCACACTAAATGGTTCTAAGCAAAGGTAGCAAAGGGTGACTCAGTGTTTGTCATAGTTCGGTGGAGCGTGTGTGGTTTACCGGCACATAGAATAGGTGACTGTAACATGTGAGGGCACCATGTAAGTTTGCATGGTTATTCACACCCGCTTTGTGATCCTCGGCATCCCAGTCACAAACTAGAGGGGCATATCGAGATTTAAACATGCCATTGAAAAGTTCAATGAATCTCAAAGAATCTAGGAGTTTTCATAGATTTAAAACTTAAATTTCTTTTTCGTTTTTCATGGTGGAAATTAGTGAATCGTCATTCACTTACCTTCAAATATTCTGCAACTAGATTACGACATCCCTTTTCTAGGTTGTAGCGTATTGTGTTGGGTCCTAGCCTTAATATCTCATTTGGGTGATTTATTAAGGATTCAATCAATCAACTGACTTGAATTCGTTTTCTCCCGTTTTGTAGATGTCAAAGTATGACAACTATGGTCTTCCCAAATCCCATGGAACAAGCATTCCGCATGAAGATGATATTCCACGATTCGATCGAGGAACAAGAGATCATGCTTCTCTCCCTCCACCTCCTCCAATTATTCTACCTAACCCACAAGTTCGAAGGCTTGAAAAGTTCAAGCTCACTCAAGCCCTTTTGGCAAGTAAACATAAAGAAGGAAAGTCGGTGTGTGCACACGTCCTAGGGATGAAGTCACACATTGATAGGATAAGAATGTTAGGATCCGTTGTCTGTGAGGAGATGGCTGTTGACTGGGTTCTTCAGTCACTTCCTAACTCATATAGTGAGTTCGTAAGAGAGTACTATATGATGAACTGCGACGTGACCTTTATAGATCTCACATATATGCTTATTGCTACTGAATCAACAATGGTTTGGCGCAATAGAAAAGCAAAGTTGATTGGTGAATCTGCCTTCCAGACCTCTATGGATATAGGCAATGGCAATGAAAGATATGCCATGATCGAAGAGTTTGATCATAAGAGAAAGGCAATATCTGAAGTAGTTCCATGTGCTGTTCCAAAAGAGTCGATTTGCTTTTATTGCCAAGAGAAGGGGCATTAGAGACGAAGCTACCCTATTTACCTAAGAGATCTAAGAGTTGGGAGAGTCAAAACGTATGGCTCTGCTTTAGGTAAAATCCATTGAATAACTATTTTAAGCTCCTATTCTAGATTCTTAATACATAATGTGATAAGATTACAATTGATGTTTTGTAGGATCAAAGAAAAGAGAGGAAGCTTAAGGGAAGAAGTGAGCAGAATCTAATCGTGAAGGAATGGATTTCGATCGCATTACTTGAAGATTAGATTCTCGAGCTGCTACTTAGAGTTAGAATTAGATTGCTAAGAAAGATGTATTAGCATAGTTTTTTAATGAATTGCATTGTAAGGACAAATTTTTCCGCAATAGAATAAATTTTGATTTTATATTATTTGTTTATCCTTGCAATGGCATGCATGAAAATTGATGTTTGAAGGTTTCTAATATTAGCAATAATGGATTTGATTCTTAATTATGTTGTTTGTGGAAATGTCGAAAATTTACCAAATAGGGAGAGTTTCTCATCGCCCAAGTTTCAATTGGACAAAAACTTGGAATCATGCAACTTGATTGCACGATGAATGAGAAATTTCATATTTGGAAATTAGACTAATTCATTGACAAAGTGTCAAGTGAAGGACTAGGAGATCGAGTACACAAAGTTGTGTGTTGATCAAGTCCACCATAAGAGTAACGAAGATATTCGTCATGATTTACTAAAGGTTTAGTAAATATGATTATACTTATAAGATTAAGTGTAATTTTGAATTGATTGAAAAAGTTTAAATCAATAGCAGAACGAATAAGAAGAATCAAGTAGGCAGAAAGATAAAAGTTTCTCCATTCTAAGAAGAAGGGAGAGTACCTTTTATGCTTTATGATAGGTCTTAATGATTAAGAACCATATCTCAATTGATCCTCTAAGTGAGTCTTAGTACAATTGCATGGCTAAGAAGAGGAATCAAGAATTGAAGAAATGGTTAAATCAAGAAGTCAATCATACTTCGTTCCAAAACAAGTCTTAGAGTTAAGATTGTGAAATTGAGTGATAAGTATTAAGATGGTTTATAACATTCATCAAATGTGGAAAGTTGTGATGTCTTGAATAATACAAAGACCAACTAGGACCAATTTATGAAGTGTTTTGATAAAAACTACACTAACTCTTGAATATTTGTTTGTCAAGAAATGTTTATTGACAAGAGAATCTTATATGTCAAGGAGTCAGTGGGAGTCTTAATGGTCTTGGAAGGTTTCAAGAACCAATCAAAATAAACCTTATCGATAATCACTAGCACACGAGTTGAGGTTTACAACCTATCGTGTTGACACTATTTTGTTTCTATGCCATTCCAATTGAGTTAATTATGCATGTGAGTTCTATGAGTTCTCATTTGAACGCATAAAAGGCAGGCACCTTGATCAATGGAAAGTACATTGATAGGAAAGGCTGAGCTGCTTAACTACTTGAAAAACATGGTGGGCAGCTATGCTACCATAAGGCAAGAAATCAAGATTAAGAAAGTTCGGTCCATATGAGTTTGAATTTGTCGTACACTTTGGTTTTGACAAATTCAGATGGATAGGAACACATACACCATTAAAATCTAAGTGTCATAAGATTCCCTCCTTCATGAAAGTGACTGTGAGGAAATGCTTTCACCAAGAAAGATTTTAAGAAGATAGTGATTGTAAATTGAATTCTCGAATTTGATTATGGTTACGGTATCCCTTTCCATGATTCGAATTGTGAGGTTTGGCAATTAGTCTGAATTGTTTAGATATACATATGAGCTATCTAAGGCAAATGTGTATAAGCTTTGATAAAGGATTATCAAAGCATTAAGTATTAGAAAGATGAACTTAAGAAATTCAATAGGTATTGCTTTTCTGAAAGTTAAGATGTTTCTGAATACATGTCAAAGCTAGTGGGAGCATAAGTGTTATGTTTATAATAATAATCATGATAGTGGGAGCATAAATGTTATGATTGTATGATTATTAAGGAAAGTATTGCAAGTTAGCAATATTAATTATAGAAAACAAGAGGCTTGCTTTGCAAAGTTGTAAGGATTGAATAGTTGTTTTGCTATAATTAAGGGAGAGAATATTATGCTTCATTTCAAATTTAAAGGTTTAGATTGTGGAATGTTAATAAATTTAGTCAAGGATACATAGTGTGCTCTCAAATTTCGATTATGATTACGGCTTTCCTCTTCATAGTTCGAATTTTGAGAACATAGCACATACAATATTATGGCAGAAGATTGATAAAGTATCAAATCTTTGTGTAAGACATTATGCATCGTGTCCCATACGCTTCGAGTATAGGATCGATTGCAAATGCTATAATATTTGGCCATTCTAAAATTTTCCAAATGTCTAGCGCATTTAGAGGGAAAAAGGACAAGAATCGGTTTTGACGAAGATAATTAAACAACTATCAAAGGACAATCCAAAGTTCGTCGAGGATTGGTCGCTTGTGAGTAGTTGGAAGTATAGTATTGGATGTACCATATCGACATTATTATGAATAGATAAGATTCTATTGAGAATGAGTTGTCATATGGTAAATATGGAAACGTGTCCATATTGGGAATTGAATATTGAAAATCTATGTCTAGATTAGAAACTTTTACGCAAAAGGATGTTCAAAGGAATGTACTTTGAGTGAGAGACATCATATCTAAGGAATTGTCTTGTAACAATCTCCGATAGAGGACTTTGTAATTTCATTGGCAATAGTCATTGTGACTTTAGTGCAGTGACATTATAAGAGGATCATTGCATAAAATGTTAGAATCTAGCATATTCCATAAGTGACAAGAATTTGATATTCTTTCACTTGTGAAAAAGGATTTGGAGTTGTGAAATGAGTATGATTGGAAATGTGTTCATTTGATGTATTTCACAAAGTAAGAACCATAGGTAAACATTGTGTGCATGCTAAGAGCATGGGACAAGTGTTGTAATAATTCAAGTAAAAAGTTGATTACCCGAAACAAAAAATAATGAGTAATCGATATGGTGATAAATAAAAGGTGTTTTATTTATACTCAAGGTTGAGGCCATATGGGATTAGTATTATTCTTGTGTTTCACTTTGCACGTTTTGACTTCCTGAATAATTTAATTGGTTAAGAACAGTCAAATTATTCGAACGGGCCACAGTCGTTCATATGTTGGAAGTAGATATGAATAAAGATTGTCGTGAATTGGTGTGTGGATTGTCTAAAGAGTATTAGACATAAGCAAATGTTTGCTGCAACGTTCATGAGTGCTTATGAATATGATTTGAGGATTGGATTAAAACAACGCTCACTTGGATTACTCCATGAATTGTATCACGAGTGATTGGTGAGATGATAACATCTTATATTCTTGAAACCAAGATGTGTGAGTTGTATCTTGCAAATCGGTTGCACATTGATAATATGTAAACGCACCAGTAACTTGATGTCATAAAACATATTGTTGTGTGTGATTCAGTGAGTGAGTGCAAGCGAGCATTGAATCAAAGTTTATCCGTTCCTTTTATCCAAAGTAGGATAAAAGCGATATCTTTGGGCCCCTCGATGATTTAGTGATGACAAATGTAAATGCTCGGTCGGGCTAGGGCTAATTTGATTTGTTCAATTAGTCAGTCATCATAAATCGAAAGTCGAGAAATAGTACATAGAAAATGATTAGAAATCACGTCTCATACGATATCTAGAATGGAGGAATATATGATCCCTTATCTAAAGGACACGCGTATCTGATAGGATCAGAGTTGACAGCGGCTTTGGAAAGCTATGATTGCAGATCAGGATCTGAAGTCATACATAGAATAATTATTAGACTTATCCAAGTGGGAGACTGTTGGATTAGTGTCTAAGTCCATAACTATTTTGGTATGTACTTGACCCGATGGTGCATGGTCCTTTTGGGTTGCCTTCACCAAAGCAACTTGATATGATGAATTATGGAGAGAAAGGATTAAAAATGATTTATTAATATATTATGAGAATAATATATTAAAGGAGAAATCATATTGTTTAATTAATATTAGTCAAGAATTAATAAGAATTAAGTTTGTGGCTAAAAGAGATTAATTAAACTTAAGGGACTGGAATTGTAATTATAAGATAATTGCAGTTGGGCTATGGATTGCCTTATATTAAAGGGGTGGACGAATTCTATGGGGAAACCCATTAGAAATCGTCCATGGCCTTTAAGGAAAGGAGTCCATGGGATGCTTAGGGCTTAAGCATCCAAATTAGGGTTTCCTTGTTAGATAATCCTAATAGCCTCACTATATATAGAACCCTTATGCCCCAAAAACGTGGTGAACTTGTTCTTTAGGGTTTCCACATGTTTTGGGCAGCCTCCTTCTCTTCTCCTCTTCATCCTCTTGGTCTTGGTGTTTGTGAACAATTAGAGGAGTGACATTTGTGACTCTAAGCTTTCTAAAGTCAATACAAGAAAGATTTGAGTTTGTTATTGCTACATAACAATCAAGGTATGATCTAAACCCTAATTATATGTTATATTGATTATCATATTCTAGATCTAGGGTTTATAGTCTTGGATAACTTGCATGTACAATAGAGAAACCTAGATCCAAACATTAGGGTTTGTATGAGCACATAGGATGTTCTTATGACCAAAAGCCATCAAATACGACAAAGTATGTCATAAAATATAAATCGCAAATAAGTTGCTTATTAGCATAAGTAAACTAAACAAAAGTCGTAGTAATATTAAAAGTGAACCCATGCATATAAAGAATGTCCAAATCTAACTTCATGTGAGGAAGTTATGATTTTTCGAAGTTTCAGTGCAGCTGTGTTAGCATATAAATCGAAATTAAAATCAGTTGATTGTTAGGAAAACCAATCTAATCAAGAGTTGAAGAGCTCATGGTTAGGATTCTTTCTATATAAAGACAGTTGAGAATGGATGTTATACGAAAGAGTTATGATTGTTATACAGACTTTAATAGTCTAAGGTTGTTAAAAATATAAATTTAAAAATAAAGTGAAAATTAGCCGACATATTCTAAATGAAAGTTGTAGTACTCATCGATAGCTACATGTGGATATAAAGAATATCGAAAACGGATCTCATACGAAGAAGATATGAATTTTTGAAAATATAAAAAAATTACGTGCATGCTCTTCTAGAAGCAACGATGCAGACCATAGAGGACTTGACACGTGTCACAAGGTCAAGGGAGCAACATCATCCATAAATCATGTTGTGCCCAAAAGGAGGCGTGTCGTGCCCCCTGTGACTCTATATATATATATATATATATATATATATATATATATATATATATATATATGCTTCGATTTTAGCCCCATTTCCTCACCAATTCACTCCCAAAACCTCTGAAATCCATTCCTTACCCCTAGCCCCTATACTCCCTAGTTCTCAGCTACTTTAGCAAGGCTATGGAGCATTTTAGAGCCCAGAGAAATAGGCCTTTCGGTTTTGGAGTTCTACCCGTGTAATTTCCTAGTTTCCACTAAAATCTCAATAAGTTAAGTAGTACTTATCTTAATTCAAGTGTAACTTATAATATGTTGGGTAGTGAAGGGTGATGAGAGATGAAAATGATAAGTCATGAATTTTATAGTACTAATGTACTACCAATGTAGTCACCTAGTAGGGTATTGATGATGACCATAAACTATTCTAGACAAGGTTGGTGAAACGTAGACAGGCTTGCAACCTGTAGATGTTTATAACCCATACACGGGCAGGTTTACAACATGTAGGTGTTAATTGATTGCACATGGGTAGGTTTACAGCATGTAGATGCTAATAAGTTATATGTCGACATGTCCAAGACTTGTAGGCATTAATGAATCATACGTGGACAGGTCTACGACTTGTAGGTGTTACTGACTTGTACATAGGCAGGCCAGCGACCTATAAATGTTAAGGAACCACATACAGACATGACTACAACCTGTAGGTATGAATGAATTATTCATGTGGGTACTTTGTTCAACCCGTGGTTGTCTTATTAACCCATATAGATAAGGAATTCACGAGGCAATGTTGTTTACTCAGAGATCCTTTAGGATAGATCCCTTGAGGTCATCAGTTTAGGATTAGGGAGTGAGATCAAGGAGAATGGGTTATCGGGCTGTTTGTTTGATATGAAATATATAATTAAAACAAATTAATTATATTATTATGGGCTGAAAACCCTATGTGCTAACCAGGCTCCCAAGTCTGACCCACTTAGTTTCTTTGTATCACATATAGCGGTACGAAGGTACATGAATAATGATGTTTGGATCTGATGAGAGATTCGAGGAAGTATAGGCCATAGTATAATATTAAGTTGTAAGGCATGTAATGACTACATTTATGCTTATGTTTCTTATATTAGTTGTAACATCCCATGTTTTTAATAATCAATGAAAAATATTTCTTCGGAAATACTTTTATGGGACTAATTCCGCATTTACAAATAATACTCTCTTTTAAATAAGCATAAAGAAAATGTCTTTCGGGTCCGTGAAAATGGGATTATCACAACATCTATTCAAAGGTGAAGACGTTTATCAAATTTAACACAAGATCGACAATGAATTACTAGATTAAGAGGGATAAGTAATTTACAGATGCCAATGGTGGAGTACAGACAGAAAAATAACGAGTTGATTTTCCATATAAACAAGCTTGGGATATTTTAAAATGTATCCCATATTTTTAAATTATGTATTTTGTTATTTGTAGGTTTAATGAGGTTATGGTGTTTTTAAATTAGTTTTTTTTATCTTTCTAATATATAATAAATAGGAGGGAAATAATAATTTTCTTTAGTTACACGAAATCAATTACGAACATAATTAATTGCGATTAGATAGGCATTAAAACTGTTAGTATAAGATCTTCGTTTTCTTCTTGAAATTTTCCAGTAAGAAAAGGATTAGTAGAAATGGGGTGATTGAGGCTCGAGTTGGAATCGATCTCTTAAACAGATTCATCGTCTGTTCCCAGGGTACAACAACCTTAACAGTGTGTGTACTGCCGGATATTTCCACTTACTTGAAAGAGTCGCCCGGAAGAAGGTGTACAGAAAAGGAGGAGGTAGAAGAGTATTTTCATTCGTATGTCAAATGAGATGGTAAAGGTCTGGAATCTTTTATGTCAGATATCCAATTTTCATATGTGTATCCTTCGATAACTGTTGGATGTCTGCCATAAAGCAGTCCGTATTCTCGCGTGTATCTCACATATCTTAGCAACCTAGTAATACTCTACCGTTGTTCAGAACTGGGTTTACTAGTATATCTACTTAGGTAGTGTTTGTTTTTTATTTGTAGATATGTGTGGCCTCTTCTTTCTGCACTGCACAGACCACGCGCAGACATTAGCCTTCACAGACTGTTTGTTTTTTTGAAGACTACAGACCTAAAAGTATCTGTGCGCCCTCTTCTTGGCGCAGATGTGGACCAGAGTCTTCTAACATCTTCAGACATCTTCTAGCCTAAAAAAACATATATATATATATATCTTTATTTTTTTAAGTTTGTTTTTAATTTATATTTTTACCAACTTTATTAATGATAAACAATTTGAAAAAATAATTACAGAACTTAAAAAAAAACGTTCGACGATACAAACATGATATTTGTGACAAATTTATAAATAAAGATTTATTACAATAATAGTCGTTGAAATTGTTTATATAAATATGAAAAAAATCATAATATATTCTTATATTTTTTTGCCAAATTTTTTAAAACATTATTTAATACAATATCGTCAATTTCTCGAGAAAATATTTATAGTATGTTTTTAGTAGATTTAATTGAAAAAATCAAAGTTTATTTCCATCCATTTATGTATCAAATTCTTTGATCACAAATTATAATGTTTAGTTGTAACTTTGCAACCAAAGTTGTTGGTTTTTATCAAATATATATGTCAATTGATACCATTTTTATTTTTATTTTTTATACAATAATATATAAATGTTGATCTAGATTCGTTAATTATTTATAAAAAAAAGTCATAAAATATTAAAAAATCACTTTGAAGTTAAAAAAAAAAACAGTTTATTTAGATTTCAGTTTATTTTAGTAGCCTGCAGATGTTAAAAAAACAAACAATCTTCTTTTTTCAGACTGCAGACGTTTGGTCCACCTCTTCTACTGCAGAGGTCTACAGATGTGGTCCGCAGACTGCAAACATTTTGCCTTAGAAAAAACAAACAACACATTAGTCTCCTCACAGCATATGCTAAGTCAGGTCTGGTACAACTCATTAGATACATCAAACAGTCTCCTCACAGCATATGCCAAGTCAGGTCTGGTACAACTCATTAGATACATCAAACTGCCAATAATTCTTGAATATTCCACTTAATTAACACTATCACCTTTATTTTTACGTAGATGTTGACTAGTGTCAATTGGACTTCTAGCTATGCTAGTATCTCCCTTAGCAAATTTTTCAAGAATCTTATCTACATAGTGTGTTTGACTTAAAATCAAACCACTTTGGGTTCTGGTGATCTTGACTCCAAGAATCACATCTGCTAAACACATATCTTTCATGTCGAACCTGGATTTCAACATATCCTTCGTGGATCTTATTATCTTGTCATCACTACCAATGATAAGCATATCATCAACATATAAACACAAGATGCCATAACCATGAGTGATGTTTTTCACATAGATACACTTATCACACTCACTGATTCTAAAGCAACTTTCCATCATGACTTGATCAAACTTTTGATGCCATTGTTTTGGAGCTTGTTTTGATCCATATAGAGACTTAACAAGTTTACAAACCTTGTTCTCCTGTCCCGAGGGAATGAAGCACACTCAATTTGCTCCATATAGATTTCTTCTTCCAATTCCCCATTTAGGAAAGCAGTTTTCACATCCATTTGATGAACTTTCAGGTTTCTAATAGTCGCAATGGCAAGAACTAATCTAATGGATGTTTCATGTTACCGGGGAGTACTTATCAAAGTAGTCTAGACCTTCCTTTTGTCTATAACCTTTGATTACTAGTCTTTCCTTGTATTTATCAATACTGCCATCATGTTTCATTTTCTCTTAAAAATCTAATGGTAACCCAAGTGTGTGCAACCTGGTGGTAGATCCACTAGTTCCCACGTATGATTTTGTAACATAGATTCTACCTCATTTTTGATGGCTTCTTTCCATTGAGGTCCCTCAGAAGAAGTAACCGTCTCTTGGAAGGTTATAGGTTCACTTTCCACCACATAGGTGTACAAATAATCACCAAATGATCTTTCGACTCTAGCCCTCTTACTTCTTCTGAGTTCTATCTCTTCTTCCTCGGATTCAGCTTGTTCTTCCTGTCGAATAACTTCGTTTTTTGGTAAAGATAGGCTTTCAACCTCTTTGTTCAAACAAGGAAACACATGTTCAAAGAATGAAGCATTCCTTGATTCCATTATGGTATTCTTGTGTATTTCAGGATTCTTAGAATCATGCACATGGAAACGATAAGCACTACAGTTTGTGCTTACCCAATGAATACACAATCCACTATCTTAGGTCCTAACTTTTGTAACTTAGGTGGTGGTACAACAACTTTAGCTAGGCACCCCCACACTCGTAAGTACTTATACAATAGCTTTCTTCCCATCCAAATTTCATACGGTGTTTCATTCTTTTCTTTGCGAGGTATCTTATTTAAAAGATAGTTAGCCGCCAAAATAGCTTCCCCCACATTGACTGGTTTACACCGGAACTAATTATCATGGAGTTGACCATTTCTTTCAAGGTACGGTTCTTTCTCTCAACAATTCAATTGGATTGAGGTGAATAGGGTGATGTGAACTCATGACGAATTCCATTTTTCGCACAAAATTTAGCATAAGGAGAAACATATTCTCCACCCCTATCACTTCTAACAACTTTAATTCGTTTGTTGATTTGATTCTCAACTTCATTTTTGTACAAGAAAAACTTGTCTATTGCTTCAATTTTACTCTTAAGTAAATATATGTAACAATATTTCGTGCTATCATCGATGAATGTACTAAAGTATTCATTCCCACCTTGAGTAGGAATTGACTTTAAATCACACACATCCGTGTAAATTAAATCAAGAGGTTTGGTGTTTCTTTTGATTGTTTGGAAAGATAATCTAGTTTGTTTGGCTTCAACACATGTGGAGCATTTGTGATTTGAGTCAATATTAAGTTTTGGTATGTAGTGTAGTTTAATTAATCGCTTAATATAATTGTAATTTACATGTCCTAAGCGACGATGCCAAACATTTGAACACTCAAGCAAATAAGCAGAACTAGAACTTGCATGATTCATTTTGTTTGTCACCATTACATTCAATTTGAAAATGCCATTCAAGTCATATCCTTTTCCCACAAACATACCATTTTTGGACAAAACAAACTTGTCCGACTCAAACACAAGATTAAAACCAAATTGATTCAACAAGCCACCCGACACTAGATCCTTACAAAGTTCAGGAACATACAAAACATCCCTAAGTTTCACATATTTCCCCAAAGTCATTTTTAGAATGACATCACCAACACCTTTGATATCCGCGGTAGCTGCATTTCCCAAGTAGAGCTTTTTGCCATCTTCAACTTCCTTGTAGTTGTTGAAAACACTCTTATCATGACATATATGATGAGTAGCCCCCGTGTCAATCCACCACTCCCTTGAATTTGTATTCATGAGATTCACTTCAGAAGCCATAGCCGTGAGATCAGTTATCATGGTCACCAACTCCATGTTATCATTCACCATGTTTTCTTGACGATTTTCCCGCTCAGGTTGCGGGCACTTCGAAGCCTTGTGACCCGGTTGGCCACAGTTGTAGTACTTGAACTTCTTCTTGAACGTTTCTGCCTTGGGGCCCAAGTTTTTTTCCTTTGCTTTCTCTTTGTGAGGTCCCTTGCTCTTGCTCTTGGAAGTTTGACCAGCTTCCACCATATGAACCTTAGAAGATTCAGCTTCACTACCTTTTTTCAAGGCCATTCGATTGTCTTCTTCAATGCAAAGACGCACCACCAGTTCCTCCAAAGAAATCTCCATCCACTTATTCTTAAGGTAGGTTTTGAAGTCTATCCAATCGGGAGGAAGCTTTTCAACCATTGATGCAACTTGGAATGACTCATTAAGATCCATCCCTTCTGCCTTGTTATTACGTATGATGACTTGACGGTCTTGGAATTGACTCATAATAGATTTTGAGTCAACCCTTTTGTATTCCAAGAACTTAGCAACAACATGCTTCTTGGTACCAGCATCTTCTGTCTTATACTTCCTTTCCAAAGACTCCCATAGTTCCTTAGCAGTTGCAACTTTACAATAGACATTATAAAGTGCATCAGTTAGCCCATTCAACACATAATGGAGGCATAGAAATTCTGAATGCTTCTATGCATCTACTTCATTCATAGATTGAGAATCCGCCTGCCCCTCAACAATTATAGGAGCAGTTTCTGTTAGGAACCGAACCCGGTCAAATTGGTCAAGTAGAATAGCATCTTCTGCTGCCACCTCTTGAAGTTCAAACCAGAAAATTTTTCATGTTCTCAGCATGATTAGCCATGATGTTTGGAACCGATGCATTTGGGTTCGCGTCAGGAGTAGCAGCAATAGCAAAAGTTCCAGTAGCAACGGGGGTTCCAGTCATTCTGAAAGAGTCCCAGCCACAAGTAAATTGATTAAAGGAAAAAAAAACCGACAGTCAATCGATTTAGAATAAAGGAACAAAAAATAGAAAAACAAAAAATTTAGAACAAAGAACAAAGAATAATTTGTTTAAGACTGTTAGTGTAAGATCTTCGTTTATTCTTGAAATTTTCTTGTAAGAAAAACATTAGTAGCAATGGGGTGATTGAGGCTCGAGTTGGAATCGATTCCCTTAAACAGATTTGCCGTCTGTTCCTAGGGTAAAACAACCTTAATAGTGTGTGTACTGCTAGATATTTCCACTTGCCTGAATGAGTCGCCGAAAGCAAGTGTACAGAGAAGTAGGAGGTAGAAGAGTAGTTTCATTTGTATGTCAAACAAGATGGTAGAGGTCTCCTTTTATATTTGTAACAGAAACAAATCAATTCGATATTAAGGAATTGATTGTGCATTGAATGCCAATAAATGTCATTAATTACATAATTAATGCATCCATTATAGAATTAAAAATAAGGACCAAAACTGTCAAATTTAGCAAAAACGAGGGTAGCATGAGCCTATGTTTTCGGAGCTGCATTCGTGTCCGCAGGTTTGGTCTTTCTACCAATGTGGGACTTATTCCCACATTTATCTCTTTTGATAAAGTTATTCTCAAATACCCATCTTTGAGTATCGGTATCTCACTCACATATACTCCATTTTGGACATATAATATATCGTGTTCTTTTTGGTCATGAACACTAACCTGGTTCTACAAGAGCTTTAGGAATTGTGCACCATAATTCCCTTCGAAACGAACCCACTTCTCTCACATAGGTGATTCCAAGAATCATTAAAAACGATATGTTTATCCTAATGACTAGGAAGTAATGGTAACTCCCCCTATAGTGAACTGTCTCACTCATATAATTATGTTATCCTTTTGAACCCATATCTTGGGGTCTCCAGTCTTCTAGGTAAGTTTTCCTTTGTATGAATTTATTCATTCATGGGCTTTAGTCCCATTCCTCTTGACAACTTGTAAACTACATCTCTACTCAAGCCTTTTGTACGCGGATCCGCAATGTTATCCTTTGACTTTACCCAGTCAACCGTGATAACCCCCGTAGATATTAGTTGTCGTATTATTTTATGTCTATGTCTAATGTTCCTTGATTTACCATTATACATTGTACTTTGAGCTCTACCATTTTCTACTTGGTTATCATAATGTATACATATGGCCGTTACCGGCTTAGGCCATTCAGGAATGTCCTCTACAAATTGCGTAGCCACTCTGCCTCTTCAGCACAAATATCTAAGGCGATAAATTCAGATTCCATCATGGATCTAGATATAACTATTTGCTTGGATGATATCCAGGCTACAAAAGCACCTCCAAGTGTAAACACATATCCACTTGTAGATCGGGAATCTTTTATGTCAGATATCAAATTTTCATATGTGTATCCTTCGATAACTATTGGATGTCTGCCATAATACAATCCATGTTCTTGTGTGTATCTCACATACCTTAGCAACCTAGTAATACACTTCCAGTTTTTAGAACTAGGTATACTAGTGTACCTACTTAGTCTGTTCACAGCATATGCTAAGTCACGTCTAGTACAACTCATTAGATACATCAATCTGCCAATAATTCTTGAATATTCCACTTGATTAACACTATCACCTTTATTTTTACGTAGATGTTGACTAGTGTAAATTGGAGTTCTAGTTATGATAGTATCTCCCTTAGCAATTTTTTCTAGAATCTTATCTACATAGTTTGTTTGACTTAAAATCAAACCACTTTGGGTTCTTGTGATCTTGAATCCAAGAATCACATCCGCTAAACCCATATCTTTCATGTCGAACCTGGATTTCAACATATCCTTTTTGGATCTTATTATCTTGTCATCTCTGTTGGATCAGGTGTCTAAGCCCATAACTATATTGGTATGTACTTGACCCGAGAGTAGCATGGTCCATTTGGGTTGCCTTCACTAGAACAATCTGGTAGGATGGATATTTGAGAAAGAGGCTACTTATGATTTACTAATATATTATAAGTATAAGATATTAATTGAGAAATCATAATATTTAATTAGTATTGATTAAGAATTAATTTGGAATTAATTCGGTGATCAAAAGAGACTAATTAAATTAACAGGGACTGATTATGTAAAGCAGTGATATATATTGTTTGGGCTATTGATCCATGATGGGCTAAGTTTATGTAAGTATCCATGAAGAGTTAGCCCACATGAGATATGGATCATAACTAAAGTGTATGGATTAGGGTTTACCCATGACTCTTGGAATCCTACAATATATATGTGTTATCCCTTAGCCAAAATCGACACCTATGCATTCTAAGAGAATCATAACCGATTTGAGTGTGTAGCCTCTCTCTGAAAGTCTTCCTTTATTCATGGTGTTTGTGAACCATTTGAGGAATCACACTTGAGGTGCTAAGCTCTTGAAAGGCCAAAACTACAAGTTACAATAAAGAGGTATTATTCTAACTAGTTTTATTATTCATGTACCAAAATTGTATGCTAGTTGTAGGCTTCATACTTTGGAAATTTTATTGCATGTATAACTAGAAAAAACTTAGATCCACAACTATTAGGGTTGTATGTGCACCATAGGAGTGTTATAGTAAACAAAACCCAACAGTGGTATCAAATCCATGGGTAGTTTTTTGTAATATAGTTGCATTTGGAAATTGTTCAAAGTTGAAAAAACTGAAAAAAGGCTTTCTGCCAGGCTGAACTCACCGAGTCCATTGATGAACTCGACGAGTTAATGATGAACTCGACAAGTCCAAAGCCTGGCTCAACGAGTTGAACTAGAAAATGGATGATTTTCCGGGTTTTTTTGGCCTATATTGGATTGGAATCACTACCACAAAACTGTTTGTATCATAAAATTTGTTTTTTTCTTATATGGTAGTGATTATACTCATCCAATGAAAAGATAAGTGTCAAAGTTTTAAGATAATTGTTGGTAATATGATAAACAAAGTTACTTGTAAATTGTTGATATGAATTATCTTGCCTTATGAGATAAATTAGATCAATCCTATATTATATGATAATTCGATTTGTTAAAATCGATCTATGTGACATCCCCAAAATCACGGCCAGAAAATACCGGTTTGTTTATGCTTTGTTTGAAATCCAGAGTAACATTTTAAATAAAAGTGTTACGGAATTTGTCCCAAAAAAAATATGATAAAGATTTATCAAAAGCATTTCCATAGAAATGTATTTCATTAAAAGACTTGGGATGTCATGTTCGTACAGATCAAAAGCATAAACAGTACAATATAAGCCTTACTACATTATTTCATATCTACAGGCCTATATCTGTAATCCCTCGTCCATCATCATATCTATGCTCAAGCGCCACTACCTGTAATACATAAAACTGAGTGGGTCAGGCTTGGGAGCCTGGTGAGCACATAGGGTTTTCAACCCACTATAAATAAGTTTATTAATTTCATCAATCAACAATAACCCGATTACGCATTCCCGTTATCCTCACTTTACGTCCCTAAACACCTATCATAAGGGACATAGTCTATGGATCATCATCGGGATGGACACTACTGCTAAGGGGATTCCTTAACAATAAATGTCCTAAGGCAACCATGTGGGGGATGGAGTACACCGGTGAACACATCGTTCACAAACACCTACAGGTTGCGAGCCTGCTAGTGTTCCACTGGACTGTCTAGAAGAGTCCGTGGTCGTCATCCATACTCCGCTAGATGACAGAATCAACAACATCAACATCGAGGCCTCTCATCATTTTATCACACATCACCTATTACATTTACCCATGTTTTACCCCAACATTTTTGTAGATATAAAATACATATACAGTTCAAATCATTGAAAACATGTATAACAATGTTCATCCAACATAAATAGCAAGTATTCAGATAATATGCACACATAGCATGTAATTTATGTAAAATAATTCATATCTATGTGTAAGCTGAAAGTAACTATGCACTCACCTGAAAGGTGGTGACTCAGCATTCGGACAACGCTTCGGTACTCTCAAAACGATTTTCCTTCGATAAAACCTAGTATCAATACCACTAGGGTTTAGTCTAATGATAACCGCGACTAATTAATAGTCTAGCTATTATTATTATTATTATATAAGTGTTAAACGATACTTATATAACCCATAATAATAGCCCAAGTACTAATTATAAGGTCCTAATAACATTACTATATTAAAACGTAAGCTAAACTAAAGATAGGTTAGGCGTAGCTCACTTATAGCGGATTTTCTCGAAAACTAGGCTTCGCTGGAGAACCGTTCCCAAACCGAAAGACTCTTTTATCGGGACTCCGGGAGCCTCGATGCTTCCTTCGGGTGTTAGGGGGTTTACCTAGGCTTTAGGGGGCTTAAGGAGGCTTAGAGAGAGAGAGAGAGTGTAGAGAGAGAAAGAAGAGGGTTGAGGTATGAAGAGAAGTGAATGCCCGACACCTCTATTTATAGGGGTGCTGACTGACCTACTCGCCGAATTGGTGCATGTGGCAACCTTCTCGTGGTGCCACGTGTCCAATTCTGGTGGTGCCACGTCACCCCCTATCGCGTATCATCCTTCGAACTTAGAAAAATCATAACTCTCGCATACGAGCTCCGTTTTCGACGTTCTTTATATCCACGCGTAGGTAAAATTAAGATCTACAATTTTTATTTAGACTCCGTCGGCTAGTTCTCGACTGATCTCAAATTTAACAGTAGGAGGCGTTTAGACTGTTAAATGACCGCGAAGAATTCATAACTCCTTCATACGAACTCCGTTTTCGTCCATCTTTTTACCGTTGAGTTCCTATTAATGAGATCTTCAACTCTCATTTAGGTCACGTAAGCCAAAAACCGCTCGAACTAAAATTCGAGTTTCGGGCCGTGCATTGCTAAGCCGAATCTTAGAAAAATCATAACTGCCTCATACGAAGTCAAATTTGGGCGTTCTTTTCATCGACGCTCTTAGTTTAACATATTCTACAACTTCCGTTTAGATTTCTAAGGCTAAATCTCACTCTATTGTATTACGCCTCCCGGTGTCGTGCCGGTTTTGCCGTAAAACTTCGACGGGCCATAACTTCTTCGTTATAACTCGGATTTCGGCGTTCTTTATATGTACAGAAACCTTGAGACATATTATAAAACTTTATGTAGAGATATCGGGCTTATCTCACACTTTAATTTTGATGCTTATTTTTATTCTTTATTTATAATTAAATTGTAAGCACATAAATACACATAATTCACATAATACTCAAATATTTCATCTTTATTACTTCAAAAAGAGTTACAATAGTTGACCTAAACTATTACATTGACAAATATGCTTAGCCTTGAAACCCGGGCGTTACAATTCTCTTCCCCTTAGGGTGATTCCGTCCCGGAATCATGCATCAGCAAACAGATGTGGATAACGACTCATCATGTCATCCTCTGTTTCCCAAGTGAGATTCAGCCCATTCGAATGTTTCCATCGGACTAGCACTAAGTCGACCATCTTGCGTCGTAACTTCTTAGTCTTATGGTCAATAATTGCCTCGGGCTCTTCGATCAGCCTTTTGTTCTCATCCATCCTTAACTCTGAGATTGGAATTATGTCGGGAACATCTCCCGTGAATTTCCTCAAATAACACACATGGAAGGTGTTATGAGTTCTTCGGGCAATTCCAACTTGTAAGCTTGGTTCCCAATTCTCTGAAGAACTTTGAACGGTCCAATGAACCTTGGACTCAACTTTCCTCGTTTCCCGAATCATATAAGTCCCTTCGATGGTGAGACTTTTAGCAAAACCGAATCCCCAACTTCAAAGGTTATCAGTCGTCTTTTCTTGTCAGCATAGCTCTTCAGACGATCCCGGGCTGCTAACATTCTTTCCCTAATCATCTTCAACTTCTCAACAGTCTCATGGACTATCTCGGGGCCCATAAACGGCTTCTCTCTGGCTTCAAGCCAACAAGACGGCGTACGACACTTATATCCATACAATGCTTGATAAGGTGCATCTTGATGCTCGAGTGAAAACTATTGTTGTAGGAAAATTCTACTAGAGGTAAGTGCTCGTCCCAATTCCCTTGGAATTCGAGGGTACATGCTCTCAGCATATCTTCCAGTGTTTGAATCGTTCTTTCGCTCTGACCATTGGTTTGCGGATGGTAAGCAGTACTTAAGCACAACTTTGTACCCAACTCCTCTTGTAGACTCCTCCAAAACCTCGACGTGAAACGACTATCACGATCTAATACAATCGTAAGAGGGACACCGTGAAGTCTTACAATTTCCTTCACGTAAGAATTTGCGAGCTTATTCATAGACCACTTCTCGTTGGCTGCTATGAAGTGTGCACTCTTGGTGAAACGATCCACGACTACCCAAATCATGCCGTGTTCGTTCTTCGTCCTGGGTATTTTAGTCACAAAATCCATGGTGATGTCTTCCCATTTACCCATGGGTACAGGTAAAGGTTCTAAACTCCCATACGGTTTCTGATGTTGTGCCTTAACTCTCGCACATGTCATGCACTCGGCCACATATTTCGCAACATCGAGCTTCATCGTCGGCCACCAGTAGTAGGGTTTTAGGTCGCTATACATTTTAGTGCTACCGGGATGAATCGGGTACATGGTCTTGTGGGCTTCTTCCATCAGAAGATCTCTTATTCCTCCCGTCTTAGGTACCCAAATTCGATCTTGGAATACCTTTAGTCCTCGATTGTTTGTACCGAACACTAACGTTCTTCCCAAACGTTCTTCCTTTCGATCATTCTTCTCTAAAGCTTCTTCTTGAGCTTTCCTGATACTTTCCACAATCGTCGAGACGACTTCAATTCTTAACGCTCTTGGCCTTTTCCTTTCAAGATTGACTTTTCGACTGAGAGCATCAGCGACAACATTTGCTTTACCGGGGTGGTAAAGTATCTCACAGTCGTAGTCCTTGAGTAGTTCTAGCCAGCGTCGTTGCCTCATGTTCAACTCCTTCTGATTAAAGAGATACTGGAGACTCTTATGATCAGTGAACAACTTGCACTTTGTGCCGTAGAGGTAATGCCTCCATATCTTTAAGGAAAATATTACCGCTGCCAACTCCAGATCATGAGTGGGGTAGTTCTTTTCGTGCTCGTTCAATTGTCGAGATGCGTATGCTATCACCTTTTCTCTTTGGGTTAGAACACAACCCAAACCGACTCCAGAAGCGTCACTATAAACCGCGAAATCTTCAACTCCATCGGGTAGAGAAAGTATCGGTGCTTCACATAACTTCTTCTTTAGCTTCTCGAATGCCTCATTGTGTTTCTCACTCCATGTATACGTAACTCCTTTATGAGTCAAAGCTGTTAATGGAGCAGCTATCAAAGAAAAGCCTTGGATAAATCGTCGATAATATCCGGCTAATCCTAGAAAGCTTCGAATCTCCGTGGGACTTTTCGGACGTTCCCACTTCATCACAGCCTCGATCTTCGCGGGGTCAACCATTATTCCCTCCTGGTTAACAACATGACCCAAGAATTGGACTTCCCGTATCCAAAAGTCGCATTTGGAGAACTTTGCGTAAAGCTTCTCCTTCTTTAATACTTCCAACACTTCTCGTAGATGCTTGCCATGTTCCTCCTGGCTTTTCGAGTAGATGAGAATCTCGTCGATGAACACTATCATGGATTTATCGAAGAATGGTTTACAAACCCTATTCATCAAGTCCATGAATGCTGCTAGAGCATTGGTTTGTCCAAACAACATAACCAAGAACTCATAGTGTCCATATCTTGTTCTGAATGCAGTCTTCTCAATATCCTGCTCTCTCACCTTCAGCTGATGATATCCTGACCTAAGATCGATCTTTGAGAAGTAGCTCGAACCTTGCAGCTGATCGAATAGGTCGTCAATCCTCGGCAATGGATACTTGTTCTTCACCGTTGCCTTGTTCAGCTCTCGGTAGTCTATACACATTCTCATGCTTCCGTCCTTCTTCTTCACGAATAACACCGGAGCTCCCCAGGGTGATGAACTAGGTCAAATGAAACCGTTGTCCAACAGCTCCTGAAGTTGCGTCATGAGCTGCTTCATCTCTGTCGGTGCTAATCGGTAAGGTGCTTTTGCTATCGGTGTTGTTCCTGGTAACAAGTCTATATGAAAATCCACTTGTCTATCAGGTGGTAATCCGGGAAGATCTTCGGGAAAGACTTCCGGATAATCACACACAACTGGTATATTCTGCACCTCTTTCTTCTCCTTCTTAGCATCGATTACGAATGCCAAGTACGATGCACATCCTTTGGACAAACATTTCTTGGCTTTCATCAGGGAGATGATTCCAGAATTTACTCTGCATTTGTCCCCGTACACCATAAATGATTCCTTTCTGGGTGGGTTTATCCTTACTATTTTCTTTCGGCATTGAATCTCAGCATCGTTGGCGCTAAGCCAATCCATACCCAAAACGATGTCGAAACCGTTTAACTCTATGGGTAATAGCTCTTCGTGGAATTTGTTTCCGTTTAGGTCAATGACGATGTTCCTAATATGATTACTAACAGGTACGAATTTGCCACTGGCAACTTCTACAATCAGGGCATTATCTAGTTTTTCTACAGGCAATGCTAATTTCCCACCAAATTTATGCGACACAAAGGAGTAGTTGGCTCCCGAATCAAATAGTATATTTGCAGGAAAACCATTTACAAGAAAGGTACCTGAAGCGACGTCTTTTGCCTCCTTCGCAGCCTCGAGCGTCATCTGGAAGGCTCTTGCCTTCGGCTTCGGTGGTATGTTGGGTCTTCCTGCATCTTTCTTCTTTGGGAAATCCTTAGAAATGTGCCCCTCCTCGTTGCACTCGTAATAGACTTTCTTATTGAACGTGCATTCGTTGGCGTAGTGCCCAGGCTTCCCGCATTTGAAACAAGTGACCCCTCCGTCACACTTCCCAGAGTGCTTCTTCTTGCACTTGTCACACCACTTCGCTTCTGATCCTCCTCCTCTCGGACCAGATTTCGAGAATTTACTCTTCTTTCCGGACCTCGAGGATCCGTCAAATTTCCTTTTCTCTCCCACTTCCGCTCTCTCCAGACCCTTCTCTCGTATCTGGGTCTCCACATTCTTAGCAGCCCAGATGGCGGCTTTCAGAGTGGTATTTTGCTTGACCATTGGACCAAAGTCCGCTGGTAATCCGAGGGAAAATTTGCTAAACTTGGAGAGTTCAGTTGGGACGAGGTGAGGAACAAGCTTCATTTTCTCAATAAAGCTTGCAGCGTATTCAATAACGCTTATTTTTCCCTTCTTCAGATTTTGGAACTCGTTGTTGATTTCCAAAAGATCCTGCTCAGAGCAGTATTGCATCTTCAATTGTACCGGAAAATCCTCCCATGACATCTTGCTTGCTTCACCTTTAGGCATTGAGTCGGCTAGTAGCTTCCACCAGCTTAGTACTCCAGATTTCAATAGAGGAACCGCGAGAGCGGTCTTCTGCCATTGCTACACTCGCAACTCTCAAACATCGTCTCCATCTCAGAGATCCAGTTCATGACTTCCACCGGCGTCGGGCTTCCAGATAGACTCGGTGGTTTGGATGCCATGAAATCCTTGTATTTGCATCCACGTCCGTCATTTTCTCCATCCTGACGGTTTTGCCTAACTATCGGTGGGTTGGCTTGACCAACAGTCCCACTGTAGTTTCCCTCCTCAGTCTGCCCTTCATTCAACTCGGGCTGTTCGATCTGTATGGTCGCTTCCTCTCAATTTTGTTGGAGCAAAAGTCTGGTTTCCTCCATTTGACGATCCAACATCACCTGGATCATCGCTTGTACTCCGGCCATTGTTATTGGCCCAGCAGCGGCTACCACAACTGGTATTTGCTCAATTACTGGGGGTTGGTTTCTATTCCTATTTGCGTTCACGTTTCCGCTACGGGTTCTTGCCATCTTGATCTATACACCGAATAAGGTGAAGTTAGATCTTTATTTGGGACTGATGTTCAAATCATCCTTATCCCTCCGAAACGTTTATATGCTAGTTCTAATATCGTAGTCGTACGTTTAGAATCCTAAACACATAAGGTTTCCAGATCCGGTCGGCAATAGACCATAGATCCGAACGAATAACAACATATCAGGCACAAAGCATTTAGCACATAAAAGCATTTTAGGCACAATTCCTAAAATAAGCTAGTGCTCACACCTCACAATCATCTCTTAGCATTCTAAGTTTAAGTCTAGAAATCCTACAAATTCCTAGTTCGCTTAAACTAATGCTTTGATACCAACTGTGACATCCCCAAAATCACGGCCAGAAAATACCGGTTTGTTTATGCTTTGTTTGAAAATCAGAGTAACATTTTAAATAAAAGTGTTGCGGAATTTTTCCCAAAACAAAATATGATAAAGATTTATCAAAAGCATTTCCATAGAAATGTATTTCATTAAAAGACTTGGGATGTCATGTTCGTACAGATCAAAAGCATAAACAATACAATATAAGCCTTACTACATTATTTCATATCTACAGGCCTATATCCGTAATCCCTCGTCCAACATCATATCTATGCTCAAGCGCCACTACCTGTAATACATAAAACTGAGTGGGTCAGGCTTGGGAGCCTGGTGAGCACATAGGGTTTTCAACCCACTATAAATAAGTTTATTAATTTCATCAATCAACAATAACCCGATTACCCGTTCCCGTTATCCTCACTTTACGTCCCTAAACACCTATCATAAGGGACCTAGTCTATGGATCATCATCGGGATGGACACTACTGCTAAGGGGATTCCTTAACAATAAATGTCCTAAGGCAACCATGTGGGGGATGGAGTACACCGGTGAACACATCGTTCACAAACACCTACAGGTTGCGAGCCTGCTAGTGTTCCACTGGACTGTCTAGAAGAGTCCGTGGTCGTCATCCATACTCCGCTAGATGACAGAATCAACAACATCAACATCGAGGCCTCTCATCATTTTATCACACATCACCTATTACATTTACCCATGTTTTACCCCAACATTTTTGTAGATATAAAATACATATACAGTTCAAATCATTGAAAACATGTATAACAATGTTCATCCAACATAAATAGCAAGTATTCAGATAATATGCACACATAGCACGTAATTTATGTAAAATAATTCATATCTATGTGTAAGCTGAAAGTAACTATGCACTCACCTGAAAGGTGGTGACTCAGCATTCGGACAACGCTTCGGTACTCTCAAAATGATTTTCCTTCGATAAAACCTAGTGTCAATACCACTAGGGTTTAGTCTAACGATAATCGCGACTAATTAATAGTCTAGCTATTATTATTATTATATAAGCGTTAAACGATACTTATATAACCCATAATAATAGCCCACATACTAATTATAAGGTCCTAATAACATTACTATATTAAAACGTAAGCTAAACTAAAGATAGGTTAGGCGTAGCTCACTTACAATAGGTTTTCTCGAAAACTAGGCTTCGCTGGAGCAGCGTTCCCAAACCGAAAGACTCTTTTCTCGGGACTCCGGGAGCCTCGGTGCTTCCTTCGGGTGCTAGGGGGTTTACCTAGGCTTTAGGGGGGCTTAAGGAGGCTTAGAGAGAGAGAGTGTAGAGAGAGAAAGAAGAGGGTTGAGGCGTGAAGAGAAGTGAATGACCGACAACTCTATTTATAGGGGTGCTGACTGACCTACTCGCCGAGTTGGTGCATGTGGCAACCTTCTGGTGGTGCCACGTCACCCCCTATCGCGTATCAGCCTTCGAACTTAGAAAAATCATAACTCTTGCATACGAGCTCCGTTTTCGACGTTCTTTATATCCACGCGTAGATCAAATTAAGATCTACAATTTTCATTTAGACTCCGTCGGCTAGTTCTCGACCGATCTCAAATTTAACAGTAGGAGGCGTTTAGACTGTTAAATGACCGCGAAGAATTCATAACTCCTTCATACGAACTCCGTTTTCGTCCATCTTTTTACTGTTGAGTTCCTATTAATGAGATCTTCAACTCTCATTTAGGTCACGTAAGCCAAAAACCGCTCGAACTAAAATTCGAGTTTCGGGTCGTGCATTGCTAAGCCGAATCTTAGAAAAATCATAACTGCCTCATACGAAGTCAGATTTGGGCGTTCTTTTTATCGACGCTCTTAGTTTAACATATTCTACAACTTCCGTTTAGATTTCTAAGGCTAAATCTCACTCTATCGTAAATTCACTATTTACGCTTCCTGGTGTCGTGCCGGTTTTGCCGTAAAACTTCGACGGGCCATAACTTCTTCGTTATAACTCGGATTTTGGCGTTCTTTATATGTACAGAAACCTTGAGACATATTCTAAAAGTTTATGTAGAGATATCGGGCTTATCTCACACTTTAATTTTGATGCTTATTTTTATTCTTTATTTATAATTAAATTGTAAGCACATAAATACACATAATTCACATAATACTCAAATATTTCATCTTTATTACTTCAAAAAGAGTTACAATAGTTGACCTAAACTATTACATTGACAAATATGCTTAGCCCTGAAACTCGGGCGTTACAATCTAAATGTTTTTTAATGACTTCCATAACTTATCCTCATGTTATGGAACATGAAAAGTCTCATCCGTTAAAATAACATTAAACTCATAAGTTATGGAATTCAAGAATCTTAGATGGAATCCAAAAGGTTTTGAAGAGTTTGAAAACTTGCCCTCAAGTTTTGGAATTTGAAAAGTTTAGTTAAAAGGTTTTAATTTGTAATATTGAATTCTAAAACATCTAGTAATTGAAAGGTTTCAAAAGATGCATCTCTTTGGCTCATAACTTAAAAATTAATTAAATAGATTTAATTTTGAATTTTTTAATAACCTAGATGCCTTGAATAATTCAATTACACCATATGGACTTTATTAAATTTATTAAAGTGTTTAATTAAAAGAGAAGTTTAATAAATCAATAATAACATGGTTTAAGATTAATTAAATTAAGAGTATAATTTATTAATAGATTAAACCACCAAGTATTTTAAATGTGTAAAATACACCCTTATACCATATAAAATTAAAGAGTTTAATATATTATATGTATAAGTAAAAAGTCAGTTTTACCGTTAGTAGGCCTCATTCACGAAGCCGGTCTGTAAGGGGGGGGGTATAAGGTTACTGCTTATAAAATGGTGGTTTATTGGGTGTCCACTCTCACACACCGCTTCCTTGACTGGTGGAGGGTCGTTAGCCGAACGGGTTAGATAGGACATTAATTCTCATTAAAAGTATAATGAAAATACCAAGTAACTAAACACTTATAAATTCTCAATCTTAGCTACTTAGGAAAAATGTGAATTTGGTTCTAACCCATGAAATTTCACTTTGCACTTTGTTAAGTCGTTAGTGGAGCGTGTGTAGTTAACCGACACACTAATCTGGGACTGACAATGTGTGGCAAAGGGTAGTTTGATGTTAATCATGGATCACTGGAGCGTGTGTGGTTAACCGTCACATTGATTGGATAATTTGTAACATTAAGTGTACCAAGCTAATTTGCATGGTTATTCACACCTTGTTTGTGATCCTCGGCATCCCAATCACAAACTTGAAGGGCATAATCGAGATTAACCATTCCATTGAAAAGTTCAATGAATCTCAAATGAATCTAGGAATTTCAATTCATTTAAAACTTAATAATCAAGTTCGTTTTTCATGGTGGAAATTAGTAAATCGTCATTTACCTACCTTCAAAGATTTTACAATTGGATTACGACATCCCTCTTCCGAATTGTAGAATATTGTATTGGGTCCTAGCCTTAATATTTCATGTTAGGTGTTATATTAAGGACTTAAATCAACTAACTTGAATTTCTCCCATTATAGATGTCTAGTTCAGACAACTATGGTCTTCCCGAATCTTATGGAAAAAGCTTTCCTCATGAAGATGATATTCCACAAGACAATCAAGGTGAAAGATTAATCCGTTCTTTGTGATGTAGTGAAACTTCACCTCCTCCACCTCCTCCAATAGTTCTCCCTGACCCACAAGTTCAAATACTTGAAAAGTTCAAGGTCACTCAAGCACTATTGGCAAGTCAACACTAAGATGGAAGTTCTGTGTGTACACATGTCTTGGAGATGAAGTCACACATTGACAGGCTAGGAATGTTAGGAGTCGTTGTTTCAAGGAAGTTAGCTGTTGACTTGGTTCTTCAGTCACTTCCTTAGTCGTATAGTCAGTTTGTTAAAGACTACTATATGACAGACCGTGACGTGACCCTTATTGATCTTACATATTTTCTAATTGATTCTAAATCAACAATGATTTGGCGCACTAGTAATGCAAATTTGATTGGAAGATCTACTTCCCAAACTTCCATGGACATTGACAATGGGAACATTGGAAGTCCAGAAAAGTCTTCTCATCCCAATGGGAAAGAATCAAAGAGAAAGGCTAAGTCAGTGATGTTCCCGTGTACTATTCCAAAGGAGTCTGTTTGTTTCTATTGCCAAGAAAAGGGACATTGGAAGTGAAGCTGCCCTGACTACCTGAGAGATCTAAGAGATGGTAGAATCAAATTGCATGGTTCTACTTCAGGCAAGTCAACTATCCAACTCTATTAAGTTCCTATTTGTAGATTCTTAATACATGATGTGATAAGATTATATTTTGATGTTTTGTAGGATCAAAGGAAGCTTAAAGGAAAAGCATGCTGATTCTGATCGCGAAGAGATGGATTTCGATCGCATGGTTCGATGATCGGATTTTTGAGCTGATGCTAGGAGTTGTGATAGATTGCTTAGGAATATTTACAAACATAGTTTTCATATGTACTTGCGTTGTATGGAAAGGTTTTCCGCATTTTATAAATAAAGAGAAATTTTGATTATATCTTATTTATGTTTTTGCAATGGCATTTGTGAAAATTGATGTTTGTATGTTTCTATTTTTAGCAGTATGGATTTGATTCTTTCGTTTGTGGTAGTGTCATAATTTACCAAATAAAGAAAGATTCTCATCACCCAAGTTTCAGTTGTCCAGAAACTTAGAATCGTGAAACTTGTATTGTGTGATGGATGAGAACCTTCGTCTTTGGGAAATTAAGACTGATTCCGTGTTCATATGTATATGTGGGTCAAGTGAAGGACTAAGGGATCAGGTACACTTGGTTGTGCACTGGTCAGGTCCACCATAAAGAACGATAATACTATTCATCATGATTTACTAAAGTTTAGTAAATATGTTTATACTTACAGGATTAAGTGTAATTCTGAACCATTGGAAAAGTTTCAATTTATAGCAGAACGAATAAGAATAATCAATTAGGCAAAAAGATAAAAGTTTCTCCAATCTGAAAGGCAAGGAGAGTACTTTAGTATTGTGTTTTATGATCATCTTAATGATTATGAAAACCATATCACAATTGATCCTCTAAGGACACCTTAGTGCACTTGGATGACTAAGAAGAGGAATCATGAATTGTCGAAATGGTTAAATCAATTAAGGTGAATCATACTTCGTTCCAAAATCAAGTCATAGAGTCATACTCCAAGATTGTGCCTTGAGTGACATAATCTTAAGATGGTTTATAACACACTCATCAAATATTAAATAAAAAGGTGTTTTCTTACTCCTGCACATTTTAAATTGGTAAATTGTGATGTCTTGGATAAGACAAAGACCAACTAAGACCAATTGTGTGAAGTGTTTTGTCCTGATAAGAAACCGCACTAACTCTTGAATATTTATTTGTCAAGTAATGTTTCTTGAAAAAGAGAGTCTTATATGTCAAGAGGTCGTTGGGAGTCTTAAAGATCTTGAAAAGCTTCAAGAACTAATCAAGAATAAGCCTATTGCTAATCACTAGCACACGACTTGAGGTTTGTAACCTATCGTGTTGACATATTCTTCTTTTTGTGCCCATTCCAGTTAAAGTTGACTATGCATGTGAGATTCTATGAGTACTCAACTGTTTGCGTAACAACTTGGAAGCAATGGTAGGCCCTTGAGCTGCCAGGTGGCAAGAAATTAAGCTTGAACAAGTTCAGTCCATATGATTTTGGGATTTGTCACTAACCTCGTCTTGTGATTATGGTTATGACCAAGTCACATGGATAGGAGCACATACACCATAAAATCTAAGTGTCATAAGGTTTCTCTCCAATTCATGAAAATGATTGTGAGGAAACGCTTTCACTAAGTAGGTTTTAAGGAGATATCAATTGTGAGAAATGGAAAATAGTTTGAACATTTAGAACTTATTGCTGTAAGTTTTGAATAGTTTAGACACACATATGAGCTTTCTAATAAAAAGGTGTATGAGCTTAGATAAAGGCTTATGGGAGCATAATTATTATGGTGAGTGTTGTGAGTCGTACTTGAAATAATAGTTATTATACTTATCCAAGTGAGAGACTGTTGGATTAGGTGTCTAAGCCCATAACTATAATTCGTATGTACTTGACCCGAGAGTAGCATGGTCCATTTGGGTTGCCTTCACTAGAACAATCTGACAGGATGGATATTTGAGAAAGAGGCTACTTATGATTTACTAATATATTATAAGTATAATATATTAATTAAGAAATCATAATATTTAATTAGTATTGATTAAGAATTAATTTGGAATTAATTCGGTGATCAAAGGAGACTAATTAAATTAACGGGGAGTGATTATGTAAAGCAGTGATATATATTGTTTGGGTTATTGATCCATGATGGGCTAAGTTTATGTAAGTATCCATGAAGAGTTAGACCACATGAGATATGGATCATAACCCAAGTGTATGGATTAGGGTTTACCCATGACTCTTGGAATCCTACAATATATATGTGTTATCCCTTAGCCAAAATCGACACCTATGCATTCAAAATTATAATCGATTTGAGTGTGTCTAGCCTCTCTCTCAAAGTCATCCTTTGTTCATGGTGTTTGTGAACCATTTGAGGAATCACACTTGAGGTGCTAAGCTCTTGAAAGGCCAAAACTACAAGCTGCAATAAAGAGGTATTATTCTAACTAGTTTTATGATTCATGTACCAAAATTGTATGCTAGTTGTAGGCTTCATGCTTTGAAAATTTTAGTGCATGTATAATTAGAGAAAACTTAGTTCCAAAGCTATTAGGGTTGTATGTGCACCATAGGAGTGTTATAGTACACAAAACCCAACAATCACTACCAATGATACGCATATTATAAACATATAAACACAAGCTGACATAACCATGAATGGTGTTTTCACATAGATACACTTATCACACTCATTGATTCTAAAGCCACTTTCCATTATGACTTAATCAAACATTTGATGCCATTCTTTGGAGCTTGTTTTAATCCATATAGAGACTTAACAAGTTTACAAACCTTGTTCTCCTGTGTCGAGGCAACGAAGCCCTCATGTTGCCCCATATAGATTTCTTCTTCCAACTCCCCATTTAGGAAAGCAGTTTTCACATACATTTGATGAACTTGCAGGTTTCTAATAGCCGCAATGGCAAGAACTAATCTAATGGATGTTATCCGTGTTACCAATGAGTACGTATCAAATTAGTCTAGACCTTCCTTTTGTCTATAAACTTTGAATACTAGTCTTGCCTTGTATTTATCAATACTGCCATCAGGTTTCATTTTTCTCTTAGAAATCTAACGGTAACCCAGTGGCTTGCTACCTGGTGGTAGATCCCACGTACAATTTGGTAAGATAGATTCTACCTCATTTTTGATGGCTTCTTTCCATTGAGGTCGCTCAGAAGAAGTAACCGCCTCTTGGCAGGTTTTAAGTTCACTTTCCAACACATAGGTGTAAAAATCATCACCAAATGATCTTTCGACTCTAGCCTTCTTACTTCTTCTGAGTTCTATCTCTTCTTCCTCAGATTGAGCTTGTTCTTCCTCTTGAACAACTTTGTTGTTTGGTAAAGATGGGCTTTCAACCTCCTTGTTCAAATAAGGAAACACATTTTCAAAGAATGAAGCATTCGTTGATTCCATTATGGTATTCTTGTGTATTTTAGGATTCTTAGAATCATGCATAAGGAAACGGTAAGCACTACTACTTTGTGCATACCCAATGAATACATAACCCACTGTTTAAGGTCCTAACTTTTGTACCTTAGGCGGTGGTACAACAAATTTACCTAGGCACCCCCACACTCGTAAGTACTTATACGATGGCTTTCTTCCCATCCAAAGTTCATACGGAGTTTCATTCTTTTCTTTGCGAGGTATCTTATTTAAAAGATAGTTAACCGACAAACATAGCTTCCCCCACATTGACTGGTTTATACCTGAACTAATTATCATGGAATTGACCATTTCTTTCAAGGTACGATTCTTTCTTTTAGCAATTCCATTGGATTGAGGTGAATAGGGTGATGTGAATTCATGATGAATTCCATTTTTCGCACAAAATTTAGCATAAGGAGAAACATATTCTCCACCCCTATCACTTCTAACAACTTTAATTCTTTTGATGATTTGATTCTCAATTCATTTTTATACAAGACAAACTTGTCTATTGCTTCATCTTTACTCTTAAGTAAATATATGTAACAATATTTCATGCTATCATCGATGAATGTAATGAAGTATTCGTTCCCACCTTGAGTAGGAATTGACATTAAATCACACACATCAACATGAATAAAATCAAGAGGTTCGATGTTTCTTTTGATGGTTTGGAAAGATAATCTAGTTTGTTTGGCTTCAACACATGTGGGGCATTTGTGATTTGAGTCAAAATTAAGTTTTGGTATGTAGTATAGTTTAATTAATCGCTTAATATAATTGTAATTTACATGTCCTAAGCGACATTTGAACACCGAAGCAAATAAGCATAACTAGAACTTGCATGATTCATTTTGTTTGTCACCATTACATTCAATTTGAACATGCCATTCAAGTCATTTCCTTTTCCCACAAGCATACCATTTTTGGACAAAACAAACTTGTCCGACTCAAACACAAGCTTAAAACCAAATTGATTCAACAAGCCACCCGACACTAGATCCTTACAAAGTTCAGGAACATACAAAACATCCCTAAGTTTCACATAATTCCCCAAAGTCATTTTTAGAATGACATCACCAACACCTTTGATATCCGCGGTAGCTGCATTTCCCATGTAGAGCTTTTTTCCATCTTCAACTTCCTTGTAGGTGTTGAAAACACTCTTATCATGACACATATGATGAGTAGCCCCCGTGTCAATCCACAAATCCTTTGAATTTGTATTCATGAGATTCACTTCAGAAGCCATAGCCGTGAGATCAGTTATCATGGCCACCAACTCCATGTTATCATTCACCATGTTTGCTTGACGATTTTCCCGCTCAGGTTGCGGGCACTTCGAAGCCTTGTGACCCGGTTGGCCACATTTGTAGCACTTGAACTTCTTCTTGAACGTTCCTGCCTTGGGGCCTAAGCTTTTGCCCTTTGCTTTCGCTTTGTGAGGTCCGTTGATTTTGCTCTTGGAAGTTTGAACGGCTTCCACCATATAAACCATAGAAGATTCAACCTCACTACCTTTTTTCAAGGCCATTCTTTTGTCTTCTTCAATGCGAAGACGCACCACCAGTTCCTCCACAGACATCTCCTTTCGCTTATGCTTAAGGTAGATTTTGAAGTCTATCCAACCGGGAGGAAGCTTTTCAACCATTGATGCAACTTGGAATGACCCATTAAGATCCATCCCTTATGCATTGTTATCATGTGTGATGACTTGAAGGTCTTGGACATGACTCATAACAGAATTTGAGTCAACCCTTTTGTATTCCAATAACTTAACAACAACATGCTTCTTGGTACCAGCATCTTCTGTCTTATACTTCCTTTCCAAAGACTCCTATAGTTCCTTATTAGTTACAACTTTACAACAGACACTGTAAAGTGCATCAGATAGCCCATTCAACACATATTTGCGACATAGAAATTATGAATGCTTCCATGCATCTACTATTTTCATAGATTGAGCATCAGCCTGTCCCTTAACATTACAGGAGCAGTTTTTATTAGGAACCGAACCAGGTCAAATTGGTTAAGTAGAATGGCATCTTCTTTTGACACCTCTTGAAGTTCAGACCATAAATTTTTTTAGGCTCTTAGCATGATTAGCTATGACATTTGGAACCGATGCATTTGGGTTTGCAGTAGGGGTAGCGGCAATAGCAAGAGTTCCCGTAGCAACGGGAGTTACAGTCATTATGAAAGAGTCACAACCACAATTAAATTGATTACAAGGAAAAAAAACGACATACAATCAACTTAGAATAAAGGAACAGAAAACAGAAAAACGAAAGATTTAGAAAAAAGAAAAAAGAATAATCTGCTTAAGACTTTTAGTGTAAGATCTTCGTTTTCTTCTTGAAGTTTTCCTGTAAGAAAAAGATTAGTAGCAACGGGGTGATTGAGGCTCGAGTTGGACTCGATTCCCTTAAACAGATTTGCCATCTATTCCTAGGGTACAACAACCTTAATCGAGTGTGTACTGCTGGATATTTCCACTTGCCTGAAAGAGTCGCCGAAAGCAGGTGTACAGAGAAGGAGAAGGTAGAAGAGTATTTTCATTCGTATGTCAAACGAGATGGTAGAGGTCTCCTTTTATAGTTGTAACATAAATAAATCAATTCGATATTAAGGAATTGTTTGTGCATTAAATGCCAATAAATATCATTAATTACATAATTAATGCATTCATTACAGAATTCAAAATAAGGACCAAAATTGTCAAATTTAGCAAAAATGAGGGTAGCGCGAGCCCGAGTTTTCGGAGCTGCATTCTTGTCTGCAGGTCGGGCCCATGCAAAAGTTTGGTGTTTTTGGTCTACAAAATCCAAGATTTGCACACCCTACTCGTGCGGGTAGGAATTATAGTAAAACCAGAGACACAAGCTTGTAAGCCTTTCATGCATTCACGCTTATAAACCTTGTTGATTTTGGTCTTTCTACCAATGTGGGACTTATTCCCACATTCATCTCTTTTGCTAAATTTATTCTAAAATACCCATCTTTGAGTATCCATATCTTATTCATATATACTCCATTTTGGACATATAATATATCGTTTCGAAGTTCTCACAGAGAAGAACACAAACCCAGTTAGAGTTAATTATATATACAACTTATGTATATATTTATATACGTCCAAAGTTAGTAAAAATATAAATATTTATACTAAATTTTCCAACAAAAACGACCATTAATGGATCTAGTATTTCCTACTCAGATGCAAGGGGAAGATGTAGGTAGTTCGAAACACATCATTCCGGTGATATATCTAAACCATATCGGTTAATGCTGTTATGTTTGATCAACGTGATGCTGCAATATTATGACCCCACACTATACCCAGACTGCACCATTTCCCATATGAACATTTATCTCAGTTCAGATCTGTTGGATTAGTGTCTAAGTCCATAACTATTTTGGTATGTACTTGACCCGATGGTGCATGGTCCTTTTGGTTTGCCTTCACCAAAGCAACTTGATAGGATGAATTATGGAGAGAGAGAGGATTAATTATGATTTATTAATATATTATGATAATAATATATTAAAGGAGAAATCATATTGTTTACTTAATATTAGTCAAGAATTAATAAGAATGAAGTTTGTGGCTAAAAGAGATTAATTAAACTTAAGGGACTGGAATTGTAATTATAAGATAATTGCAATTGGGCTATGGATTACCTTAACGAATTCTATGGGGAAACCCATTAGAAATTGTCCAAGGCTTATTAAGGAAGGAGTCCATGGGTTGCTTAGGGCTTAAGCATCCAAATTAGGGTTTCCTTGTTAGATAACCCTAATAGCCTCACTATTTAAGGACCCCTTGGGCACCAAAAACGTGGGCAACTGAATCATATAATGAGTTCAAAAGAAAGTATTATATGATGGATCATGATGAAAACCTCATTGACCTAACTTACATGCTCATTGCTGCTAAATCAGATATGATTTGGCAAAGCAATGGAGCATATTTGTTGGGAAAGTCAACCAACCATGCTTCCGAGGATGTTCTAGGAGAACCGAATTGCGTTTGCTGCCAAGAGAATGGGCGTTGGATACAAGTCTGCCCTAAGAGCCTGAAGAGTCCAGAAGATGGGAGAGTCAAAGAGTATGGTTGTGCTTCAGGTAAAATCCACTATCTAACTCCATTAAGTTCCTATTCGTTGATTCTTAATACATGATGTGATAAGATTGCATTTGAATGTTTTGCAGGATCAGTGAAAAGAGAGGAAGCTTGATGAAAGAGCAAGATGAGTCTAATCACGAAGAAATGGATCTCGATCGCATGGATTTGAAGATTAGATTTTGAGCTTAGAAAGTTATGATAGAATTGTTAGGAATATTTGACTACATAGTTTTTCAGTTGATTTTGCATTGTAAGGACAAATGTTTTCCGCTGTTTTTATGAATAAAATAAATTTTGGTTTGACTCATTTATTTATTTATTTATTTCCCTGCAATGAAATCATTATGAAAAATTGATGTTCGTATATTTCTACAACAAGTGGATGTGATTCTTAATTATGTTGTTTGTGGAAATGTCGAGAATTACCAAATAGGGAGAGTTTCTCATCACCCAAATTTCAATTGGACAAAAACTTGGAATCATGCAACTTGGTTGCACGATGAATGAGAAATTTCATATTTGGAAATTAGACTAATTCGTTGACAAAGTGTCAAGTGAAGGACTAGGAGATCGAGCACACAAAGTTGTGTGTTGATCAAGTCCATCACAAGAGTAACAAAGATATTCGTCATGATTTACTAAAGGTTTAGTAAATATTATTATACTTATAAGATTAGGTATAATTCTGAATTGATTGAAAATGTTTAAATCAATAGTAGAACGAATAAGAAGAATCAAGTAGGCAGAAAGATAAAAAAAAATTCTCTATTCTAAGAAGAAGGGAGAGTACCTTTTATTATGTTTTATGATAGGTCTTAATGATTAAAAACCATATCTCAATTGATCCTCTAAGTGAGTCTTAGTACAATTGTATGTCTGAGAAGAGGAATCAAGAATTGAAGAAATGGTTAAATCAAGAAGACAATCATACTTCATTCCAACACAAGTCTTAGAGTTAAGATTGTGACATTGAGTGACAAGTCTTAATAAGGTTTATAACATTCATCAAATGTGAAATTGAAAAAGTTTTATTCTCTCACATTTGAAATTGGAAAGTTGTGATGTCTTGAATAAGACAAAGACCAACTAGGACCAATTTTGTGAAGTGTTTTTGTCTTGATAAAACCTACACTAACTCTTGAATATTTGTTTGTCGAGAAATGTTTATTGACAAGAGAATCTTATATGTCAAGGAGTCAGTGGGAGTCATAATGGTCTTGAAAAGTTTAAGAACTAATCAAGAATAAACCTTATCGATCATCACTAGCACATTGACATTATCTTGTTTCTGTGCCGTTCCAATTGAGTTAATTATGCATGTGAGCCCTATGAGTTCTCATTTGAATGCATAAAAGGTGAGGACCTTGATCAATGAAGAGTACATTGATAGGAAAGGGTGAGTTGCTTAACTACTTGGAAGACATGGTGGGCAGCCGTGTTACCATAAGGCAAGAAATCAAGATTGAGAAAGTTCGGTCCATACGTCTTTGGATTTGTCGCAAACATTGGTTTTGACAAATTCACATGGATAGGAACACATACACCATTAAAATCTAAGTGTCATAAGATTCCGTCCTTCATTAAAATGACTATGAGGAAATGCTTTCACTAAGGAAGATTTTAAGAAGATAGTGATTGTGAAATTGTATTCTCAAATTCGATTATGGTTACGGTATCCCTTTCCATGATTCGAATTGTGAGATTTGACAATTAGTCTGAATTGTTTAGACACACATATGAGATATATAAGGCAAAGGTGTATAAGTTTAAGAAGCCTTGATAAAAGATTATCAAATCATTGGGTATTAGAAATATGAACTTAAAGAAATTCAATAGGCATTTTTTTTTCTGAAAGTTAAGCTGTTTCTGAATACATGTCAAAGCTAGTGGGAGCATAAGTGTTATGTTTATAATAATCATCGTGATAGTGGGAGCATAAATGTTATGCTTGTATGATTATTAAGGCAAGTATTGCAAGTTAGCAATATTAATTATAGAAAACAAGAGTTATACTTTGCAAAGTTGTAAGGGTTGAATAGTTGTTTTTCTATAATTAAGGGAGAGAATATTATGCTTCATTTCAAAACTAAAGGCTTAGGTTGTGGAATGTTAATAAACTTAGTCAAGGATACATATTGTGTTCTTAAATTTCAATTATGATTACGACATTCCTCTTCATAGTTCGAATTGTGAGAACGTAGCACATAAAATATTATGGCAGAAGATTGATAAAGTATCAAATCTTTATGTAAGACATTATGCATCGTGTCCCATACGCTTCAGGTATAAGATCGATTGCATATGCTATAATATTTGACCATTCTAAAATTTTCCAAATGTCTGGCGCATTTAGAGGGAAAAAGGACAAGAATCGGCTTTGACTAAGATGATTAAACAACTATCAAAGGACGATCCAAAGCTCGCTGAGGATTGGTTGCTTATGAGTAGTTGGAATTATGATACTAGATGGACCATATCAACATTATTATGAAGATTCTATTAAGAATGAGTTGTCGATGGAAAATATGGAAATGTTTCCATATTGGGAGTTGGATATTGAGAGTCTATGTCTAGATTAGAAAATTTTATGCAAAAAGATGTTCAAAGGAATGTACTTTGAGTGAGAGACATCATGTCTATGGAATTGTATTGTAACAATCTCAAATAGAGGACGTTGTAATTTCATTGGCAATAGTCAATGTGACTTTTGTGCTATGGCATTACGAAAGGATCATTGCTTAAAATGTAAGAATCTAACATATTCTATAAGTGGAAAGAATTTGATATTCTTTCACTTGTGAAAAGGATTAGGAGTTGTGAAATGAGTATGATTGGAAATGTATTCATTTGATCTATTTCACAAATTAAGAACCATAGGTAAACATTGTGTGCATGCTAAGAGCATGGGACAAGTTTTGTAATAATTCAAGAAAGAAGTTGATTACCCGAAACAACAAATAATGAGTAATCGATATGGTGATAAATAAAAAGGGTTTTATTTATACTCAAGGGTTTGGGACCATATGGGATTAGAATTATTCTTTTGTTTCACTTTGCATGTTTTGACTTCCTGAATAATTTAATTGGTTTAGAACAGTAAATTTATTCAAACGGACCACAGTCGTTCATATGTTGGAAGTAGGTATGAATGAAGACTGTCGTGAATTGGTGTGTGAATTGTCTAAAGAGTATTAGATATAAGAAAATGTTTGTTGCAATGTTCATGAGTGCTTATGAATATGATTTTAGCATTGGATTAAGCCCACGCTCACAAGAATCACTACATGGATTTGATCACTCGTGATTGTGAGTCGATAATATTGTATATTCTTGAAACCGAGATGTGTGAGTTGTATCTTGAGAATCGATTGCACATTGATAATATGTAAACGCACTAGTAACTTGGTGTTATAAAACATATTGTTGTGTGTGATTCGGTAAGTGAGTGCAAGCGAGCATTGAATCAAAGTTTATCCGTTCCTTTTATCCAAAGTAGGATAAAAGCGATATCTTTGGGCCCCTCGATGATTTAGTGATGGCACATAAGCGCTTGGCCAAGCCGGGACTAAATTGATGTGTTCAATTGCAGTCTGTTGTCAGTCGTCATAAATCAGAAATCGGGAAACAGTATAGAGAGAATGAATATACATTTCATGTCTCATATCTATACGATATCTAGAATGGAGGAATATATGATCCCTTATCTAAAGGACACGTGTATCTGATAAGATCAGAGTTGACAGCGGCTTTGGAAAGCTACGATTGCAGATCGGGATCTGAAGTCATACGTATAATAGTTATTAGACTTATCCAAGTGGGAGACTGTTGGATTAGTGTCTAAGTCCATAACTATTTTGGTATGTACTTGACCCGATGGTGCATGATCCATTTGGCTTGCCTTCACCAAAGAAACTTGATAGGATGAATTATGGAGAGAAAGGATTAAATATGATTTATTAATATATTATGAGAATAATATATTAAAGGAGAAATCATATTGTTTAATTAATATTAGTCAATAATTAATTGATAATTAGTTTTGTGACTAAAAGAGATTAATTAAACTTAAGGGACTAGAATTGTAATTATAAGATAATTGAAATTTGGGCCATGGATTGCCTTTTATTATAAGGTGGACGAATTCTATGGGGGAAGCCCATATGAAATCGTCCAAGGCCTTAAGGAAAGGGCTCTATGGGTTGCTTAGGGCTTAAGCAACCAAATTAGGGTTTCCTTGTTAGATAATCCTAATTGCCTCACTATATATAGACCCCTTAAGGACCAAAAACGTGGACAAGAAAACTTCTAGGGTTTCACACGTTTTTGGGCAGCCTCTAACCTCTCTCCTCTTCATCCTCTTGCTTATGGTGTTTGTGAACCATTAGTGGAGTGACAATTGTGACTCTGTGCTTTCTAAAGTCAATACAAGGATATTTGGGATTGTTATTGCTACATAACAATCAAGGTAATATCTTAAACCCATTCTTATGTTAGTATGATTACTTGTATGCTAGAATTAGGGTTTATAGTCTTGGATAACTTGCATGTACAATAGAGAAACCTAGATCCAAGCATTAGGGTTTGTATGAGCACATTGGATGTTCTTAGGACCAAAACCCATCACTATCTTGTCTGGATCCACAAGTAAACCCTTCTGGTTGATGAGGTGTCCAAGGAATTGCACCTCGCGTAACCAGAACTCACACTTAGAGAACTTCGCGAAAAGTTTCTCCCTACTCAGTGTCTCTAGCACCTCTCTCAGGTGCTCCTCGTGCTGATCCTAAATCTTGGAATAAACCAAGATGTCGTCGATGAACACTATCATAGACCGATCCAGCATCAGCCTGCAGACGCGGTTCTTGAGATCCATGAATGCGGCTGGAGCGTTGGTGAGCCCAAACGGCATCACCAAAAACTCATAATGACCACAGCAGGTCCTATACCGGTCTTCTGTACATCCTTATCCCTGACCCGCATCTGGTGATATCCCGACCATTAATCAATCTTGGAAAACCATGATGCTCCCTGAAGCTGGTCAAACAGATCATTTATACTCGGAAGTGGGTAACGATTCTTCACCGTTACCTTGTTCAGCTCCCGGTAGTTTATACACATGCGATGCGACCCGTCCTTCTTCTTCACAGACAGGATCAGGGCTCCCCATGGTGAACTGCTCGGCCTGATAAAACCCTTGTTTAGCAGCTCCTGCAGCTGTGTAGACAACTCCTGCATCTCTGAAAGAGCCAACCGATATGGTGCCTTGGCTATCGGAGCCGCACCAGGAACGAGGTCATATTGTTTAATTAATATTAGTCAAGAATTAATAAGAATTAAGTTTGTGGCTAAAAGAGATTAATTAAACTTAAGGGACTGGAATTATAATTATAAGATAATTGCAATTGGGCTATGGGTTACCTTATAATATAAGGTTGGACGAATTCTATGGGGAAACCCATTAGAAATCATCCAAGGCTTATTAAGGAAGGATTCCATGGGTTTCTTAGGGCTTAAGCATCCAAATTAGGGTTTCCTTGTTAGATAACCCTGATAGCCTCACTATTTAAGGACCCCTTGGGCACCAAAAACATGGGCAACTGAATCCTTAGGGCTTCTACACGTTTTTGGGTGTCTCTTCTCTTCTCCTCTTCATCCTCTTGCTCTTGGTGTTTGTGAACCATTAGAGGAGTGACATTTGTGACTCTAAGCTTTCTAAAGTCATTACAAGGAGGATTTGAGATTGTTATTGTTACATAACAATCAAGGTAATATCTTAAACCCATTCTTATGTTAATATTGATTATCATATGCTAGATCTAGGGTTTAAAGTCTTGGATGAATTGCATGTACAATAGAGAAACCTAGATCCAAGAAAGATCTACAACACAAGTTGTTTTAAAATAAAAAACTCGATAAATATCATAGGGGAACGAAGATGAGATCTCAGGTGGGATCTTTGTTGCTTACTACCGAACAACATTTTGCATCGTCATCTGAAGCATCGTCTCTGCATATAGGGTTAGTAAGCTAGGAAACCTCCTTGAAAAAGTAAATATTATAATTTACGATTATTGTACAAGTAAAAAAATTCAATAATTCATAGCATTTTACCTCCCATGAAACTGGGTTCAACAAAATTCGATGAATGTAGTCACGAATTGCCTCAGTAAGAATTATTATTGGTACATTGTGTTGATTAATCGATAACACAAACACAAATTATAGAATATCACTATTGGGTGTATTCCAATGGATGTTAGGGAAATAGGCTCTTGCCCATTTCGCATGACTGTTGTGACAACCCAAAGTTTATTCCGTTACATTACCCCGTTACCATTAACGGAATATTCCACTGTATAAAGGTTTCGTTAATAAGAGGTCGTTAAACAAATAAATGTTTTATTTATTTATGTTTTTATGTCATTACAGTCGTAATAAGGTAAATGAAAACACTTAAATTACATTTCCAAAGTAATTTAGAAAAAGTTAGTTTTTATTATTACGACCACTAAATCGGGTGCGACCAAAAGCCCCGTATAACGACAGTATCGGGTAGAATCCCACTGAGCCCCAACTCCAACCCCTATATAAGGGTGAATGGAGTCCATTGGAGACTTTTTACACTCTCCTCTCTCTCTCTCTCTACAACTTAAATTCGAGCCAAAAATCGTCCGTTTGGAGCCCCAAACGAGTAGGTAAACTATCCTAACTCGTTGTATAACTTATCTAGCGTACAAATTCGAGTTTAAAACATAAGATAGGGACATGATCATGAGTTTACGGCCCAAGAACACTCTTGGGCCGTGAACACCAATTAATGGGGTTTTTAAGCCCCAAAACCCCTCCAAATTGTCCCTAAGGCTTGGATATGACTTGTAGGCTTATGGAATCGGACTTAGAACACCTCGAACTAGCATTTTGAAGAGTAAACAAGAGTTTACTGCCCAAGAACATGCTTGGGCCGTAATCTCCTCTTCATGGGGAGTAAACTCATTTTTGGGTGTTAAAATGCCCTTAAACACACCATTGGCCTTGGATTAAATTCTAGAATCGACCAACAACAAGCTAGGGACCTTAAATGCAATTAAAACAACTCCATAAGGAGTTTACGGCCGTAAACCCCTCATGGAAGGGTACCTGGGCCGTAAACTCCCACAAAGGGGTTATTTGGTGCCCTAAACTCCCCATTTGTCTTGGAAAAATGCTTAGGAATTTACCCACTACCACTTAAGCCCTTAATACACCAAAAGAAAGAGGGTATAGGAGCTTACGGCCGTAAGCTCCCTTTCTTATGGCCGTAAACTCCTCAAAGGGGCCATTTCATGCTTTAAACTCATTCACACTTTATGGTTTTGGACTTAGAATAATTCCATGAGCAAGTAGAAGCCTTAAAACACCCTAGAACCCATCACCATGATTTTATGGCCGTAAACTCATGGTGAGTAGTCCGTGGGCCATAAACATGGTGTTAGGGGTTTACTCTTAGAGAGTAAACTCCATTCCCTAGCCATACACACCCTTAGACGCTACCTGGGACACCCAAACACTTATCTAAAGTGTTTTCCACTCCTTTGAGTGCGTATACTTGTTTAATTAGTATTAAATATACTAATTGTATGTAAACATATGTTATCATATGTTAAATAGGTCATTGAGTGTGTTCGAGTCCTTGCGTGACACTAAACGCCCAAACGGCACCTTCGTCGGACCTACTTACACCAGGTGAGTTCATACCCCTGAATGAACCTTTCAATGTTTTTACATGTTTTATAGGGGGGGATACAAGTTACACCTGCCAGTTATCATATCAATCACATGTGATTGATAACCCGCATGTACAAGGTTTTACCACCGTACACTGTTTTTACCGAGTAGGATGCTATAAATGGTTTTCAAAAAGGTTTTCACTTGTTCAAAACTCTTACTTATACTGTTTTTATCAAAGTTCATTTCAAACTGGGTTATGAAAAGTTTCCAAGGAATTTATAAAGTTTTTCAAACTTATTTTACCAAAGAATACCAAATGTGATTTTCCCTGAGTATAAAGGTCTTTCCCAAGGATTTCATCGAAGGTCTCTTTCACAACGTATACTTTTACTTGTTAGTTACTGCTGCTTCGCTTTTACTTATTTTATACTCCTACTTGGTAACGCTTTCACTTCTTGAAGCGCTTATACCTGTTATTGCCTCTATTTCACTTATACTGGTAGTCACTTATACCTGATAGACGTTCTTACTTCACCAGTCGTCGCTTCTACTTCGTGGTACACTTATACTTGGAAACGTTTCCACTTCGTGATACACTTATACCTGCTGGACGCTTATACTTGTTCACACTCTTACTTAGTGATACGCTTCTACTTCACTTATACTTGATATCGCTTCTACTTCACTTAAACTCGATACGCTTCTACTTCATTTTTTGTCGTTTCTACTTTGTGATACACTTACTTTTGGCACGCTTATACTTCATGATTCGGTTATTCCACACTGTCACACACTCAAGCGTAGTTAGATGTATGTCTATGCTTGTCTAGATGCATATAAGTAATGATTGAAGGGCTTAGGAAGGCTTGTCCGCCCTATTTCCTTTTCTTCATTGAGATGTGGTCTGGTGGGATCGGATGTCCATCCGAAGGTCGTTTGATTCATTAGTTATATACTATGTACACAAGCATAGACATATGGGTTTACTTCAGTCAATTCAGTTATGAGTCTCTACCTCTAGTTCAGCACTTACATTAGAAACCCACTACCCGCTATTTGGGATGCATCTTCAGGACACAGCCTTCTCCGTCGTCTAGTTGGTAACCAGAGTCTCCTGTAGGGAGAGCGGACATTGTGTGTATAGATATATACGGGATTGACACCCCCGCACCCTGACTGCTAGCTACAGTCCACGGCCCACCAAGCCAAGGGGTGACAAATGTCATATTCTTTAGACGCTTGTAGGGCGTCTGGTACTCTAGTGTCGGTTAGTATGGTTACGAGTATCCCAGGTTGCCTTATAATTCATGGCCTTAAGGTAACGGTATTTCGCCATCAATTATGTTGTATGCTGGTAATTCATTTCGGAGTCACACTGTTTTGACCTTACAAGACGTATCCTTCATTTGATACTGCCTGGGGTCTGTTTTCTCTGTTTTTGACCTTACAAGACGTATCTTTCATTTGATACTGTCTGGGGTCTGTATTCACTGTATCCACTGTATTCACTGTTTTAGACCTTGCAAGACGTATCTTTCATTTGATACTGTATGGGGTCTGTTATTCACTGTTTTAGACCTTACCAGTTGTACCTTTCGTTTGGTACCTTCTGGGGTCTGAGTCTCTATTTGTTAGACTGAACCAGGCGTGTCATTGTTCGATACTCTCCTGGAGTCTATGATTCCTTGCCTTAGTCAACAGTCCTCACTGCTGAGGCATATGTTATTCCCTGATGTCGTTTGCTTTCCTCAATAATCAAATTCAGTATTTTGATAATGATAGCAATTTAGGGAAAATGACTTTTTACCACATAACACTGACCAGTCTTGGTAGAAGGCTGCTTTGTTAAAGAAAATATAGGATTTTCTGGAAAGAACTCTAATACACAGTAAACACTTAAACTACTACTTTATAAAGTTATTTGGATAAATGTCACTAAATACTTATGAACTCAATAGTATTTGTAAAAATGCTGATACTCGCTTTTCAAATAACTTGTATTCTCAGGTTAGATTAGACAGGTACATCCCCGGTCCCCGGAGCTGTTGATGAAGACAACTTAGTACCACGCTGTATTTATTCTATTACTTGTATTACTTTGATGTATTAATGTAACCATGTAAAACTATTACTATTAATGAAATGTTTTGTTGTACTTTGATTACTATAATGCAATTGTTGTGATACTTGACATGACGTCATCCACCCCAGAACGTTTCCGCTGTTCCGGTTTTGGAGTGTGACAGATTGGTATCAGAGCATTGTTTATAGTGAGCTAAGTATATCAATTCATAAAAGATATACAACCTATAAACGCAAAGGGATAAAACACTCTGACCAAGAATTATACTTTAAAATATAACCATATTTTACCAAAGTATAAGAACATCCAGAACCTAAACACTCGAACACAAGTATCACAAGAAGAACAAGAATAAAAGTCTTCGGATGTTGAGCATTACCGCGAAACCTGGGCAGTTATGTAATCGTAAGCTGGGATAAATGTAACCTGATCAACTACATTTATCCGAGATGCAATGAACGTGTGCTTGGGAGTGATAGTGGTGTACAACAGGTCTGAAACTTACCAACTAGGATTGCTAGAGTCAAACACCAAGTTAAAATACTATAGGAGTATTTTAGAACGCTAAAAGATTCACACTAATCCCAGAATCATATACAGAAGATAAGAATCAAACAAGAATTAAAATACCATAGGGGTATTTTAGGATGCATAGATAACTTTGCGTGAAGAACAAAAAGATCCTTGTTGATATACCTACGACTACAGAGGGTGTACTCCCAAGGTTATATATAATAAGGATCCCATAGGCGAAGAATGTGTGGTTTTGCTCTATTTCCTTTTCCTCGTTGGGATGTGGTTCTAGAGTAGTATCACATATTCGAAGGCCTATCGGATCTAAGCTATATATGATTTGTATACCCTGTGTAATCGTAGTAGGATTCGATATGGATCATCCAGTGAAATGTTAATAATCTCTTAGGATTCTTTAGACATTTCCATTCTCGCACGAACCCCGTAGAAAACCCTATCCACTTCAGTGCTCGGCAGATGAGTTGATTCAGACCCAGAAGAGGTTCATTGAGAAGATTTCCTGTTCGGAACTAAATGAACTGGGTTGAGACTATTGAATTCACCAAGTGCCTATCTCTTTTAGGGACATCGGTGAGGAAATCCGCCTAAACTTCGGAGATACCCAGTCATCCATCATGAAGTGGTGACACCTAGAGTCGGAAACCAGAAGGAAGGCGGAGTGGAAATTCAATATGTCCATACGAGAAGGGAACCCTAGGAAGCCACCCGAAGGAAACCAATGCCGATTCCAGCCAAAGATACGAGGCAGACCGAGGGAGCCAGTACATGGAACTCGGGAATTGTCTTCCCCTCGTGATTCGTCACGCTAATACACCCATAAAATAATACAATTTAGTGAGTTAGTGGTTACACTACTCACGCTATGTGTTAGGTAAATCGTCGTTTCCCGTTGCCAGATACACGATTAGGGCAGATCCCCGCATCTCTATTTGAGAGAATTTTAGCCATTTGCCCTTGTGAGCCTCTTTTTCCGCAGTTTCGTTCCGAACCGTTCTCAAATCTCTCCAGGCCAGAGAGTGAAACCTTCCCAGTATAAAGGTAACTTAGTAGGAACGACTCGCATCTTATGGCCTTTTTCCGATACTCATACACCCACTTCGATTACTAGGACTACATCATAGGGATGTAGGTCGACACTCAGGCGACCATTACCCAAGGCACGGGAAAATTTTATGCCTAATACGTTCAGGACAGAAATGTCCAGGATTAACCATCGTCTCTCATTACCTTGTATTCCTTTCCGTGTAGGAAAACCATGCCACCGAAGAAGCGTAACCAATCCACAAGCAAGAAACCTGCTCTCTTATTCGATGAAGATACGTTCCAAGCTGCAGTCTCAGCAGCTGTAGCAGCTGTCATGGCTCACCTGAATGCTAACACTGCCAATGTTAGCAAGGGCCCTGTCGGGATTTCCAATCCTGGCGATGGACAACAGCAACCAACACTTTCACACCCAGTCACCCAAAAACCTTCACCGAACCAACTAAAGAGAAAACTCTAGATTGAGGAGGGAAGTACCTCGGCTCAAGGACCTTCTGAAAGGCGACGAGCTGAGGCAGTCTATACCCCTGTCAATCCTTCCCTCCTGACTCCAAGAAGACCCTACCTAGGAGACCTTCCCCACTGCAGCAAGTGCAGCTACCATCATCATGGTGTCTGCCGAGAGCTCTATTGTGCTAGGTGCCACATGTTGGGGCATACTGCTCGCGTCTGCAGAACCCCGGTTGAGTTCATTACATCAACCACCAATGTGGTGACCCGTACAGTTTGCCATCTATATGGTAAAATGGGACACTTCAAGAAGGACTGCCCAACCGAAGGGAAAGACAAAGACACAGAAGGAGTCTGACACTACTGCTTAGGGAGAAGCGGCAAGGAACTCATTAGATTTTGGTACGTCTCTCGATCTCGAATAACTAAACTAAGGACAATAAAAGAGTAATTCAATGGTAAATTCTTTCCAGTAGGGCGAAAGTCACAGCACTGTTATAAAATTTAAAATTCATTAGGTAAAACTATAATGGCTAAACATATACGTTACGACCATGTATATTTAAGATGGACAGACCTAGAGTGAGCGAATGCCACCTCATTTCCTGTTCCTCGTTTGGTTGTGGATTTAGGGCGGGGTCGCTCAGTCAACAGTCCTCCCCACCTTAAATATACATGACTAGTATATGTGAGGCAATTATAGAAATGCCTTGTGAGAATCCACTCATGAAAAGGGTACTCTATCCGGAAACACTTAGAACTCTCTATAGTTCCGCGTCGACTCTATCGGTCCAAGTATCCGCGGTAGTGATACATAGGACGAAACCCGAGACGCCTAGAACCGGTGTGCCTGTTCGGCACATGATTCTATCGATCTTCACTTTATATCATGTCGGAGTGTGCCAACTTCGACGACTCTATTGATCATGGTTTGACTTCGTGCAACCATGTGTTCATACTTAGTGCTGTGTAAAAAGAACTTTCTCCATAGCCATGTCGGCAAATAAAGGTTCTCCCGAACCTAAATCCTAACACAAATAATCTAACCTAATGCGATTCGTCAATCGTCCCTCTTATCTCAAACCTTCCTAAGTAACCAAGAGAGGGTACCACGCGCCGTCGACCGGCCCCTCGTAGTCAGATGAACACCGAAGTGAACGACATTGCAGATACTCCAGAAGACAACAACCATCCGAAGTGTACTTCATAGTTTCCCCAAAAAGACCCTCCGCACCTCGCACGTCAGGTTCGTAAGAATAGAGATTAGAACTCATGAGACTGACCACTATAACTAGGTATATGCGTAAAGGTGGCATATAATTGAGATCAAAAAGATTTAAGGTGTGTGTTTCCTCCCTATTCCCTGTTCCTCGTTGGGTTGTGGGTTTGGGGTGGAGTCGCACAGCTGAACATCCTGCCGACCTCAATTGTATACTGCCTGCATACACCCGGTATTTGTGGTTAGACGAAGCATGAGCTCTACCACGAACCTCTTTGCAAGACACTTTCACCCTATTCCATAACATAGGAGTCGGAGTCAAGATAATCACTGCGAGTTAAGCTAGTAAAGTTCCGAGTGATGGAACCCTATGCCCACTAGATTTGACCTAGACCGAGAAAACATAGAACCTTCGGAAGAGTAGTCGCAGTAGATGCTTGCACTACTCAGGCACTTCGTCCACCCCGTTACCGACGAATAGTGCCTAGAATCCTCCGCTCTTTCGCATGGAGGAAATCGTCGTCGCCCCGTAGACGATAGACTTCATTCTCCGAAGTAAACACTAGAATACCGAGAACCACAGGATAACCTTCGCAGCCAAGAATACTTGATCAAAGAGCGAAAGTAGTTGCGTTAAGCCTCATGACCCTGATCCCAAAGAGGTTATAGATTTGACACTAGTCCTGGTGTTAGTCGAAGGGTTATGCAGGAGCATACACTTTCCACGCTAGAATAAACCACAGTCTTAGAGATTCATTGGACTATTAGGTGTTCCATGAATACTATCTCACGCAGAGATAGTAGAACCACCTCCTGAGATAGTCCAACACTCGTCTGGTGAAACCTTATATTCCCAACCTCCAGGGTTTCCGCATCTCAAGCTTCGTTAGTACAGATTCCTTTTGCACAAGCTTGAGATAGACACTATACAGCAAACCGATAACCATAGTCATGCAACCCACTCGACGATCTAGAAAGTCTCTATCAGCCAGTTGATAGAAAACACGAAACCAAAGACCACTCGAGATTCCTAAGAACCAACCTGAAGGACTACACGCACAGTACAAGTGAGAACGTTGGGAACTTCGGAATGGCGATCACGCCAGTGATGATCTTGCCATAGAAGTACACTATGTTCTGAGTACTGAAAAGCTCTACCATTCCGAGAGCTTAGGACCATATGATAATTCTCATGGAGATTTGGTCCACCCCTATTCAGGCCATTACTACCTTCGGATATACCACAAGATTCACACCCGGTCGATCCACTTCTTAGACTTGATATGTGATTTCCCGACAACACTCTTCGTGCCTCACTCATCTTAATAGAATCCATTGAGAACCCTAACCCTGTAGATACACCAGTTGGAACCCACTAGCTACACGAGACAGAATCCGCATCCCGTACGTGAAGGTCTGTCGAAATGACAAACATAGACTAGAGCTCGCTTAGGAATGCGAGGACAACCGTATAGGAAGTACTCTCTTACCTCTACTTGGCCATTCATACCTACTTCCTTGCCTAGACCTGAATTTCGGGACGAAATTCCCTCTAACGGGGGGATGATGTGACAACCCAAAGTTTATTCCGTTACATTACCCCGTGACCGTTAACGGAATATTCCACTGTATAAAGGTTCCGTTAATAAGAGGTCGTTAAACAAATAAATATTTTATTTATTTATGTTTTTATTTCGTTACAGTCATAATAAGGTAAATGAAAACACTTAAATTACATTTCCAAAGTAATTTAGAAAAAGTTAGTTTTTATTATTACGACCACTAAATCGGGTGCGACCAAAAGCCCCGTATAACGACAGTATCGGGTAGAATCCCACTGAGCCCCAACTCCAACCCCTATATAAGGGTGAATGGAGTCCATTGGAGACTTTTTACACTCTCCTCTCTCTCTCTCTACAACTTAAATTCGAGCCAAAAATCGTCCGTTTGGAGCCCCAAACGAGTAGGTAAACTATCCTAACTCGTTGTATAACTTATCTAGCGTACAAATTCGAGTTTAAAACATAAGATAGGGACATGATCATGAGTTTACGGCCCAAGAACACTCTTGGGCCGTGAACACCAATTAATGGGGTTTTTAAGCCCCAAAACCCCTCCAAATTGTCCCTAAGGCTTGGATATGACTTGTAGGCTTATGGAATCGGACTTAGAACACCTCGAACTAGCATTTTGAAGAGTAAACAAGAGTTTACTGCCCAAGAGCATGCTTGGGCCATAAACCCCTCTTCATGGGGAGTAAACTCATTTTTGGGTGTTAAAATGCCCTTAAACACACCATTGGCCTTGGATTAAATTCTAGAATCGACCAACAACAAGCTAGGGACCTTAAATGCAATTAAAACAACTCCATAAGGAGTTTACGGCCGTAAACCCCTCATGGAAGGGTACCTGGGCCGTAAACTCCCACAAAGGGGTTATTTGGTGCCCTAAACTCTCCATTTGTCTTGGAAAAATGCTTAGGAATTTACCCACTACCACTTAAGCCCTTAATACACCAAAAGAAAGAGGGTATAGGAGCTTACGGCCGTAAGCTCCCTTTCTTATGGCCGTAAACTCCTCAAAGGGGCCATTTCATGCTTTAAACTCATTCACACTTTATGGTTTTGGACTTAGAATAATTCCATGAGCAAGTAGAAGCCTTAAAACACCCTAGAACCCATCACCATGATTTTATGGCCGTAAACTCATGGTGAGTAGTCCGTGGGCCATAAACATGGTGTTAGGGGTTTACTCTTAGAGAGTAAACTCCATTCCCTAGCCATACACACCCTTAGACGCTACCTGGGACACCCAAACACTTATCTAAAGTGTTTTCCGCTCCTTTGAGTGCGTATACTTGTTTAATTAGTATTAAATATACTAATTGTATGTAAACATATGTTATCATATGTTAAATAGGTCATTGAGTGTGTTCGAGTCCTTGCGTGACACTAAACGCCCAAACGGCACCTTCGTCGGACCTACTTACACCAGGTGAGTTCATACCCCTGAATGAACCTTTCAATGTTTTTACATGTTTTATAGGGGGGGGATACAAGTTACACATGCCAGTTATCATATCAATCACATGTGATTGATAACCCGCATGCATAAGGTTTTACCACTGTACACTGTTTTTACCGAGTAGGAGGCTATAAATGGTTTTCAAAAAGGTTTTCACTTGTTCAAAACTCTTACTTGTACTGTTTTTATCAAAGTTCATTTCAAACTGGGTTATGAAAAGTTTCCAAGGAATTTATAAAGTTTTTCAAACTTATTTTACCAAAGAATACCAAATGTGATTTTCCCTGAGTATAAAGGTCTTTCCCAAGGCTTTCATCGAAGTTCTCTTTCACAACGTATACTTTTACTTGTTAGTTACTGCTGCTTTGCTTTTACTTATTTTATACTCCTACTTGGTAACGCTTTCACTTCTTGAAGCGCTTATACCTGTTATTGCCTCTATTTCACTTATACTGGTAGTCACTTATACCTGATAGACGTTCTTACTTCACCAGTCGTCGCTTCTACTTCGTGGTACACTTATACTTGGAAACGTTTCCACTTCGTGATACACTTATACCTGTTGGACGCTTATACTTGTTCACACTCTTACTTAGTAATACGCTTCTACTTCACTTTTACTTGATATCGCTTCTACTTCACTTAAACTCGATACGCTCCTACTTCATTTGTTGTTGTTTCTACTTTGTGATGCACTTACTTTTGGCACGCTTATACTTCACGATTCGGTTATTCCACACTGTACACTTATACTTCACGATATGAATCCACTTGTCACACACTCAAGCGTAGTTAGATGTATGTCTGTGCTTGTCTAGATGCATATAAGTAATGATTGAAGGGCTTAGGAAGGCTTGTCCGCCCTATTTCCTTTTCTTCGTTGAGATCTGGTCTGGTGGGATCGGATGTCCATCCGAAGGTCGTTTGATTCATTAGTTATATACTATGTACACAAGCATAGACATATGGGTTTACTTCAGTCAGTTCAGTTATGAGTCTCTACCTCTAGTTCAGCACTTACATTAGAAACCCACTACCCGCTATTTGGGATGCATCTTCAGGACACAACCTTCTCCGTCGTCTAGTTGGTAACCAGAGTCTCTTGTAGGGAGAGCGGACATTGTGTGTATAGATATATACGGGATTGACACCCCCGCACCCTGACTGCTAGCTACAGTCCACGGCCCACCAAGCCAAGGGGTGACAAATGTCATATTCTTTAGACGCTTGTAGGGCGTCTGGTACTCTAGTGTCGGTTAGTATGGTTACGAGTATCCCAGGTTGCCTTATAATTCATGGCCTTAAGGTAACGGTATTTCGCCATCAATTATGTTGTATGCTGGTAATTCATTTCGGAGTCACACTGTTTTGACCTTACAAGACGTATCCTTCATTTGATACTGCCTGGGGTCTGTTTTCTCTGTTTTTGACCTTACAAGACGTATCTTTCATTTGATACTGTCTGGGGTCTGTATTCACTATATCCACTGTATTCACTGTTTTAGACCTTGCAAGACGTATCTTTCATTTGATACTGTATGGGGTCTGTTATTCACTGTTTTAGACCTTACCAGTTGTACCTTTCGTTTGGTACCTTCTGGGGTCTGAGTCTCTATTTGTTAGACTGAACCAGGCGTGTCATTGTTCGATACTCTCCTGGAGTCTATGATTCCTTGCCTTAGTCAGCAGTCCTCACTGCTGAGGCATATGTTATTCCCTGATGTCGTTTGCTTTCGTCAATAATCAAATTCAGTATTTTGATAATGATAGAAATTTAGGGAAAATGACTTTTTACCACATAACACTGACCAGTCTTGGTAGAAGGCTGCTTTATTAAAGAAAATATAGGATTTTCTGGAAAGAACTCTAATACATAGTAAACACTTAAACTACTACTTTATAAAGTTATTTGGATAAATGTCACTAAATACTTATGAACTCACCAGCATTTGTAAAAATGCTGATACTCGCTTTTCAAATAACTTGTATTCTCAGGTTAGCATTAGACAGGTACATCCCCGGAGCTGTTGATGAAGATAGCTTAGTACCGCGCTGTATTTATTCTATTACTTGTATTACATTGATGTATTAATGTAACCATGTAAAACTATTACTATTAATGCAATGTTTTGTTGTACTTTGATTACTATAATACACGTGTTGTGATACTTGACATGACGTCATCCACCCCAGAACGTTTCCGCCGTTCCGGTTTTGGGGTGTGACAACTGTTGTTGGCAAGCACCTCATGTGCATCATGTTTTAGCCGACAAAATATAAGTTGAAAAATAGAGATATTACATGATTTGCATGCAGGGAAGAACAAATATTCCAATTGACTATTTCCTCAAATTCTTGTTTGCAAATACATGAACACACTCTTACAACAATAGCCATGATAAAAATCAGGGAATACTTGATCTATGATAGAGCTAATGATATCGTCCATATTAGTTATGAGAGATACTTCCCTACCCACTTCGAGAGCTTCCTTCAACCTTATCAAGAACCAGGTACAATAGTCGACATTATGTGTCACGACCATACCAAATGATATAGGAAGGGTGTGCTTGTTCCCATTCATATTGACCGCTATTAACATTGTCTTAGAAGGACACCGCCTATGATGATGAAAGACAAGTAATCTATGAATGCATGGAGCTATATTTTTTTGAGAACCAAAACAATTAGTTTAGTTGTACAAGCATTAACAATTTAAAAAAACAATTAAAATACGGAAAAAGAATATACCACAAATTCAATAGCCACAAACAGACTTGGAAATGATCCATTACATCAGTTTTGATGTTCGTGTAAGTATGTGCGTTGGTTCGTCTAGCTAAGATTATGTAGGTAAACATGCAGGTTGGTAAAAAAAATTCGAAAAACTTATCTTAACATAGCTATAAGAATTAATTACGGATGATCCGAAGTAAGCGTCTAATTACATGCGGTAACATTTATATATAGGGGGACAAAAACTTATTTTTTTATCTGGAATAATTGGCTGGAAAGTGTTTCCATGACTCCGTATTGTCACTTCAAAGTACGAACCTAACAATCGTATATAGATTCTAAAGAATGTAAATGCGGAATGTACGAAGATTCTTATTTCAGACCAAAGCTCCGAGATGAACACCTCGACTACTAAATACTCTACTCCAGAGAAAGAGATCATTTTATAAATTAATAATAATAATAATAATAATAAGTCGGTTATTATTATTAAAATATTCGTTTATATTCATAAGAGTTAGTCACTCAATTTTCCTTTTATAAAATATTTAAATAATTATTAGAAGAAGTTAAGCATTAATTAATTATAGATTAAAATTAATAAAATAACTAGGGAAGAATCCTGCTTTGCAGGGTTGGAAACACCAAAGAATTGGAAAACGATAATGGTCCTTAATTCATGATTATTAGTTGAAGAAGCACTAAGGGTGCGTTTGGTACAGAGAAATGGAATTGCAATAGAGAATGGAAATGCAGAGAAAGAGAATTAGGTTGGAGAAAGAGAATTGATTCCAGTGTTTGGTAGAACTGAAAATACACTAGAGAAATGTTTCTGAGAATCTTTTCTCTTGTTTGGTTGTATTAAGTAGTGAAATGGAAATGAGTTTTTTTTTACCTCATTTATTTCTTTTTAAACAACATTTTTTTTAATAAAGTTACAAATAGATCCAAACTAAAGAAATATTACCACACTTGTTTTATCACTATTTAAACAACATTTTTTTAATAAAGTTACAAATAGAAACTCTTTGGAATATTAAACAAAAAACCTAACATACACTCTTTGGAGCTGTATAACTTAGCCAAAACCAAACATGCTGGTCATAGTAGGTGTCTTGATTCAGTGAACTAAATAGCATGGAAATAACAATGGACTTTGCAATTCTTTACATACAATAACAATCTACTTTATTTCATTAGAACAACGTACTTGCATTTGTGCAACCAATATGGACAATGAATTGTATTTACATTTACCGAAACCTTATATTTGCCACACTTAAAGTTTAACATTTTATGGAAGAAAATATTGAAAATAAAAAATGTTAAAATAAAAGCAAAACGCCAATGGGTTTTCCTTTTTTACTTTTATTCCTTAATTTGGCTGGAGGATGCTATTTCTAGTTTACGTTGGCTACAAATACTGCAAATGTATTTTATATGTTACCCACAATATCAACCAACATACTTACATAATTATCTGCATTCTCAATCGATGCAGTCACAAATATTAAACCCACCACCAAAAACCTATTTATAGTTCCTAACTTTTAACCATGCATCCAAGTGTTAACATGCATATCCATAAAATATATGCATTAAACCTCTGAAAATGGGAGGTTAATAAGAAAGATAATTAGATATAAAATCGTTTAAAAGAAGTATCAAACCGTCATAAATTTAACAACCAAACTCTCAACAGAAAGTTCGTTTGCTGTTTTAGTTTTAACAACTCCATAGTATCAATAGTATGCCCCTAGCTGCTGCTGCCATGAAACCTGCAAGTAAATGAAAACCCAAAATGCAAGCAAATAGTAACAAACACGCAACCAAGAATATTTGTATGAAAGTTCTCATCTTTCATGAAAATTGAATAACAATGTATAATTAAATCTATGAAAAATAACATATAAATAAAACATTACCTGAATCTCAATGAGAACAGTAGAATAAGCATAAGCAAATGCAATATCACTGATGACTTGAAATGTTCTTCAAATCTTCTCAGCTCTGGTCACGTCAATGTCCGACTTCTACTCCGGTTAGGTTTGTCCTTAAATGTCCTCCACCTATATTAGCATCATATTCAATTCCCTTTTCATTTTCTTTTTCTTTTTTGTAAACCTTAAAAAGTCTACCGTATTGCACAACAAACCATCACCACTTTTAGTCTGCATTTTCCTTCCAATAATACTTTCACCACAACTGACTTTTGAAAGCTTGTTGAATAATTTTGAAAACAAACTACGTTAAGCTATTACAAAGTAGAGGTTGAGTGTGATTAAACATTTGTAATCATGGCAAAATTAATTATAGCAAATATGAAAAATACCTTTTCTGTTTGTTGGTTGCAACAATCGTGAGGGTCTGGGTGAATAAGATGGGTGAGATTCACAAAAATCAGATGAATATTAGCATAAATTTAAGCTATAATCTAACTTGAAATCTAAAATGTAGCATGCAATCAAGATGTCAATGTAATTCTAAGAAAAGATGGATCAAGCACCTTTACTTCATGACCCTATATAAGAAAAAGACCCTATAGTGTTGAGTTGTAAAACATCATAGGCAAGAATATAAGAAATGTTAGCGCTAGTCAAACTATAAGATGTATATAAAAGACTAATAAAAACTAAATAAACATAATAAAAATATACCTAGTAAAAGGTTCATATAACAAATGATAGACGACACCACCAACTCTTTTGGGTGGTGGCATCCATGTTGGTGGGTGGTTGGTTCAAGGCGAAACCATCATCTTTCCTTCGAAAACCCAAAGAAAAGTGAGAATAATAGGCCCAAATGAGGGGTGGATAATGATAACTTAAAAATAAAATTTTGATAAGACAACATGAGATCTTAAAATGAGATAGGAATCCATTTTCACCTATTTTAGGTGTTTTCTTCCACCACCATAGACAATCTAGGATCTTTCTTTAAATCTAAAAAAAAAACCCAAAAATGTACCTTTAGTCAAGATCATGTTCCTGTGACATTTATATGAAAGAGGAAGAAATTTCACAAACTGTATATACATAATTGTAACCCAGTGCCACTATTTTATACAGTTACCTAATTTCATGGAAAGTTAATAGATATATGCATGTCACCCAACTTGCAAAAATTAGAAAATATAATATATATATATATATATATATATATATATATATATATATATATATATATATATATTGATTTTGATCATATAGGAGTTGCCATGAAGTAAACAAAAATCTTGATGAATGTTAATCCTAAAACTATGGATCCAAATCAGTGATCAATTAAGGCAAACAATCAAACAGAGTGTAGAAGGAGTAGAAGAAGAGTTAATCTAAGCATGCACACATCTATTACGAATAATTGTCAGGTACACCTTGGGAGAACACACACATACGTCACTGACGTCTCTATACAACTGACACAGACACACTCTATTTATAGGACCACCAGCCGCACACGTGTGTACAGCCGCACACATGTGTATGGCCGCACATAGATTGTGCAGTTGCACACACGTGTATGGCTGCACACAGAGTGTGCAGCCGCACACAATTGCTAACATACTATAACCAACATAGCAAACCCCAAGACCCTACTAAGACTTATACAAGATGAATGCCTAGCTCAAACCACAAAATTATGACCTAACAATCTCCCCCTTGGTTTGAGCTAGCATGGACTCAGGTCTTCTTCGATCAGAAGCACGTCAGACTTATACAGATAGATGCCTAGCCCAAACCAACAAATTTTGACCTAACAGTCTCCCCCTTGGTTTGTGGCTAGCATAGACTCAGTCTTTCTAATCAACAGCACCAAGGTGTGTATGTATCGCTTCCTAAATTGTAGAAGATCCTTAGCATCAAACAAGACGAATAATGCAATTGCTATCTTGAAACTTGATCACTGCAGTGGCGCAAGGCTCTTCGACTGTGGTCTTGAACTTGTCACCAAATTCTGCAATAAGTTTGTTCTTCAAGTCAGAGTAGCCTGCTGATAGGGCACCAAGATTAAGCTGGAGATCGGAGATCTGTTTAGACTTCTGAAAGTTTTCTTCTTCAAGCTCGGAAACTCGAATATCGAGGTTTCCGATCAGAATGTCTTTCTCGATGATCTTTTGTTTAAGAGTAGTGGTCTCCTTCTTGATCTCTAAGATAGATGGGCCTGCTCCCCCTAAACTTCCTTCACCTATTGATATTTATTTGCCACGAGGTAAAGGATCTGAATCTTGTTGAGCAAGAAACCTGGCAAGCCTCAAAGAGGCAACATCATGCGTAGGTTGTGGAGGAGAAGAACCCCCGGGAGCAGAAGAACTCCCGACTTCAAACAAAGATCTAAAATTACTTGGTCCTTTTAGGGTCGATTGAGTTGGTGTAGCAGCTATGGAGGGTTGTTGGACTGGTGGTTCTTGATCTTGAATAAACACTCTATGCCTCGGATCGAGTCGACTTCTTTTTACAGAAGGCAGGGAGATTTGTGTCGGTGTCGAATCACTTGTGGATGGCATATATGTAGGAATAGCAGAATTAAGGGGAGGAATCCTTGAAGTTGTATCCATATCGGTTGAAAGGTGTCGGCCATTTGATCAAAAGTTGGAGACGTCACTTTGAGAACACCACTAACTCCTTCTGTCAATGATCAAGCAACAAATAGTCGCAATAGAATAAGAAGATGAAAAGAAATCGAGCTTGCACACGTTTATATCAGAAAAACGTCAGGTACAACTTGATGGAACAATCTGTAAACACTATTGCATCGAGGTCTTCACTACTTAACCTTATATCATTATCCGTAGTCTATAAGCTGATATGTGAGACACTCAACAAGCTATACTTTAACTCAGGAGCGTAGATGACGTTCTCAAAACTCAACACTCCATTTACAACTATTCCTTTTTAAGTGATCTTCCCTCCATCTCCTCCCGTGAAGGAAACATAGTCCCCATTCAAAGTCTGAATGACGTGCAGTCGGGAGATGTCTCTTGTCAATGTGCCTGGAACAACCGCTGTCGACGTACCAAGGTTTGACGACATTCCTCCGCAGCTGTTCCTGCATAATGAGCTAGATTATTTAGATTTGGGGACCCAGGTCATTACAAGCCTGGGTCCCAACCGCACACACCAACCGCATACTCAACCGCACACTCCAACCGCACACTCAACCGTACACTCCAACCGCACACTCAACTGCACACTCCAACCGCACAAACCAACCGCACACCTTCAAACTCCAACCACACACCTTCAAACTCCAACCGCACACTCTAAAATGCTTCAAATTGATACTGAATTGGCTCTGATACCAATTGTTAGTCCCAAAAACTATGGATCCAAATCAGTGATCAATTAAGGCAAACAATCAAACAGAGTGTAGAAGGAGTAGAAGAAGAATTAATCCAAGCATGCACACATCTATTACGAATAAATGTCAGGTACACCTTGCGAAAACACACACATACGTCACTGACGTCTCTATACAACTGACACAAACACACTCTATTTATAGGACCACCAGCCGCACACGTGTGTACAGCCACACACGTGTGTATGGCCGCACACAAAGTGTGCAGCCTCACACAAGTGTATGGCCGCACACAGAGTGTGCAGCCGCACACGCGTGTATGGCCGCACACACTCGTTAACATACTACAACCAACATAGTAAACCCCAAGACCCTACCAAGACCTATACAAGATGAATGCCTAGCTCAAACCACAAAATTGTGACCTAACAATGAAAAAAAATTATACGAGGATTATAAGCATATGGCCACGAATCTCAATGCAAACATACACAAATTCCTTGATAGTTAGATGTGGATGCTCCAGACCTTTTTTTAACTTTCATTCTTCCAACATTCATACATGGCAAACGACTACAACCAGTAATATCAACATAAAAAGCCATCTACATGCTAACATATAGAAGCAAAAAAGAAACCCAGACATAACCCAATAGAACCGATAAATAAAGAAAATTACCAAATTCAGGTTGAAGCGTACTTCAGATTGTATAGCAACGGACACCACCACGACTCCCCTTTTTCTGACTTATCTAATCGGCGACTTTCACCTCCATCTCAACCACCGCCAAATCACTCCAGTCCTTCTTCTTCAACTTTCATTGTTTTATCAGCACTTCCACCCTCCATATCTTTATCTGCAACACCCACGGGGCACATAAATCGAAATCAAAGCCAAATTTGCTCATAAATAAATAAAAGCGAATTCTTTTCAAACGATTTGTAAATAATTAAGAAATCTTACTAACATCGAGTAACTGGCCTTGCAAAGAAGATTCATACGACAAAATTATCTGGATTTGATAGCCATCGGAGGTGGAGACGGTGTGAATACGGTAGAAGCAGTTGGGCGACGATTGTGGGCGGATGATGGAGCGGTAAGCGATGAAGAGAGTCGGCATCAATATCCAATCGATTTAGAGGCGGCGGGAAAGAAAGCAGCGTGTAATCGAACTGGGTGTCAGATGAAATCAGCAATCTGCTTGTGACCGTCCTGCCCCTTTTGTTGATGGTCACCGGACATTGAGGAGATCAGAGGAAGCGACAGTGATTGAAGTGAATGGCGATGGATGAAGGAAAAAAGGCTTCTGTGAGGAAATAGAAGACAAACAGTGGGGTGGGAAGCACAATCAAAGAAGACAGCTTGAAAGCATCTGCTATTCAGAATAAATATTGAGGCGTCGGTGGTGGTGGGGTGTGGTGCAATAATGTTATCTGGGAATAAAAACGATGGAAGACACTGTGTTGAGAGCAGGAAGTCGGTGGAGGGAGAGAAAGATGTGTGAAAAGTAAATCAATTACATGGAAGTAAACCTTCCAAATTTCACACTCTCATTCAAATTGACAAATGTTATTTTGTAGTTATTTTGATTTAATTTTTGCCACATGTCATTTTATGGGTTTTCCTATTTTATAAAGTTCCACATAATATTTTAATGTAATAATTAAGGTGAGGTGAAAGTGGGGTTGGGGGTGTGTTTATTTAAAATAATTAAAAAAATCAAGGACAAAACAACATTTTGGGGTAAGACAGGGACCAAACGCGCAATAAAAACAAACAATAGGGACCTTCAAGTTAAAACCATAGGGACCATTCGTGTAATTTACTATATATATATATATATATATATATATATATATATATATATATATATATATATATATATATATATATATATATATATATATATATAGAGAGAGAGAGAGAGAGAGAGAGAGAGATGGTAATAACTTTAAATGATATTAAGTGAAAGTATACAATTCTAAAAGTGTTTTATGATTTTTTGGAGTGGTTTGTAGTAGAAGCAATGGAAATGGTAGGGGATGTACAAAAGCTGCAGCAAAGCAGCAGAGCTGGTGAGTAAACAATCTTCGTATATTAATCTTTTAATAATTTTATAACTTTGATTTAGTCAACAATTGTTTAAACTTGTTTTTTAAAAAAGATAGTTTAATATATCTTTTAAATTCATACTTCAAATGAATTATAAATAAGTTTTATGAGACTGATGAGATATAACATATTTATTTGTTGCTCTTATTTAACCGCTTCTTATTTTTAAAAGTTGTGATTAATATATTCTACTAGGTGTGAAACCCGTGTATTATACGGGTTGATTTAAAAAAAAATTAAACATTAAAGTGTAAACGAAAAATATTTTTTAATGTATAACTTTAAATTAAGGAAGATACATATTTATTGCAATTTAATATATCATATATATCATATTTAATACTTTACATATATTAGTATATAACTTTAATTTTAAAAATTGGAACAAACCAAAAATTGACAAGTGAATAATATTTATTTCAAAAATACCACAAAATGACAAGTGTCAAAATTAATGAGAAATTGACATGTGGCAAAAAAAACTTTCATCTATTAAGGAGGATAAAAATAAAATATCTAAATTATAACCAGATAAATAAATGCATTTGACTTTTCCAAAAATAGCATGGTGGCCAACTGGGAAACTGTTTTAAAGCTTTGAAACCTTTTAAAAACACCCAATCGCTTTCATAGACGAATTCATAAATCACAATTCATGCCCTCACGTTCTCATACACGCAAACAAGTATGGCCAAAACCTGTATATGGGGCGCACATCTCCGGCCTTTACGTCTACTACTCTACTTTCATATTCATTTCTTTAAAACCAGTCGATCATTAGATAACGGTTTATCTAGCTACAATAGTCCTCGAGCATACAGATTTCAATGGCAAAACCCCGAAGATCTTGGTTTGGTGTTGTCGGTAGAAAGTTTCTCCGGTCGTCTTCACGTCCCAGCGAGACCATCATTGTCCTCCATACCAACAATACAACATTTTCTCAGGAGCAACCACCGCCACCGCCTCCATCACCACCACCATCAACTCCGGTCACAATCGATGATCATGTTTGTGACACCCCATTGGTCAAAGAAATGGCTGCAGCCACTAAAATCCAAACTTGCTTTCGAAGGCACCTCGTACGTCTATTCAAATTATGTTTTCTTGTTTTCAACACTGAATTAAAAGTTCTTTTATAAAAGGGAATTAATGATTGTTATTTGTACATAGGCGCGGAGAGCATATAAGGCATTGAGGAGTCTTGTGAAGCTGCAAGCAGTAGTAAGAGGAGCTTATGTTCGGAGGCAGTCTCGTATAGCATTAGAATGCATGCATGCACTCGCACGGCTTCAGGTGGTAGTTCGGGCTCGCCAGCTTCAGCTTATTACTTCTAATTAATGTGAAAGTGCAAGAGTTCTGAGTTTAAATCTCACAATTGTGTATTTGTAATGGAACCTAGCTTTGGAACATAAGGCAAAAATGAAAGTATGAAAATACAACATTCTCCCATCCTATTTTGATTGATAATTCTGTATCTTTATGTATGGCCTTACTAATGTCTCCTATGGGGGTCGTAACAGTACCCTGAAATAAATAGGATTATTTATATATTCTTACAATTCTACATCATCCATTTAATTTAACGAATATAAACAAAATTGAAAAATAAATTATAAAAAAACAATTTTAAAATCACGAAAATAAGCATAAACAAACATGTAAAAATGTTTAAAAATACAATATTGATAAGAAATAATTTTGAAGAAACTATATATATATATATATATATATATATATATATATATATATATATATATATATATATATATATATAGAGAGAGAGAGAGAGAGAGAGAGAGAGAGAGAGGTTTAGGTTTAGGTTTAATTGAGACCATTCTAATTTTGTGAGACCGTAAGAGTAAATCTAAAAATAATTTTAAAATGCAAAATAAATGGAAAAATCCATTTTTTTTTTAAATATTATTTTCGGAACTAGAATTAACTAAAAAAAATAAAAAAAAATAACAAAATCCCGTTTTTTTTTTTTTTTTTTTTTTTTTTTCTAAAATACGTGAAATATTCTAATAGAATATTACACTGTACATATTCAAAAAAATAATTTTAAAATGCAAAATAAATGGAAAAATCTAAAAATTCTTTTTTTAAATATTATTTTCGGAACTTGAATTAACTAAAAAAAAATAAAAAAATTAAAAAAAATCCCGTTATTTTTGAAAAATACGTGAAATATTCTAAAAAATAATTTTAAAATACAAAATAAATGGAAAAATCCAAAAATTCTTTTTTTAAATATTATTTTCGGAACATGAATTAACTAAAAAAAAAATAAATAAATAAAAAAATACGTCTCACGGTCTCACATGAACCTAACTATATATATATATATATATATATATATATATATATATATATATATATATATATATATATATATATATATATATATATATATATATATATATATATATAATGTATCTGCATGATGTTGCGGCGGATTATAGTTTTTTCGTTGACTTGCTTCATTTAGGGGATATCATTTTTTTCCATGATTATGTTTTTTTTGAAGTGTTGTTTCGTATCAGCGAAAATATTCTGTTCGGTGCATTGTTTTGTTTTGGAAATTATAGTCTTTTTGTCGATTATGTTTTTTCGGCGAGTTGTTTCGTTTCGGCAATTTCGTTTTTTTTCGATGAGTTTTTTCATGGATTTTGTTTATTTCTTATTAATTTCTTTAAAATGAAGAAAGGTATGAGTTTCTATTACAATAATTATTAATGTTATTTTGACAAATTATTTTGGGTAAAATTAGAAGTTTGTTCTTGTCGGTCTTAAACGTCACTTGCAGATAAAAACTCATATTCGTATTGTTCTGCTCAAATAAAAAATGTTAAAGAGTTTAGTTTTAATGCAATTTGTCTTTATTTATTATTTTGTTTCGTTACTTCTTCATATCTTTTTTTGGCTGACAGGTAAAACAAAACATTAAAAAAGAAATTTCAACCTTTTTTGTCATAGTAACTTTGACCATTTAAACTTTAGTTAATTTAACTGCCCAACAACCTTTTTCTTAAACCACAAGATGTATTTTATGTTGATGATTTTAGTGTCACCATGCCATTTTATGTAATTGGAACTAACGTGTGAGTTAAGGAACTTCATAATTTATACTCTAATATATGTACGAGTTTGTGCCGAGTGCACGCATGTATAAGATCGAATTAAAAACTGGTTCGATGATAACGGGGTCCGGGGGCAGTGCCCCTGGGTCCGGGGCTTCCAAAGGGACAACACCCATTTGGCGGGGTTTAGGGCAGCGCCTCTAGAGGGGTCCAAGGGGCAGAGCTCCTGACTGGGGTCCCGTTTACATATGGGAATATAGTGGGAAAATCAGATTCTTGAGGGTGATTATGGTAAAAGTAATTCAATTCATTAGTTTTTGAAACCCTAAATCTTCATTAAATTCCAGATTTCCCTGATTTGCTTCTCAAGCTACTCATGACGACCAACCCTAAGAGGCAAACCCTAATCTTGTTTATTATATAAACGACTCTTCTCTTTGAGAAGATATAGCCGATCGTTAGCTCACTTTTCTTCAAACGAACATACAATCCTTCAAGCAATTTGGCTTACGATTTCTGTGCCTAGATTCGTAAATGTACCCTTGGATTATCTTAGGTTGGATTTCTTGTAACCCAAACATAAGGTAGAAACATCAGTTTGGAAAGTGTTCACACGATCCAAGGATATCCAGATCTCTAATATAAACCCTAATTCCTCCAACACATTAAGCAAAATCCAACACAAACCTATAAGAAAGTACAAATGTTACAAAAACAAAACACAAACAACCTAAAATAAGGAGGTCATTTAGCCAATTAAGAAAAAAAATATTGCCAACAATAGCAACTTAGAATAGTAGATCCTAAAAATCACCAAACCAAGGACGATACACCAAAATTAGATAGTACCATAGCATTAAGGGCATACCACATTCAAACTTGCTACATCTTTATTGTCATTTGCAACCCAACATCACAAGAATAGCAATGTACTTCCATGGATACTATGAATCACAAAAATGATAATGAAGATCACTCATGTCACACCCCGACAAACAACGAAAAACGCCGGGGTTGTGACGTTTACAACTAGATCACAGTCAACCACATATATCGAATACTTAACATATTTGAATCAATATTTTACAAACCTTTCAGTTTTGGAATTGAAAATACATCTTCATTTTAAACACACAACGGTAAACAAGTCAAGTTTATTCCCAAAAGAAAGGAACAATAATTTCCTTAAAACCGATGTCTTACCTACGACTTCTTAGTTACCTGAGAATACACATTTTTAAAATATGTCAACAAAAATTGTTGGTGAGTTCCACCGGCTTTGACTCTGTGAGTTTTATAAAAAGAAATCTTTATAAAACGTGGAATGTTTAACCAAATAAGTTGTGCAAAACATGGTCAACAATCTTACCGATATGCTTCGTGTGAGACCCGATACTTGAAATCTGATATAAGTATCCATGTTAAAATATTTATGATGAAAGTAAATGTTAACATATTTTTGTGAAGAAAAATATTAGGTGCTTATATAAATAAATACTACTAATCGGTTTAACAATCTACAAACAATATTTATACTATATACAACCTCATCCTAGTTTGTATTAGTATTTTTGTATCCAGGATCTTATTATAATTCCCAATTGTTTGTGTTTGAAAACTTTTGGTTGTAACGCTTAATAATTTAAAGCTACCAAAGTTTTAATAGGACAACAGTCGTATGTGTCCCTATACGAGTTTAAACAACACGTTGGTTGTAAGTGTCATTACACAAGTTTAAACAACACGTCACTATAAGTGTCCATAACAAATGTTTAGACAGTACTCCCACTGTAAGTGACCATATCAATGTTTAGACAGTACTCCGATTGTAAGTGACCATAAAAATGTTTAGACAGTACTCTGACTGTAAGTGACCATAACCAATGTTTATACAACACCCTGGCTGTGAGTGACAAAAACCAACATATTTAAAATCATCTTATGTCATAAGGCTTTCAACATGATCATATTAGAAACACTTGTTTGTAAATAACACTTTTGTGACCCTTGAAGTGTGTGATTTAAACAATATGATGAGTTGTGTTTCTCTTATCTACATCAATACTTTGTGTATGCATTTGAAAGACTAAACAACGAGGTTAATCAAAAGGGCAATTTTGTCCATGTTTTTAGAAAAATTATAGAAAAATCATCGTACGTCGGAATTAGGATCCGTAAACTCTTAGAGATTAGAAAATGAGTCTACTTCGTCCATAATTTTTACCCTGACCTTAAGTGGTTCCTAACCACAATGAAAATGTTCATTTTTACAGACTGATCCGAAAATGTTCTGAAATGATAGGTAGTTTTGTAAAAATCTTCATAAATTGTATAAAAATCGTATGAATGCGTGAGAGTAGTCCTTGAAAAGGTATAGCCTGATCTATTTGAATATTGTATATTTTTGAAAACCATAAAGTGTAAGAAGGGCAAAACAGTCCTTGAACAGACCACAACTTTTCTGTAAATAGCTGAAATATAAGCTTAGATATGTTTAGTGACATAACTTGTATTTTCAGTTGACTCAACCTTTAAATTATCCAACTAGAATTTGTTTAGTGTGTATTCTCCCCCGAAACTTGTAAAACATAAAAGATGGGCTGTAGAAAACTCACTTTTGTTGCGTAAAGTTATTCGGTTTGAGAAAAGTTCATGCAGTTTCCGGTTCCACTCATGCTCGCAATTTGAGTATTCTTTTGGATGTCTTAACACATAAAGACATATATTTACTTCTAAGATAGAATTTTATTATGTATTAAATCACTTAAAATTAGTGCACTTTATGATAAAAGGAAAGAGTAGAAATCAAGAATATATCAAGCTTTAATTTGGATCTAAAGTATGTTGCCAAAAGGTGGTGGAAAACACAAGCTTTTTGAGAGGTTAAGGGTAACTTCCTCTGGGGTTTTAAGTGTTTGAAAGTAGCTACATATGGACTACTTTGAATATCGAAAATGGGTAGAAAATCGGAAGACTTTTGGGTGTTAGTTTGATGCTCGAAAACAACCACTGTTTTGGCTATGTTGCTGTCACGAAATTTTCCTAGCAAGAATAATCTTGGAGAGAGGATATGGAGGCACAAAATCGGTTCTAAGGACTCTAGGGTTCTTTTGGTAGCCGATTTTTGATGCCCTAGGGGTCCTTAAATAGCTGAGCTTCTAGGGTTTCAGTTAAAACCCTAATTGGATTACTTAGGCCTTAAGTAGTCCAATGGAACATTCTAGAATGAGGCTTGGACGATGTCAAGGTGGGCTTCCACCCTAATTTCGTCCACTCCCTTAATCCACAAGATCCACAACCCACGTTCAATTATCTTATAGTTGCAATTCTAGTCCTTAAAGTTTAATTAATCTCTTTTGATCACATAATTAATTTCTTAATTAATTCTTGACCAATATTAATTAACTAATATGATTTCTCTTTTAATATATTATTTTTATAATATATTAATAAACCATAATAACCTCTTTCTCCATTAATCATCCAGTCAAGTTGCTTTGGTGAAGGCAACCCAAAATCACCATGCTACAATCGGGTCAAGTACATACCAAATATAGTTTTGGACTTAGACACTAATAAAACAGTCTCCCACTTTGATAAGTCTAATAACTATAAATGCAAGTACGACTTCAAAATCTGATTAGCAATCGTAGCTCTCAAAAGTTGCTGTCAAACTCTAACTCGTCCTTTAGATAAGGGATCGTATAGTCCTCTGTTCAAGATATTATGCGGATAATTACATGGAACATAGTCATATTTATTGTCCAGCAGTTTGTTTCTTGATCTCTGATTTGTCTGACATAGAACTCTATTGAACACATCAACTCAGTCCTGACCGGGCCCAACACATAAGTCAAACCAAATCATTGAGGGGCCTAGATATTGCTTTTACCCTCTTAGGATAAAAGGAACAGATAAACTTCGACTTATATACATTTACTATTCACTCATCAAATCATGCACAACAATGTGTTTTATAACATCAAGTTACTGATGCGTTTACGCATTATCAATGCACAACCAACTTGCAAACAATAAACCATATGTCTAGGTTTGAAGACTATATGATATTATCGTCTTGCGATTACTTGTGATAAATTCCATAAAGTGATGTCAGCAAGCGTGGGTTTAATCCAATGCTCATATCTTATTTCATAAGCACTCATGAACGTTGCAACAAACTTTTGCTATGTCTAATACAATTTAGACAGTCTACAAACCAATTCATGACAGTCTTCATTCATACCTACTTCCAAAGTATGAGCGACTGTGGACTGTTCAAATAATCTTATTATTCAGGAAGTCAAAACATGTAAAGTGAAACAATAGGTAAATAATTAACACAAGACTATAACTTTACTTATAAATAATACTCCTTTATTTAATCATCAGAATTTAATTACAATTTATCTATTATACGTTTCGAAGCTATCTAATCTAAACTAATATCGTCCTTCAGCCTAATGCTCCTAGCGTGCGACAAGTTCTTAACCCTACTCAGTCCCTTCGTAAGGGGATTTGCTAGGTTATCCTTTGACGATACTCTCTAATAAATTGATATTTCCTGCGATATGTCGGGATCTGCCATGATCCCTCGGTTCCTTGGTTAAGTCAACCGCTCCTTCATTATCGTAGAAAATATCCATAGGCTCCTTTATGGCTGGTACAACTCCAAGGTCTCTGACGAAGTTCTACAACTATATCGCCTCTTTTTACGCTTTGCTCGCCGCTATGTACTCTGATTCGCACGTTGAATCAGCTACGGTCTCCTGCTTGGAACTTTTCCAAGTCAATGCTCCCCCATTCAGGGTAAACAGTAAAGACCCAGCCCAACTGAGAGCGGTAGTTGTCCCGATCTGTCTGAAAAATGGCGTCACTATACTCTCATACCCTTAAGTCATCACTCCCACCAAGGACTAGAAACCATTCCTTGGTCCTCTGAAAGGTACTTATGAATATTCTTGATTGCGGTCCAATGTGCTCTGCTAGGGTTCCCTTGATATCTGCTGACCATGCTCAAAGCAAAGGCCACATCAGGGCGAGTATAAGTCATAACATACATGATTGAGCCAACTGCAGAAGCATAAGGTATTCGGCTCATCTCTTCTATCTCGGCTTCGGTACTCGGGCTTTGAGTCTTACTCATCTTGGCATTGCTTTTGATTGGTAACTCCCATTTCTTGGAATTTTCCATACTAAAACACTTTAGTACCTTGTCCAAGTAAGTATTCTGACTAAGTCCTATTAGTATTTTACTCCTATTTCTCACTATCCTTATTCCCAGAATATAGGCAGCCTCTCTGAGGTCCTTCATAGCAAAACACTTCCCAAGCCAGGACTTAACTTCCTATAGGGTTGGGATGTCGTTTCCTATGAGTAGCATGTCATCGACATACAATACAAGGAAGCTAACAATACTCCCAATGGCTTTGACATATACACATGACTCATCTTCGCTTCACAGAAAACCAAACTCTTTGACTTACTCATTGAAACAAATATTCCATCTGCGAGATGCTTGTTTTAATCCATAAATGGATTTCTCAAGCTTACACACTCTATTAGGATGCTTTGCATCGACAAAACCCTCTGGTTGACTCATGTAAACATCATCAGCCAACTTCCCATTAAGGAAAGCAGTTTTGACATCCATCTACCATATTTCATAATCATGAATAATAGATTTTATCTTCACAACTGGTGAGAAGGTCTCATCATAGTCAACTCTGGGAGTTTGAGTAAAGCTCTTCGCAACCAATCGCGCCTTATAAGTGTGTACCTTCCCATCCATGTCGGTCTTCTTCTTGAAGATCCTTTTGCACATGATTGTCTTACAAACTGGCATTGTCCACCAAATTTTAAACTTGGTTGTCATACATGGCCTGAATCTCGCTGTCCATAGCCTCTTTCCATTTTGCGCCGACCGTATTACGAACTCGCACATTGTCAACCAAATTCCAAACTTGGTTGTCATACATGGCCGGTCATGACTTCGTTGTAGTTGTTAGGTTCATCGAAATTTATTAGTGTATTATCTCTAATAAACGTATCACCCTCACTTGTTATATGAAAACCATACAACACAGGCAAAACACTAACTCTACTGGAATGTCTAAGAGGTAAGGACTATTTAATCGGTTCAATAGGAGTTTCCTCCTCAGGTTGAGCGCTAGTGTTTGAGGTTCCTTCATCGTTCGATTCTTGAAGCTCTTCAGGATCGATTTGCCTCCTACTGTTCCTTTGGTTTATGAGTTCTCGCTCTCGGAAAACCCCTCTCCTCGCAATGAAGACAACATTGTCACTCGGTCTACAGAAGAGACATCCAAAGGAATTTTGTGGATAGCCGATGAAAATACACCGCTCACAAAGAGGTTCGAGCTTGTCGTGAGTCTCTCGTCTTACGAAAGCCTCGCAACCCCAAACCTTGATACGTGCCAACGAGGGAGCTTTCCCTGTTCACATCTCGTGAGGTGTTTTGGCAACCTTCTTTGTATGGACTAGGTTAAGGATATGGACGACAGTTTGTAAGGCATACCGCCAAAATGAGATAGGTAACGAAGCCCAAATCATTATGGAACGAACCATGTCTAGCAAGGTTCGATTACGCCTCTTAGCCACACCGTTCAACTGCGGTGTCCTAGGCGGCGTAAATTGCGAAACGATTTCGCTTTCCTTGAGGTAGTCGTGAAATTCAAGACTAAGGTACTCTCCACCTCGATCGGATCGAAGCATCTTGATTTTCCTGCCCAGCCGATTCTCCACTTGTTGCTTAAAGTCTTTGAACTTTTCAAAGGTTTCTAACTTGTGCTTGATTAAGTAGATATACTTATATCTGCTATAATTATCGGTGAAAGTCACATAGAAGCGGCTTGAATCCCTTGTGGTGGATCTAAAGGGCTCACACACATTGGTGTGTTTGAGATCCAATAAACCCTCACCCTTTTCACAAGTACCAGTGAAGGGTGACTTGGTCATCTTTCCAAGTAAACAAGACTCGCACACGTCATCGTCCCTATGGTTGAATGACTTTAGCACTCCATGCTTTTGGAGACGGGCTATATGTTTCTTGTTGACATGTCCATGACGACAATGCCACAAGCATGCTTTGTCCAAACTATTCGAAGAGTTGATATGCAACACATCATTTCCTAAGTTGTCTACAACCATCACAGTTTCATATATTCCATTACAAGGCACTGCTTCAAAATAGAAAACACCATTAAGAAAAGCATTAATAGAACCTTTTTCATTATCAAACGAAAATCTAAATCCTTGTTTATATAAACCATGAAAAGAAATGATGTGTATTTCCATTTCTGGCGAATAGCAACAATTATTCAATTCTAGTCCTAACCCACTACTAAGCACTAAAGAGTAAACTCCAATCTTAGTGACAACCGATGATCTTCTGTTCCCCATAATCGAGTTTATCTTCCCTTGCTCCACATCCCTATTTCTTCTTAGGCCCTACAAATCAGAACAAATGTGAAAACCACATCTTGTATGAAAAACCCAAGAAATAGCATGCGATGAGTTATTAGGATTGAATAGTATAAATATCTGTGAAGGACAGCTTGATCTTCCCATCCTTGATATATTGTAGATATTTCGGACAACCTCGTTTCCAATGCCCCTTCTCATGGTAGTAGTAGCACTCTGCATCCTTCAGGTTGGAGGAGGGTGCAACGGTACCAGCCTTGGTTCCACTAGAAGAGGTACCATCATGAGACTTTCCCTTATGGTGGCTCTTTGAAGGAGCCTTCCTCTTATTACCCTTCTCCTGCCCAATAGTCAAGATGGGGGCAATAGTAGCAGGAGTTGATGCAATAGATTTGTCCTTGATGTTGCTCTTAGCAATCCTCAACAAGCCTTGAGGCTTGCTCAAGCTAACCTCCTTCTTGTTCATGTGGTCGGTCATGCAGAATTGGTTGAAACAAGGCGGTAAGGAGTGAAGAATGATATCAATCGCCATATCTTCATCGAAGTTAACATTTAACTTCCGCAGGCAGTCGACATATCTCTGCATTTTCTACAGATAAGCAGTGACAGACTCTCCGTCCCTCATCTTGGTCGTGATCATCAAAGTGATGATCTCGTACCTATCCTGCCTGGCACTTTGGTGGTACCTGTCAAGTAAATCCTGGTGCATCTCATAGGGATAGTAGTCCTCCTAGGACTTTTGGATTTCTATAGTCATAGTCACAAGCATGATGCAATGGACTTTCGTAGCATCTCACTCGTGGGTCACAAAGGCAGTGATCTCCTCGGGAGTAGCAGTGTTGACATTTATCTCCTTCATCTCCTTGTCGAGGACATACTCCCTGACTTGTAGCGGGTATCCATTCGAATATTGCAGATCCAATCATTGAAATTGGTCCCATCGAAAATCACCATCCCACACAAATTCATGAGTGAGAACAAGCGGAAGAGGTTGAGCTTGAAGCGTTGTTATTCGAGTTAGACATCTGAAAAGGAAAAGAGACAAAATTTGATTAGATAAGAATCCCTAATTAAACACCCAAATGAGAAATTAGGGCTAGGATCCAACAACATTATTTGCAATTTAGAAGAGGGATGTCGTAATCTAAACAACAAATAATTTGAAGGTAAGTGAATGACGATTCACTAATTTCCAACATGAAAAATGAAAAAGAAATTAAGTTTTAAATGTATTGAAACTCCTAAATTTTTTGAGATTCATTGAAATTTTCAATGGCATGTTTAAATCTCGATATGCCCTTCAAGTTTGTGACTGGGATACCGAGGATCACAAACAAGGTGTGAATAACCATGCAAATGTACTTGGTGCCTCCAATGTTACAATCACCTAATCAATGTGCCGGTTAGCCACACATGCTCCATTGATCTATGACAAACATGGAGTCACCGTTTTCCACCTTTGCTAGACCCAAATTAGTGTGTCGGTTAACCACACACGCTCCACTAACGTCTTGGCAAGGGTACAAAGTGTAATTTCATGGAATAGCATCATTTTCACATTTTTCCTAAAGTAACTAAGATTGAGAATTTTATAAAAACATTTAGTTACTTTATTAATCATTATACTTTTAATGAGGAATTAGTTGCCCTATCTTACCCGTTCGGCTAATGACCCTCCCCCAATCAAGGAAGCGGTGGGTGAGAATGGACACCCATTAAACTGTCATTTTATAGGCAACAACCTTATACCCCTCTTATAGACCGACTTCGTGAATGAGGCCCACTAATGGTAAGACTAGCAATTATCTTATACATATATAATCATTATTCTTATAATATTATAATAGTATAAGGTTTGAATTTTTAAACTTGTAAAATTCTAGGGTTTAGAGTTTAAATATTTCAAAATTAAACTTTTAATCAAAAATTTAAATTCCAAAACTTGTGGGCAAGTTTTGAAACATTTCAAAACTATCTAGATGAAAATTCAAATAATATAATTAAATAATTAATTGGTGAATATCTAATTTTGACCTAATCCAATTCCATGCGAGATAATCCAATCAAATAATTTAAATAATTAAGGTTTATCATATAAGGCAATAATTATCTAATTAATTGATAAACATCTTTTATTTAGACAAGGATAATCACATCATATTAATAAAAATCAGATTTTATCAATAAAATACAACTTTGGTAATTATCCTAAGTCAAAATAAGCCAAAATCCCCAAAATCCCTCTGTCTTACACTCCGACTCGCCGAGTCACCATTTGGACTCGTCGAGTTCATCTGACTCGTCGAGTTCATTAGGGGACTCGACGAGTCTGTCAGGCAGAAGGCATATTTTTCAATTTCAAGCAATGAATAAACACACAATGCATCAAATACAATAGAAACCAAGCAAGGCTCTGATACCACTGATGGGTTTTGAGAAAAACATCAATCCTATGGAGCACATGCAAAACCCTAAAGCTTTGGATCTTGGTTTCTCTATTATACATTCAAGTTATTCAAAGCTTATAAACCCTAGATCTAGTATATCAAAATCGAAATAACATATAAAACAGGTTTAGATGTTTACCTTTTGATTTTTGCAAGAATCTTCAAGCTTTGAGAGCATAGTATCACAAATGTAATACCTCTAATGGATTACAAACACCATGGCAAGAAGGATAATCTTAGAGAGAGGATATGGAGGCACAAAATCGGCTCTAAGGACTCCAGGGTTCTTCTGGTAGCTGATTTTGGATGCCCTAGGGGTCCTTAAATAGCTGAGCTGCTAGGGTTTCAGTCAAATGGAACGTTCTGGAATTATCCTTGGAGGATTTCAAGGTGGGTTTCCACCCTAATTTCGTACCCTCCTTTAATCCACAAGATCCACAACCCAAATTCAATTATCTTATAATTGCAATTGCATTCCCCAAAGTTCAATTAATCTCTTTTGATCACAAAATTAATTTCCTAATTAATTCTTGACCAATATTAATTAACTAATATGATTTCTCTTTTAATATATTATTCTTATAATATATTAACAAACCATAATAACCTCTTTCTCCATTAATCATCCAGCCAAGTTGCTTTGGTGAAGGCAACCCAAAAGGACCATGGTACAACCGGGTCAAGTACATACCAAATATAGTTATGGACTTAGACACTAATCCAACAGTTTGTGTGGCTAAACATGTGATGAGGATTGAGAGGTTTTCTTTGGAGTAATTGCTGGAGAATGAAAGAAGAAAGCAGAGAGAGGTGATTTCGAGATTTATAGGGGAAGAAAGTAGAAGATAAGAAGCTGTAACACTCGGAATCTGGAAGGATAATTATGGAAAATAAAACCTCATTTTTAAAGGTCATCTCGTCGAGTTTAAGGCATAAACTCAACGTGTAGGAATTATGAGTCACGCGCATTTTCGAAGATCAACTCGACGAGTCGGAGGGGACCAACTCGACGAGTTGGTCGCGGTTTGAGAAACCCTAATTCAGGGGTTTTCACCCTATTTAAACAACTTAAGCTCTAGGGTTTGGCCTCATTTCCAGCCTCCATCGTCCAAAACCCTAACCTCGAGACCCTAAGGACATTTTTGAGTGTTATGAGTTCATTAAGAGTATTTGTTGGTGATTCTAGAAGGAGACTTGAAGATGGAAGTACCTAGCTTGGAGGATTGACTCTAGATCCAGAAACCCTTCATCAAGAGTTGCAACTTTGAGGTATAAATTCGTCACCTTGACATTTAGATTACTAGTTCTCTTTTCAAGAAGTTTTAGCTTGAGTTTGGGGCTTTGATCAAATGGTCCGAAGAGAAGAGATTTCCAGGGGTTAATGGGATATATCTGATCCCTATATGACCTATTGAGGCTTAAAGTTGCAAACTTTAATGGCCTCCATGTCCCATTCATGCAATATGTCCATTGTGAAGCCAAAAATGGACATTTGAGGGTGTTTCTAGCATGCATGAGCATAAAGTTGGAAACTTTATATGATTTGTCCACCTTGGGACATCAGACATGTATGTCGGTGTTTTGTAGTAGGAGTTTAGGGGCTTAATGGGTTGAGACCACCTTTAAAGAAACTAGGGTTTGAGTTTTAAGCTTAGTAGATGGTTCTTGAGGGTAAAGTTGGAATCTTTACCCTTCTAGGCATCATAATGGAAAGGACCTGAGTTTTGGAGCTGTTGGATTCAGAGAAATGGCTTAATACATTAAGAATGGTTAACAGACTGAAGGACTCGACGAGTTCATAAAGGAAATCGACGAGTTAATGTGAGTATGTCCCGATTCTGTTGAAAATGAAAGAACTCGACGAGTTAAGGGAGAACTCAATGAGTTGATTCCAAGTATAATAATTATGTGATTTATGGAAAATCACCGAGTTGTAGGACAACTCGACGAGTTGAGTCAACTTGGAGCGTTGACTTTGACTTTGACTTGGATGTTGACTTTGACCTTGACTTGAATTTGACCAAGGTTGACCTTTGGGGATTATGAAGTAGAAAATGAGTTCTAAAGGGTAGTCCCATGTAAGGGTTTGTGCCCAATTTGGAAAATTGGGCCATTATTAGGCTTTCATGGATTTTATAGTATGGACCTTGATGGGTCAGGGGTGAAACAGTCATTTCACCCCAAGTAAGGATTAAGGATCATGGTTTGAGACCCAATTGTTAATTGGGTGATATTTTGGGTATTGATAGCTCAGAGAGTTGTCAGGGCAGCAGCTAAGGATTTTCCCAGTGGGCTTCAACATTCGAGGTTCGTTACCTTCTAGTATGAGTGGGTCGAAGGCACCAATGCCGGCCCAATAGTAGTTGATTATAGTTGAGATGATTGTCTTTGTAATAATTGTCTGGTATGCCACTATCTGTTATGATTTATGTGCTAGTATGCTATTATATTATGTGATAGTGGTAGGAGGGGTAGGTTAGACCCCATAGCTAGTTGCGATAAACCGGAGGGTAGGTCGAGCACCCAGATATGCCTGGTAGGGTAGGTCGAGCACCCAAATATGCTTGGCAGGGTAGGTCAGGCACCAAGATGTGTCTGACAGGTGTAGGTCGGGCACGCCGGTATGCCTGACATTGGTAGGTTGAGCACCTAAATATGCTTAGCAGGGTAGGCCGGGCATCCATATATGTCTGGCAGTATGTTTATTGTATGGTATGTGGTATGATAGGGGAAATCACTAAGCTTCGTGCTTGGAGTTTTGGTTTCAGGTACTTCTTCAAAAGGAAAGGAGCCGACATGATCGCAACGCATCACAATATGTATTTCGCACATGAGATCTTTGGGATTATACTCTGGTGTTGTTTCATTATGAAATGTTGGTTTTGATATAGGATGAGACTATGAATGTTTTTATACTTTCGGTTTTTATATGAACTTAATTAAAAAGAAATTTTTGGCCTTGAATTTTGGGATGTTACAAGTTGGTATTAGAGCCTTGGTTTGAGGGATTCGGACACACCTTCGAGGGTGCCTGGACTCAAATTGAGGGTTTGAGAGATTTTTACAAGAAAAATAATTTTTCTAAAATTAAAACTAATGGTTTTAATAAAGAACAAGGAGTGTGATGCGTGCAATCGGCTGAGCTCAAGTAAGTTTTCCCCAAGATACCCATACATGTTATATTATGATATGAAGTGAGAATATGTGAACTGCATTCTAGATTAGGGCTAAGGATCTAGGAATGATGCCTTGTATGCCTACTATATGGCCTTGTAGATTTGCATGCTAGTACCGATCAGTTAGTGATAAGATGACCTGTTTAGGTTATGCCTGATTGTATGGGCCTTAGACTTGCTTGCTAGCATAGATTCCTGATAAAAGGATAGAACGACTTGATGGAGTATGTTGGTTAGATTTTCAAATGTCTGAATGATACTTGCTTTGTTCTTTGTGGACTCTTAGCAATGTGAGCTAGCTACTAAGTGAATATGCTAAGTCACATGTGGCACATGTTGGATAATCTCAGAGTGATGGACTTGGCCTTATTGCGCAGCTCTTGTCTGAGTCCAAGCGTTCTAGGATTGATTCTTTTAATCAAAGGATTATTTGATCTCTGTTGCATGTGACTATATTCATGAGGTAGCTAGTTGACATTACTGGGAATCTTTCAGCAGTTGAGGACTGGGTGGGTTCGGTAACCTAGGAAAGCCAAGAATATGCTTCCGTGGGTTAGTAGTGAGGTTTAGTGAGACTTGGGTGCATCATTTTGAGGAAGTAACTTGGAAGATTCGGGAGGATTGCTGAGGAAAGTATGGATAGGTGTAGAAGGTAGTATTGGGCACATACTACTGAAAGGACATCATCCTTACTCGAATCGGTGAGAATCTTGGAGAATCTGAGAAGCTTCGGGGAGGAGATTCCTTGAGTATGTTTTGAGCAGTGGTTTTGTGGTTTTTTCATTTTGGAGATGAGCACTCAGGGAGGCAGTTCTGACTCAGGATTAGGTCTTGGCTCATGTGGTGAGCCAGTCGAGGGAAGGATTGCCAAGGTTTTGATTTCACATTGGATTAAGGAGATGGAAGGTGTTTTCTGCACTAGCCCCTACCTCATAGGAGCCAAGGTTTGGTTCGCTTTGGAACTCATGTATCTGGTGGCAAGGAGTTGTTGGGAATTGATTGCGCGATCTATTGCACTTTCTGAATTGGAGACTATGTCTTCGGAGGAGTTTGTGAACCGGTTTGGGGCAGAGGATGTTCTAGCTGTTGTAGTTCAATCGTTGACAAGTGAGTGTAACAGGGTGTCAGAACCTGAAGGATATGACTTCCAAAGTCCGAGGATGCGAGATCGATTTGGAGAACTTTGAGAAGATAGGGTCGTTCCAGGTGCATATAGTAGAGGGTCCCGGGAAGAGACCCAAGACTTTTGATCATCGGGTAAAAGGCCAGTAGGGATGGAGTTAGTCCAACACGTTCGGGAAAGTGCACAAGGGAGTTTGTTGTTCCATGGGGTTTAGGCTGCTACAAGTGTGGCGGGGTTGGTCATGTCAGCATAGATTATTCTCAGGGGGCATGCTCATTATGTTTTCACTGTGATCAGATGGGCCACAAGAAGGCCGACTGTCCGAGGAGGAGGGGAGGAGAAGTGAAGGTGCCTGCTATGGCTATTTTGCAAATCTCTGATGGTCGAGAGGGCGGGGTAGGAGCCTCATCATATTGGAGTCAGGCCCCGCATGTTAGACAGGAGAAGTCAGGACTCCAGCAGGTGATGTTGCGAGAATGTATCCTTGCCTTCCTTAAGTTTTATCTGTACATTGTTGTGGGAATTTTGCTTTGGTTTGGAATATTGTAGCGGGTTGGGTAAGTGTATCCCTGGTTTATTTCTTTGCTCCTATTTGGTTATACCTTCAAATATTGTCATATGCCATTTGCATACCATGAATTACTAAGTAGTTAGTAAGAGGTCATTTCCCTTTTGCTGGATCGGGGTGTTCAGCGTTCCCTCGGTTCGTAGTAGAGATCGTTCAGGGGTATTATGTGGAAGGCTTGCGATTAGCTTCATTGAGCTAGTCCACCCATATCGATGGGATATAGTGGTTTCATCATTTGTTCTGGTATGATCGGCTATGGCCTATGGGAGAACTTATGGGTTCTAGCAATACAGTCACTAGGAGAGGAGCGGTAGCAGAAAGATACGGGTGTTAGACGCATAGGTGTTTGGGTATTGGATGTTCAAGAGAATTATATTTTGACATGGGTTGTGTTCGGTTAGAGTTCATTGGTGCTGCGAGAATGGAAGTGGGAACGAGGATTCGTCAGCCAGGGTAAAAATTAAGGCCTCCAGTCGCCAGCATGGGAGGTGGATTGAGGTACCGAACTGGACCAGATTTCAAGAGTACTCTTCAAGATTTCATAGGATGGATGATCTTAGGGTTTGATTGGTAATGGATCACTAGCATTGGTAAGCACAGGTTGTCAACAGTGGATTATTAAAAAGTAAGAAGGCTTGGGAATCCTTCGATTCTCATATGCCGTGAAGACTTAGCTGAATCTAAGTGGGGGCGAATCAACCAGGTATTGAGGAGCAGAAATGAAACATCCTAAAAATACGGTCCAAAATTTTCATTTTTAATTTATAAATAGTATCAAGGTAACCCAAATCATCTCACAAAAACATAAGTGATAGCATCTCAAACATCATATCAAAACAATGTATCAAAATTACATGTCAAAATATCAAAGTAAATCATCATAGGCTAAACGCTGTGGTGTGTGCAATGTAGTCATCCTGAGCTCTTCCCCTTGCTACCGAAAGTACTTAAAACCTAAACTGAAAACTGTAAGCACGAAGCTTAGTGAGTCTCCTCAAACTGTCGCATACTGTACACATAACATATAATCACAAAACAACGTAACTTCGGCCTAGCCAACTACATCGGTCCCCGCCCATCATCGAACCATAGTCTGGCATCAGGCCTCGCCCGACATCAGATAGAAATCCGACATCAGGCCTCGCCCAGCATCGACCAAAGCTCGGTATACATAAGCATATCAAAAAATACATAGTATAGAGGATTAGGGTTACATTCATGTAAACCCTAATACCCATGACCTTTCATTTCCATAGGATCCATGGGTTAGAACTCCATGGACTATCCATTAAAGCTTAGCCCAACCTAAATGAATTTGGCCAATGCTATATATATAAGAGTCCATATTTAATTAGTTCCTTTTTTATCACTAAATTAATTCTAAATTAACTCTTGATCAATACTAATTAAATAATATGATTCCATATTAATATATTAGAACTTATAATATATTAATATAAATCATAAACATACCATTCTCAAAAGACTATCGATATAAATTGTTCCAGTGAAGTGCAACACAAATGGACCATGATACTCTCGGGTCGAATACATACCAATAATAGTTATGGGCTTAGACATCTAATCCAATAGTCTCCCACTTGGATAAGTCTAAAACTATTATTGCATTTGACTCCAAGATCCGGACTAGCAATTGTAGCTCTTAAAGCTGCTGCCGAACTCTGACCTAGTCAAATAACTTGTCCATTAGATAAGGGATCGATTTGGAGCACCTCAGGAAGAGGAAGGTCGAGACTGGGAATGTTACAGGGGTTTTGGGGAAGAAACCCAAGGGATTGGACTCTAGGTCGAAGGGCCAACAGGGCCGGGACCACTGTGGAAAATGCAGTCGGTCACACGAGGGAGCTTGTCGCACAGGGTCGGGATCTGGCAGTTATAAGTGCGGAAAGGCAGGGAATTTTGGCAGGGATTGTACTGCCCCCGCCCCCACAGTGCAGATGTCAAACCTGATTTGCTTTCATTTCAATCAGAGGGGCCACATGAAGGCTAATTGCCCTAGATTGACAGCAGCGACAACATCATCGCCAGCAGCGGCACCGACCCCAACAACAACACGGGTTACGGAAGGCCAAAATGCCAAGGTAGAGGATCCAGTGGTGCGGAGCCGAGCATTTCAGTTGATAGCCGAGGAGGCACGCGCTGCACATGATGTGGTGATGGGTACGGTTTCTTCTCTTATTTATTTATGCTATGTCGTTGTGATTTTGATATGTTATGTGTATGATTTGTTAGGATCATTCCATGTGAACGGTATGCAGGTTCAGGTGTTGTTTGATTCGGGTGCTACCCGATCATTTGTTTCTCTTGCGCTTAGCAAGAAGTTTCCTGAGTCTTTGGGCATGCTGGATTGCCCTCTAGAGGTTGAGATTGCGGACGGCCGGTCAATGCGAGCATCAGAGGTCTATCGGGATTGTGTATTAAGGCTGTTAAAGGAACGATACCTGGTAGACTTAGTTCCTATACCTTTGTGGGGGAACAAGGTTATTATTGGTATGGATTGGCTAAGCCCCAATGGGGCAGTGATCGACTGTGCACAACAGTTGGTACGGATCAGGACCCCAGGGGGGGGGGGGAGAGTTGGTTATCCAGGGCGAGAGGCCACAACGAGGACCAACTTTGTGTTCAGCAGTGAGAGGGAGGAGCGACCTTCAGTAGGGTTGCACAAGATTTGTCGCTATGTTACGGATACCCGGGAGGTGGGTAAGGAGACGGTGGGCGATGTTCCAATAGTACGAGAGTTTGCGGATGTATTCCCCGAGGAGTTTCCTGGGATACCTCTGGAAAGGCAGGTGGAGTTCAGGATCGACCTTGTCCCTGGTGCGTCTCCAATAGTCAAGGCACCATATTGGTTGGCTCCTCTTGAGATGTAGGAGTTGTCTACGTAGCTGTAGAAGCTATTAGACAAGGGATTCATCAGACCGAGCAGTTCACCCTAGGGAGCCTCGATTCTATTTGTGAAGAAGAAGGACGGGTCGCATCGGATGTCTATAGATTACCGGGAGCTGAATAAGGTAACGGTGAAGAACCGTTACCCACTCTTGAGGATTGATGACCTTTTTGACCAGCTATAGGGAGCGTTTTGGTTCTCCAAGATTGGTCTGCGTTCAGGATATCATCAGATGAGAGTTAGAGAGGAGGATATGCAGAAGACTGCGTTCCGGACGTGCTATGGCCACTATGAGTTCGTGGTGATGCCTTTCAGGCTCACCAATGCTCCTGTCGTGTTCATGGATCTCATGAACTGTGTGTGCAGACCGATGTTGGATCATTCTATGATAGGTTTTCATCGATGACATCTTGGTTTATTCCAAGACGCGAGAGCAGCATGAGGAGCATTTGCGGGAGGTTTTGGATACTTTGAGGAGGGAGAACTTGTATGCTAAGTTCTCCAAGTGTGAGTTTTGGTTGCGCGAGGTGCAGTTTCTTAGGCACCTTGTCAATCAGGATGAGATTTCAGTGGATCTGGCCAAGGTGGAGGCCGTGATGAGGTGGGAGGTCCCGAGGTCTCCATATGAGATTCGAAGCTTCCTGGGGCTGGCAGGATGCTATCGGGGACTCATTCAGGACTTCTCCAAGATAGTCGTAGGTCTGAACAGGCTGACAAGGAAAACCGTGGTCTTTCGCTGGAGGCCTGAGTAGCAGGCTGTGTTTGAGACATTGAGACAGAGATTGTGCGAGGCGCCAATCTTAGCCCTGCAAGAGGGCATGGAGGATTTTGTGGTGTACTGCGATGCGTCCATCTCGGGTTTGGGCATGGTATTGATGCAGTGAGGGCATGTTATTGCTTACGCTTCGAGGCAGCTGAAGCTTCACGAGGCAAATTACCCGACACATGATTTGGAGCTGGGAGCGGTTTTTTTTGCCCTCAAGATTTGGCGTCATTACCTCTATGGGGTTCATTGTACCATTTACACGGACCACAAGAGCCTGAGGTATCTCATGGACCAGCTGAATCTGAACATGAGGCAGCGTCGGTGGTTGGATGTGGTGAAGGATTATGACTGTGAGATCCTTTACCACCCGGGGAAGGCTAATGTGGTGGCCGATGCGCTTAGCTGCAAGGCAACACCAATTAGGGATATCTGTATGAGGATGACCGTGGTGACACCACTGTTGGAGCAGATTCGAGGGGCCCAACAGGAGGCCAGGAAGGAGGAACACCAAAAGAGTGACCGTATTGTGGGTCAGGTTTCCTCCTTCGACTATGATAGTTGAGCGTTGTTGAGCCTCCACCGTAGGGTGTGGGTCCCCTATCATGGAGGCGTGCGTCAGACATTGATGGAGGAGGCGCACAAATCTAGGTTTTCTATCCATCCTGGGGTGACGAAGATGTATAGGGATCTTCGTCTTGATTATTGGTGGCCCTACATGAAGCGGGACGTAGCATGGTATGTGGAGCGGTGCTTGACCTGCAGGAAGGTCAAGGCCGAGCATCAGAGGCCTCACGGCAAGATGCAGCCGTTGGATATTCCCATGTGGAAATTGGAAGATATTATCATGGACTTCATCACCAAACTTCCCAGGACCACACGGGGAGTGGATTCCATATGAGTCATCGTGGATCGGTTGACCAAGAGTGCCCATTTTATACCGATCCAGGAGAGTATGTCGGCCGAGAAGCTGGCTGACATCTACATTCGAGAGGTTGTGGCGCGACACGGGATGCTACTGTCAGTGATTTCAGACAGGGATGTACAGTTTACTTCCAGGTTCTGGAAGAAATCCCACGACGAGTTGGGTACTCGTCTCCACTTTAGCACTGCTTTTCATCCATAGACAGATGACAGAGCGAGCGGGCCATCCAGACTCTGGAGGATATGCTGCGGGCATGTGTGCTAGACTTTGGTGGTAGTAGGGATACTTATCTCCCATTGGATGAATTCTCCTACAATAAAAACTACCACGCGAGTATCAATCGTCCACCCTTTGAGATGTTATACAGAAGGAAATGCAGGACCCCGATATGTTGGGGTGAGGTTGGCCAGAGGGTCATGGGGAGCACCGAAGCGGTGCTCAAGATGACAAAAAGGATCCAGCAGGTCAGGAGCAGGCTCCAGACTACACAGAGTCAGAAAAAAACTATGCCGACAAGCGCCGCTCTGACCTGGAATTCCTGGTCGGGGATATGGTTCTCCTGAAGGTGTCACCTTAGAAAGGCATGATTCGATTCAGGAAGCGGGGAAAGCTGGGCCCTAGGTACATTGGACCCTTCAGGGTTATAGTTCGGGTAGGCAAGGTGGCATATCGGCTGGATCTGCCGGCCGAGCTCAATTATATCCACAACACTTTCCACGACTCCTAGCTGCAGAAGTGTCTGGTGGATGACTTGACGGTAGGCCTGTCGAAAAAACCCGAAACCCGTTCTACCCACCCGACCCGTTTCGAATTCGGGTAGAATGGGTCGGGTAGAACGGGTAACGGGTATGAACATTCGGGTAATAGGTTAACCCGATAATAATATAGGTCGGGTTTTAGGTATGAATATTTATTTTCGGGTATACCCGAATACCCGGATTCTTTTTCCAAATAATAACAAATATACAGTGCAGTCACGTACGCACACTTCAAATAAAACAAAACCTTCGTTTCCTTCGTATGAGCGACGGCTCGACAGTCGACACAAACTTGCAAAGGGAATAAGACGTTGAAGCTGAAGTCCTGAACCGTCATCACAATTCTTAGTTTCTCACTATCGCACGGAACTAAATTAAAAAAGTACATAACATATTATAATATTATAATGATTTGTATTGTTCTTATATATATATATATATATATATATATATATATATATATGTATGTATGGAGTATTTTCCTACCTGATTCTTTACTAAACCAACCAACATGTAAAAAAAAATTATCAATAAGTGTCATTTAAGAATATTTCGGGTATACCCGATAATTACCCGACCCGACCTCCAACCCGAATACCCGAAACCCGAAAACCCGAATTACAATATAGGTCGGGTATCGGGTATTATTTTCTTAAGGAAATACCCGTTCTACCCGACCCATTCTACCCGAAACCCGAAAATTTTACCCGTTCGACACCCCTACTCGACGGTGGTGCCCCTAGAGGATATTCAGGTTGTTGACAGCCTGAATTACGTTGAGCGGCCTGTGGCGATCCTCGATCGGAAGTCGAAGGATCTGAGGAACAAGAAGGTCGAGCTGGTGAAGGTGCAATGGCAGCATTGGAAGGGCTCGGAGTGGACATGGGAGCTGGTGGACGAGATGAGGGAGCATTATCCAGAGCTTTTACAGGATCGAGCAGCAGACTTCGAGGACGAAGTCTAAAATAAGTGGGGGAAATTTGTAGCACCCGGTTCTTGGTATGTATTTTTCACAATTTAGAGTGAGAGTCGGCGAGTTGATGGCCCAACTCGTCGATTAGTAGCGACTTGGACCCGGGGGTTAAGTGGCGGACTCGTCGAGTCGGCGGCATGACTCGACGAGTAGACTCTGGCTGGACAAAACCCTAATCCAAGGGTATACACCCTATTTAAACATCTTATTCAGCCACCCTCGTCCCTTATGCTCTCAGAACAACCCCCCCTCACATCAAACCCTAATCGACTTTGGTGAGGATATAAGGCCTCTTTGGTGGTTTTAGTGCATTGTGGTGACAAGAAGGAAGGAAAACCAAGAGGAATCAAGAGGAGACCAGAAAGAGTCAAGCTTGTGCATCATCTACTGTCCTTGGAAGGTATAAAGTCGACACCTTGCTCCTTCTTGCATTAGATCCCTTTTTGGGGGAGATTTAGGGCTTTTATAAGCCATTCTTGGTGACCAACCATGATTGCAAACATGGTTGGGGGTTGAGGCTTTAGATCCAGGCTCCTTAAGGAGTTAGAAGGCAGAAAGGGACTGCCTTTGCACCAATGGAAAGCCCCATGCATTTTAAGAGTATCTTTTAGAGCCTTTTGAGCTTATTCTCCCATGCATGCACGTAAAGTTTGTAACTTTACGTGCTAGATCGATCTTTGAAGCCTAGATCTATCTTTTGATCAAGTGTTGTACATCAGAAATCGGGAAATGAGACTTGGACAACCTCGACTCGGCGAGTCCGAGGCTTGACTCCATTTTTCTGTTGGGGTTTAAAGGAACCTGGTGAGTGTTAGAATGGTCTTAGAGGGGTCCGGGGGAGTGACCCAACGCATTGGACTTAGCCATAAACCTGGAGTTCATAGGACTCGACGAGTGCATGAGCAGACTCGGCGAGTCCAAAGAAATCTCCCAACTTTTGAAGATGAACTCGACGAGTTGTTCATACAACTCGGCGAGTCAAGGACAAAACTTGTTTGTAGGACGAGGATGAACTCGACGAGTTGTTCATACAGTGCGGCGAGTCGGATGAAGGTTCATTCGAGGTTGTTTTAAAAGGAGAACTCGTCGAGTCATTGCTAAACTCGATGAGTAGAAGCGTGAAGAAGGACAAATGAAGGGTAGGGACTCGACGAGTTGGAGGCCCAACTCGGGGAGTCAGGTCAACTGGAGGTTGACATTTACTTGGTCAGGGGTAAAATAGTCATTTTACCCTAGGAACAGTTATCAGTGTCTGACTAAGAGTTTTATGGGAATTATAGCCGGAGGATAACCGGAGCAGCAGTCAGACATCTATCGATCAACTTTTCAGCAGTTAGCCTTACGAGGTGAGTTACCTTCTTGTAGGGGTGGGTCTACGATACCAATGCCGACCCACCAGTAGGTGATTATGGTTGAGATGGTTATCTTTGTGATAATTGTATGGTTGTTATATCTGTGCTGAGTACGTGCTAGTAGTAGTAGGGCACGCTAGCCCCTGGTTACCAGTTGAAAGTTACCGATGACGATTACCGGTTGAAAGATACCGAAGGGGTGGACAAAACCCACGCATGTATAGTAGTATGATTATGATATGTCATTATGTGAGTCAGTATGCTTATGTATGTTATCATGAAACCAATATGTTTATGACATGTATTATGTGATAGGGATAGGGTGAAATAGTTTCCAGATACCGGCTGAAAGATACCGAAGGGGAGGTTAGTTCCCGGGAACCGGTTGAAAGATACCGAAGGGGAGAGTAGCTCCTGGATACCAGTTGAAAGATACCGAAGGGGAGGGTAGTTCCCGGCTACCGGTTGAAAGATACCAAAGGGGAGGGTAGCTCCCGGCTACCGGTTGAAAGATACCAAAGGGGAAGGTAGCTCCCGGATACCGGTTGAAAGATACCGATGATTATGTGCTATGGGTATGATGGGGTAAGCTTCATGCTTATAGTTTCAGTTTTGGTTTCAGGTACCTCTTCGTCTAAGGGGAAGGAGTCGGCGGTGTAGCAGCGCATCACACACACATGTTTTTCGCATGGAGTTTCCTAGGAATGTACTCTGATTTATTTTACTTTTGACAAAATGGTTTTTATGGTGACATGTTTTGGATTATTGATATATTGGTTGTGACATGAGATATCATCATGAATGTATTTATACCGATGGTTTTATGTTATAATTAATTTTAAAACGAAATTTTTGTCCTTAAATTTTGGGATGTTACACAACATTAGTTAACCACCTACTGCTAGCAATGGGGTCCCGAGCCCCATGATAGTCGGGAGCTCCACAAGCTCTAAACTCCCTGAACTTCAGCGTGCATGACCCCATCATGGTCACCACCTTGCTGCGAAATGCACTTAGTCTCTCATCCAAAAGCTTCAAGATACCCTCCTTGATCGTACCAAAGATCAAAGGAGTTTGGTCTAAAATACTTCATGTGACCTCAGATGAGATAAACTCTCTCGTCTGCTTGTCAAGCTGCCTGGCTCCAAAGTCTGAGCCTGATCCCTCACCGGCACCTGAATCGCCGACTGGCCAAGTACGTAACATCACCATACTGAAAATACACTATAACAAACATCAGTATACACATCATACTTGAGGGATCTCTCATACTACAAGTTTCCTGGGTTCATCTCAGCCTTCCTCGATCCGAGTACAAATCCTCTGCTTTCAGTAGTACGGGCCCATACTACCTTCCACATCTATCCGTACTTTTCTCAAGAACTGCCTTGACTCCACCAAGTCCCTTTCACTACTACTGCTCTCTGCTAATCTCATACTGGGCTTGCCCTAGGGTAATCACCAACCCACTCTCCGCCATCAGCTGCATAAGAACCCTGTTATCTCCCCTAGGTAGCTCGCGAATACCATTACATATCACTAAGACTAGATAATTCGTCGAATGAGAGGTCCTACTCTGCAATGGTTGGACTCAGACAAGAGCTGCGAAATAAAGCTGAACCTAACCTTCTGAAATTATTTAGTCCTCATAATATGTAACTTAACATATTCGTTCACTTGTTAGTTGAAAATAACTATAACTCCTAAAAGCACAAATCAAGCAGCATTCGAACATTGAGTGAACATAATCAAGCATATTCTACTCAGGCTATCATATTACTGACTAATCAGTACTAGCATACAGTTCAATAAGCTCATACATCAGGCACATAAGACATCCTTCGTAGATCCTTAGTCCTAGACCAGCATGCGGTTCTCATACACATATAACATGCATACAAGGCATCACTCCTAGATCCTTAGCTCTAATCTAGCATGTAGTTCTCATAATCATATCATAACATAAACTTGTATGGGTAATTTGGGAGTACTTACATGAGTTCAACTGATTTCATGCACCACGCCCTTTTCCTCTTGTCAACATCCTTTTTGTAAAAATGATTTTTCTTTTATATTTTATACCAAGTCCTTAGTTTCAGTTCAGACACAGCCGAGAGTGTGACTAAATCCCTCAAACGAAGGTTCTGATACAAACTTGAAACATCTCAAAAATACGGTCCAAAAATTTCATTTTTCATTTATAAATAGTACCATGGTAACCAAAATCATCTCATAAAAACATAAGTGATAGCATCTCAAACATCATATCAAAATACTGTACCAAAATCACATGTCCAAATATTAGAGTAAATCATCCTAGGCTAAACCTTGTGGTGTGTGCAATGCAGTCATCCCGAGCTCTTCCCCTTGCTACTGGAAGTACCTTAAACCAAAACTGAAACTGTAAGCACGAAGCTTAGTGAGTCTCCCCAAACTACCACACACCATACACATATCACATAATCACATAACAACGTAACTTGGGCCTAGCCCACTACCTTGGGCCGCACCCAACATCAAACCATAGTCCGACATCGGGCCTCGCCTAGTATCGAGAAAAGCTCGGTATAAATAAGCATATCAACAAATACGTATAAGCATAAACATTTATAATACATATAAACATTCCTCTGGCTTGCCCCGGCATCGTACCAAAGTCCGAAAACATTCTAACAGGTACATGCAAGAATCATAAAGACATCAAGCATACAAACATTCCTCGGGCTTGCCCTGGCATCAGACCGAAATCCGGAACATATAAACCTCCATCGGGCACCACCTAACACCGGAATTTAGTCCAACCGATATTAACATACATAAACGAGCTTGCATTGGTGCCTTCGAACTGTTCCTATTGGAGGAAAACTCACCTCGCAAAGCTGACCATAAAATCTCGCGGAGAGGTATCTCTAACGGCTGCTCCAACGACTCCTCGACTATCATTATCACAATCACACTTAGTCAAAATCCACCAATCCTTCTTGGGATAAAATGACCATTTTATCCCTGGTCAAAGTCAACATTCTGGGTTGACTCAACTCGCCGAGTTCACCCATCAACTCGCGGAGTTCCATAAATCAAGGACCCTGAAATCGCGATCCAACTAATCGAGTCATCCCCCTGACTTGCCGAGTTCCCCTGCTACTCGTGGTTGTGATAAAGCGAGTCAAATCGTCGAGTCCTTCCTCATACTCGTCGAGTTCTACCCTATTCAGAATCGGGACAAATCAGCTCAATTCGTCGAGTTCCTCTATGCACTCGACGAGTTACTTAGTCTGTTTGGGCCATCTTAAGGGATTAAGCCTCTACTCTTCAGATCTAAGCTTCATGCTTCTCGTACATACTGAAAATGTCATTTTAAGGGTAAAGTTTCCACTTTACATGTTAATCCCCTTCCTTAATGGATTTGGCACAAACCCTAACTCTATAAGACCTAGATCTTGATCCAAAGCCATTAATACTTTAAACCAAGACATGTAAACTGAGATCTGGACCCTAGGCACTATAATAACACGTCAAGCTTCCACTTTTCTCTCCATTCATTACCTTTTGGATGTTAAACGGCCAAAATGACATCCTATAGCTTGCATGGGGCTTCATTGGCCATAAAGTTTGCACCTTTATGCCATGAAAGCCCTCCATGATTCCATATCTGATGGTTGACTTACTTGGGACGTCCATATCCCAAAGATCAAAGTTATTGGACCAAAAAACCCAATAAAATGATAACTAAGAGATCTAAGAAGTTACTAAGCAAGTTTGAGACTTGCTTACCAGAAAATGATGAGAATGAAATAGAGTCTCTAGATCCACTAGCTTTTATTTGAATCCTCAAGCTTCACCTTCCTTCACAAGCTTCAAAACACACAAAGTTTCACTCAAAAGTGGCTCACAAGCTCATAAATGCATTAGGGTTTCTGAATCTAGGGTTTGGGACTTAGAGGATGGAAATGTGGCCATCAGGTGGGGATAAGGATGCTGAAATAGGATACGAAACCCCAAAATTAGGGTTTCATTCTGGCATCCTTACTCGTCGAGTTGAGGCTCTCAACTCATCAAGTAGGTTACTTAAAATCCTATGTCTCTTCTGATCTCTACTCGACGAGTTTAGGGATCACAACTCGTCGAGTTGCTCTGCAAAAGTGAATAAATATTAAGTAAATGCATACCAAGAACCAGGCGTTACAAGAAATAGGTGTGAAACTAGGATGAGTTTCACATCCCCTTCTGGGAGGAAGGTGGTCGAGTGACCGTCTAGGTTAAGGATTGTGTGAGTTGAGAGTTCGAAAAATATTCCAACATATGGTTCACGCCTTTCCTTGGAATCGGATAGCAGGTTAGAGGTTCGGCTAGGACTCATGTTTAGTTGAGTGTTAGGTCGAGTGTGTGTTCGACCCAAGATGGGTATAGTTGGATTTGCGGTAGGACCTAGGTTGGTAGTTAGTGTTAGAGTGTTGTAAGTCTGCGGATGTAGTCGTATCATTCACAAGGTTAGAAGATAGTGCTAGAGTGATGTAAGTGTATGAGTGTAGCTGTAGCATTAACAATATTGGCAGATAGTCTGCGGGTGTAGCTGTAGCATTTACAAGGTTGGCAGATAGTGCTAGAGTGTTGTAAGTATGCTGGTGTAGCCGTAACATTCACAAGGTTAGAAGATAATGCTAGAGTGTTGTAAGTCTGTTGTTGTAGCCGTAGCATTCACAAGGTTGGTAGATAGTTCTAGAATGTTGTAAGACTTCGGGTGTGGCCGTAGCATTCACTAGGTTGGTAGATAGCATGGGAGTGTTGTTAGATCGTGGAGGGAATTGTAGTACCCACCAGTTCGGGTATAGCAGTGAGGGCGTGGCAAATCCACGGATTGGTTTAAAAATTTCCCCAGATGAATTAGATCTATTTGAGCCAGTGATGAGATCGTAGGAACACCACTACAGTCATGGGATCAAAGAAACGATGGACTGTTTAAGGTCGTTTGTGATATAAGGCTACCCTTGGTCATGTAGCAATCGCTTTTAGCCTTGGATTTAGTGACGTCAACATCCGATGTATAAACCCGATCAGTTGGATGAGGAGGTCGTTAGAGCCATAGCAACAGGATAACTAATGGAAACTATTGACATACAAGGATTTTGTTCGGAAGTCATGTGGAGCGACTGTGTGGGAGTCTTGTGGCTCCACAACCGGGCCGGAACCCGGTATTTTAGATTATTAGCAAACAAATTGAGACTAGGGTGGTCTCGGTGGATTTTGGAAAGCAATCATGTGGCTGCATGCTGTTTCGGGCAGTCTCAGTGTTTCAGGTAGTATGAGAGTTTTAGGATTTCATGTATTGATGAGTAACTGATTGTTTGGGTAATGCTAGGTCACTCATAGCGGGATTAAGTAATCTCAGAGTAATTGGTTTGACCCTGTTGCACAGCTCTCGTCTGATTCTAACTGTTGCAGGGATGAATCTTCTACTTGAAGGATTATCTAAGCCTCCTGTTGAGTTAAGTGTTCTTTAACGGTATATGGTCAGTGACTTTGTAACCATCGAGATGACAATGTCATCAGGGATTGAAATCATTTTGTTGGATGAGAGACTCTATGAGGTTGGTTTGGTAGTAGTTTAGTATAAGAGGTTTGACTGGGAGTTGAACCATTGAGACTTTAGTTCTTCAGATTCCAAGTAAGGTGGTGTGGGTTTATATTCAATTATAAGGGATTTGTTCTTCACTAGGCTTAAAGAGTTATTCTAAGGATGGTTTGAGTAGAGCGTGATAGGCCATGGTATGATCAGAGTTGGAAGGGTTATGATTCGCTTGCTATTCGTTGACAGAGGACATGGGTTGGTTCAGCACGGTCGAGCTATCGAGGATTTAGGATGTTGCAGATTTCAGGTCTCAGAAGGTAGAGACGGTTTGTAAGGGATGAAGGTTCGGGTATTATTTCGGGGGTAGGAGTTTCGTTTGGGTTTCGGTTGCCTTGGGAAGGCTATTATATGCGCAGAAATTCCGGTCAAGATCATTAGGATTGATTGCTTTGATATGGGTGTTAATTAACTAATATGATTTCTCTTTTAATATATTATTCTTATAATATATTAATAAACCATAATAACTTTTTTCTCCATTAATCATCCTGTCACACCCCGAAAACCATAGGTGGAAACATTTCCGGGGTTGACTCCACGTTGAGTATCAAATCCAATGTACATAGTAATCACAGTAAACAACCATTACATTACATATATTTGAAAGTTTACATTTGTTTCAAAAGTAAATTATACAAGTGTTATACATATATCATATGAACAAAAGTTGAGACGAGTCTTCTGAGCACTCCGTCTTCTCCAAAAGATATCGCCGGGTACCTGTCTAATGTGGACCTGAGAATACAAGCAGTTTGAAAATCAGCATAAAGCTGGTGAGTTCATAAGCGGTTTTGTTTTATGAAAACGTATCGGTTTCCTTTAGTTTTTCCGAAAAGATTTGTTATCCAAGAAAATCCCATATTTTCTTATGTAAAGTTAGTTTAGTTATCTTTCGTTACAGTTCAGTTACGCGTTATATGTTAACCCCAGGAAAATCCTATATTTTCCTAAATGCAAGATTGATTGAATAACACAGAGTATCGTCTAATACACAAAACTATATATTGAGGATCATGGGATTACTATCCCGAATTAGATATGAAATACTTTGATATACACGAATTGTAGATAGAAAGTAGTTTCAAAACCTTGGGATTATCATCCCGAACTAGTTACAAGATAGTTTGATATACTTGAAATTATAGATTGAAAACCATGGGACTACTATCCCGAACTAGATATAAGATTGTTTGATAAAACCATGGGATCACTATCCCGAACTAGGTATAAGATAAATGGATAAAGCCATGGGATTATTATCCCGTACTAGATATAGTTTCAAAACCATGGGATTACCATCCCGTACAAAATATAGATTGAAATCATGGGACTATCATCCCGTACTGGATATAAGATATATACATAGTGAAAACCATGGGAGTAACATCCTGCACTAGATACAAGTTCGATAGACTGAAAACCATGGGACTACCATCCCGGACTAGATATAAATTCTAAAACGAAAGCTGTGAATAAACTTATATTAATACATATTGTGAGTCGGGTAACCATGCTGATACGACAACGAGACCTCCTTGACGTTTATCAGACGTCGGACGATATCCAAAATTTGTCACCCCAGGCGTGCCCGCCTAACTGTAGCTAGCAGTTAAGGTGTGGGATTGTCAGTCCCGAATAGATCTATTCACAAATTCCTCGCTCTCCCTCCAGGAGACTCTGGTTACACTTCCAGGGAGGATTTACTGATCACCCATAAAGGGTAGTGACAAACTCACAAGCTAGTACTAAACTTTTCACAGGGTTCTCATACGATATCAAACATACAAAAGATTATGAAACATGATACATTGAATATAGATACATACAATGAAACTATCTGACAATACAATCAAAAGATATAGAAATAAACTGAATCAGACATAGTTTATCTAATAACTTTATACACATATCAGTACATGATAAAATGAACGCTAAAGACCCCAAATTATTCCCATAATAATTTGATTAGTTTGGTTATTTTCTTAACTAAAATCCATTTAGTTGTAATTGATAAATCATCCCTTATGCTCAGCATAATACATAAGGAGTAAACGAGTTTATAAGTTTGCCAGATATTATTTGAAACATATCAATGTTATGATTTGAAAACAGTTATAGTTTGCTTGTATTCCCCCCCCTGAAAACATTGAAAAACACGTAAAAAGCGTAGGGGTATGAACTCACCGAACGAGAAACGTGACGATTTCGGATGTTAAACGTTGGTCCAGGGCTTGCAAACGCACAAGGTTCCTAAGTATAATGTAAAGATACACATTTGTATCTAATTAGGACTTAGATTGATTATTTTTTAGGGACAATTACTTCTAATCGCGAAAACACCCCGATACTAATGTTTGGAGGGACCCGGGTGGCATTTGGGGACACATTTAGCTAGGATAATGACTTGGGACCTCAAGAGTAAACTCCTTAGGGAGTTTACGGCCCTAATGACCCCTCCCCATGAGTTTACCGCTGTAAACTCATGGTGGGGTAGTTTATGGTGCAATTTGGCTTCAAACACTTAGGGAATAATTTCTAGGTTTGGTTTAAGGGCTTGGAATAATTGTTAAACATCAAATGGACATATTTAAGGGAGTTTACGGCCTAGCATAGGACTCATGGCCGTAAACTCCTATAAACCCATGAAAAATTGTGTAAATGACTCCAAACAAATCACATGTGATTGCTAAAATAGTTCCAAAGCCTTACATGAATTTTTATGCATAAAATGACATGTTTTTAGGAGTTTACGGCCATGGAACACATGCTATGGCCGTAAACTCTCCAATGATGAGTTTGGTTGTTTTTAAAGCCCCTAAACTATTTTTGGTTGGTTCTATGATTTATTCCAAGGCTTTTGGTGGTGTTGGATGGCTTTCTAACACCTTGAAAATGAATTTACACCCAAGTTGGAGGAGTTTATGGCCCAAGCACATGCCTTGGCTGTAAACTCATATAAATCCCCCAAAATTTATGTTTAAAGTGTTCCAAGGCTAAAGCAATTATTCTAGAAGTCATATCCATGTCTTGTTGAGGTTTAGGAAGGGTTTAAGGGCTTAAAAACCCTATAATTATGAGTTTACGGCCCAAACACCATCCTTGGCCATAAACTCATATAAAAGTCTCCAAATTATAGTTTAAGGCATTCTAGGTCCATTCCATAAAGCCATCTAGCCATATCTATGGTCCAATTGTGTTTTGGAAGGGTTTTTGTGCTCCAAAACCCATTTCATATGAGTTCACGGCCTAGGACTATTCCAGGGACGTAAACTCATGAATGTGGTCCTATTCCATGTTTTGAACTCGAATTTGAAGGCTAGGGAGGTTACATATCAAGTTAGGGAAGGTAACTCAAAGATTTGGAGCCTAAAATTGATGATTTGGACCCTTAAACTTGGATTTTAGGAGAGAGGTTAGAGAGAGAGTAGAGAGAGGAAGAAAAAGCTTCAAATGAATGTTTAAACATGTTTATATCGGTCCTAAAACTTGGACACAGTGGAATTCTACCCGATACCGGCTTTAAACGGGGCTTTAGGTCGCACCCGATTAAGTTTCCGTCACCCGGCGGGGACGTTTTTAAGTTTTTAAAATAAATGTTTTTGGGCTAGTTTCATGAGTTCCTAAAGGGTTTGGACACTCATTGGATTATAATAAACATATAAATTTATTTAATTTAACCCAAACCGGAAACGAAACAAATTGATTAACGGCGTATTTTACGGGTAGAATGGGTTTTTCGACAATGGAAAACTTCGGGTTGTTACACATCCAGTCAAGTTGCTTTGGTGAAAGAAACCCAAAAGGACCATGCTACAACCAGGTCAAGTACATACTAAATATAGTTATGGACTTAGACACTAATCCAATAGTTTGTGTGGCTGAAAATGTGATGAGGATTGAGAGCTTTTCTATGGAGTAATTGCTGGAGAATGAAAGAAGAAAGGAGAGAGAGGTGATTTTGAGATTTATAGGGGAAGAAAGAAGAAGATAAGAAGCTGTAACACCCGAAATCTGGAAGGCCAATTATGGAAAATAAAACCTCATTTTTAAAGGTCAACTCGTCGAGTTTAAGGCATAAACTCGACATGTAGGAATTATGAGTGACACACATTTTCGAAGATCAACTTGATGAGTCGGAGGGGACCAACTCGACGAGTTGGTCGCAGTTTGAGAAATCCTAATTCAGGGGTTTTCACCCTATTTAAACAACTTAAGCTTAAGGTTTTGGCCTCAAGCCCCCATCGTCCAAAACCCTAACCTCGAGACCCTAAGGCCATTTTTGAGTGTTATGAGTTATAAAGAGTATTTATTGGTGATTCTAGAAGGAGACTTGAAGAGGGAAGCACCTAGCTTGGAGAATTGATTCTAGATCCATAAACCCTTCATCAAAAGCTGCATCTTTGAGGTATTAAGTCGTCACCTTGACATTTAGATTACTAGATCTCTTTTCAAGAAGTTTTAGCTTGAGTTTTGGGGCATTGATCAAATGGTCCGAAGAGAAGAGATTTACAGGGGTTAATGGGACAGATCTGACCCCTATATGACCTATTGAGGCTTAAAGTTGTAAACTTCAATGGCCTCCATGTCCCATTCATGCAATATGTCCACTGTGAAGCCAAAAATGGACATTTAAGGGTGTTTATAGCATGCATGAACGTAAAGTTGGATACTTTACGTGATTTTTCCACCTTGAGACATCAGACCTGTATGTTGGTGTTTTGTAGTAGGAGTTTAGGGGCTTAATGGGTTGAGACCACCTTTAAAGAAACTAGGGTTTGAGTTTTAAGCTTAGTAGATGGTTCTTGAGGGTAAAGTTGGAAACTTTACTCTTCTATACATCATAATAGAAAGGACCTGAGTTTTGGAGATGTTGGATTCGAGAGAAATGGCTTAATACATAAAGAATGGTTAACAGAATGAAGAACTCGACGAGTTCACAAAGGAACTCAACGATTTGATGTGAGTATGTCTCGATTCTGTTGAAAATGAAAGAACTCAACAAGTTGACTTATAATATCATGATTCTGTTGTTTATGGGAACTCGACGAGTTGAGTCAACTCGGAGCGTTGACTTTTACCTTGGCTTGACTTTGACCAAGGTCGACCTTTAGGGGTTATGAAGTACAAAATGGGTTCTAAAGGGTAGTCCCATGTAAGGGTTTAGGCCCAATTTTGAAAATTGGGCCATTGATGGGCTTTCATGGATTTTATAGTATGGACCTTGATGGGTCGGGGGTAAAACGGTCATTTTACCGCAAATAAAGATTAAGGATCATGATTTGAGACCCAATTGCTAATTGGGTGATATTTTGAGTATTGATAGCCCAGGGAGTTATCTGGGTAGCAACTAAGGATTTTCATTGTGGGCTTCAACATTCGAGGTGAGTTACCTTCCAGTATGAGTGGGTCGAAGGCACGAATGCCGGCTCACTAGTAGTTGAGTATAGTTGGGATGATTGTCTTTGTGATAATTTTCTAGTATGCCACTATCTGTTATGCTTTATGTGCTAGTATGACATGATATTATGTGATAGTGGTTGGAGGGGTAGGTTAGACCCCGTAGCCGGTTGAGATAAACCGGAGGGTAGGTCGGGCACCCAGATATGCTTGATAGTTTGTTATGCTATGTTATTATGTTGTAGTGGTAGGGGTGAAATAGTCCCCGTAGCCTGTTGAAATAAACCGGAGGGTAGGTTGGGCATCCAGATATGCTTAGCAGGGTAGGTCGAGCACCCATATATGCTTAACAGGGTAGGTCGGGCACTAAAATATGCCTGATAGGTGTAGGTCGGGCACCCCGGTATGCCTGACATGGGTAGGTTGAGCACCCATATAGGCTCAACAAGGTAGGCAGGACACTTAGATATGCCTGGAAGTATGTTTATTGTACGGTATGTGGGATGATGGGGGAATTCACTAAGCTTCGTGCTTACGGTTTTCAATTTTGGTTTCAAGTACTTCTTCAAAAAGAAAGGAGCCGACATGATCGCAATGCATTACACTATGTATTCTGCACATAAGATCTTTGGGATTATACTCTGATGTTGTTTCATTATGACATGTTTGCTTTGATATGGGATGACACTATGAATTTTTTTATAATATCGGTTTTTATATTAGCTTAATTAAAATGAAATTTCTGGCCTTGAATTTTGGGATGTTACAGAAGGAATAACTTAGGCTAGATTGTGATGGGATGTGATAATGATGAGATTGGATCTACCAGCCACTTGTATAATTAGTTACTTAAATATAGGATTTAGTTAACTAACTCGTTATAAGTTAGTTAATAATTAGATGTTCTAGTTTTGGAGAAGGAAGTGGTGATTTTCAAAAATCGTAAGAAGAATTAAGAATTATTCTTAGCAAATTGGCTTAAGTGGTTAAGCACTTATTAGTTAACTTGGCACTTATCTCAACCATTTATCTTATCTTAATTGATTTAGACACAAAATTCCTTACATGAAATCACTTTAAGTCATGACCCATAACTAGTCACCCACTAGATAATAATACATATATACAAATACATACATGTATTCTTGGTATAAAATAACAATGTAGTTTTTGTGTATTTGAACTTAAATGTTTATGTTTGATTCTTTTATTCATAAAACATTAAGATACATTCTAATTATTCCTTATAATAACCCATTTAATATTTTTATTAATTAAATATGAAATTTATTGACGAAGGTATAATTTCGTGACATTTAACCGGTTAACAATATCGTTAAATAGATTTCGTCACTTTGGTTCGTATATTTGTCAAATTTTGATCATTCACAACCAATAGGCACAAATTTTATATAGAATTTAACTTACTCATCAATTGGAGACATGTTGATACGGTAATTAAATTTGTTGCGTTCAAATGACGTTATATGCTAAATTTCATAAATCGGAGTTGGTTCGTAGCCATACGTCGTAACGAAATTTGTCATTAGTTGCTTGTTTTATTTTTCACAAGAACTGATCTAATAAAACATGTTAAATTCCTTCATCCATTTTTGATAAAATGTTCATATTGCATAAAAGTCAAAATATAGTATCGTACAATCGTTCATATTTTTGCCAATTGTTATATTCTCTCCCCATTAAAAGAATTTCGTCCCGAAATTCAACTTGTAGATGGGATATCACTAAACAGTTGGGGGTATTTCTTTTTCATTTGATCCTTGCATTCCCAGGTGAATTATGGTCCTCGCTGAGAGTTCCAATGAAATTTCACGATAGGAATACGACTTTGTTTTAAACGATTTACTTCTCGATCCATAATTTCCACAGGTTCTTCAACGAAGTGGAGTTTTGTGTTTAGTTGTATCTCGTCGAGAGGTATTACGTTAGTGTCATCCGACAGACACTTTTTCAGGTTGGAATTTGCTCAGTTCTTGAGGTAGTTTTAGCCGATAAGCAATAAGACCAATTATGTCAAGAATTTTGAAAGGTCCAACGTATCTTGGGTTAAGCTATCGTCTTTTGCCTAAACGAATTATACCTTTCTAGGGTGAGACTTTTAACATTAATCGATTTCCATCTTGGAACTCTAGAGATTTACACATTGTATCAACATAATTTTTCTGATGGTCGCATGCTACCTTATGTCGAACTTTGATTTGAATGATCTTCTCGGTCGTTTCATGGATTATCTTTGGCCTAGTACACAGTGTGTCATTTGTGTGTGCTCGGGCCAGTTGGGTATCCCCGACCTCTTCCCAACATATAGGCAATCGACATTTGCATCCGTATAAAGCTTCAAATGGTGCTGCTTTGAGGCCAATGTGATAACTATTATGTCACAACCCCAAACCAAGGATGGTGAAAACGTCCGGGGGTGGAGGACTTCCTGTAGAGTATCACAACAACGAGTATAATAGTGCTCAAAGTAAATACAACCATCATAAATATAATTGAAAAAGGTTACACCAAAGTATATGTTTACATGATTCAAATCAATTACATTATGATGACAAAATGTACTGTTTGACGATTTATCGTCCCATCCTAAAAATGTTGTTGGTTTTCCTATTTCACTAATTTCCTGAGTATACAAGTAGTTTTGAAAGAGTGTCAACAATTAAGTTGGTGAGTTCATAAGATTTTTGTTTGAGGAAGTAACCGTTTTCCTTGTAAAAGTGATAAAGTATGATTTCTAGAAAATCCAAAATTTTCTTAGTTAAGTGTGGAATGAATGCTCCTATGTCATGCGATAATGAACTCTAGAGGGACCCTTAGATTCCTTCTATGATCACTCAACGTATATAAGTTATCTATAAATTGAGTTAAATGAATTGTTGAAGTCTAACAATTCTAGACGTGATGTAGTGTTAATAGAATCTGTTCCTAAGAGAATCCAATATTTTACTTATAAAAGTTATGTAGTCCTAAATTTCAGGACCGAAAATGAACAAGTATTTTCCATACTTAAAGATATAAAAGTGATTTTAAATCGGCATAAAACCCTTTTTGATATGAGAAAAATCCCGTAATCTTCATGTGTTATGAGTTGTCTTTAATCCTAAGACCGAAAGTGTACAAGTATTTTACCATACTTAAAATAATTCATGTAAGTTTAAATCGTCATAAACTCGTTTGATTTAGAAGTAAACCCCTTTTTAAGGTAAAAGTTTCCTTGTAAACTTGAAATATTGTTAACTACCTATGTGAGTCTCTATAACCATACTATGACTAGAAATAACCTGCACAACGTTTTTCAAACGTTAGGATACTATGACTCTTGTCACCCATAGACCTACCGGTCCCACTGTAGCTAGCAGCAAGGTGTGGGGTGTCAAACCCAATATAGATCTATACACAATTATCATGGTCTCCCTACAAGAGACTCTGGTTATAACTTAGAGGAATTTGGATCCTGCACTCGAACGTACGGGTAGAGTGTTGCCTCACAACCTAAGTTAACTAGTTTACACATAGTTTGATATAAAAACCTCTTCCGTGGAGGAAGTAAAATCACATTTTCTGAATAAATTAGTGATACGAATTCCCTAAAATATTACTTATTATAGTTTATCACGTAGGATGTGAAAAACCCATTTGTTTTGAGGGTAAAACCTTTTTCATGTAGTAAAAATCTCTAAACTATGCTCATTGAAGTTTATTATATGTGTTCGAAATGAATGAGTAAACCTTATCATGAACGTCTAAATTTCAGTTCATAATGATATACTATCAAGAAAATACATTCAATATTTGGATCTTATTGATATACACTTTGCTCAACATAATACAAAGTGTTATGAAAGTTATAAGCTGCTAACCAGTTTTTAGCCTTTCAGCACTGTTTTAGAAAAATCATAGAAAAATCATATGAAATTGAAAACTGAATCCGTAAATTCTGAGAGTTCATAGAAAAATCATACGAAATCGAAAACTGAATCCGTAAATTTTGAGAGTTCATAAAATGTGTCTAGTTTATTCATAATTTGTGTTATGATTTTTGGAAGTCTTTAACTTGGGTTAAAATGTTCATATTCACAGACTGGTCCGGATTTGTTCTTGAAATGATCGGCTGTTTTGAAAAAATCACCATAAATCGTAGAAAAATCGTATGGAGATGTGCAAGTAGTCATTTTAAAGGTATAAACCTGAACTATTTGCATCTAATACAGTTTTGAAAACTAAAATGCTTAAGTTGACCAAAACAGTCCGTGAATGGAGTTAAACTTTCTTAATGAAAGCTGTTGGAAAAGTTTAGTTGTGTTCTTGGTGTTTTAACTTGTATCCCCCTGCCCCCCCTTAAAACTTAAGAAAACATGAAAATATAGGGGCATGAATTCACCTTGTGTGATTTCAGTGGATGAATTTTGAAGGGAAGAAGTGCTCAACTCAAGAACACACTTGGAGGATTACTTGAAGATTCGAGAATCTTAACACAAATATGATGGAGTTTGTGTTAGGAATCTATGATTTGAGTAAAAGGAAGTGTAATAACCATATGAAGGGTGATGATACTTACCATATGTAGAAGGAAAGCTTGAACAATGCCTTGGAAATCTCGAAATTGTATAAGCGAATTTGAGAGAAAAGATGTGTTTGATCTTTGGTGGAAATGAAAGAAATGAGTGAGAATGAGGAGAGAGGGTGAGTTTTCAGCCTTTGACTAAGAGTGTGGCTGGTCAAATGGTGGGGAAAGTACTCTTGAATGACCAGGTATGGTGGGGAGGGGTGTGGGTTAGTCATGGAGTGGGTATGGGGGTGGTTGCTTGTGTCTAACACTATGACAAAGTCAACACTCCACCACAAGATCCTGCTTTATGGATTTTATTCTTGATTATGGATTTTCTTAAAAATAGGTTGAATTTATGAATATATGGGACCTTATATGTCAAAATATAAGTTTGGGTGAAAATCCCCCGTTAAAATAATTAAAAACGGGCTTAAAACGGTGTCGTGGTCGAAAACCGGGTGAAAAATGGTGAAATCCGAAGTCAGGGCCTGGTCTCGGATCTCAGCAGCCTTAGAACCCGAGGGAGGACTTGATCGCTGAAGTGGATTCGAAGGGAAGGGATTGCGGTCCGAGGAGGGTCCGAAGCAAGGATCTGGTGCGGCTTGGTGACTGCAGCTCGGTGGCTGCGGTCAGACGGCTGTGGTTAGATGGCTGCCGCCTTGCTTCTTGGGACCTCGGCTCTAGGAGAGCTTGGTCCTTATAGATGGACTTCGGTCCAAAAGGCTAATTTTCCAAGGAATCTTCTCATTTCGAGTGGTTTTTCACCAAGTCAAGTGTCGGGATGCCCCAAATGATTAAAATAAATCAAAAGAGGTTTTGAGAGAGGTTCCACATTCTTAGTGAGATTTGGGAGAGATTTGACATACTTGGAGAGATTTCACATACGGAGAGAGATTTGGGAGAGATTCCACATTCTTGGAGAGATTTGACTTACTTGGAGAGATTCCACATACAGAGAGTGATTTGGGAGAGATTCCACATTCTTGGAAAGATTTGGGAGAGATTTGACATACATGGAGAGAATTCACATACGGAGAGAGATTTGGGAGAGATTCCACATTCTTGGAGATATTTCGGAGAGATTTGACTTACTTGGAGAGATTTCACATACAGAGAGAGATTTGGGACAGATTCCACATTCTTGGAGAGATTTGCACTAGTTTTAAACATGTTTTAAAACTATTGAATAGAGGGAATCCACGTGGTTAGCAAAGAGGGAATCCACGTGAACCCATCCAAAATCAAAACTATTGAAAACTGGTTAGCATCGAAGATGCCTATAGAATTTCGTCAATTTCTAGGCCTCGCTGGTTACGACCGCAGATTCATTCAGAACTTCTCTCGGATTGCGAAACCTCTCACCACATTGACTCAGAAACGCGTGACATTTGACTAGGGAGAGAAACAGGAGAAGGCATTCCAAACCCTGAAGCGAGCCCTATGCACCGCACCGATATTATCCCTTCCCGAAGGGACAGAAGATTTTGTGGTATACTGCGATGCATCAAACCAGGGGCTTGGTTGTGTTCTGATGCAACGAGGTAAGGTCATTGCCTATGCCTCAAGACAGCTGAAGACACACGAGGTCAACTACACCACGCACGACCTCGAATTAGGAGTGGTTGTGTTCGCCCTAAAGAACTGGAGACATTATTTTTACGGTATGAAGAGCACGATATACACCGACCACAAAAGTCTACAACACATATTCAACCAGAAGGAGCTCAACATGAGACAACGACGGTGGGTCGAGCTACTCAATGATTACGAATGCGAAATTCGCTATCATCCGGGTAAAGCCAATGTGGTAGCGGACGCCCTAAGCTGGAAAGAACATTCTAGTCGAAGAGTCAAGTCGTTAACGATGACTCTCCATTCGCATCTCTCCGCACAGATTAAGGAAGCTCAGCTCGAAGCGTTGAAGCCTGAAAATGTGACGGGAGAATCCCTGCGAGGAATGGAAAAAAACTAGGAAATCAAGGGTGACGGAGCCTTATATCTCATGGACCGAATCTGGACACCGCGTCACGGTGGCTTCAGAGACTTGGTCATGAAGGAAGTCCATAACACTTGATACTCCGTTCACCCCAGATCAGATAAAATGTATCTCGATCTTAAAAAGTCATACTGGTGGCCTAACATGAAAGCATAGATTGCTACCTTCGTAACTAAATGCCTTACTTGCGCCAAGGTCAAGGTCGAATACCAAAAGCCATCAGGTCTTCTCCAGCAACCAGAGATACCGGAGTGGAAGTGGGATCGGATCACTATGGATTTCATAACTAAGCTACCCAAGACAACAGGTGGGCTACATACGATATGGGTCATCGTCGACAGATTGACTAAGTCCGCACATTTCCTGCCCATCAAAGAAACAGACAAGATGGAGAAACTCACAAGAACATACATTAAGGAAATCGTACGGTTGCATGGTGTCCCTATATCTATTATTTCTGATAGAGATATTAGGTTTACTTCGAGATTTTGGCAATCACTGCAAAACGCATTAGGGACAAGGCTGGACATGAGTACAACCTACCATCCGCAGACCGACGGACAAAGTGAGAGAACTATCCAAACCCTGGAAGATATGCTGCGAGCCTGTGTGATTGACTTTGGTAAGGCATGGGATACCCACTTACCCCTTGTCGAGTTTTCCTACAACAAAAGTTATCACACGAGCATCAAGGCAGCCCCATTCGAAGCCCTCTATGGCCGGAAGTGCAAATCCCCTCTGTGCTGGGCTGAGGTGGGTGACACTCAGTTAGCTAAAGGACGCATTCCTGACAGCGCTCTCATGGGTCCGGAGATCATTCGAGAAACGACCGAGAATATCATACAAATACGTGAACGACTAAAAGCCGCTAGAGATCGACAGAAAAGCTACGCAGACATACGAAGAAAACCCTTGGAGTTCCAGGTGGGAGATCGAGTCCTTTGGAAAGTCTCACCCTGGAAAGGCACGATACGTTTTGGCAAGCGTGGAAAGCTGAATCCAAGATACATAGGGCCTTTTGACATTCTCGCCAGAATCGGCCTCGTAGCTTACAAACTCAACCTACCCCGCGATCTCAGTAACATACATCCTACCTTCCATGTCTCCAAACTGAAAAAGTGCCTATCGGACGAGACTCTCGTAATCCCACTCGACGAGATCGAAGTCAACGAGAGCCTCAAATTCGTGGAAGAGCCTGCGGAGATCATGGACCGAGAGGCCAAACGAACGAAACTAAGTTGCATCCCAACTGTGAAGGTTCGCTGGAATGCCAAGCGAGGACCGGAGTTCACTTGGGAGCGCGACGATCAAACGAAACTCAGATATCCTCATCTCTTTGCTTAGTTGTATTGTAATAACTTAACTACTTAAATTCTAAATTTCGGGACGAAATTTCCTCTAACGGGGGGATGATGTGACAACTTGAAATCTATTCTGTTGCGGTATCCCATTTCCGTTAATAGAATACTTTATTTTACTATTGTTATTAAGATTTCCGTTAACATTTGGGTTAGACAAATCAACTAATGATTTATTTTATTTTAGTGTCGAAATGAAATAAGTAAAAACACGTGTAATACCCTCAAATTTATTTGGGAAAAATTTTAGTTTGCAACTAATCCGGGTTACGACCATTTAATCGGGTAAAAATTTAAAATCCGTTTAACGTCAGTATCAGGTAGATTTCCCACCTGGCCACAAACCCAACCCCTATATAAGGGTTGAGTGGGCACTAAATGGAACTTTTCCCATTCTAGTCACTCTCTCTCTCTCTCTTTACTCTCTCTCTTGAAGGCTTTGTTCTACCAAAAATCCGCAAGTTTTAGCTCCCAAACTGTAAGTTCTCTTACCCTAGATTGTTCTAAAGCTCATTACATGTCTTTATAGCTTGAAAATCATCCAACAAGGCCAAGAAGAAGGATTTTATGGCCCAAGAACCCTCTTAGGCCGTAAACCCCTAAAAGGGTTCCAAAATGCCCCTAAATCCTTTCCATAGGCTTAGAGGCTAACTTAGAACTTACCCTTGAAGTGTTTTGGACATTAAACATTAAGTTTGGAGGCTTGAAAGAGGGTTTACGGCCCAGGAACACTCTTAGGCCGTAAACTCCCTCAAATGATGCAAATTGAGCCTTAAACCCCCTATTTAGCCTTGGATCTTCACTTAGAAACTTGTAGGAGTGAGCTAAGGACCTCAAAATCGAAGTATATGGGGTGTCCAAGTGTTTACGGCTATAAACCATGGGGTTCACGATCGTAAAATTCCAAGGAGTGGTCCTAGGACCGCAAACTCCAAGGGAGTGCCCCTTTTGAACCCTAAACACCCCTCAAGCAATGGATTAAACCCTAGAACTCTTCTTAATGATGTATGAGACCCTTAAGCACATTTTCTGAATAAATTAGTGATACGAATTCCCTAAAATATTACTTATTATAGTTTATCACGTAGGATGTGAAAAACCCATTTGTTTTGAGGGTAAAACCTTTTTCATGTAGTAAAAATCTCTAAACTATGCTCATTGAAGTTTATTATATGTGTTCGAAATGAATGAGTAAACCTTATCATGAACGTCTAAATTTCAGTTCATAATGATAAACTATCAAGAAAATACATTCAATATTTGGATCTTATTGATATACACTTTGCTCAACATAATACAAAGTGTTATGAAAGTTATAAGCTGCTAACCAGTTTTTAGCCTTTCAGCACTGTTTTAGAAAAATCATAGAAAAATCATATGAAATTGAAAACTGAATCCGTAAATTCTGAGAGTTCATAGAAAAATCATACGAAATCGAAAACTGAATCCGTAAATTTTGAGAGTTCATAAAATGTGTCTAGTTTATTCATAATTTGTGTTATGATTTTTGGAAGTCTTTAACTTGGGTTAAAATGTTCATATTCACAGACTGGTCCGGATTTGTTCTTGAAATGATCGGCTGTTTTGAAAAAATCACCATAAATCGTAGAAAAATCGTATGGAGATGTGCAAGTAGTCATTTTAAAGGTATAAACCTGAACTATTTGCATCTAATACAGTTTTGAAAACTAAAATGCTTAAGTTGACCAAAACAGTCCGTGAATGGAGTTAAACTTTCTTAATGAAAGCTGTTGGAAAAGTTTAGTTGTGTTCTTGGTGTTTTAACTTGTATCCCCCTGCCCCCCCCCCCTTAAAACTTAAGAAAACATGAAAATATAGGGGCATGAACTCACCTTGTGTGATTTCAGTGGATGAATGTTGAAGGGAAGAAGTGCTCAACCCAAGAACACACTTGGAGGATTACTTGAAGATTCGAGAATCTTAACACAAATATGATGGAGTTTGTGTTAGGAATCTATGATTTGAGTAAAAGGAAGTGTAATAACCATATGAAGGGTGATTATACTTACCATATGTAGAAGGAAAGCTTGAAAAATGCCTTGGAAATCTCGAAATTGTATAAGCGAATTTGAGAGAAAAGATGTGTTTGATCTTTGGTGGAAATGAAAGAAATGAGTGAGAATGAGGAGAGAGGGTGAGTTTTCAGCCTTTGACTAAGAGTGTGGCTGGTCAAATGGTGGGGAAAGTACTCTTGAATGACCAGGTATGGTGGGGGAGGGGTGTGGGTTAGTCATGGAGTGGGTATGGGGGTGGTTGCTTGTGTCTAACACTATGACAAAGTCAACACTCCACCACAAGATCCTGCTTTATGGATTTTATTCTTGATTATGGATTTTCTTAAAAATAGGTTGAATTTATGAATATATGGGACCTTATATGTCAAAATATAAGTTTGGGTGAAAATCCCCCGTTAAAATAATTAAAAACGGGCTTAAAACGGTGTCGTGGTCGAAAACCGGGTGAAAAATGGTGAAATCCGAAGTCAGGGCCTGGTCTCGGATCTCAGCAGCCTTAGAACCCGAGGGAGGACTTGATCGCTGAAGTGGATTCGAAGGGAAGGGATTGCGGTCCGAGGAGGGTCCGAAGCAAGGATCTGGTGCGGCTTGGTGACTGCAGCTCGGTGGCTGCGGTCAGACGGCTGTGGTTAGATGGCTGCCGCCTTGCTTCTTGGGACCTCGGCTCTAGGAGAGCTTGGTCCTTATAGATGGACTTCGGTCCAAAAGGCTAATTTTCCAAGGAATCTTCTCATTTCGAGTGGTTTTTCACCAAGTCAAGTGTCGGGATGCCCCAAATGATTAAAATAAATCAAAAGAGGTTTTGAGAGAGGTTCCACATTCTTAGTGAGATTTGGGAGAGATTTGACATACTTGGAGAGATTTCACATACGGAGAGAGATTTGGGAGAGATTCCACATTCTTGGAGAGATTTGACTTACTTGGAGAGATTCCACATACAGAGAGTGATTTGGGAGAGATTCCACATTCTTGGAAAGATTTGGGAGAGATTTGACATACATGGAGAGAATTCACATACGGAGAGAGATTTGGGAGAGATTCCACATTCTTGGAGATATTTCGGAGAGATTTGACTTACTTGGAGAGATTTCACATACAGAGAGAGATTTGGGACAGATTCCACATTCTTGGAGAGATTTGCACTAGTTTTAAACATGTTTTAAAACTATTGAATAGAGGGAATCCACGTGGTTAGCAAAGAGGGAATCCACGTGAACCCATCCAAAATCAAAACTATTGAAAACTGGTTAGCATCGAAGATGCCTATAGAATTTCGTCAATTTCTAGGCCTCGCTGGTTACGACCGCAGATTCATTCAGAACTTCTCTCGGATTGCGAAACCTCTCACCACATTGACTCAGAAACGCGTGACATTTGACTAGGGAGAGAAACAGGAGAAGGCATTCCAAACCCTGAAGCGAGCCCTATGCACCGCACCGATATTATCCCTTCCCGAAGGGACAGAAGATTTTGTGGTATACTGCGATGCATCAAACCAGGGGCTTGGTTGTGTTCTGATGCAACGAGGTAAGGTCATTGCCTATGCCTCAAGACAGCTGAAGACACACGAGGTCAACTACACCACGCACGACCTCGAATTAGGAGTGGTTGTGTTCGCCCTAAAGAACTGGAGACATTATTTGTACGGTATGAAGAGCACGATATACACCGACCACAAAAGTCTACAACACATATTCAACCAGAAGGAGCTCAACATGAGACAACGACGGTGGGTCGAGCTACTCAATGATTACGAATGCGAAATTCGCTATCATCCGGGTAAAGCCAATGTGGTAGCGGACGCCCTAAGCTGGAAAGAACATTCTAGTCGAAGAGTCAAGTCGTTAACGATGAATCTCCATTCGCATCTCTCCGCACAGATTAAGGAAGCTCAGCTCGAAGCGTTGAAGCCTGAAAATGTGACGGGAGAATCCCTGCGAGGAATGGAAAAAAACTAGGAAATCAAGGGTGACGGAGCCTTATATCTCATGGACCGAATCTGGACACCGCGTCACGGTGGCTTCAGAGACTTGGTCATGAAGGAAGTCCATAACACTTGATACTCCGTTCACCCCAGATCAGATAAAATGTATCTCGATCTTAAAAAGTCATACTGGTGGCCTAACATGAAAGCATAGATTGCTACCTTCGTAACTAAATGCCTTACTTGCGCCAAGGTCAAGGTCGAATACCAAAAGCCATCAGGTCTTCTCCAGCAACCAGAGATACCGGAGTGGAAGTGGGATCGGATCACTATGGATTTCATAACTAAGCTACCCAAGACAACAGGTGGGCTACATACGATATGGGTCATCGTCGACAGATTGACTAAGTCCGCACATTTCCTGCCCATCAAAGAAACAGACAAGATGGAGAAACTCACAAGAACATACATTAAGGAAATCGTACGGTTGCATGGTGTCCCTATATCTATTATTTCTGATAGAGATATTAGGTTTACTTCGAGATTTTGGCAATCACTGCAAAACGCATTAGGGACAAGGCTGGACATGAGTACAACCTACCATCCGCAGACCGACGGACAAAGTGAGAGAACTATCCAAACCCTGGAAGATATGCTGCGAGCCTGTGTGATTGACTTTGGTAAGGCATGGGATACCCACTTACCCCTTGTCGAGTTTTCCTACAACAAAAGTTATCACACGAGCATCAAGGCAGCCCCATTCGAAGCCCTCTATGGCCGGAAGTGCAAATCCCCTCTGTGCTGGGCTGAGGTGGGTGACACTCAGTTAGCTAAAGGACGCATTCCTGACAGCGCTCTCATGGGTCCGGAGATCATTCGAGAAACGACCGAGAATATCATACAAATACGTGAACGACTAAAAGCCGCTAGAGATCGACAGAAAAGCTACGCAGACATACGAAGAAAACCCTTGGAGTTCCAGGTGGGAGATCGAGTCCTTTGGAAAGTCTCACCCTGGAAAGGCACGATACGTTTTGGCAAGCGTGGAAAGCTGAATCCAAGATACATAGGGCCTTTTGACATTCTCGCCAGAATCGGCCTCGTAGCTTACAAACTCAACCTACCCCGCGATCTCAGTAACATACATCCTACCTTCCATGTCTCCAAACTGAAAAAGTGCCTATCGGACGAGACTCTCGTAATCCCACTCGACGAGATCGAAGTCAACGAGAGCCTCAAATTCGTGGAAGAGCCTGCGGAGATCATGGACCGAGAGGCCAAACGAACGAAACTAAGTTGCATCCCAACTGTGAAGGTTCGCTGGAATGCCAAGCGAGGACCGGAGTTCACTTGGGAGCGCGACGATCAAACGAAACTCAGATATCCTCATCTCTTTGCTTAGTTGTATTGTAATAACTTAACTACTTAAATTCTAAATTTCGGGACGAAATTTCCTCTAACGGGGGGATGATGTGACAACTTGAAATCTATTCTGTTGCGGTATCCCATTTCCGTTAATAGAATACTTTATTTTACTATTGTTATTAAGATTTCCGTTAACATTTGGGTTAGACAAATCAACTAATGATTTATTTTATTTTAGTGTCGAAATGAAATAAGTAAAAACACGTGTAATACCCTCAAATTTATTTGGGAAAAATTTTAGTTTGCAACTAATCCGGGTTACGACCATTTAATCGGGTAAAAATTTAAAATCCGTTTAACGTCAGTATCAGGTAGATTTCCCACCTGGCCACAAACCCAACCCCTATATAAGGGTTGAGTGGGCACTAAATGGAACTTTTCCCATTCTAGTCACTCTCTCTCTCTCTCTCTTTACTCTCTCTCTTGAAGGCTTTGTTCTACCAAAAATCCGCAAGTTTTAGCTCCCAAACTGTAAGTTCTCTTACCCTAGATTGTTCTAAAGCTCATTACATGTCTTTATAGCTTGAAAATCATCCAACAAGGCCAAGAAGAAGGATTTTATGGCCCAAGAACCCTCTTAGGCCGTAAACCCCTAAAAGGGTTCCAAAATGCCCCTAAATCCTTTCCATAGGCTTAGAGGCTAACTTAGAACTTACCCTTGAAGTGTTTTGGACATTAAACATTAAGTTTGGAGGCTTGAAAGAGGGTTTACGGCCCAGGAACACTCTTAGGCCGTAAACTCCCTCAAATGATGCAAATTGAGCCTTAAACCCCCTATTTAGCCTTGGATCTTCACTTAGAAACTTGTAGGAGTGAGCTAAGGACCTCAAAATCGAAGTATATGGGGTGTCCAAGTGTTTACGGCTATAAACCATGGGGTTCACGATCGTAAAATTCCAAGGAGTGGTCCTAGGACCGCAAACTCCAAGGGAGTGCCCCTTTTGAACCCTAAACACCCCTCAAGCAATGGATTAAACCCTAGAACTCTTCTTAATGATGTATGAGACCCTTAAGCACATTTTCTGAATAAATTAGTGATACGAATTCCCTAAAATATTACTTATTATAGTTTATCACGTAGGATGTGAAAAACCCATTTGTTTTGAGGGTAAAACCTTTTTCATGTAGTAAAAATCTCTAAACTATGCTCATTGAAGTTTATTATATGTGTTCGAAATGAATGAGTAAACCTTATCATGAACGTCTAAATTTCAGTTCATAATGATAAACTATCAAGAAAATACATTCAATATTTGGATCTTATTGATATACACTTTGCTCAACATAATACAAAGTGTTATGAAAGTTATAAGCTGCTAACCAGTTTTTAGCCTTTCAGCACTGTTTTAGAAAAATCATAGAAAAATCATATGAAATTGAAAACTGAATCCGTAAATTCTGAGAGTTCATAGAAAAATCATACGAAATCGAAAACTGAATCCGTAAATTTTGAGAGTTCATAAAATGTGTCTAGTTTATTCATAATTTGTGTTATGATTTTTGGAAGTCTTTAACTTGGGTTAAAATGTTCATATTCACAGACTGGTCCGGATTTGTTCTTGAAATGATCGGCTGTTTTGAAAAAATCACCATAAATCGTAGAAAAATCGTATGGAGATGTGCAAGTAGTCATTTTAAAGGTATAAACCTGAACTATTTGCATCTAATACAGTTTTGAAAACTAAAATGCTTAAGTTGACCAAAACAGTCCGTGAATGGAGTTAAACTTTCTTAATGAAAGCTGTTGGAAAAGTTTAGTTGTGTTCTTGGTGTTTTAACTTGTATCCCCCTGCCCCCCCCCCCCCCCCCTTAAAACTTAAGAAAACATGAAAATATAGGGGCATGAACTCACCTTGTGTGATTTCAGTGGATGAATGTTGAAGGGAAGAAGTGCTCAACCCAAGAACACACTTGGAGGATTACTTGAAGATTCGAGAATCTTAACACAAATATGATGGAGTTTGTGTTAGGAATCTATGATTTGAGTAAAAGGAAGTGTAATAACCATATGAAGGGTGATTATACTTACCATATGTAGAAGGAAAGCTTGAAAAATGCCTTGGAAATCTCGAAATTGTATAAGCGAATTTGAGAGAAAAGATGTGTTTGATCTTTGGTGGAAATGAAAGAAATGAGTGAGAATGAGGAGAGAGGGTGAGTTTCCAGCCTTTGACTAAGAGTGTGGCTGGTCAAATGGTGGGGAAAGTACTCTTGAATGACCAGGTATGGTGGGGAGGGGTGTGGGTTAGTCATGGAGTGGGTATGGGGGTGGTTGCTTGTGTCTAACACTATGACAAAGTCAACACTCCACCACAAGATCCTGCTTTATGGATTTTATTCTTGATTATGGATTTTCTTAAAAATAGGTTGAATTTATGAATATATGGGACCTTATATGTCAAAATATAAGTTTGGGTGAAAATCCCCCGTTAAAATAATTAAAAACGGGCTTAAAACGGTGTCGTGGTCGAAAACCGGGTGAAAAATGGTGAAATCCGAAGTCAGGGCCTGGTCTCGGATCTCAGCAGCCTTAGAACCCGAGGGAGGACTTGATCGCTGAAGTGGATTCGAAGGGAAGGGATTGCGGTCCGAGGAGGGTCCGAAGCAAGGATCTGGTGCGGCTTGGTGACTGCAGCTCGGTGGCTGCGGTCAGACGGCTGTGGTTAGATGGCTGCCGCCTTGCTTCTTGGGACCTCGGCTCTAGGAGAGCTTGGTCCTTATAGATGGACTTCGGTCCAAAAGGCTAATTTTCCAAGGAATCTTCTCATTTCGAGTGGTTTTTCACCAAGTCAAGTGTCGGGATGCCCCAAATGATTAAAATAAATCAAAAGAGGTTTTGAGAGAGGTTCCACATTCTTAGTGAGATTTGGGAGAGATTTGACATACTTGGAGAGATTTCACATACGGAGAGAGATTTGGGAGAGATTCCACATTCTTGGAGAGATTTGACTTACTTGGAGAGATTCCACATACAGAGAGTGATTTGGGAGAGATTCCACATTCTTGGAAAGATTTGGGAGAGATTTGACATACATGGAGAGAATTCACATACGGAGAGAGATTTGGGAGAGATTCCACATTCTTGGAGATATTTCGGAGAGATTTGACTTACTTGGAGAGATTTCACATACAGAGAGAGATTTGGGACAGATTCCACATTCTTGGAGAGATTTGCACTAGTTTTAAACATGTTTTAAAACTATTGAATAGAGGGAATCCACGTGGTTAGCAAAGAGGGAATCCACGTGAACCCATCCAAAATCAAAACTATTGAAAACTGGTTAGCATCGAAGATGCCTATAGAATTTCGTCAATTTCTAGGCCTCGCTGGTTACGACCGCAGATTCATTCAGAACTTCTCTCGGATTGCGAAACCTCTCACCACATTGACTCAGAAACGCGTGACATTTGACTAGGGAGAGAAACAGGAGAAGGCATTCCAAACCCTGAAGCGAGCCCTATGCACCGCACCGATATTATCCCTTCCCGAAGGGACAGAAGATTTTGTGGTATACTGCGATGCATCAAACCAGGGGCTTGGTTGTGTTCTGATGCAACGAGGTAAGGTCATTGCCTATGCCTCAAGACAGCTGAAGACACACGAGGTCAACTACACCACGCACGACCTCGAATTAGGAGTGATTGTGTTCGCCCTAAAGAACTGGAGACATTATTTGTACGGTATGAAGAGCACGATATACACCGACCACAAAAGTCTACAACACATATTCAACCAGAAGGAGCTCAACATGAGACAACGACGGTGGGTCGAGCTACTCAATGATTACGAATGCGAAATTCGCTATCATCCGGGTAAAGCCAATGTGGTAGCGGACGCCCTAAGCTGGAAAGAACATTCTAGTCGAAGAGTCAAGTCGTTAAAGATGACTCTCCATTCACATCTCTCCGCACAGATTAAGGAAGCTCAGCTCGAAGCGTTGAAGCCTGAAAATGTGACGGGAGAATCCCTGCGAGGAATGGAAAAAAACTAGGAAATCAAGGGTGACGGAGCCTTATATCTCATGTACCGAATCTGGACACCGCGTCACGGTGGCTTCAGAGACTTGGTCATGAAGGAAGCCCATAACACTTGATACTCCGTTCACCCCAGATCAGATAAAATGTATCTCGATCTTAAAAAGTCATACTGGTGGCCTAACATGAAAGCATAGATTGCTACCTTCGTAACTAAATGCCTTACTTGCGCCAAGGTCAAGGTCGAATACCAAAAGCCATCAGGTCTTCTCCAGCAACCAGAGATACCGGAGTGGAAGTGGGATCGGATCACTATGGATTTCATAACTAAGCTACCCAAGACAACGGGTGGGCTACATACGATATGGGTCATCGTCGACAGATTGACCAAGTCCGCACATTTCCTGCCCATCAAAGAAACAGACAAGATGGAGAAACTCACAAGAACATACATTAAGGAAAACGTACGGCTGCATGGTGTCCCTATATCTATTATTTCTGATAGAGATATTAGGTTTACTTCGAGATTTTGGCAATCACTGCAAAACGCATTAGGGACAAGGCTGGACATGAGTACAACCTACCATCCGCAGACCGACGGACAAAGTGAGAGAACTATCCAAACCCTGGAAGATATGCTGCGAGCCTGTGTGATTGACTTTGGTAAGGCATGGGATACCCACTTACCCCTTGTCGAGTTTTCCTACAACAAAAGTTATCACACGAGCATCAAGGCAGCCCCATTCGAAGCCCTCTATGGCCGGAAGTGCAAATCCCCTCTGTGCTGGGCTGAGGTGGGTGACACTCAGTTAGCTAAAGGACGCATTCCTGACAGCGCTCTCATGGGTCCGGAGATCATTCGAGAAACGACCGAGAATATCATACAAATACGTGAACGACTAAAAGCCGCTAGAGATCGACAGAAAAGCTACGCAGACAAACGAAGAAAACCCTTGGAGTTCAGGTGGGAGATCGAGTCCTTTGGAAAGTCTCATCCTGGAAAGGCACGATACGTTTTGGCAAGCGTGGAAAGCTGAATCCAAGATACATAGGGCCTTTTGACATTCTCGCCAGAATCGGCCTCGTAGCTTACAAACTCAACCTACCCCGCGATCTCAGTAACATACATCCTACCTTCCATGTCTCGAAACTGAAAAAGTGCCTATCGGACGAGACTCTCGTAATCCCACTCGACGAGATCGAAGTCAACGAGAGCCTCAAATTCGTGGAAGAGCCTGCGCAGATCATGGACCGAGAGGCCAAACGAACGAAACTAAGCTGCATCCCAACTGTGAAGGTTCGCTGGAATGCCAAGCGAGGACCGGAGTTCACTTGGGAGCGCGACGATCAAACGAAACTCAGATATCCTCATCTCTTTGCTTAGTTGTATTGTAATAACTTAACTACTTAAATTCTAAATTTCGGGACGAAATTTCCTCTAACAGGGGGATGATGTGACAACTTGAAATCTATTCTGTTGCGGTATCCCATTTCCGTTAATAGAATACTTTATTTTACTATTGTTATTAAGATTTCCGTTAACATTTGGGTTAGACAAATCAACTAATGATTTATTTTATTTTAGTGTCGAAATGAAATAAGTAAAAACACGTGTAATACCCTCAAATTTATTTGGGAAAAATTTTAGTTTGCAACTAATCCGGGTTACGACCATTTAATCGGGTAAAAATTTAAAATCCGTTTAACGTCAGTATCAGGTAGATTTCCCACCTGGCCACAAACCCAACCCCTATATAAGGGTTGAGTGGGCACTAAATGGAACTTTTCCCATTCTAGTCACTCTCTCTCTCTCTCTTTACTCTCTCTCTTGAAGGCTTTGTTCTACCAAAAATCCGCAAGTTTTAGCTCCCAAACTGTAAGTTCTCTTACCCTAGATTGTTCTAAAGCTCATTACATGTCTTTATAGCTTGAAAATCATCCAACAAGGCCAAGAAGAAGGATTTTATGGCCCAAGAACCCTCTTAGGCCGTAAACCCCTAAAAGGGTTCCAAAATGCCCCTAAATCCTTTCCATAGGCTTAGAGGCTAACTTAGAACTTACCCTTGAAGTGTTTTGGACATTAAACATTAAGTTTGGAGGCTTGAAAGAGGGTTTACGGCCCAGGAACACTCTTAGGCCGTAAACTCCCTCAAATGATGCAAATTGAGCCTTAAACCCCCTATTTAGCCTTGGATCTTCACTTAGAAACTTGTAGGAGTGAGCTAAGGACCTCAAAATCGAAGTATATGGGGTGTCCAAGTGTTTACGGCTATAAACCATGGGGTTCACGATCGTAAAATTCCAAGGAGTGGTCCTAGGACCGCAAACTCCAAGGGAGTGCCCCTTTTGAACCCTAAACACCCCTCAAGCAATGGATTAAACCCTAGAACTCTTCTTAATGATGTATGAGACCCTTAAGCACATTTTCTGAATAAATTAGTGATACGAATTCCCTAAAATATTACTTATTATAGTTTATCACGTAGGATGTGAAAAACCCATTTGTTTTGAGGGTAAAACCTTTTTCATGTAGTAAAAATCTCTAAACTATGCTCATTGAAGTTTATTATATGTGTTCGAAATGAATGAGTAAACCTTATCATGAACGTCTAAATTTCAGTTCATAATGATAAACTATCAAGAAAATACATTCAATATTTGGATCTTATTGATATACACTTTGCTCAACATAATACAAAGTGTTATGAAATTTATAAGCTGCTAACCAGTTTTTAGCCTTTCAGCACTCTTTTAGAAAAATCATAGAAAAGTCATATGAAATTGAAAACTGAATCCGTAAATTCTGAAAGTTCATAGAAAAATCATACGAAATCGAAAACTGAATCCGTAAATTTTGAGAGTTCATAAAATGTGTCTAGTTTATTCATAATTTGTGTTATGATTTTTGGAAGTCTTTAACTTGGGTTAAAATGTTCATATTCACAGACTGGTCCGGATTTGTTCTTGAAATGATCGGCTGTTTTGAAAAAATCACCATAAATCGTAGAAAAATCGTATGGAGATGTGCAAGTAGTCATTTTAAAGGTATAAACCTGAACTATTTGCATCTAATACAGTTTTGAAAACTAAAATGCTTAAGTTGACCAAAACAGTCCGTGAATGGAGTTAAACTTTCTTAATGAAAGCTGTTGGAAAAGTTTAGTTGTGTTCTTGGTGTTTTAACTTGTATCCCCCTGCCCCCCCCCCCCCTTAAAACTTAAGAAAACATGAAAATATAGGGGCATGAACTCACCTTGTGTGATTTCAGTGGATGAATGTTGAAGGGAAGAAGTGCTCAACTCAAGAACACACTTGGAGGATTACTTGAAGATTCGAGAATCTTAACACAAATATGATGGAGTTTGTGTTAGGAATCTATGATTTGAGTAAAAGGAAGTGTAATAACCATATGAAGGGTGATGATACTTACCATATGTAGAAGGAAAGCTTGAAAAATGCCTTGGAAATCTCGAAATTGTATAAGCGAATTTGAGAGAAAAGATGTGTTTGATCTTTGGTGGAAATGAAAGAAATGAGTGAGAATGAGGAGAGAGGGTGAGTTTCCAGCCTTTGACTAAGAGTGTGGCTGGTCAAATGGTGGGGAAAGTACTCTTGAATGACCAGGTATGGTGGGGAGGGGTGTGGGTTAGTCATGAAGTGGGTATGGGGGTGGTTGCTTGTGTCTAACACTATGACAAAGTCAACACTCCACCACAAGATCCTGCTTTATGGATTTTATTCTTGATTATGGATTTTCTTAAAAATAGGTTGAATTTATGAATATATGCGACCTTATATGTCAAAATATAAGTTTGGGTGAAAATCCCCCGTTAAAATAATTAAAAACGGGCTTAAAACGGTGTCGTGGTCGAAAACCGGGTGAAAAATGGTGAAATCCGAAGTCAGGGCCTGGTCTCGGATCACAGCAGCCTTAGAACCCGAGGGAGGACTTGATCGCTGAAGTGGATTCGAAGGGAAGGGATTGCGGTCCGAGGAGGGTCCGAAGCAAGGATCTGGTGCGGCTTGGTGACTGCAGCTCGGTGGCTGCGGTCAGACGGCTGTGGTTAGATGGCTGCCGCCTTGCTTCTTGGGACCTCGGCTCTAGGAGAGCTTGGTCCTTATAGATGGACTTCGGTCCAAAAGGCTAATTTTCCAAGGAATCTTCTCATTTCGAGTGGTTTTTCACCAAGTCAAGTGTCGGGATGCCCCAAATGATTAAAATAAATCAAAAGAGGTTTTGAGAGAGGTTCCACATTCTTAGTGAGATTTGGGAGAGATTTGACATACTTGGAGAGATTTCACATACGGAGAGAGATTTGGGAGAGATTCCACATTCTTGGAGAGATTTGACTTACTTGGAGAGATTCCACATACAGAGAGTGATTTGGGAGAGATTCCACATTCTTGGAAAGATTTGGGAGAGATTTGACATACATGGAGAGAATTCACATACAGAGAGAGATTTGGGAGAGATTCCACATTCTTGGAGATATTTCGGAGAGATTTGACTTACTTTGAGAGATTTCACATACAGAGAGAGATTTGGGACAGATTCCACATTCTTGGAGAGATTTGCACTAGTTTTAAACATGTTTTAAAACTATTGAGTAGAGGGAATCCACGTGGTTAGCAAAGAGGGAATCCACGTGAACCCATCCAAAATCAAAACTATTGAAAACTGGTTAGCATCGAAGATGCCTATAGAATTTCGTCAATTTCTAGGCCTCGCTGGTTACGACCGCAGATTCATTCAGAACTTCTCTCGGATTGCGAAACCTCTCACCACATTGACTCAGAAACGCGTGACATTTGACTAGGGAGAGAAACAGGAGAAGGCATTCCAAACCCTAAAGCGAGCCCTATGCACCGCACCGATATTATCCCTTCCCGAAGGGACAGAAGATTTTGTGGTATACTGCGATGCATCAAACCAGGGGCTTGGTTGTGTTCTGATGCAACGAGGTAAGGTCATTGCCTATGCCTCAAGACAGCTGAAGACACACGAGGTCAACTACACCACGCACGACCTCGAATTAGGAGTGGTTGTGTTCGCCCTAAAGAACTGGAGACATTATTTGTACGGTATGAAGAGCACGATATACACCGACCACAAAAGTCTACAACACATATTCAACCAGAAGGAGCTCAACATGAGACAACGACGGTGGGTCGAGCTACTCAATGATTACGAATGCGAAATTCGCTATCATCCGGGTAAATCCAATGTGGTAGCGGACGCCCTAAGCTGGAAAGAACATTCTAGTCGAAGAGTCAAGTCGTTAACGATGACTCTCCATTCGCATCTCTCCGCACAGATTAAGGAAGCTCAGCTCGAAGCGTTGAAGCCTGAAAATGTGACGGGAGAATCCCTGCGAGGAATGGAAAAAAACTAGGAAATCAAGGGTGACGGAGCCTTATATCTCATGGACCGAATCTGGACACCGCGTCACGGTGGCTTCAGAGACTTGGTCATGAAGGAAGCCCATAACACTTGATACTCCGTTCACCCCAGATCAGATAAAATGTATCTCGATCTTAAAAAGTCATACTGGTGGCCTAACATGAAAGCATAGATTGCTACCTTCATAACTAAATGCCTTACTTGCGCCAAGGTCAAGGTCGAATACCAAAAGCCATCAGGTCTTCTCCAGCAACCAGAGATACCGGAGTGGAAGTGGGATCGGATCACTATGGATTTCATAACTAAGCTACCCAAGACAACAGGTGGGCTACATACGATATGGGTCATCGTCGACAGATTGACCAAGTCCGCACATTTCCTGCCCATCAAAGAAACAGACAAGATGGAGAAACTCACAAGAACATACATTAAGGAAATCGTACGGCTGCATGGTGTCCCTATATCTATTATTTCTGATAGAGATATTAGGTTTACTTCGAGATTTTGGCAATCACTGCAAAACGCATTAGGGACAAGGCTGGACATGAGTACAACCTACCATCCGCAGACCGACGGACAAAGTGAGAGAACTATCCAAACCCTGGAAGATATGCTGCGAGCCTGTGTGATTGACTTTGGTAAGGCATGGGATACCCACTTACCCCTTGTCGAGTTTTCCTACAACAAAAGTTATCACACGAGCATCAAGGCAGCCCCATTCGAAGCCCTCTATGGCCGGAAGTGCAAATCCCCTCTGTGCTGGGCTGAGGTGGGTGGCACTCAGTTAGCTAAAGGACGCATTCCTGACAGCGCTCTCATGGGTCCGGAGATCATTCGAGAAACGACCGAGAATATCATACAAATACGTGAACGACTAAAAGCCGCTAGAGATCGACAGAAAAGCTACGCAGACAAACGAAGAAAACCCTTGGAGTTCCAGGTGGGAGATCGAGTCCTTTGGAAAGTCTCACCCTGGAAAGGCACGATACGTTTTGGAAAGCGTGGAAAGCTGAATCCAAGATACATAGGGCCTTTTGACATTCTCGCCAGAATCGGCCTCGTAGCTTACAAACTCAACCTACCCCGCGATCTCAGTAACATACATCCTACCTTCCATGTCTCCAAACTGAAAAAGTGCCTATCGGACGAGACTCTCGTAATCCCACTCGACGAGATCGAAGTCAACGAGAGCCTCAAATTCGTGGAAGAGCCTGCGGAGATCATGGACCGAGAGGCCAAACGAACGAAACTAAGCTGCATCCCAACTGTGAAGGTTCGCTGGAATGCCAAGCGAGGACCGGAGTTCACTTGGGAGCGCGACGATCAAACGAAACTCAGATATCCTCATCTCTTTGCTTAGTTGTATTGTAATAACTTAACTACTTAAATTCTAAATTTCGGGACGAAATTTCCTCTAACGGGGGGATGATGTGACAACTTGAAATCTATTCTGTTGCGGTATCCCATTTCCGTTAATAGAATACTTTATTTTACTATTGTTATTAAGATTTCCGTTAACATTTGGGTTAGACAAATCAACTAATGATTTATTTTATTTTAGTGTCGAAATGAAATAAGTAAAAACACGTGTAATACCCTCAAATTTATTTGGGAAAAATTTTAGTTTGCAACTAATCCGGGTTACGACCATTTAATCGGGTAAAAATTTAAAATCCGTTTAACGTCAGTATCAGGTAGATTTCCCACCTGGCCACAAACCCAACCCCTATATAAGGGTTGAGTGGGCACTAAATGGAACTTTTCCCATTCTAGTCACTCTCTCTCTCTCTCTTTACTCTCTCTCTTGAAGGCTTTGTTCTACCAAAAATCCGTAAGTTTTAGCTCCCAAACTGTAAGTTCTCTTACCCTAGATTGTTCTAAAGCTCATTACATGTCTTTATAGCTTGAAAATCATCCAACAAGGCCAAGAAGAAGGATTTTATGGCCCAAGAACCCTCTTAGGCCGAAACCCCTAAAAGGGTTCCAAAATGCCCCTAAATCCTTTCCATAGGCTTAGAGGCTAACTTAGAACTTACCCTTGAAGTGTTTTGGACATTAAACAATAAGTTTGGAGGCTTGAAAGAGGGTTTACGGCCCAGGAACACTCTTAGGCCGTAAACTCCCTCAAATGATGCAAATTGAGCCTTAAACCCCCTATTTAGCCTTGGATCTTCACTTAGAAACTTGTAGGAGTGAGCTAAGGACCTCAAAATCGAAGTATATGGGGTGTCCAAGTGTTTACGGCTATAAACCATGGGGTTCACGATCGTAAAATTCCAAGGAGTGGTCCTAGGACCGCAAACTCCAAGGGAGTGCCCCTTTTGAACCCTAAACACCCCTCAAGCAATGGATTAAACCCTAGAACTCTTCTTAATGATGTATGAGACCCTTAAGCACATTTTCTGAATAAATTAGTGATACGAATTCCCTAAAATATTACTTATTATAGTTTATCACGTAGGATGTGAAAAACCCATTTGTTTTGAGGGTAAAACCTTTTTCATGTAGTAAAAATCTCTAAACTATGCTCATTGAAGTTTATTATATGTGTTCGAAATGAATGAGTAAACCTTATCATGAACGTCTAAATTTCAGTTCATAATGATAAACTATCAAGAAAATACATTCAATATTTGGATCTTATTGATATACACTTTGCTCAACATAATACAAAGTGTTATGAAAGTTATAAGCTGCTAACCAGTTTTTAGCCTTTCAGCACTGTTTTAGAAAAATCATAGAAAAATCATATGAAATTGAAAACTGAATCCGTAAATTCTGAGAGTTCATAGAAAAATCATACGAAATCGAAAACTGAATCCGTAAATTTTGAGAGTTCATAAAATGTGTCTAGTTTATTCATAATTTGTGTTATGATTTTTGGAAGTCTTTAACTTGGGTTAAAATGTTCATATTCACAGACTGGTCCGGATTTGTTCTTGAAATGATCGGCTGTTTTGAAAAAATCACCATAAATCGTAGAAAAATCGTATGGAGATGTGCAAGTAGTCATTTTAAAGGTATAAACCTGAACTATTTGCATCTAATACAGTTTTGAAAACTAAAATGCTTAAGTTGACCAAAACAGTCCGTGAATGGAGTTAAACTTTCTTAATGAAAGCTGTTGGAAAAGTTTAGTTGTGTTCTTGGTGTTTTAACTTGTATCCCCCTGCCCCCCTTAAAACTTAAGAAAACATGAAAATATAGGGGCATGAACTCACCTTGTGTGATTTCAGTGGATGAATGTTGAAGGGAAGAAGTGCTCAACTCAAGAACACACTTGGAGGATTACTTGAAGATTCGAGAATCTTAACACAAATATGATGGAGTTTGTGTTAGGAATCTATGATTTGAGTAAAAGGAAGTGTAATAACCATATGAAGGGTGATGATACTTACCATATGTAGAAGGAAAGCTTGAAAAATGCCTTGGAAATCTCGAAATTGTATAAGCGAATTTGAGAGAAAAGATGTGTTTGATCTTTGGTGGAAATGAAAGAAATGAGTGAGAATGAGGAGAGAGGGTGAGTTTTCAGCCTTTGACTAAGAGTGTGGCTGGTCAAATGGTGGGGAAAGTACTCTTGAATGACCAGGTATGGTGGGGAGGGGTGTGGGTTAGTCATGGAGTGGATATGGGGGTGGTTGCTTGTGTCTAACACTATGACAAAGTCAACACTCCACCACAAGATCCTGCTTTATGGATTTTATTCTTGATTATGGATTTTCTTAAAAATAGGTTGAATTTATGAATATATGCGACCTTATATGTCAAAATATAAGTTTGGGTGAAAATCCCCCGTTAAAATAATTAAAAACGGGCTTAAAACGGTGTCGTGGTCGAAAACCGGGTGAAAAATGGTGAAATCCGAAGTCAGGGCCTGGTCTCGGATCACAGCAGCCTTAGAACCCGAGGGAGGACTTGATCGCTGAAGTGGATTCGAAGGGAAGGGATTGCGGTCCGAGGAGGGTCCGAAGCAAGGATCTGGTGCGGCTTGGTGACTGCAGCTCGGTGGCTGCGGTCAGACGGCTGTGGTTAGATGGCTGCCGCCTTGCTTCTTGGGACCTCGGCTCTAGGAGAGCTTGGTCCTTATAGATGGACTTCGGTCCAAAAGGCTAATTTTCCAAGGAATCTTCTCATTTCGAGTGGTTTTTCACCAAGTCAAGTGTCGGGATGCCCCAAATGATTAAAATAAATCAAAAGAGGTTTTGAGAGAGGTTCCACATTCTTAGTGAGATTTGGGAGAGATTTGACATACTTGGAGAGATTTCACATACGGAGAGAGATTTGGGAGAGATTCCACATTCTTGGAGATATTTCGGAGAGATTTGACTTACTTGGAGAGATTTCACATACAGAGAGAGATTTGGGACAGATTCCACATTCTTGGAGAGATTTGCACTAGTTTTAAACATGTTTTAAAACTATTGAATAGAGGGAATCCACGTGGTTAGCAAAGAGGGAATCCACGTGAACCCATCCAAAATCAAAACTATTGAAAACTGGTTAGCATCGAAGATGCCTATAGAATTTCGTCAATTTCTAGGCCTCGCTGGTTACGACCGCAGATTCATTCAGAACTTCTCTCGGATTGCGAAACCTCTCACCACATTGACTCAGAAACGCGTGACATTTGACTAGGGAGAGAAACAGGAGAAGGCATTCCAAACCCTAAAGCGAGCCCTATGCACCGCATCGATATTATCCCTTCCCGAAGGGACAGAAGATTTTGTGGTATACTGCGATGCATCAAACCAGGGGCTTGGTTGTGTTCTGATGCAACGAGGTAAGGTCATTGCCTATGCCTCAAGAGAGCTGAAGACACACGAGGTCAACTACACCACGCACGACCTCGAATTAGGAGTGGTTGTGTTCGCCCTAAAGAACTGGAGACATTATTTGTACGGTATGAAGAGCACGATATACACCGACCACAAAAGTCTACAACACATATTCAACCAGAAGGAGCTCAACATGAGACAACGACGGTGGGTCGAGCTACTCAATGATTACGAATGCGAAATTCGCTATCATCCGGGTAAAGCCAATGTGGTAGCGGACGCCCTAAGCTGGAAAGAACATTCTAGTCGAAGAGTCAAGTCGTTAACGATGACTCTCCATTCGCATCTCTCCGCACAGATTAAGGAAGCTCAGCTCGAAGCGTTGAAGCCTGAAAATGTGACGGGAGAATCCCTGCGAGGAATGGAAAAAAACTAGGAAATCAAGGGTGACGGAGCCTTATATCTCATGGACCGAATCTGGACACCGCGTCACGGTGGCTTCAGAGACTTGGTCATGAAGGAAGCCCATAACACTTGATACTCCGTTCACCCCAGATCAGATAAAATGTATCTCGATCTTAAAAAGTCATACTGGTGGCCTAACATGAAAGCATAGATTGCTACCTTCGTAACTAAATGCCTTACTTGCGCCAAGGTCAAGGTCGAATACCAAAAGCCATCAGGTCTTCTCCAGCAACCAGAGATACCGGAGTGGAAGTGGGATCGGATCACTATGGATTTCATAACTAAGCTACCCAAGACAACGGGTGGGCTACATACGATATGGGTCATCGTCGACAGATTGACCAAGTCCGCACATTTCCTGCCCATCAAAGAAACAGACAAGATGGAGAAACTCACAAGAACATACATTAAGGAAATCGTACGGCTGCATGGTGTCCCTATATCTATTATTTCTGATAGAGATATTAGGTTTACTTCGAGATTTTGGCAATCACTGCAAAACGCATTAGGGACAAGGCTGGACATGAGTACAACCTACCATCCGCAGACCGACGGACAAAGTGAGAGAACTATCCAAACCCTGGAAGATATGCTGCGAGCCTGTGTGATTGACTTTGGTAAGGCATGGGATACCCACTTACCCCTTGTCGAGTTTTCCTACAACAAAAGTTATCACACGAGCATCAAGGCAGCCCCATTCGAAGCCCTCTATGGCCGGAAGTGCAAATCCCCTCTGTGCTGGGCTGAGGTGGGTGACACTCAGTTAGCTAAAGGACGCATTCCTGACAGCCCTCTCATGGGTCCGGAGATCATTCGAGAAACGACCGAGAATATCATACAAATACGTGAACGACTAAAAGCCGCTAGAGATCGACAGAAAAGCTACGCAGACAAACGAAGAAAACCCTTGGAGTTCCAGGTGGGAGATCGAGTCCTTTGGAAAGTCTCACCCTGGAAAGGCACGATACGTTTTGGCAAGCGTGGAAAGCTGAATCCAAGATACATAGGGCCTTTTGACATTCTCGCCAGAATCGGCCTCGTAGCTTACAAACTCAACCTACCCCGCGATCTCAGTAACATACATCCTACCTTCCATGTCTCCAAACTGAAAAAGTGCCTATCGGACGAGACTCTCGTAATCCCACTCGACGAGATCGAAGTCAACGAGAGCCTCAAATTCGTGGAAGAGCCTGCGGAGATCATGGACCGAGAGGCCAAACGAACAAAACTAAGCTGCATCCCAACTGTGAAGGTTCGCTGGAATGCCAAGCGAGGACCGGAGTTCACTTGGGAGCGCGATGATCAAACGAAACTCAGATATCCTCATCTCTTTGCTTAGTTGTATTGTAATAACTTAACTACTTAAATTCTAAATTTCGGGACGAAATTTCCTCTAACGGGGGGATGATGTGACAACTTGAAATCTATTCTGTTGCGGTATCCCATTTCCGTTAATAGAATACTTTATTTTACTATTGTTATTAAGATTTCCGTTAACATTTGGGTTAGACAAATCAACTAATGATTTATTTTATTTTAGTGTCGAAATGAAATAAGTAAACACACGTGTAATACCCTCAAATTTATTTGGGAAAAATTTTAGTTTGCAACTAATCCGGGTTACGACCATTTAATCGGGTAAAAATTTAAAATCCGTTTAACGTCAGTATCAGGTAGATTTCCCACCTGGCCACAAACCCAACCCCTATATAAGGGTTGAGTGGGCACTAAATGGAACTTTTCCCATTCTAGTCACTCTCTCTCTCTCTCTTTACTCTCTCTCTTGAAGGCTTTGTTCTACCAAAAATCCGTAAGTTTTAGCTCCCAAACTGTAAGTTCTCTTACCCTAGATTGTTCTAAAGCTCATTACATGTCTTTATAGCTTGAAAATCATCCAACAAGGCCAAGAAGAAGGATTTTATGGCCCAAGAACCCTCTTAGGCCGTAAACCCCTAAAAGGGTTCCAAAATGCCCCTAAATCCTTTCCATAGGCTTAGAGGCTAACTTAGAACTTACCCTTGAAGTGTTTTGGACATTAAACAGTAAGTTTGGAGGCTTGAAAGAGGGTTTACGGCCCAGGAACACTCTTAGGCCGTAAACTCCCTCAAATGATGCAAATTGAGCCTTAAACCCCTATTTAGCCTTGGATCTTCACTTAGAAACTTGTAGGAGTGAGCTAAGGACCTCAAAATCGAAGTATATGGGGTGTCCAATTGTTTACGGCTATAAACCATGGGGTTCACGATCGTAAAATTCCAAGGAGTGGTCCTAGGACCGCAAACTCCAAGGGAGTGCCCCTTTTGAACCCTAAACACCCCTCAAGCAATGGATTAAACCCTAGAACTCTTCTTAATGATGTATGAGACCCTTAAGCACATTTTCTGAATAAATTAGTGATACGAATTCCCTAAAATATTACTTATTATAGTTTATCACGTAGGATGTGAAAAACCCATTTGTTTTGAGGGTAAAACCTTTTTCATGTAGTAAAAATCTCTAAACTATGCTCATTGAAGTTTATTATATGTGTTCGAAATGAATGAGTAAACCTTATCATGAACGTCTAAATTTCAGTTCATAATGATAAACTATCAAGAAAATACATTCAATATTTGGATCTTATTGATATACACTTTGCTCAACATAATACAAAGTGTTATGAAAGTTATAAGCTGCTAACCAGTTTTTAGCCTTTCAGCACTGTTTTAGAAAAATCATAGAAAAATCATATGAAATTGAAAACTGAATCCGTAAATTCTGAGAGTTCATAGAAAAATCATACGAAATCGAAAACTGAATCCGTAAATTTTGAGAGTTCATAAAATGTGTCTAGTTTATTCATAATTTGTGTTATGATTTTTGGAAGTCTTTAACTTGGGTTAAAATGTTCATATTCACAGACTGGTCCGGATTTGTTCTTGAAATGATCGGCTGTTTTGAAAAAATCACCATAAATCGTAGAAAAATCGTATGGAGATGTGCAAGTAGTCATTTTAAAGGTATAAACCTGAACTATTTGCATCTAATACAGTTTTGAAAACTAAAATGCTTAAGTTGACCAAAACAGTCCGTGAATGGAGTTAAACTTTCTTAATGAAAGCTGTTGGAAAAGTTTAGTTGTGTTCTTGGTGTTTTAACTTGTATCCCCCTGCCCCCCTTAAAACTTAAGAAAACATGAAAATATAGGGGCATGAACTCACCTTGTGTGATTTCAGTGGATGAATGTTGAAGGGAAGAAGTGCTCAACTCAAGAACACACTTGGAGGATTAGTTGAAGATTCGAGAATCTTAACACAAATATGATGGAGTTTGTGTTAGGAATCTATGATTTGAGTAAAAGGAAGTGTAATAACCATATGAAGGGTGATGATACTTACCATATGTAGAAGGAAAGCTTGAAAAATGCATTGGAAATCTCGAAATTGTATAAGCGAATTTGAGAGAAAAGATGTGTTTGATCTTTGGTGGAAATGAAAGAAATGAGTGAGAATGAGGAGAGAGGGTGAGTTTTCAGCCTTTGACTAAGAGTGTGGCTGGTCAAATGGTGGGGAAAGTACTCTTGAATGACCAGGTATGGTGGGGAGGGGTGTGGGTTAGTCATGGAGTGGGTATGGGGGTGGTTGCTTGTGTCTAACACTATGACAAAGTCAACACTCCACCACAAGATCCTGCTTTATGGATTTTATTCTTGATTATGGATTTTCTTAAAAATAGGTTGAATTTATGAATATATGCGACCTTATATGTCAAAATATAAGTTTGGGTGAAAATCCCCCGTTAAAATAATTAAAAACGGGCTTAAAACGGTGTCGTGGTCGAAAACCGGGTGAAAAATGGTGAAATCCGAAGTCAGGGCCTGGTCTCGGATCACAGCAGCCTTAGAACCCGAGGGAGGACTTGATCGCTGAAGTGGATTCGAAGGGAAGGGATTGCGGTCCGAGGAGGGTCCGTAGCAAGGATCTGGTGCGGCTTGGTGACTGCAGCTCGGTGGCTGCGGTCAGACGGCTGTGGTTAGATGGCTGCCGCCTTGCTTCTTGGGACCTCGGCTCTAGGAGAGCTTGGTCCTTATAGATGGACTTCGGTCCAAAAGGCTAATTTTCCAAGGAATCTTCTCATTTCGAGTGGTTTTTCACCAAGTCAAGTGTCGGGATGCCCCAAATCATTAAAATAAATCAAAAGAGGTTTTGAGAGAGGTTCCACATTCTTAGTGAGATTTGGGAGAGATTTGACATACTTGGAGAGATTTCACATACGGAGAGAGATTTGGGAGAGATTCCACATTATTGGAGAGATTTGACTTACTTGGAGAGATTCCACATACAGAGAGTGATTTGGGAGAGATTCCACATTCTTGGAAAGATTTGGGAGAGATTTGACATACATGGAGAGAATTCACATACGGAGAGAGATTTAGGAGAGATTCCACATTCTTGGAGATATTTCGGAGAGATTTGACTTACTTTGAGAGATTTCACATACAGAGAGAGATTTGGGACAGATTCCACATTCTTGGAGAGATTTGCACTAGTTTTAAACATGTTTTAAAACTATTGAATAGAGGGAATCCACGTGGTTAGCAAAGAGGGAATCCACGTGAACCCATCCAAAATCAAAACTATTGAAAACTGGTTAGCATCGAAGATGCCTATAGAATTTCGTCAATTTCTAGGCCTCGCTGGTTACGACCGCAGATTCATTCAGAACTTCTCTCGGATTGCGAAACCTCTCACCACATTGACTCAGAAACGCGTGACATTTGACTAGGGAGAGAAACAGGAGAAGGCATTCCAAACCCTAAAGCGAGCCCTATGCACCGCATCGATATTATCCCTTCCCGAAGGGACAGAAGATTTTGTGGTATACTGCGATGCATCAAACCAGGGGCTTGGTTGTGTTCTGATGCAACGAGGTAAGGTCATTGCCTATGCCTCAAGAGAGCTGAAGACACACGAGGTCAACTACACCACGCACGACCTCGAATTAGGAGTGGTTGTGTTCGCCCTAAAGAACTGGAGACATTATTTGTACGGTATGAAGAGCACGATATACACCGACCACAAAAGTGTACAACACATATTCAACCAGAAGGAGCTCAACATGAGACAACGACGGTGGGTCGAGCTACTCAATGATTACGAATGCGAAATTCGCTATCATCCGGGTAAAGCCAATGTGGTAGCGGACGCCCTAAGCTGGAAAGAACATTCTAGTCGAAGAGTCAAGTCGTTAACGATGACTCTCCATTCGCATCTCTCCGCACAGATTAAGGAAGCTCAGCTCGAAGCGTTGAAGCCTGAAAATGTGACGGGAGAATCCCTGCGAGGAATGGAAAAAAACTAGGAAATCAAGGGTGACGGAGCCTTATATCTCATGGACCGAATCTGGACACCGCGTCACGGTGGCTTCAGAGACTTGGTCATGAAGGAAGCCCATAACACTTGATACTCCGTTCACCCCAGATCAGATAAAATGTATCTCGATCTTAAAAAGTCATACTGGTGGCCTAACATGAAAGCATAGATTGCTACCTTCGTAACTAAATGCCTTACTTGCGCCAAGGTCAAGGTCGAATACCAAAAGCCATCAGGTCTTCTCCAGCAACCAGAGATACCGGAGTGGAAGTGGGATCGGATCACTATGGATTTCATAACTAAGCTACCCAAGACAACGGGTGGGCTACATACGATATGGGTCATCGTCGACAGATTGACCAAGTCCGCACATTTCCTGCCCATCAAAGAAACAGACAAGATGGAGAAACTCACAAGAACATACATTAAGGAAATCGTACGGCTGCATGGTGTCCCTATATCTATTATTTCTGATAGAGATATTAGGTTTACTTCGAGATTTTGGCAATCACTGCAAAACGCATTAGGGACAAGGCTGGACATGAGTACAACCTACCATCCGCAGACCGACGGACAAAGTGAGAGAACTATCCAAACCCTGGAAGATATGCTGCGAGCCTGTGTGATTGACTTTGGTAAGGCATGGGATACCCACTTACCCCTTGTCGAGTTTTCCTACAACAAAAGTTATCACACGAGCATCAAGGCAGCCCCATTCGAAGCCCTCTATAGCCGGAAGTGCAAATCCCCTCTGTGCTGGGCTGAGGTGGGTGACACTCAGTTAGCTAAAGGACGCATTCCTGACAGCCCTCTCATGGGTCCGGAGATCATTCGAGAAACGACCGAGAATATCATACAAATACGTGAACGACTAAAAGCCGCTAGAGATCGACAGAAAAGCTACGCAGACAAACGAAGAAAACCCTTGGAGTTCCAGGTGGGAGATCGAGTCCTTTGGAAAGTCTCACCCTGGAAAGGCACGATACGTTTTGGCAAGCGTGGAAAGCTGAATCCAAGATACATAGGGCCTTTTGACATTCTCGCCAGAATCGGCCTCGTAGCTTACAAACTCAACCTACCCCGCGATCTCAGTAACATACATCCTACATTCCATGTCTCCAAACTGAAAAAGTGCCTATCGGACGAGACTCTCGTAATCCCACTCGACGAGATCGAAGTCAACGAGAGCCTCAAATTCGTGGAAGAGCTTGCGGAGATCATGGACCGAGAGGCCAAACGAACGAAACTAAGCTGCATCCCAACTGTGAAGGTTCGCTGGAATGCCAAGCGAGGACCGGAGTTCACTTGGGAGCGCGACGATCAAACGAAACTCAGATATCCTCATCTCTTTGCTTAGTTGTATTGTAATAACTTAACTACTTAAATTCTAAATTTCGGGACGAAATTTCCTCTAACGGGGGGATGATGTGACAACTTGAAATCTATTCCGTTGCGGTATCCCATTTCCGTTAATAGAATACTTTATTTTACTATTGTTATTAAGATTTCCGTTAACATTTGGGTTAGACAAATCAACTAATGATTTATTTTATTTTAGTGTCGAAATGAAATAAGTAAAAACACGTGTAATACCCTCAAATTTATTTGGGAAAAATTTTAGTTTGCAACTAATCCGGGTTACGACCATTTAATCGGGTAAAAATTTAAAATCCGTTTAACGTCAGTATCAGGTAGATTTCCCACCTGGCCACAAACCCAACCCCTATATAAGGGTTGAGTGGGCACTAAATGGAACTTTTCCCATTCTAGTCACTCTCTCTCTCTCTTTACTCTCTCTCTTGAAGGCTTTGTTCTACCAAAAATCCGTAAGTTTTAGCTCCCAAACTGTAAGTTCTCTTACCCTAGATTGTTCTAAAGCTCATTACATGTCTTTATAGCTTGAAAATCATCCAACAAGGCCAAGAAGAAGGATTTTATGGCCCAAGAACCCTCTTAGGCCGTAAACCCCTAAAAGGGTTCCAAAATGCCCCCAAATCCTTTCCATAGGCTTATAGGCTAACTTAGAACTTACCCTTGAAGTGTTTTGGACATTAAACATTAAGTTTGGAGGCTTGAAAGAGGGTTTACGGCCCAGGAACACTCTTAGGCCGTAAACTCCCTCAAATGATGCAAATTGAGCCTTAAACCCCCTATTTAGCCTTGGATCTTCACTTAGAAACTTGTAGGAGTGAGCTAAGGACCTCAAAATCGAAGTATATGGGGTGTCCAAGAGTTTACGGCTATAAACCATGGGGTTCACGATCGTAAAATTCCAAGGAGTGGTCCTAGGACCGCAAACTCCAAGGGAGTGCCCCTTTTGAACCCTAAACACCCCTCAAGCAATGGATTAAACCCTAGAACTCTTCTTAATGATGTATGAGACCCTTAAGCACTCAACTACACCCCTCCCATGAGTTTACATCTGTAAACTCATGGGGGAAATGGTCCCTCAACCTTATTTAATACTGTTATCCGTCCGACTGTCGTTGAATTCATAGTTATATATGATATATATTTATGTTAGATATGAAAGTCTTCACCTTATTTAATACCTTTGTAGATCAAAGGCTTGCAAACCCACACTCTAATTAACTATAATAGGTATAGTTAAGACTACTGCTCATTACCTCTATTACTATAATACTCACTATAATTACTACTATTACAAGTTAATGCATGTTAAAGAGAACACTGTATATACTATACTAAAAGTTCACTATACTATAATACAAGAGAATACACTACTCCAGAATATGACACACTATCCCTCTATACGGCACTCTACTGCGCAAATACCATGTAACCAGAGCTTCCCGGAAGGAAAGCAACACTTCATGTATAGATCTATACAGGACGGACACTAGTACATCCCGAATGCTAACTACAGTCCGAGCCGACTAGGCCCAGGGGTGACAATACATCGCTACACTACGTATGACCGGGAAGGTCATTGGACTCTCTGTTATCACTCAGTTTGGTTACATGAGAAATCATATCCTTATCCAAATTAACACACTAAGAATTAAAGGTCAATCTAATTTCCCGAAGTAAATAAATATATCTTACAAATTGAAGTTTGCAACACTACTACAGCCAGCTAGCAAGATCTTTCTTCATCTATTTTACTTGAATGAAATCTATTACCTTATTTTTATAACTGAAAGTTTCAATATGAATACTTTTACTCACTAGCTTTATGTTAATACTCGTTTTCAAAATAACTTGTATTCTCAGGTCAAAAATAGACAGGTACTGGTGCAGCTTTTGAGGAGATGGAGCATTCAAGACCCATCTTTTATTTTTGTTTATACTTTTGGTGTCTATCAAACTGTACAGAACACGCTTGTATTTACAATTGCTATACTAATGTAATGGTTGTTGTTGCTTGTTTTTACTATTATGTAATTGTTATGATACTGTACATGACGTCCTCCACCCCAGAACGTATTCCGCCATTCTCGGTTTTGGGGTGTGACAGATTGGTATCAGAGCATTGTTTATAGTGAATCAAGTATAACAACCCATAAAAGATATACGAACTATAAACACTTCGGGACTAAAACACTCTGACCAAGAATATATACTTTTAAATGCAAAAATATTTAATTAAGTATATATATACATTCACCAATACAAAGGTCAGTATCATACTAGAACAAAACAAAAGTGTTAAGATTGTTGAACAACACAATTAGGCTTAGAGACATATAGTCTCATCTGGGTGGATGTAGCCTCATCAACTACATTTTTGTAGGAGTGAATAGCATGTGCCTAAGAGTGATTGTGGTGTTGCAACAAGTCTAAAAACTTACCAACACTACCACAAGAACGTTAGAACAAGAATACTATAAGAGTATTCTGCATTCAGCTAACTACATATATGATAACTAAAAGGGTCGTTACTAGTAAGGAAATAGTTACTAAGTGGATACACCATAGTTACATGTGACTAGGGCGCTATAGACTTAGAATCTGTGACCTTTTCTTCATTTCCTGTTCTTGTTCGATTGGGGATCTGGAGTTAGGGTCGCTTATTCGAAGGACTATCTTGCTTCGGTTACATGTAATTGGTATGCACTATGCAAGTATTGGGTCGACTAATAACGATCATCTTATAAGTATCCTAGATTAGTACGTCTATTAACCTTTCTTTCCCTATTCTCGCGTAGATAGCATGGCTGGCTTCCACCTTCCCGAAGATCTGTAGTATCCGAACCAAGGCAATGGAGGATGGGTCGATAAGGAACCAGAAGATGATCTCCCGATCCCTTTGGATGATCACCGTGCTGAATACTTTTCGGATAGCTCCAACTCCAAACCAGAAGTCAACAACCTGCCCCCAGTAGCTCCAAACCCTAACCCCTGTCCGACATTTCAAGGTCCCACCCCCATGTGGGCAATAACCTTGCACCGATGGAGCGACGAGCAGGGTCAGCCTGTACCTTTCAACGGAGACAGAAGCTTCTACAACATAAGCGAAGGAGGATCAGCGGACCAAGTAAAGAATAGGAGTATGTTCATAGAATGGTATCAAGATGTTTGTCATTCAAGCCGAGGTATTATAGGTTGGTGGATAATATGATCCAACCTTTGAAAGAGAGTTAGAAATGATTCTGGAGTTAAATTACCATAGTCCAATAACTTGACTAGATGGGGTTTCAGATAGACTCCAATGAAAACATGATGAAATCATTTGAACAAAGATTGACACGGAAGTTAGCCGACTGTCGATATCATTGAAGTTTAAGATGTAATAGGTTTGGGGAAATTGACCTTGTTGTAGGTCTTACATCACATTCAGAGTAGAAAAGTCTTTGACAGCATAAAGACCTAACTAAAGTACTTATAGTATGAGGTAGTCACATAGATAAGTGCTACACAGAACATAGACAGGAACACGGTTCTTTAAAACAGAGAAGGAAGTAAAGTATCTCCTACTGGAGACGGTCACCCCTATGGTGAACCCTTAGTTTGGCTAGTAGACGTTCCATATCAAGCAAGTATCTTTCGTACACCCTCTGGCGTACTTGGAGCTCTATGACTTCGGCTCGGGTTTCAGCTAGTGCTTGCAGCAGGGTCTCATGGTTTCTCTCAGATCTCTCACTTGTGTGTTCAAGGCGATTGGTGCGAATGGTATGCATTCTTGCATTAGCATTAACCTATTCGATACGTTGGAGAGCCGTCCTGCCCTGAATTTTGTTTCGGGCAACTCTACGGATCAGGATTGGTAGAACTCTTTCTACTGAGCTCCTTTCGTTTATGTTGTAGAAGCTTTGGTCTCCATTAAACGGCATAGGTTGATCTTGCTCTTCGCTCCATGTTTCCAAGCATTCTACCCAAGGAGGCGTCGGGCCATGAAAAGCTTGACGAGGGTTAGGATTTAGAAATGGAGCTACCGGGGGTAGGTTCTCAACCTCGGGTTCGGAGTTATCACCATCCGAAAGCTCTTTAGCATGGTGATCATTCAAAGGGATTGGATGATCATTCTCAGGTTCTTCTCCAAACCTTCCAGCATTGCCTTCGTTCGAAAGGTACTGGTTGTCGTGGGGATGGAGTCCAACCATGTTATCTACGCGAGAATTTGGGGTAAGGAAATAACTATTAGACAAACTATCTAGATAATTATTAGAAAATCTTCAATAGTTACATCACTATTTGTAAAGTGCATACCAATTATATGAAATCAAAACAGGATAGGCCTTCGAATAAGTGACCTTAACTCCAAATTCACAAGGTACAGGGGTAAATAAAAAATTTCATAGATTCTAAGTCTATGATATCCTAGTTACATATAACCTTAGTGTATCCACTTAGCAATTATTAACTTAGTAATGAAGATCCTTTTTAGTTCTCAAGTAAATAATTATAGTAACACAAAATACTCCTATAGTATTTTAGACTTAGGTTCTGTTATAATGTTCTCATTGTGGTAGTGTTGGTAAGTTTTTAGACTTGTTGACACATCACAACCATTCTTGGGCATGTGCTAATCACTCCTCGGACCAGCATCATTGATCAGGCTATGCCACTCCCAAGACTGACCATACATCCCCGAGCTTACCTGTGATATTCAACAATCATAATACTTTTGTTCTTGTGATTGTGACACGGATTTTAGTATGAATGCAGGCACATATACTTAGTTAAATATTTTATTATTTAAAAGTATAAACTCTTGGTCAGAGTATTTTAATCCCATTGTGTTTATAGTTCGTATATCTTTTATGGGTTGATACACTCAATTCACTATAAACAATGCTCTGATACCAATCTGTCACACCCCAAAACCGAGAACAACGGAAACATTCTGGGGCGGAGGACATCATGTAATGTATCACAACAATGTAAAGTAGTAAACAAGCAAAAACATCGTCCATTGCATTAATTGTAATAGTTTAATACATGTGTGTTCTTTCATAGAAATAAGACATTACAACAAGTAATCAAAATAAAGGACGAGTCTTGACTGCTCCGTCTTCGCAAAACCTGGTCATCGTACCTGTCTACTGGTGACCTGAGAATACAAGTTATTTTGAAAGTGTAGGTCAGCATTTAAGCTGGTGAGTTCATAAGTACTTAATGTCATTATTTGTATAAGTATGATGAAAACGTTTGAAATTGTTCAATGTAATTGTTTGTATATGTTTTGAAAACTCCTAGAAAATCGCATATTTTCTACTTGTATAAAAGTAGCCTTTTATCGAGGCCTGACTGTTTTTGAATATTTGTTTCTAAAAGTCCAACATTTATCCATAAGTGTGTGGTAGTTTAAAAGTTCCAAAACTATAACACAATGATATTTTTCATGCCTAAATAATAGATTTATGTATGTATAAAATCGCTAAGGCACTTGATGACTCTATGAACCATTATATTTTTAATACTCCCTATGAGTCTTTTGTTTAAGTAAAACTAGTTAAAAGGGTGTTTATCCCGAATTGTGAACATGCTAATAATATCCCATGGTATAGTTATTACCCCCCTGAGCATGATTGAGTTAAATGTATATTACTACGTACAATAGTTGTTGTTTCTGCGGTTTGTAAGTTTCTCATAACCATACTAGACGTGGTACTAATGTCGACATTTGTCACCCCAGACCCACCGGTCTAACTGGAGCTTACAGTTTAGGTGCGGGTTCATCAAACCCGTATAGATCTATACACAAATTCGCGCTCTCCCTCCAAGAGACTCTGGTTAAAGATGGGGACTTTCGTTTTGGTACTAACAAAGCCATATGTCTCACATGATTGCTAACAACAAGTGCACGAGTAATATAATGAAATACCTTTTGTATGAAAAGATTATCCTTGTTATGAAGAATGCATACTTGTGAATAAAACGTTGGTATAGTTAGATCCGTAAGTGTTCTTATACTATAGTATTTTAGTATGTTCTCTTTGTCATATTATATTAGTATGTTCCTTTGGTTATAGTATTCTATGTTATAATATTTGTAACGATAGTATTCTCCTAAACTATAACTATTATAGTTTACTAGTAAGTTCCGTTATAGTAATTGAAGAAATGAATGTACACGTTTGCTACTCAAAGGTATTGAAGTGATTGATGGAACTTTTATGTCTATATATGTATACATGATATATAACTAATATTTAGATGACATTCGGACGAATAACCGATACCCTAAGGCCACATCCCAACGAGGAAAAGGAAATAAAGCAAGCTAGCCGTCCTAAGTCCTTTAAACATTACTTATATAACTATACATATATGGGCATGCATTTGACAATATAAAAGTATAAAAGAAGTTTTGTAATACCTTTGAAAAGTTTAATAACGAAGAAATGATGACTTGATGTCAGTGTATACAATGATTTAAAAAGTAGTTTGTTTGATAAGACAGTGTAAAGTAAAAGAAATCCCTTGTTCGAAAACACAATTTTGAATCGCATGTGATTGATTATATAACAAAGAGTATAACAAAACATTTATGTTTTTCACACGATGATAATCGTGTGTTTACTTGTATTCCCCTCCTTAAAGTGTATAAAATGCATTTATAAAACATTTGAAAGTCTAGTTATAGGGGTATGAACTCACTTGATTGATTGAAGAAGTGAGATGAAAATTGAGCAGAACTTCGACTTGGAAAAGTTGATTTCCTCGGGAATCTCGGAAATCTCGGGAATCTTGGGAATATCGGGAACACAAAACCTTCCTTCGGAACTTGAAGGTGAAAATCGGGGATTCCGGAGGGCTTTGGGGGCTTAAACGCAAAGCTTCGGCGCGAGAAAGAATAGAACTGAGCAATGAAATCCGGAACCCTTGAGTTCTATTTATAGCCTTGATTTTTGGGTGCCACATCATGGAAAAGGGTGTGCCACGTCATGGTGAGTCCACCTTATCCTCTTCCATTGATTGGACGCCCTCAGTCACTTGCCGGGTCGCGGCAAACTGTGCCACGTGGTGGCAAGCCTGACAACCTCAGATTTCGGGTCTCGAACTTGTAAAATCCGTAACTTTCGCGTACGAGATCTGTTTTTGATGTTCTTTATATGCATGCGTAGGTGATAATATTCTCTACAACTCTCGTTTAGACTTTGTCTGTTAATTTTGAATTATTTATTTTTAACAGGCCGGGACACGAAAAGTTCGTTAAAAATCCATAACTTCTTTATCCGATGTCCGTTTTCGTCCGACTTTTTACGTTGCGCTAATATTGTTGAGACCTTCAATTCTTATTTAGGTTTTTTCGGCTAAAAGTCTCTCGGTCTCTATTTCAAGTTTTTAGCTGTCTACTGCTATATCTAGATTTTAGAAAAATCATAACTTCTTCATACGAAGTCAGATTTGGACGTTCTTTTTACGTACGTTTACGGTTTAATGTTATCTACAACTTTCATTTAGATATTTAAGGTTAAAAACTATTGTATTCAAACTTCGCGTTTTTCGTGTAATCAGTGTTGACGGTTTTGTCGGAAATCTTAGAATGGTTATAACTTCTTCGTTATAAGTCGGATTTTTGTGTTCTTTATATGTATGAAAACCTTTTTACGATTCCTACCACTTTATTTAACCTAAATAAATTTTTAGGAAAGTTATATTTTGACCTAAATTTGATTGGTGTTACATTACATTGTCTCGAAATATCGATTTGTGAGATCCACATGTATTCCTCTGTTACTTACTACATGCCCCAGGAAGTGTAATTACCTTATCCAAAATTGACATTTGGAGAATTTTGTGTACAACTTTTACTTTCTTAGTAGTTCCAAGAACAATTTCAGATGTTGGTTGTGTTCCTCTTTAGTTCGTGAATAGATTAAAATGTCATCGATAAACACTATAACGAACTTATCTAAGTATGGTTTGTATAAATATTTCAGGAGGTCCATGAATACTGCTGGAGCATTGGTCAATCCGAAGGGCATAACTAGAAACTCATAGAGACTGTATCTAGTTCTAAACACAGTTTATCGAACATCTGCTTCTAGTATTTTAGTTGATGATATCCGGATCTTAGATCTATCTTTGAATAGTAAGTAGATCCCAAGAGTTGATCAAATATGTAATCTATTCTAGGGAGTGGATAACAGTTCTTGATTGTTAGTTTGTTTAACTCTCGATAGTCTATACACATCCTGAAAGAACCATTTTTTTTTTCTTGACGAATAAGACCTGCGCTCCCCAAGGTGAGAAGCTTGGTCTAATAAAACCCTTGTAAGGTAGTTCTTTCAGTTGACTTGAAATCTCTTGCATTTCCGAAGGAGCCAATCTATAGGGGGTCTCGCCACTAGAGTTTCTGCCGGAATTAAATTAATTCGAAACTTGACTATGCGACTTGGTGGCAATCCAGGCATATCTTCAGAAAATACCTCGGGATAGTCGCATATATGGTGTATGTCTTTGATTTCTTTCATCTTTTTTGTCTTATCTACTATGTGTGCCAAGAAGGCGTAATACTTCTTGTGTAGATATTTTTGAGACTTAGCGTAGGAAATAATCTTCAAGTTTTGGCCCAACTTGTCACGGTAGATTATCATTGCCTCCACATTAGGTAGAGTTAGTAGTACAACTTTTTCGAGACAAAGCATTTAAGCACGATGCAGATACAACCAATCCATACCGATAATGATGTCGAAACTCCCAATATTCATTGGCATTAATTTGACATTAAATGTGTGGTCGTTGAAAGTTAGGAGGCAATTTCATAAGATTTCGGTGGTGTTTTCTATCTGATCGTTTTCCACTTCTACTTCGTATGCTACGTCTAATTTACTAGACTCGAGATTTAATATTTGTTTAAATGATGGAGTTATAAAACTTCTATCAATACTTGAGTCAAATAGAACTGTAGCATATAAGTTATTGATGAGGAACGTATTGATAGTACACGTGCTTCGATAAATAGTAATGTATTTTTAGTGGTACATGATCCCTGTCTAGTCCTTCTACAATCGCCTTGTGCATACACGTTGTATATAATCAAGTTCGAATAGACAGTCGAATAAGTGATTCTACCTTAAGCCCACAACCAAACAAGGAACAGGAAGTAAAGCGGAGTCACAAATCCTAAGTCTATAGAATCTTAATTATATACAACCCTAACATATACACTTAGCAAGAATAGATTACCAGCAATGGTCCTTCGTTTCTATATGAATGACGTGACTATTCAGGGTGAGAAGGCAATTGGTAAGTATTTCTAAAGTGCTTTCTATTCGGTTGATTTTGCCATATCTATAGTGTAAGTTGCAGAATTCATGTTTCGAAACCTATGGTCTATAAAGCTTTTACTGGTACTAGTATCAATTAATACCTAAGCCTAAACGTTTTTGATATGAAACGTACCAATAACTATAGTCGGTTCCTGGAGAGTATCTCCAACGGTGATCATAAGTACCCTTCCATTGCCACCCTGATTCTTTAGTTTTGGGTAGTCCTTCCTAAAATTCCATAGTTGATTGCACTCAAAATAGTTACAGCTTCCTTCTAACTTAGTGGTTAGGGTTTTTATACAATACCTCGAGATGTGACGTCTCATGTTACACCTGTTGCAGATTATCTCCCTGCAATTTCCGACATTTTGGAAATTTCACTGTGTATAATGAGGTAAAGTCCCAGTGTAGGATTTAGCTGGGGTGGGAGTGTTGGTAATTATGGAATAGACAACAACAAGTTCTGGTTCTATTTTGTGATGCTTGAAGTTCCCCTTTGATTTCCCATGACATTGAGTTGGCCACCGAGACACCCAAAGTTTTTACATGGTCAGTCCACCACGTTAGAGCCCCGTCCATCAAGGTGCATGCGACAAAATTCACTTTGCTACCCTCAGCGCAGTAGCATACATCAAAAACAGCTTCAACTTTTTGAAACAAATGAGTTAAACCCATAATGCCTTCATTGCCATAAAGGTTTATTGGCTTGCAATTTATGAAGTCCTTGTATGAACAAGTTCTTCTAGGATCTTCTGGATGTGAGTAAAGAGTTCTTCCAGCTCTGTTTCCCAGTCCGTTCACTTCCACGATTCGCCTTCCATCATTCAAGCTCCTTGCAGTTGCCATTGCAATTGTAATGCATTTCGAAACTAGTTGCTCCAATTTTTCCATAGTTTGAGGAAGTCCTGACTCGGGAAGTGGTGGAATTGGTGTGCTAGATGTTGGCATTTTAGTTACTAGAGTCACAACCAGCCTTCTGGTCGGTCGACCTCTCCGGGTTCGTCCCATAGTTGGTTCGGTAGTTGGTGTTACTTCGAGGCGTAATCTGGTGTTCCTTCTTGTATTCATTTTGGTTACTTATTTATGTTAGTAGTAGAGATTTAGTTTGTGATGTTTTGCTAGTTCTTTTATAATGTTTTTATTCAGAATTACTATTCATATAACAGTTCAAAAAGTTTTTTAAACATAATAACATATGCTTCGTTATACTAAGCATTAACATCTGAGTACATTAGTCTTTGTCGTTTTCAAAATGTAAAGACTTACAAGTAGTGGTAAAAAGACCTACAAACAAACATATAAAGTTTATTTATTCTTACATATCCTAATACTTATCCGAAAAGTTTGTCACCAAAATGTTTAGTATCTGAAATATGTTACACAAAATTTTTACACATATAATTAAAGAATATTCTGTTGACTTTTATTGACTTGTGATCATATTTTACGTTTCTTAAAATGCCAAGATTTTAGTCTATCAACTACTTCACTTAATTTGGATAATGCATGAGGCCCGACCAAAATAAAACTTAGGCGTGCAACTAGGCTTAGTTATGGTATGACCTATGTTTTATGAAACCTAATTGAGTATTTGATCTAAATCCTTGTGTTTAGGTTTATTAGATTTTTATCTTTTAAGTGTTGTAGGGTAAGGATATTCCTAGACCTACTAGACTAAGCCCTAGACTATAGTTGTATTTTTTTGAAAAAGAAAATACTAAGTTCTCTATTGTCGTTAGCTCTGTAGCTCTGATACAAATCTGTCACACCCCGACCGATGGCGGAAAACGCCGGGGTTGCTACGTGTTACAATTAGATCATAGTCAACCACATATATCAAAAACATAACACATTTGAATCCTTATTTTACAAACCTTTAAGTGTTGGAATTGAAATTACATCTTCATAATTTAAACAGACAACGGTAAATTAAAGTAAGTCAAGTTTATTCCCAAAAGAAAGGAACTATAATTTCCTTAGAACCGATGTCCTACCTCCAACTTCTTAATTACCTGAGAATGCACATTTTTAAAATACATCAACAAAAAAATGTTGGTGAGTTCCACAAGTTTTTACTCCGTGATTTTTATAACAAGAAATCTTTATAAAACATGGAATGTTTAACGAATAAGTTGTGCAAAACATGGTCGATAATGTTACCGCTAAGCTTCGTGTGAGACCCGATACTTGAAATCTAATACGAGTATACATGTTAACATACTTACGATAAAAGTAAATTTTAACATATTTTTGTGAAAATATTTAGTATTTTTATAAATAGACACTAACAATCGGTTTAACAATCTACAAACAATATTTATACTACATACAGCCTCATCCTAGTATGTATTAGTATATTTGTATCTAGGACTTTGTTATAATTTCCGATTGTTTGAGTTTGAAGACTTTTAGTTGTAATGCTTAATAATGTAAAGCTACAAAATTTCTAACGGGACAACGGTCGTATGTGTCCCTATACAAGTTTAAATAGTTGGTCAACTTAAGTGACCATATACATGTTTAGACAGTACTCCGACAGTAAGTGACCAAAACAAATGTTTAGAGAATACTCTAACTGTAAGTGACCAACAAAGTTTATAAAGCACCCCGGATGTGAGTAACCAAAATCAACATAGTTCAAATCGTCTTGTGTTATAAGGTTTTCAACATGATCATACTAGAAATACTTGTAATTAACACTTTTGTGACCCTTAAAGAGTATGATTTAAACAATATCATGAGTTGTGTTTCTCTTATCTATATCAATACTTTGTGTATGCATTTGAAAGAATAACCTGCAAGGTTAATGACTTAAAGTGATTTCATGTAAGGAATATTATGTCCAAATCAAATAAGATAAGAGAAAATGGTTGAGATAAGTGCCAAGTTAACTAACAAGTGCTTAATCACTTAAGTCATTTTGCTAAAAATACTTCTTAATTCGTCTTATGATTTTCGAGATTTACCACCTTCCCTCTCCATAACTAGATCATCTAACTAACTAACTAACTAATAAATAGTTAGTTAACTAAATCCTATCCCTGACTAACTAACTGATCAAGTGGCTAGAAAAGATCATATCTCATCATCACCACATCCTATCACAAGCTAGCCTAATTGATTCCATCTTATCTTCTCTTCTTCTTCCCTTAAAAATCTCGAAAAATCTCTCTCTCATTCACCAGCCAATACTCCAGGGAAAAGCCCTCAATCTTCATCCCATTTTTAGCCACACAAACTTCCTTCCAACTCTTCAAAACCGTGAACCTTAAAGGGGCTGTTTTCCCTTGGTTTTTCATCCACCATTTCACCTATATAAACCTTCCTTTTGCTTGATATTTTCACCTCCAAATAAACCTGGAAGTTATTCGTTGTGATACTCTTTTAAATAGGGACTCAAAACAGTGGCTAAACTACTCTATTCTTACCTTCTCGCTGAGAAAATTTCGTGATATCAACATAGCGAAAACAGTGGCTGTTTTCGAGCATCAAACCAACACCCAAAAGTCCTCCATCTTGCAGTCCATTTTCGAGATTCAAAGTAGACCATATGTAGCTACTTTTAAACACTTAAAACCCTAGAGAAAGTTCCGTTCCACTCTAAAAAATCTTGTGTTTTCCACCACCTTTTGGCAACATACTTTTGATCCAAGTTAAAGCTAGGTATATTCTTGATTTCTACTCTTTATTTTTATCATCAAGTCCACTGGTTTTAAATGATTTAAGACAATATAAAAGTCTAACATACATATAAATATATTTCTTTATGTGTTAATACATCCAAAAGAATACTCAAATCGTGAACTTGAGTGGAACCGGAAACCGCACAAACCATTCTCAAACCGAATAATTCTACGTGAAAAAAGTGAGTTTTATACGGACCCTCTTTCATGTTTTACAAGTTTTTGAGGGATAATACACACTAAAAAAATTCTTGTTGAATGATTTAAAGGCTTAAATAACTAAAAATACAAGTTATGTCTCTAAACATATCTAAGCTTAAATTTCAGCTTTTTATAGAAACGTTGTGGTTTGTTCAAGGACTGTTTTGTGCTTCTTAAACCTCATGAATTTCAAAACTATACAATATGCAAATAGTTCATGTCTATACCTTTTCAAGGACTACTCTCACACGTTCATATGATTTTTCTACAATTTATGATGATATTTACAAAACTGTCTATCATTTAAAAACATTTCGGAACAGTCTATAAAAATGAACATTTTCACTCTGATTAGGAACCACTTAAGGTCAGGTTAAAAAATCATGGAAAAAGTAGACTCATTTTCTAAGCTCTGAGAGTTCGCGGATCCCAATTTCGATTCACAATGATTTTTCTAGAATTTTTCTAAAAACACTGATAGAATTGCCCTTTTGATTAACCTTGTTGTTTAGTCTTTCAAATGCATACACAAAGTATTGATGTAGATAAGAGAATGGTTAATTTCATTATAACTTTTTACTTATTTTGTCACTAACCAATTTTTTTATGTATTCTAGATCACTCAATTTGTAAATTTAAAGTCGAAGAAGCCATTTTCAAATATATGACTAGGTAAGTAGGTTATCATCTTTATGTCGCATGCCACATAGCATTCTAAATTACATCAGCCCACATGGCATACTCAATTGAACTGGCCCACATGGCATGTTGATCTTTTTGTTAAATATTAATTTTTTTTAATTGTAAAAGCAATAAGTGGTTTTGAAATTTATTATTATTGTTATTACAATGAATATAAAATATTTGAATGTTTGAAAATGTGAAGAACACCGACACCACTAATCCACCATCCACCACTACCACAATCCCTCAACACTCAAATGTGGGTTCCTAAATCGATATGTACAAAGCTAGAAATCATGTCGTCATATTCAAAGAACAAATGAACAAAGACACCCACATTTTGTGCGAACCCTAACATCCCATAAATCCATAACATAGTAAATTGATGATGGGAATACACCAAAACAAAATGGAAAATAAAATTTGTAAAAAAGAACCGAAATTTGGGAAATGAAGTCGCCGCTAATCCACCAGCCACCACTACCACAATCCCTCAACACTCAAATGTTGGTTCCTAAATCGATACGTACAAACCTAGAAATCATGTCGTCATATTCAAAGAACAAATGAACAAAGACACTCACATTTTGTGCGAATCCTAACAACCCATAAATCCATAGCATAGCAAATTGATGATGGGAATACACCAAAACAAAATGGAAAATAAAAGTTGTAAAAAAGCCGCCACCACTGTTCACCTCTTGGAAGTCATTGGAAAAAAAAGCCAAATCTGCTCATTTTCGAAGAACCAACACTTCCACTAGAAAGGTGGTATCACTTAACAAATCGGGTGACATAAGATTGGAGTGTGAGATCACCACCGAAGAGGGGTAAACATTCTAAACTGCCATTGGAAACAACGCGAATGGATGGTGTGATGCAGGGAATTAACGGTTCCTGGTTGTGGGTGGAGACGTTCGAAATACCCCGTTGTATTCCTCTTCAGCGAAGATGATATCATACACAAACTATTTCAACCTGAAACCCTCTAATCCATATCTAGTGTGAAGCTTGATAACAAATTTAGGGGGTTTACGGAAACAGTGGTTTCATCGATGTAAACTATTGCTTGCGATCAAAACTAGATCTAAGGTGAAGCTTGACAACATACAAAGGAGCTGATTCATTATAGAAAAATCTAGGGCTAACATTGAAAGGGAGGATTTGTTTCTAAGGTTCAATAAAGAAAGGTTGATACCAGATGGAAGGGAAATATGTTTTAATTACATTAAAAGGTAAAAGGTAATTATCTATGTCAGGTAAATATGTTTTAGATCTATAATACTAGATCTTGAAGCCGTTGATGCCACTTTTTTTGCTTTATTTATTCCAACGGGCCGATGAAGTGCTCATCTTCAAAGTCGAGCAGATTATCGTTGCTGTCGAAATGTGTCCATGCGTCCAATTGTTGAGATGTTGCATTGGGGTTACTTGAACGCTTTGAACCAAAAGATTGTGAACTTCTTTCCATTTGCTCTTTCCATTTCGGAGCATCTTTCAACTTTAGCCAATGTTTCACATACGAAAAAGCTTTGCGGGTTGGCGTTATTTTTTCGAATTGGTCCAAAGCCGCCTTGAAAACATCAAAATCATTTTACCCACTTTTTCGTATGTTTAGGAGGTTGTTGTAAATTCCTCCAAATTCAGTGCATTTGAGTCCAATGTCACGTCACTTGGAGCTAATTTGATTGGGATTGTGAGTTTTACTTCCCGTTAACTCATAAAATACCGCACAAACTTCTCCCAAAAACAACCGAATGTTTGACTATCGCCTTTGATCGGGTCTTAGGAAGTCGAAATCCATGTCTCGGCTAGCTTTTCTTTTTCTTCTTTTGTCCATGGGACCCTTTCTTGGGTTGTGTTGGGTCGGACCGGTTTTTTTCCTTTTTTATTTTTAGGTTGAGGTGGTGGTGAATGTTGAGTTTCCGAAACAATTTGACAAAACCACCTTGAGGTGATTCCATGGTTGAGAATTGGCGAGAGGTTGTGTCTAACGCAAAAGCGTTATGGAGTTTGCGGTTTCTAAAGTTTGGGGGGTATTTTTGTTGGGATCCACTTTTGATTGATATGAAATTGTTGTGTGTGTATTGTGTATAGAGAAAGAAAAGAATGATGTAAAAAATGAATGTAAATATATGGTATTTATAGGTAAAACTAGAAGTTTAAAAAATGTAGCCGTTCAACGGCTAATTCTTTTCCTTTTCTCCCATTCGCCGTTCTCCTTTGTCCTCCCGAGCACAAGGCTCAACGAAGACGACCGACCACGAGAACCTGGGGTGGTGTGCACGGACCAGTATCGTGGTCACGTAGACTACGAACCGGCTCGTGGCGGGTATACCAGAAGGTCTTATGAGATATAAATATGTATCTAAGTTGAACCTATAATAGTTCCCAGCCCTATCACCCACATACAAAACCTTGTCTTCCTTTAAAAAAAATCAACCACAAAGCAATACATATCAAACATTTCCAAATTTTATACCAATTCTAAAATAATGAAATAAAAGAAAATATTACATTTTTGAATCATTTGATAAGCTACAAGGATTCTTACTCCCTGTTAGCTACAAGATCATGGTGGGACTAAGACTTGTTCTTGAACTCTTGTTTGTGAGAAGACGTGAATGCTCTCGGAACCTCATCATTCAAAATAGCACTAGAACACTTTTGAATAAAGAATGTTTCTATTAAAGTTTCCTTGCAATGAAAGGCTATCCATAATTCCTTCTTCACAAAAATGGAATAAACGCCAAGTAGGCTTAAAGAATACCAACTTTATAATTGTAAAAGGACAATGGTGAAATAGAAGTAATCAAGACTAAAAATATACTGAAATAATCATTTTAAGGTATATAATATCAGAGTGTTACATTTATATATAATATGCAATTTCAAAGCTCTTTTGTCCAAATGGCTAAATACCCCTACATATCTTTCTTGTCTCCAAAGACCTCCACACAAGACAATATGTAGATGGTCGTATCTGAAATAAAAAATTATGTCGCAGGTCAGATTTAGAAAAATAGAGGTATGAATGTAGAATAATATAAACATTATAGTCTTTACATGATGATCTTTATTTTCCTGTGTGAGATCGAGAGGGTGAAAGAAAAATTATAGCCTGGTGTTAAATAATAAGCACAAAACAGTCAACATGTTACTACTCAACATTTAAACTGAAGAACCAAACAAATACCATTTATGGTCACTTTGTAAAACTCACATCTAGATTGAAAACCCTAAAAAAATGTTAATATTCGTGTTGGAATAGAGAATCATACAGAGGGTGTGATTATATTCATCGATCTCACCCCTTATTTCTTTTATCCAACAGAAAATCATCAGCACCCGCACATAATAAAAACCCTATAACACTTTCATAAAAAAATCGTATTTTTTCATAAGAATGATGGAAGCACAAACTAATGATGAACAACAAGAACCTTGATGATGGTCGCTAGTGAGGCAGGGTAGGGAACAAATTTTGGTGGTCGAAGAAGGTGGTGGCGCGGGTAGCAGGTGATCAGATGTAGGAGATGGGTTGAGGCCGATCGCGGTGAGGTAAGGAGGTGCTGGCTGTAAAATACGGTAGAGAAAGTGGTGGTGTTAGGGTCAACGGAAAGTGTGGTGTTGGTGAATAGACTAAGCTAGATCTGGTTCTGATGATGGATGTTGGGGACGACACTAGTAGATGGTGAGGCTGAAGGGAGAAAGGCATTCGATCGAGAAAAGTGTGGATGAAGATTGATCAGGTCTTTTTGGAGTCTGTTTCAGCCATCGGATCTATTATCAAATCAATGAGCCAAAGGAAACACGTTGGTTATCCATGTGAAGCCATGTAAAAAATCCTTGTGAAATTTTTGTGATGCATATATATAACTTTAGGTCTCCCGACACTGCAGAAATAAACTTGTTTGCGTTGAGTTCTTCAATCTGTCAACCCGCCAATCCGTCAACCTGTTTAGGTCATATATGGGTTTCTTAAAAACTATATAGGTTCAGGGGCAGTCCTAGGTCGGTGCCCGGTGTGGCACCGACAACACCTAGCTTCCGCGCACGATGTAGAATTTTTTTTTTTAAATTTTTACCTATTGTGCCACTACGTAAAAAAAATCGTGCAACTACTAAAAAAATTGTGCAACTACATAAAAAAATATTGTCACTCTTTCGGGAATTACCAAACGAAAAAAATAATAATAATGAGCCAAATGTTTTATTCAATTATTGTCTAATAGTTCAATTGTCTAAAGCCCTAAAGCCCAAAATAAAACTTAATTGGATAAATTAGCAATTGGGCTAATTGCTTGTAAAAAAGATAGCCCAATAATCCTAATTGTAATTGTTGTTTTGTTGATCGGTACAAAGAAAAAAAAACAACAATTACCGAATAGACGACTCACGGTCTCACGCACGACTACTCGACTTCCTGCCTTCTGCCTCCAAAATTCATTCGATGTGCGATCATGCGATGGCTACTGTCGACATTCATTGAGTCGACAACCTCACAATCCTTAGACCTTGATCGATTTCATTGTTGGATCGATCACAATCCTTGATCGATTTCAACAATAGTCAATCACTCAATCTCTTGAAGCAAGTATCGATCAAGTTCCCTCTTCTTTCAATTTCTACTGTTTTGGTTAATAAAATACACTTCAAAGTCCTACACTACAATGAAGCAAGTAAGTTTTACCAATTCATTAAGATATTTGAAATTGATATGTTTTTTTGAAGTTAGTGATTGACTTGGGTGAAATTGATTTGTTTTGTTGAAGTTATATTGTTTGCTTAGGTTATATTGCTATGTTTTTTATTGAATTGATTGTTTGATTAGGTAAAATTGATATGTTTTATTGAATTGATTGTTTGATTAGATGAAATTGATATGTTTTATTGAATTTATTGTTTGATTAGGTGAAAGCAACTTGTTTTATTGAAGTCATTGTTTGATTAGGTGTAATTGTTATGTTTTACTGAATTTATTATTTGATTAGGTGAAAGCAACTTGTTTTATTGAAGTCATTGTTTGATTAGGTGTAATTGTTATATTTTTATTGAATTTATTGTTTGATTAGGTGAAAGCAACTTGTTTTATTGAAGTAATTGTTATGTTTTATAGGTTAAACTAAGTGGTTTTTTTACCAAAAGACAAAGACCTAATCCTAATGAAAGTGGTGAAGAATGTTTCCAAATACTAATCACCAATCAATCAATTCCTTCCATTTCTAATCCTAATGCAACTCCACAAACACCAATCACCAATCAATCAATCCCTTCGGTTTCTAATGCAACTCCACAAACACAATGCTCTAACCAACCTAATGATAATGTTGACTTGAAAGATCTTCCAAAGGACCCGGCGGATAGGCCATTGATTACAAGTTACAAATCAAATATAAGAGATGATGTAAGAAGAGCATATTTGCTTCAAGGACCGTGTCAAGTAAGGGCACATAAGTTTCCTAAAAAAAATAGGTGATAGATTTAGAAGATTCGTTCCTTCATGGTTTGATGACTTTGATTGGTTGGAATATAGTGTGAAAAAGAATAGTGCATATTGTTTATATTGTTATTTGTGTGGGGACCTCATGGGACAAAAAGGAGGGAGAGACGCATTTGTTTCCCAAGGTTTTGATACTTGGAATAAAAAAGATGCATTTCGGACTCATGTGGGTGGTGTTGATAGTTTTCACAACAAAGCAAAAGAAAAGTGTGCGTTTTTAGTGAGGGAAAAACAAGCTATCAATGTAGTCTTGAGGAAGCAAACCGAAGCAGAGGATCATAAATATAAAGCTCGATTACGTGTTTCTATTATTGTTGTTAGACTTTTATTGAAAACCGGTTTACCGTTTCGTGGTCATGACGAGTCGGTTAACTCGGAAAATAGAGGGCTATACGTTGAAGTGTTAAAAGCCATTCGAGAGACTAGTGAAGATATTTTTAGCAATACTTTAGAAAATGCTCCTAAAAACAATCAACTAATTTCCCCTAAAATTCAAAAAGAACATGTGCAATGTTTTACACAAGAAGCACTTTTGAGTATTTGTGAAGAGATTGGTCAAGATGTTTTTGCTTTACTAGTTGATGAATCTAGTGATGTTTCAAAAAAGGAACAAATGGCTATTGTTTTGCGTTATGTCGATAGTCTTGGCTTTGTGAAAGAAAGATTCATAGGTCTAGTGTACGTGAAGAATACATCTTCTTTGACACTCAAAAACACCATAAATGAGGTACTTACAAGTAATAAGTTGAGTTTTAGTAAGGTAATTTATTCTTTACTTTTTTGTTATTTCAATTTAATTAATATATATATATATATATATATATATATATATATATATATTAATTGTTTTAAATTTTAAAAGATAAGAGGACAAGGTTATGATGGGGCTAGCAATATGCGAGGGGAATTCAATGGTTTGAAAGCTTTGATATTACAAGAGAATGATACGACTTTTGATGTACATTTCTTTGCAGACCAACTTCAATTAGTAGTTGTGGTTGTAGCAAAGAAGCATGATGGTGTTAGTGACTTTTTTGAGCAAATTTCATTGGTGGTTAATGTAGTTTGTGCATCGTGTAAAAGAAAAGACTTACTACAAGAGCAAGCAAAAGAAAGGGTGCAAAAAGGCTTGTGTAATGGTGAACTTGAAACCGGAAGAGGGTTAAATCAAGAGACTACACTTGTTCGAGCGGGACAAACAAGATGGGGTTCACATTTCAACACACTCACAAGTTTGATGAAGTTGTTTGCGGATGTTCTTATAGTTTTAGATTTTGTGAAAGATGAGGGAGGGTCATTGGCAAACCGTCAACAAGCATCTAGAATCTTAGCATATTTTAAATCATATGAGTTCGTGTTTTACTTACATATGATGTATGACATTTTACACCTCACGAGTACATTGTCAAAGAGAGTTCAAAGAAAAGATCTAGACATTTTAGAAGCGGCTTCGATGGTTAGAGGGACAATGGAGGCATTGCAATCTTTTAGAAACATAGGGTTTGCGAGCATTTTGCCAAAAGTATCCTCTTTTTGTCAAACACACAAAATTGATACTTTGGATATGGAAGAGTTGTATATTGGTGTGAGAAACCATAGGACTACAAAGACTAATATGTTTCATTTTGAGGTTGAAATCTTCAACACGGTGGTAGATATGCAACTTACAGAATATCAGGATCGATTTAGTGAAACAAGCACCCAATTACTAGAATACATGGGTGCTTTGAGCCCTTGTGATTCATTTGCACAATTTGACAAATCAAAGTTATTAAAGTTGGGTAAGTTATACAAGTATGACTTTGATGATTCAGATATGATAGACCATGAAGGAAAATTTGAGATATTTTATCACTCTTGCATCAAAGATGAGCGCTTCACTAGTTTGAAAGGAATTTCCGATCTTTCTCGTTTGATGGTTAGTACGGGGAAGCATCGGTCTTATCCTTCAGTTTATAAGCTATTAAAGTTGGCTTTGATATTACCCGTAGCGACTGCAAGTGTATAAAGATGTTTTTCAAAGATGAAGCTCTTGAAGACCGACTTGTGTAACAAAATTGGCGATGAATTTTTGAACGATGCATTGCTTTGTAATGTCGGGACCGAAGCACTTGTGAAAGTTGAGAATGAAAAAGTAATGGAGCGGTTTCAAAAGATGTTTGAACGAAGAGGAAAAATTTAAATTCTAATATATCATTGTTATATTATGTTTAAGTGTTTAACCAGAAAAAAATTGTACTAGATGTTTCATATTATGTTTGACCGGAATTTTTTTTAACGTTTTATATTATATGTGATGGGAAAAAAATTTTGTGCAACCCTATGTAACGCTCTGTTCTAGAATATTCATTTATGGATTTCGGAGGCCAAGGCCAGAGGCGTTTTAGTCCTTTATGAAATTTAAAGGTATTATTCGAGAAGGTTCGTGTCGGGGCGTGTTGTTAGAAGCGTAGGGCTCTCTCTCCACCTTTCCGTGGATATAAAGTTCAACAGAAAAGGATTTAGAATGAAGGAGTCATGACACTTTGAAGATTTGGCATTAGTGGCCCTTATGGAGAAAAGTTTGCATGGAAGGCCATGCATGCATGTTTGGAACACGCATGGGTACGCCCAGCATAATCTAGATTACGCCCAGCGAAATGGGGCAACTTGTTCGCGGATGTTCAAGGCGTACGCCCAGCTTACGCTAAAAGTCATGAAACCCTAATTTTTGGGTTGAGCACTATATAAAGGACATGTTGGCTTCAACCCTAGCTCCATTTCATCCTCCCCAACCTCAGAAGAAACCCTAGAACGTCCCTACCCTCATTTTGTGAGATCTTGACCTTGGAGAACCCATTTTTGGTGGTTTAATGCTTGGAAGAGAAAAGAAGAAGGTTGGAAAGGAGGAACCTTGGAGGCCAGAGCTTGTAGATCTGGGATAAGTGTTTCATTTCGGACCTTTTCGAGGTAAAAAGTTTTGAGCTTGATGATTAATCTCTTAGATCTCCTTTAGTTCAAGTTTATGGACTTTTTGGTCCCAAGATTGGGTCTTTGAGACTTAAGCAAGTTTCTAAGACCAGGGCTGTCTCCCTTAGAGTCATATGAGACCATAAACAGTAAAGTTCCAACCTTTATGGTCCTATTAAGTCCATGCATGAGATCTAGTCCCCTTTATGGAAGTAGAAGATTATTTTGGGAGTTTGAGTTGGTTTGGGCCATATAAAGTCACCAAGTCAGTGACATTATGGTTTAAGACATGGAATAAGGTTTGGATCTGAGTTTGTAGCTTCTGAATCGAGGTATTAAGCACTAAATATAAAGTGGGATTTAACAGGCTATTACGTTGAGCGTATGTGCAGGTACGCCCAGCGTACGTGTCGTCAAGCCTGCACGCTAAGCGTACATTGGAGTACACCCCACATAATTCTGCTAATTGTGTTTCGAGTAATTGGGCCTCAGTGTGGGCTATGTTTCGGACTATAGGTCCTTGGGCCTTAGTGGGCCATCAGGAGTCAGTGTCTATGGGCCAATAGTGGGCATGGGAAGCCTACCTATTGTTGGACCTTTTTATATTATGTTTTGGGCTCTAGTTGTGGACCATTATGGGGTAGGGGTAAAATGGTCATTTTACCCTGAGAGTGACTATGCTATTGGGCTAAGTGATATTATGATCTTGGTAGCTCGGGGAGCCGAAGAAGCTGCAATTGGGGAAGTTCCAGTTAGCGGCAGAGGGCTATCAGCAAAGTTCAGCAGTGCATGTGAGTTTTGCCTTTGTGTGGATGGGTCTACGGCCACAATGCCGGCCCATGTAGTTATGAGTAGGAAGACCCGGGGGTTAGCCCTAGGCACTGTATGCTAGTATGATAATCAGGACCAAGGACCAATGATTTGCGGGCGGGTGCCCAAGGAACGGTTTCCATGATAGTTTATACTTGGTGTCTGTGTGATACATGTATGTACATGGTAGGTAGGTGAGTGTGGGCGAGGTCCCGTATCTCACTAATAGCAAAGTGTGGACGGTGTTCCATATCTCATTAGCAGCAGATCAGGGGCGAGGCCCAAAGTAGGAAGGGAGTGAGTGTGGGTTGGGCCCGTATCTCACTATCAGTAGGAGCGTGGGCGGGGTTCCATGACTCATCAGTAACAGGTCAGGGGCGGGGCCCAAGATAAGCGAGGCCTTAAAACAGGAATCCAGTAGTATATGTATAGTTTATGTGTTATGATATGATTGTATGTTAGTATATGTTAGCGGGCGAGGCCCAGAGACAGGCGGGGCCTAAGAGAAACAGATTTGTACACCGAGCGGGGTACGAAGCCAAGCGGGGCCTGTTGTAACGGGCAGGGCCCGAAGTAGCGGGCGTGGCCCAATGCTTGCAGTATGTGATTATGTTTGGTATGTGGTAGGTTGGGCAACTCACTAAGCTTCGTGCTTACAATTTTCAGTTTTGGTTTCAGGTACTTCCAGTAGTGGAGGGAAGACCTCGGGGTGATCGCATGGCACACACCATTGATTAGTCAGCCTGGGATGTTTTACTCTGATAATAAGAATATGTTTTGAATTAACACTTCGATTTTATGTTATGATTTATGTTATGGATTGGCGAATGTGGTTTAAGTAACGTTTTAAAAACGAAATTTTTAGTAATGAATTTTTGGGTCGTTACAAGTTGGTATCAGAGCCTTGGTTTGAGGGATTTGGGCACATTTTCGGGTGTGTCTGAACTCAAACTAAGGAATTAGTATTGAAATTTTCAAAAGGAAAAATCAATTTTTGTAAAAATGGATTTTTGAGAAAAGAACAGAGTTTTAGAAAAAGCGAAAAGAACCTTGAGAAAGAAAAGAACTTTGAAGAGAGAAAAGGGTGTTGTGCATCCAATCAGCCGTGCTCAAGTAAGTACCCCAAAATACCCATACAAGTTTATGTTATGATTATCAATTAGTAGAATAGCATGCTAGATTAGGACTGATGATCTAGGAAGGATGCCTTATGTGCCTGATATATGTGAATGAGCTTTATGAATTGCATGCTAGTGCAGATCCTTGTTATGTGGATAGAATTGTTTGATTATGTTGTGGTTAGATTTTCCTTTTGTCCGAATGTTGCTTGATTTGTGCTTTGTAGGACTCTGAGTGATGGGAGTTAGCCGTTAGGTGAATACGTCACGTCACATGTGATCAGGGTTGAATAATCTCAGAGTGCTGGATTTGGCCCCTTGCGCAGCTCTTGTTTGAGTCTAATCGTTGTAGGGACGAGTCCTTTACTCAAAGGATTATCTGAGCCGCTTCACATGTGATGGTATTCAGGTAGTGGCTAATTGGCGTTATGAAGATACCTTCAGTAGCTAAGGACTGGGTGCGGGTTGGAGGTTACCCTAGGGCAAGCCTAGGATGAGAGTAGTGATGGGAGCAGTAGTAGTAGAGAAAGGGACTTGGTGGAGTTGAGGCAATTCTTGAGGAAAGTACAGATAGATGTGGAAGGTAGTATGGGCCCGTACTACTGAAAGCAGAGGATCCGTACTCGATTCGAGAAGGGTCGAGATGAGACTAGGAAACTTGTAGTGTGTGTATAATTCCTCAGTAGTGAGGTGTATTTTGATAGTTATTGTAATGTGTTTTCAGCATGGTGACATTGCGTGAGAGACCAGTATGCGGGTCAGGCGCCGCAGCGGGATCAGGCTCGGGTTCAGGGCCCGAGCAGCTCGAGGAGCGGATGAGAGAGTTTGTATCAGCTGAGATCATGTGTAGTATCTTAGACAAGACTCCTATGATCTTTGGCACGGTCAAGTAGGGTATACTAGAGATTTTGGACGAGAGGCTTGGAGCCTTTCACGCAGAGATGATGACTTTGGTAGGAGCGCGCACCTCGACATTCCGAGAGTTTAGATCTTGCGGAGCACCAAATTATCATGGGGCTAAGGACCCCATTGCTAGCAGTAGGTGGTTGGCTGATGTCGCCAACGCTTTCCGCAGGAGTCGGTGTCCCGAGGGGGACAAGGTCAGACTCGCCTCTTGTCTTCTTAAGGATAGAGGTCGGGATTGGTGGGAGGAGATTGGTCATGCCTTGGGGGATGATGCCGCTTTGGACGCGATGACATGGAGTGATTTTTCGGCCAGGTTCAGGGCTGAGTTTGCACCAGTTATTGAGGTGCAACAGTTGGCACGGGAGTTTCAGGACCTCTAGCAGACTATGGAGACAGTGGCGGAAGTCACCGCCAAGTTCAAGGAGAGGGCTCTTCTTGTTCCACAGTATGTGGCAGACGAGGAGATGAAGAAAGCCCGATATCACGAGATGCTGAGGAGTGCCATCAGGCAGTTTGTGAGCAGGTCCAGCTACAAAACATTGGAGGACATGATTGCACAGGCTAGAGAGAGAGAGAGATAGATTGACCTGGAGCAGATCAGGAAGAGGAAGCCGGATAAGATTTAGGTAGACACGGGTTCGGAAAAGAGAACCAAGGGGTCAGATTCGAGATCGAGGGATCATCGGAGCCGCAGTCAATGCATGAAGTGTGGAAGGACGCACGAGGGTTCGTGTAGGAGTGGTAGTGGTGGTGATTCTGGCTGTTTGAAGTGCGTCCGGACTGGTCATTTCAGTAGAGATTGTATTGCTACCACCACTCAGGGACCAGACTTGATATGTTTTCATTGCAGTCAGAGGGGCCACAAGAAGGCCCAGTGTCCGAGTTTGCTTTCGGTAGGACAGGTGATGGCACCTGCCCATGCGACCTTGAGGATCACGGACGGCCGTCAGGGCCGAGCAGAGGCACCTGCGGTAGGGAGCAGGGCTTTCCAGTTGTCTACAGTGGAGGCGCGAGCAGTAATGGGCGTTGCAGGTGAGTATCTTCTAATTCCATGATAGTTTTATTCTTGATTATATTGTCATAGTGCTGCAATTATGGTATATATGTGATGATTTTCCTGTTGTTTTTGGATTATATGCCATCCGCATACCATGGGTTTCGGTCGGTAGTTTATAGTACTACCCTCTTATCTAGCCGGTTCTTCAGATGCAGTCGTAGTATTAGGTGTGAGTGGGGGTTCGGGAAGTGCCTTATTAGTTTTCGAGAATGGTGCAGTTTGGTGTCAGTTGTTGCTAGTCATGGTAAGTGTTGGAGGTCAGCAGACTGATCTCATTTGATAAAAGAAAAGGATTGGGAATCCTTCTTAAGTTGGGGAATGTAGGGACCTAGTCGCATCAAAGTGGGGGAGACCTACTCCATAAGTCAGGAGCAGAAGTAAGTGCAATTTGGGATGCCTTCGGATTAGTAGTCGGTGGTTTGGATAGGATGGTGAGCATAGTAAGACTGCGGGATAGCTACAACATTCCTCAACAACGAGTTAGTGAGGGAAGTGATGCAAGACTGCGGGTAAGTCGTAGCATTCATTAGCAGTCTAGTTAGTGGAGTCTGGGCGGAGGCCCGTATCTCCTAGTTAGCAAGGTAGGGATTAGGAAAGGGTAGTTCGTTGAGATTAGTATGGAGTTGGCTTGCGTGGTCCTGGAGAGGTGAGACCTTGGGAGAGGCCGTTCCAGGATACAGTTGGGTGAGACCCATGGGCGAGGCCCGTATGTTAGTAGCAGTATAGGTGAGACCTAGGAGCAGCAATGCCCAGTAGTATGGTTTGGGTGAGACCTGTGGGCGAGGCCCGTGCGACAGTAGCTAGGCAAGTGAGACTAGAGGGATAGGCCGCTCTAGGATATAGCCGGGTGAGACCCGTGGGCGAGGCCCGTGAGATTTTAGCAGCGCAGGTGGGACCTGGTAAGGACCTTAGGGTCAAGATAGGGGATCAAGGATCCTAGGACTTGTAGCGCCTGAATGGCAGAGTAGATAGAGCAGCTTAGATATCCGAAGTTTCTTCGAAAGTTGCTTGGAGCGACTGAGATATTGAGCTGGGTGTAGTAACCGGTGGGAGTCCGGAAACCTAGATATTGACAGACTAGTTAGGACCAGGGTGGTCTCAGTTCATCCAGAAGGCGGTTAAGGGACAGTAGAATTTCCAGTTAGTGGTGGTAACAATAAGGCAGTTGATTAACCGAGGAGTGCTACGCCTCTCATAGTAGGGTTGAATAATCTCATAGGGAAGGATTTGACCCTGTTGCGTAGCGCTCGTATGAGTCTAAACATTCAAGGGGTGAATCTTTTACTCGAAGGATTATCTGATCCATTCGCTGGGATGGGTGCTCGACACTAAGTTATAGTAGTATGAAGTATTCAGTGAGTACCGACAGTAGTAACCAGCACTGGGACTGAGGGGAGTAATGGACACCGAGAGGGGTATGCCCTTCACGACAATAGAGGAGGTGGTTGGTTATAGAAAGTTGCCTTGGGAAGGCTAGTGAACGCGCAAGGAAAAGGGGGTGAACCCCTAGGATGTCCAACATGGGTACCCGGGGGGTACCAAAGGGATTGTCGGTTGGGTAAGAGCCGTGTTCTCATGATTGTTGGTGATCAGAGTGCTCTCGAGGTTATTATCTACAAGGACTAGTTTTAGCTGGAATGACCGATCAGGAGGCCATTGGAGGCAGTCCTCTGAGGATCAGATCCAGCAGGAGATGTATGCATCAGGAAGGTATGTGGTGAGCAGAGTACAAAATAGTTGACCGTAGCAGACTTCGAGGACAAAGTCTACATTAAGTGGGGGAGAGTTGTAACGCTCTGTTCTAGAATATTCATTTATGGATTTTTGGAGGCCAAGGCCAGAGGCGTTTTAGTCCTTTATGAAATTTAGAGGTATTATTCGAGAAGGTTCGTGTCGGGGCATGTTGTTAGAAGCGTAAGGCTCTCTCTCCTCCTTTCCGTGGATATAAAGTTCATCAAAAACGGAATTAGAATGAAGGAGTCATGACACTTTGAAGATCTGGCATTAATGGCCCTTATGGAGAAAAGTTCGCATGGAAGGCCATGCATGCATGTTTAGAACACGCATGGGTACGCTGAGCGTAATCTAGATTACACCTAACGTAATGGGGCAACTTGTTCACGGATGTTCAAGGCGTACGCCCGACGTACGCTAAAAGTCATGAAACCCTAATTTTTGGGTTGAGCACTATATAAAGGACATGTTGGCTTCAACCTTAGCTCCATTTAAACCTCCCCAACCTCAGAAGAAACCCTAGAACGTCCGTACCCTCATTTTGTGAGATCTTGACCTTGGAGAACCCATTTTTGGTGGTTTAAAGCTTGGAAGAGAAAAGAAGAAGGTTGGCAAGGAGGAACCTTGGAGGCCAGAGGTTGTAGATCTGGGATAAGTGTTTCATTTCGGACCTCTTCGAGGTAAAAAGTTTTAAGCTTGATGATTAATCTCTTAGATCTCCTTTAGTTCAAGTTTATGGACTTTTTGGTCCCAAGATTGGGTCTTTGAGACTTAAGCATGTTTCTAAGACCAGGGCTGTCTCCCTTAGAGTCATATGAGACCATAAATAGTAAAGTTCCAACCTTTATGGTCCTATTAAGTCAATGCATGAGATCTTGTCCCCTTTATGGAAGTAGAAGATTATTTTGGGAGTTTTAGTTGGTTTGGGCCATATAAAGTCACCAAGTCAGTGACATTATGGTTTAAGACATGGAATAAGGTTTGGATCTGAGTTTGTAGCTTCTAAATCGAGGTATTAAGCACTTAATATAAAGTGGGATTTAACAGGCTATTACGCTGAGCGTATGTGCAGGTACGCCCAACGTACGTGTCGTCAAGCCTGTTCGCTAAGCGTACATTAGAGTACACCCCACATAATTCTGCCAGTTGTGTTTCGAGTAATTGGGCCTCGGTGTGGGCTGTGTTTCGGACTATAGGTCCTTGGGCCTTAGTGGGCCATCAAGAGCCAGTGTCTATGGGCCAATAGTGGGATTGGGAAGCCTACCTAGTGTTGGACCTTTTTATATTATGTTTTGGGCCCTAGTTTTGGACCATTATGGGGTAGGGGTAAAATGGTCATTTTACCCTGAGAGTGACTATGCTATTGGGCTAAGTGATATTATGATCTTGGTAGCTCGGGGAGCCGAAGAAGCTGCAATCGGGGAAGTTCCAGTTAGCGGCAGAGGGCTATCAGCAAAGTTCAGCAGTGCAGATGAGTTTTCCCTTTATGTGGATGGGTCTACGGCCACAATGCCGGCCCATGTAGTTATGAGTATGAACACCTTGGGGTTAGCCCTAGACACTATATGTTAGTATGATAATCAGGACCAAGGATCAATGATTTGCGGGTGGGTGCCCAAGGAATGGTTTCCATGATAGTTTATACTTGTTGTCTTTGTGATACATGTATGTACCTGGTAGGGAGGTGAGTGTGGGCGAGGTCCCGTATCTCACCAATGGCAGAGTGTGGACAGTGTTCCATATCTCATTAGCAACAGAGCAGGGGCGAGGCCCAAAGTAGGAAGGGAGTGACTGTAGGCTGGGCCCGTATCTCACTATTAGTAGGAGCATGGGCGGGGTTCATGAATCGTCGGTAACAGGTCAGGGGCGGGGCCTAAGATAGGCGAGGCCTTAGAACATGAATCTAGTAGTATATGTCCTGTTTATGTGTTATGATATGATTGTATGTTAATATATGCTAGCGGGCGGGGCCCAGAGATAGGCGGGGCCTAAGAGAAACAGATATGTACACCGAGTGGGGCTCGAAGCCAGGCGGGGCCTGGAGCAGGCAGGGCCTGTTGTAGCGGGCAGGGCCCGAAGTAGCGGGCGTGGACCAATGCTTGCAGTATGTGATTATGTTTGGTTTGTGGTAGGTTGGGGAAGTCACTAAGCTTCGTGCTTACAGTTTTCAGTTTTGGTTTCAGGTACTTCCAGTAGCGGAGGGAAGAGCTCGGGGTGATCGCCTGGTACACACAATTGATTAGTCAGCCTGGGATGTTTTACTCTGATAATAAGAATATGGTTTGAATTAACACTTCGATTTTATGTTATGATTTATGTTATGGATTGGCGAATGTGGTTTAGGTAACGTTTTAAAAACAAAATTTTTAGTAATGAATTTCTGGGTCGTTACACCCTACTACTAATTCCTGCATTCGCCCCTGTATAGGTTGTCCCGCAAACCCGTTTAGAGTTTTGATAAAAAACTTTAAATGTTTTTTTAAATGTATTAAGTATTATACACTATACAGTTTATACTTTATACTAGAATAGGATACCTAATACCATTGATCATTTGACCTGTGGGTAACCATCTGCTGATTTGCAATGCAATGCGTTTAGCGTTTGCCCTAAATAATTTTAGTATCTCACAAGAACGGCATCATGAACGATTAAATCATTATCGAACGACGTCGTCGCCTATGATTGAATTTATCTATGTTTATTTTAATGTTTTAGTTTTAACATGTTTCCATGAACGTTTTTAATTTTCATTTGGATATTTAAGACATAAGTTTCTGAAATTTGGATATGTTTGCATCAAGAATTTATTCATGTTTAATTATCTATATTATTTATGGAATCTGACCCACGAACACACAGACCCAAATCTGACCCACGAACACGCCAACCTGTAAACCCATATAAATAAATCGGTTGGCGGGTCATATATGAGTTTATATTCCAAACCTGCCAACCTGTGACCCGCCAACCCGTGACCTGTATAATTAAATAGGTCATGTTTGGGTTGGTATATTTTGACTTGTCAACTCGCCAACACGAACACGACACGATTGCCAGGCCTATATAACTTGTATATTTTATAAGCCATTAAGGTGCTGTTTGTTTTTTCTGGAGCAAAATGTTTGCATTCTGCGGACCATATCTGTAGACATTTGTAGTAGAAGAGGTGGACCAAACGTTTGCAGTCAGAAAAAGAATATTGGTTTTTAAACATCTGCAGACTGTTAAAATAAACTAAAATCTAAATAAACCGATTTTTTAAAACATCAAAGTGATTTTTTAATATTTTTATGACTTTGATATAAATAATTAAAAAATCTAGATCAACTTTTATGTATTATGATATAAAAAGTGCAAATAAAATGGTACAAATTAACGTATATAATTGATAAAAATCAACAATTTTGGTCGCAAAGTTATACCTAGACAGTGTAATTAGGAATCAAAGAATCTGATACATAAATAGATGAAAATAAACTTCGATTTTTCTAATTAGATCAATTGAAAACATACCATAAATATTTTCCCTAGAAATTGATAATATTATATTAAATAATGTTTTATAAAATTTGTGTAACATCCTTTTTATTTATTAGATATATAAATTAATTACTAAGCAAATGGTAGCCCAAAAATAAATAATTATATATCAAATGATGGTCTCGAGGAGCTAATTGTCACAATTTTAGAAGTCAGAGATTAAAAGTGTAAGTTTTGAATGGGTTCCGTAAAGAATTATGAGGGCAGGGATTACTTGATAATTATTGGGGCTTCATTTGAAAAGAATTTGTAGAGGAGAGCTTGTTTTAGTAAAAATCGGACCTGAATTGTAAAGGATTTAATGATGAGGGTTTATATGGTAAATATATGATCTATTTTGAAATAAATGGGAGCTGGAGGGACCATTTTTGTCATTCTGGAAAACTCGTATAAGGAGCCGGGTATATAACCTCCTTATCAGTTGAACCCTAACCCTAAACCCTCCCTTATGTAGCAGTCGTCACCCCTTCCTCGCTTATGCCTCCCAACCGCCGACCGCCACCCCTTTCTCGCTTATTTCTCCGACTGATCAAGCCACTAAAGAACTAAGATGACCGACATCGTTCCACTCCGCTGAAGAGGTGAACCATCGCTGCAGAAGACGAAGGCCGCCATGGAGCGTCATGGCAGTTAACGGTCGGAGGGAACATGCTCGGGTGTGCCGCTATTGCTGTTTTCGGTAGATGCGTGGCTTACGACCGGGCTTACGTTCAAGTGTTCTACTCGCATGGTCTGAAGTGCTGATGGGTTGGGGAATGTGAGGAAACGCCGCCACTACCCCGAGGTGGTGGCTGTCAAAGCAAAGTGGCCGTTGCTACCTCCATCTTATGCCATTGCCACCATGTGCCCCACTAGGTGGGTGGCTGTGTTGCTGTTCCGAGCAAGAGTGCTTGTAATTGTCTACTTCAATGATGTGGAGTTGGGTTTGCACGGCTGGAAAACCAAGAATAGCCACCACCACCACCGTGAGGTAGTGGCTGCCGCCATGAACCACCATTGTGTGTGTTTAATGTAGTTAGTGTGTGTTTATTTTTGGTGAAGGCATTGTAAAGTGTAATCATCTAAAGTATAATGTGAAGAAATTGAAAACCACCATCTTAGGGTGGTGGCTGCCGCCTCCTGCCGCCACTGGCCGCCGTGTCGGGTGGCGGTGTGTTTTGCCTCATTGTGATCGATTCGTTTGGGGTGTTGGAAACCCTAGTGGTCCTTGTAAGCTCTAATAGGCCCAATGAAGCTTAATGGGCCCTAATTGACCCAATAAAACTCTAATGGCATGATGATATTCTAGTGGGTCTAATAGGCCCAATAAAGCCCTAATTGACCTAAAAGCCTAACAAATTAATAAATGGGCTAGTATTTGGGTTGGAAAAACCATAATGCCAATAAAACCCTAATTTGGGGAATTAATCGGGACACACGGGAATTATTTAATAACTGGAGATATTAAATAATAATCATTGGCAGAAATTAATCTAAGCAATATTAGAGTTAATGGATTAAGTCCTCAGTGGATTAAGTCCTTAATGGGTTAAGTAGGAAACTGAACCCTAATAAGAATTTTACATAAAACCCTAATTTCACTTGGGCCTTAATTTGGGCCTTTTTAGTGGGCCTTGATGATTGAGTATCAATGGGCCATCCAAGATCAAGCAAATGGACTAGAATAATCAATGGGCTTTGAGGTAAGGCCCATATGAGGAGTTAGGCCCAATTTGGAAAATTAGGCCATAGATGGGCCATAGTTTGGGCCTTAATGACTATATGATGTTGGGCCTCAGAATAGGACAATGTATAGGCTTGGGCCCAATTTGGAAAATTGGGCCATATGTTGGCCTTTAATTCCTAGTTGGCTTTGGGCCTATGGATTGGGCCTTGGGATTAAATAACCAAGCCTGGGGTAATGTAGTAATTATCCAAGTATGTATTATGGTTATGTGTTGGGACCCAATTATTAATTGTGTTTTGTTTTGGTGTTGACAGTACTGGGAATCTGTCATCCAGCAACTGGGGTTGAGCCTGCAGGACTTCAGCAGTGTGGGATTATGTCTACAGGACTTCAGCAGTGTGAGGTGAGTTACCTTCCAGTAGTCGTAGGTTTACGGCTACAACGCCGACCCACTAGTAGTAGTTGTATGTTAGTTGATTGTCTTTGTGATATTCATCTAGGTTTGCTACTAGCTGATATGTTATATGCTGACATGATGTATTATATGTGATAGTGGTAGTAGGGGGAGAATAGTCCCCAAGTTCGGTTGTTAGGACCGAATGGTAGGTCGGACACCCCAGATATGTCTGACAGTATGTTATGATATTTTTATATGCTGGCATGATATGTTATATGTGATAGTGGTAGTAGGAGGGGAATAGTCCCCAAGTTTGGTTGTTAGGACCGAATGGTAGGTCGGACACCCCAGATATGTCTGACAATATGTTTATGTTATGATATATGTGATAGTAGCAATAAGGGGTGGAATAGTCCCCGAGGTTCGGTTGTTAGGACTGAAGGGTAGGTCAGCACCCCAGAACGGCTTGACATGGGTAGGTCAGCACCCTAGAATGGCTTGACACGGGTAGGTCGGCACCCCAAAATGGCCGTACCGGGAAGGTCGGGCACCCCAGAATTGCCCGACAGTATGTATGCTATGTGATTGTACGGTTTGTGGTATAATGGGGGAACTCACTAAGCTTCGTGGTTACAGTTTTCAGTTTTGGTTTCAGGTATTTCATTTTCAAAAGAAAGGAGCCGGCTCAATCGCAGCGCATCACACTCTGTTTTCCGCACAGGAGATCTTTGGGATTATACTCTAATATGATTTTATGATGACATGTTTTGATTATTGACGTACTGGTTTTGGCATGATATGTTATTATGGATGTTTTCTTATACTGTTGGTTTTATAATAACTCATATAAAAATGAAATTTTTGGCCTTGAATTTTGGGATGTTACAATTTGGCAAAAAAAATATAAGAATATTTGATAATTTTTTTTTTTCATATTAATAAAAACAACTTCAACGATTATTATTTTAATAAATCTTTATTTATAAATTTGTCAAAAATATCATGTTTGTGTCGTCAAACTTTTTTTTAAGTATTGTTACTTTTTTTTCATATTTCTTATCATTAATAAAGTTGGAATAAATCTTTAGGCTAGAAGATGTATGAAGATGTTAGAAAACTCTGGTCCACATCTGCACCAAGAAGAGGGCGTGCAGACATTTTTAGGTCTGTAGTCTTCAGAAGAACAAACAGTCTACGAAGGCTAATGTCTGCATATGGTCTGTGCGGTGCAAATAGAGGAGACCAATAAGATGTGCAGACGAAAAACAAACAATACCGTAGACTTTTGTGTTGCATATGTTTGTAAAATATGTATGGTTTATATATATATATATATATATATATATATATATATATATATATATATATATATATATATATATATATATATATATATAAAATGTGTATTTGTTTGGACACTCTATTGTTGATTTAATTATCTCATGTAGCTATATATTTATAAGTTTGAGTGAACGAACACACCAAGACCCCACAACCTCTTTCTATGGTTGATTTAATCGTTCCATGTTTTCCAAATTGATCATTGGTGGGTATAAAATAAATTTAATGTTATTCAAATTTAATGCTTTTGCTACTAAACTCGAAGTTTTTTATAGATTATTTTTAATAAAACTCAACGATTGGTATTAGAGACATATTTGCAAGCTTCGTTATATTATTAGATTATTTTGTATAATATTTGTTTTTGGAAAAATGGATGATTTTCTTTTATATGAAAATTTGATACATATTTTCTATGACAACTTTAAAAATGTTTATAATTGTTATTTTTATGACTAGAATTTTAAACGCATCTTTTTAGTCATAACACTTGTCTTAGAAAATAAAAGTGTTATTTTATATATATTTCTCTCTCTCTCTCTCTCTCTATGTATGTGTACATATATATATATATATATATATATATATACACACACACACACACACACATATATATATATATATATATATATGATGTACATAAACTAGTCATGAACCTCTTGTGATGATGTTTGTGTTGATTTGTTAAAATTGTTGTAGTAGTTATTTTTGTTCATATGATACGTAATAATTAAATAAATAATTTGTTTTGCCAGTAATATATTAGTTAGAATAGTTTATTTGTAAAAGTATATTTATGAACTTGGTATAAGGTGTTGAAGAAAGTGAGAGAATGAAAACATCATAAGAAGATTTGGCTTCTTATGCACCTTAGAAATCGACTTAGCGTTTTTTTTTGAGGGCTCACAAAACGTCACTAGTTTCTGGTTGGTTTATGCACATATTTTTTATGCTTTGTGATGCTTATTTTCTATTATATTATGCTTGTTTTTAAAATAATCTTTTAAATGCTAGATAATATTTAAGCATAAAATTATCACATTGACTTTCGTTATAAGAAAGTTTGTCATTTAACATAAGATGGTTAAAATGTTTTTAAGATAAAATGAGTTTTATCGTTTAATAGCTAACTGTAAATTTCGACGATAAATGTCATATAAGTTTAAAATTCGGATTTTAGAGAATTATGAAACTTTATACCTTATATTATAAAATGAAGTTTTATTAAAAGTTCTATAAATGTTCTTACACACTTAAACGTCAAAACTTAATATTAGATGTTAAATTTAAAATTTTATCTTGCCACTTATATAAAATTCGATTTTATAAAAGAGCATTGCTAAAATGTGATTTTAAATAAAATTATACCATGATATCATTTTTTAAACTAGAATTATAAAAACAGAAAAGACACCTAGTTAAATGCAAATCTATGAAGTCTGTTTTGTAAGCACTCGCACGACAATTGAATAAGCTAGTGGAATAAAATTCTCCTAACCGCTAGTGATATCTTTTGACGGGTGAAGTGTATGCTTCATTTCTATAACCTAGTTATAGGATGATTACACAAGCTCCTCAAACTAGATGATTTGATCAAAAAAATTGCGATAAGGGTCACCTAAGCCATAGAGATTCGGGGAATAGATGAAATCAAACATGTCTATTTACAAAACTTATTAGCGATCCTATAATGCTAGCAATTATATGTTAGAATCTTGGTAGTTATAGCGGTCCAAAATCACATATCGGTCATGGGTCGATATTTCAGGTTATAGGTTATTGCTGTGGGATATCGATGTTTTTATATCATGCATAATTAATTAATATATATATATATATATATATATATATATATATATATAAATGTAAAACGTATATTAAAAGTAATATCAAAACTCAAAACTCAAAAGTGTCAATATTTGAAACATAATCTTACGTAAACCATGAAATCCTCCTCTAAGTTCACATCAACCAGTGCATCCAATTATTTTATCATGATCTTCCATATCAACTCTAATATAATCATCATCATCATCATCATCATCATCATCATCATCATCATCATCATCATCATCAGTTAAGAATTAAGTAATTAACACAACAACATGATCAAACCTTTAGAAACTAACAAGTTAACACTTAAGTATTTAATAATTAACACAACAATAGGATCAATTAATACTTACAACCACGAGTCTATGACCTAAAACTACAATTAAGTACTTAACGTAACAACATTTTCAATTAATCTAAGACTATAACACTTAAGACAATGATTTAACACTATCAGAAGTAAGAAAAATTACTTAACCGATATCCCACCTAGAAATCACCTGGAAATATCCATAATTATCACGGATTTTTGCGGTTCCGATATTTTGGACCAATATCTGAAACCGCTATTTTGAAAGGTACCGATAATTGATATCTCACCTAGAAATTGCCTGGAAATCGTCAATATTAAATGCTTAGATTACAATATAACTGACAACCTTTGTCGACCTTGTTGGATTCAATGAATGTGATAAAGGTCACCTCACCAGTTATTGTTTTGCAACTTGGATCCTAGACTTTGATAATTAGAGTTTTTGAAACATAACAATTATTAATTATGTAACGAAGAAATTTTCAAACAATTTTTCACATTTTAAAAACATAAAATAACTCGTTTCATATTCTCAAAATCACATATGTCTCAAATGTCAACAAATAAAACACAAATCCCAGAATCATAAAAACAATCTCTCGCCAGTTTGTACAATCATGCCGGTGCCTTGCCGCGATCCTAGGAACTACCTGAAACACATAACACATAACCCGGTAAGCATAAAGCTTAGTGAGTTCCCCAAAATACCACATATCACACATTAACCACTCGTAGCTATAGCTCTATAGGACCCTCCGGTCAATGTGTCTCAGTGGGGCCCTCTGGTCCCATAACTCAGGTGGACCCTCTAGTCCCTTAACTCATCAACTCAATATAATACACAGTAAACATATCACAATACAAATAGTAGGATATCTCAATACTAAGAACATGCACATAAGACCCACTGGTCACACATAAGTTACCACTCAAGGTAAGTATAGTGAGAAGACTCACCTCACAAGCTAGTGAATGAAAATCTCGTACTCGAGATCTCAAACTCTACCCACCGGTCTAGCCTTCGCCTAACACATAATAATTATCTCTAATTAATATTGGCCCTCAAGAAGCTAGAGTAACCCTTCTACAACTCACATATTTTACCCATCCACAGGCTTAATAGTCCTCAATCTTGACCAATCCCTAAAAGTCAACAAAAGTCAACATCAGGGTGTACGCTGCGCATTCCACCTCCTTATGCTGGGCGTACTCGGCGACTATACAGAATCGGGGGTGCTCGACCCCTACGCTGCGCGTACTGGGGTTACACCCAACGTACGCCCCAGTTTCACACTCCTCACAATTTTGGTCTTAATCAGTTAAGACATGGACAACAACATCAGGTGCTGCACGGACCTCCTCCACTGCCAGCAGAAAAGCTCTCCCACGAATCCTCAGTGTCTCGACCTTCACTGGCCGGCTCTCAGTAGCACGCACAAAAGTAGGTGCAGATCCCTACACGAGTTAGGGGCACTCGGCCTTCCGGTGGCCGGTCTGGTTGCAATGGAAGCAAACTGAGAATCCCTTGGGGCAATCCTTCGCCATGTGCCCCTCCTTGCCACATTTATAGCAAATCCCCGAACGAAAAGAACCCTCGTGACTCTTTTCGCACTTGGTACAAGTGCGGCCCTTCTGGCCCCCAACTCTGGTATCAGCGGCCTTATCCCGCTTCATCACCGGGTGCGACTGCACTGGTCTCCGGTCCCTACCCGAGGACTCCTCCTCATCCTCTGTGGTCTGAAACTCAAGCTCAATCTCCCTCCTCCTGGCATTGGCCTGAAGCTCGGCCAATGTCCAGTACGACAAGTTCGTCACGAACTCTCGTATATCCCTCCTCAAAATGCTCAGATATCGGCTCATACGTACCTGCTTAGTGAACACGTGTTCAAGGCAAAACATCGCCCTCTCGTGGAACATTCTCAAAATCTCAGTCACTGACTCTTTCTTCTTCCTGAGAGACAGAAACTCCTACGCTAAACGTTCTCTCTCCAATGGGGAAACATAATCGTCTTGGAACATTTGAAAAAACCTCACCCCTGTCACTGCAACATGATCTGCAATAGTAAAACTAGCTATCACAAACTTCCACCAGTCCTTCACTTCCAAGCAAAGCTGGTTCAGCACAAACTGAACTCTCAAATGGTTGGGACAAGAACATGTGTAAAAACACCCCTCGATATCAGACATCCACCTCATCTCAGCGATCGGATCCTGCGTCCCATCAAACTCTGGTGGCTTCGTGTTGCTAAACTCCTAGAACAACAACGAATCACCTCCCTGAGGCGTAGCAGCGGTGAAAGCTGCAGTGGCCGTGGCAGCAGCAGCCTCAGTGATAGCATCATATTGCTCATCAAACGTCTGTATCAGGGAGGTCTTGATAGACCCAAACATCTCTGGAATCTCTGCTCGGATAGCTGCACCCACCTCCTTGTGGTTCGTCCTCCGTATCTCCTCATCGGTACTCCCACTGCCCCCAGGATTATGGCGATTTCCCACCATGATGTCTCTGGAATACAACACAAAATTATCAGAGACTCGCCCGAGCATACCCGCACTCGATCACTCGTCCCTACATGTTCCTTAGCATCCTAGGGATTCCTACTTGTATTGCTCAATGATCCAGTGCTTCCAGTAGTACGGGCCCGATACTACTTGACACGCCTCATCAGTGTTCACCCCAAGTCCTCCTCCTCGGATCCTAATCACAAACAATCTATGTCTCACAAGCTACTCTCACAGAAAACCTTCTCAGTGGCTCGCTCCTGCTAAACACTCATACTCAAAGCAAATCACTGATAGCAGAAATCCATAGGCTAAGGAATCAAAAATCAGGCCACCCTAGTCCTAATATATGGATTACTTAGCCTATTCTCTAGGATGCATCATATCTCATAAAATGTATTGCAACACAAAATGAGGGTATTTAGTGAAATCACTACTCGAGCTCTAGCTGATTGTACACACTGCCCCAGATCGTTTTCTCTTAGACTCTATCTTATTTTAGAAGAAAATTGTCTCTTTTTGAAAATCTTTCTCAAATCCTCACTTTGAGTCCAAACACACCCGAGGGTGCATCCGAATCCCTCAAACCAAGGCTCTGATACCAACTTGTAACGACGAAATTTTCAAACAATTTTTCTAATTTTAAAAACATAAAATAACTCGTTTCATAATCTTAAAATCACATATGTCTCAAATGTCAACAAATAAAACACAAATCCCATAATCATAAAAACAATCTCTCGCCAATGTGTACAATTATGTCGGTGCCTTGTTGTGATCCTCGGAACTACCTGAAACACATAACACATAACTTGGTAAGCATAAAGCCTAGTGAGTTCCCCAAAATACCACATATCACACATTAGCCACTCGAGGATATAACTCTATAGGACCCTCCGGTTAATGAGTCTCAGTGGGTCCCTCCGGTCCCACAACTCAGGTGGACCCTCTGGTCCCTCAACTCAGCAACTCAATATAATACATAGTAAACATATCACAATACAAATATCACGATATCTGAATACTAAGAAGACGCACATAAGACCCATTGGTCACACATAAGTTACCACTTAAGGTAAGTATAGTGAGAAGACTCACCTCGTAAGCTAGTGAATAAAAATCTCGTACTCGGGATGTTGAACTCTACCCACCGGTCTAGCCTCCGCCTAACACATAATAATTATCCCTAATTAATATTGGCCATAAAGAAGCTAGACTAACCCTTCTACAACTCACAGTAGGGTTAAAGACCATTTTACCCCCTCCATAGGCTTAATAGTCCTCAATCTTGACTAAACCCTAAAAGTCAACATAAGTCAACAGCAAGGAGTACGTTGCACGTTCCACCTCCCTATGCTGGGCATACTCGGCTGCTATACAGAATCGACGATGCTCGACCCCTACGTTGCGTGTATTGGGGTTACACCTAATGTACGCCCCAGTTTCACACTAATGATTTTGGTCTTAATCAGTTAAGACATGGACTGATATTTCAGATCTGGTCACTCTAATGTCTCTTAGTTCATAAAGTCAATGACTTTAAGCCTTTACATGGCTGAAAAGGTCACCAACACTCAAAAACACACAACCCCTTTCCTTAAGAAGCTCACATCTCATGCATGGCTCACTCTTAACGTCCAAAATGGGATTTTTATGACTCTATATCACAATATACACTAAAAAGGGGTAGATTAAGGTCTTTGGAGCTCATTTACTTATAACGTCTCCATCTTTTGGGGCTAAACCCTAAATACACCAAATGAATGAACCAAAGCAAATGATAAGAAAGCTTGAAGCTTTATAACTTTTTAGGAAGCATTTCACGTAGCTAAGGTCAGATCCAAACTCTTGGGCTCTCACTCCTTCTCTTCCAAGCTCTTTCTCCACCACAAGATCACAAAGATGTACCCACAAGCTCCTAAATGCACTCTCCAGCTACAGGGATGGAGATTTAGGGTTTAGAGGTTTTGGTGTCTGGGAATGGTGGCCAGAAATGAGGCCATGATGTCCTTGGAATAGAGAGCTTGTCCATAATTAGGGTTTTATTCTGCGCCTAGTACGCCTAGCGTACTAGGTGTCCATCCGCGTTACAAACACGCAAACGATTACGCTAAGCGTATTCCCAGGTACGCCCCTTGTACTCGCTCACCACCCTTTTCTTAATTAAGGGTGAAAAATGAACAAAAGCTCAAGCTCAGGGTTTTATAGAATATACCTGACTTGGGATGTTACAAATTATTAATGATTTATATAACGAAAAATACTAAATGAGTTCAATTACAATTTTATATATAAAATGAAAATCTAATGTCATTACCATGCTTCATCTTTCTCTTGCCAATCTACAAGAGAATAAAGTTCAATGGATAAAATTTCAATGAATGGATTTGTAGCTTGAGGTATAATCTTAACAGAGAAAAAATTTATATTCTTGAAGGCTCTATAACTGAACATCCTGCACTTACCGATAGACTTGAACATGATACCAGGTTGATGTATCACTGTGATGCTGAAGATGTTTCTGACATCATATTGGGAATAATTATACTTGGATTCATAAGGAATTTGAAAACATAGAAGTATATCATATGTTTCGCCAGGTGAAGTGAATTCTTAAAATACAATGCTATTTGGTTTGAGCCAGCTCACAAATAGGAAGAATACAAAACTGAAAGGAGTCACCATGTGTAACATCTCAAAAATCATAACAAATTTTAACTTTTCAAAAAAAACATTTCAATACATAATGTTTACAAAACCATTGTTTCTATAGTGTTTTCCAACTGTCCCAAAAATCCAGATAATATAAAATCGAAGGATGTTTATGATAACGCCTTCATCTTGCTACGATCCTCAGAAGAACTTGAAACAAAACTGAAACTCTAAGCCAGTGCTTAGTGAATTTCTCCAAAGTACCACCACATAACATAAAAAACAACAAGATGCATACAGAGCCTTCAACATGATTGGACCGCCTCACCGGACCTTCAGCCTCTGTAGACCGCTCTCTAGGCCTTCGTCGAGATTGGACCATCTCGCATGCCTTTATTCTATCTGGACCGTCCTAGGTATCATATCCTTCAGCATCCACTGGCTGCCTCAACCTAGTAAACCATAACATATCGATACATAACATTATCAATCATTAACAACAAGCACAGGTAGTCCTATAGATCTACCAGTCTAATTACATAACAAATACCACAAAACTTCGCATAACATCATACAACAAAACAGGATATCCAATCCAATGGGCCGACCTTTGTGCCTTCGACCCAAAAGTACAGTGAGGAAAACTCACCTCTCAGTCCGAATACATTCTTAATGAATCCTTGCTCCGACAACTAACTCTACCCGACTTCTAATAATCAGAACATTTCCCCTTCTAAATGAATAACAACTTCCCAAAATACCCTTGGTCAAAATCGATGAAAATCAACAAAATCAGCCGAGTCAACCCAACCGAGTCAACCCATCCAAGTCAACTCAGTGGAGTTAACTCAGTCCTCGTACGCAAGGCATACTTCTGGCGTACACGGGGCATACTCGCTTGTCTGAGGAGCGGGGCTCAAATTGCGTACGCTCAGCGTACCAGATGGTACACACAACATACGTAGTTGGTTCTCCACTTAGTGAACTAAGAGTTTAATACTTAAGGTATTTTGATCAAATTACTGATCCAAGTCCCAAATACCATCCTTTAACATAATGTTTCCGACTTTATGGTCTTCCATGGCCAATAAGTGCTAAATGCTAAAAACCCATCCTCTTAACCCATTAAGACAAACAAACACATGAATGGAGAAGGATTAAGAGCCAAAACCCTATTTTATGCTTCTAAACCCTTCAAAACATCTGAACCATTACAGAACATCCCATGCGGGCCGCATGTACCCAATAGATCGTCCGTGTTGACCACGTGGACCACAAACGGTCCGTGTGTACTTGGCAAATTGTCTGCATCATTTTTGCAATCTAGAACCATTACAGAACATCCCACGTAGTCCGCATATACCCGATGGATCGTCTGCATGCTTAAAAATGGATCGTGTGCACTGGCAGTAAATCGACCGCATCATCTTTGAAATTAAGGACCGTTTCCGAACACGCCATGTGGACCTCGTGTACTCCAGAAACGTCCGCGTGAGTCGTTGAATTTCTTTGACCCGATCATTGATTGAGTTTGACAAAACTTTTAACCTCCATAACCCTATGCAACCATCCCTTCTTCCCTATTCTTCTTCTTCTTCTTCTCCCTCCAACCTCCATTGAAGCACCTTCAACATTAAGCACAAAAACTAGTGGCATTCTCTTCCATTTTTCAAGCTCTACATTTCCTATCTAGATTTTGTGCCGATCCACCCCCGGAATCAAGACTGCCGACCACCACTCTTTTGCCACAAAACTCGATTTTTTGGCTACCTCCGACCATCAATCAAAATTCCAACACCACCATTGTGTTCCACTTGGTCTAGGCAACAAATCCCATAAAGAATATTTCTCAAAGCTTGCCGGAAAATTTTTCCGAAATTTCAATTCGTTGCCGGATTTATCAGGATTTTGCAGTAAATTACTTCTCGTGGGGTATTGAGCAAAGCTTCATGCTTGGGGATGTAACATCCATGAATTTTACGCCAAATTTATCCATCAGAGTGTCCTAAAAATCATTATCCATCAGAGTGTCCTAAAAATCATAACATAAGGATGAGGAGCGGTACGGTCACGCCTTTGCCTTTCCACGATCTCCTGAAGTACCTGAAACAATGAACTGAAAACTGTAAGCACGATCGCTTAGTGAGCTACCCCCAAAATACCAATACCACAGTGACAATACCATATCAGTAATAATCAATCAATCAACATGCATACTGGGCCATCAGCCTAACTGGACCGCCTTATAGGGCCTACAGTCTATCTGGATCTATCTCAAGCCTTCGGCATGACCGGTCCGCCACGTGGGCCTATAGTCTCCCCGGACCGCTCATAGGGTGTGTTGGCCTACAACACAAAGCAGGTCCGCCTCAACCCAACCAACAAGAAAATACTATGTTCGCATAACTATCATATACATGCATATATAAACATCAAGCATATTTATCACTGGTCATCAATCATAGAATTCTCTCGTAACTAGAGTACCGACCTAGCAGGTCACTAACATACCAATCCATATAGATCTTAAGAGCATATCATACTATATACCCTGATTCCGATCTAATAGATCATAACCACATATAGCAGATGTCGACTCGGAAGGTAAGCTCCAACTCTCGGATCACTTGACACAGGCTCTACCACCTATAGCACAATATGCTCGTAAGTCCTTAACCTTATAAGGTACTCCATAACCCACTAGTCAACCCCTGATCAAAGTCAAAGCCCTCAGTCAAGGTCAAGAGTCCATGTTGACCTCGACTCACCGAGTTCCTTGAAGCACATTCCAACTCCCCGAGTTATTAGGGTGAGTCGTCGAGTTCCTTCGATTCTCGATCGAACTTTAAGGCCACCCGTTGAGTTCCCTCCTTGCAACTCGATGGATACACACGCATACATATCCAAGAGAAAACTCATCCGACTCGCTGAGTTGTTCTTCAACTCGTCGAGTCTATGACAATCATCATCAGACTCGCGGAGTTGTTCATCCAACTTGTCGAGTTCACGGTCATCTTCATGTGACTAACCGAGTCAACCTTGCGACTCGCCGAGTCCATTCAGTCCTTTTTCCATACAGACCTATTTTGAGCCATGCAGCAGCTCCAACTCACAGATCCAAGCTTCTAGGGCATAATTATCACGTAAAGTTGCAAACTTTACGTGCATACATGGCTTTAAATGCTCCAAATGCCAAATCTAAGCTCTTAATGGGGCTTCATGCCCAAGAGGGACCTCAATCACGACCAAAACTATAACTTTATGCTTCTAGAATCCGAAGAGGGTCCAGATCTGAAGTTACAACTTCAGACCTAGCCCATAGCTCATCATACCAACTTGATATTCCAGGAAAACCCTAAAACTCAACCAATAGAGGAGATCTATAAGGAAAATGACGGTTTAGGTACCTCTGGAAGATGATATGTGAGATGAATGTTGATTTCCACACTCTAATTGCTCCTATCTCCTTCTTCTCTAAGTCTTCTTCTTCCAAAAATCCTCTTTTCAAGCTTCAACACATACATAAGGCACACACACACACGAATAAGGGCTCTCAAGGGCTCTTTAGAACTGTAAAGAGGTCCAAGGGAGTCTAAGGTCCCTTTAAATAGGGGTAAAAGCCCTGATATTTAGTGTTTCATCTGCTAGCTCCTACTCGTTGAGTCCCAATATGGACTTGTCGAGTAGGTTACTTAACACGCGATCCCACCCCGCTGCTACTTGACGAGTAGGGAAATGAACTCGTCGAGTAGAGCTTAACCCAATACATCTTATTTAAAACAATACCTGAGAATCGGGGCATTACAACTCTCCCCCACTTGAACTAGACTTCGCCCTCGAAGCCCGTTGGAATAAACAAGGCCGGGTAATGCTCGCGCATCTCCGCCTCCGGTTCCCATGTCCACTCGGATCCCCTCCAATGTTCCCACTGTACCTTTTCCAAAGGTATTTCCTTGTTCCAAAAAATCTTCGTCTTCCTTTCCAAAATAGCCACAGGCCTCTCCACATAGTTCAGACACTCATCGACCTGAATGTCACCCAACGATACCACTACCATAATGCATTTTCGCAATTGCAAAACATGAAACGTGCTATGGATCCGGCTGAGCTCCTCTGGAAGCTCTAGCCTATAAGCCACCCTGTCGACCCTGGCAACAATCGTGAACGGCCCAATGTAACGGGGACCCAATTTTCCCCTCTTCCTGAAGCGGATCACACCTGAAATTCCAGCTCAGATCGGCGTCGGTCGGCATAACTTTTCTGCCGGTTATGAGCGGTCTGCAGTCGCTGTCTAATCTATTGTATCATCTTGGTAGTTTGCAGAACTACCTATGTCTGACCCATTACCCTGTGCCCAACCTCGCCCCAGCAGACTGGGGTCCTACACTTCCGCCCATAAAATAGCTAGAAAGGCGGGGAGCCAATACTGGAATGATAGCTATTGTTGTAGGCAAACTCTGCAAGCTGTAGGTGGGAATCCCAACTCCCACTGAAATATATGACCTACACCCTCAACATATCCTCGAGGGTCTGAATGGTCCGCTCACTCTGCCCATCATTCTGCGGATAGAAGATCATGCTAAAATGTAGTCTCGTACCTAGTTCCTCATGGAACGTCTGCCAAAAACGGGAAGGAAATCTGACATCCCGATCGGACACAATGGAAACTGGGACGCCATGGCGAGAGACAATCTCACGGACGTACAGGTCGGCCAACTTCTCTGCTGACGAACTCTCCCGTATGGCTAGGAAATGGGCACTCTTGGTCAATTGATCCACAATGACCTATATAGCATCGAACCCCTTTGCCGTCTTTGGCAACCCTGTGATGAAATCCATCACGATTCGTTCCCATTTCCACATGGGAAACTCCAGTGGCTGCAACTTACCATGCGGCCTCTGATGTTCGGCCTTGACCATCCTACAGGTCAAGCACCTCTCAACAAACCAAGCGATATCTCGCTTCATACCAGGCCACCAATAACTTGAACTCAAATCACGGTACATCTTGGTGGCTCCCGGGTGAATGGAAAACTGAGACTTATGAGCCTCGTCCATCACTGTCTGTCGGACCCCTCCGGACATCGGAACCCAAACCCGACCGTAACGGGTCAACAATCCGTGGCTATCGTGAACAAACCGGACGCTTTCGCCCTTAATCCTTTCCAACTTCCAGTTCTACGGCCTCATACCCTCAATCTGAGCGTCCTTGACCAAACCCACTAGCAGGGAATCCACCGCTATCCTCATACGCTTGGCTGGGGTAGAGGACCCAACTGACTTGCGGCTCATAGCTTCCGCAACCACGTTCGCTTTACCAGGATGGTAAAGGATCTCACAATCGTAGTCGTTGACCACATCCAGCCACCTGCGCTGCCTCATGTTCAGGTTCGGCTGAACCATGATATGTCTCAAACTCTTGTGATCCGTGTATATAGTACAATGGACCCTGTACACATAGTGCCTCCAAATCTTGAGAGCGAAGACCACCGCTCCCAACTCAAGATCATGCGTGGGGTATCTCGTCTCATGCGGCTTCAGCTGCCTCGATGCATAAGCTATCACTCGTCCCCTTTGCATGAGGACTGCCCCCAAACTTGTGTTGGACGCATCACAAAACACCAAAAAATCCTCAACTCCCTCGGGGAGTGTCAACACCGGCGCCTCGCATAAACATCGCCGCAGGGTCTCAAATGCCCTTTGCTGCTCAGGGCCCCACCGGAAATCTAACCCCTTCCTTGTTAGACGAGTGCGGGGTACGACAATCTTGGAGAAATCACGAACGAATCTACGATAATACCCTGCTAAACCCAAGAAACTCTTGATGTCTGAGGGAGATTTCGGAGTCTCCCACCGCATAACTACCTCCACCTTGGCCGGATTGACCAAAATCCCCTCCTGGTTAACGAGATGTCCGAGGAACTGGACCTCTCGCAACCTAAACTCACACTTCAAGAACTTGGCATAGTCATTCTCATCGCAGAGCCTCCAGCAGCTCCCTGAGATGCTCCTCATGATGCCCTCGAGTCTTGGAATACACCAAAATATCATCTATAAACACAATGACCGAGCGATCGAGCATCGGTCTGCAGACTCGGTTCATCAGATCCATGAACATTGCCGACGCGTTGGTGAGCCCAAACGACATCACCACGAACTCGTAATGACCATAACGAGTCCGAAACACGGTCTTCTCCACGTCTTTCTCCCTCACCCTTACCTGGTGATATCCTTATCTAGAGTCAATCTTGGAAAACCAAGATGCACCGTGCAGCTGATCGAAAAGATCGTCTATCCTCGGGAGCGGATAATGGTTCGTCACGGTTAATTTATTTAACTCCCTGTAGTCAATGCACATCCTGTGCAAACTGTCCTTCTTCCTGACGAAAAGGATCGGTGCTCCCCAGGGTGAACTACTCGAACGAATAAACTGCTTACCCAGCAGCTCCTGCAACTGATATGATAGCTCCTGCATCTCAGGCGGCGCCAATCCTGAACTCAACTTGCCTCTCCGGAGGCACTCCGGGTAACTCCTCCAGAAACACATCAGCAAACTCCCTCACCATCGGGACCTTAGAAACAGAGAGCTGCTCTCTAACCCGCGTATCTACCACATACGCCAACTAACTGGCACACCTGTGCTGAATATACTGTCGAGCCCTGGCTGCCAAACAAAACCCTGATCCCAACCTGGTGCCCTCACCATATAATACAAGTTCTCCCCCGCTTGGGGTTCGAACCACCACCTGTTGTCCTTCAAAGTCGATCATGGTGCCAAAATGGCTAAGCCAATCCATCCCAACAATCACGCATACATCCCCCACGGGGATAGGAATCAAATCTATCGGGAAGGACACCCCGAAAATCTCAAACTCACATCCCTGGTAGACCGAAGAAGCAGAAACCCCATGCTCGTTGGCGATCGAAACTCGCAACGGGCACTCAAGATAATCCATCGGCACACTGAACCCTCTAGAGAAGGCTTGAGATACAAATGATCGACTCGCCCTCGAGTTAAATAATACCAAAGCGGGAAAAGAATTCACTAAAAATGTACCTAATCACAGGTACAATAAATAAGCATAACACAAATACAACAACTGCGACAGAGAATAGAAACATACCAGCAACCACATCCGGTCCTGACATGGCCTCCTCGACCGTGAGCTGGAAGGCGCGATCCTGAGCCTTCGGGAACTCCACCTTGACTGGCATCCCATCTCCAATCCTCACAGTAGCTGGTGTGGAACCCTGCGCCGGCTTGGCGGCGAGCTGCGGACAGTTGGTCTTCACATGACCAACTTGATGACACTGGTAACAAATCCTCATATCTGCTGGAGGGGCGGACTGACGGCAGTTACTGGCATAGTGCCCCTCCTTTCCACATTTGTGGCACCCACCTTCTGCTCGAAAAACCCCCGAATGAGCCTTACCACACTTTCTACAAGTGCGACTCTGATGGCACCCAAACCGTGTTTCAGCGGTCTTAGATTGCTTAAGCGCCGGCTGGGACTGTGTCGGTGCCTGACGCTGCTCCTTCAGCTATAGCTCTATCTCCAACTCATGCCGCCTCGCGGCTTCCTGAAGGTCCTAGATGGTACCACAACGTTGTGTAGCCACAAAATGCCATATACCCGTCTTGAGCAAACTCAGTAACGAGTCATCTGAGACTGCTCTGACGCAAACTCCAGGAAAAACATAGCCCTCTCAGTGAACATCCGGGTGATCTCCATCACAGACACCCCATCCTGTCTCAATGTAAAAAGCTCCTGAGCAAGGCGCTCTCGTTCCAAGTACGGAATGTAGTGGGTGCGAAACACATCCCGAAACTGCTCCCAAGTAATAGCAGCCCGTTAATCATCAGAATATGAACCTGTCATCAATCTCCACCAGTCCTTTGCCCCGAGCCTAATCAGGTTCATAGCACACCTGACCTTCTTGTCAGTAACACATGAGAACGTGAAGAAAAATCCCTTCATGTCAGACAACCACCGCATAGCCCTGATCGCATCCTATGTACCATCAAATGACGGGGCTTCGTATTATTGAAGTCCCGATACTGGAAAGCCCTGTCGGCTCCTCCTCCAACCCCTAGCGTAGTTACAGCCGAAGTGGCTGCAACGACAACTCTCTCTACTAGAGCTGCATATCGTGTTGGATAAGGTGTCTAAGTCCATAACTTATTTGGTATATATACTTGACCCGGCCCGACATGGTCCATTTGGGTTGCACTTCACTCAAACTATTTATGGATAATTTTATAAGAATTGTATACTTACGATTTATTAATATATTATAAGTTATAATATATTAATATAAAGTCATGTTATTTAATTAGTTTTAATCTTGAATTAATTATGAATTAATTTACTGATTAAAAGGAATACTAATTAAATCATGGGCTATTATATTTATATGGTGTGGGCTAATACTCATTTGTTAATGGGCTAAGCTTATATGGAAGTCCATGAATCATCCATGGAGCTTTTAACCCATGGATCCTTGGAAAGGAAAAGACATGGGTTATTAGGGTTTCACCCTAACCATACACACTATATAAACAAGCTTATGTTGCATGAAAATCACCCTAGTGTGTGTGTAATAGTGGTGGCCGATTTCTAAGTGTTAGTATACTCTCTCATACATTTTCCAAGTTTGTGGTGATTTGTGATTTCCATTTGAGGCATTCACATTATTGGTGCTTGGCTCTCAAACTCCAAGGAATCAACAATCAACAAAAGGTATGTAATTCATCTAGTTCTTTTTGTAGAGGCATTTTGTTGTAAAAGTCGAAGTGGCTATGTCTTTGTAATATTCGCATTTTAGTTATTTTACTAAGTCATTTATATGCGAAACCTTAATGTTTAGACTTAGTATATTTTTTGTACACCTAGGTTCCCTATAAATAGGGACTGAGGTTAGAAGTAAAAATAAAAGAACTTTTTGCAACTCAAATATCCTTCTGCTTATTTCGTGTAATCAGTCTTTCTCAATACAAGATCTGATTAATATTTACTCTTCGTGTTCTTATTTCAAAATGATTCAATTCATAATCTCGATAACAATTCTCTACAATTGGTATCAGAGCAGGATTCAAAATGCATCGATCTGATTTTCGTGTTAGAATCATTTGCTTTTTGAGTTACAACTTTACTCAAAATTTTCCGTGCATTTTGGTTTTGAAAATCAAATTTGATCTTCAGATTTGAATTGATTCTGTCTTTGAATTGTTTAGTCGAGTAATCGATAAGTGATTTGTGATCAATTCAATTGATCAATTCTCAATTTCATCAAGTTTTTCAACCTTTCTAAAAATTTATGTGTTCATCAATGGCGAACTTCAACATGAATACAATGACTTCCTTCTCTCACTTGCTTGGTTCCTCAACCAAAATTCCAATGTTAATTCCAGAATACTATGATCAGTGGGCTGATAGAATGGAAGATTAATTAAATGGAATTGATGAAGAACTTTGGAATTGTATCGATGGAACAGTGAAAGCTCCTGCTAATGTTCAACCAATTGGTCCATCTACTGCATCTGCTGAAGTTGCTGATCAAGAAAAACGGTTGAAGAATAATGAAAAGAGGTGCATGAGGGAACTAAGAGGTGCTCTTCCTCCTGTGGTTTATAACTACATTTGTAGTTGTAAAACAGCAAAGGAGATCTGTAACACTCTAAAAGAGAAGTATCAAGGTAGCGAAAAGACGAAGATCAACTCTGTGAAGCAATGTCTAGTTGAACAGAAGGAATTCAGACAAAAGGATGCTGAAACTCTTGAAAATTACTATGATCGTCTGAATAAGGTTATGTTCGCTGCAATAGGTATGGAATCACTAGGTCTCTCATGGAGTTCAATTTAGCTTTCATTATGGGTCTTCGCAAGGAATGACGAAGTGTGAGCATGATGATTAAGAATCAACAGAGTTTTGATACGACACATTTGAATGATCTCTACAATCAGCTGAAAACACATGAAATTGAAGTTTTAGAAATGTATGAAGAATCAAAACTGAGTATTGGAGGTCCTTTGGCTCTAGTTTCAAAGGTATCTGAAGTTGATGTGAATGAAAAAGATGATTCAGATAATGAAGGATTTCTAATGAATTCGGATGATGAAGCTGTGGCATTCTACTTAAACAATAGAGTTAAGAAATTTTTCAAGAAGCCATTTATTCCAAAAGGAAAGGCTACTGATGCGAAGAGTGGAGTCACAAAAACTGGAGGAGAGGAGAGGAAGAAAATGGAGAAAGCTGAGGAAAAATCAAAAGATGCGAAAGAAGTAAAGAAGTTGAAGGGTGACTCAGGAATTTACTGTCACTATTGCAATTGTGCGAATCACTTCGCAGCCGATTGCATGTTGCGAAAGAAAGAAGAAAAGAAGGAGAAAATTAAAGATGTCGCATACTATTCTGAAAAGATTGAAGAGATACGTGCTAAGACCAAAGGAGTGTCTTTGGTTGCAAAAGGTGAAACTGATGATGAAAAGAGTGGTACGTATCAGATCTGGTCTTCAGGATCTGATGATGAGGAAATGAGGCATCCCACACATGGAGCCATGTTCGCAAGTTTTGAAGATTGCAAAGAGGAAATTTCAGGGAGGTGCTTCGTATCCAAATCCACGGACAAATCACCCATGACCACCAAGGTACGTCTTTTACTTGAATCTTTTAATATTCCTTTATCTGCTTATGATGCTGAACTCACTTCATTTGATGATATTGTGGCTTATTTTTATTCTGTAATTGTGTCTGCTAGTACTGAAGCTCAAAAATAAATATGCAACTAGGAGAGACACGAAGAGAATTAGAAATAAAAAGAAGCAGAGTAGACAAACTTGAATTACAGCTCAAAAATGTAAATTGTGATAGGGATAATCTTACAAATGATGTTAGGTTATTGCTTGTACAAAGGAACATATATTGTAATTCAGCCAAAAGATTGTATGCAAAATTAACTGCTTTACATCATTCTTCGGATATTAGCAAAGAACAACATAGGAAACTTTTACCTTTTCTTGAATATGAACGTGAAAAAGTTGATGTTGTTTCTTATGATTGCGAAAGTACAATTGCTCAATTTGACAAAATACCTGATGATAGATATGCATATGGTATTGTCAAAATTAATGAATTCTTGAATGCTGATGAGTTGGTTGATATTGTCAATGAAAGTTTGACAAAGAGTGAACAAGTGAAAATTCTAAAGAAAACTGAAAGTTCAACTCTTGATTCTCAACTCAATTATGTTGATGTCAATGAAAATTCAGATAATGTGAGTGAGATCAGTGAAATTGAAGAAGAAGAAGAGGTTGATTGTTCTAAATTGTCAATCATTAATATCACATCTAAGATCAAAGGTAAAGAAATAATAGTTGATTCGATAGTTAAGGATGAAACTGATAAATCTTCAACTTCGCAACATTGTACCTTTGATAATGTGGAGGTTGAAAGCTGGAAAACTAATGAAAATGAGGAAAACAATGAAGGTGTGAAGGATTCACCTAAGACATCTCCAGGAGTTGTTGTGAATCAAGTGTTTGATAATACAAAAGAATTTGACAAAATTCTAAATGAAAAAGGTGCACATTATTTGGAAACCAACACAGTGGTCTATCCAAATTTTAAATATACAGATGACATCATTTTTCCAAATCAAGTTTTTGTCACAACTGGAAATGTTGAGAACATTAAACCTCAATTCATCAAAATGGTTGAAAATGATAATCAAAAGTCATCAACCGTAGGGTTCTTTTCAAATCAAAATACCGAAGAAAACAATTTAACGAAATTTTTTTATGTTTTTCAAGAGAAAAATCCATCAAAAAAATGGGTGGCTAAAGGTGAAAATTCAAACAAAGTTTTTGAAAAAAATTGAGAAATCGAAGGCTAAAGTAAAATTAAATTCTCATGAATTTAAATTGATGGTTGGAAATTATTCAACAGAAAATAATGTTTCAAAAAGAAAAGCAAGAAAAGCAATTTTCTGGCAAGTTGTGTCTAATGATAAGCCAAAAGTTGAAAACGAACAAATTTTGAAACCAAAATTATCAAACTTTCAAAGCAAAAACAAACAAAAAGATACAAGTTTTCACAGACCAATAAATTCTGTTGATAAAATTCCCTTTGTTCGCAAATATGACAACAATCAAACATTTGAGACTTCACAAAAATTTGTGAACAATCAAAAGTTTCGAAATGTTGGAAAATTCACGAATACTTCATCACCTTTGAACAATTCTAACAAAGCTAAAGTGAAAGTTTTACCAAAACAACCAAATTTTCCAAATCCTTCAAATTCACAACCAACCAAGTTTCATACTCAAAAGGAAAATCTGATGTCCATACAATCAATCGTCGGCTTGAAGGAAAAGGCAGAAAATATCAAAGTGCGAAGTTTTCATAGCAAAAAATCAAGAATGCATTTGACAAGTTCGCAAATAATTCTTCCACTGCTAGTTCATCATCTGATCATTCACAAGTTCCAGTTCAAAAATGGAAACCAGTTATCAAAAATGCGAATGTTGTGAAGGATAAGATTACAATCAATGAAAATCCAAAACTATTGAACGACTATATTTCAATATCTAGATCTGATGATGTTGATATAACAGATTCTGTCACAAACAAAGTGAAAATATGGTTTTTAAATTGAAAGAATTTGTTTCATTCTACTAATGATGGACCCAACAAGTCTTGGGTTCCTAAATTTTTCCAATAAATGTAGGTGATGTGTGACAAGCAATATGATACGAAATGGTATATTGATAGTGGTTGCTCTCGTCATATGACTGGAAGAAAGGAAAACTTGCGAGATTATAGAAGCTTGGAAAATGCTGGAGTAGTCAAATTTGGGAATAATCACAAGTGTCAAGTGAAAGGCTATGGGAAAGTCACAAATGGACAATTCACTATAAACAGAATTGCTTATGTTGAAGGACTTCAACATAATTTGATAAGTGTGTCACAACTTGTTGTTGGTACTGGAAACCAAGTTGAATTTAATGAAGAAGGAAGTATCATTTCAAATGCGAAATCAAATGAAGTACTTCTCAAATCCAAAAGATATGGTGATATGTTTGCACTGGACATCAAACCAATTGTGGGAAAACCTGCTGTATGTTTACTATCAAAAGCATCTAATGATGTCAGCTGGCTTTGGCATAGAAGATTGTCACACTTGAACTTTCGCAATATTAACAAACTTGTCACTAAAGATTTAGCTCGACGGTTACCTATACTAAAATTTGACAATGATTCTTTGTGTGCAGCTTGCGAACAAGGAAAACAACATAGAAAAGGTCATCCGATTGTGATCGATTCAAAAATCGTAGAACCATTGGAACTTCTTCACATTGACTTTTGTGGACCGTCGACTGTTGCTACAATCAATAAAAAGCGGTACATTTTGGTTATTGTAGATGATTTTTCTCGATTCACATGGGTATTTTTTCTCAGGTTAAAATCTGAAGTTGCTCAGATGATGATTGATTTTATCAAAAAGATTGAGCTTAGTCTGAAAAAGAATGTTCGCAAAATTAAAAGTGATAATGGTTCTGAGTTTAAAAATCAAATTCTTGATTCTTTTCTCACAAGCAAAGGCATTTCACATAATTTCTCATCACCATATACTCCGCAACAAAATGGAGTTGTTGAAAGAAGAAATCGATCTCTATGCGAAGCAGCCAGAACCATGTTAACATATGTAGATCTTCCTCAATATCTGTGGGCTGAAGCAGTTTCAACTGCATGTTTTACTCAGAATCGATCATTCATTCATCGAAGATTCAATATTACTCCATATGAAATAATCAATAATAGGAAACCTAATGTCAAATTCTTTCATGTTTTTGGTTGCAGGTATTTTATCATGAATCTCAAAGACAATTTGTCCAAGTTTCAAGCTAAAGCTGATGAAGGCATATTCTTAGGATATTCGCACAGTTCAGTGGCATACAGAGTGCTCAACAGAAGAACAAGAAAAATTGAAGAAACTTTCAATTTAACATTTGATGATTACTATCTTAAACAAACGGATAGTAAATTTGAAAATAAATCAATACCCGTTGATTCAAATACTCAAATCGATAATTCTGAAATAAATGATTTTGATTATGACTTAATTTTCGGAATTCCTGACAGGGCAATTGATGTGGAAAATAATTCTCCTGATAATCAAACATCATCATCTTCACATACTGACGATTCGACAATTACTACGACGTCAACATCTTGCGAAAGTGTGCCTGATGTTCGTATGGAGGGGGAGCATACGATCAATAATGCAGACAATCAGCCAACTTTCAAGGGGGAGAATGAAAATAGGAATCATCAAGTTAAGGGGGAGCATTCACAAAATCAACAAGAATATCAAGTTGAGGGGGAGAATTCGCATAATCAACAGGAACATCATTTTGAGGGGGAGCATGATGAAACACAGACAATTAATCTTGATGAAAATGATGAGTTTCATGAACTAAATGATAATTTTTCTGTTGCAGGATCTGAAAATGAAGATATATATGAAGATGCACCATTGGAATTTGATCCTAATTTTCCACCACTTGAGAAATGGACAAGAAATCATCCAAAAGATAAGGTAATCGGTAATCCACAAGATGGTGTGTTGACAAGAGCTCAAATTCGTGCGAAAAATGAGGTACTGAATGCGAACCAAGAACTATGTATGTTTAATGTCTTTATTTCGAAAATAGAGCCAAAGACAGTGAAGGATGCTATGGAACACTCAGATTGGGTTGTTGCTATGCAATCTGAACTGCTGAATTTGAACGAAACAAGGTTTGGAGATTAATTCCTAAACCTTCTAATGTTTCGATTGTCAGATTAAAATGAATTTTTAAAAATAAAACCGACAAAGATGGCAATATTATTCGAAATAAAGCTAGACTAGTGGTTAAAGGGTATTCGCAACAAGAAGGAATAGACTATGAAGAAACATTTTCTTCTGTTGCAAGAATCGAAGCAGTTCGCATATTTTTAGCATATGCAGCACACGAAGACTTTGAAGTTTATCAAATTGATGTTAAGTGTGCTTTCTTAAATGGAGAACTTGAAGAAACAGTGTATGTTGAACAACCACCAGGATTCATAAACGAGGAACATCCTAATCATGTCTACATTCTTGACAAAGCTGTTTATGGGTTAAAACAAGCACCGAGAGCCTGGTATGCAACTCTTACAAATTTCTTGAAACAATCTAAATTTAAACAAGGATCAGTTGACCCCACTTTGTTTCGCAAGAAAATTGGGAATCATCTTATGATTGTTCAAATTTATGTTGATGATATTATTTTTGGCTCAACTGACCCAGCATTGTCAATTGAATTTGAAAATCTAATTAAAAGTCAATTTGAAATGAGCATGATGGGAAAGATTAATAATTTTCTTGGATTGAATATAAGATAGAACAGGGATGGAATCTTAATCAATCAAGAAAAATATACGAAGAACTTGCTTGAAAAGTTTGGAATGACAAATAGCACGAAACTAAGAGTACCAATGGCAGTGGGTACAAGATTAACTCCTTTGTTAGATGCTCATGCTGTTGATTTAACATTATATCGAAGCATGATAGGGTCTTTATTGTACTTAACTGCAAGTAGACCTGATAATATGTTTTCGGTTTGTAATTGTGCTAGATATCAAGCTAATCCCATAGAACCTCATTTGACTGTAGTGAAAAATATTTTTCGCTATCTTAAGGGTACAATTTCGTTAGGACTTTGGAATCCTTCGAAATCTGCATTTTTCATTCAAGCTTTTCAGATTCAGATCTAGGAGGATGTACTTTGGATAGGAAAAGTAAAAGTGGTGGATGTCAATTGTTGGATGGAAAGTTGGTAAGTCGGAAATCAAAGAAACAAACTTGTGTTGCAATTTCAACTGCTGAGGCTGAATACATTGCTGCTGCTGCTTGCACTTCGCAAATCATTTGGATTCAGAGTCAACTTCGTGATTTTGCAATCAATATGAAAAAGATTCCCTCGTATTGTGATTCGCAAAGTGCAATTCGCATTTGTCATAATCCAGTACAACATTCAAAGACAAAACACATTGCTCTTCGATATCATTTTATCAAAGATCATGTGGAAGATGGGAATATTGAAATTCATTTTGTTAAAACAACTGAACAACTTGCTGATATTTTTACAAAACCTCTTGATGAAAAATCATTTGTTAGAATTTTAGCAGGGTTGGGGATGATTGATGCGAATTCAGTTCCAAAAACTCAAGCATGAAAGTCTCGTTCAGCAGTTATGAGTTAAACTTGTTCACATGTTACTGTTCATCCAGAGGCTTCGCATGGCTTCGCATTGACATCTTTTCGCATTTGCGATCATAACAACTAAGAGATTTTAATTTTCGAAAAATCAAAAATCCAAAAAGATTTTAATTTGTTATGTTTTTAATTTTGAAAAATTCAAAAATCACAAAAATATTTTTTTCGTTGTTCTTTAAATATTGTGTGCTGAGAACTTAGTACAAGGCTTAATGCGAAGAGATCATGCTTAGGTGTTTCTACGGGAAGGTATCAAATTTTTTTTAAAACTAGTTAGGATGTCCTTAGAAGCATGCTGCTGTATGTAGACCAAAAGCCTCAACAAGACTATATGTGTGAGAAAAGAAAGCCTTAATGAAATTATCTCATGAACATTTCTTCACAAAAGGCTTATATTCGCTTAAGTCAAAAGAGCTACCTTACTCTTCTCAAATGAGTTAAGAGTTTTCTATTTTGTCCATTATAACAGAGGTACACTTCGATTCTTAACCAATCTTTTTATACCAAACAATTCTTTCAATCCGAATTTTCGAAGAGATTTGTCCTTGAGGTCTTTGATCAAACCAATCAAAACCGAGACAAATCACAAGTCTGTGTTTATGATCTGACATCATGAGACCATGATGGAAGTGAAACCCAAATATCATAAACCTTAAGGAATTGACGGAGAACATCGTTCTAGATTTTAACGAAACCCTTGTTTCATTATCAAAATTTCGAAACTCCAAATCATATCCAGTTAAATTTTTTTTTTGAATATGATTTCTGTGTGAGTTTTATTCCTAAATCCTAGTCATGATAAATATTTTGAAAAGCCAACTTGTCACTGACTACACTGGTCAAACAAGTAATTTCATTTACAATTTCTCACCTTATGTTAAGGCTGATATGTAATGAAATTTAAAATCAACCCAAAATATCTTTTAAAAGAAGCCCTTCAATACTTATCAACAAGTATTCGATTGTAATTCACGGGAAACTACACAAGCTGTTGATTGTCTCTCTTGATGATTAACGAAGCAACCTTTGCCTAGGGTTTAACTGCATTCATGTCAAATTAAAATTTTGACATCACAGAATTCAAATTTTTTTTTTGTTTCTCATCTTATTTTGTTGACACAATGCACACACGAAATCCTTGAGGTTCTGAGTAAAACCAACTCAGACTGATGATTTCGCAAATCTGGCATATGACTTCATTTTACATCCCAAAAGTGAAAGAGCCTTGCCTCCATGCGAAGGGTTTTAACGGTTCAAATTTTATAACGGGAAACTTGACAGCCTGTGTACTCAAGATGGTTGGTATTCTATCCAGTTTTCAAGGAGATGGGACAGTTACTTTTTACAGCATGCTTATCTTTTATAGTATTGATCCGATTTTCAAGGTACCACATCGGATAACATTAAATGCATCCCGCTTTAATTTCAAATCAATTTTGGGTAACCTATAAAAGGGGGATCAAGAAAACTATATACGGTTACGTGAACAAAATTCTCACAAACCTCCAAAGATTCAAACTTCTTCATCTTCATCCTTTCTTTCAAACCCTAGAAATGGCCGGAACTCAATCCAACACTGATGAAGTTCTTTCTCAATCCCAGTTGAAAATCCAAAGCACAAATTATCAGGTTGATCTAAATGTTTCTTCTTCTCACAACTTCACCACAGATGTCATAACCTTCAACCTCATCAACAACAAATGGGTGAAACTCACAAAGAAGATGTTCGTTGAGTTTTTGGAAATTCCCAACAACCCTCCATTTTTCAAACCCGTTAATTCTCAAATCATCCATATGTTTTATGAAATGGGTCATCAACCAGAGATTGAGAAGATAAGTGACTTTCGAAAGTCTGGGTTTCCGTGCATATGGAATTTCTTATTTGGAATTTTTCTCCGATGCCTAACAGGAAGAACAATTGGTCTGGATAGAGGGCGAATGGAAGTATATGTGACAACCCGAAATTTCCGTTGTACGAACATCATCTATTCAATAGAAGCTAGTTCAGTTTCAGTGATTTTCATACTTTTCCGAACAAGTTTGCGTACACTAGGGCCTATGTTTTAGGTGATATCAGGAGAGTGGATGCTCCTGGTTTTGTGAAATTTGGGCATTTCAAGTTTCATAATGTTTCAGTCCAACATCAGGAATAAAAATATTTTCTGCCAAAATATTCCAGGACTATAAATAGTTTCTGAATGAAATAAATTCATTATTTACAATTCCAAATAGAGAAAAGCCATATTCTCTCTGACGGATCTTCGGGTTTTCATCCCAGATTGTGAGTCTACTTTACTAAATGTGTTTCAATACTTGTTAGATGCTTATTAACATCAATTACATGTTTAGATTACAAGATCCGGGAGTTTACCGCCCAAGAACGTTCTTGGGGAGTAAACTCCAAAATGGAACTTTAATGCTTTCTAGACCCGATTCCTTGCTAGACAACTTGTAAAGGACTATGTGTATGATCTTTATAGACTAGAAATCATCCAAGAAACCCAAGTAATTGGAGTTTACGGCCAAGGAACCTCCTTGGGCCGTAAACCCCTTTTCAAGGGCTTAATGTGCCCTAAACTTCCTCTTATGCTTAAAGACTTTAACCCTCAAAGGCTTATGCTTATTCAAAACATCTAAACCCTTCAAAATCATAAATTTGTAGGAGTTTACGGCCAAGAACCCCTCTTGGGCCGTAAACCCCTTTTTGTAGGGTAAAAATCATTCCAAGCACACCTTAGGCCTTAAGACAATTTACCTTGAATACTTGGGACTAGAATGGAGAGTAGAACACATAATAATCACTCCTTGAAAGGTGTTTACGGCCAAGGAACATATCTTGGGCCGTAAACTCCAAGTGAAGGCACAAAAGTGTGCCTCTTGTCCCCATTAGCCTTAGATAAATTCATGGAATCCATCCTTGATGTTTAAGAGCCTCAAAACAATTAAAAGCCATCACCCCATAGGAGTTTACGGCAGTAAACTCTAGGGTGAATGGACTTTAGGCCGTAAACTCCCTTATGGAGAATTCTAGGGCCTTAAACTACTTCAAGTGTTATTCCAACAAAGCTAGGAGTGTTCTAAGATCAAGATAGCACCACAAAACACCCAAAACCACCATTTGAGGAGTTCACGGCCATAAACCCATGAGTTTACGGCCGTAAACTCCAAGGTGTGGGGTTTGTTGGATGGTGAACTCCTATACAAGGCCATTTGATGTTTCAAACCCTTTTGCCTTGTCCCGTAGCAACTTAGATGCAACCATTTGAACCTTAAACACTCATAAAAGTGTTTACATGTTTTCTAAAGTGTCTTAACTTATTTATTAAGTTATTATTTGTCTAATTGGTTATATATATGCTTATTATATGATAACTAGGCTCGTGCGAGTAAACAAGTCTCCGTTTGCCACCTAGCACGGTATCCGACACTGCAATTCAAACGACTCACCACAGGTGAGTTCATACCCCTTGAATCAACCTTTGAAATGATTTTAAAAGTTTTAAAACACTTTATGGGGGGAATACAAGTTAAATACTTATAAGTTATTGCTTCAATCACATGTGATTGCATTTAATCATATGTGATTAATAACTAGGAAAACAACGATTTTTACCACTGTTCAAACTGTTTATCAAACTGCTTTACTTTGAAATGTTTTACAAAATGTTTTACTATCCAAACTTACTTATAGACTGTGATTCAAACAAATGCTTCTTATACTTAAACTGTTTTATCAACTTATGCCTTCAAAATGATATATAGATCAACATCAAGTCAATCTTCTCTTGAAATTATATTTATGCTTCAAATGTTTTATGAAAACTTATTTATGCTTTTATATATTCAATTGCATGCCCATATATGTATAGATATATAAATAATGTTCAAAAGGCTTAGGAATGCCATCCGCCCTATTTCCTTTTTCTCGATTTGGATGTGGTCTGGTGGGATTTCGGGTGACCATCCGAAGGTCGTTTCCATATTACTTATATATCATATATACATGTATAGACATAAAAGTACTTCCATATTCATATTTATCAGTACATCATTAGTTAGTTACCATCGGGGTAACACAGAAACAATACATATACAGTTATACTAGAAACAATACATATACAGATATACTAGAAACAATACATATACAGATATACTAGAAACAATACATATACAGATATACTAGAAAGAATACATATACAGATATACTAGAAACAAGTACATATACAGATATGCTAGAAACAAGTACATATACAGTCATACTAAGAAACAAGTACATATACAGTTATACTAGAAACGAGAAACATTACATATACGAGAATACGTTAACAAGTGTGATCCACTGTATCGGTGCATGCCTTAAATGTCATGTCCCGAGTTGTAGCCAGAATTCTCTTGGAGGGAGGGCGTGAGTTTGCGTATAGATCTATACTGGATTGACTATCCTACACCTTGCTGCTAGCTACAGCCGGACCTGCAGGTCTGCGGGTGCCAAACGTCATTTCTTTTATTACGACAAATCATTATGTCGTTGTTACCAGTCGATAGCATGGTGCAATTTATCACATTATACCTTAATATAAATCCGGTTTAAGGTAGTAGTATTTAGTACAATGGTAGTCTTATTATACAAAGCTACAGTACTATAATGATTTACCCATTACATATTTTAGTGATAACCTCACTTAAGCATTAATGTACAAACTATACTTTTAACAAATGATAGTTATACTTGGGTAATTACACACTCTTACAACAGACGAGTTTACAAAACAGTTCAGCCTTGGTAGAAGGTTGCTTTTATAGAAAATATAGGATTTTCTGAGAGATTCAAACTTTTACAAACACTTTCAAACATTTACTTACATTTTTACAAACTTATACATTGAGACAGGTTCAAACGTTTTTACAAGAAACATTGACACTAAAATACTTATGAACTCACCAGCTTAATGCTGATAAACTCTTTCAAAATAACTTGTATTCTCAGATCATCAGTAGACAGGTACCGAGGCCAGCTTTTGAGAAGATGGAGTGCATTCAAGACTCACCTCGTATTATTTGTGTTACATTATTTTGGTGTCTATAACTGTACAGAACACACTTGTATTAAAATTATATATTTAATGCAATGGATGATGTTGTTTACTTATTTACATTTACTGTGTTGTGATACTACACATGACGTCCTCCGCCCCAGAATGTTTTCGCCGTTCTTGGTTTTGGGGTGTGACAGATTGGTATCAGAGCATTGTTTATAGTGAATCAAGTATATCAACCCATAAAAGATATACTAATCTATAAACCCAAATGGGATTTAAACACTCTGATCAAGAGTCTATACTTTAAATAATAAAATATTTAATTAAGTATACTAGTCTGCATTCATACTAAAATCAGTGTCACAACGACAAGAACAAAAGTATTACGATTGTTGAATATCACAAGTGAGCTCGGGGATGTATGGTCAGTCCTGGGAATGGCATAGCCTGATCAACTATGCTGGCCCTAGGAGTGATTAGCATATGCCATAGAATGGTTGTGATATGTTAACAAGTCTAAAAACTTACCAACAATACCACCAGAAGATCAGTAGAACTTAAACTTAAAATACTATAGGAGTATTTTGTGCTACTAATTACACGTATACTATATTCTTATACCTCTCTTCTCGCGTAGATCTAAATGGCTAGATTCCATCATGGCGACCCGTACTTTCCCAATGAAGGCAATGCCGGGTGGATCGATGAAGAGCCCGAAGATGAGCATCCAATCCCTTTGGATGATCACCTCGCAGAAGGCTTTTCAGATGGATCTGACTCCGAGCCTGAAATCAACAACCTACCGCTTGTAGGTCAAGCCTCGAACAACAACCCTCGACCAGCGTTTCCAGGGCCTACTCCCATGTAGGCAAACGACTTAAACCGCTGGAGTGATGAGCAGGGTCAGCCCTTACCATACCTTGGGGACCGAACCTTCTACAACATCAACGATGGTGGCTCTGCTGACAGGGCTCTGCCGGTAATCATCCGCAGAATAGCTCGTAATGCCGAGCAAGGTCGAGCAGCCATCGACCGGGTCATGGAGATTGATGCCAATTCAGGTGTCAATACAGTCCGCATCCGCCGTCTCGAAGAAGACATGGAACGGACCCGGAGAACCAACGAAACTCTGCAGCAACAGCTGGCTGCCTCCCGTGCTGAAGTCTTAGAACTTCGAGCTCATCAAAGAGCTCAGGACCGACACCTTCAAGAGGTGTTTCGCCAAATGTCAGACCTCAGGGCTCACCAGAGGAATTCCCATCGCCATTAGATGATGTCTAGTACATCTCTGTCTTTTGATTTAGGGATAGCCTTGAACTTATGTGCTCTAAGTAGCACTTGTTTGTAAAATATTCCTAACTTTCGATACTCTAATTAGGAATCTAGGACTGTCAGTCTTGTCCTTATGGTATGATGTAAGACCTACTGTTAGGTCGATTTTCCTTGAACTTATTACATCAGTAATACCCGTACTATTGAAATCTATCTAATCTGTGGGAAAATTTGTACACTTGTATATTCCTACTAATACGTCTTATTGTGATTTCAAACACTCATTCAAACTGTTGGACTATGGTTAGTTAGTCCATGAGTCACTCTCACGTTGCTTACAAATTGATTCTTACCATCTTTCTTATCTTTATAAACTTATAGCTGAAGGATGCCTCCTCGCAAATCTCCCAGGAATAGGAATAATCCTGTACCTCCACCGCCTCCACCACCTGCAGTCATCGATACTGCAGCCCTGAATGCTGCCGTAGCTGCAGCAGTGGCAACTGCCATGGCTCAGTATCACTCATCGGATGCTAGCAGAGGTGGAACCCCTGTTGAATCTATTCCGATCGAAATCCCTGTACGCTCAAGAGAGTGCTCTTACAAGGATTTCACAAAGTGCAAGCCGAAGCCTTTCTATGGCACCGGCGGAGTCATTGCTCTCTCGCAATGGTTCGAGAAGACTGAATCAGTCTTCGAAATCTGTTCGTGCCCTGCTGCATTTAAAGTGAAATATGCCGCGTGCACCTTTGAGGGTAAAGCCCTAACGTGGTGGAACGGCCACGTCAAAGCCCTAACTCTCGTCGTGGCTAACGCCATGGGCTGGGCAACGATGAAGGACCTCATGACTGAGGAATACTGCCCGAGGGGCGAAGTCCAGAAGTTAGAACATGAACTCTGGAATCTGACCATGAAGGGCACCAATGTGATCGCTTACACTGCCCGATTTAGCGAACTGGTGGCCCTATGCCCCAATATGGTTCCCACTGAAGGGAAGAAGATTGAACGGTATGTATGGGGGCTAATGCCTGCGTACCAGGGGAACGTCTTAGCATCCAACCCCGCTACCTTCGACAGTGCCAAGCGATTGGCACAAAGACTCATTGACCATGGATTCAAGACCCCTGCAACCACAACCACCCTAGCCATCCCAGAACCCTCCAAACCCGTTGGCACCAAGCAGAAGTTTTGGGATGAGAAGAAGAAGCAACGAGCTTCAAAGAAACAGCAAATCGTAGCAGTACATGCTGCGGTAACCCCTACTGCTGTTACTGCTCCGGGGAAGCAGTATTCTGGAAGTTTGCCGAAGTGCAACAAATGCAACTTCCACCACAACGGCGCCTGCCGTGAAATGCAGTGTACTAACTGCCACAGAAAAGGACACACCGTCCGATTCTGTAAGTTCCCGGTGCAACCGATCTCCCAAGTTCCTGGCTCAGGCACGAGCCCAACTTGCTATGGGTGTGGCGAATCAGACCACTTTAAAAGGGACTGCCCTAAGGAGAGGAATACTGGAGGAGCAGGGAGGGTACTAGCAATAGGCCACGGGGAAGCAGTTGCTGACCCGACAGTGGTGACTGGTACGGTCCTCCTTGATAACTCCTATGCATGCATTCTGTTCGATAGTGGAGCGGAGCGAAGCTTCATAAACCACAAATTTGCTCGCATGCTTAAGCAACAACCGCACGCACTTAGTGAACAATTCACAGTAGAAATGGCCAATGGGAAAACTGAAAGTACTAATAGCATCTACTTAGGTTGTCTTCTAACCTTAGATAACCATTCATTCCCAATCGACCTTATGCCGGTCTCAATAAAAAGTTTCTACGTTATTATCGGCATGGATTGGTTAAGTCTTCATCCCGCCGACATCATGTGCTACGAGAAAGCAGTCTGACTAAACCTCCCGTCTAACGAAACTCTTATAGTCTACGGCGACAAACCTGGTGCGAGTCTTCACATTATATCTAGTATTCAAGCACAGAAATATCTGCGCAAAGAATACCACGCATTCCTTGCTCACGTCGTCGACACGAACCTAGAAATGAAAGAACTAAAGAACCTCCTAGTGGTGAGCGACTTCCCCGACATTTTCCCAGAAGAACTACCCGGGTTACCTCCGTAACAACAAGTCGAGTTCAGAATCGACTTAGTCCCAGGAGCTACCCCAGTAGCCAAGTCGCCGTACCGTTTAGCACCATCCGAGATGCAAGAACTCTCTGGTCAACTTAACGAACTGCTCAGCAAGGGCTTTATAAGACCAAGTTTCTCACCCTGGGGAGCACCAGTATTGTTCGTTAAGAAGAAAGACGGATCATTCCGTATGTGTATTGACTACAGAGAACTCAACAAATTGACGATCAAAAATCGTTGCCCTCTGCCACACATAGATGATCTATTCGACCAACTGCAAGGGGCGAACTATTTTTCCAAGATTGATCTGAGATCCGGATATCACCAGTTACGAGTGCTCGAGGAGGATGTGCCAAAGACAGCCTTCCGGACTCGTTACGGACACTACGAGTTCGTGGTGATGCCATTCGGATTGACCAATGCGCCCGCAGTCTTCATGGATCTGATGAATAGAGTATGCCGACCTTACTTAGATCAGTTCGTCATCGTTTTCATTGATGACATCCTGATCTACTCCCGAAGTAAGAAAGAGCATGGTGATCACCTACGACAAGTTCTAGAGACACTACGGAAAGAGAAACTTTATGCGAAGTTCTCGAAATGTGAATTTTGGATCCGAAGAGTCGAATTCTTAGGACATGTGGTAAGCGAAGAGGGAATCCACGTGGACCCATTCAAAATAAAAGCCATTGAGAACTGGTCAGCGCCAAAGACGCCTACGGAAATTCGTCAATTTCTAGGTCTCGCTGGCTACTACCGCAGGTTCATTCAGAACTTCTCACGAATAGCGAAGCCTCTTACAACCCTGACCCAGAAAGGCGTGGCCTTTGACTGGGAAGAGAAACAAGAAAGAGCGTTCCAAACGCTCAAACGAGCCTTGTGCACCGCACCAATACTATCCCTTCCAGAAGGAATAGAAGACTTCGTAGTCTATTGCGATGCATCCAATCAAGGACTCGGATGTGTTCTGATGCAGCGAGGTAAGGTCATAGCCTACGCCTCGAGACAGTTGAAGACACACGAGGTTAACTACACGACCCACGATCTTGAACTAGGAGCAGTAGTGTTTGCTCTGAAGATCTGGAGACATTACTTGTATGGAACGAAGAGCACTATCTTTACAGACCACAAGAGTTTACAACACATTTTCGATCAGAAGGAGCTCAACATGAGACAACGACGGTGGGTCGAGCTACTCAGTGACTACGAATGCGATATTCGTTATCATCCGGGTAAAGCCAACGTAGTAGTAGACGCCCTAAGTCGGAAAGAATATTCTGGTCGCAAGGTCAAGTCATTATCCATAACCATCCATTCACACCTGACTAAGCAAATTCAGGAGGCTCAACTTGAGGCCATGAAACCTGAAAATGTGTCGAGTGAATCCCTTAGGGGAATGGACAAGAACTTTGAAGCCAAGGGTGACGGAGCTTTATATTTCATGAATCGGATCTGGACACCGAAACACGGTGGTTTCCGAGACTTGGTCATGACCGAGGCGCACAACACTCGGTATTCCGTCCACCCAGGTGCAGATAAGATGTATCTGGATCTTAAAAAGCTATACTGGTGGCCTAATATGAAAGCAGAGATTGCTACCTTCGTAAGTAAATGCCTTACTTGCGCAAAGGTTAAGGTCGAGTACCAGAAGCCCTCTGGTTTACTGCAACAACCAGAGATTCCAGAGTGGAAGTGGGAGCGGATCACTATGGATTTCATAACCAAGTTGCCCAAGACAATGGGTGGACTTGACACCATATGGGTCATCGTTGACAGATTGACCAAGTCTGCACACTTCCTACCTATCAAAGAAACCGACAAGATGGAGAAACTTACGAGGACATACGTTAGGGAAATTGTACGGTTGCATGGTGTACCTATTTCCATTATCTCCGATAGAGATAGTAGGTTCACCTCAAGATTTTGGCAATCCCTACAACTTTCCCTAGGAACAAGGCTGGACATGAGCACAGTCTACCATCCACAGACCGACGGACAGAGTGAGAGGACCATCCAAACACTGGAAGATATGTTGCGAGCCTGTGTGATTGATTTTGGGAAAGCATGGGATACTCATTTACCCCTTGTTGAATTTTCCTATAATAACAGTTATCACACGAGCATCAAGGCTGCTCCATTCGAAGCTCTCTATGGCCGCAAGTGCAGATCCCCTCTGTGCTGGGCTGAGGTGGGTGATACCCAATTAGCAAGAGGGCAAGCTTCCAACAGTACCCTCACTGGTCCGGAAATCATTCGGGAAACGACAGATAAAATCGTTCAGATCCGTGAACGATTGAAAGCCTCTAGAGAACGACAGAAGAGCTACGCCGATAAACGAAGAAAACCTTTGGAATTTCAGGTGGGAGACCGAGTCCTTCTCAAAGTCTCACCCTGGAAAGGCTTGATACGCTTCGACAAGCGTGGGAAGCTTAATCCGAGGTACATAGGGCCTTTCGAGATTCTTGCCAGAGTCGGCCCCGTAGCTTACAAACTCGACCTACCCGACACACTGCGTAACGTACATTCTACATTCCACGTATCTAACTTGAAAAAGTGTCTGTCCGACGAGACTCTCGTAATCCCACTCGACGAGATCGAGATCAACGAGAGCCTCAACTTCGTGGAAGAACCTGTAGAGATCATGGACCGTGAGGTCAAGCGGACGAAACAAAGCCGTATCCCTATCGTGAAGGTTCGCTGGAACGCCAAGCGAGGACCGGAATTCACTTGGGAACGCGAGGATCAGATGAAGTTGAAATACCCTCATCTTTTCGCTTAATTGTTTGTAACTTTTATTTGCATAAATTCTAATTTCGGGACGAAATTCCCTCTAACAGGGGGATGATGTGACAACCCGAAATTTCCGTTGTACGAACATCATCTATTCAATAGAAGCTAGTTCAGTTTCAGTGATTTTCATACTTTTCCGAACAAGTTTGTGTACACTAGGGCCTATGTTTTAGGTGATATCAGGAGAGTGGATGCTCCTGGTTTTGTGAAATTTGGGCATTTCAAGTTTCATAATGTTTCAGTCCAACATCAGGAATAAAAATATTTTCTGCCAAAATATTCCAGGACTATAAATAGTTTCTGAATGAATTAAATTCATTATTTACAATTCCAAATAGAGAAAAGCCATATTCTCTCTGACGGATCTTCGGGTTTTCATCCCAGATTGTGAGTCTACTTTACTAAATGTGTTTCAATACTTGTTAGATGCTTATTAACATCAATTACATGTTTAGATTACAAGATCCGGGAGTTTACCGCCCAAGAACGTTCTTGGGGAGTAAACTCCAAAATGGAACTTTAATGCTTTCTAGACCCGATTCCTTGCTAGACAACTTGTAAAGGACTATGTGTATGATCTTTATAGACTAGAAATCATCCAAGAAACCCAATTAATTGGAGTTTACGGCCAAGGAACCTCCTTGGGTCGTAAACCCCTTTTCAAGGGCTTAATGTGCCCTAAACTTCCTCTTATGCTTAAAGACTTTAACCCTCAAAGGCTTATGCTTATTCAAAACATCTAAACCCTTCAAAATCATAAATTTGTAGGAGTTTACGGCCAAGAACACCTCTTGGGCCGTAAACCCCTTTTTGTAGGGTACAAATCATTCCAAGCACACCTTAGGCCTTAAGACAATTTATCTTGAATACTTGGGACTAGAATGGTGAGTAGAACACATAATAATCACTCCTTGAAAGGAGTTTACGGCCAAGGAACATATCTTGGGCCGTAAACTCCAAGTGAAGGCACAAAAGTGTGCCTCTTGTCCCCATTAGCCTTAGATAAATTCATGGAAGCCATCCTTGATGTTTAAGAGCCTCAAAACAATTAAAAGCCATCACCCCATAGGAGTTTACGGCCGTAAACTCTAGGGTGAATGGACTTTAGGCCGTAAACTCCCTTATGGAGCATTCTAGGGCCTTAAACTACTTCAAGTGTTATTCCAACAAAGCTAGGAGTGTTCTAAGATCAAGATAGCACCACAAAACACCCAAAACCACCATTTGAGGAGTTCACGGCCATAAACCCATGAGTTTACGGCCGTAAACTCCAAGGTGTGGGGTTTGTTGGATGGTGAACTCCTATACAAGGCCATTTGATGTTTCAAACCCTTTTGCCTTGTCCCGTAGCAACTTAGATGCAACCATTTGAACCTTAAACACTCATAAAAGTGTTTACATGTTTTCTAAAGTGTCTTAACTTATTTATTAAGTTATTATTTGTCTAATTAGTTATATATATGCTTATTATATGATAACTAGGCTCGTGCGAGTAAACAAGTCTCCGTTTGCCACCTAGCACGGTATCCAACACTGCAATTCAAACGACTCACCACAGGTGAGTTCATACCCCTTGAATCAACCTTTGAAATGATTTTAAAAGTTTTAAAACACTTTATGGGGGGGGGAATACAAGTTAAATACTTATAAGTTATTGCTTCAATCACATGTGATTGCATTTAATCATATGTGATTAATAACTAGGAAAACAACGATTTTTACCACTGTTCAAACTATTTATCAAACTGCTTTACTTTGAAATGTTTTACAAACTGTTTTACTATCCAAACTTACTTACAGACTGTGATTCAAACAAATGCTTCTTATACTTAAACTGTTTTATCAACTTACGCCTTCAAAATGATTTATAGATCGACATCAAGTCAATCTTCTCTTGAAATTATATTTATGCTTCAAATGTTTTATGAAAACTTATTTATGCTTTTATATATTCAATTACATGCCCATATATGTACAAATATATAAATAATGTTCAAAAGGCTTAGGAATGCCATCCGCCCTATTTCCTTTTTCTCGATTTGGATGTGGTCTGGTGGGATTTCGGGTGACCATCCGAAGGTCGTTTCCATATTACTTATATATCATATATACATGTATAGACATAAAAGTACTTCCATATTCATATTTATCAGTACATCATTAGTTAGTTACCATCGGGGTAACACAGAAACAATACATATACAGTTATACTAGAAACAATACATATACAGATATACTAGAAACAATACATATATAGATATACTAGAAACAATACATATACAGATATACTAGAAACAATACATATACAGATATACTAGAAACAATACATATACAGATATACTAGAAACAATACATATACAGATATACTAGAAACAATACATATACAGTTATACTAGAAACAAGTACATATACAGATATGCTAGAAACAAGTACATATACAGTCATACTAAGAAACAAGTACATATACAGTTATACTAGAAACGAGAAACATTACATATACGAGAATACGTTAACAAGTGTGATCCACTGTATCGGTGCATGCCTTAAATGTCATGTCCCGAGTTGTAGCCAGAATTCTCTTGGAGGGAGGGCGTGAGTTTGCGTATAGATCTATACTGGATTGACTATCCTACACCTTGCTGCTAGCTACAACCGGACCTGCAGGTCTGCGGGTGCCAAACGTCATTTCTTTTATTACGACAAATCATTATGTCGTTGTTACCAGTGGATAGCATGGTGCAATTTATCACATTATACCTTAATATAAATCCGATTTAAGGTAGTAGTATTTAGTACAATGGTAGTCTTATTATACAAAGCTACAGTACTATAATGATTTAACCATTACATATTTTAGTGATAACCTCACTTAAGCATTAATGTACAAACTATACTTTTAACAAATGATAGTTATACTTGGGTAATTACACACTCTTACAACAGACGAGTTTACAAAACAGTTCAGCCTTGGTAGAAGGTTGCTTTTATAGAAAATATAGGATTTTCTGAGAGATTCAAACTTTTACAAACACTTTCAAACATTTACTTACATTTTTACAAACTTATACATTGAGACAGGTTCAAACGTTTTTACAAGAAACATTGACACTAAAACACTTATGAACTCACCAGCTTAATGCTGATAAACTCTTTCAAAATAACTTGTATTCTCAGGTCATTAGTAGATAGGTACCGAGGCCAGCTTTTGAGAAGATGGAGTGCATTCAAGACTCACCTCGTATTATTTGTGTTACATTATTTTGGTGTCTATAACTGTACAGAACACACTTGTATTAAAATTATATATTTAATGCAATGGATGATGTTGTTTACTTATTTACATTTACTGTGTTGTGATACTACACATGACGTCCTCCGCCCCAGAACGTTTCCGCCGTTCTTGGTTTTGGGGTGTGACAGTATATGCCATGGTTATGGTCGTGTACTACGATATCAGTGTCGATTATGCAACCCAGTTGTGGAAGGAATTTGTTAAGAGTCTAGAAAACACAAACTCTGAAAAAGGAATTTCGTGTGCGAGGTATTGGAGTTTGATTCTAGAAAAGGTGTATGGAAGAGAAGGGATTGCTGTCCCTGAGGATGTTGAAGTTGCTGAATTCTCTTTATATCAATTTACGAAGGTAGTAGAAGATGATGAGGCAATTTTTACTCATGTTACTCGCATTGCAGATACGATGCTTCGCAAGGTCTCTCAAACTCACAAGGTCTTAGTGAGATATTTGAAAACAATTGATCAATCGGTACAGACTGGAGTGTTATTAGAGGTTGTTGCATCATCAAAGAATAAGAAATCTACAAAGAAGGATGCGAAAGGTCAATCTTCGCAACAGGCTCCGAATGCAGATGTGCATATTGAAGAAACTTCATCTCAATCGAAGAAAGAAACAATACCTTCCAAGTCTGGGGTATTGAAAAAGATTCGCAAGACTGAGGTGAGCAGTAAAGGAGTTACAATTTGCAGTATTCCAGCTCGGGTCTCTCCTGGAAAGAAAAGGCAAAGAGCTGAAGACATTGCGAAAAACATGCAACGTACTTTAACAAAAAGACGGAAGCTGGTGGTTTGAAATGAATCGTCTGATGAAGAGATAGTTCCAGAAACTCCACCGATGACGTCTACGGTAAATGTTTCCTCACCCATCATTTCCGTTCAACCTACTTCGCAAATATCTACCACCACTCCACTCACAGAACCACTTGAAATAGTCACTACAGAATCAATTTCTGAGGAGGTACCTATTTCTGATACGGTTGTTAACGTATCTGATACGGGGGCACCTATCACAAGTGTTGATACAACAATGCCCATCAGCCTACCAATTACCTTTCCCATCTCCACTATCACTGTTTCCACCTCATTACCACCTTTTTCACTCCCAACATCTACACTCACCTCATCTTTGATATTTGACCATGTTTTGAAACACCCTTTAACCACTCTATTTCCTTCTCAATCACCTAAAACTCCTCAGCCTACACAACACATGTCCGATGATGAAACGGAAGGAGGAGGTTTTGGAGGAACCTTTTAGGCGTTACACTTTGACTCTGAAGAGGAGGAAATACTGGAGCACATGCTTATGTCTGGTAAATAGTTCAAGATTTTGAATCGCAAGTTGAATGCGATTATTCAATCACAAGTAGACTCAGGGTCTAACTCTTCTATGTCTGGGGTAGAAGTGGAATACTTGATCAAGGAGGCTGAAAAGCATATTCTTGAAAAATTTGATCAAGTGGACAAAAATACAGAGCTTCGCATTAAAGCTCAAGGGAGTACATTTTCGGGTGTAGTAAAGGAGTTAAAAGCTGTCAGAAAAGAACGACATGTTCTATTTGTACAGGATGTGAAGAAGGTAAAATAGGACGTAAATTTCAAGATTCATGAATTGAAGAATGAGATTGCGAAGGAGCTTAAGGATATTCATTCTCAACATCTTGAATTCCAGAAGCAGGTTGATGTGGTGGCTACTGAACTCAACAAGGTTGTTACTGCCCCTATTCTTCAAGCTAACCACAAAGAGACCAAATAGAAATTTGATCAACTTCTTAAGATGGTAACTGAGCTCAAACAGGTGGTTTCGCAATCTTCACCACAACAAATCCTTACCCCTGAGTTCTTATCTCTGAAGGTTAATACTTTAGAGCAAGCAATTCAGTAAGCATTAGCACCCATCGCAAATTTCACTTCTTTACTCCCAAAGAATGCCCCACCTGCTTTCACAGGGGTGCAAGGGGGAGAGACGGGTAAAGAAGATGCAAAGACGGTTGGGAAAGTTATTTCAACCCAACTCAAGACAACTCTTCCTACATTCACAATGCCTGTTTCCTCGACAATTTTGACCACGAGACCAATAGCCAAAGGTATATCCATTGGGTCAAAAGAAGGAGAGAGTTCAAGTGCGAAACCTCCAACTGATGATGTGGGAAAAGGGAAGGGCATTGCATACGAAAAGTCTAAGGAGGAGAAGAAAGCCGAAGCTGAAGCAGAGATTGAGCGAATGAGGAAGGTACAGAGCATTATGAGGCTCAGGGCTGGTGATCCTCCCACAATGAACAAAGGTGATCCTGAAAAGCTTTATTCATATGAAACAATCGAATCAAAGGTTGTGGGGGTAGAGATGTAAGGATTTGAGAAGAAGCCTAAGGTGAGCTATGATATTGCTAATTCGGACAAATGCCAACTGTATTTTCCGATAAATGAGATGCTCTTCATTACTGCTCAATACAAGATCAATGAGAAGTTTGACAATGCTGATGATTATATACACATGAAAATCAGATTTCATGTTGTATTGGCGAAGAATCCGGAGGAAGTGTGTTCTTTAATGAAAATAAAGAAAGTGCTAACTATCAAGAAAGACGCAATGTTCGAACATATGTTACAAAATTTTCGATATTTTGTCATGCGAGCTGATGACAAACAATACAACTTCACCATTGTTGATTTTCCTCTGATGAATTGCTATGATCTAATTCAAGTAGCAATGATTTTGAAGCATATGGAGGATCACAAGCTCAAGGGCTCAGAGACAGAAGTGTTCAAAGTCGGCTTCGCACATATCAAAGTCTTCATTGATAGTTATTATGATTGCTTAGCAATGACTGATGAAGAATTAGCCACGAGCTTAGGGAGAAAGGTGACAGTTCCCTGGGAAACCACATTGACCCAGTCAGTATTATCAAAATATGCTGATGGGGAAATTTGCCTTAAACCTTTTGGCATGGTGTTCTCGGGAAGGGATACAAAGGGTAAACCTAAGAAGTTTTTCTTCAAGGTCTCTGAGATAGAAAGATGTACCTCTGCGTAATATACGAACTTTATTGTTCATATGAACAATTGCAAGAGAAACAATGAAGGAGACAAGAAGGAGCTGAAGAAGGTGATCAACTAGTATTCCAAAGTGCGAAAGGCTATTCACTCAGCTGTTCAGAGGGTTATATCTGAACAGCTTCGACTGTTTACAAAGGGGGAGATTGTAGAGGCATTTTGTTGTAAAAGTCGAAGTGGCTATGTCTTTGTAATATTCGCATTTTAGTTATTTTACTAAGTCATTTATATGCGAAACCTTAATGTTTAGACTTAGTATATTTTTTGTACACTCAGGTTCCCTATAAATAGGGACTGAGGTTAGAAGTAAAAAAAAAAGAACTTTTTGCAACTCAAATATCCTTCTGCTTATTTCGTGTAATCAGTCTTTCTCAATACAAGATCTGATTAATATTTACTCTTCGTGTTCTTATTTCATAATGATTCAATTCATAATTGCATTCATAATCCCGATAACAATTCTCTACACTTTTATGTTTAAAAGTACCCCATGCCATGCTAGATAAGTTATAAACCTTAGAAAATAATATTTTGCATGTACCTTAGACAAACATAGATCCAAGGTTTATTAGGGTTGCATGTACACTTAGGAAGTGCTAGAATGCTCAAAACCCAACAGTGGTATTAGAGCCTAGGCTTGTTTGTTTGATACTTGATGCAAAATAGTGAAAAAGGGAGAATTTTTTGCTGTCTGCCTGATGAACTCGCCGAGTCCAAGGGGGGACTCGGCGAGTTCATGTGTAAACTCATCCTACTCACTGAGTAGGTTCAGGCACTCGGCGAGTAGGAGCCTCAGAATGCAGATTTTCGACTTTTGCTGCTGAAAATGTTCTAGAAACATTATCCTAAACTGTTTTGGTGTTTTAAAACTTGTTTTAGTTGGTGCAATGGTTGTTCTAATCCATTTACAATAGCTTATATCAAAATTTCATGCTTTGTATGTATTCATATAATTCTTGAAACTTTGATGATCATGTTCATGTTCTTATGAATTTAGAAGATGATAAGAATTATTTGTTGAATTGTTTAGGATTAATTCTTGATCATTTATGTGTTTTAATGGAGTCCATAATTTTTCCTCAAGTTATGGATATCCAAAGGCCACTTCTTTTAAACACACATTTAAAACACATAAGTTACATAAAAGTGAAGAGTCTTCATTTTATGAACCTTTAATTCATAAGTTATGAAATGAAAAGTTTTGGATAGTTAGAAAAGTTTCCCTCAAGGTTTGGAATTTGTAAAGTTTCACACACTTTAATAAACTTTAATTCCAACCCTTAGAGTTTTAATAGTTAAAATTCAACACTTATACTATTTATAACATTAATGGTTAATTATTATACATATGTATAAAAATAAGTTTTTCTACCGTTAGTAGGCCTCATTCACGAAGCCAGTCTATAAGGGGGGTATAAGGGTGTTTCCTATAAAATGGCAGCTTAATGGGTGTCCACTCTCACCCACCGCTTCCTTCATCGGTGGAGGGTCGTTAGCCGAACGGGTAGGACAATGACTTTTAATCATCATTAAAAGTATAATGATTATTAAAAAGTAACTAAATATTTTAATTCCCAATCTTAGTTACTTTAGGAAAAATGTGAACAAGGTGTTAGTCCATGGAATTCACACTTTTTACCTTACCAAGTCGTTGGTGGAGCGTGTGTGGTTAACCGACACACTAACTTGGACTAGTAAGGATCATGAAGGGTGACTTAATGTTTGTCATAGATCAATGGAGCGTGTGTGGTTAACCGGCACATTGATTAGGTGATAATATTAAGGGTACCAAGTGAATTAGTATGGTTATTCACACCTTGTTTTGTGATCCTCGGTATCCTAGTCACAAAACTTGAAGGACACAATCAAGATTGAAACATGCCATTGAAAAGTTTAATGAATCTCAAAAGATCTAGGAATTTTGAATCCAATTAAAACCTAATAATTCATTTCGTTTTTCATGGTGGAAATTGGTGAATCGTCATTCACCTACCTTTCAAATATGTTATTACTTAGATTACTACATGCCTCTTCAAAGTATAATATATTGTGATTGGATCCTAGCCTTAATATTAAATTTGTGTGTAACAACGTGAATTTTCAAAATAATTTTTTTTTTTCATTTTTATAACATTCATTCATTCATAAAATAATGTCAAACACATTGTATCAAATGTTATTGTCACAAAACATCTCCCCAGAATCTCTACAAGAACTCCAATGTGTGTGTGTACGAATCATGCGGGCGCCTTCCCGTGCTCATCACTGGTACCTGAAACACATAACACAACATCTGTAAGCATAAATGCTTAGTGAGTTTCCCAAAATACCACATACAACACATACGCCACTCGAGGCTATAATACGACCCTCCGGTCGATATGTCTCAGCAGGACCCTCCAGTCCCGTAGCTCGTTGGACCCTCTGGTCCAGTCATAACTCGTTGGACCCTCCGGTCCGGTCTATATCATCATACAAAATACAAATATCACATAACATATAATTTCATACATAACAAATAAGACCCTTTGGTCATCGCATAGTACCACTCTAGGTAATGTATAGTGAGAAGACTCACCTCGATGTCTCGGTAAATATCTGACTCGGAAGAAGTGTGATCTAGCCTCCGCCTAATCACATTAAGTAATACTCTCGTAAATACAACTATACCCAACCCTAAAAGTCAACAAGGTCTATGGTCAAACTTCGACCCGACTCGTCGAGTGTAGGGCGACTCGACGAGTCTAAACGTGTCCACTAACTCTCTTAGATCCTCTCTTGGCACGTCGAGTACTCCCTTTGACTCGACGAGTTCCACTTAGCATGAATCTCGGGGTTACCCCGACTCAACTCGCCGAGTCTCAAGAACAACTCGGCGAGTTCCAACTTGAACTCAGACCCCTGACTCTCCCTGACTCACCGAGTCATTTCCCCCAACTCGACAAGTCCACTCACTGAGTGATTAACAGACAACCTTCATACTACTCGCCGATTCTGTTCTTTGAACACAGTGAGTTCATGCCGTGCACAAACTCAAAACAAATTCTGATGTCAGATCTGTTCCATACAATCATAGATCTGGCCTCCCAAGCATGATAATCACGTAAAGTTCGGACCTTGACACACATATAACATCTAAATGGTCCAAAAGTGGTGATTTAGCCCCAAAAATGACATTGCAAGCTCAAGACTCCCAAAATGAATCATAAAGCTCCAAGGGTTAAGGTCTCTGGCCCTCTTTGGGTCCATATCCAGAACACAAACTCAAGAAGGGACCAACTACACCACTTAATCAACCTCTAAAAGGGTTAGAAAACCCTAACACTAAGAATCAACACCAAAAACTGAAGAAGGTCCGAGAATAATACCTCAATACAGTCTCTATGAGTTCAAAGACCGCCAAAATCGCACCTCCTCAGCCTCCTCTTGCCTTGAACACTTCTTTCTTGCAAAAACACCCACAAAAGTTCAAGATTGGCCTCTCCTTCCTCACAAACGCTCTAGATCTCTTTAGGGTTTCTCTCTGGGGGTTGGTGGCCGCAAATGACGCCCATAAGACCCCTTAAATAGGTCTCAAACCCTGGAAATTAGGGTTTCATTAAACGACGTGGACTCGCCGAGTCCACTCATGAACTCGCCGAGTCCAGCTGTGAACTCGCAAACAAATCCGCGACCATACTCGGCGAGTCTAGACGCCAACTCGCCGAGTCTCCCCTCACCATCCAAAAAATAAAAGAACAAAACATCATACCTGGGAATCCGGGTGTTACAATTCTCCCCCACTAGAACCAGACTTCGTCCTCGAAGTCTCACTCTGCAAACAACTCTGGATGCTGCTCCCGCATCTCACGCTCCGGTTCCCAAGTCAAGTCTGACCTTTTCCGATGCTGCCACTGGACCTGCACCAGAGGCACTTCCTTGTTCCTCAGAACCTTTATCTTCCTATCCCTGATCGCCACTGGCCTCTCAGCATAATTCAGGCTCGCATCCACCTGAATATCTTCTAATGGCACCACTGCCGACTCGTCGGCTATACACTTTCGCAACTGCGACACGTGGAAAGTGTCATGAATCTGACCCAACTCTGCTGGCAACTCCAAACGATAGGTTACCCTGCCTACCCTAGCAATCACGCTGAAAGGACCAATATATCGGGGCCCCAACTTGCCCCTTTTCCTGAATCGGATAACTCCTTTCCAAGGAGAGACCTTCAGGAGCACGAAGTCGCCGACCTGAAACTCGAGCTCGGACCGGCGTCTGTCCACATAACTCTGCTGACGACTCTGAGCAGTCAACAACCTCTGCCTGACCTGCTTGATATGCTCTTTCATCTGAAGCACAATCTCGGTGCTGCCCATCACACGCTGCCCTACTTCTCCCCAGCAAATAGGGGTTCGACACCTCCTCCCATACAACAGTTCAAAGGGCGGCATGCCAATGCTCGAATGATGGCTGTTGTTATAAGAAAACTCCGCCAAGGGCAAATAAGTGTCCCGACTCCCGCCGAAATCCAACACACATGCCCGTAGCATGTCCTCGAGCGTCTGAATCGTCCGCTCACTCTGCCCATCAGTATGTGGGTGGTATGCGGTACTAAAATGCAGTTTTGTACCCAATTCCTCATGAAACTTCTTCCAGAATCTGGAAGTGAAACGTACATCTCGATCTGAGACAATCGAGATCGGCACTCCATGGCGGGATACCACCTCTCTCACGTACATCTATGCCAACTTCTCCGCGGAAGAGCTCTCACTGATGGCCAGGAAGTGAGCGCTCTTCGTCAATCTGTCCACAATCACCCAAATTGCATCAACACCCCTCGTGGTCCTCGGCAATTTGGTGATGAAATCCATGGTAATCTGTTCCCATTTCCACTCAGGAATCTCTAATGGCTGCAGCTTACCATGTGGACGCTGGTGCTCGGCCTTTACCCTGCGACAGGTCAAGCATCTCTCTACAAACCATGCAACATCCCTCTTCATACAGGGCCACCAATATTCCTTTCTCAGGTCCAAATACATCTTAGTGGCCCCATGATGGATCGAGAATTTCGATCGATGAGCCTCTTCCATCAAAATGGTACGCGTTCCGCCCACGGACGTTACCCATATCCGACCCTGAAATGCCATAAGCCCTCGGCTATCGGTAATTAATTCCGATACCAGACTGAAAACTCGCTCTCTCTTATGGATTTTTGGTTTCACAGCCTCAGCCTGGGCCCCACGAATAGCATCCAACATCGGGGTCATCACTGTCAATCTCAAACAAACACCTCGTATTGGGGCACCCTCCGCCCTACGGCTCAGTGCATCGGCTACAACATTAGCCTTGCTCGGGTGGTACATGATCTCACAATCATAATCCTTGACCACGTCTAACCACCTCCTCTGGCGCATATTCAGGTTGGGCTGATCCATCAAATGCTTCAAGCTCTTGTGGTCCGTGTATATCGTACACCGAACCCCATACAGATAATGTCGCTAGATCTTGAGAGCGAACATTACCGCTCCTAGCTCCAAATCATGAGTGGGATATCTCGACTCATGAGGCTTAAGGTGCCTCGATGCATATGTTATCACACGCCTCCTCTGCATAAGCACCGCTCCCAACCCGGATATCGATGCATCACAATATACCACAAAATCCTCCATCCCTTCCGGAAGGGCTAACACTGGGGCTTCGCATAATTTCTGGCAAAGTGTCTCGAATGAGGTCTGCTGCTCCAGACCCCAAGAAAACGCAACACCCTTCCGGGTCAACCTGGTGAGTGGCACGGCGATCTTGGATAAATCCTTAATAAATCGCCGATAATAGTCGGCCAAACCCAGAAACCTCTTGATCTCGGTGGGTGATCTTGGCACCTCCCACCTCATGACCACCTCGATCTTGGCCGGATCGACCAATATCCCATTTTGGTTAACGAGGTGACCCAAAAACTAGACCTCTCGTAACCAGAACTCACATTTGGAGAACTTGGCATAAAGCCTCTCCGATTTCAGAACTCCGAGGATCTCCCTCAAATGCTCCTCATGCTGCTCTTTGGACCTCGAATACACCAATATGACGTCGATGAACACGATTACTGAGCGATCCAACATCGGTTTGCACACCCTGTTCATGAGATACATGAACACCGCCGGTGCGTTGGTGAGTCCGAAAGGCATCACCACGAACTCATAATGCCCATAGCAAGTCCGGAATGCTGTCTTCTGGACGTCCTCCTCTCGCACCCTCACCTGATGATAACCAGACCTCAAATCGATCTTGGAGAACCAAGATGCTCCCTGTAACTGATCGAACAAATCATCAATCCTCGGCAATGGGTAACGGTTCTTGACCGTTAGCTTGTTTAACTCACGATAATCAATGCACATCCGCAGTGAACCATCCTTCTTCTTGACAAAACGAATAGGCGCCCGTCATGGCGAACTGCTCGGCCTGATAAACCCCTTCCCCAGCAGCTCCTAAAGCTGCGAGGATAATTCCTGCATCTCCAGAGGCGCAAGGCGATAAGGCGCCTTGGTGATAGGCGCAACTCCCGGAACCAACTCAATACCGAACTCTACCTGCCTCTTCGGAGGCACACCCGACAACTCCTCTGGAAAGACATCCGGAAACTCACGCACTATCGGGACCTCATCAATTGACTTCGGTCTCTCCGAATGAACCCTCACATCCATCACATATGCCACAAAACCCCTACAGCCCTGCTGTAGACTCTGTCTCACTCTGGCGGCCGAACAAAATGCCGACCCCGTACGTGTACCCTTGCCGTACACCGTAAGAACTCCCCCACTAGGGTCTCGAATTGTCACCAATTGACGCTTGCAGTCTATCACAGCTCCATATCAGTTCAACCAATCCATACCCACTATAACACACACGTCCCCCATTGCGATCGGAACCAGATCTATCGGGAACTCCACCCTGAAGATCTCAAGGACACATCTTTGAATCAAATCCGAAGCATACACTACTCGCTCATCAGCTATGGAAACTCGCAGAGGCCGATCCAACGCCTCTCGACGGACACTAATATGCTGACTAAATGCTACGGAAACAAGCAACCGACTCGCACCCGAGTCAAATAATACCAACGCAGGCAGATAACTCACAAGAAAAGTACCTACGCATATTATCATATAAGCATAAAACTCAACTCAAACAAAAGATGAAAAGAGAATACATACCAGCCACAACATCGGGCGCCGCACGGACCTCCTCCGCGGTCAACTGAAATGCTCTCCCACGAGCCTTCGGGGCCTTGGCCTTCACCGGCCGAACCTCGGTAGCCCTAGCAGCAGGCGCAGATCCCTGCGCTGATCCCTGATGAAGCTGCGGGCACTCGGCCTTCTGATGGCCAGTCTGGTTGCAATGAAAGCAACCTGAAAATCCCTTGGGGCAATCCCTCACGATATGCCCCTCCTTCCCACACTTGTAGCACATCCCCGTTCTGCACGACCCCTCGTGACTCTTCCGCACTTCCCACAAGTGCGACTCTTTGCACCACAGCTCTCGAATCAGCGGGTCTAGCTCGCTTGGCTGCCGACTAAGACTGAGCCGGTCTCCGATCCACCCTCTGAGACTCGGCCTCCTCCCTGGCCTGAGTCTCCAACTCGATCTCCCTCTTTCGGGCATTTGCCTGGAGCTCAGCAAATGTCTGGTAAGTCGAGTTCGCCACAAACTCCCGAATATCTCTCCTCAGAACACTCAGATAACGGCTCATACGAGTCGGCTCAAAAGACACCTGCTCAGGGAAAAACATCGCCCGCTCATGAAACTTCCTGGTGATCACTGCCACAGAATCAGTACCCTGCTTGAGGTTCAAGAACTCCTGAATCAAACGTTCCCTCTCCACCGGGGGAACATACTCCTCTTTGAACATAGTGGTGAACCTCTCCCAGGTCACCTCAGAAATCTCAGCCAAAGTGAGGTTCGCCGTCACGAACTTCCACCAATCCTTCGCTCCCAGGCGGAGCTAGTTCAAGGCGAACCGAACCCTCAAATGCTCTGGACAAGAACATGTATAGAAACATTCCTCGATGTCATAGATCCACCTCATAGCAGCAATCGGGTCCTGCATCCCGTCGAACTCCGGTGGCTTCGTGTTGCTGAACTCCCGGAACAGCAACGAGTCAACTTCCTGAGGTCTGGCAGCAGCAACAGCAGCAGTAGCTGTAGCTGCAACAGCCTCAGTCAACGCTGCGTACCGCTCATCAAAAGTCTCAATCAACATGGTCTTTATGTCCCCGAACTTCTCGGGAATCTCAACCCGGATGGCAGCAGCCACCTCCTCATGAATCAATCGACGGATCTCCTCGTCGCTGACACCACTACTCTGAGGTGTGTGTCGAGTTTCAACCATGATGCCTCTGAAATACAACAAAAATTATCAGAGACTCGATCGAACATACTCATACTCGATGACGCAACCCTACTTGTCCCCCGTTGTCCAAAAGATTCTTACTTGGAATGCCCACTGATCCGATGTCTTTAGTAGTACGGGCCCAATACTACTGACCACACCGCATCAGCATTCACTCCAAGTCCTTATCCTTGGATCTTGGATTACAAGTACTCTATTCTCACGAGCTCCTAACTGCTATCTACTCACCCTCAAAGCATCCATGCAGCAGAAATCTCCTAGGCTAAGGCATCACAAATCAGGCCACTCTAGTCCTAATATGTATATCTAGCCTACTCTAGCATGCATAATGTAACATATCTCATAACATATAATGTAAGGGTACTTTTGGGGAATTCGTCGTTCGGGCGCTGGCGGATCGTACACACAGTTCTGCTCTGTTTGTCTCAAAACTCTTTTTACTCTTTTCAAAAATTTTACTTCATTATTAAAATTTTCCTCAATTCCTCAGTTTGAGTTCAGATACGCCCGAAGATGCATCCGAATCCCTCAAACCAAGGCTCTGATACCAACTTGTAACAACGTGAATTTTCAAAATATTTTTTTTTTCATTTTTAAAACATTCATTCATTCATAAAATAATGTCAAACACATTGTATCAAATGTTATTGTCACAAAACATCTCCCCAGAATCTCTACAAGAACTCCAATGCGTATGTATACGAATCATGGCGGCCTTCCCGTGCACATCACTGATACCTGAAACACATAACACAACATCTGTAAGCATAAATGCTTAGTGAGTTCCCCAAAATACCACATACAACACATACGACACTCGAGGCTATAATACGACCCTCCGGTCGATGTGTCTTAGCGGGACCCTCCAGTCCCGTAGCTTGTTTGACCCTCTGGTTTGGTCATAACTCGTTGGACCCTCCGGTCCGGTCTATATCATCATACAACATACAAATATCACATAAGACATAATCTCATACATAACACATAAGACCCTCTAGTCATCGCATAGTACCACTCTAGGTAACGTATAGTGAGAAGACTCACCTCGATGTATCGGTAAATATCTGACTCGGAAGAAGTGTGATCTAGACTCCGCCTAATCACATAAAGTAATACTCTCGTAAATACAACTGTACCCAACCCTAAAAGTCAACAAGGTCAATGGTCAAACTTCGACCCGACTCGTCGAGTGCACTAGGGCGACTCGACGAGTCTAAACGTGTCCACTGAATCTCTTAGATCCTCTCTTGGCACGTCGAGTACTCCCCTTGACTCGACGAGTTCCACCTGGCATGAATCGCGGGGTCACCCCGACTCAACTCGTCGAGTCTCAAGAACAACTCGGCGAGTTCCAACCTGAACTCAGACCCCTGACTCTCCCTGACTCACCGAGTCATTTCCCCCAACTTGATTAGTCCACTCACTGAGTGATTAACGGGTAACCTTCATACTACTCGCCGAGTCTATTCTTCGGACTCAGCGAGTTCATGCCATTCACAAACTCAAAACAACTTCTGAGGTCAGATCTGTTCCATACAATCATAGATCTGGCCTCCCCAAGCATGATAATCATGTAAAGTTCATACCTTGACACACATATAACATCTAAATGGTCCAAAAGTGGTGATTTAGCCCCAAAAATGACATTCCAAGCTCAAGACTCCCAAAATGACTCATAAAGCTCCAAGGGTTAAGGTCTCTGGACCTCTTTGGGTCTAGATCCAGAACACAAACTCGAGAAGGGACCAACTATACCACTTAATCAACCTTTAAAAGGGTTAGAAAACCCTAACACTAAGAATCATCACCAAAAACTAAAGAAGGTCCAAGAATAATACCTCAATACAGTCACTATGAGCTCAAAGACCACCAAAATCACACCTCCTCAGCCTCCTCTTGCCTTGAACACTTCCTTCTTGCAAAAACACCCACAAAAGTTCAAGATTGGCCTCTCCTTCCTCACAAACGCTCTAGATCTCTTTAGGGTTTCTCTCTGGGGGTTGGTGGCCGCAATTGATGGCCATAAGACCCCTTAAATAGGTCTCAAACCCTGGAAATTAGGGTTTCATTAAACAGCATGGACTCGACGAGTCTAGACGCCAACTCGCCGAGTCTCCCCTTAACATCGAAAAAATAAAAGAACAAAACATCATACCTGGGAATCCGGGTGTTACATTGGGTGTCTTATTAAGGACTTTATATATCAAATCTAAACTTGCTTTCTTCTTTCAGATGTCTTCCAACACCAATGCTTCAGGCTCTAAGCTAACTGGCTCTTTCTTTCTATTGAATCTTTGTGGGAGAGTCATCCTTGATGGTTCCAACTTCATGGACTAGATCAGGAACATCAGGATGGTTACTCGTTATGAGGACAAAGAGTATTTCCTCGATAAGGAGTTAAAGGAGCTTGATGAGTCCACTGCTACTCCTGAGGAGATCGTTGAATTCAGGACACATGAGAGAGATGCTACTAAGCTAGCATGCATCATGATGGCCATGATGACAGCCGAGCTCCAAAAGTCCTATGAAGACTTCTACCCTTTTGGGATGCACCAAGATCTGATGGAAAGGTACCATCAGAGTGCTCGTCAGGAGTGGTATGAAATAATCTCCTCCATGATAACAACCTGCATGATGGATGGTGAATCCATCACGGGCCACTTGCAAAAGATGCAAAGGCATGTGGACCGTTTGCTCAAGCTGAATGTAAACTTCCCTGAGGAGTTGGCAATTGACATCATTTTGCACTCCTTAACTTCTTGTTATGACCAATTTCGTATGACATATCATATGAACAAGGAGGAAGTTAATCTTAGCAAACTTCAAGGACTCTTGAAGACTGCTGAAACCGGTCTTAAGGGCAAGTCGGTTGTTACCTCTACTACTCCTACTCTAACATCTACCCTTGTTTTGGCTATCGGGTAAGGCAAAGGGAAAAAGAGGAAGTCCCCTTTGAAGGGTACCAAGGGAAAGTCTCTTGAAGGCTCCTCATCAAGGACCAAGAGCAGTTATGTCACTCCTTCTGCTATTCCCAAGGATACTGATTGCTACTATTTCCAGGACACGGGGCACTGGAAGCGAAACTGCCCTAAGTACTTGCAGGATCTAAAGGATGGGAAAGTGAAACCCATCCATGCAGGTATTTACACAATATTGTCTAATTACTCACCATATTCTAACTCTTAGGTGCTTGATATAGGATGTGGTATTCACATATGTTCAAATTTGCAGGGCCTAAGAAGAAGTCAGGATGCGGAGCATGGAAAGATAAACTTGATCATGGGGAATAGGAAGGCTTCACCTATTTCCAAGATTGGAGTTTATACTTTGTTGCTGAATAATGGGTTAAAATTAGATTTGAATAAATGTTTGTACTCGTCTGAAATGGCGAGAAATATTATTTCCTTTCATGGTTTGTACAAACAAGGTTTTACCTTTTCGTTTGATAATTAATGTGGTGGTATTAATGCTTTCTTTATTAATGTGTTTTATTTTAAAGCATTACCTTGTGATGGTGTGTACGAAACTGTGTCGGTTGTAGACAACTTAGGAAATAATGCATTGTATATTGATTCTTCTACTAGCCTAGATAAAGCATCATTGTGGCATTGTCGTCTTGGACATGTAAACAAGAAACACATAGGCCAACTCTAAAAGAGTGGAGTTTTGGAATCATTCGACCTTAAATCAGATGATAGTTGTGAATCTTGTCTACTTGGAAAGATGACAAATCACCCTTCATTGGTACTTTTGCAAGGGGTGAGGGTTTGTTGGACCTAATACATACTGATGTATGTAGACCATTCAAAATCGCCACAAGGGATGCTAATCGGTATTATGTGACTTTTCTTGATGATTTTAGTAGATATGGTTATGTCTACTTGATCAAACATAAGTCAGAAACCGTTGAAAGGTTTAAAGAATTCAAACAGGAAGTAGAAAATCAATTGGGCAGGAACATTAAGATGCTTCGATCTGATCGAGGTGGTGTGTATCTTAGTATCGAGGTCTTGACTATCTTAAGGAGTGTGGGATTGTCTCACAATTGACTCCTCCTAGGACACCACAGCTAAATGATGTAGTTGAGAGGCGTAATCGAACTTTGCTAGACATGGTTCGCTCTATGATGAGTCGAGCTTCGCTACCAATCTCTTTTTGGGAGTATGCCTTAGAGATTATCGCCCATATCCTTAATCTAGTCCCTACAAAGAAGGTTACCAAAACACCTCATGAGATGTGGACTGGGAAGCTTCCCAATTTAGACCACATCATGATTTGGGGTTGCGAGGCTTTCGTGAGGCGTGAGACTCATGATAAGCTCGAACCCCAAAGTGAAAGGTGTATTTTCATCGGCTAGCCACATAAATCCTTCGGTTACCTCTTCTACACACCCAGTGAGAATGTAGTCTTTGTAGCAAGAAGATGGGTCTTTCGTGAGAGAGAGTTTATGAGCCAAGGAGATAGTGGGAGGCAAATTGATCTTGAATAAATTCAAGAATCAATTGGTGAAGGAACCACAGACACTAGCAATCAACCTGAGGAGGAAACTCCTGTTGAGCAAGCTGACAAGTCTGTACCTCCGAGGCGTTCCACACGGGTTAGGAACACACCTGAGTTTTATTATGGTTTTCATATTACTACGGAAGGTGATACATTTATCAGCGATAGTACACTGGTAAATTTGGATGAACCTAGCAGTGTTAACGAAGCCATGGAAGGCCCGGAGTCTGCTAAATGGAAGGAGGCTATGGACAACGAGATACAGTCCATGTATGACAATCAAGTTTGGAACTTGGTTGACAATGTACCAGGCCGTAAAACAGTCGGGTGCAAATGGATCTTCAAGAAGAAGACCGACATGGAAGGAAAAGTGCACACTTATAAGGCTTGACTGGTTGCAAAGGGTTTTACTTAGACTCAGGGTATTGATTATGATGAGACCTTCTCACCGGTAGCAAAGATTAAGTCTATTAGGGTTATGCTAGCCATTGCTGCATTTCATGATTATGAAATATGGCAAATGGATGTCAGAACCACTTTTCTTAATGGAAAGTTGGCAGAAGATGTGTATATGAATCAGCCAGAGGGTTTTGTCAGTGCAGAATACCCTAATAGAGTGTGCAAGCTTGAGAAATTCATTTATGGATTTAAACAAGCATCTCGTAGCTGGAATCTTTGTTTCGATGAGAAGGTCAAAGAGTTTGGCTTCTCGATAAGTGAAGAAGAGTCTTGCATGTATGTCAGAGCTAGTGGGAGTATAGTTCTCTTCTTGGTACTGTATGTAGGTGACATACTACTTATAGGAAATGACATCCCAACCTTGTAGGAGGTTAAGTACTAACTTGGGAAGTGCTTTGCTATGAAGGACCTAGGGGGAAGTTGCCTATATCACAGGGATAAGGATATTAAGAGAAAGGAGTAAAAGACTAATTGGACTTAGTCAAAGTACTTACATGGATAAGGTGTTGAAAAGGTTCAACATGCAGAATTCCAAGAAAGGAGATTTACCGATCCAAAGCAATGCCAAACTGAGTAAAACTCAGAGTCCGAGTACAGAGGCCGAGATCGCAAAAATGAGTCGATTACCGTATGCTTCCATTGTGGGCTCTATCATGTATGCTATGACTTGTACCCGCCCTAATGTGGCCTTTGCTTTGAGCATGGTCAGCAGATATCTGGGGAAACCTAGCAAGGCTCATTGGATCGCAGTAAAGAACATTCTCAAGTACCTGTGGAGGACTAAGGATTGGATCCTTACCCTTGGTGGGAGTGATGACTTGAGAGTATTAGGGTATAGTGATGCTAGTTTTCAGACTAATAGGTATAGCTTCCGCTCTCAGTCGGGTTGGATCTTTACCCTAAATGGAGGGCCAATCTCTTGGAAGAGTTCCAAGCAGGAGACGGTGGCTGGTTCGACTTGTGAATCAGAGTATATAGCAGCGACTGAAGCTTCGAAGGAGGCGGTATGGCTGAAGAACTTCATCGGATACCTTGGAGTTGTACCAGCTATTAAGGAGCCAATAGAGATTTTCTGTGAAAGCAATAGTCCCGTTGCCTTAGCCAAGGAACCGAGAGATCATGGGAGATCCCGACACATTGGCAGAAAATATCACTTCATAAGACACAAGATAGAAGAAGGACTCCTCATGGAAAAGAGGATATCGATCGTCAGATGAGAACCCTGCAGATCCCCTTACGAAGGGACTGACGAGGGTTAAGCATTTGCAGCATGCGAGGCGCATCGGGCTGAGGGATGATATTAGTTTTACAAATTAGATAGCCTTTTCTGAAACTTGTAAAATGTAATCGACGTTTGATGATGAATAAAATATGTGATTTATTTATGAGTAAAGTGTTACTATCATTGTCAATTATTTACTATTGTTTCAGTTTTGCATGTTTTGACTTCCAGAATAATTAATTTATTCAAACCTCCACAATCGGTCATACGTCGGAAGTAGGTATGAATCAAGATTGTCATGAGTTGGGTTTGTAGATGGATAAAGGTGTTTAGACATAGCAATGGTTGCTACAACGTTCATGAGTGCTCATCAGTTATGAGTATTGGAATAAACCCACGCTCACTTGTATCACTTCATGGAATTTATCTTGAGTGATCGTGAGACGATAATATCATATAAGTCTTCAAACCTAGAGATATGAGTTATTACCTATGAGTTGGTTGTGCATTCATTGCACATGAAAACATCAGTAACTTGATGTTATAAAACGTGCCTTTGTGTACAATTTAACAAGTAGTAGAGCAAGCATATGAGTTGAAGTTTATCTTTTTCATCTAGAAATAGAAGCGATATATGGGCCCCTCAATGATTTTGTGTTGACCCATGTACCAGGCCCGGTCAGAACTAAATTGATGTGTTCAGTTAAGTTTTTTGTCAAACAAATCGGAAATCGAGAAACAACTTCCAGACAATAAGTAAGACATTGTTCCATGTATTTGTCCGACTGATATCATGTGAAGAGAGGATTATATGATCACTTATCTAAAATGGCGCTTCATAGTTCGACAGAGTTTTCAAAAGTTACGGTTGTCGGTTGGTTCCTGAAGTAATATAGGCAAATAAAGTTATTAGACTTATCCAAGTGGGAGTCTGTTGGATAAGGTGTCTAAGTCCATAACTTATTTGGTATATACTTGACCCAACCCGGCATGGTCCATTTGGGTTGCACTTCACTCAAACTATTTATGGATAATTTTATGGAATTGTATACTTATGATTTATTAATATATTATAAGTTATAATATATTAATATAAAGTCATTTTATTTATTTAATTTTAATCTTGAATTAATTATGAATTAATTTAGTGATTAAAAGGAAGACTAATTAAATAATGGGCTATATTTATATGGTGTGGGCTAATACTCATTTGTTAATGGGCTAAGCTTATATGGAAGTCCATGGATGATACATGGAGCTTTTAACCCATGGATCCTTGGAAAGGAAAAGACATGGGTTATTTGGGTTTCACCCTAACCATGCACACTATATAAACAAGCTTATGTTGCATGAAAATCACCCTAGTGTGTGTGTAATAGTGGTGTACGATTTCTAAGTGTTAGTATACTTTCTCATACATTTTCCATGTTTGTGGTGATTTGTGATTTCCATTTGAGGCATTAACATTATTGATGCTTGGCTCTAAAACTCCAAGGAATCAACAATCCACAAAAGGTATGTAATTCATCTAGTTCTTTTATGTTTAAAAGTACCCCATGCCATGCTAGATATGTTATAAACCTTGGAAAATAATATTTTGCATGTACCTTAGACAAACATAGATCCAAGGTTTATTAGGGTTGTATGTACTGTACACTTAGGAAGTGTTAGAATGCTCAAAACCCAAAATATCACTCATCAAAGTACTCCACCATCGTGATCTTAATTGACCTAAATATCTCTGGCAGCTGCACTCGGAATGCAGCAGCAATCTCGTCGTGCGTGATCTCCTGGATCCTGGCATCCAACACCTCGGTCCCTATCTGAACCATGGGCTCAAGTGCTACCGGAACCTCCAACCCTCCGTCTCCCGACCCCGATCCTGATCCTGATCCTGATCCGGATCCTGAAGCAACACGTCTCGTCACCACCATACTGAAATATATATATACAAGTCATCAGATAAATAACATAATGTCGGGAGACCAAAACCTACAAACCCTAGGGGTTGTGATTTCCTTGCTACGCGTATGGGTCCTGTGCTTGCAGTAATAGGGGCCCATACTACCTTCCACACCTACCCATATTTGTCTCAAGTATCACCACAACGCCCTAACAACATCATCAACATAGGAAATGCACTCAACCCTCACTTCTAGGGGAATACCAAATATCTCGCATCTAGTCTCACCACTTATCACGACTCACACATCCATGACACTTCCATCATCCCCTGCAGCGCCAGTGCAACGCTAGCTACACATAACACAGGACCCAATAGACTTTCGAATATCCAATCCTACCCGAAGGACAAATCAACTTGCTCAGGCTATAAGGTCTTTATTATGCACAACCGTGATGCATACACTAAACATCTACAGTTATTATGTCAATTCCACATACAAGAAACCCTAGGCTAATAGACATCATGTAATCAGGCAAATCTATCATGCAATTCCTGAAGATCCCTAGCCTAGCACTAGCATGCTGTTATAACATCTCAGAATATCAAATAACTGCATGGTATTTTGGGGTTTACTTATAGCCTTCGGCTAATCGTACCCTCTGCATCATCCATCCTTTATTTTGAAAACCATTTTAAAACATACTTTCTAAAAATCTCCTTAATTTGAGACTGGATTCACACGAGTGTTCCTCCAATTCACTCAAACCAAGGCTCTGATACCAACTTGTAACATCCATGAATATTATGCCAAATTTAAACTTTTCGATCATAAATAAAAACGAAATAGCATTGTTTACAAAATGTTTTCAAATCATTATCCATTTGAGTGTCCCAAAAATCAGAACATACGGATGAGGAGCGGTACGGTCACGCCTTCGCCTTTCCATGATCTCCGGAAGTGCCTGAAACAATAAACTGAAAACTGTAAGCCTGAGGGCTTAGTGAGCTACCCCAAAAATACCAATACCACACTGACAATACAATATCAGTAATAATCAATCAATCAACATGCATACTGGGCCATCGGCCTGACTGGAACACCCTATACGGCCTACAGTCTATCTGGATCTATCCCGACCCTTCGACATGACTGGTCCGCCACGTGGGCCTACAGTCTCTCCGGACTGCTCATAGGGTGTGTTGGCCTACAACACAAAGCAGGTCCGCCTCAACCCGACCAACAAGTAAATACTATGTGCTCATAACTATCATATATAGGCATATATAAACATCAAGCATCTTCATCACGGGTCATCAATCATATAATTCTCTCATAAGTAGAGTACTGACCTAGCAGGTCACTAACATACCATTCCCTACGGATCATAAGAGCATAGCATACTGTCTACCATGATTCCGATCTAACAGATCATAACCACATATAGCATACCATAACAATAACAACTAAAGGGCTGACCTTGGTGTCGTAGACCCTATCGATAGAGTGAGGATAACTCACCTCGCAGATGTCGACAGGGCTGACCTTGGTGTCGTAGATCCTATCGATAGGTAAGCTCCAAATCTCAGATCAGTTGATACAGGCTCCACCACCTATAGCACAATATGCTCGTAAGTCCATAACCTTATAAGGTACTCCATAACCCACTAGTCAACCCCTGATCAAAGTCAAAGTCCTGTCGACATATTGCAACTCGATGGATACACACACATACATATCCAAGAGAAAACTCATCCAACTCGCCGAGTTGTTCTTCAACTCGTCAAGTCTAAGGTGTCACACCCCAAAACTAAGAACGGCGGAATACGTTATGGGGTGGAGGACGTCATGTACAGTATCATAACAATGTATAATAGTAAAGACAAGCAACAAAATCCACTGCATTAATATAATAATTATAATACAAGCGTGTTTTGTATAGTTTGTAAGACACCAAAAGTATAATCAAAATAAAAGATGAGTCTTGTATGTGCTCCATATTCTCAAAAGCTGTATCTGTACTTATCTACTGCTGATTTGAGAATACAAGTTATTTTGAAAGAGTTTATCAGCATAAAGCTGGTGAGTTGATAATTATTTAGTGTCATTGCTTGTATAAAAATGTTTACAACAATGTAGTATGGTAACTGGTTTCACTGTTTGAAATAGTATACTCCCTAGAAAATCCTATATTTTCCAGTAAAAAGTACTCTTCTACCAAGACTCGATTGTTTGTATATTTGTTCCTTTGAAATGTAAAAGTTTTCCCCAGTGAAAGTATCGGTATGAAAATATAGTTTTAGACTTCATTTATGTAAAGTAATAGGAAAATAGTGTTTTACCCCAGCAGTGTCACTGCCGGCTAAATGTAATAAAATGCAGACTCCAGGTGGTATTAAATGTACAATACACCTCAGGGAGCCTGTTTTCCCTTTAATTCTTAATGTATTAATTAAAGGTCTGAATGTGAACTCATATGTAACCATACTGATTGACGATCGAATAACCGATGACCCTCCGAGTCATATGTAGAATGGTGACATTTTGTCACCCCTGGGCCTAGTCGGGTCAGAATGTAGCTAGCAGTCGGGATGTGGGAGTGTCTATCCCATATAGATCTATACACATAACGCCCGCTCTCCCTCCAGGAGACTCTTGTTACACTGTGATAGCACAATGAAGTGTCATATCAAGAAGTAGTATGTCACATTCTAATTATAGTATATTCTCTTGTATATTGTAGAATGTATCTTCTAGTATAATGTATAGAGTGTTCTCTTATTTAGTGTTCTCTTGATATAGTATTTACATGTATTGACTCATAACTGTACCGACTCTGGTAGGTGTCATTGTAATAGTAGTAATGAGCAGTAATCCTTAACTATACCTATTATAGTTAAATAGTAATGTTGGTTGCAGTCCTTTGTTACACAAAGGTGCTGAACAGAATTGAAGACTTTTATATCCCTCACAAATATATATGATATATAACTAAGAATTCAACAACAGTCGGACGAATAACAAAATACCCTAAGTCCACAACCAAACAAGGAACATGAAATAAGGTGAGCTATCAGTCCTAGGTCCTTCAAGTCTTACTTATATAAATATATTGGTGTAGATATGGGTTTGAAAGTAATGCAAGTTTAAAAGGGTAGAAAACAGTTTTGACATTTAAAATGTTTATTAAAAGGATTGAAACACTTTGAAAATCCAAGGTTTGATAGAAATATTAAAAGGAGTAGTAAATCTTGCTGTCTGTTCTAGTTATTAATCACATGCGATTGATACAATAACTATAATAGTTCAACTTGTATCCCCCCTTAAAAGTATTTAAAATCATTTAAAAGATTAACTAAGGAGTATGAACTCACCTGTAGTGAGTAACTCGAATGAAAGGTCGCTATAGGTTTGTTGGGTGTCAAATGGAGTCTTGAGCGCAAATGAATCCTATTTAACATATAATTACATATATGTGAATACATTAGTAGTTATTACCACTAATGATGATAGGGACATGTCCTAAGGACATAAAACACTTAGAATTAAGTGTTATCAACTCATATGGTTGCACATAAGGAGTATATGGCCCTATATTGGAGTGGAAGGCCACAAAAGCATGGCTTTTGTGTATGTGCTGCTAGAGTGTGCGGCCAAGTGTGTGTGCGGCCACACACTCACTATGGAGGGTGCCAAAATTGTGGTTCCAAGCCTTTGGGACATTCTAGTGAAGGTGTTTTGACCATTGCTTGGGGGGATTGGGAGTTTGGGGCCATTTTGGACCCTAAAAAGGGTGTTTGCGGTTGCACAGGGTGTGTGCGGCCGGACACACTCCTACAAACTTGTCCAAATCGAGTTTCCAAGGCTTTGTGATGATTCTAAGAAGGTGTTTTGGTCGATGTTAAGCATGGGTGAGTGTATAAGCCCATTTTAAGGCCAAAAGATGTGTGTGCGGTCACACATGATGTATGTGCGTCCGTACACACATGAATATCATCTAGAATGATGATTTCATGGATCAAACTCAAGGCAAATGCTTTCCAGCATGTTTTAGTAAAGATCTAAGGGTGTTTACTTACTTGCTTTGACGATTGGAGAGGAAAACTTGAAGAACTCTTGAGAGAGAATGTTCCAACTTGAAGGAGTGTGAAAAAGGGTGTAAGGTTGACATCAGTCCTTTATATAGGCTGGAGTGTGAGCCTAGGGGGTGTGCGGTTGGTTGTGTGCGGCTGGCTGGCTGCGCACTCGGGTATGCGACCGCACACACCTTGTTGGGTGTGTTTGTCCCGATTTTGTGATGCTACACACAATCTCACCCTTCCTAGACTTATATATCAGTTATACTAAGCCTCAAGTACCCCAAATAGACCCAAAACGTTATTATAAAATAGCAAAACGAGGCTATCTTTAATAAAAATTGAAGGATGCACAAGTTAGAAATTTCGGGTTGTCACATCATCCCCTCGTTAGAGGGAATTTCATCCTGAAATTAGAGTTCAAGCAGCTAAGTTATTACAAATAACTAAGTAAAAAGATGAGGATATTTAAGTTTCATTTGATCCTCGCGCTCCCAAGTGAATTTCGGTTCTCACTTGGCGTTCTAGCGAACTTTCACTATCGGGATACGGCTTTGTTTCGTTCGCTTGACCTCTCGGTCCATGATCTCTACTGATTCTTCCACGAAATTAAGGCTCTCGTTGATCTCGATCTAGTCGAGTGGGATTACAAGAGTCTCGTCGGACAGACACTTTTTCGAGTTCGAGACGTGGAAAGTAGAGTGTACATTACTAAGCTCGTGCGGTAGATTTAGTTTATAAGCTACGGGGCCGATTCTGGCGAGAATTTCGAAAGACCCTATGTATCTTGGGTTCAACTTTCCATGCTTTCCGAAGCATATCAAGCCCTTCAAGGGTGAGACTTTCAAAAGGACTTGGTCTCCCACCTGAAATTCCAAAGGTTTCCTCTGTTTGTCTGCGTAGCTTTTCTGTCGGTCTCTAGAGGCTTTCAATCGTTCACGAATCTGAACGATCTTCTCTGTCATCTCCGAATGATTTTCGGACCTGTGAGAGTGCTTTCAGGAACTCGTCCTTTAGCTAACTGAGTGTCACCCACCTCAGCCCAGCACAGAGGGGATCTGCACTTTCGGCCATATAGGGCTTCAAATGGAGCAGCCTTGATGCTCGTATGATAACTGTTGTTGTAAGAAAATTCGACAAGGGGTAAGTGGGTATCCCATGCCCTTCCAAAATCGATCACACAGGCACACAACATATCTTCCAAAGTTTGGATAGTCCTCTCACTTTGTCCATCGGTCTGTGGATGGTAGGCTGTACTCATGTCCAACCTCATTCCAAAGGAGCTTTGTAGTGTCTGCCAGAACCTCAAAGTGAATCTACTATCATTATCGGAGATAACAGATATATGAACACCATGCAGTCGTATGATCTCCCTAATGTATATTCTTGTAAGCTTCTCCATCTTGTCTCTTTCTTTGATGGACAGGAAGTGTGAGGACTTGTTCAATCTATCGGCGATGACCCATATGGTATCAAGTCCACCTGTTGTCTTGGGCTGCTTGGTTTTGAAATCCACAGTGATCCGCTCCCACTTCCATTTAGGTATCTCTGATTGTTGGAGTAGACCTGATGGTTTCTGGTATTTGACCTTGACCTTGGCGCAAGTAAGGCATTTACTCACGAAAGTAGCGATCTCCGCTTTCATGTTAGGCCACCAGTATGATTTCTTGAGATCCAGATACGTATTATCTAAACCTGGGTGGATGGAATATCGAGTGTTGTACGCTTCCTTCATGACCAAGTCTCTAAAGCCACTGTGTCGTGGTGTCTAGATCCGGTTCATGAGATACAACGCTCCGTCAGCCTTAACTTCTAGGTTCTTATCCATTCCTCGTAGGGATTCTCCCGCTACATTTTCAGGTTTCAAAGCTTCGAGCTGAGCCTCGTTAATTTGTGTGGATAGATGCCAATGGATAGTCATTCTTAATGACTTGACTTTTTGACCAGCATATTCTTTCCAACTTAGGGCCTTTGCTACCATTTCATATTCGTAGTCATTGAGTAGCTCGACCCACCATCGCTGTCTCATGTTGAGTTCTTTCTGGTTGAAGATGTGTTGGAGGTTTTTGTGGTTTGTGAAGATAGTACTCTTCGTACCGTACAGGTAGTGTCTCTAGATTTTTAGGGCGAACACAACTGCTCCTAATTCGAGGTCGTGTGTGGTGTAGTTGACTTCGTGTGTCTTCATCTATCTTGAGGTATAGGCGATGACCTTACTTCGTTGCATCAGAACACAACCGAGCCCCTGATTGGATGCATCGCAGTATACCATGAAATCTTCTATCCTTTCAGGGAGGGATAGTATCGGTGCTGTGTATAAGGCTCGTTTCAGGATTTGGAATTCCTTCTCTTATTTCTCTCCCCAGTCAAAGGCCACACCTTTCTGGGTCAATGTTGTAGGGGTTTCGCGATTCGAGAGAAGTTTTGTATGAACATGCGGTAGTAGCCAGTGAGGCCTAGAAATTGGTGAATTTATGTAGGCGTTTTCGGTGCTGACCAGTTATAAATAGCTTTGATCTTGGATGGGTCCACGTGGATTCCTTCTTCGCTAACCACGTGTCCTAAGAATTCGACTCTTCGGATCCAAAATTCGCACTTAGAGAACTTCACGTATAGCTTCTCCGATCGTAGGGTTCGCAGGACTTGTCGTAGATGATCGCTATGCTCCTCTTTACTTCGAGAGTAAATAAGTATGTCATCAATGAAGACGATGAAGAATTGATCCAAGTAAGAACGGCACACCCTATTCATTAAGTCCATGAATACTGTGGGCGCGTTGATCAGTCCGAACAACATCACTACGAACTCGTAATGTCCATAACGAGTTCGGAAGGCTATTTTCGGGACATCCTCCTCAAGCACTCGTAACTGGTGATACCCGGACCTCGGATCAATCTTGGAAAAGTAACTCGCCCCTTGCAGTTGGTCGAATAAATCGTCTATACAAGGAAGAGGGTAACGATTTTTGACCGTCAGCTTGTTGAGTTCTCTGTAATCGATGCACATACGGAACAATCCATCTTTCTTCTTTATGAACGAGATCGGTGCTCCCTAGGGTGAGAAGCTTGGTCTTATAAAGCTCTTGCTAAGCAGTTCGTTAAGTTGGCCGGATAGTTCTTGCATCTCAGCAGGTGCTAGACGATATGGCGATTTGGCTACGGGGGTAGCTCCTAGAAATTAAGTCGATCCTGAACTCGACATGACGTTGGGGAGGTAAACCTGGTAGCTCTTCCGGAAAGACGTCGGGGAAGTCGCGTACTACGGGGAGGTCTTTTAGGTCTTTTTTTTCTGGCTCGTATCGACGACGTGTGCAAGGAATGCATGATATTCCTTACGCAACTACTTCTGGGCTTGAATACTTGTGATGATACGAAGGCTCGTACTGGGTTTGTCTTTGTAGATCATCAAGGTTTCATTATTCGGTAGGTTTAGACAAATAGCTTTGTCGAAACATAGGATATCGGTACGATGGAGACTCAACCAGTCCATGCCTATGATGACATCGAAGCTCTTCATCGCTACCGGTATGAGGTCGATAGGAAATGAGTGATTATCTAGCGTGAGGGAACAACCTATGTAGATCTCGTTAGAACTCTCTGTCTTTCCGTTTGCCATTTCTACAACAAAGGTTTCTTTTAATGGTTGCAATGATTGTTTAAGTAAGTGTTTAAAGTTTTGGTTTACGAAGCTCTTTTCTGCCCCACTATCGAATAGGATACAAGCATAGGAGTTATCGAGAAGGAACGTACCCGTGACTACTGTGGGGTCTGCTACTGCTTCATTATGGCCAATAGCAAGTAGTCTCCCTACTCCTCCCGTGTTCCCAGCCTTCGGACAATTTCTTTTGAAATGCCCTACTTCGCCATAGCCATAGCAAGCCTGGCTTACTCCCAAACTAGGGACCTGAGAAATGGGTTTGGGTGGTGTCCAGCAAAACTGGGCGGTATGGCCCTTCCGGTCGCAGTTAGTACAGTGCATTTCACGGCAGGGGTCGTGATGAGGGAAAGAGCACTTGGTGCACTTGGGTAGGTTCCTTGAATATGTTTAGGCTGGTACAGGGGTAGCAGGAGTAGTGGCAGCATGGATAGCCACAATCTGTTGGTTCTTGGAAGAGGACTGAGTTGACTTGCCCTTCTTTCGGTCCCACCGCTTCCTCTTGTTGTCGGATGTCTTGGTCGGTGTAGTGGCAACCGTCTTGGTTGTTGATGGAGTGTAAGGAACTTCATGGTCAATCAACCTTTGGGCTAATTCCTTTGCATTGTCAAAGGTCGTAGGGTGTGATGCTAACATGTTCTCTTGATACGGGGGCACTAAACCCTAGATGTATCGTTCAATTTTCCTGCCCTCGGTGGGGACCATGTTAGGACATAAAGTTACCAGGTCGCATAACATGGTTGTATAAGCGACTATGTCGGCCCCCTTCATCTTGAGGTTCCAAAGTTCCTCCTCGAGTTTCTGATTTTCACCCCTAGGGCAGTACTCTCTTGTTAGAAGGTCTTTCGGTGTGTCCCAACCCATGGCGATGGCCGCTACCAAAGAGAGTGATTTGGCATGGCCATTCCACCACATCAAGGCCCTTTCAGTGAAGGTGCAAGCAGCGAACTTTATCTTGCTCCCTTCGGGGCACGAGCACATCTCGAAGATGACTTCAGTTCTTTTGATCCATTGGGATAGTGAAATGATCCCTCCGGTCCCATTGACGTATGTGGGTTTGTAGTTCATGAAATCCTTATAGGTACACCCCTGTGTATGTGGGTGGATTTCACCATGTCTAAAGTTAGTGCACATTCCGGCTCCACTTGCATCACCAGAATTTACTTGGGCCATAGCTGCGGTCACAGTTGCGGTTACAGCTGCCTGAAACATCACCGCATCAAACTGCGGAGGAGGAGGTGGTGGTGGATCTTGAGTTGCGGGTGTGTTTCTGATTGGACGCTTTCGAGGCAACATCTTTTATTGAAAGTTTATGAAAGTGTTGATAATAGTAAGAATCGATTGTAAGTATGATGAGAGTGTTACATGGACTAAATAGCCATAGTCTAACAGTCAGATAGAGTCATAACACATAGTAGGGAAACATAAGAGTATTGACTTTCCCATAGAGTAGTCAACTGCCAATGTTATTGGTATTAATGATGTAAAATGAGTTCGGGAAAATGACCTATCAATAGGTCTTACATCAATCCATAAGGGAACATGTTGGCAGTTCAGAAGCCTAATTAGAGTATTTTCAAAGTTAGGAATGTTTACAGACAAGTGCTCTACCGAAAATACAAAGAAAAGGCTATTCCTTATTCAAAAGAGAAGGGTGAGTTGACATCTTCTACTGGCGACGGGTATTCCTTGGGCGAACCCTAAGATCAGCCACTTGGCACACAACTTCCTGAAGATGTCGCTCATGTGCCCTCTGATGCACTCGGAGTTCTATGACTTCAGCTCGGGATGCAGCTAGTTGTTGCTGCAGAGCCTCATTGGTCCTCCTAGTCCTATCCATTGCTTCTTCGAGTTGGCGGATACGGACAGTGTTACGTTTAGAGTTGGCGTCAATTTCCATAACCCTGTCGATGGCTGCATGACTTTGTTCAACGTTCCTAGCAATCCTAAGGACCATGATGGGCAAGACTCGGTCAGCTGAACCTCCCTCGCTGGTGTTGTAAAAGCCTCGGTCTCCATTGAAAGGTAAAGGTTGACCCTGTTCATTGCTCCATCGATTCAAGGTCGTTGCCCACATGGGAGTAAGACCTTGAAATGTTGGACGGGGGTTGGGGTTTGGAGCTACTGGGGGCAGGTTGTTGACTTCTGTTTCGGAGTCGGAGCTATTCAAAAAGCCTTCTGCACGGTGATCATCCAAAGGGATCGGATGATCATCTTCTGGCTCCTCATCAATCCATCCTCCAATGCCTTGGTTTGGATAGTACGGATCACCGGGAAGGTGGAAACCAGCCATGCTATCTACGCGAGAATGGGGAAAGAATAGTTAATAGACGTTCCAATCTAAGATACTTATAAGATGATCATTATTAGTTAGACTAATACTTAAATAGTGCATACGAATTCCATGCGACCAAAACAGAATAGACCTTCGAATAAGTGACCCAAACTCGAAATCCACAACTAAACAAGGAACAGGAAGTAAACCAAAGATCATAGATTCTAAGTCTATAGCGCCTTAGTCACATGTAACCATAGAGTATCCACTTAGCAACTATTGCTCTACTAGTAACGACCTTTTTATTTCTCACACACGTAATTTATAGTAATGCAAAATACTCCTATAGTATTCTTGTTCTAATGCTCTTGTAGTAGTGTTGGTAAGCTTTTAGACTTGTTGTAACATCACAACCACTCTTAGGCACATGCTACTCACTCTTAGGAAAATGTAGTTGATCAGGCTACATCCACCTAGATTTGACTATATGTCTCTAAGCCTAATTGTGTTGTTCAACAATCTTAATACTTTTGCTCTGTTCTAGTATGATACTGACCCTTTGTATGAATGGATGTATATATATATATATATATATATATATATATATATATATATATATATATATATATAATTAGTTAAATATTTTATTACTTAAAAATATATATTCTTGGTCAGAGTGTTATAATCCCGATGTGTTTATAGTTCGTATATCTTTTATGGGTTGATATACTTGATTCACTATAAACAATGCTCTGATACCAATATGTCACACCCCAAAAACCGAGAATGGCGAAATACATTCTGGGGTGGAGGACATCATGTACAGTATCATAACAATGCATAATAGGAAAGACAAGCAACAAAATCCATTGCATTAATATAATAGTTATAATACAAGCGTGTTCTGTACAGTTTGTAAGACACCAAAAGCATAATCAAAATAAAAGACGAGTCTTGTATGTGCTCCATCTTCTCAAAAGTTTTATTTGTACTTATCTACTGATGACCTGAGAATACAAGTTATTTTGAAAGAGTTTATCAGCATAAAGTTTGTGACTTCATAAGTATTTAGTGTCATTGCTTGTATAAAAATCTTTACAACAATGTAGTATGGTAACTGGTTTCAATGTTTGAAATAGTATACTCCCTAGAAAATCCTATATTTTCCAGTAAAAAGTAGTCTTCTACCAAGAACTAATTGTTTGTATATTTGTTCCTTTGAAATGTAAAAGTTTTCCCCAGTGAAATTATCGGTATGAAAATATAGTTTTAGACTTCATTTATGTAAAGTAATAGGAAAATAGTGTTTTACCCCAGCAGTGTTGCTGCCAACTAAATGTAATAAAATGTAGACTCCAGGTGGTATTAAATGTACAATACACCTCAGGGAGCCTATTTTGCCTTTAATTCTTATTGTATTAATTAAAGGTCTGAATGTGAACTCGTATGTAACCATACTGATTGACGATCGAATAACTGATGACCCTCCGAGTCATATGTAGAATGGTGACATTTTTAGTCGGCTTGGACTGTAGCTAGCAGTCGAGATGTGGGAGGGTCTATCCCGTATAGATCTATACACATAATGCCCGCTCTCCCTCCAAGAGACTCTGGTTACACTGTGATAACACAATGAAGTGTCGTATCGAGAAGTAGTATGTCACATTCTAATTATAGTATATTCTCTTGTATATTGTATAATGTATCTTCTAGTATAATGTATAGAGTGTTCTCTTATTTAGTGTTCTCTTGGTATAGTATTTACATGTATTGACTCATAACTATACCGACTCTGGTAGGTGTCATTGTAATAATAGTAATGAGCAGGAATCCTTAACTATACCTATTATAGTTAAATAGTAATGTTGGTTGTAGGCCTTTGTTACACAAAGGTACTGAACTGAAGTGACGACTTTTATATCCCTCACAAATATATATGATATATAGCTAAGAATTCAATGACAGTCGGACGAATAACAGAATACCCTAAGTCCACAACCAAACAAGGAACATGAAATAAGGTGAGCTATCAGTCCTAGGTCCTTCAAGTCTTACTTGTATAAACATATTGTTGTAGATATGGTTTTGAAAGTATTGCTAGTTTTAAAGAGTAGAAAACAGTTTTGACCTTTAGAATGTTTATTAAAAGGTTTGAAACACTTTGAAAATCCAAGGTTTGATAGAAATCTTAAAAGGAGTAGTAAATCTTGCAGTCTGTTCTAGTTATTAATCACGCGTCATTGATACAATAACTATAACAGTTCAACTTGTATTCCCCCCAGAAATGCATTTAAAATCATTTAAAAGGTTAATTAAGGGGTATGAACTCACCTGTAGTGAGTAACTCGAATGAAAGGTCGCTATACGGTTGTTGGGTGTCAAAAGGAGTCTTGAGTGCAACTGAATCCTATTTAACATATAATTACATATATGTGAATACATTAGTAGTTATCTGTGATAACCCGAAATTTCCATTGTACGAACATCATCTATTCAATAGAAGCTAGTTCGGTTTCAGTGATTTTCATACTTTTCCGAACAAGTTTGTGTACACTAGGGCCTATGTTTTAGGTGATATCAGGAGAGTGGATGCTCCTGGTTTTGTGAAATTTGGGCATTTCAAGTTTCATAATGTTTTAGTCCAACATCAGGAATAAAAATATTTTCTGCCAAAATATTCCAGGAATATAAATAGTTTCTGAATGAAATAAATTCATTATTTACAATTCCAAATAGAGAAAAGCCATATTCTCTCTGACGGATCTTCGGGTTTTCATCCCAGATTGTGAGTCTACTTTACTAAATGTGTTTCAATACTTGTTAGATGCTTATTAACATCAATTACATGTTTAGATTACAAGATCCGGGAGTTTACCGCCCAAGAACGTTCTTGGGGAGTAAACTCCAAAATGGAACTTTAATGCTTTCTAGACCCGATTCCTTGCTAGACAACTTGTAAAGGACTATGTGTATGATCTTTATAGACTAGAAATCATCCAAGAAACCCAAGTAATTGGATTTTACGGCCAAGGAACCTCCTTGGGCCGTAAACCCCTTTTCAAGGGCTTAATGTGCCCTAAACTTCCTCTTATGCTTATAGACTTTAACCCTCAAAGGCTTATGCTTATTTAAAACACCTAAACCCTTCAAAATCATAAATTTGTAGGAGTTTACGGCCAAGAACCCCTCTTGGGCCGTAAACCCCTTTTTGTAGGGTAAAAATCATTCCAAGCACACCTTAGGCCTTAAGACAATTTACCTTGAATACTTGGGACTAGAATGGAGAGTAGAACACATAATAATCACTCCTTGAAAGGAGTTTACGGCCAAGGAACATATCTTGGGCCGTAAACTCCAACTGAAGGCACAAAAGTGTGCCTCTTGTCCCCATTAGCCTTAGATAAATTCATGGAAGCCATCCTTGATGTTTAAGAGCCTCAAAACAATTAAAAGCCATCACCCCATAGGAGTTTACGGCCGTAAACTCTAGGGTGAATGGAATTTAGGCCGTAAACTCCCTTATAGAGCATTCTAGGGCCTTAAACTACTTCAAGTGTTATTCCAACAAAGCTAGGAGTGTTCTAAGATCAAGATAGCACCACAAAACACCCAAAACCACCATTTGAGGAGTTCACGGCCATAAACCCATGAGTTTACGGCCGTAAACTCCAAGGTGTGGGGTTTGATGGATGGTGAACTCCTATACAAGGCCATTTGATGTTTCAAACCCTTTTGCCTTGTCCCGTAGCAACTTAGATGCAACCATTTGAACCTTAAACACTAATAAAAGTGTTTACATGTTTTCTAAAGTGTCTTAACTTATTTATTAAGTTATTATTTGTCTAATTAGTTATATATATGCTTATTATATGATAACTAGGCTCGTGCGTGTAAACAAGTCTCCGTTTGCCACCTAGCACGGTATCCGACACTGCAATTCAAACGACTTACCACAGGTGAGTTCATACCCCTTGAATCAACCTTTGAAATGGTTTTAAAAGTTTTAAAACACTTTATGGGGGGGGGGAATACAAGTTAAATACTTATAAGTTATTGCTTCAATCACATGTGATTGCAGTTAATCACATGTGATTAATAACTAGGAAAACAACGATTTTTACCACTGTTCAAACTGTTTATCAAACTGCTTTACTTCGAAATGTTTTACAAACTGTTTTACTATCCAAACTTACTTATAGAGTGTGATTCAAACAAATGCTTCTTATACTTAAATTGTTTTATCAACTTATGCCTTCAAAATGATTTATAGATCGACATCAAGTCAATCTTCTCTTGAAATTATATTTATGCTTCAAATGTTTTATGAAAACTTATTTATGCTTTTATATATTCAATTGCATGCCCATATATGTATAGATATATAAATAATGTTCAAAAGGCTTAGGAATGCCATCCGCCCTATTTCCTTTTTCTCGATTTGGATGTGGTTTGGTGGGATTTTGGGTGACCATCCGAAGGTCGTTTCCATATTACTTATATATCATATATACATGTATAAACATAAAAGTACTTCCATATTCATACTTATCAGTACATCATTAGTTAGTTACCATCGGGGTAACACAGAAACAATACATATACAGATATACTAGAAACAATACATATACAGTTATACTAGAAACAATACATATACAGATATACTAGAAACAATACATATACAGATATACTAGAAACAATACATATACAGATATACTAGAAACAATACATATACAGATATGCTAGAAACAAGTACATATACAGTCATACTAGAAACAAGTACATATACAGCTATACTAGAAACGAGAAACATTACATATACGAGAATATGTTAACAAGTGTGATCCACTGTATCGGTGCATGCCTTAAATGTCATGTCCCGAGTTGTAGCCAGAATTCTCTTGGAGGGAGGGCGTGAGTTTGCGTATAGATCTATACTGGATTGACTATCCTACACCTTGCTGCTAGCTACAGCCGGACCTGCAGGTCTGCGGGTGCCAAACGTCATTTCTTTATTACGACAAATCATTAAGTCGTTGTTACCAGTCGATAGCATGGTGCAATTTATCTCATTATACCTTAATATAAATCCGGTTTAAGGTAGTAATAATTAGTACAGCAGTAGTCTTATTATACAAAGCTACAGTACTACAATGATTTACCCATTACATATTTTAGTGATAACCTCACTTAAGTATTAATGTACAAACTATATTTATAACAAATGATAGTTATATTTGGGTAATTACACACTTTTATAACAGACGAGTTTACAAAACAGTTCAGCCTTGGTAGAAGGTTGCTTTTATAGAAAATATAGGATTTTCTGAGAGATTCAAACTTTTACAAACACTTTCAAACATTTACTTACATTTTTACAAACTTATACATTGAGACAGGTTCAAACGTTTTTATAAGAAACATTGACACTAAAATACTTATGAACTCACCAGCTTAATGGTGATAAACTCTTTCAAAATAACTTGTATTCTCAGGTCATCAGTAGACAGGTACCGAGGCCAGCTTTTGAGAAGATGGAGTGCATTCAAGACTCATCTCATATTATTTTGTGTTACATTATTTTGGTGTCTATAACTGTACAGAACACACTTGTATTAAAATTATATATTTAATGCAATGGATGATGTTGTTTACTTATTTACATTTACTGTGTTGTGATACTACACATGACGTCCTCCGCCCCATAACGTTTCCGCCGTTCTTGGTTTTGGGGTGTGACATTATCACCACTAATGATGATAGGGACATGTCCTAAGGACATAAAACACTTAGAATTAAGTGTTATCAACTCATATGGTTGCACATAAGGAGTGTATGGCCCTATATTGGAATGGAAGGGCACAAAAGCATGGCTTTTGTGTGTGTGCGACCAAGTGTGTGTGCGACCGCACACTCATTATGGAGTGTGTCAAAATCGTGGTTCCAAGCCTTTGGGACGTTCTAGTGAAGGTGTTTTGACAATTGCTTGGCTGGATTGGGAGTTTGGGGCCATTTTGGACCCTAAAAAGGGTGTGTGCAGTTGCACATGGTGTGTGCGGCCGGACACACTCCTACCAACTTGTCCAAATCGATTTTCCAAGGCTTTGTGATGATTCTAAGAATGTGTTTTGGTCGATGCTAACCTTGGGTGAGTGTATAAGCCCATTTTAGGGCCAAAAGATGTGTGTGCGGTCACACATGATGTATGTGCGGCCGTACACACATAAAGATCATCTAGAATGATGATTTCATGGATCAAACTCGAGGCAAAGGCTTTCTAGTGTGTTTTAGTAAAGATCTAAGGGTGTTTGCTTACTTGTTTTGATGATTGGAGAGTAAAACTTGAAGAACTCTTGAGAGAGAATGTTCCAACTTGAAGGAGTGTGAAAAAGAGTGTAAGGTTGACTTAGGTCCTTTATATAAGCTAGAGTGTGAGGCTAGGCGGGGTGTGCGGTTGGTTGTGTGCGGCTGGCTGGCCGCACACTCGGGTATGTGGCCGCACACACCTTGTTGGGTATGTTTGGCCCAATTTTGTGATGCTACACACAATCTCATCCATCCTAAGATTTATATCTCAGTTATACTAAGCCTCAAGCAGCCAAATAGAGCCAAAACTTTATTATAAAATAGCAAAATGAGGCTACCTTTAATAAAAATTGAAGGATGCACTAGTTAGAAATTTCAGGTTGTCACGTGTGGCAATCATCATTGGACTCGCCGAGTTGTTCATCCAACTCGTCGAATTCACGGTCATCTTCATGTGACTCGCCGAGTCAACCTTGCGACTCACCGAGTCCATTCTGTCCTTTTCCATACATACCTATTTTGAGCAATGCAGCGGCTCCAACTCACAGATCCAAGCTTCTAGGGCATGCTTATCACATAAAGTTGCAAACTTTACGTGTATGAATGGATTTAAATGCTCCAAATGCCAAATCTAAGGTCTTAATGGGGCTTCATGCTCAAGAGGGACCTCAATCACGACCAAAACGGTAACTTTATGCTTCTAGAATCCGAAGAGGGTCCAGATCTGAACTTACAACATCAGATCTAGCCCATAGCTCATCATATCGACTTGATATTCCAAGAAAACCCTAAAACTCAACCAATAGAGGAGATCTATAAGGAAAGTGACGGTTTAGGTACCTCTGGAAGATGATATATGAGATGAATGTTGATTTCCACACTCTAATTGCTCAAATCTCCTTCTCTTCCAAGTCTTCTCCTTCCAAAAATCCTCTTTTCAAGCTTCAACACATACACAAGCGACACACACACGAATAAGGGCTCTCAAGGACTCTTTAGAGCTGTAAAGAGGTCCAAGGGAGGCTAAGGTCCCTTTAAATAGTGGTAAAAAAACCCAAGGATTTAGGGTTTCATCTACTAGCTCCTACTCGCTGAGTCCCAATATGGACTCGTCGAGTAGGTCACTTAACACGCGATCCCACCGCATTGCTGCTCGATGAGTAGGGAAATCAACTCGTCGAGTAGAGCTTAACCTATTACATCTTATTTAAAACAATACTTGAGAATCGGTGTAACACCTGTGTTTCTGGGCTTGTCATTAATAGCGATGTAATAGTGTGGGTTAACTTTTGTAACCTGTTTTGAAATAATATAAGTGTATTATTTGATTATTATGTGTTTTGTGCTTAATTGTCTGACTTAATTGAATTAAGAATAAAAATAAGCATCAAAATGAAATTTTAAATAAAGCCGATATCTATGATTGATGTTGTAGTAGCTGAAACAAGGTTTCAAATATATAAAGAATGCCGAAATCCGAGTCATAACGAAGAAGTTATGACCTGTCGAAGTTTCGCGACACAACCGGCAACGCTGAATGACGTAAAAAGTGAAATTTACATTAGGGAGATATCTAGTCTTTTCTGGCCGAGATTTTGGGGACGTCACAGATGGTATCAGAGCATTAGTTTAAGCGAACTAGGAATTTGTAGGATTTCTAAACTTAAACTTAGAATGCTAAGTGGAGATTGTAAGATGTGTGTCTGTTATATTATAGACACGAGCACTAGTATATTTTAGGAAGCTGCCTAAAATGATTTTATGTGCTAAATGTTATATGTTGCCATATATTATATTATTTGTTCGGATCTATGGTTTGTTGCCAACCAGATCTTGAAACCTTATGTGTGTAGGATTCTAATCGTACGATTACGATATTAGAACTAGCATGTAAACGTTTCAGAGTGATATGGAGGATTGTAATATCTATCACGAATGAAGATCTAAATTTCACCTTATTCGGTGTATAGATCAAGAATGGCAAGAACAGGAAGCGGTGTTGGAAATGCAAACGAGAACAGGGTTCAACTGCCTGTAATTGAACAAGTAGTTGTTGAAGCTGTTGCACCAGAGAAAATCACTATGGTTGGAGTGCAAGCCATGATTAGGGCTATGTTAGCCGAACAAAGGGAAGAAATGCGATAGATGTTACATGAAAATAAGGACAAACCTATGATGCCCATTGAGGAACCTGAATTGATTCCCGAACAATCGGAGGAAGGGAACAATAGTTGCATGGTGAGTCAAGTTGGGACTCAAGGAGAACGAAGGAAAGACCCGGAAAGAGGAAACAAAAAGGATGGGCGAATGTACAAGAATTTCTTGGGCACCAAGCCGCCAAGTCTTTTAGGGAGCCCAAAGCCCGTTGATATTATGGATTGGATCTCCAAAATGGAGATGGTATTTGAAAGTTGCGACTGTAGCAACAAACAGAAGACTGTCTTTGCAGTTAGACAACTGAATACCGGAGTCTTGATTTGGTGGAAGTTGTTGGCAGATACTATGCCACGAGGAGAAGCCCTGAAAATGTCATGGGAGGAGTTCTTGGAACAACTAAGGGTGCAATATTGTTTAGTGATAGATTTGACTGATTTGAACAATAAGTTTCAAAACATAAAGAAAGGGAGAATGAGCATAGACGACTACGCTACTGCATTCACTGAGAAAATGAAGTTATTTCCGTACCTAGTGCCAACAGAACTTTCCAAGATTGAGAGGTTCGCTAATGGACTGCCTGCCGAATTTGGCCCGACAGTCAACATAGCAACCACTCTGAAAACAACTGTTCGTGCAGCTAAGAATGTGGAGGCCTAACAGAAGGAAAAGGGTCTAGAAAGGATAGAGGTTGATGAGAAAAGGAAGTTCGATGGACCCTCAGGGTCCAACAAGAAAAACAAGTTCTTGAAGTCTAGTTCGAGAGGAGGAAGAGGCGAAGCGAAATGGGGCAACAAATGTAAGTAGAAGCATCATGGAAAATGTGAGGTCGTGGCCACATGTTTTAAATGTTGAAAGCAAGGTCCCTATGCCAATGAACGCACTCTCACCAAGAGAGTTTGCTATGGTTGCGGTGAGGAGGGTCATATCTCAAGGGATTGTTCGAAAAAGAAGGAGGCAACAAGACCCAACATTCCTCCAAAGTCGAAGGCGAGAGCATTCCAGATGATACTGGAAGCTGCTAAAGGTGAGGCTGATGTCGCTTCAAGTACCTTTCTCATAAACAAACTGCCTGCCCAAATTCTATTTGATTCTAGAGCCAGCTAATCCTTTATTTCGCATGAATTTGGTAGAAAACTAGCTTTGTCTGTCGATAGACTAGATAATGCTTTATTAGTCGAAGTTGCTAGTGGCAAGTTTGTACCTGTTAGCCATCGTATGAAAAACATCTCAATTGACTTGAATGGGAATAAGTTTCATGAGGAATTATTGCCTATCTAACTAAACGGTTTCGACATCGTGTTGGTAATGGATTGGAATAGCGCCAATGATGCCGAGATATTGTGCAGAAAGAAGATAGTCAAGGTAAACCCGCTAGGGAAAGAGTCATTTATGGTGTATGGGGACAAACGCAGAGTATGTTCTGGGATCATTTCTCTAATGAAAGCCAGAAAGTGTTTGAAAAAAGGATGTACATCATATTTGGCATTTGTGATTGATGCAAAGAGGGAGAAAAAGGAGATACAGCGCATTCCTATCGTGTGTGATTATCCAGAAGTATTTCCCGAAGATCTTCCCGGATTACACCTGGATAGACAAGTGGAGTTTAGAATAGACTTGTTACCAGGGCCGATGCCAATACAAAAAGCACCTTACCGAGTAGCACCGACGGAGATGAAGGAGCTGATGATCAAACTTCAGGATTTATTGGACAAAGGTTTCATTAGACCTAGTTCATCACCCTGGGGAGCTCCGGTGTTATTCGTGAAGAAGAAAGATGGAAGTATGAGAATGTGCATCGATTACAGAGAGCTGAACAAGGCAACAATAAATAATAGATATTCGTTGCCGAGGATTGATGACCTGTTCGATCAACTACAAGGTTCAAGTTATTTTTCAAAGATCGACCTAAGGTTAGGATATCATCAGCTGAAGGTGAAAGAGCAGGATATATGGAAGACTGCATTCAGAACACGAGATGGACACTACGAGTTCTTGGTTATGTCGTTTGGACTAACCAATGCTCCAACAGCATTCATGGATTTAATGAATAGGGTTTGTAATCCGTTCCTTGATAAATCTGTGATAATGTTCATAGATGACATTCCGATTTACACGAAAAGCCAAGAGGAGCATGGCAGACACTTGCGAGAAGTGTTGGATGTGTTGAAGAAGGAGAAGTTGAATGCAAAGTTCTCCAAATGTGATTTTTGTATTCGAGAAGTCCACTTCTTGGGTCACTTGGTCAACCAAGAAGGGATAATGGTTGATCCAACAAAGATCGAAGTTGCGATGAAGTGGCAACAACCGAAAAGTCCCACGGAGATCCGAAGCTTTTTGGGATTAGTCGGATATTACCGAAGGTTTATCCAAGGCTTTTCTTCGATCGGTAGTCCATTGACAGCTTTGACCCACAAAGGAGCTACTTATGCATGGAGTGATAAGCATAAAGAAGCATTTGAGAAGCTAAAGAAGAAGTTATGCAAGGCACCAATTTTATCTCTACATGATGGAGTTGAAGACTTCGTTGTTTATAGCGATGCGTCTAGTGTTAGATTGGGTTGTGTTTTGACCCAAAGAGATAAGGTGATCGCATATGCATCTCGACACCTGAAAGAGCATGAAAAGAACTACCCGACTCATGATTTGGAGTTAGCAGCGGTAGTTTTCGCTCTGAAAATATGGAGTCATTACCTCTATGGTACGAAGTGCAAACTTTTCACTGATCATAAGAGTCTCCAATATCTCTTTAGTCAGAAAGAATTGAATATGAGGCAACGACGCTGGCTAGAGTTACTTAAGGACTACGACTACAAGATACTTTACCACCCTGGTAAGGCTAATGTTGTTGCTGATGATCTCAGTCGGAAAGTCAATATTGAAAGAAAAAGGCCAAGAGCGTTCTGAATTGAAGTTGTCTCGACAATTGTGGAAAGTATAAAGAAAGATCAAGAGGAAGCTTTTAAGAAGAATGACCGAAAGGAGGAACGTTTGGGTAAAACGTTGGTGTTTGGTATAAACAGTCATGGAATAAAAGTGTTCCAAAATCGGATTTGGATACCTAAGACAGGAGGAGTCAGAGATCTTCTGATGGAAGAAGCTCATAAGACCATGTACTCGATTCATCTCGGTAGCACTAAAATGTATTGATGGGAATTGTAATCGAGATATAGAAAGCAATCATGATTCAGATGAATGAGTAATGAATGATAAGAACAACAAAAGTAAATAATAATCATCAAATTTTGTATTGAACAGAGAATTCGAATACAATACTGATTACAATAAGCAGAAAGACTCATGTATCTACTTCTATCCTCTCTCCCTATTTATAGGAAACATGAGTGTACAAAAAATACTAAGTCTTGACATTAGGCTTCGACATAAAGTGATTTAGTAAATAAACATGCGAAATAGACAAGACAAAGCTTCGACTCTTAAAACAAAATGACTCAACATTCTCCCCCTTTGTAAACAGTCGAATTCACTCAATTTGTGAGAACTTGAGCAACTGAGTGCATTGTCCTTCATATCTCTAAGTACCAAGTGATTATCTTCTTCAGCTCCTTCCTGTCTCCATCATTGTTCTTGGTGCAGTTATTCATACGGACAATAAAGTTCGTATATTGCGCAGTTGTATATCTTTCGATCTCTACAACTTGAAACAAGAATCTGTTTGCCTTTCCCTTTGTATCTTTCCTTGAGAACACCTTGCCAAATGGTTTGAGACAAATATCACCATCGGCATATTTGATCAACTCCTGTTGTGGCTTCGTAGGTTCCATAGCAACATTAACCTATCTTCCAACACCTGAAGCAAGTTCTTCATCAGTTAAGGCCAAGGAATCATAGTAATTCTCTATGAATATCTTGAGATGCCCTAAACCAAGTCTGAACACATCCAAATCAGTTTCCTTCAGTTGGTTTTCTATCGTATCCTTCAATATTAGGGCCACTTGAATGAGATGATTAAGATTCATCAAAGGAAAGTCAGCAATTGAGAAATCAAATGGTTTGTTGTCTGCTCGAATAACAAAGTATCGAAAGTTCTGAAGTACATTCTCGAACATGACATCTTTCTTGATAGCCGTTACTCTTTTTTATATTTACCAAAGACTAAAATTCATCTTGATCTTTCCTAAGCACAACAGGAAACCGAATTTTCAAGTATGTGTACTCATCAGGATCTTTGAATCTTTCAGTGACCTTGTACTGTGGAGTAATAAACATCATTTCATTGATTGGCAAGTCTAGTTGGCACATGTTTGAATTCGAAGTGGCATAGCTTTTCCTTGGCTTTTTCTCAAAATCATAGATGTGACTCCCCAATACTTTGGATTCCATTGATTTGAATGAGTATAACTTCGCAGGATCTGCTTTGATCATTGTTGGGGGGTCATTTTCTCTTAGCCTCAGTATGCTTTGAATTTGTCTTTGTTTCTCTATCTCACCATAAATTTCAGCTTTCTTCCCCTCCTTCGACTTTTCATAAGCAATACCCTTTTCTTTCCCAACATTTGAAGTATCAGTCTTCGCACTAGAGCTTCCTTTATCTGTCGAACCAATTTTAATTCCTTTAGGAATTACTTTTGTAATTGGTTTTGATGTTACAACTATTGAAGGAATAGAGCTGATATTCACAGGTAATGTCGTTTTCAGTTGAGTTGAATACACTTTCCCAACAACTTTTGCATCCTCCCCTTTACTTCCTTTTACTTCTCCCCCTTGCACCCCTGTGAAAGCAGGTGGGGCATTCTTCGGCAAAAGCGAAGTAAAATTTGTTATGGGAGCCAAAGCCTTTTGAATTGCCAGCTCCAACGAAGTGACTTTCAACGTAAGAAATTCAGGAGTTAAAATTATTTGCGAAGTAGGCTTGGACACAATAGCTTTTAGTTCAGCTAACAACTCAATGAGCTTAGCGAACTGCTCCTTGTCATGTTTTCTCTTGGCATCGATAGTTGGCGCAATTGATTGAAAGTCTTTAACTATCTTTGTAAGTGCACCTGCCACAATATCAACACGTTGTTGCACTATCAAATTTTGCGATGTTAGTTGTTGAAGCTCTTTTGCCATCTCTTGCTTGAATTCTTCGACTTTCAAGTTTACATCCTCCCTTACTTTCTTGACATCTTGGACAAAGAGAACATGACGTTCTTTTGCAACATTTTTTAGTTTTTGTAAGGCACCATCAAAGTTTTTCCCTTGAGCTTTAAGCCTAAGCTCATTGTTTTTATCATTTCCATCTATCTTCTCAAGAAGTCTTGTTTTAGATCCTTTGATCATCGCATCAACCTCCATACCAGAAAGCAAATGCTTCTTACCAGAGTCAGCTTGTGACTGAAGGATGGTATTTAATTTGCGATTTAAGATTTTGAATTGTTTACCCGACATAAATATGTGGTCAGGTATCTCCTCTTCCTCTGAATCAAAGGGTAGTCCTACAAATGTTCCTCCGAAACCACCTCCTCCTGTATCATCATCGGAATGAGCTTGAGAAGTTATTGGTTTTGGATCCTCAGGGGATTAAGATGGAAATAAAGTTGTGAAAGGATGTTTCAAAACATGATTAAATATGGGTGAAGTGGTAACACATGGGTTTGGAATGGGAAATGGTGGTAACGAAGTATTTAGGCTTTCAGATGAGATAGGTAACAAAGTGGACAAACCAATAGGTAATGATGTGTGGACACCCGTGATAGGTGCCCCCGTATCAGATACATTGCAACCATATTAGAAGTAAGTGCCTCCTCATTAAATTATTCAGTAGAGACTACTTCGAGTGGAAATGTAGTTGTTGTAGAAACATGCGAAGTGATAGTTGAAGATATAATGGAAGTAGTTACCATCTGTGAAGTAGATACAATCGGAGTTTCAGGAACAATTTCATCTTCTAAAGAGCCATCTCTAACAACAAGCTTCCTCTTCTTATACAATTTCCTAGTAATGTGCTTCGCAACATCATGGGCCCGCCTTTTCTTGGACATTGGAGAAGTAGGTGTAGGAATTTATCTGATAACAATTCCTTTACTACTGACTTGTGTTTTGCGAATTGTTGGAGAATCATCAGATGAAGTCCGCTTGTGAGACAGTTTGCGAAGCTTCTTTAAAACTCCTGATTTTGAAGGAATAATCTCCTTCGCAGGCTTGTCAGATCCAACCACCTTCTGAACATCTTCCCCTACTGAAGACTTAGGTAATTCCGTCTTTGTTTGTTCCTCATTCTTCGACTTCTTTGCTTGCTTGGAAGACTCGCCTTCAACATTCAACAAAACACCAGTTTGAACATCTAGATTGATAGTCTTCATATATCTGATGAGCACTTTATGAGAAGAATGTACTTTGTGAAGCATTATATCACGAATTTTCGCAATGTTTGTAAAGATATTTTCATCATCCTCCACCACCTTAGGACATTGGTACTTGGTAAATTCTACAATCTCTGCACCTTCAGGAACATGAATGGCTGCTTTTTCATAAACTTTTTGAATAATTAAGCTCCAATAACAAGCACATGAAATCCCCTTTTCAACTATTGTATTTTCATGATTCTTAATGAATTCCTTCCATAATTGAGTCCCATAATACACACTTAGATCGTAGTATAACTCCATGACCATAGCATAAACTTCTATCCTGCCTCTGTCAAGACCTACACTTCGTCCTGTTAAACATCTGAGGAAAATTCCAAAGAGAAAATTCCACATACATGGCAAGCCTGACTTTCTGAAATCACTTATTTTGTCAAACGGTGGTTGATGCCCCATCTCATTGAACATATGAACAATCTGTGCATTATGAGGTTTGAAGAATAGGGTTGAGTTAGGAATCTCCAAGAAACTGATGAACATCGACTTTGTTAATCAAATCCTTTTATCATTCACCAAGTTGAAAGTGATAATGTGTGTTGCTTTGTTGTATGAAGTTGTGGAAGCTGCCATTGATAACCATGTCATCGGAACGGAAAAAGAATTAAACATCACCGTGGCTAAAGGTGATCGTTTTAGTGCAACAATCAACATCTTCAACTCCTCTGGATACGTCGACACAGCAGCATCAACCTGATAATTGGTACTTTGGATTTTCATCAGAGGTTGTGAGACAATTTCTTCATTGTTGGATTGATTGGCTGCCATTGTTGAAAACTTGAGAATATCTTGAGAGAATAATTCTAGCGTTTTTGTTCGTCTGAGAATTATGAATCGCTTAAAGATTGCAGTGAAAAATTCCGTTTTTATATATTGCCCAAAATTGAACTGTTGAAGAATTACAGACTAGGTTACATGTTCCTGAAAACTTGTAATTACGCGTCGTTATAATGATCATGCCCTATTAAATGCCTTGGAACTAGGGCCAACGGTTACTTTAAACCCTTCGCAATCTAAGCTGTCAAAAAAAATGAACCCTTCGTTTTTGAGGTTAGGCTCTTTCATTTATGGGATGTTAAATGAAGTCATATGCCAGACTTGTGAAATCGTCAGCCTAAGTTGGTAGTACTTAGAACCTCAAGGATTTCGTGAGGGCATGTGATTCAAACGAATGAGATAAGAAGCAAGTTTTAAAAAAATTTGGAATTTTTTGATGTTCAATTTTATTGACATAAAGCAGTAAAACCCCGGGCGAAGGTTACTTCATTAATTACCAAGAGAGGTAATCAACTACTTTCGTGTGTTCCCGTGATATACAGTCGACTACATGTAGAGAAGTATCGAAGGGCTTCTTTTATAGGCTTATTTTGGTGGTTATGCGAATTTCGTTACATATCAACCTAAACATAAGTTGAGTAATTCAGTAGACAATGTAGGGTCAGTTGAACCAAAAATAATATCGTCAACATAAATTTGAACAAGCATTAGATGATTACCCACTTTCTTTTGAAATAATATGGGATCAACTGATCCTTCCTTATATTTTGACTGTTTCAAGAAATTGTTAAGAGTTGCATACCATGTTGTTGGTGCTTGTTTTAACCCATAAACTGCTTAGTCTAGAATGTAAACATGATCAGGATGATCCTTAACCCGACAATCGAAACATCAGAAGGTTTAGGAATAAGTCTCCAAACATTGTTTCGTTCGAATTCAGCCAGTTCAGATTGCATGACAACAACCCAATCTGAGTGTTCCAGTGCATTCTTTACTATCTTTGGCTCTATTTTCGAAATAAAAACATTAAACATACACAATTCTTGATTCGCATTAAGTACCTCGTTTTTGGCACGAATCTGAGCTCTTTTCAACACACTTTCTTGAGGATTCCCTATGGCCTGTTCTTTGGGATGACTTTTTGTCCATTTTTCCATTGGTGGATATGTCGGATCGAAGTCTAATGGTGCATCCTCATACACTTCTTTGTTTTCAGTTTCAGCAACTGAAATATTGCCATCAACTTCATACTCCCCCTCAACTGAACTTCAAGCTCCCCTTCAACTTGATTATTATTTTGATGCTCCCCGTCAACATGTTGATCTACAATTCTTTTCTCCCCTTCGAAATTATGCCCACCTTGAACACTGATTTCATCAGTCATATGCTCCCCCTCCATACGAACTTCAGGCATGCTTTCGCAACAATTTGAGTCAGATGTAAAAGTAGAGTCATCATTGTGTTTTGAGGATTTTGATGTTTGATTATCCGCAACATGAGTTTCAGCATCGATTGCCCTATCAGGAATACCAAATATTAATTCATAATCAAAATCAATAGTATTTTCATTTTCAACTTGATTATTTGAATCAGCTATGATGGGTTTTTCATTCAAATTTGCGATCAATCTGCTTAAAAAATAGTCATCAAAGGTTGAGTTGAAAGTCTCTTCAACTTTTCGTGTTCGCTTGTTTAACACTCTGTATGCAACAGAAATATGTGAATATCCTAAGAATATGCCTTCATCTGCCTTCGCATCAAACTTGGAAAGATTAACTTTTAAGTTCATTATAAAACACCTGCAACCAAAAACATGTAATCATTTTACATTAGGTTTTCAATTGTTAAGTATTTCATATGGAGTAATATTGAATCGTCGATGAATGAATGAACGATTTTGAGTAAAACACGCAGTTGACACAGCTTCAGCCCAAAGATATTGAGGTAAGTCTGCATATGTCAACACAGTCCTAGCCGCTTCACATAGAGACCTGTTCCTCCTTTCGACCACACCATTTTGTTGCAGTGTACACGATGATGAAAAATTATGCGAAATTCCCTTAGTTGTGAGAAATGAATCCAACTTTTGATTTTTAAACTCAAAACCATTATCGCATTTGATCCTGCGAACACTCTTTTTAAGACTCATCTCAATCTTCTTGATAAAGTCGGTCATCGTTTGAGCAACCTCATATATTAACCTGAGAAAAATACTCATGTAAATCGAGAAAAATCATCAACAACAACTAAAATGTACCACTTTTTGTTGAGTGTCTCAACAGTCGACGGTCCACATAAGTCGATATGAAGAAGTTCCAACGGTTCTACGATATTTGAATCTATAATGATTGGATGTCCTTTTCTATGTTGTTTTCCTTGTTCGCAAGTTGCACATAAAGTATCATTATCAAATTTAAGTACAGGAAAACCTTGAACCAAATCTTCAGTGACAAGTTTATTGATATTGCGAAAGTTCAAGTGAGACAATCTGCGATGCCATAGCCAGCTAATGTCATTAGAAGCCTTCGACAAGAGACACACTGTTGGTTTACCCATAATTGGTTTGATGTCAAGTGTGAACATGTCTCCATATCTTTTTGACTTGAGAAGCACTTCATTTGTGTTCACTTTCGATAAGATGCTGCCTTCTTCATTAAACACCACCCGATCTCCAGTGCCCACAACAAGTTGCGAAACACTAATCAAGTTATGTTGAAGGCCTTCAACATAAGCAACTCTATTTACTGTGAATTGCCCATTCGTGACTTTTCCATAGCCTTTCACTTGAAACTTATGATTATTACCGAATTTGACCACTCCATCATTTTCCAAGCTTCTACAATCTCGCAAGTTCTCATTTCTTCCAGTCATGTGACGAGAACAACCACTGTCAATATACCATTTCGAATCGTATTGCTCATCACACATCATCTATAATTAATGAAAAATTTTAGGAACCCAAGACTTTTTGGGTCATTCATTAGTATTGTTAAACAGATTCTTCGAATTTAAAACCTAGGTTTTTACTTTTTCCTTTACACTTTGAATTAAATCAACATCATCAGAGAAGATAAACTTTTTGGGTCATTCATTAGTATTGGGTTTTCCTTGATTTTCACCTTAGCCTTCGCAACCTGCTTAACTTTCATAACTAATTTCCATTTTTGTACTGGAACATTTGAACCATGAGAAGATAAACTATCAGCAGAAGATTTGTTCACATATTTTTCGAATGCCGTCTTAATTTGTTGTTGTGAAAATTTGCCATTTTGAAATGGTTTTCCTTTTCCTTCCAGCCATGTGTTGATCGAATTTACATCAAATTTTCCTTTTGTGTAAGAAAATTTGGTTGGTTTTGTGATCGAATGATTTGGAAAATTAGGTTGTTTAGGTGGAAATTTTGTTTTTGTTTGGGGTGTTACATTCAAAATTGGTGAATTATTCGTTGATTTTCCAACATTTTAAAACTTACGATCATTAACAAAGTTATGCGAAGTCACATATTTTCTAATGTTATCATATTTTCGAATAGATCCTACCTTTTTATTTATCAAATCCTGTGTTTTAACATCATTAGGCTTTTCGTTAGACACTATTTGGCAAAAAATTGTCTTTCGTGCTTTTCTTTTCGAAACATTGTTTTCACATGAAAATTTTCCAACCATCACTTTAAATTTGTGAGAATTCAATTTCAATTCTGATTTTGTTTTACCATCTTTTTGAAACACTTTCTCTTGTTTTTCCTGTTTAACCACCCATTTTTGTGATGGTTTTTGATTTTGAAAAACATAAGAATTTTGAGTTAAATTGTTTTCGAACGTGTTTTGATTTGCAAAGAAACCTTTGGTTGTTGATCGTTTGTTATCATTTTCAACAATTTTGTTCAATTCAGGCTTGATTTTCTCAACATTTCCAGCAGTTACGAAAACTTGGTTTGGAAAAACTGTTTTATCAGTGCATGTAAAATTTGGATAGACAACCGTGTTGGTTTCCAAGTAGTGTGCACCTTTGTCATTATGAATTTGGTTGAATTCCTTCGAGTCACCATATACTTGTTCAACAACAACACGTGTAGGTGATGTTTCAGTCGAAACATTCTTCTCTTTCTTACATTCACATGAAGGTTTCACTTTCTCTTCGTCATCATCAGTGTCATCTGTTTGGCTACTTCGAACTTCCACATCATCAAAGTCAAAAAGTTGCAAAGTTGAGGGTTTGTCAGTGTCAACCTTCACTATCGAATCAACTAAAATTTCATTACCTTTGATCTTAGACGTTATATTAATTACAGACAATTTAGAACAATCAATCTCTTCTTCCTCTTTGATTTCACTAATTTCACTCACATTATCTGAATTATTATCGACATTAGCATAATTGTTTTGAGAATAAAGAGTCGAAGTCTCAGTTCTCTTTAAAATCTTAATTTGTTCAGTCTTCGTTAAACTATCATTTACAGTATCAACTAATTCATCAGCATTCACAAATTCATCAATTTTGACAATACCATATGCAAATCCATCATCTGATATTTTGTCAAACTGAGAAATAGTATCTTCACAATCATATGATATAACATCAACTTTTTCACGTTCATAAGCAAGAAAAGGTAGTAATTTTCTATGTTGTTCTTTGCTTATTTCGGATGAATGATGTAAAGCAGTTAACTTCGCATACAGTCTCTTAGATGAATTACAGTAAATGTTGCGTTGAGCTAACAACAATCTAACATCTTTATCTAATCTATCCCTATCAGAATTGACATTTTTCATCTGAAGTTCAAGATAATCTACCCTGCTTTGTTTTATGTCTAACTATCTTCATGTCTCAGCTAGTTGTATTTTTAGATTTTGAGCCTCAATACTAGTAGACACAATAACAACATCAAAATAAGCAACAGTATCATCGAAAACAGTTATTTCAGCATCATAAGCAATTAGAAGAATATTCAAATATTCAAGAATCGCACGTACGTTGGTGGTCATAGGAGACTTATCAATGGATTTGGACACGAAGTAATGTCCAGAGATTTCTTCTTCTTCTTCGCTATTCTCCTCAAAACTAGCGAACATCGCACCATGTGTAGGGTACCTCATTTCTTCATCATATGATCCCGAAGACCAGATTTGGTAGGTTCCACTTTTATCATTGTCCATCTCTCCCTTCGCAACCAATGATAATCGTTTTTCTTTTGCACGAACTTCCTCAAGCTTTTTAGCATAGTAAGATTCATCTTTAACTTTGGATTTCTTTTCATCCTTCTTCCTTAACATGCAGTCAGCTGCGAAGTGGTTAGCTCCATTACAGTAATTACAATTAACTCCTGAGTCACCTTTCAGCTTTTTCTCTGCCTTTGATTCCTTTACATTTTCATCCACCTTTTCATACTTCTCATACTTCTTCTTTTCCTCAACTCCAGCCTTTACTCCAGCTTTCACAAAACCACTCTTCGCATCTCCTTGCATAACCTTGGGTTTGAATGGTTTCTTGAAAAATTTGTTTACTCTGTTGTTCTGAGTAAAATGACACTGCCTCATCATCAGAATTCATCAGGAACCCCTCATCATCCGAGCCTTCCTTTTCAACAGACTCAACTTCATTCTGTTTAGACACCAACGCCAGTGGTCCACCCAATCTTTGTTTCAACTCTTCTAACATTTCAGCCACTTCGTTTTCGTGTGTCTTTAACTGATTGTATAAATCATTCAAACTTTAATTATCAAAGCTCTGCTGATTCTTTATCATCATGCTCACACTTCGCCATTCTTTGTGAAGCCCCATGATGAATGTAAAATTGAATTCCATAGGAGACCTTGTGATACCAGATGCCTTTTGTTGTTTTACAACCATGAATGTAGTTGTAAACCATAGGTGGCAATGCACCTCTCAGCTCTCATATACATCTGTTCTCATTCTTTTTCATATGATCACCTTGATTAATGACTTGATCTGAAGTTCCAGAGACTCCTAATGTTTGAACATTCGCAGGAGGTAGAACTGGTCCATTGATACAGTTCCAGAGCTCCTCATCAATCCCATTCAGATAATCTTCCATTCTGTCAGCCTATTAATCATAATATTCTGGAATCAACATTGGAATTTTAGTAGAAGAACCAAGCAAATGAGAGTATGAAGTCATAGTGTTCATGTTAAAGTTCGCCATTGTTGAACATGAGGAATTTGATGAAAAACTTGAAATACTTGATGAATTTGTTAACTGATCAATTGAATTGGACACAAATTGCTAAGCGATTACTCGACTATACAATTCAGATGCAGAATCGATTCAAATATGAAGATCAAGAGAGATTTTCAGAACCAAAAGCGCGAAAATATTTTGAATAAACTCGTAACTCAAAATGCAAATGATTCTAGAATGAAAATCAGATCAATGCAGTTTAAATCCTGCTCTGATACCAATTGATGAGAATTGTAATCGAGATTTAGAAAGCAATCATGATTTAGATGAATGAGTAATGAATGATAAGAACACCATAAGTAAATAATAATCAACAAATTTTGTATTGAACAGAGAATTCGAATACAATATTGATTACAATAAGCAGAAAGACTTGTGTCTCTACTTCTATCTTCAGTACCTATTTATAGGAAACATGAGTGTACAAAAAATACTAAGTCTAGACATTAGGCTTCAACAGAAAGTGACTTAGTAAATAAACATGTGAAATAGACAAGACAAAGCTTCGACTTTTACAACAAAATGAATCAACATGTATAGGGACCTGAAACCCTACTACTAGTGGGCGACGATGAAGCTTGATGTTGCAAAGTATGTGGCCGAGTGTGTGACTTGTGCGAGGGTAAAGACACAACATCAGAAACCATATGGGAGTTTAGAACCATTGCCTGTGCCTATGGGTAAGTGGGAAGACATTGCTATGGATTTTGTCACTAAACTGCCCAGAACGAAAAGTGGTCACGACATGATTTGGGTGGTTGTTGATCGATTCACTAAGAGTGCGCATATCATAGCAGCCAAGGAGAAATGTTCTATGGAAAAGCTTGCGAATTCTTACGTGAAGGAAATTGTGAGGCTTCACGGTGTTCCGTTAACGATTGTGTCAGATCATGACAGCCGTTTCACCTCATGATTTTGGAAAAGTCTACAAGAGGAATTGGGTACCATGTTGTGTTTAAGTACAGCTTACCATCCACAGACTGATGGTCAGAGCAAACGAACAATACAAACACTTGAAGGTATGCTGAGAGCATGTACCCTGGAATTCCAAGGTAATCGGGATGAGCATTTACCTATGGTAGAGTCTTCCTACAATAATAGTTTCCACTCAAGCATTAAGATGGCACCTTATCAAGCTTTGTACGGGCAGAAGTGTTGTACGCCGTTTTGTTGGCTTGAGGCTGTGGAAAAGCAGTTTATGGGACCAGTGATAGTCCATCAAACTGCTGAAAAGTTGAAGATAATTAGGGAAATAATGTTAGCTGCTTAGGATCGTCAAAAGAACTTTGCTGACAACAAGCGAAGACCGATGACTTTTGAAGTTGGAGATTTGGTTTTGCTTAAAGTCTCGCCATGGAAGGGACTTATAAGATTTGGTAAAATGGGGAAATTAAGTCCAAGGTTTATTGGACCGTTTAAAGTTCTTCAAAGGATTGGGAACCAAGCTTACAAGCTAGAACTACCAGAATAACTGAATGGTATTCATAACACTTTTCAAGTGTTATTTGAGGAAGTTCACGGGAGAAGTTCCCGACATGATTCCACTTTCGGAATTAAGAATTGATGAAAACAAAAGGTTGATTGAAGAACCAGAGGCAATCGTTGACCGAAAGACTAAGAAGTTACGACGCAAGATGGTCGAGTTAGTGTTTATCCGATGGAAACACACGAATGGGTCGAATCTCACCTGGGAGACGGAGAGTGACATGATGAGTCGCTACCCGCATTTGGTTGTTGATGTGTGATTCCGGGGACGAAATCATTCTAAAGTGGAGAGAATTGTAACGCCTGTGTTTCTGGGCTTGTCATTAATAACGATGTAATAGTCTAGGTTAACCTTTGTAACCCGTTTTGAAATAGTATAAGTGTATTATTTTAGTATTATGTGTTTTGTGCTTAACTGTGTGACTTAATTGAATTAAGAATAAAAATAACCGTCAAAATGAAATGTTAGATAAAGTCGATATCTATGGATGATGTTGTAGTAGTTGAAACGAGGTTTCCGAATATATAAAGAATGCCGAAATCTGAGTTATAACGAAGAAGTTATGACCTGTCTAAGTTTCGCGACAGAACCGGCAATGCTAAATGACGTAAAAATTGAAATTTATGTTAGGACAATATTTAGCCTTAGTGATCTAAATGAAAGTCATAGAATTCGTTAAACCGAGAGTGTGCATCAAAAGATCGTCCAAATCTGACTTCGTACGAGGAAGTTATGATTTTCTGAAGTTTCGACTTAGTAGTATGCAACCCGATTACTTGATTCAAGATTGAGTGATTGTTGGTCGAAACAATCTGAACGAGAATCAAAGATCTCGTTGATAGTAGTGCATTGGTGACAAGACAGACGAAAACGGACGTCAGATGAAGAAGTTATGAATTTATAATGGAGTTTTCCAGTCCCGGCCTACTAAAAATAAATAATAAAAAATGAAATCAAAATCAGCCGACGCAGTCTAAATGAAAGTTGTAGAGAATAGTCTCACTTACATGTGGATATAAAGAACATCGATAACAGAGCTCGTATGAGAAAGTTACACAATTTAGAAGTTTGACGAGTCAAATTACGCCAAGCGTGATTTCAGTACGCCCAAAGTACTCAGATGAGTGCAAGTTGCCTGACCAATACTTGAGTGCCACTAAGTAACGCATGCAGTGATGTTGAGTACTTTCAACATAAGGCTTGGTAAAACCAGAGTACTTGGAGTTACGCCCAGCGTAATAACAGACCCAACACCCTATAAATAGAAACCGAGATCAGCCATTTTCCTTGCTATTTTTCTTTCTTTATCTCTAGTTTTTGCCTTTGTTTGCATGCCTATTATATCCCGAAGCCTCGGTATCATTCCCGAGTCCCGAAGCAAGTTCCGAAGTCCCGAAGATCCCGAGAAGTGAGATTCCCAAGCCGAAGCTCTGCCCGCAAGGAGCCCAATTTTTATGAAGATCTTCCAGATCTACCTAAGAATACTACTTCTACAAGTCGTAGTGCTGTCCGATCAACTTCTGATCAAGTGAGTGTGTAGTTACTTTCTTCTAACGCATAATTACGAAGTATTTTATATGAAATACGTGTTATGTGTTTATTTTGTTGTTATATGTGTGAATGTATATTCACTTTCTTCTATCTCATAGATATTATTTATTCTCTATGAAACACGTGTTATGTGTATGTGTCTCATCTGTTGTTTGGAATATGTATTGAATAAGAATGCTATACAGGTTCTAAACTATGTATAAAAATATATATTTTTATCTACTAATATGTTGGATAGAACATGGGTAGATAGTTGATGTGTGATAAACAGATGAGAGGCCTCGATGTTGTTGTTGATCTAGTTATTCAACAGAGTATGGATAACGGCCACAAACTCTTTCTAGACAGTCATGTGGAATGCTAGCAGGCTCATAACCTGTAGGTGTTGTGAACGATGTGTTCACCGGTGTACTCTATCCCCCTCATGGTTGCCTTTAGGATATCTATTGTTGAGGAAACCCCTTTACAGTAATTTCCGTCCCATTGAAAATCCTAGATTATGTCCCTTGAGATAGATGTTGTTTTAGGGACGTAAAGTGAGGATAACGGGAATGGGTGATCGGGTTATTATTGGTTGGTAAAATTAAATATAATTATTTATTGCGGGTTGAAAACCCTACATGCTCACCAAGCTTCCAAGCCTGACCCACTCAGTTTATTTGTATTATAGGAAGTGGCGCAAGGGAATAAGATGGATGAATCATCAAGTTGTTTTGTATACAAGTCTATATATGTATATATTTATTGAATGCCTTGTAATGTTATCGTTTATGCTTTATGGTCTGTATCGGAACATGACATTCCAATTTTTTATTATGAAATTAAATTATATTTCTTTATGAAATGTTTTGATAAAAATCTATTTTATCATGTTTTGTTTTTGGGAACAAATTCCGCATCTCTTTTAAAATCAAAAGGATTTACTCTGAAAATGTTTAAAAAGCATAAATGAAACCGGTCTTTTTTGGTCGAGATTTTGGGGATGTCACAATTAGGGCGTTACAGGGGTGGAGTACTGCAAGACTTTCAAATCCCAAATTTTCACATGCAATATTCAAATTTTCAAAATTCGTGGTCACTAACGAATACATTCCTTCCTTGACTTTAATTAATCTGTATGCATGTTTCTGAATGAGAATTTAGATGGCATTGCATCAAGTGGGTCTTGGAAATATATTTTTCCTTGATTGTTAACCCATTTTAGAAGTCCATATGGAGTTTATTGGTGAATTGAATTGAATTGCATCATTATTTTTGGAATTGTTGGTCCGTGTGGTTGTAAATTTGCTTGCAGGTTGTTCATCTCCACGTCAAGAAAGCATTCAGCTGCCGCCTAAGGCAAAGCTCCTGCTAGAGCTCAAAATGAGGAACCAAACATTCAAAGTTCCAGGATATCAAAGCGGTAGAAAACTACAAAAAGAGTTTACCTAGGAAAGTTTCTTCAATCAAATTTGTGTGCAGGCGCACGCTCATTTCATTAGGGGTTCTTGATGGGGTTACTCAATTGTTCTGTAACATCGGGTGGGAAAACCTTCTCAAATTTGTGTGCAGGCCAACTCCTTACTAGAGAGTTCCTTGCTTATTGCGGGTTAGACAACGAGAGAAAGAAAGTTACATTCCAACTTATGGGGGAGCCGATGCACATCGATTTCGCAAGGATAAATGACATCTTAGGCTTACCTTCCTCGGGCACATTCGCGGCTTTTGATTCAATTCCTCCCGGGTTCAACCATGAGACTTTTTGAATGGAAATTACCGGTGGGATCTTTTCATGTGCCCTCCGCGATAAGGTAACCTCCATCATTCACCCGTGCCTCCGTATTGCCTATCATATCTTGGTGTCCATTGTCTTTACCCGCAAAGAAGCTGGTCAAGTCACGAAGATTGAGTTATTCTTCCTTTGGTGCATGACACGGCGTGAAAACCCTTCGATCCCTAATTTTTCCTTGTTCTTCTTCTACAAATGTGAAATCATGAAAACCAAAGCGTCTGGTGATATTTGCATTAGAGGATTTGTCACACTTTTAGCCCGCGGTCTTGACATTGAGCTCCCAGACGATCACACGCCTGTAGACAACAAAATTCTTTTGGATAAGTGTGCTCTAACAAACATGCATCACATCCGTCGTAGGAGTGGAGGTGGTTTCACATGATATTGTCCTCAAGGGGTCAGGTAGCTTATTCTTCCCGACCCTCGAGTCTCCAACTTGCACTTTCCACGATCACACTCACTGGAGACTCGAGAGGACCATCACCTAGATATTTAGTGAGGACGCGTTGCATGCTCAAGACAATGACGCGATGCATATGGATGGCGAGTTCGTCGATGAGCGTAGCCATGGTCCACAACAAACCCAACCACAAGCGCCTCCCGAATATTACCAGCTCCCCCCCCCCCCCCAATTTTGCCAAACGGTTCCAGGCTCTTTGTGTCTCCAACCGAATCATGTCACAACAGATGCACCTTATGTGGGGCTGACACCAATCATAAAACTACTTTGAGAACGTACCACTTCTTCATCCGTATCCATACCCTCCCCCACTCACCCTTATCCCCCTCCACCCTACCCTTACCCTTACCCTCAATAACCCTATCTTCCTCACGACCCCACGGTTTAGGTGCTTTCACCTTGCCCCAAGCATTGAGGACAATGCTTAATTTTATGCTTGGGGTGGGGTATTCCCTTTTCTTTTTTCTTTCTCATTCATTTTAATTAGGTTGCGTATCATCTTAGTTTAACCTAATTTTCATTCATTTTTCTTTTAATTTTATAAAATTTCAAAAATATTTTATTTACTTCTTTTTCTGTTAATTTTTTATTTTTTCATAGAATTTAACTTAGGGCATTAGCATTCATGCATTTTTGTTATCTCGTTATTCTCACCCCCGAACATCTTTACTTGAAAGACTTGACACACCTTAACTACAATTCTTTTGGGGCCTCACCCCAAGCTGAGGACAATGCTTAATTCTAAGCTTGTGGTGGGGTATTCCCGTTTCTTTTTTGCTTTCTCATGCATTTTAATTAGGTTACATATTATCTTAGTTTAAGTTAATTTGCAATCATTTTTTTTATTTTATAAAATTCCAAAAAGATTTATTTTCTTCTTTTCTGTTTATTTTTTATTTTTGCATAACATCTAACTTAGGGAATTAGCATTCATGCATTTTTGTTATCTCTTTATTTTCACCCCTGAACATCTTTACTTGAAAGACTCGACACACCTTAACTACAATTCTTTTGGGAATCTCACATAACAAATAATAATCGCTCTTATGAACTTTCAGTTGTTAGATCTTCTTTTATATATACATGGGGAGAGAGTGCAAGTAGTTATGCAAATTAATTGACTTATGGGAAGTGTGGCATAATTAGGGGCAACTTAGCCTCATGCCGACTAGTTCCTCACCTGTATGTTCCTTACAAGCCACAATCAAACCCCAAAGAAAGGAGTAGAAACTAGATTTTACTATTTTAAGATCCTTAGTGTCCGACTGCTACATTACACATCATATCTCATCACTTTATGATTTATACACGTTTTCCTCATTTGATCTCAAATTAGCCTTAGTGTAGTTGTGCTCAAATTTTGCACCTAGTTTTGTTACATTCACTCGTCTGGCCTCTTGTTTGGGTTAGGTATAGATATCACTTATAGTTTGTATATAGTTATGCTTTGTACTTTTTATTTCATGCTATATTTGTAAAACTCTTGTGGTAAACCAAAAAAGTGATCCTAAAACAAATAAATAAAGAAAAAAAGAGAGACAACTACCCCTTTTTCTAGTTTTGTTTTTTATGTTTCATAAATCAAAGCAAAGTTATTTTAAAATGTAGTTCGAAAAATTTTGCACTAATTTTCAACAAATTTTAGTAGAAGTCTAGTATTAAGTATGTGTTATCTGATGTTTCATATGTGTTTACTTTTGTTTGGAGAAGTCAAGTTTTGATCTTATGTGAAGTTTGAACTTTATTTTTGTTTATTTTAGTCTTTAAAAATCTTTAAAAAAATTATTTTGAAAAGTCGGATATTATCGCAATCATAAAATACGAATATTGTTAGATTTTAATAGTTTTACTTCATTGTGTTTTTATAGATTTTTTGTTAGTAGCTCCACCATTTTTTTGTATTTGTAATTGTATCTTTGGGGTTTTGTTGTAAAAAAAAAAAGGTCGGGCCACGGGGTTGCATCCATTTTTCATTTGTTAGATGTTTAGACTATTATGGATTTTATCTCATGTAGTTCGTTTCTAATTTGATGTTTTTCTATTTAGATTTCATCTTTTGTTGGCAACTACATAGTCGCCCTTTACTCATCGCGTGCTCGATTCTTCGCTCTGCATGAATCTTATTTTGGTGGAAGCACTTATTCTTCTAGATGATTGTAGTTTGCCAACTTTGTACACAGTTCGTTCCTTGCCATTTTTGGCCTGAGTTATCTTTTTCTAGGTTTTATTTCTTGGCGTGGGGTTGAAATTGTGAGGAGTAAGGAGCATTCTAATCGAGCAACGCTTTCTTATGGCTTGTGGGCTACATCGGACCACGAAACAGAATCACATAAACCATAATAGTGAAGTATGCATGCTTATTTTGTATCTTGTTCTACATGTATTCCTTGCTAGAAAGGTAACAAAGGCTTGTCCCTTAAACCGGTTCTTATCTCTAAAAATGATTATATATTTTTATTTTAAGGGCGTGTCATGAATTTCTGCCTAAGATGTTCGTTCTTTTTTCTTTTTTAGGATAGTTTATCCCAAGTTCATTTTAGTGTTGTCTTACTTGACGACACGTAAGGTTTAATCATGGGGTGATTTGATAGTTTCATTTTAGTACTTCTTTTCTTCATTTATTTTTAGTCCATTCCATCTCATTTTAGTCAATATTTATGCATATTTTCCCTTTTTGTTATTTTTCACATTTATCGGGTACTTTCTAGTCTTTTAAGCTTAATTACAAGATATATCGAATTCTATTCGTCATTGGAGGTATGGAACGAGTGTGGGACTTTTTGAGGCTTGCAGTCTACTTGTGGAATTGAAGTGGTGCGATTGGGCATGCTGTCAACATGAACAAGAAAGTGAGCTGGACTTAATTTTTGGACGAGAATGATGACGAGGTGAAGAGGACTTGACCTATGGAAGATTAAAGGGACATTGGAGCATCTTGAAGACTTTGAAAGGCATAATTGGGCTCTCAAGAGTTTGTGCAAATAGGCTAAATCATTGATGAGAAGAGTGGAGTAGTATGCTAATTAAATGGACCAAGGTACCCATTCAGCGAGACCCACACGGTCCGCGTGGATCCATAAATGGTCCGCGTGGATCGTGCTTTGACGAATTCGGGTTTTTTTGACATGAACCTCTACTTTGGGAAGGTTGGTGGGATGATTTTCGCCAACTTTTGGATCTGAAAATTGAAGACTTTTTACTGGAGATTTTTAAACAAAAGAGAGGGGAACACATAGAAGAACAAGCCCTTTTTGCTATCTAGAGGTTTTTGAAGATTTTGAATATTGGAGTAATTTTCTTTCATCTTTGCAACTTGAATCATGTTTGGTACCTCTAAACCACTTTGTATTTCTTTCATTTTAGCCATGTTTAGCTAGATTTATGTTTGGTTGATTAGTGTTTAACCCATGGATGATTGGTTGTTTTGAAGACTTTATGCTATCTTGTGTTTGAAGTTTATGGAAATGTTTTCTAGTCAAATATCTTCTCGTATTTATTTATCTTTGATCATGATCTTGGATGAATGAATACTTATTTTGTTAACTAGTTTCTTGGTTAAGTAATGGACCCTTAAATTAGTAAACAACAAATGGTTTCTATGTTTGTTTTCATTTCATTTAAACCATGAAAATGTTTGCTCCATAATGACAATGTAAGCATTTGATTATCTTTTGGACTTGGTAACTCTTAAAACATAAAGCTAACTGATTTTCACAAGATTATATGCTTCACTGATGTCATCCATGTGGTGTATTCTAAAATCAAACAACCTTCCTTTATAGATTTTAAATCAAATCGTCTACTTCTTTACTTGTCATATTTAGATTCTAGCTTAGTTATAATTTTCTCAAATAAACACAAATATTTAAACCCCCCCCCCCCCCTCTTGCCCATTTTACTTTTACTCTTGTTTTACAAGTACTTTAATAAGTCATTTACATAGATATTTAAATTGAGCCAATCTCTATGGATACGATCCCTTTACCATCATACACTATTTTAGTGTAAACGATTTAGGGTTATTAATTTTGGTGGCCTCGACAACCACCATCTATATATAGAAAAACTAAGCTAAGATTCCGAATATGGATAGGCCCATTTCAGAATTGGAATATGTACACAAAAAATACGAACACAACCATTTGACACAACAAATATAGATACTTAACAATCTCCCCCCTTTGTGTCAAATCAGAAGGGGGTCTTCTTTATCGACTTTGCGCATCAAAGATCTTTGGCATAATCTTCAGATGTGAGCCTCAAACAGATAAATACCATCGTATCATATTTTAAACACATTTTACATCGGCATAAGAGATTGGCTTTGTGAGCTTTAGTAGAGGATAATATTGTTCTGAGAGAAGTTGTCGAGTATAGATGCTTATCCCTTTAAAAGAACATGCAGTTCTGAAATACTTCACTATCCTTTCTCTTGTAAACAATGCTCCAATTCTTCATTTGAATAATCCCCTCCTTCAACTGTTGGATGTCTTCTGCTTGTTCATTTGACTTCAGAATAGACCTTTTCTTTAGAACGACAATAATGTCGACATCCATTTTCGCTATTTCAAGGATGTAATACTTGATTATCTGCTTCAAGTGTTCAATAATAGGCTCATATTTCTAGACATCCTTAGCGACACTATAGAATAGAGATAACCAATTGCAGGGGTTCATGAATGGCAAGTTTTCTAGTGTGAACTCATGAAGAACGTCATTGGCATCTTGAAATCCTATAAACTGGATATTCAAGAAGTCTTCAATCTGAATTGGTAACCAAGCATCTGAATTGGTTACCCAACCTTCAACGCGATGATTCATTTTAAATTCCATCTCTCATATTGCGGTTTTGCATATTTCAAGTAAAATGAAAAAAGCTTTCGATTTACCACACTCTCTAAGATAAGCTCTTTTCAATCTTTTTGAAACACCTAAAAAGGAATGCTATTGGGTGATGGGAAAATAAAACTAACATTCCACATCATTATTAATGTCGAAAGAGATTGATGGCTCCAGCCAGTAGAGATTCAGATCATCAATGGCTTCTTTCTGTATAAGCTCAAGAGACCAGGCATGAAATAAGGATTTCTGAGTTTCATGAATTAATTTTGCATTCTTGGCTTCATCTTCTTCTGCTTTAAGTTTCCTCCGCAGGGCATTGAGGTCATCAAGCGCTTTGTCTCTTTTCTCTCTAGCATTCCTTTCTGATTTAGACATCATCAGATTCTCATCATTATCTTCTTCCGCAACACCTTTGCCTTTATCTTTTCCTGACCTAGAAACTTCATTATCCTTCGGATCCGTCTCATTCTTTATATTTTCTTCCTCTTCTTCCCCTTGTTTTGCAAAAGTCGGACTTCCCGAAACACCCTGCAGTTGATTCAGCATTACGAATACAAGTTGAAGCTTTTCAGAGAGATTCTCTCTAAGAGAGACAGTGAATGAGGAATCACGAGTTTCAATGATATGCAACATATGTTGATTGATTTCCAGAATGTACCCTTTAATGAAAGATTTCTCTTCTTAATGGTTGGCTTTAACCAATTGCATTCTTCTTCTTCTCGATAAGAACCTTGGCCTTCTAAGTTTGTTCAGCCAATGCATCCATTATATTATTTTTTTGCTGCCAAGTCATTCTACAACTTTTCAAGCTTTGTGGAGATGGTTGAATTCATATCGACATTATCAAGCTTGATGTTGACACAGAGCTTTGATAGATTTTTTTTCTCGGCTTTTAACGATGAACAAAATCCTTCTATCACCTTGTTCATGTTAGTTGTGTTTTTGTCGGAGGAGATTCGGAAATCATTCATGAATTCTTTCACCTCTTGATGTAGTTTTTCAACAATTTCGGTCAGTTCCGAAATCCTCTTTTACGATTCATAGATGGCCTTGAAGAATTCTTCAAGGACCTTTGCATTAGAGGAGGTGCACATCTCAATTGTTTCCATGTGAATGGTGAGCAGATTCTCCCACTTTGTTGAAGAGAATGTGTTGGAATGATCTAGGATCGAGTTAAGCTTCTCATTCAACTGCTTGAAGTGGCCCTTCATCATTGGAGCTTCATCTTCATCACTGTTGACGTTTAGGTTGAAGGGATGGAAAAAAAATCCTCAATAGGTTCTTGTTTGTCTCAAAACGATATATTTTCATTGTCATTGAATTGAGGAGTAGAGGATGAGCCCAGTTCGGAATAACTACCAGTATGGAAAGATGAAGTACGCATCACCTCCGTAAAGGATTCGAATACAGGGAATTCTTGTTGAGTTGGTATTTATGAGGTGGTGGGAATGGTGGAGTCGGTAAAAATGGATGAGGAAAGTGGAACTGAAAGTGTGGGTAGTGAGGTTTGAACAAAGGTTGTTGTTGGGGTAGTTGTAGGTAAGGATGGAGTAGATGAGATCGGAATTGTTATGGGGATAGGTGAGGTTATGGTTTCAGATGATGGAGGGTTAATTGGTGGTGGTGGAGGTGGAGCGGTGAGGTTTAGAAACGGTTCTTGGATAATGGAGTGAAAAATATTCAAGGTGGGAGCCGATGAGGAAAGAGGAGATGATACCTTTAGAATGGGTTCTAAATTTGGAAGTTCTTAAGTGTGGATTGTATCCTCCTCCTCATGATGTTTGGCGTTAGTTGCTTGTACTTTCAATTTGGTCCTCTCGTTTGAATCTTCATGGAGAATAGGACTCGAGATCGCGGTTTTAGAGAAGGTTTCTTAGTTTTCTTCAGAATCCACACAGTTTCCGAAGATGAACCTTTTGCTTTTCTTTTTCCTCCTCTTTTTGCTTTTCTTTTTCATCGATAAACTGTTGTAGCTCTACAAGAATTGGGTGGATTCCAGGTGAGGGCAAGGATCGATACGCCCTAATGAGGTTGTTTTCCATCGAAGCTTTTGTTAACATCACCTCCGGGATTGAACCCATGAAATCGAAATTGCATGGATCTGATGTGACGAACGTTGTGATCTGTAGATTAGGCATCTCCTCCCTCAAGGAGTTCTTCATCATTAGAACTTGATAATCCATCAATACTTTTTTACCACGATCGACCATAAACGAGCACACAAAATTTCCGTGTGTCGAGTGGTCGAGCTAGTGCTCTAAACAAACTGAGCCCAGATAACGGAACCAAAATCCAAATTGACTCCATTTAAGAGCCCAAAGAGAAGAGTGTAGAACATCTTGCTGGAACTGTCAGAACATGTGACCCGTTCTGAAAAGCTTTGGAATAGAATTGTGAAGAGACCCTTCCACATCGGTGGCAAGAAGGATATTCTGGACTTCGAAAGAAGGGAGATTTCGTTAGTATATCCCATTTGGTAAAACATCTCGATCAAGCCAGTGGATAGGATCAATTCTGGGTCGACGAACACATTAGAGGATACAAGCCCTAGTTACTTGCATAAATTGGTCTTGTTGATCGAGGTCTTGTGATTGGCTACCTCGAAGGTAATGACATACTCTTTTTTGTTGTAGATGGATTAAGAGAACTCCCTTGACAGATGCACCAAAGGAACTTCATCTGCCATTGTTAAGGCTTTCATGAGAGGGGAAAACTTCAAACACTCGATCATGGGGTGAATCAGGGCATTGTAATGTGAATCATCCAAATCATTGATCATGTTTTGATTGGGCTTCACAGAGAGCATGATCACTTACGTGGATTGGTCGGCAAAGGACACATTTTCAGAGGAAGCAACCATTGTTGCAGGTGTTGAAGATGATGAATAGTAGATTCTTGAGTGGTTTGCTTTTTGAGAATTTGAGAGTTGTGTAAGTGGTAAAGGTAAATGAATCGATCACAACTCTTTTATATGAGATGATGAAGAGTGATAGAAACCATCGTTTCACATTCACACATGCCAAAAAACTAGCCAATAAAATTATGCCATTTTATCAATGATTATCAAAACCCGTTGCAACAACCACGCATGTGTCAGGAAATTCAAAAGACATGCCTCTTCGTTGATCCTTCAATTCTGTAGACAGTTCGTTTCAGAATGTTTCTTTCCGGAACACTTTTTTTAATTAAAATAGAAATGATGAAATGTAGATAAAACAGAAACCAGAGTGAGTAAAAACACAAGGTTTTTAGTGTAAGCAGGAGTGTGCCAAAGAAAAAAGAATTAAGCAAATTCAAAGTGTGGGATGTGTGATATCAAACGAGTTTGATATGAAAAAGCAATACGATCGTGGGCAGGAATGTCTTCCTTCTGAGTCAAGAAAGACTCTGAAGTGCTTGTGTGGTTTCCTGTTGAATTACGATCATCAATTTATTAAGAAATTGTCAAAGGCTTCTTTTAGTAGGCTTTAAGGGTGGCTTTAGCTTCAAAGGGATTCTGAAATTTAACATAAGTCCGAAAATCTGAATGAAGTACTTGTTTGACCAGTGTAGTCATAATAACAAGTAAGCTTTGGATATGTTTTGAAGTAGCTAGGTATTTATGAAATTGTTAAAGTGGAAATCTCATTTTAAAATTTTTGAAAAACCTGGATCTATTGAGAAGAAATGACTTGGGAGTAGAATATCTCATTAAGATCATGTCACACCCCAAAACCAAGAACGGCAGAAACGTTCTGGGGCGGAGGAAGTCATGTAAAATATCACAACACAGTAAATGTAAATAAGCAAACAACATCATCCATTGCATTAAATATATAATTTTAATACAAGCGTGTTCTGTAGAGTTATAGACACCAAAATAATGTAAAACAAAATAATATGAGATGAGTCTTGGATGCGCTCCATCTTCTCAAAAGCTGGCCTCGGTACCTGTCCACTGATGACCTGAGAATACAAGTTATTTTGGAAGAGTTTATCAGCATTAAGCTGGTGAGTTCATAAGTATTTTAGTGTCGGGTTTGTTATCAAAACGTTTGAACCTGTCGCAAGTATAAGTTGTAAAATGTATGTAAGTGTTTGTAAAAATTTGAATCTCTCAGAAAAACCTATATTTTCTATTAAAGTAGCCTTCTACCAAGGCTTAACTGATTTGTATGCTCGTTTGTTGTAAAGGTGTGTAATTTCCCAAGTGTAACTATCATTTAACAAAATATAGTTTGTACATTAATGTTTAAGTGAGGTTATCACTAAAAATATGTAATGGGTAAATCATTGTAGTACTGTAGTTTTGTATTATAGGAACTACTGCTGTAATAACTACCTTAAACCGGATTTTATATTAAGGCATTATGTGATAAATTGCACCATACGCTCCCTTTCCAAGAGACTCTGGCCACAACTCGAGTCATGACATTTAAGTCATGCTCCGATTTAAATCATAGTAATTTAAGTATTCTAGTATGTGTAATGTAATGTTTCTCGTTCTAGTATAGTTGTATATGTTTTCCTCCTAGTATAGTTGTATATGTTCTCTTCCTAGTATAGTTGTATATGTTCTCATAGTATAGTTGTATATGTTCTCATAGTATAGTTGTATATATTCTCATAGTAATGTAATGTATAGACTCATGAATGAACTGACTCATTGATCTAACAGTTGTAATAGTATGATCCTGTGTTACCCCGATGGTAACTCACTAATGATGTGTCTAGTACGTATGAATATGGAAGTACTTTTATGTCTGTATAGGTATATTTGATATATAATTAATATTGAAACGACCTTCGGATGGTCACCCGAAATCCCACCAGACCACATCCAAATCGAGAAAAAGGAAATAGGGCGGATGGCCTTCCTAAGCCCTTTAAACATTATTTATACATCTATACATATATGGGCATGCAATTTATAATATAAAAGCATAAATAAGTTTTTATAAGACATTTCAAACATAATTATTAATTCAAGAAAAGATCGACTTGATGTCAATCTATAAAACAATTTGAAGGCATAAGTTTGATGAAACAGTTCAAGTATAAGGAACATTTGTTTGAATCACAGTTGTAAATAAGTTTGAAAAGTAAAAGAGTTTGTAACACATTTTGAAGTAAAATAGTTTGATAAACAGTTTGAACAGTGATAAAATCATTGGTTTCCTAGTTGTTAATCACATGTGATTAATGCAATCACATGTGATTGAAGCAATAACTATATGTATTTAACTCGTATTCCCCCCCATAAAATATTTAAACATTTAAAATCATTTCAAAGGTTTATTTAAGGGGTATGAACTCACTTGATTGAAGTGGTTGATTTGAAATAGTCTAGAGAAGAATCGAGCAGAACTTCGACAGGAAGAGTTGAAAGCGGAGGAAAATCTCGGGATTCTCGGGAATCTCGGGAATCTCAGGAATCTCGGAAACACAAAACCTTCCTTCGGGACTTGAAGGTGAAAACCGGGGCTTCGGGAGGGCTTCGGGAGCTTAACCGCAGAGTTTCAGCACGAGAGATGGAAGAATGGAGCACCTAAACCCGACACCACAAGAGTTCTATTTATAGAGGCATTTCTGGTGTGCCACGTCGTGGCTAAGGTTGGCCACGTCGTGGGGAGCAAGCCTTATCCCCTTCCGTTGATTGGACGCCCTCAGTTACTTGTCGGGTCGCGGCCAAGCTGTGCCACGTCGTGGGGGCCTGACAGCCTCGGATTTTGGACCCCGAACTAGTAAAATCCGTAAGTTTCGCATACGAGCTCCGTTTTCGACGTTCTTTATATGCACGCGTAGCTGAAAATGTTATCTACAACTCTTGTTTAGACTTCATCGACAAATTTTGACTTTATTTTTAATTATTTATTTTCAACGGGCCGGGACACGAAAAGTCCGTTAAAAATCCATAACTTCTTCATCCGGTGTCCGTTTTCGTCAGACTTTTCGCCGTTGCGCTACTAATGTTGAGACCTTAGATTCTCATTTAGGTTGTTTTGGTAAAAAGTATCTTGAGCTCTATTTCGAGTTTTTAGCTGTCTACTGCTATACCCGAATCTTGGAAAAATATAACTTCCTCATCCGAAGTCAGATTTGGACGTTCTTTTTATGTACGCTCACGGTTTGAGGTTATCTATAACTTTCATATAGATACTTAAGGCTAAAAACTATTGTATTGAAACTTTGCATTTTTCGTTTAATCGGTGTTGCCAGTTTTGCCGAGAATCTTCGGTTGGTCATAACTTCTTCGTTATAACTCGGATTTTAGGGTTCTTTATATGTACGAAAACCTTGATACGATTCCTACTACTTTATTTAACCCAAATAAGATTTTAGGAAAGTTGTATTTTGACCTAAATTTGATTGGTTTTACATTACATTGTCTCGAAATATCGGGTTGTCACATCATCCCCCCGTTAGAGGGAATTTCGTCCCAAAATTAGAGTTTAAGCAAGACTTAATAATTATGTTACGGATAGAAGTTTTATTTGCTTCTCGTGTTCTTAAGTGAACTCAGGTTCTCGCTTAGCATTCCAGCGAACCTTTCACTATCGGGATACGACTTTGCTAATTTCGTTTGACTTCGCTGGTATGATAACCCTTCCTGCTCGAATGTATGTTGAATGTTTTGTGGTTTGTGAGAGTATGCCCTACAAGTATTGTCTCCGGATCTTCAGAGCAATTACCGCTGCTCATGACTCAAGATCACGTGTTGAATAGTTAACTTCTTGTGTCTTAAGCTGTCTTGAGGTATCGACAATGACCTTTCCTCTTGCTTAAGAATACAACCAAGCCCTTGGTTGGATGCATTGTATTACACCATGAAATATTCTATCCCTTTTGGGAGGGATAATATTCGTGCGATTCATCAGGCTTACTTTAGCGTTTGGAACGCTCTTTCTTGTTTACAGACAAGTCTGGTGCTCCTCCAAGTGAGAAACTTGGACTAAAGAATCCCCTTCTAAGGAGTTTGTTAAGCTCGCTAGGAAGTTCTTGCATCTCAGTTGGAGCTAGATGATAAGGTGATTTGGCTACTGGGGTAGCCCCTGGAACTAAGTCGAATCTGAACTCGAATTGACATTGTGGTGGTAATCCCGGTAGTTGTTCTGGAAAGGTGTTGGGAAAGTCGCGTACTTTTGGGATGTTCTGAATGTCCTTCGCTTCTTGGCTCGTATCGACAATGTGTGAAAGGAATGTGTGATATTCCTTTCGTAAGTGATTTTGAGCTTAAATACACGAAATGATGTGAAGGTTCGTACTTGATTTGTCTCTGTAAATAACAAGAGGTTCTTTGATAGGGAGATTAAGATTAATTGCTTTATCAAAGCACCTGATGTCGGCTCGATGTAGACTTAACCAATTCATACTAATTAAGACGTCAAAACCTTGTGGTTGATTAGATGTCATGAAGATCTAAAAGAAATTATGATTACTCCTGGATTAAGGAAAAAGGATAGGTATTTCTAAGTTTATTCAGACGGAAGCACGATCACTCGCTGTCTTGGGCTGTCTCCGTCCTGAAGTTCATAGTAGAACTCATACCTGTTTCATCAATCACCGTCTCGGGTATACGAGTCGTATATAATTAAGATTGAAATTGTTGGTTTTTGGATTGAACTTGGCGTACTGCACGAGTGGTACTTCGGGAAGGTTTGCTGAGGTTTCTTTGGAAAGGGTAAGAAACATGAGGTACTCTACGCATGAGTACTTCGGAGTTCTAAAGTGATAGTTTCGTTAGAAAGATGATTTCGAAGAAAGAGATTTACGCACGAAACTGGTATTGTGAGGATCAAATAGACTCTGCTCGTATGATGAAATCGGAATCACTTGGAAATAAAGGCACTAGATTCGATCATAAAGACGTTACAGACAAAACACAACAGTGCAACTTTTTAATAGAGTGACAGTACTTTAGAGTAACTACAGGAATACTGCTGCGAACAAAGTATACTATAAAAGGCAAGTATACGCAACACGAGGGTCCCTTAACTGACGGGATCTCGCAGAAGATAAGACTCGAGTTGCACTAGTTTTAAACATGTTTTAAAAACATGCATAATACTGACGATTGGAAGTGAACCTATACTATAGTAGGGTCCTTCGTTGCCTCTTTCCATTATGACGTCAAACTCCTCCGGATTCACGGTCATTCTCCTCTGTTGGACAATCCCTCTTGAAGTGTCCCATTACGCCACATAGATGGAATATTCGAGAGATTTCGACATTGGTGGTTGAAGTAATGTGTTGGATCCGAGTCTTGCAGTAGCGGACGGTGTGTCCCTTTTTATTGCAGTTTAAGCACTGCATTTTCCGACGAGGTCCATGATGGTGATAGTTGCATTTGTTGCACTTTGGGAGATTGCCAGCATACTGTCTGGCCGGGTTAGGGATAACTGGGATACTAGAAGGGATAGTAGTAGGAGGTACATATGTTGTGGCTGCGAAGGTTGACGCAGGTTGTTGTCTTTTGCTTGCCCCTTGGGGTGATTTTCCCTTAGCCTTAGCCCAGAACATTCGTTTGTTATTCTTGGGCTTGGGATTCGGGGTGTCGTGGTAGTTTGTTGTTTGTTGAGGTACTTGATCGTTACTTGTATTGGAATTATTGTTAACAATCCCGCTAACATTCGCGTTGTTAGCGTTAAGGTGGGTTAGAACAGCTGACACAACAGCCGAGACTGCCGCTTGAAAAGTAGCTGCATCAATCTAAAGAGTTGGTGTTTGGTTGATGGGTTGATTGTTTTTCTTCGACGACATGATTCTGTTACACGGAAAGAAAAATGAATTTGTGAGCGAGTATGGTTGAACCTAGACGTAGTTCGATCGTTCATGTAAAGAATAGAAGTATGTTCTCGAAGGTTTGACCTACATCCCTATGATGCAGTCCCAGTACAGAATAGGAGTATGTTCATGATGGTTTGACCTACATCCCTATGATGCAGTCTTAGTACAGAGTAGAAGTATGTTTGTAGAATGATCTCAAAATGCTTATCGTCCAGACCAGGATATTATTGGTTGGTGGATAACATGATCCAACCTTTGAGAGAGACTTGGAAATGATTCCGGAGTTAAATTACCATAGTCCAATAACTTGACTAGATGGGGTTTCAGATAGACTCCAATGAAAGCATGATGAAAGCATTTAAACAAAGATTGACACGTAAGTTAGCCAAATGTCGATATCATTGATGTTTAAGATTTAATAGGTTTGGGAAATTGACCTTGTTGTAGGTCTTACATCATATTCGGAGTAGAAAAGTCTTTCGACAGCATAAGGACTTAAATAAAAGTACATACAGTACAAGGTAATTACATAGGAAGTACTACATAGAACGTTGACAGGAACACGGTTCTTTAAAACAAAGAAGTAAGTAAGGTATCTCCTACTGGCGACGGTCACCCTTATGGTGAACCCTTAGTTCGGTTTAGTTGACGTTCCATATCAAGTAGGTATCTCTTGTACACCCTCTGGCGTACATGGAGCTCTTATGACTTCGGTTCGGGTTTCATCTAGTGCTTGCAACAGGGTCTCATGGTTTCTCTCAGATATCTCACCTGTGATCAAGGCGATTGGTGCGAGTGGTATGCATTCTTGCATTGCTATTAACCTCTTCGATACGTTGGAGAGCCGTCCTGCCCTGAATTTCGTTTCGGGCAACTCTACGGATCAGGATCGGTAGAACTATGTCTGCTGAGCTCCCTTCATTTACGTTGTAAAAGCTTCGGTCTCCATTAAACCGCATAGGTTAATCTTGCTCTTCGCTCCATGTTTCCACGCATTCTACCCAAGGAGGCATCGGGCAATGAAAAGTCGGACGAGGGTTAGGATTTCGAAATAGAGCTACCGCGGGTAGGTTCTCAACCTCGGGTTCGGAGTTATCAACATCCGAAAGGTTTTCAGCATGGTAATCATTCAAAGGGATTGGATGATCATTCTCTGGTCCTTCTCCAAACCATCCAGCAATGACTTCGCTCGGAAAGTACGGGTTGCCATGGGGATGGAGTCCAGCCATGTTATCTACGCGAGAATTGGGGTAAGGAAATAATTATTAGACGAACTATCTAGATAATTATTAGAAAATCTTCATTAATTACATCGCTATTTCTAAAGTGCATACCAGTCATATGTAATCAACACAAGATAGGCTTTCGAATAAGTGACCTTAACTCCAAATTCATAAGGAATAAGGGTAAAGCAAAAATTTCACCGATTCTAAGTCTATAACATCCTAGGTACATATAGCCTTAGTGTATCCACTTAGCAACTATCAACTTAGAAATGAAGATCCTTTTTAGTTCTCAAGTAAGTAATTATGCTAACCCAAAACACCCCTATGGTATTTTAGACTTACGTTCTGTTATAATGTTCTCATTGTGGAAATGTTGGTAAGTTTTTAGACTTGTTGCCATATCACAACCATTCTTGGGCATATGCTAATCACTCCTCGGACCAACATAGTTGATCAGGCTATACCACTCCCAAGACTGACTATACATCCCCAAGCCTACTTGTGATATTCAACAATCGTAATACTTTTGTTCTTGTCGTTGTGACACCGATTTTAGTATGAATGCAGGCACGTATACTTACTTAAATATTTTATTATTTAAAAGTATTAACTCTAAATCAGACTATTTTAATACCAATGTATTTATAGTTAGTATATATTTTATGGGTTGATATACTATATTCACTATAAACAATGCTCTGATACCAATCTGTCACACCCCAAAACCAAGAACGGCGGAAACGTTCTGGGGTGGAGGACGTCATGTAAAGTATCACAACACAGTAAATGTAAATAAGCAAACAACATCATCCATTGCATTAAATATATAATTTTAATACAAGCATGTTCTGTACAGTTACAAACACCAAAATAATGTAAAACAAAATAATATGAGATGAGTCTTGGATGCGCTCCATCTTCTCAAAAGTTGGCCTCGGTACCTGTCTACTGATGACCTGAGAATACAAGTTATTTTTGAAAGAGTTTATCAGCATTAAGCTGGTGAGTTCATAAGTATTTTAGTGTCGGGTTTGTTATCAAAACGTTTGAACCTGTCGCAAGTATAAGTTGTAAAATGTATGTAAGTGTTTGTAAAAATTTGAATCTCTCAGAAAAACCTATATTTTCTATTAAAGTAGCCTTCTACCAAGGCTTAACTGATTTGTATGCTCGTTTGTTGTAAAGGTGTGTAATTTCCCAAGTGTAACTATCATTTAACAAAATATAGTTTGTACATTAATGTTTAAGTGAGGTTATCACTAAAAATATGTAATGGGTAAATCATTGTAGTACTGTAGTTTTGTATTATAAGAACTACTGCTGTAATAACTACCTTAAACCGGATTTTATATTAAGGCATTATGTGATAAATTGCACCATACTATCGACTAGTAACAATGACATAATGAATGGTCGTAATAACGAAATGACGTTTGGCACCCGCAGACCTGCAGGTCCGGGTGTAGCTAGCAGCAAGGTGTAGGATTGTCTATCCAGCATAGATCTATACGCAAACTCACGCTCCCCCTCCAAGAGACTCTGGCCACAACTCGAGTCATGACATTTAAGTCATGCTCCGATTTAAATCACAGTAATTTAAGTATTCTAGTATGTGTAATGTAATGTTTCTCGTTCTAGTATAGTTGTATATGTTCTCCTCCTAGTATAGTTGTATATGTTCTCTTCCTAGTATAGTTGTATATGTTCTCATAGTGTAGTTGTATATGTTCTCATAGTATAGTTGTATATGTTCTCATAGTAATGTATTGTATAGACTTATCAATGAACTGACTCATTGATCTAACAGTTGTAACAGTATGATCCTGTGTTACCCTGATGGTAACTCACTAATGATGTGTCTAGTACGTATGAATATGGAAGTACTTTTATGTCTGTATAGGTATATTTGATATATAATTAATATTGAAACGACCTTCAGATGGTCACCCAAAATCCCACCAGACCACATCCAAATCGAGAAAAAGGAAATAGGGCAGATGGCCTTCCTAAGCCCTTTAAACATTATTTATACATCTATACATATATAGGCATGCAATTTATAATATAAAAGCATAAATAAGTTTTTATAAGACATTTCAAACATAATTATTAATTCAAGAAAAGATCGACTTGATGTCAATCTATAAAAGGTTGATTTAAGGGGTATGAACTCACTTGATTGAAGTGGTTGATTTGAAATAGTCTAGAGAAGAATCGAGCAGAACTTCGACAGGAAGAGTTGAAAGCGGAGGAAAATCTCGGGATTCTCGGGAATCTCGGGAATCTCGGGAACACAAAACCTTCCTTCGGGACTTGAAGGTGAAAACCGGGGCTTCGGGAGGGCTTCGGGAGCTTAACCGCAGAGTTTCAGCACGAGAGATGGAAGAATGGAGCACCTAAACCCGACACCACAAGAGTTCTATTTATAGGGGAATTTCTGGTGTGCCACGTCGTGGCTAAGGTTGGCCACATCGTGGGGAGCAAGCCTTATCCCCTTCCGTTGATTGGACGCCCTCAGTCACTTGCCGGGTCGCGGCCAAGCTGTGCCACGTCGTGGGGGCCTGACAGCCTCAGATTTTGTACCCCGAACTTGTAAAATCCGTAACTTTCGCATACGAGCTCCATTTTCGACGTTCTTTATATGCACGCGTAGCTGAAAATGTTATCTACAACTCTCGTTTAGACTTAATCAGCAAATTTTGATTTTATTTTTAATTATTTATTTTTAACGGGCCGGGACACGAAAAGTCCGTTAAAAATCCATAACTTCTTCATCCGGTGTCCGTTTTCGTCAGACTTTTCGCCGTTGCGCTACTAATGTTGAGACCTTAGATTCTCATTTAGGTTGTTTTGGTCAAAAGTATCTCGAGCTCTATTTCGAGTTTTTAGCTGTCTACTGCTATACCCGAATCTTGGAAAAATATAACTTCCTCATCCGAAGTCAGATTTGGACGTTCTTTTTATGTACGCTCATGGTTTGAGGTTATCTATAACTTTCATTTAGATACTTAAGGCTAAAAACTATTGTATTGAAACTTCGCATTTTTCGTTTAATCGGTGTTGCCGGTTTTGCCGAGAATCTTCGGTTGGTCATAACTTCTTCGTTATAACTCGGATTTTAGGGTTCTTTATATGTACGAAAACCTTGATACGATTCCTACTACTTTATTTAACCCAAATAAGATTTTAGGAAAGTTATATTTTGACCTAAATTTGATTGGTTTTACATTACATTGTCTCGAAATATCGGGTTGTCACAGATCACACAAACGAAAAATGAGATTTCGAACATTCATGGTATAAATCAAAACATTACTAGAAAATAGCCTTTTACGACATGCAATGCGTGTCGTAAAACGCTCAGACGACACGCAAATGCGCGTCAAGGAAGGCCATGCCATAACAAGAGACGACGCGCGAAAGCGCGTCGTCTATAGACGATGCACTTTTACAACGCTCCTTTATGACGCGCAATGCGTATCAAGGAAGGACCTGTCATAAAGGAAGACGACATTAATATGCATGTCGTAACCTTACGACACGTACTTATGACGTGCAATGCGTATCAAGGAAGGCCCTGTCATAAAGGAAGACGATGTTCATTTGCGCGTCGTAACCTTACGACGCGCCTCGACGACTCGCAATGCGCATCATTAAATCTGCTGTCTTATACAAAGATGACACACGTTTGCATGTCATAAATTCCAGCTGCACGACTTCGTACACCTTTACATCATGCATTTATAACACACATTTACAACGTTAATAAAACATAATAAAAAAAACAAATATATATACCAAAACATTCATTTTCATCTAAATGTCAAACAAGTTACTAACAACATTACATACATGTCAAATTACCTAAGTTGTACTACATGTCAAGTTACCTAAGTAACATTACTAAAAGTTAAAAAAACATGTACACATGGGTGCAAAAGACTACCTAGCATTACACCACATGTCAAGAGACCATACCTAGCATTTCACTGTTAACCATAACATTGTTTTGATACATTGTCAAAAGACCATACATATCATCGATAAATGAAGCCCGTAACAAACTCTGTCCATTCTTCACGTATCTCATCGATATCAACAGTTGTGTACTCAACTGTGCCATCCCCGATCTGTGAAAAAATTTGCATATTGTTTTTATTAATAAAAATTAGCATATTAACATATTCTGTAACAGTAAGTTGCTATATTTAACAAATAAGCATAAAATGTAAATTATTCTTTCTTAATAGGGCATTGCACTTTCAAATGAATGAAAGCACCTTTTATTTTTACACGTAACCTAATATTTCAATTATATTTGTGAGAGTAGGATGCCATAAAATGATCCTTTTTTAAATTCCTTTCCTATTAAATTATAGTAATGAAAGTACAATGTTATATCCTTACATTGTCTTTAACCAACACTTCAATTCCTTCTTCCACTATCTCCTTCATGAACGTTAGCATGTAGTAGCCACATTAGGTACCTCCGGGCTGAACTGGACACTACACAATTACATATAAAATGATCATTGCAATTGATCCAATAAATAAAGTTAAAACTACAATTTCAATAACGAATTAAGTGTTGACCGTAACATTAACCCAATTTAGTTTAACCCTTTTGTTGGATCCACGTTGTGTAGCGTACATAACCATTGCCCTATAAAAAAACATCAACAAATAGGTGTGTATTGTATTCACATCAAATACTTTGATAATTTATATTACTTACAAATCAACAATTTGTTTCAACTGCATATTGAAATTGGCAGAACTCAAGGAATCAAGATAATAGCAAGTATCCGATTTCATGTCTAGTACACCCAATACCCAATGTCTTCTACAAAAACCAAAACAAAATTAAGTCAAATAATTAACATAATTGAAGTCATTTTAAAAAAAATATCAAAATCAAACCCGAGATTATAGGGCATAAAGACGATGCCATTGCCCTGTCTTTTAAACAATGATTTGCTAAACCTCTGCTTGCATCGTGTAACGCCCCGATTCTCAGGTATTGATTAAATAAGATTTATTGGCTTAAGCTCTACTCGACGAGTTGGTTGACCTACTCATCGAGTAGCAGCGGGGTGAGATCGTGTGTTAACTGACCTACTCGACGAGTCCATGTTGGGACTCGACGAGTAGGAGCTGGCAGTGGAAACCCTAAATCTCGGGGTTTGCACCTCTATTTAAAGGAGCCTTAGCCTCCTTTGGCCTCTTTGCAATCTTTGAGAGCACCTTAAAACCGTAATCTGTTTGTGTGCCTTGGTGTGGTGTTGAAGCTTGGACAAGAGAATCTTGGAGGAAGAAAGCTAAGAGTGCAAAGGAAATTGAAGAAATGAAGGAGTGGGAAGCAAGATTTACCTCAGCTAGCATCCTTTGGAGGTATCAAAGTGCCATCCTTACTTCCCTTTTTCCCTTTTGTTGAGTTTCTAGGGTTTTTATGGATTTTCAAGTTGGTATGATGAGCTATGGGCTAGATCTGAAGTTGTAACTTCAGATCTGGACCCTCCTTGGATTCTAGAAGCATAAAGTCACAGTCTTAGTTGTGATTAAGGCCCCTCTTAAGCATGAAGTTCCATTAAGAACTTAAAATAAGCATTTGGAGCCTTTATAGCCAAGCATGCACGTAAAGTTTGCAACTTTACGTGATAAGCATGCCCTAGAAGCTTGGATCTATGACTTGGAACCATTGCATGGCTCAAAACAAGTCCGGGTGGAAAAAGAACTAATTGGACTCGGCGAGTCGCAAGGTTGACTCGCCAAGTCACATGAAGATGGCCCTGAAATCGACAATTTGGATGAACAATTCGGCGAGTCCGATGAAGATCGCATCAGACTCGACGAGTTGAAGAACAACTCAGCGAGTCGGATGAGTTTTCTCTTGGATGTATATGAAGGTGTATCCGTCGAGTTGCAAGGAAGGAACTCGACGGGTGGCCTTAAAGCTTCATCGAGAATGAAAGGAACTCGACGAGTCACTCCGATAAGTCGGCGAGTTGGAATGTACTTCAAGGAACTCGGCGAGTAGCCGAGGGAACTCGGCTAGTTAAGGTCAACATTGACTTTTGACCTTGACCGAGGACTTTGGCTTTGACCAGGGGTTGACTAGTGGGTTGTTGAGTACCTTATAAGGTTAAGGACTTATGAGTATGACGTACTATGATGATAAGTTGTGCAGCATGTGTCATGTGATCCAAGAGTTGGAGTTTACCATTCGGGTCGACATCTGCAAGGTGAGTTATCCTCACTATATCGATAGGGTCTACGGCACCAAGGCCGGACCTTTAGTTGTTAATGTTATGGTATGATACGTGTGGTTATGATATGTTAGATCGGTATCCAGATAGACAGTATGTTGTCTTGCTCTTACAATCTATTAGGATTGTTATGTTAGTGACCTGGTTAGGTCGGTGTTTTGGTTATGAGAGATTACTATGATCGATGATCTGTGAGATAGTTATATCTGATATTTGTACATGTACGGGTTGATGTGCTTATTGATCTGATTAGATCGGCGTCCTGGTAATTAGGACAACATTATGTTAGTGACCTGGTATAGGTCGGTATCCTGGTATATAGGATGATGCTGTTTTAGTGACCGGTTAGGTCGGTATCCTGGTTAGAATGTTGCTATGCCTTATGATCTACTAGATCGATTGTTTGTCTATGGATTGTTATGTGATTACATGTTATATGTGCACATGGTTATTTGCTTGTTGTGGGGTTGATGCGGTCATGCTTTGTGGTGAAGGCAAATATACCCTATGAGCGGACCGCGGAGACTGTAGGCCCACGTGGCGGACCAATCATGCTGAAGGATCGGGATAGATTCAGACAAACTGCATGTTGATTGATTGATTATTACCGATATGGAATTGTGAGTGTGGTATTGGTATTTTGGGGGTAGCTCACTAAACCCTCGGGATTATAGTTTTCGGTTTACTATTTCAGGTACTTCAGGAGGTCATGGAAAGGCGAAGGCGTGACCGTACCACTCCTCATCCTTATGTTATGATTTTGGGACACTCTGATTTGAAATGATCTGAAAACATTTGTAAACAATGCTATTTGGTTTCTATTTATGATTTAAAAAGTTTAAAAATGGCGTAAAATTTATGGTTGTTACAAGTTGGTATCAGAGCCTTGGTTTTAGTGAATTGGAGGAACACTCGTGTGAATCCTGTCTCAATTCAAGGAGATTTTCGGAAAATGAGTTTTAAAATGGTTTTCAAAATAAAGGATGGAGGATGCAGAGGGTACGATCAGCCAGAGGCTGTAAGTAAACCCCAAAATACCATGCAGTTATTTGATATTCTGATATGTTAGAACAGCATGCTAGTGCTAGGCTAGCGATCTTCGGGAATTACATGACAGATTTGCCTGATTGCATGATGCCTATTAGCCTAGGGTTTCTTCTATGTGGAATTGATATCATAACTGTAGATGTTTAGTGTATGCATCGAGACTATGCATAATAAAGACCCTATAGCCAGAGAATGTTGATTCGGCCTTCGGGTAGGATTTGATATTCGAAAGTCTATTGGGTCCAGCGTTATGCGCAGCTAGCATGCACTAGCACTGCAGGGGATAATGGAAGTTTCATGGATGGGTGAGTCGTGATATGTGGTGAGAATAGATGCAAGATATTTGGTATTCCCCTAGAAATGAGGGTTGAGCGCATTTCCTATGATGATGATATTGTCAAGGCGTTGTGGTTATACTTGAGACAAATATGGGTAGGTGTGGAAGGTAGTATGGGCCCATACTACTAAAAGCACAGGACCCATACGCGTAGCAAGGAAACCACAACCCCTAGGGTTCTTGTGTTTTGGTCTCCCGACATTACGTTATTTATTTGATGACTTGTGTATGTATATATATATATATATATATATATATATATATATATATATATATATATATATATATTTCAGTATGGTGGTGACGAGACGTGTTGCTTCGGGATCCAGATCAGGATCAGGGTCGGGGTCAGGAGACAGAGGGTTGGACGTGCCGGTAGCACCTGAACCTGTGGTTCAGATAGGGACTGGGGAGTTGGATGCAGGATCCTGGAGATCATGCACGACGAGATTGCTACTACGTTCCCAGCGCAGCTGCCAGAGATGTTTGGGTCGATTAAGACCACGATGATTGAGTATTTTGATGAGCGATATGCAGCTCTAGCAGAGACAGCTGTCACCGCAGCCACTTCGGCTGTAACAGCGACAGGGGTTGGAGGAGGAGCCGACAGGGCCTTCCAGTATCGGGACTTCGATAATACGAAGCCCCCGACGTTTGACGGTACACAGGATGCGATTAGGGCTATGAGGTGGTTATCTGATGTGGAGGGCTATTTCTTCACGTGCTCATGTCCTGCTGACCAAAAGGTCAGGTGTACCCTAAACCTGCTGAGGCTTGGGAAAAAAGACTGGTGGAGGCTGACGACTAGGTCATATACTGATGATCAGCGGGCTGCTGTTACTTGGGAGCAGTTCAGAGATATTTTCTACACCCGCTACGTTCCACGCGTTGAGCGGGAGCGGCTTGCGCATGAGTTTTTGACATTGAGACAGGATGGGGAGTCTGTGATGGAGATTACCCGTATGTTCACGGAGAGGGCAATGTTTTTCCCGGAGTTTGCTTCAGACCAATCTCAGATGACTCGTTATCTTAGTATGCTCAAGACTGATATTTGACAGTTTGTGTCTACACAGCGATGTGATACCCTCCTGGATCTTCAGGAAGCCGCAAGGCAGCATGAGTTGGAGTTAGAGCTGCAGCTGAAGGAGCAGCGGCAGGCACCGACACAGTCTCAACCGGCACCTAAGCGGTCTAAGACCACTGATACATGACCTGGGGGTCAGCAGATCCGCACTTGTGGAAAGTGTGGCATGGTTCATTTGGGAGTTTGTAGAGCAGGAGGTGGGTGCCACAAATGTGGCAAGGAGGGGCACTATGCCAGGGACTGCCGTCAGTCCGCCCCTCCTGCAGATATAAGGATTTGTTACCATTGTCATCAGGTTGGTCATGTGAAGACCAACTGTCCAAAGCTCGCCGCCAAGTCGGAGCAGGGCTCCGCACCCGCTACTGTGAGGATTGGAGATGGGAGGCCAGTCAAGGTGGAGCCTTCGAAGGCCCAGGGTCGCACTTTCCAGCTCACGGTCGAGGAGGCCAAGTCAGCACTAGATGTGGTTGCTGGTATGTTTCTAGTCTCTGTCTTAGTTATTGTATTTGTGTTATGCTTATTGATTGCACCTTTGATTAGGTACGTTTTTAGTAAATTCTTTGCTCTCTTTGGTATTATTTGACTCGGGGGCGAGTCGGTCGTTTGTATCTCAGTCCTTCTCTAGAGGGTTCAGTGTGCCGATAGATGATCTTGAGTGTCCGTTACTAGTTTCGATCGCCAACGAGCATGGGGTTTCTGCTTCTTCGGTCTACTGGGGATGCGAGTTAGAGATTTTCGGGGTGTCCTTCCCGATAGATTTGATTCTTATCCCCATGGGGGATGTATGTGTGATTGTAGTGATGGATTGGCTTGGCCGTTTGGCACCATGATCAACTGTGAGGGACAACGGGTGGTGGTTCGAAACCTAAATGGGGGAGAACTTGTATTATATGGTGAGGGCACCAGGTTGGGATCAAGGTTTTGTTCGGCAGCCAGGGCTCAACAGTATATTCAGCACGGGTGTACCAGTTATTTGGCGTATGTGGTAGATACGCAGGTTAGAGAGCAGCTCTCAGTTTCTGTGGTCCCGGTGGTGAGGGAGTTTGCTGATGTGTTTCCGGAGGAGTTACCTAGAGTGCCTTCGGAGAGGCAGGTTGAGTTCAGGATCGACTTAGTGCCAGGTGCGTCCCCTATTTGCCGTACCGACTGGCACTGCCTGAGATGTAGGAGCTATCATCTCAGTTGCAGGAGCTGCTGGGCAAGCAGTTTATTCGTCCGAGTAGTTCACCCTTGGGAGCACCGATCGTTTTTGTCAGGAAGAATGACAGTTCGCACAAGATGTCCATTGACTATAGGGAGCTGAACAAGTTGACGGTGAAGAACCGTTATCCACTCCCGAGGATAGACGATCTTTTCGATCAGCTGCAGGGTGCATCTTGGTTTTCCAAGATTGTTTTGAGATCAAGATATCACCAAGTTAGGGTGAGGGAGGAGGACATGGAGAAGACCACATTTCAGACTTGTTATGGTCATTACGAGTTCGTAGTGATGCCGTTTGGGCTTACCAATGCGCCAACAGTGTTCATGGATCTGATGAACCGAGTCTGTAGACCGATGCTCAATCGCTTGGTCATTGTGTTCATAGATGATATCTTCGTGTATTCCAAGACTCGAGAGCAGCATGAGGAGCATCTTAGGGAGCTGCTATAGGTTCTGAGGCGAGAACGACTATATGCTAAGTTCTCGAAATGCGAGTTTTGGTTATGAGAGGTCCAGTTCCTCGTACATCTCCTTAACCAGGACGAGATTTTGGTCGACCCGACCAAGGTGGAGGCAGTAATGCAGTGGGAGACTCCGAAATCTCCCTTAGACATCAGGAGTTTCTTGGGTTTAGCAGGGTATTATCAGAGATTCATTCGTGATTTCTCCAAGATTTTCGTACCCTTCACTCCTCTAACGAGGAAGGGGGTGGATTTCCGGTAGGGCCCTAAGTAGCAGAGGGCGTTTGAGACCCTTAGGCAGTATTCATGAGAGGCGCCGGTGTTGACACTCCCTGAGGGAGTGGAGGATTTTATGGTATTATGTGATGCATCCATCACAGGCTTGGGGGCAATCCTCATGCAGAGAGGACGAGTGGTAGCCTACGCATCGCGGCAGCTGAAGCCGCATGAGACGAGATACCCTACGCACGATCTTGAGCTGGGAGCGATGGTCTTCGCTCTCAAGATTTGGAGGCACTATCTGTACGGGGTCCGTTATACTATATTCACGGATCACAAGATTTTCAGACACATCATGGATTAGACGAACCTGAACATGAAGCAGCGCAGGTGGCTGGATGTGGTCAAGGACTATGATTGCGAGATCCTTTACCATCCTGGTAAAGAGAATATGGTTGTTGATGCCCTGAGCCGCAAGTCATCTGGGTCCTCGACCGCAGCCAGGTGTATGAGGATAGCAGTGGATTCCCCACTGGTGGGTTTGATCAGAGATGCTCAGATTGAGGGCACGAGGCCATAGAACTGGAAGTTGGAGAGGATTCAGGGCGACAGCACCCGGTTTTGTTCATGATAGTTGGGGATTGTTGACCCGTTACGGTCGGGTTTGGGTTCCGATGTCCAGAGGGGTCCGGCAGATGGTGATGGAGGAGGCTCGTAAGTATCGTTTTTTTATTCACCCGTGAGCCACCAAGATGTACCGTGATTTGAGTTCGAGTTATTGGTGGCCTAGCATGAAGCGAGATATCGCTTGGTTTGTTGAGAGGTGCTTGACCTGTAGAATGGTCAAGGTCGAGCATCAGAGGCCGCATGGTAAGTTGCAGCCTCTTGAGATTCCCATGTGGAAATGGGAACGGACCGCAATGGGTTTCATCTCAAAATTGTTGACGACAGCAAGGGGGTTCGATGCTATATGGTCATCATGGATTTATTGACCAAGAGCGCCCATTTCCTAGCCATACGAGAGAGTTCGTCGGCATAGAAGTTGGCCAACCTGTACGTCAGAGAGATTGTCTCTCGCCATGGGGTTCCCGTTTCTATCGTTTCCGATTGAGATGTCAGGTTTACTTCCCGTTTTTGGTAGAAGTTACACGAGGATCTGGGTACGAGACTGCATTTTAGCATGGCGTTCCATCCGCAGACCGATGCGCAGAGTGAGCGGACCATTGACACCCCCAAGGACATGTTGAGGGCGTGCATCATTGATTTTGGTGGGACTTGGGATTCCTACCTACCGCTTGCAGAATTCCCCTACAACAACAGCTATTATTCCAGTATCAGCGCCCTGCCTTTCGAGCTGTTGTATGGGCGGAAGTGCAGGACCCCAGTCCGCAGGGGTAAGGTTGGGCACAGAGTGATGGGTCAGACAGAGGTATTTCTTCAAACTACCGAGATGATATAGCAGATTAGACTGCGGCTGTAGACCGCTTAGAGCCGGCAGAAAACTTATGCCGACCGACACCGATCTGAGCTGGAATTTCAGGTGGGTGAGATGGTTCTTCTGAAGGTCTCACCTTGGAAGGGTGTGATCCGCTTCAGGAAGAGGGGGAAATTGTGTCCCTGTTTCATTGGGCCATTCAGGATTGTTGCCAGGGTTAACAGGGTGGCGTATCGGCTAGAGCTTCTGGAGGAGCTTAGCCGGATCCACAACACATTTCATGTTTTGCAACTGCGAAAATGCATTATGGGCCAGCAGATAGTGGTTTCGTTGGAAAAAATTCAGGTCGGTGAGCGCCTGAACTATGTGGATAGGCCTGTGGCTATTTTGGAAAGGAAGAAGAATATTTTGCAGAACAAGGAAATATGTTTAGTAAAGGTACAGTGGGAAGATCGGATGGCATCCGAGTGGACATGGGAGCCAGAGGCGGAGATGCGCGAGCATTACCCGACATTGTTTATTCCAGCGGACTTGAAGGACGAAGTCTAGTTCAAGTGGGGGAGAGTTGTAACGCCCTGATTCTCAGGTATTGCCTAAATAAGATTTATTGCCTTAAGCTCTACTCGACGAGTTGGTTGACCTACTCGTCGAGTAGCAGTGGGGTGAGATTGCGTATTAAGTGACCTACTCGAAGAGTCCATGTTGGGACTCGGCGAGTAGGAGCTGGTAGTGGAAACCCTAAATCCCAGGGTTTACACCTCTATTTAAAGGAGCCTTAGCCTCCTTTGGCCTCTTTGTAGTCTTTGAGAGTCCCTTAAAACCCTAATCTGTGTGTGTGCCTTGGTGTGGTGTTGAAGCTTGGAAAAGATAATCTTGGAGGAAAAAAGCTAAGAGTGCAAAGGAAATTGAAGAAAGGAAAGAGTGGGAAGAAGGATTTACCTCAGCTAGCATGCTTTGGAGGTATCAAAGTGCCATCCTTACTTCCCTTTTTCCTTTTTGTTGAGTTTCTAGGGTTTATATGGATTTTCAAGTTGGTATGATGAGCTATGGGCTAGATCTGAAGTTGTAACTTCAGATCTGGACCCTTCTTGGATTCTAGGAGCATAAAGTCACAGTCTTGGTTGTGATTAAGGTCCCTCTTGAGCATGAAGTTCCATTAAGAACTTAAAATAGGCATTTGGAGCCTTTATAGCCAAGCATGCACGTAAAGTTGGCAACTTTTTGTGATAAGCATTCCATAGAAGCTTGGATCTATGAGTTGGAACCGTTGCATGGCTCAAAACAAGTCCGTGTGGAAAAAGGACTGAATGGACTCGACGAGTCGCAAGGTTGACTCGACGAGTCACATGAAGATGGCCGTGAACTCGACGAGTTGGATGAACAACTCGGCGAGTCCGATGAAGATCGCCATCAAACTCGACGATTTGAATAACAACTCGGCGAGTCGGATGAGTTTTCTCTTGGATGTATATGAAGGTGTATCCGTCGATTTGCAAGGAAGGAACTCGACGGTTGGCCTTAAAGCTTGATCGAGAATCAAAGGAACTCGACAAGTCACCCCGATGACTCGGCGAGTTGGAATGTACTACAGGAACTCGGCGAGTAGCCGAGGGTACTCGGTGAGTTAAGGTCAACACGGACTGTTGACCTTGACTGAGGACTTTCGCTTTGACCAGGGGTTGACTAGTGGGTTGTGGAGTACCTTATAAGGTTAAGGACTTATGAGTATGACGTACTATGATGATAGGTGGTGGAGCCTGTGTCAAGTGATCCGAGAGTTGAAGTTTACCTTTCGGGTCGACATCTGCGCGGTGAGTTATCCTCATTATATCGATAGGGTCTAGGGCACCAAGGTCGGCCCTTTAGTTGTTAATGTTATGGTATGCTACATGTGGTTATGATATGTTAGATCGATATCCAGATAGACAGTATGTTATGTTGCTATTATGATTCGTTAGGATTTTTATGTTAGTGACATGGTTAGGTCGGTGTTTTGGTTATGTGAGAAAGTTATATCTGATATTTATACATGTACGGGTTGATGTGCTTATTGATCAGATTAGATCGGCGTCCTGGTAATTAGGAAAATATTATGTTAGTGACCTGGTTTAGGTCGGTATCCTGGTATATAGGATGATGTTGTGTTAGTGACCGGTTAGGTCGGTATCCTGGTTAGAATGTTTCTATGCCTTATGATCTACTAGATCGATTGTTTGTCTATGGACTGTTATGTGATTACCTGTTATATGTGCACATGGTTATTTTCTTGTTGTGGGGTTGAGGTGGTCCTGCTTTGTGCTGAAGGCCAATATACCCTATGAGCGGACTGGGGAGACTGTAGACCTACGTGGCAGACCAGTTATATCGAAGGCTAGGGATAGATTCAGACAGACTGTAGGCCCGGTAGGGCGGTCCAGTCAGGGCGATGGGCTAGTATGTATGTTGATTGATTGATTATTTCTGATATGGTATGGTCAGTGTGGTATTGGTATTTTGGGGGTAGCTCACTAAGCCCTCGGGCTTACAGTTTTTAGTTTACTGTTTCAGATACTTCAGGAGGTCATGGAAAGGCGAAGGCATTACCGTACCGCTCCTCATCCTTATGTTATGATTTTAGGACACTCTGATGGGAAAATGATCTGAAAACATTTGTAAACAATGCTATTTGGTTTCTATTTATGATTTAAAAAGTTTAAAATTGCCTTAAAATTTATGGTTGTTACACATCATCAATATTCTTAGATTTCCCTTTACGCATACTTGGCGAAATTAATGTCGAGTTCACAAAGCAAATTCCATGATCTCTTTCTGGGGAGCCATACTTCATTTTGTTAAACAATACCCTGTTATCATACAAACACTAAATTAATTAAACAAATTTTGCTTTAAGACACAATGATATTTAAATTAAATTTTGCACTTACATCATATAAGACACAATAACAGCACCAGTCAGCTCATCCATTATAAGAACTGCTTCAAAATCATCCCAGTTTAAGTACGTGTAACTATCGTGCCCAAAAAGATCGTTCTCCCTCTACACTTTTATAGAATCAACCTTTGTAACTTGTCCATTAGCCATCATTGCAGTCATTTTCAAAATACTACTCTTCTTAATCCTTCTTCTTGTCTTCATCTGTGCTCTGGTCCACCTTCTTTTCAAGGTCACATTTTGTTTCTCTTTCTTTTTAATCCTCTTTTCTATTCCATTCCCTTCTTCCATATCTTCCACTTCTTCCACATCACATGGTTCTTTTTGTTCATGATCAACCATTTTTCCTATCCCCTTTTCTTTCTTATTACTTCCTATTTCTTCTTTTAAAGGTGTTGCACCTTCCTTCACTGGTGTTGCGTGTTTCTTCACTGGTGTCACAGGTTTCCCCACCACTTTTCCAACAAAAATTATCATAAATATAGAATGAAACAGGAATCATTTACTGAAGCTGAAAAAGAACTCACTCAAATATCAGAAAAAATTAGATAACCAAGGGCAAATATGTGAAAACTTTGTACGTTTTAAATCTGTGAAAATTACCAGGTCGGAGCATCGAATAACTAAGTGTCTTGGCCAACTTAGTATGTGTCCTAGTGCATCTTTGACCTTCAGAATGAACTCCTCTTCAAGTGGAATGGGTATTAAAGCTTCTCCTTGAAAAATTGTTTCCATCATAACTTCAGTGTTTTCATCTGTTACATAAACGAAAAAAATAATTAAGATCCAATCTTCTAAAAAATGAAAATATATAAATAGTAATAATGCAAATACTTTTCAAAATACCCTATGCACTATACTTCATTATGGTTACTGATGGGATTTGAAATCGAGTTTAAAGATCAATTCTCGTAAGAATTAAAAAAAAAATATGATGAGCACGAGAGTAAATATAATCTTTGATCAGCTCATATTATGCTTTTGATTTTTACAGAGTACAAAGGAATTCTCTGTAAAGAATGTGTGTAAGTTTTTTTCTGACTCAGTACAGTCTCCTATTTATAGGAGTTACAAAAGCATAACAAAATACTAAGGACTAAACATTCAGACAATCTATTAAAATGCCTTAGTAAATATAACATTACATCCGAAGACTCTACTTACGAAGATTAGAGATCCTTCGTAACCATACAACTAACACTTCGACATATTACAACACTTATACCCTAACAATCTCCTCCTTTGGAATAAAGGTCGAAGTCTTCATGAAGTAAGTAGTTGAACAGCATACATCAGCACTCTTCGGATTTCCATGTACCAAGAGATCACTTTCTTTATCTCCTTCTTGTCTCCTTCTGAATTCTTCTTGCAATGATTCATACGAACAATTAAGTTCGTATATTGTGAATTTGTATATCTTTCCACTTCAGCGGTTTGAAACAAGAATCTCTTGGCCCTTCCAGCTTTATCCTTTCCTGCAAAGACTATCCCCAAAGGCTTTAAACAAATTTCTCCGTCTTCGTACTTTCTCAACTCAACTTGCTTCTTCGTAGGAGCCATTGGTGCTGTAATGTCGATGTCTTTAACAGTAGCAAGTTCAACATCAGTTTGAGCTAGGCATTCAAAATAATTCTCCAAGAAAATTTTTATGTGCCTACACCCAAGACTGAAGACATCTAGTTCTGTTTCTTGGAGAAAAGAGAAGGACTTGTCTTTAAGAATCAGAGCAATATTGATGAGATCGTAAGTGTTCATCAATGGAAAGTCCGCCACAGTGAACTCTTGTATCTTTCCACTTGCCCTTGTCACAACATATTTCAAGTTCTGAAGCTAACACAGCATGAAATCTTATCTTCATCTTCTTTCCCTCTTTGACATCCATAGTCTTTGTCTCTGCTTTAAACTGTGACATGACGAACATCATCTCGTTGATCGGAAAGTCAAGTTGACCAAAATCAATATTTTTCACCACAAAACTCTTCTTTGGAATCTTTTCAAACGAGTACATGTGATCGAACATCACCCTTGATTCAATAGTTTCGTAGTTGAATAATTTCGAAGGGTTTCCCTTATCAACATTCGAACCTTCAAGAGCTCTCTGGCGCATAATACTTTCAACATGCCTCATTCTTTCAACTTCCGCTACCACCTCAGCTTTTATCTCTTTGTTAGTCTTCTCAACCAAGACTCCTTTTCCTTTGTCTTTCACATTCGAAGGGGCTGCATTCTTTGACGAAGATACATTCGAAGGAACTACATTCCCAATTACAATACCTTTTGTAATAGGTCTTGAAATTGGAACAGTTGTAGTCACAGTCGAAATGACTGAAGCAGCTGAGACTACTGTTGGTTTAACCACAACTTTCGAAGGATAAACCTTTCCTACCACCTTCGAATCTTCAGTTTTCTTCTCATGTTCCCCAGCCTTTGCTGGAATAACCTTTTCTCCCCCTTGCACCCCTGTGACAGCAGGTGGGGCATCTGATACGTTCGGCAAAAGGCTTGAAATTCGAAGTAATGGAGTAAGATGTTTTTGAAGAATGGCTTCGAAATGAATGAATTTCTGGGAAAGAAATTCTTGAGAGATAATCGGAGAAGATGATTTCAAAGATATTTCTTTGAGATCTTTCAGCAGCTTCACCAACTCTCCAAAATGTTGTTCTTCTGTGGCTGAAAGAGAGATCATCTGAGGATTTACTGGTTCGAACATCTTGACACATTAAACGACCGCATCACAAATGATATCAATCTTATGATGTGCTGATTCATAGCCCTGTTGAATATGCTGAACTTCCTTCGTCATTTCTTCACGAAGTTCACGAATCTGCATATTAACATCTTCTCGAACTTTCTTCACTTCCTGTACGAAGAGCACATGATGCTCCTTCGTAACCGTCTTTAAATCTTTCATTGTCTGATCAGTCTTCTCAAGAATACGGCTTTTAGAATCACGTATTAATCCTGATGCCTTCGAAATGACTCTACTTTCCGTCTCCTTCATTAAGGAATCAACTTCCATGATATTGACTCCAGCACTTCCCGCATCCGCTTGAGATTGTAAGATAGAATTCAATTTTGAATTCAATATCTTGAACTGCTTCATCGTCATCAACATATGGTCAGGAAACTCTTCTTCAGCTTTATCAAAGGAAAGAGCTTCGAATGTTCCTCCAAACCCTTCATTGTCAGTTTCCTCATCAATCGCCATTGTTTCAGCAACAGGTGATGATGGATTTGGTGGATCGGTTGATTGTGTTGAGAAGATTGTAGTGAAAGGTTGATCCATAATGGATTGGAATGTAGGAGAATCAGTTGTTGAAGTAACCTGTGGTAAAGACATTGGTTCAACAAGCTTTATATCAGCAGCCTTTGAGATTTCAGTAGACTAAAGGATTTCTTCTTCTTTTGGAATTTCAACTTCTGGAGTCTCAGGCACTTGATCCACTTCTTCGATACGTTGGCTTTTCATCAAAAATTTCGCCATATCTTCAACCCTTCGCTTTTTAGAAGATGGAGACACCGGTGCTGGAATTTCTCGAACAGTAACCCCTTGATGAGTAACCTGAGCTTTCTTCACCAACTGAGATTTTCTCTTAATTTTTATTCTTCAAAAAACCCCCATCTTCGAAGGAATCGTTTCTTTGGATGGAGAGGCTTTGATAAACGGTGTATCAGCCACGGAGGTTAAAACCGGAGACACCTCTTCAACATTACGAGATAAAACAATCAGCTCCTGATTCTTTTGTTCTGTCTTTACCCCTTTTTCCGAAGAGTCATCCTCTGTCTTCTTTGACTTCTTCGACTTCTTCTTCTCTTCCTTTTGTAACATTCCAGTCACAACGGTTGTGTCAATGGATTGTAAGTATGACACCAACACGTTATTAGTGGGATCCACCTTCTTTAGCATTGCATCCGGAATGCGAGCAACTGTTGTAAAAATAGCTGGATCATCATGTACCTCCTTCGGACTCCCGTACATGTGGAAAATAGCTTTCTCTTCGTAATCAGGAACTTCTATCTTCTCCTTCTGATAGACATATTGGACTATCAGACTCCAATATCTTGCACAAGAAATTCCCTGCTTGGCACTGGTCTTCGAAATACTTGTGATGAACTCTGTCCATAACTGCTCAGAATAATCTACCTGTAAACCATAGTATATCCCAGCTACCATTGCGTAGACCTCCATCCTTCCTTTATCCAACCCCACAGTTCTTCCAGTAAGACATCTAAGAAAGATGCCAAACAAAAAGTTCCAAATCGTTGGTAACCCCGACTTCTTCAAATCACTAATACGTGTCAATGGAGGTTGGTGACCCATCTCATTGAACATATACACCACTTGCGAAGAAGTAAGTTCATCATACGGGCCAGAACTCGGAATTCCCAAAATCTTGCAGAACAACTGCTTTGAGACCCTAATTCTTGTATCTATGACCATTGTGAATTCAACACACCCAGTCTCCTTGTTGTATGATGCCGTAGAACCTGCCTTGGACAACCAGGACATTGGAGCAGCAAATGATTCGAACATTGCTTTAGACAGAACATAATTCGGTAAAGCAACCACCAGCATATGAAGTTCCTCTGGATACTTTGACAAATCCGATTCGACTTGGTAGTTGGAACCCTGAATCTTCAGGATCGGAACACTGATGATCTCATCTGTGGTTGGTGATGAAGTAGCTGCCATTGAAGTTGATTTTGAGTAAAGAACTTGTGAAGAAGATGAATTGCACAGAGAGTTTTTGTGTTTCAGAAAGTTTTATCGCGTAAAGTTTTATGGAGTTCTGATTTGCCCTTTTATATGTAACCCTAGAAATTTTGAATTTGAAGAGGGATGCATTAAATGCTTGCTGACATGGCACCTTGAAAACCGGAATGTACTCATCAAAAAGTAAAAAGCGTAACTGTCAACACGCCTTACACGCTTATCATACACCATGCGTCATCAAGAGATAGGACTGTTTGGTATTCCCCAAAAGAATTGGAACCGTCGGATGCCTTCGGAATAGAGGTTAGGCTCTTTCACTTTAGGGTTTAAAAAGTGAAGTCATTTGCCAGAATTTCGAAATCGTCAATTTAAGTTGGTATTACTCAAACCTCAAGGATTTCGTGTGTGCTGTGTTCCAAAAGAAATTAGATGAGAAACAAAATAAAAAAATTTTGGAAAACTTGTGATGTCAACAATTTCTTTTGACACAAAAACAATATTATCCCAGGCAAAGATATCTTCGAAAATTATCAAGAGAGATAATTAACAGCTTGTGTAGTTTCCCGTGAATTACAATCAATAACTTGTTAAGAAGTTTCGAAGGGTTTCTTTTATAGGACACATGGGGTGGCTTCGAAAATTTCGTTACATATCAACCTTAAAATAAGGTGAGGAATTGTAAACAAAATTAGTTGTACGACCAGTGTAGTCAGTGACAACTTGGTTGCGAATGATATTCAAAGTAACTATGATTTTGAAAATATACTCACACGAAAATGGTATTCATAAAAACATTTATGCTGGATCTTGTTGGTAACAAACATCTTAGTTTTCGAATGTTTGATTAAGATCACTCAAAAGAAATGAATAGGATTTGGAGTATAAAAGGTACAGAAGCAAAAGCTTCGTAAGATCTGGAACATGGTTCCCCGTCAATTCCTTAAGGTTTATTGGATTTTGGGTTTCACTTCTATCATGGACTCATGATATTAGATCATAAACACAGAGTTGTGATTTGTCTAGGTTTTGATTGGTTTGATCAAAGACCTCAAGGACAAATTGCTTCAAATATTTGGAATGTAAGAATTGTTTGGTTTAAAAAGATTGGATAAGAATCGAAGGGTACCTCTGTTATTTTGGACAAAACAGAAAACTCTTAACTCATTTGAGAAGAGTAAGGTAGCTCTTGTTGATTTATGCAAATACAAGCCTTGTTGGGAAGAAATTTTCATGAGATAATTTCATCAAGGCTTTCATTTCCCATACATAGAATCATACGAGGCTTGAGACAACATGCAGCAGCATGCTTCTAGGGTTATCCTAACTAATCCAAAATGTATAGAGATCATACCTTTCCTTCAAATCCAAACGCATGAATCCTTCGTATTTGAAACTTGACAAAACATACAACACACATGTTAAAACCGAAAAATAAAAAAATATTTTTGGTATTTTTGAAAATTTTTAGAAAAATTAAAGACAAACTGAAACAAAATCTTTTTGGATTTTTGATTTTTCAATAAAAGAAAATATTTTTGATTTTTCAGGTTTTTCAAAAAACATTAAACAAACTAAAAAATCTAACCTTAGTTGAAATGTGTTAAAAACTTCCGAATGCGAAGCGTTCGAAGCGTTGACCATGAACAGTAACCTCTGATTATTAACAAAACTTCCGAATGCGAAGCGTTTGAAGCATTGACCATGAACAGTAACCTCTGAACACTGAATCATTCTTTCCGTCCATACACCAAATGATTCAGACCCATCACTCTTCGCTTTTATCAGTTTGAAGAGAATTTCCATCAATCATTCCCAATCCAGCTAAGATCCGAAGAAACGATTTTTCATCCAAAGCCTTTGTAAAAATATCTGCCAATCGGTCCGTTGTTTTTACAAAATGAACTTCAATATTTCCTTCTTCAACATGATCTTTGATGAAATGATATCGAAGAGCAATGTGCTTGGTCTTCGAATGCTGCACAGGATTATGGCAAATTCTTATTGCACTTTGTGAATCACAATATAAAGGAATCTTTTTCATATTAATTGCATAATCTCTTAATTGACTTTGAATCCAAATTATTTGTGATGTACACGCAGCTGCAGCAACATATTTAGCTTCAACGGTTGATATTGAAACACATGTTTGCTTCATCGATTGCCAGCTGACCAGCTTTCCATCTAGCAATTGACACCCACCAGTTGTGCTTTTACGATCAAGACTGCATCCTCCAAGATTTGCATCCGAATAAGCTTGTACAAAGAACCCTGTTTTCGAAGGATACCACAATCCTAACAAAGTAGTACCTTTCAAATATCGGAAAATATTCTTTACTGCTGTGAGATGTGGTTCACGTGGATTTGATTGATACCTTGCACAATTACAAACATAATACATAATATCAGGTCTACTTGCAGTTAAATACAACAAAGACCCAATCATACTTCGATATAAAGTAATATCAACAGCTGATTTATCTAAAGAAGGAGTTAGCTTTATGCCCGTTGCCATTGGTATTCGTAACCTTGTGCTATTTGTCATTCCAAACTTTTACAACAAATTCTTCATATATTTCTCTTGATTAATGAATATGCCTTCCCTGTTTTGTCTAATATTCAAACCCAAAAAGTTATTAATTTTGCCCATCATACTCATTTCAAATTTGCTTTTCATCAAATTTTCGAATTCTTTAGATAAAGCAGGGTCAGTTGAGCCAAAAATTATATCATCAACATAAATTTGAACAAGCATCAGATGATTTCCAATTTTCTTTCGAAATAAAGTGGGATCAACTGAACCTTGTTTAAATTTAGATTGTTTCAAAAATGATGTTACAGTTGCATACCATGCTCTTGGTGCTTGTTTTAACCCATATACAGCTTTATCTAAAATATAAACATGATCAGGATGCTCTGAGTTTATAAAACCTGGAGGTTGTTCAATATATACCGTTTCTTCGAGTTCTCCATTTAAGAATTCACATTTGACATCCATTTGATAAACATCAAAATCTTTATGAGCTGCAAAAGCCAGAAAAATACGAACAACCTCGAGTCTTGCGACAGGGGCAAATGTTTCTTCGTAATCAATTCCTTCTTGTTGGGAATATCCTTTAACAACAAGTCTGGCCTTATTTTGAATAATGTTTCCATCTTTGTCAGTATTGTTTTTATAAACCCATTTAAGTCCAACAACTGACACATCATCAGGTTTTGGAATTAATCTCCAAACCTTGTTTCTTTCGAATTCAGACAATTCAGCTTGCATAGCAACAACCCAATCAGAGTGTTCCATTGCAATCTTAACTGTCTTTGGTTCAATTTTAGAAATAAAAACATGAAACATGTAGAATTCTTGATGATTGTTCAGTACCTCATTTCGTGCATGAAGTTGTGCTCTTGTCATGATTCCTGCTTGTGGATCACCAAAAATTTGATCTTTTGGATGATTTCTTGTCCATTTATCCAATGGTGGATAATTAGGATCAAATTCCAAAAGTGCATCTTTGAACATTACATCTGTTTCTGATCCATTTATAGAAATAGAATCATCAGCATCATCAAAATGTTCTTCTTCATGAATTGATTCATTCTCTAGTATAAGCTCCCCCTCGATGATTGACTCCGTTTCGATATTTTGCTCTGCTTCATTGAGCGGTTCTTCTTCAAGAATTTGTTCCTCTTCGACACTAACATTTGTTGACATGTTATCTCGTTCACTATAATGCTCCCCCTTAACAAAAGTATTTGAATCCAAGTGCTCCCCCTCCACTGGATCATCAGCTTGTTCTTTTGGATTGAAATTCAAATTCGAAGTTGAATCACTGTTATACTTTGAATTTTCTGATGTTTGATTATCAGTTGCGTTTCTTTCTGCATCAATTGCTTGATCTGAAATACCAAAAATCAAATCATAATCAACATCATTCATTTCAATTGAATCATCTATATTTGAAGAATTTTGCAAAATAGGATAATTCACAAATTTATGATTAGACTTTTTAATGTAATAATCATCAAATGTCAAGTTAAAAGTTTCTTCCACTTTTCAAGTTCGCTTATTAAACACTCTATAAGAAACTGAATTGTGTGAATATCCCAAGAAAATTCCTTCATCTGCTTTTGTTTGAAACTTCGAAAGATTATCCTTGAGATTCATTATGAAACACCTGCATCCAAAAACATGGAAAAATTTGACATTAGGTTTTCGATTATTGATGATTTCATAAGGATTAACATTAAACCGTCTATGAATAAATGATCGATTTTGAGTAAAACACGCAGTTGAAACAGCTTCAGCCCAAAGATATTAAGGTAAATTCGAAAATGCCAACATTATTCTTGCAGCTTCACATAATGATCGATTTCTTCTCTCAACTATACCATTTTGTTGTGGTGTATAAGGAGATGAAAAATTATGCGAAATTCCTTTTTCCACCAGAAATGTATCGAAGACATGATTTTTGAATTCAGTTCCATGATCACTTTTAATTTTTCGAACTGTCTTCTTCAATGAAACTTCCATCTTTTTGATAAAATTAATCATCATTTGTGGAACTTCGGATTTTAACCTGAGAAAATAAACCCACGTGAATCTTGAAAAATCATCTACTATTACCAAAATGTACCTTTTCTTGTTAAGAGTAGCAACTGTTGAAGGACCACATAAATCTATATGCAGGAGTTCAAGGGGTTCAACAATCTTCGAATCTATTGTAATCGGATGACCTTGTTTGTGTTGTTTCCCTACTTCGCAAGCTGCACACAAACTGTCATTATCATATTTAAGAATGGGTAAACCTCTTACCAGATCTTGTACGACAAGTTTGTTGATGTTTCGAAAATTGAGATGTGATAATCTCCTGTGCCATAACCAGCTAACATCAGCAGCAGTCTTCGAAAGTAGACACACAGCAGGTTTGCCTACAATAGGAACAATATCCAATGTAAACATATCACCTTTTCTTTTTGACATAAGTAAAACTTCCTTAGTCTTGACATTTGAAATGACACTTCCTTCTTCATTAAAAAGAACTTGATTGCCAGTGCCCACAACAAGTTGTGAAACACTTATCAAGTTGTGTTGCAAACCTTCAATAAATGCAACTCTGTTGATAGTGAAATTTCCATTCGTTATCTTCCCATAACCCTTGACTTTGCATTTGTGATTATTACAAAACTTAACCACTCCTCCATTTTCTAGGCTTCGAAAATCACACAAGTTTTCCTTCTTCCCAGTCATGTGACGTGAGCAACCGCTATCAATATACCACTTGTTATCATATTGCTCGTCACAAAGTACCTGCAATCAGTGAAAAAATTTAGGTACCCAAGCTTTGTTGGGTCCATTCAAATTAGGTTTATGATTCAATTGTAAAGTACAACCATTAACCCAATCATATACTTTGGTTTTGAGACTGTCTATAAATCTAACATTTTCAATCGAAGGGTCAGATATATGAGTTTTTATTTTATTCAAATTTTCACTAATTTCACCCTTCGCATCTTGAGTTTGTGATTTTTCCCTTTTTGCTCTTGTGACCGGCTGCCAAACTTTAACTGATATATTTGACTCTTTCGATGATAAACTACCATTCCTTGAAGGATTAGCATATTTTTCATACGCCTCATGTATCTGTTCTTTCGAAAACTTACTTGATTGGTATATCTTTCCTTTTCCTTCCAACCAATGATCAATATTTCTCTTTGTTGTTATTCCCTTTGCATATGATACTTTGTCAGTTTGTTTCTTCAAAGGATTATAACATTTTTCTGTATTTGGAACATAATCAACTTTTGGTTTTGAAAGATATGATTCATGATAAGATGTCTTGTTTTGAAACTTTGAAGTTTGATTTCCAACCTTTTTCTGAAAAAAATTTCTTGGTATTGTAGATTTTATTTCATTTGAAACTTTTGAATTTTTATTTGAAAACAAAGCACTTTTCTCTTCAAAAATTTGAGATTTTGATTTTTCTTTAAAAACTTCTCTTCTTTTTGAAAAATTTGTTGATCTCATTTTTGATGGTTCAACAGTTTGCCAAAAAATTATTTTCCTTGCTTGACGTTTCGAAATATTATTTTCCTTTGAAAAATTTTCAACTTGAGCTTTAAATTCTTTTGAATTTAATTTTATCACTTTGTTAATTGTTTTAACATCAGTTTTAACATCTTCGTGCTTTGAAAACATATTTGCAGTTGGGACAACTTCCTTCTTTTCAACTTTTGACTTTTCAATCCATTCTCTTTTTGGTTTATGATGTTGAAATTTATATGAATTCTTTGTAAGAGTATTTTCAACTGTACTTTGATTTGAAAAGAATCCTTCATTTGATGTTTTCATATTGTCTTCCACAACCATCTTTTTGAATTCAGGTTTTATATTTTCAACATTACCTGTTGTTACGAAGACTTGATTTGGAAACACAATATCATCAGTGCATTTGAAGATTGGATAAACAACAGTATTCGATTCAAGATAATGAGCACCTTTTTCACTAAGAATTTTCTCAAATTCTTGTGTATCCATATAGACTTGATCAACAACCACTCGAGGAATTTCAATTTCTTCCAACTTTTGACTTTGCTTTGAACTTGTATTTTCTTCTTCATTTTCACTATCATCCGTTTGACTCTCATGTATTTCCACATATTCCATATCACAAACTTTTGAAGTTGAGGGTTTATTAGTTTCAATTTTCATTAATAAATCGTCAATTTTTTCTTTCCCTTTAAATGAATTTGCAACATTTGTGACAGACAACTGTGAACAATCTACATCTTCTAAATCACTAATTTCACTAATATTATCAGAATTATCTTCAATATTAGCATTATTAGTTTCACTATTAGATGTAGAATTCTCAGTCTTTTTCAAAATTCGAAGTTGTTCTGATTTAATTAATGTTTCATTTACAATTTTTACTAAATCATTAGCATCAAGATAATCTTCGACTTTTGCAATTCCATATCTAAACCTATCATCTGGAACTTTGTTGAAATCAGAAATTTCCTTTTCACAATCATATGAAATACTATCAACCTTAGCTCTATCATAAGCTAAAAATGGTAGTAATTTTCTATGTTGTTCCTTACTTATTTCACACGAATGATGTAACTCGGTTAATTTTCCATACAATCGTTTTGCTGAATTACAAAAAACATTTCTCTGAGCTAACAAGAAGTTTACTTCTTTTCCTAATTTTTCTCTATCCTCCATGATATTTGAAACTTGCAATTCTAAGTAATCAATCCTAGTGACTTTTGAATCGAACATTTTTCTCGTCTCTAGTAATTGATCACTTAACTTTTTAGCTTCATTGCTATCAGACACAATGATTGAATCAAAGTAAGTAACAGTTTCATCAAAAGATACTAACTTAGAATTATAAGCAGAAACTGGAATGTTAAAAGATTCAAGAATATTACGTACCTTAGTAGTCATAGGCGACTTGTCAGTAGACTTCGAAACGAAGCATTGCCCACACACTTCGTCAGTCTGTTCATCATCAGAATCCTCTTCCATTTTTGCATACATAGCTCCATGAGTTGGATTTTTCATCTCTTCATCATCTGAACCCGAAGAGCATATTTGATATGTGCCATCCGATTCAGTTTCTCCATGAGCCACTAATGACAAATTCTTTGCTTTCTTCTTTACTTCCTCCAGTTTCTCAGTGTAGTAAGCTTCATCCTTTGTTTTACTCTTCTTTTCTTCCTTCTTCCTCAATAGACAATCTACAGCCAAATGATTTGCTCCATAGCAATAACGACAATTAATCCCTGTATCACCTTTCAATAGCCTCTTCATTTGCTCCATCTCATTCTTCGAATCTTTCTTCATTTCTGTTTTCTTTTCATCCAGTTTGTTTTTGTTCTCAAAACTACCCTTCGAATCTGATGACTTCTTTGGATTAAACGGTTTCTTAAAAAGTTTCTTTACTCTATTGTTTGAGTAAAAGGCAACAGCCTCATCATCAGAATTCATCAAAAAACCTTCTTCTTTATCAGACTTCAATTTTTCACTTTCTCTTTCTGTAACCTTCGAAACTAGAGCCAAAGGACCACCAAGACTTGCTACAGCTTCTTCAGCTATTTCATTAACTTCATTTTCATGAGATTTTAATTGATTGTACAAGTCATTCAAAGTCGAAGTATCAAAACTTTGTTGACTTTTCACCAACATGCTCACACTTCTCCACTCCTTTCGAAGTCCCATAACAAATATCAAATTGTACTCCATTGGTGACCTTATTATACTATAACGATTACAACCATAGATTAACTCGTTGAACCTATCATAGTATGCTTCAATAGACTCATTTTCTTTCTGTCTGAAATCTTTGAGTTCTACCAGGCATTGTTTCACAGATGTGATCTTCGTTTTTTCACTCCCTTGAAATTTGTCTTTAAGATTGTTCCAGATTTCTTTAGCTGTTTTGCATGTTCTGACATAGTTGTACACAACAGGAGGCAACACACCTCTTAATTCCCTCATGCATTTCTTCTCCAGACGTTTTAAACGTTCGGTTTGATTATCAACTTCTGAACTGCTTGAAGACATGCCGATTGGTTGAACTTGTACAGGTTGACTGATTTCTCCTAAGATGCATTTCCATAATTCTTCATCCAATCCATTCAAATAATCTTCCATACGATCTGCCCACTGATCATAATATTCTGGAATAAGCATTGGAATTTTTGTGGATGATCCAAGCAAATGAGAAAAAGATGTCATCGAATTCAGATTGAATGACGCCATTGATGTACGAACAAAAGCTTCAAGATGATACTAAACTTTTGAGAATTTTGAAAATCAAATTGTATAATTCAATTCAGAATTACACTCCGAGCACTCGATTAGCAAATATTTTTGCAGAATCAAATCCTAGATTGAGATCTAGATGAAATTTTCAAATTCAAAAACGACGGAAACTTTTTGAATCAAACAGTAGATTCAAAAACCTTTTTGATCGAATGAAAATCAGATCACAGAAAGGATTCCTACTCTGATACCAATTCATGAGATTTGAAATCGAGTTTAAAGATCAATTCTCGTAAGAATTAAAAAAAATATGATGAACACGAGAGTAAATATAATCTTTGATCAGCTCATATTATGCTTTTGATTTTTACAGAGTACAAAGGAATTCTCTGTAAAGAATGTGTGTAAGTTTTTTTCTGACTCAGTACAGTCTCCTATTTATAGGAGTTACAAAAGCATAACAAAATACTAAGGACTAGACATTCAGACAATCTATTAAAATGCCTTAGTAAATATAACATTACATCAGAAGACTCTACTTACGAAGATTAGAGATCCTTCGTAACCATACAACTAACACTTCGACATATTACAACACTTATACCCTAACAGTTACTTTAGCGACTATATTTGCAGCAAATTCAACCGCAAGAAGACATGAATTATCCTACCAAAATATAGTATGTTAGTTTGTAGAAAAAGAAAATTTTTTAAATATATTTTTCATAATTGTCTTCAAGGACTTATAAGTGATTCATCTCGTGGTTCTTTTTCAACATCTTCAATGACGCCCCCTACTTGGCAATTTGCGGCTTCAGAAACATTAATTACACCTTTTTTAGTTTCTCCAAGTCATCTTCAAGTTTGTTGATTCGTTTATCCACCCTCTCGTTCTCAATGTCCAAGTAATACTTAACATTCCTGGGTAAATAAAAGTATTATTGTGGCGTTATAAATTTACCCATCCCTCGTAGATGCCCACTTTGTTCCTGAGTAGCCAAGGCCTCTATAACCACATCATGTGTTCCACATGTAACATCTCCAAAGCTTCCCAATTTCTGCAGCTCATCCTTTAAAAAAATTAGGACAAATGTTAGAAAAAAATGGGACAAATTATCAAGAATAACAAAGTCAATGAAACTTACAATTTTATCAACAATCATCTTCACATCTGATTCGTATCCTCCTGTCTTCAACTCTCTTGCTTTTTTCCACAACAACGTCCTATTAATCTCCTCTTCCATCTTGTCGGTTCTTGCATGTAAATTATCAAGAATAACAAAGTCAATTAACATAAATATATACAAATAAAATAATCAATACTTAGTGGGAATCATACAATGTCATTAATGAGTCTGGCATATCCTTTTCTGCTCAAACGATGATGGTATTTATGATGTGCATGGGTGTTTTTAGCTTTCGTACTTTTCTCCTGCATTAGAAACATTAAAATTGTAACTACAAACTTTTTAACTTTCCACTTTTTTGTAACTCTATGGGATACAAATACATATAAGAAATTTTTAACAAACCTCCAACTTTTTTGTAACACTATGGGATACAAAAACATTCCAGTCTTCTTTCTTTATAAACGGATAATCTTTCGGAGGTTTGAATAGATTTGCCTTGGGATCTTTACTTAGGTTGTTGATGAACTTGGCATATAGATAATGTTTAAACTTTCTCCACTTCTCCCCGATAGATCGGAGAGTTTGCTTCCGGCTCTTTGGGTCAACTACAAACTTTTCCTGAAACATACAAAAAGAGTTAGTCCATAACCAGGGACAAAAACAAATATGAATAGGGATAAAAATAGGGACAAAAACACATCTAAACAAAAAGAAATAACAGGAAGAAATAAAGACTTACCAAAACATATTGCGATAACCCTTCCTTTACTTTATCACTAACTTCCAACCAAGAATCATAGGTTTTGGGAACCATTGTTCTTGCAACCAAACCCTCAAAAGTAGACAGTTTTGTGGCTTTTTTTCCAAACGGGACACCTTTTTATTGTAACTTACTACTAGTTTCACTTTATTAGCTTTTGCCTTTGTTGTTGGACCTCTTTGTTTGGAGTCCTCATCGTGATCAAAAGCTGAATCCGATTCCATGTCACAAAAACACAACATGTTTCAACAAGATTAAAATAAAAGTAAGTACATTGTTATTTGTTGTAGTTGAAAAAAAATTAATCACATTCAAAATCTGAAATAAAAACATACCAAAAAACTTTATTATTCTGCAAAAAAAATATTTAAACTAATATGCCCTTGCCATCCAGGCGCGTACACAAAAAATCGTTATCAAGGTATAATAATGTGGAGTCTTGTGTTAAATCAAAAGCAACATCAAATTCCAACATATCATCAGTTTAACCATTTGATCCATACTTGTACATCCTATGTAGTGTGAATCCAACAACATGCAAATTCTCATCTTCTTGATCTTGAACATAAAAAACATGTTTGACTTGACTAGCTAATAAGAATGGCTCAGACTTCTGACCAAACCTATCAAAGTTAGCTACCATGAATCCTAAATCATCCCTTTTTACTCCACGACTATCAACCCAATAACACATGAATACAAGAATAGTAAACATGCGATAATCAAGATCCCATATCTCCTTTATACGACCGAAGTAAGTAACAACACCATATACAGGATTGGAGTCTTTTGAACTAGCAATTTGCATAGTATGTGCAACTAATGATACTCCACTGCATTGATTTGTTCTAGATTCATCTCGATATGTTTTATGAAAAGGATACTCATTTATGGAAAAACGCTATATTTACTAACAGCAAAATTAGGCCCTTTGGCCAACCAACGAACATCATCACAAATATCTTCCCAGTTAGCCAAACATTTTCCAACCTATTAGAAAAATATCTAATTAATGTAATTCAAACAAAATAATTAAAAATATTGTAATTCTAACAATTTTATTTAAAAATAAACCTATTTCTTAAACCAACTAATAAATGTCCGACTATGTTTTCTCTGCAACCATGTACTCTTACGAGCGTGACGGGGGTTGAGATCCTTCAATTCCTGTTGGGTTTTGAGCAATCTAACACTTCCTAAGTGTGCATGCAACCCTAATAAACCTTGGATCTATGTTTGTCTAAATACATTCAAAATAATAATTTTCCAAGGTTCATAACCTATCTAACATGGCATGGGGAACATTTCAACATAAAAGAGTTAGAAGAGATTACATACCTTTTTGATGAGTTTGGTTCTTAAGGAGTTTGAGGGCCAAGCACCAATAGTGTGAATGCCTCAAATGGAATCACAAAACACCACAAACTCTTGGAAAACTTTGAGAGAGTATACACACTTGTATTTTCGGCCACACACAAGCACACACACACACACACACACACTAGTTCACTGGTTCCCCTTAGGGGCCATTTCATGCTCCATAAGCATGCTTATATAGTGTGCATGGTTGGGGTGAAACCCTAATATTCCATGTCTTTTCCTTTCCAAGGATCCATGGGTTAAAAGCTCCATGGATCATCCATGGACTTCCATATAAGCCTAGCCCATTAACAAATGAGTGTTAGCCCACACCATATAAAACCAATAGCCCATAATCTAATTAGTCTTCCTTTTAATCTCTAAATTAATTCATAATTAATTTAAGACTAATACTAATTAAATAACATAACTTCATATTAATATATTATAACTTTTAATATATTAATAAACATATGTGTATAACTCTCATAAAATTATCCATAAATAGTTCGGGTGAGATGCAACCCAAATGGACCATGCCGGGTCGGGTCAAGTATATACCAAATAAGTTATGGACTTAGACACCTTATCCAACAGACTTCCACTTGGATAAGTCTAATAACTATATTTGCGTATGTTACTTCAGGAACCAACCAGAAATCGTAGCTCTTCAAAACTCCGTTGAACTATGAAGCGCCATTTTAGATAAGTGATCATATACTCCTCTGTTCTCATGATATCAGCCAGACAAATACATGGAACAATGTCGTACTTATTGTCCAGCAGTTTGTTTCCTGATTTTCGATTTGTTTGACAAAGAGCTTAATCGAACATATCAATTTTAGTTCTGACCGGCTGGTACATAGGTCACAACAAAATCATCGAGGGGCCCAGATATCGCTTCTATTTCTAGAAGGAACAGATAAACTTCGACTCATATGCTTGTTCTACTACTTGTTGAATTGTACACAAAGGCACGTTTTATAACATCAAATTACTGATGCGTTTACGTGCAATCAATGCACAACCAACTCATAGGTAACAACTCATATCTCTAGGTTAGAAGATTTATATGATATTACCATCTCACGATCACTCGAGATAAATTCCATGAAGTGATACAAGTGAGCGTGGGTTTATTCCAATACTCATAACTTATGAGCACTCATGAATGTTGTAGCAACCATTGTTATGACTAAACCCATTTAGCCATCTACAAACTCGATTCATGACAGTCTTGATTCATACCTACTTCCAACATATGAACGACTGTGGAGTGTTTAAATAACTTAGTTATTTGGAAAGAATAACCTAGCTATTTTGGAAGTCAAAACATGCAAAGTGAAACACAATAATAATCGAATCCAATATGGTCTCAGAACCCTTTTGAATATAAATAGAACCACCTTTTATTTATCACCATATTGATTACACATTATTCATTGTATAATGTTTCAAACAATCAACTTAATACTTGAATAAAAACAACAGTCGTCCCATGCTCCTAGCATGTACACTTTGTTTTTCTAAACAATAGTTATGCCATACTCCAAGTATACACACTATGTTTGTCTATGATCCTTACATTGTGATGTAAATCAATTGAACATGATTCCATTGATACTCATTTCATAATCCCAAATCCTTATTGTAAATGGGAGAATCCCCAATTCCTACCATTTACCAAAAAATCTGTTAGATTTTAAACTTTTATGCAATGTTCCTCCTGTAATGATTATGCACAAAGTCACCAAAACCTTGTCACCAGTCATTACAGAGTATTCCAAAGAAGGTCAACCTCTATGGAACGGAAGTCTCATATTCAAAGTACATTGCTTTGAACATCCTTCTTGCATTAAGGTTTTCTAATCTTACATAGATTGAATAACTTCCACCCGTGGAGACATTTCCATAGTCCCATTTTGACTATCACTTCCGAACAAGACTTACTTCTTTTCAGAATATGTCAATATGGTCCTTTCCGACATCATACTTCCAACTTTCCCTGAGTAACCAATCTTTGGCGAACCTCAGATTGTCCTCGACAATTGCTTAATCACTTTAGTCATATCCAGTTCTAGACTTTTCCCTTCTCAATGCCTTAAGCATTTGGAAAATTTAGAAAAGATGAATATTATAGCACATGGAATCGATCCTATATCCGAAGCATATGGGACACGATTCATGATGTTTAACATAAAGACATGATACTAGACCAGTCTTTTGCTACAATATTTTTTATTTGCCATGTTTTCAAAATTTAACTATGAAGAGGGATGCCGTAATCATAATTCGCTATATGTCCTTGACTAAAGTTGATTAAAATCTCAATCTAAGCTTTGGAATTGAAACGAAGTATAATTTCTCCCTTAATTATAGCAAAACAACTTTTCAACCCCTGCAACTTCATGATTTGAAACTTTGTTTTCTATAATTAACATTGCTAACTTGCAACACTAAACGTAATAATTATGCTCCCACTAACATGATGATTATTAGCATAACACTTATGCTCCCACTAGCTCTGACATATTTCCAGAAATCTGCTAGACTTCTGAAATTTAGATTCATACACCCTTTCTTAGATAGCTCACAGGTGTGTCTAAACAATTTTCAGAGCTATGAAAAGGGATGCCGTAATCATAGTCTCAATTGCTTAGGCATTTGCCATTTCTCACAAGTCCATGTTAGTGTGCCGGTTAACCACACGCGCTCCACTAACGACTTTTTGAAAATGCAAATAACACAATTGATATCTACGTAAAATCTACTTAGTGAAAGCGTTTCCTCACCATCATTTTCATGAATCGGAGAGAAACCTTATGACACTTAGATTTTGTAGTGTATGAGTTCCTATCCATGTGAATTTGTCAAAACCATAATCACAATATAAGATTAGTGACAAATTCAGCCTTACATGGATTAAACTTGTTCAGTCTTAGTTTCTTGTCACCTTGGTAGCACAACGCCCACCAATGCTTCCAATTTGAACTCTGATAACTCACATGCAAATTCAACTTATTTGAAGTAGGTACAGAAATAAGAATTATGTCAACACGATAGGTTGCAAACCTTAAGTCGTGTGCTAGTGATAAATTACAGGTTTTACTCTTGATTTAAATCTTGAAACTCTTTCAGGATCTTTAAGGCTCCCACTGTCCCCTTGACATATAAGTTTCCCCAGTCAAGAACCATTCCTTGACAAAACAAATGTTCAAGGGATAATGCAGATTCTTATCAAGACTAACACTTCACACAATTGGTCTTAGTTGGTCTTTGTCTCATCCAAGACATCACAACTTACCAATCTCAAATGTACAAGAGTAGAAAACATTTTATTCTTACATTTGACTAGTGTTAATAAATCTTCCTTTATGTCACTCAAAGTTACAATCTTGGAGTATGACTCTAAGAATTGTTTTGGAACGAAGTATGACTCATCTTCTCGATCTTAACCAATCCAACAATTCATGACCTATCTTCTTAGCCATAAAAATGCACTAAGACGTCCTTAGAGTATGAATTTGTGATATGGTTTCATAATCATTAAGATGATCATGAAATACGATACTAAAGTACTCTCCCATCCTTTCAGATTTGAGAAACTTTTATCTTTCTGCCTAATTTGATTCTTCTCATTTGTTTCGTCATACATTGTAACCTTTCCAATGTTACAGAACTATACTTAACCTTATAAGTATAATCATATTTACTAATCTTTAGTAAATCATGACAAATCAATCTTTGTGGTGGACCTTGACCAACGCACACCCAGTGTACCTAATTCCTCAGTGCTTCAATTGACTCACATATACATGTGATCAAAGAATTAGTCTTCACTTTCAAAGATGAAAATTCTCATTCGTCATACAATACAACTTGTATGATTCCAAGTTTCTGTCCAATTGAAACTTGGGTGATGAAAAACTTTCTTCATTCGGTAAATTCAGACACTACCACAAATGAAGGAATCAAATCCACTTTCCAATATTTCTATTACTGGAAACATATAAGCAACAATTTTCCACAGATGTCATTGTAAGGATATTTTTTAAAATAAATAAAATTAGAACCCTTTTTTTCTTTTATTTTAAAACTTTGCGGAAAAACTTATCCTTACAATCCACATGAAAACCTTGTTGTTATCTATTCATAAGCAATATATTATAACTCTTAAGCAACAGCTCAAAATTCTGATTACCGAACCATGCGATCGAAACCCACCTTCGCAATAAGAATCATCATATACTTACTTTAAGCTTCCTCTCTTTTCTTTGATTCTTAAAAACATCAGCATGTGACCCATTCACATTATGTAATAAGAATCTCCAAATAGGAACTTAATAGAGTTAGACAGTGGACTTTACCCGAAGTAGAGTCAAACCTCTTGACTTGATCAACCTTATGACCTTTCTGTGAATACGGCAGCTTCGCAACCAGTGCCCCTTCCTTTGGCAACAAAACACATGGACCCTTTGGTAATGGCACATGGGACTATCTTAGACTTAGCCTTTCTCTTTACAATTTGGTCAACCGAGTTGACTATGGCCGATCCCTTTCCATTGGGAAGAGAAATCCTTTTCTAGATATCCAATGCTACCATTGTCAATGTCCATTTAAGACTTGGGAAGTTGTTCTTTTAATCAAATTTGCTTTACTGGTTTCCCAAATCATTGCTGATTCCACAACACCAAGCAAATAGATAACATCATTAAGGGTCATGTCATAGTCCGTCTCATAGTAGTCCCAAAGAGACTCACTTTGTTACTAAGAAAGTGATTGAACATCCAACTTTCACGGGACTTTGACACCCAACTCTCCCGGCTTGTCAATATGTGACTTTATCTTCAAGATGTGAGCACACATAGACTATGCTTGCCAATAGGGATTGAGTGACTTTAAACTTTTCAGGAACTTGTGGGTGAGGGAGAATAATTTGAGGAGGTGGAGGAAGTGAAGCATGATGTTGAGGGACACCATCTTCAAGAGATTTGGGAAGATCATAGTTGTCTGAACCAGACATCTATAATGGGAGAAAATCAAGTTAGTTGATTCAAAGTCCTTAATATAACACCCAATATGAAATATTAAGGCTAGGACCCAACACAATATTTTATAATTTGGAAGAGGGATGCCGTAATCCAAGCTATAAAATATTTGAAGGTAGGCGAATGACGATTCACCAATTTCCACCATGAAAAACGAAATAACTTATTAGGTTTTTAATTGGATTTGAAATTCCTAGATCTTTTGAGATTCATTGAACTTTTCGATGGCATGTTTCAATCTCGAGTGTGCCCTCTCAAATTTTATGACTGGGATGCCGAGGATCACAAAACAAGGTGTGAATAACCATACCAATTCACTTGGTACCCTTAATATTATCACCTAATCAATGTGCCGGTTAACCACACACGCTCCATTGATCTATGACAAACTTATGAATTAAAGGTTCATAAAAATGAAGACTCTTCATTTTCATGTAACTTATGTGTTTTAAGTGTGTGTTAAAGAAAAGTGACCTTTGGATATCCATAACTTGAGGACAAATTATGGACTCCATTAAAACACATAAATGATCAAGAATTAATTCTAAACAATTCAGCAAATAATTCCTATCATCTTCTAAATTTATAAGAACATGAACATGATCATCAAAATTTCAAGAATTATATGAACACATAAAATCATGGAATTTTGATTATAACTTTGAAATTGGTCCACCATCATCATTACCACATCAAAAACAGGTTTTATGAGTCCAAAACAGTTTAAGGTAATGATTCTAGACCAATTCCAACACCAAAACTCGAAGATATGCTGTCTGGGGGCCCAACTCGTCGAGTGCATGAACCAACTCGCCGAGTTGGATGAGTTTTGCCTTGGACTCGTCGAGTCCCTTTATGGACTCGGCGAGTCAGCTGTGCAGACAGCATAAAATCTTCGATTTTCAGCAATTTGCATCAAGTACTCAAACAAGCAAGCCTAGGCTCTGATACCACTGTTGGGTTTTGAGCAATCTAACACTTCCTAAGTGTGCATGCAACCCTAATAAACCATGGATCTATGTTTGTCTAAATACATGCAAAATAATAATTTTCCAAGGTTCATAACCTATCTAACATGGCATGGGGAACATTTCAACATAAAAGAGTTAGAAGAGATTACATACCTTTTTGATGAGTTTGGTTCTTAAGGAGTTTGAGGGCCAAGCACCAATAGTGTGAATGCCTCAAATGGAATCACAAAACACCACAAACTCTTGGAAAACTTTGAGAGAGTATACACACTTGTATTTTCGGCCACACACAAGCATACACACACTAGTTCACTAGTTCCCCTTAGGGGCCATTTCATGCTCCATAAGCATGCTTATATAGTGTGCATGGTTAGGGTGAAAGCCTAATAACCCATGTCTTTTCCTTTCCAAGGATCCATGGGTTAAAAGCTCCATGGATCATCCATGGACTTCCATATAAGCCTAGCCCATTAACAAATGAGTGTTAGCCCACACCATATAAAACCAATAGCCCATAATCTAATTAGTCTTCCTTTTAATCTCTAAATTAATTCATAATTAATTTAAGACTAATACTAATTAAATAACATAACTTCATATTAATATATTATAATTTATAATATATTAATAAACATATGTGTATAACTCTCATAAAATTATCCATAAATAGTTCGGGTGAGATGCAACCCAAATGGACCATGCCGAGTCGGGTCAAGTATATACCAAATAAGTTATTGACTTAGACACCTTATCCAACCATTCCAACATCATTGTTTTATATGGTAGATAATGGTATAAGAGTCTAGAATTTCATGTAATTCATACTCTATATACGGCTCCACAACAACAGTATTTCGTAATACATAAAGATGAGCTTGATCAAGTAACTAAGCATCTACAACATCAATTGTAGCCTTTGATAAAGGCTTGTCGCTGCGGATTCTTTCATCAATGCGTTAATGGGGATTGCCAATTGATTTCATGTTTTTTAAGTAGTCTGAACAAAATTCTAAGGCCTCCTCCGCCACATAACACTCTACAATGCAACCCTTGGGTCGATGATGATTTCTTACATACACTTTAAGTGTTTTCATGTATCTCTCAAATGGATACATCCACCTAAAGTGAGTCATGACATCGAAAAATGAAGGAGGAAAGTACCTCTCTATCAAACATAATGTTAATACGATGTCACCTTGCAACTTGCCTAGCTTACTAACATCAACAACTTTACTACACAACTCATTGAAAAAATGACATAGGCTTAGGATTATTCTGTGCACCTTCACATCTAAAACCCCTTTGATTGCAAAAGGGAGAAGTTTTTGCATTAGTACATGACAATCATTAGACTTCAAACCATTCATCTTTGAAACATCATCGGACACGAGATTCTTGAAATTAGAGCAATACCCATGAGGAACTTTTATGTTAGACAGGGTATCATAAAATAGATGTTTCTTTGCGAAATTCAATGTGTACTTGGCAGGCGGAAGCCAATGTCGATCCCCTTTTGGTTGAGGTGATAATTTAGTCTTAATGCCCAACGCTTCAAGATCTTGTCGTGCTTCTAATCCATCCTTTGTCTTGTGAGGCAAATTTAACGTTGTCCCATAAAGACTCTCTGTCACATTTTTTTTCTATGTGCATGAGATCTAACTGATGGCGAACAGGCAACTTCTTCTACATAAAGGATGTTCAAGTGGTAGGAATCTTCTATGCCCAAGGAAGCATACTTTTTTGGACTTTGGCAACCATTGTGAACAAGTATTCTTTGAACATATTGGACAAGCATAATAACCTTTTGGAACACACCCAGAAAGATTACCATATGCGGGAAAGTCACTTATAGTCCAAAGTAATATTTCTCTTAGATTGAAGTATTCTTTCTTATAAGAATCAAAAGTCTCAATGCCAGTTTCCCACAAAAGCTTTAGATCTTCTATCAATGGTGCCAATTAGACATCAATATTGTTACCAGGTTGGTTTGGGCCGGATATCAGAGTCAACATCATGAATTTTCTTGACATACACAAATAAGGGGGTAGATTATATGTTATTAGGATAACCGGCCAACAACTATGCTTGGAACTTAATGACTTGTGAGGATTGATACCATCAGCAGACAAGGCTAATCTAAGATTTCATTTTTCTTGTCTGAATTCTTTCCACGTTTTATCAACAAGCTTCCAAGAAGGGTATCACGAGGATGAGTAAGCTTCCCATTGTTGACCCGACCTTATGCATGCCAAGTTAAGTCATGTGCAATTTGTGGTATTGAAAACATTCTTTTAAATCTAGGGATGATAGGAAAGTACCACAAAACTTTTGAAGGTACGTTTTTTGTATTCTTCTTCCAACGAGAAGTGCCACAAGTTGGACATTGAGAAGCATGTTTATGTTCTTTCCAGAATAGAACACAATCATTTTCACATGCATGAATCTTCTCATATTGTAGACCTACTCCTTTTAGCAACTTCTTGGACTCATATATCAAGCTAGGGATGATATTGTTTGATGGTAAGATATCTTTTACGAAAGACAACAAAGCATCAAAACTAGCATCAGACCATCCAAACTGACCCTTCAAATGTTGGAATTTCAATAATCCACTAAGTGCATTATACTTTGACCCTACATAAAGTGGCTTATCACATTCTTCAAGAAGTGATTTCAATGACTCAGGTTCTTCGTCTATATATTTGAAGGCATCATGTAGCATATCCTTTGTATAAATAGCATCAGGAGGAATAGAATTGTTAGGGAATCTAGAATCACTCTTGGGTTGTTTTTCTCCATGGAAAGAGCAAATCTTCTATTTTTCATCGAAACCGTGGGCAAACAAATGATAGCAGACACAAGTTGATGTAATTTACACAAGGACATGGAATAACATCTAACTTTGGATTATTACTTTGTGCAAACTCTAGAAAGGCATTCATGCTTTCATCATATGCATTTGATAATCTACTAGAGGAAATCCATGATTTATCCATTAAACATTTGTTTCCAACCTACATAAATATATACCATTTAAAGCAACAATGATTATGAATGTATAGGGACAAAAACTATGCAAAAACAAAACTCTACATGGGCCAAAACTGTACAGGGACAAAAAAAACTGTACAGGGACAAAAAAAACTGTACAGGGACAAAAAAACTATACAGGGACAAAAAAAACCATACAGGGACAAAAAAAAACTATACAGGGGCCAATCTTGAAGAGAATTGCTACCATGAGGAGTGGAAAAAGCTTTCTGGGATGGAACCTCGGATTCTATAAAACAAGAAAAGTACACTTTATTTTTTTATTTTCCAGTTGATATTTAACTTTTATTTATTTATTTATATATTTTTTTTATGTCATCAGTTATGTAATTAAATTTGTCTTTCTATATTTTTCTGTATTGACTTGAGTAGCTATGTGATGCAATGATTTTCAACCATGACCCACTAAAATGTTTTGATTACTGGCTAATGTATACATTTATTGGTGATAGTTTTCATGTTCATAATTTGCTAAATAGCTTTATTTTTTATTTTTTGCTATAGTTCTGTTTAGTAATACAAATTTATATTGACTCTTTACAGGAATGTGGTGGATCATCTCATCGTGGCATGGGTTGTAGTGCACTTATGTCAAATGCCATCTCAGGTATATTCTTAGTTGAATCTTTTATAAACAATTTTTGTTGATATTTATGCTTCTTTATTGTTATAGTTTCAAATACCCCATTTGTTTATATAATATAATATACCCTTCAGATATTGTGTTATCTGATATTTTTTGATACGTTTTTAATTTTTTTTAACATGATAGATATAAGAAATCCTCAAATGGGCCTCATTGTTAAAATGAAGCACAATGGCCCACATATGAGTTGTTCACTTTCAGTTTCTATTGTATGTGATTCATATCAAGTTCATGTTGTTATGTTAATGAAGGAAGTGATATATAATATAAGAGGGTAGTGTTATTATTAGGGGTATTTTGGGCATTTCATAATATTAGTTTCTGTTGTATGTGATTCATTTCAAGTTCATTTTGTAGTTGTTGAATTCACATAGTTTGGAAATGAAGTTTCTTGGGAAAATCATAGAGAATTAGGGGTATTTTGGGCATTTCATAATACTAGTTTGTTATGTCAGATAGTATAATAGGGTAGTGTTATTATTTATTTTTCTGCCAAAAACATAGTTTTCTTCTGCTTGTGATGAGTTCTTCTGCTTGTGATGAGTTCTTTCTTCTGCCTGTGAGTCCAAGAATATCACCATTAGCACAAGTATAATATTTTTCATATCTATTTACTGAATTGCCCTTATCTATTTCCATCCATTCATTTGATAGATATCTATTTAAAAGGACAAGAAAGTAAAAACTAATTCTCTCTTATAACACATGTGCACCCAAAACTCGCATCTTTATATGGCACAATAGAAAATGAAAAATAAAAAACTTATGTATCCTAAAAAATAGATAAATAGATAAATAGTACCTTTTCTTATCTGAGTATGTGGAATATCGGTGTAATTTACAGCAAAAACTGTTGCTTTATCACCCTTTGAGGCTGCAGCAAGTAACATCAAAATTGTAACTCATTGTAACTATATGCATATTGCAATGCACAATTATGAAAAAAAAATTAACGAACATTAGCATTTAGCAAGTTATGTGTGAAGGATGGTTCAAGTAATGCAAGCTTGGATATTATACTTTAAACTAATTCAAACATGTTATAATCACTTTACCACATAAGGTACTAACACATTTAAGAGTATGATACTTGAATATGCAGCTTATTGAATGATTAATAACACATCTAAGCACATAATATAATAACTACATGTGGTGTTAGTGGGGAGTACATGTTTTCTTGCGTGCATGTTATACGATCTACTATTTTCACTTTTCAAATGAAGTCATCATCCCCTTTTCTTTTCATTTGATTGGTCAAACTCATAAATAGAAGCTCTTTTGAATTGCAAAATAAGCTCTAATTAAATCATCTAGATCAAATCTCTTTAAAACAAGGAAAAAACATCCAAACTAGGCAAAAGTAAGAGAAGACTTAGAACAACATGCACACAGTTTTAACAAGTTGGGGCATTCTTATCATAACTGGTGCAACCTTGTAGTTATATATTTTTCCTTCTTCTTGGCAAGAGCCAAATGTTGTAACTTCACTAGCACAAGATATTAACATTTTACAAAAACAAAATTATGCCTGAATTAATGTCCTAGAACATCCTAATTTGTTAGGTATGTGATTAAGAAGGCTAATGAGAAGTGTACTATATATACTACATTAAGAGCTTTTAAAAGAGAAGAGTTATGAGAAGAGTATTTTCAAATGTTTTTTCATATAATAAGATACTAGTGAGTTGTATAAATCATAATTATATCACATTCAGCCATATTTGGGTTAGGGTACAGGTAAAGAGACTAATGGTGAAGAGATTGGGTTTTAAAGAAATTTAGAGGAAAAAATGAATTATTTCTAATATAAAATATGTGTTTGTTTATGTTCAACTTTAGGTGAATGACTTACTTTCCAACGATCATCCATGGAAGTTAAGTGCAGAACTCTTGCTGATGTTCAAAGCTGTGAAGCAGAAACCCCATGAAGCATTTGTTTGAGAGTTGGATTGAAAGCAGAAGAAAGAATAGAGAACTCTAAGAAGTTGAAAATAGAGTACATGTAAACTTAATTGTGTATCTTGACTTGGTTTATATTACCAATTTATGTCAATAGGAAGGTTTTATATGATGTGTTATTCTATAATTATTCCATGCCTTCAAACTATTTGATATAATATTTCAGTTGATTGGTGTAGAATTTTTACTAGTTTTACGTTTTATTACAACACTGTCAGGCTTTTGGATTCTTATATACCATGTTAGTAGCTGGTGGAGATGATGATTGCATCATACTTATCAACACCATAGATGGATCAGTTGGTAGGGTTTTAAAAGGACACAGATGGCGAAATGCTAGCTGTTTCTGGTTTAAAAAATGATGTTGTTATGTATGATAGAGACACAGTTGAAAAACTTTTCACATTAAGAGGTGAACACACACAACCTGTGTGTTTTTTAACCTTTTCACTTAATGGGAAGTACATTGCTACATCTTGATTTGATAAACAGGTTTTGATATGGGATGTTGCTAAGACACAAGACATTGAAAGACAAAATTTTAAGGAAGTGATATCTTCTATGACATGGAAACCATATGGGAATGCTTTAGCTGTTATTGATGTTATAGGAAAGTATGGTGTTTGGGACTCTATTGTCCCATCATCCATGGCATCACCTACAGAAGGTAGGCCCACTTTGGATTCAAAGAAAAATTATGGTTTGTTTTTCTTTGAAGAAGAAGAAAAAGAGATTAGTACATTTGGAAGCATGAGTGATTATTGTGAAGAAGAAGATAGTTTTATGAATTCTGAACAACCTACAAGAAAAAGATTGAGGAATTTCAAATATGATGAAGATTCAGATGATCATTGGTGGACAAGGGTTTGCAGGGGTTGTTTGTCACTACACTACAAAGTTCAGTAGACTATTGTATAACTTTTAGACAAGAACCATTTCTATTTAGTGATTATTTTCTAGGCTTGAGAGGACACGGATTGAAAAGTGTAGAGTATGTTCAACTTTATGAATTAAAAAGGAAGCCAAAAGGTCAAAATGACAGATTTGGTCAAAAAGACCAAAACTATCAAAATTGACCAAAATGCTCAAACGACTAGAAATTCTAGTTTGAGAGAATTCAACCACATTCATTTACGTATGAGAAGTTTGTGAAGAAGTTCAAAAATTGAAAAGGAGACCCAACTAGTCAAATAGATAGATTTGATAAAAAAAAAAAGGGGCAAAAATGTCAAAATTAACCAAAATGGTCAAATGACCAATTTTGGGAGCATAAAACTACATTATAAATATATACAATTTGTAACTTAGACAGTGATGCTTCATGAAGCTCATCTCGGGAAGTTTAAATCAGAAGTACAAAAAAATTTTGATTGTTAATTGTTAATTATTTGTGGGTTCTTTTATTATACACAATATTTTGCTATTGTTTTTAAGAAATAATTTTCTTTCTCATTGGGTTTGATGAAACTGGAAGTGGAGAGAAGAAGGTTAACAAATAGAAGGTGAAATCAGTTGAAAGAAATGAGCAACTTGAGGCTATGGATGTAGAGCTTGACATGAACGAAACGGATAAATCTAGCCTAGTAAATAAGACTAACCTTTTTGGATTGCATAGAGATGATGTTGGACAGTTGAAAGAACTTGAGGGGATGACTCTTGTTTTAAGCACCAAAGAAGAGCCAAAGTTTGAAAAACCAGAAGAGAAACATCTCATAGGGGAGTTTGATAAAGATGAAGTTTGAGGGAATTTTCGTCTCTTTTCTCAAGTCGTTGACATTATACTTAAACGGTTAGCCAAACCTTTCTTCACCTTGAGGACAAAGTGAAAGTTTGGGATAAAAGGCAAACCAAATGTTCGAAGATGAAACAAGGGGATAAAAACATTACATACATGATAGTTTCGTTTTTATTACTTCTTTTCATAGTTTATTTTTAGTTAAAACCATCTCATTTTAGTCAATCTTCATGCATATTTTCTCTTTTTGTCATTTTTCTCCATTACCGGGTGCTTTCTAGTCTTTTGAGCTTAATTACAGGATTTAACGAAGACTATTTGTTATTGGAGGCTTAGAAGAATGTGGGACTTATGAAGGCATGTGATTTGCTTGTGGACTTGAAGTGGTGCGATTGGGCTAGGTGCTTGCGTAAAAGAAGAAATCAATTTGGATCTAATTTATGGGCAAGGATGATGATGAGGCGGCGCGGAATCGATCTACAAGAGAATTTAAGGAGTATTTAGTCAATCATTAGAAGGATTTGGAATGGCAAATGGGTCCTAAAGAGTTATGAATGTGGGTTGAAGTTGAAGAAGTGAAGATTGGGTTAAAATACATTATTAAAGGCCCAAGTCTCACATTTAGCATCACCCACGCGGTCTGTGTGGAATCATACGCGGTCCGCGTGAATTACCCTGAACTGATCCTGGGTTTGACTTATTGACTCTATTTGTGGAAGTTTGGTGGGTGACTTTTGGCACCTTTTTGTATCCGGAAATAAAACCCTTTTTGCTGGAGTTTGGAGCCATTCTTGAGGGGGAGGACTTGAAGAACATACTCCATATTCTCTCTAAGAAGCTTTGGAAGATTTGAAGAATATTTGGAAGATTAGTGTAATTTCCTTTCATCTTGCATCTAAGACAATGTTTGGTATCACTAAACTCTATTGTTTTTCTTTTACTTTGGCCATGATTGGCTAAACTTTCATTTGGTTGATTAGGGTTTAACCCATGGATGATTATTTTCTTTGAAGACTTATCATTACATTTGTGGTTGATGTTTATGGAAATGTTTTCTAGTTAAACATCTTGTTGTGTTTATTTATCTTTGATTGTGAGCTTGGATGAATGAATGCTTGTTTTTGTTGACTAATTTCTTAGTTAAGTAATAGACCTTCAAATTAGTAAGCAAAAAATGGTTTATATGCTTGTTTTCATTTCATTTAGACCATGGAAATGTTTCCTCCATAATGATAATGTAAGCATTTGATTATCTTTTGGACTTTTCTTACAACTTAAAGCTAATTGATTTTCACAAGATTTTATGCTTCATTGATATTGTGACTTCAATTAAGAAAAGGTGTTAAGAGCTCCTCTAACCATTTTAATTTCTAAGAAGAGTTGAGGCAATTTGTGCTTATGAATTGCTATAGCCAAGTTAAACCAATTCACAAGTGTTTTTCCATTATGTCTAATGATAACTCAATCATATTATCCATGAGGTGTACGCCAATATCAACCAATTCCACTTCTTTGAATTTAATCCAATATTGTACTTGTTTACTTGTCATATTTTCATCCTAGCTAGTTTTAATTTTTGTCAAACACAAGAAAGAACTAAACACCCAACCCCCCCCCCCCCCATTTTATTTTTATTGTTATTTTACAAGTATTTTTACAAAGGGATTTTTCATAGAGTTATAAATTGAACCAATCTCAGTTGATTCGACCCCTTTACCACTATACACTATTTTAGTATGAAATATTTTGGCTAATTATTTTTGTTGGCCTCAACAACCACCAATACAACTTGAGAAGCTTGAGATTTTACCTTGTGTTCAACTTGAGAAGCTTCGGTAGGTGAGAAATCCTTGAATGTGTTCAAATTAGTATCAGATTCATGGCTAACAGGTGCTTCTTCCCCTTGTGTCGACTTTCTTCTGCTCTTTCTCTTCTATTACTTGGTTCTCTGGCCAATCGGCAAGTTCACTTAGCCTATATCGTTTCAACAGGAACACCATAATCGGACCTAGGGCACGTAATTTCACCAGTCTCCAATGATGTCAGTTGAGCCCAAGGTCGTCGGCGAGGCGAAATCAACTGGAGGAGAAGTAACCTAACATCAGAGGAAGAGACGTTGTCTGGAAGGGGAGGCAAGTCGGGGACTTAGAGTCGATCAATTATAGAGAGTGAAGTGACTGATCAATAGTGAGTGTTAGGATATTTTATTTGTAACCTCGATTATTGTAACAAGAGATGCACCCCTTTCATTAAAATTATAATGCGACATTTATTGAGAAGACGCACATTTTACATAAAGCACCCTCTTTTTTAAGTTTGTTACATTAGACACTAATTTAAGGGCACGCAACAATGCGCGACCTATATCCTTAAAATTTTTGAAGAGATGACACTGCTTTAATGTCACTCTCTTGTACGTAACATAAATCAACGAGTGTCGTGTTTTGCGAATCCTAAAAGGGTCTTTTTCTTGTAGTGAAAAGATTATATCCTTCAATTCAGTATGTAAATATCTAGAACAAGAAATTGTTCACCATCAATTCAACAAGTAAAAATCTAGAACAATAAATTGTTCTCCATCAATTGAGAAACGGTAGTTAGATTTTGGGTTTCAGTTGAAATCATGGTGATAAAACTTCAAGATCATAAACATAGATGTTTTGTAACCAAAACCTTAGTGGTACTAAATGAGAGTCTTAAGGGTTATGATTGTGAACACAAAATTGGTGGAGGATAATAGATTGGGAGTAGAATTGTTGGAAGTTTCATGAAAATCATGGTGATAATGATTTTATGATCACGACTAGAGTTTTGTAATCCTATATCAAAACTGGTTTTGTTTCAATAATTAGGGGATTACATGGAAGATATGATAAGGTACGGTTGAAAGAAGTTGTGAAGTCGACCGTTAATTCCTTATGTCATATTGAAATTCAAAAATGAATTTTGTTGCAAATCTTTGAAAAGAAAATATTTTTGATGTTTTTGGTTTTTCAGAATGCAACAATAGAGAAAATACTTATGAGATTTGTGGAAGTTCTGAAGAGAAAAATACAAAAATGAAGAAAATATTTTTGAAATTTTCAATTGTGAAAAGGAAAGATAAAGAAAAATATTTTTGGATTTTTAATAAATAAATGATTTTGAAGTCCGAATAAATAGTTACTTAGGAATTACTCCAAAGATCAGAATAAATCGGAAGTGAACAGTTAATTCCGACAGATTCCGAAGATCGAAACCATTCGGAAGGCTATAGTAACCCACATTACGCGAAGACGATTTCGAAACCGAGTCAACTTCAATCATCCCCAACCCTTATAGGATCCGATTGAAAGATAGTTTACGTAATGCTTTGGCGAAGATATCACCTAACTGATCTGAAGAACAAACGAAGTGAACTTCAATGTTTTGATCTTCGACATGATCCTTTATGAAGTGGTACGGCAACACTATATGCTTCATTTTTTAATAGTGCACTGGATTGTGGCATATTCTGGTGGCACTTTTGGAATGACAATATAAGGGAATTCTCTTCATGTTGATTCCATAGTCCTGCAATTGCTTCTGAATCCAGACCACTTGAGATGTAAATAAAGTCGTTGCAATATATTCAACTTCTAATGTGGATAAAGACATACATGCTTGTTTCTTGGGTTGCCAGATGACAAGTTTGGCATCAAGAAACTGACATCCACCTGATCAAGGCCACAACCACCAAGGTCAGCGTCCAAATATACTTGCACGAAGAATTCTGAATTTAAGGGATAGCATATTCCGAGTGATATTGTTCTTTTGAGGTATCAGAATATGTTCTTCACGGCTAACATATGAGGTTCATGGGGATTTGCCAGAAACCAGGAACAATAATAGACAACAAACATTATATGGGGACGAATTGATGTTAGAAACATTAATGATCCGATCATCTGACAAAATAATGTGATATCTGATGCTGGCTTATCCAAGGAAGGAGTGGGTTTCATTTCGAAATCCATCAGGATCTTAACCTTTGAATCACCCACCATTATGAAGTTTGCAAGCAAGGTCTTCGCGTAGGCTTCTTGGTTGATAAGTATTCGCTCAGAACTCTGTCTAATGTTGAAACCAAGGAAAATTTTAATTGGACCCATTAAAATCATTTCAAATTTAGTTACCATTAAGTTTCAACTTCAACTGTTAATCTTGGATTAGTGGATCCAAAAATAATGTCATCAACGTAAATCTAAATGATCATTAAATAATCACCATCTTTCTTCTGAAAGAAGGTTGGGTGAACTGAATCTTGTTTTTGTGAGCGACAGATGCTATAATGATCCGAACCAATTGAAGTCTTGCCATCAGAGCCAACTTCTCTTTGTAGTCATCACCTTCTTGGTGGCAATAGCCTATAACTACCAGAGTGCTTTGTTTAGAATGATATTCTCTTCTCTATCCATTTTATTTCTGAACACCCACTTCATACCAACAACGAAAGCATTTTCTGGAGTGGGAACCAATCTCCATACTTTATTCCTTTCAAAGTCATTTAGCTCCTCTTCCATCGCCTGAACCCAATCTACATGATCAAGCACAACTTTAATGGTTTTAGGTTCACTTTTAGAAACAAAACAATTAAACATGCAAAATTATAATTTGGAAAATAAAGCATTTTGTTTCTCTTTTTTTGTGCGCGTTTGAGAACCCCCAACAAAGTGTCTCCGATCACTTGGTATTTTGAATGATCTTTGGTCCACTTTCTTAATGGAGGGAAGATTTGATCGTAAATGGGATCAATTTCAGCAAAAACTTCCTTGAATTCCAATCCTCCCGCTGGACATTTGCACTTGGTTCAACAATCGGTGTGGAACTCTCCTCCTCGAATGTAGCATCATTATGAGGTTCGGAAGGAGATGGAGGATTAGTAGAATCCAAAATTAGTTGTTCATTTTGAGTTTCAATGTCTTTAACAACATCATCAATTATTTTCAGCAATTCATCTTCCTGGTTGTCTTTGGCATTGGATTCCAAAGTGATTACCCTTTCAGGTTCATCAAACAAAATCAGAAAATCTTCATATAGATTCATGAGTGAAACAGTTTCTGAATTTGTTGATGGAAAGATATCATCTGATTGACAATTGCTCTTCTGATATTTTCTTTATGTAGTTGTCATCAAAAGTGACATAATAACTTTCTTCAATTTTATTGGATCACGGTACACCTTTGATTTCAAAGAATATCCCACAAAGATACCTTCGTCTGCTTTTTCATCAAATTTGTTCTGATGTTCCATGGAATTGAATATAAAGCACCTAGTTCCGAACACATGAAAAAATTTAACATTAGGTTTCCAATTGTTCAGGATCTCATATGGAATAATCAGAAAATATTTATTTATGTAAGAGCGGCTCTTAGTGAAACAGGCTGTAGCTATGGCATCTGATCAGAAATACAAAGGTAGATTCACAAATGAGAGCATTGTCCTTATAGCTTCACAGAGGGAACAGTTTCATCTTTCAACGACACCATTCTTCTGTGGAGTGTAAGGTGAAGAGAAGTTGTGGGAAATTCCTTTGTTCGTCAAAACTCTTCCAATGAGCGATTTTTGAATTCTGAACCGTTATCACTTCGTATATATCGAACATGCTTTCGTAACTGCAGCTGCACTTGCTTGATAAAATCGATCAGCTTCTAACTAGCTTCTGATTTCTGTTTAAGAAATAATACCCAAGAAAGTCATGAAAAATCATCAAGAATAACCAAAATATATTTGTTACCGACAATGCTTTCTATTGCCAATGGACCACAAAGATCAATATGCACTAACTCCAGTGGTTCAATGATCTTGGTATTCATGTTGGATGAATGACTCTTTCGGGTTTGTTTTCCAAGTTCATAGGTAGCGCACAAGTGTTCTTCTTGAGTTTCAAAAGTGGAAGACCCAGAACAATGTCACCAAGCACAAGTTTGTTGATATCCTTGAAGTTTAGGTGAGAAAGAGTTCTCTGCCTTAACCAACTATTTTCTGAAGATGCTTTTATGAGTAGACAAATAGAAGGTTTGCCTTGAATCAGATTGAGGTTGAGAGGGTATATTTCTCCTTTTCTTTTTTACTTTAGAAGAACAACTTTTCTTTTCTTATAGATGATTTCTGAACCTTCATCTTCAAAGGAAACTTTAAGCTTTGTACCTACAACCAATTAAGAAACACTGATCAGATTATGTTGTAAGACCTCAACATATGCTACCTTTTGGATTGTGAATTCACCATTAGTTATTATTTCGTAGCCATTCATTTCACCAGTTGTGTTATTTCCATACTTCACTTTTCCAGCATCTTTAAATGTCTGAAACTCTCTCAGTTCTTATTTCCTTCTAGTCATGTGACGCGAAAAGCCGCTATCCATATACCATTATGAATCGTACTGTTCATCACGCATCACCTGCAAAATGATTTCGGATTAAAGTCTTCTTCGCTCCATTCTCCATTTTGTAAACCTCCATTTTGTTATCACAAAGATTTATTTCAACAAAGATTGATCTTTTATGAATAAGCTTTTTGTAATGCAAAGAAAACTTTTCCATCAAATCATTTTCTTCCTTTTTCATCTTTGATTCATAGTTTTCAAGATTAACTTCCGGTTTGGAAGCAACTTTCATTTTGACATAAACATTTTTTGTTTTAACAAACCGTTTTGAAAATTGAGATTTGGGAGAACCACTTGATTTTGGTTTCTCAATTTCAGATAAGTCATTATTTTCATTTGGAGATTTTGGTGAACAAACAGAACTTTGATTAGAATTCATTCTTATCTTCCAAAATTGTTTTCTTTTGCCTAAATTCTTTTTATATCAAGCATTCAGTTAACTTTTTTCTTTCAATGATTTCCTTAATTGATTTCCAAATGGATGCTCTCGGTTTTTCTTTTCTTTGAGGAAAATTATGCTCATCAAATGAAGAATCACTTTATACATCTTTCGTACTACTCGGTCCTACCACATCATAACCATTGCTTATACGATTCAGAGGTTCTGAAACGTACTTTCCTTTAGATTTTCCAAGAGGTCATTTTCAAAAGACCTTTCATTTCAACTACATTGTCAATTGGCTTTGACCGAAGTTGTTCTTCACAAACTTTTGCATTATCAGAAGCAACAAAGGACATTAATTCAGAAGTGCCATTCTTGTCCAATCCTGATTTTACAAAAACTTGATTATGGGTTTTCTGAATTCTTGTGTAACATCCATAAAATTTAAAACTTTTTCAACATCCAAAAATCATTATTTATTACAAAATGTTTTCAAAATAGTTTCATATCAGAGTATCCTAGAAATCAAAATCATAAAATGTGAGGAGGTGCACGATCACGCCTTCGCCTTCTCATGATTATCTGAAGTACCAAACTGTAAGCCCGAAGCTTAGTGTGTTCCCCCAAAATTCCCGCACAACAAATAACACACATATAATAATAACATATTATGGGCCTAATCAACCATCGGGTTGGAATGCTCCAGACCCTCAGCCATTGGGTTTGAAGGCCAACATACTATGGGTCCAATTATCCTCAGGATGGTATACCCCCGACCCACAACCATCGGGTTGGAATGCCCACATACTATGAGTCCAATCATCCTCGAGATGGAATACTCTCGGCCTACAATCATTAGGTTGGAATGCACCGGTATCTTGGCTCTTGCACAAAGCATATGAGCCTCAACCACCAATCAATCATGTGCACATATATTAGATAATCACATAACAGTCTACAGACAGACGAACCGATCTACAGATCACTAATCATGGCAACATCCTATCTACCACGATACCGATCTAACTAATCATAACCATATAGAAACATCCTATCTTCCAGGATACTGATCTAACATATAAAACTAACAATAAAGCAAGATAACAATCCAAAGGGTCGGCCTTCATGCCTTCGACCCTTGAGTATAGTGAGGAAAACTCACCTCACAATGTCGAAGTAAACTGAAAAGATTAAACTCCCAATACACGACTCCAAACACCAACACCTACAACCACCATTGATCCAATTCCATAAATTCCCAAATTACCAAAATACCCTCAGAAGTCAAACTTACATACTCGTCGAGTTCCTTCAGAACTCAAATGTGACAACCCGGAATTTTCTATCCTGTACAATCAAACACTTCATTGAAAGTTAAAGTCATTCCTGCTATCATTTACCATAATTTGGAGTCTGTTTGAGCATTTCGAGCCGTGTACACTTAAGGGATAAGTTTCGGGGTTTATCTGCTGAAGTTATAGCTCAAAGAACATGCTAATAACACCTTATTAGGAATTCACAGCCACCATAAGGGAGTTTACGGCCGTAAAATCCATGTGGGCCGTAAACTCCTCCTATATGATGAAGTGTTGACCATTTTGTTCATTCCTTTCCTTCCCTTAGCTGAAATCCTCTCAAGTACCATCCCGATCTTCGTCCCTGATCTTCAAATCTCGTAAATTTCTTGTCCTAACTAGTTGATATCTTACATGAACTAGTGATCTTACATGATTTCATCCGTGAAATCATTCCATTTGTGTAGATCTTCAAGTTTCACCAAGAACACCAAGAACACACACTAGTGTTCTTGACCAAAATCGACTATTCAAGCTCCTAGATCGTAAGTACTCTTGTTCTAACTCGTTGTACAATAGGTTTAACATGTTTAGAGCTTAGAATCATCAAGAATATAGGGTTGAATGAGATTTTACGGCCAAGGATCTCCCAAGGCCTTAAACTCCCTATAAGGCTGTATTGATGGCCTCTTATCCTTCCAAATGACTAGAACTTAGCCCAGAACCAACCACCATTGAACTAGGGACTTCAAACATCGAAATTGTACTTCCCACCATGATTTTACGGCTGTAAACTCCTGGGGAAGTGGTACCCAGGCCATAAACACAAGTTAAGGACATTTCTTGGACCTTAAACTCACCTAGCCTCTTGTTTAGCCTTAGAAGACTTAACCACTTAAGATATATTAACTTTAAGCCACAAATGGAGACCCTTTAGAGAGTTTACGGCCAGGAGTAAACACCCCTGGGCCGTAAACTCCATTAAGTATGGTCCATGGACCATAAACTCAATAGCAATGCCTTGCAATCCTTTGTTGCAACCCAATGGCCTCCTAACACTTTGACCAAAGTGTTTTCCACACATTAGGATGTTTATACTTGTCTAATTAGTTTTATAATCACTAATTATATATATATATATATATATATATATATACATATGTCTTTATATGTTATTAGGATCATTGTGTGTGTTCAAGTCTTCACTTGACACCTAGCACTTGTCCGACACTTCCAAACGATCCACTTCCGTGGGACTCGGCGAGTGGTATGAGCAAACTCGGCGAGTCCATAGCAATCTCCTAATCTTTGAAGATGGACTCGACGAGTTGTTCATACAACTCGGCGAGTCATAGACTGGACAAGTTCTTAAGTTGGAGATGAACTCGATGAGTTCAAGAAGGAACTCGACAAGCTGGATGAAGATGGTCCCGATGTTATGATTGAAGGAGAACCCGTCGAGTTTTGCTAGACACGATGAGTGGAGCTGGGGTTTTGTGTGGGATTAGAGAGGCATAGACTCGCCGAATTGGTAGGCCAACTCGGCGAGTGAGGTCAACCTAATGTTGACTTTGACTGAACTTGGACTGACCCTGTTTAGGGTTGTATGTGATGTGTGTTGACTTGAAGGTTGTCGTGTAGGGATCGAGGAGTCGTAGGGAGTTGACTTGTGCGCCGAGGCTAGTCAGACACTGCACGACATTGAGGTGAGTTACCTTCCAGTAAGGGTGGGTCTAAGGCCACAATGCCGGCCCACCAAAAAAGGATATTTAGAAGATAGTGGTCTTTGTGATAATTATCTTGGTCTGGTTATGTGTTGGTTATCAGGTTTATCTGGATTTATGTTCTGTGTAGGGTAGGGATTAGTTTCCCTGACAATGGTCCTAAGGAGCCAAGGGTAGGTCAGTACCCGGATATGCCTGACTGTATGCTTATATATGTTGATTGTATGCTAGTGGTAGGGGCGAAATAGTCCCTAGTTACCGGTTGAAAGATACCGATGTTGATTACCGGTTGAAAGATACTAATGATGGTTACCGGTTGAAAGATACCAATGAAGGTTATCGGTTCAAAGATACCGATGAAGATTACCAGTTGAAAGATACCGACAATATTCTATGTTATGTGGTATGATGGGGGAACTCACTAAGCTTTGTGCTTACAGTTTTGGTTTCAGGTACCTCTTCATCGAAGGGGAAGGAGTCGGCGGTGTAGTAGCGCATCACACACACACACATGTTTCTGCAATAAGTTTTTGGGATTGTACTCTGATTTTCGATACTTATGATGTTATGGTTTGAAATACAACATTATGGTTTTGTAATGGAATGTTTTATTGACAAGGTTTTGGTAAAATGTTTATTAAATGTGTTAATTCAAAAATGAAATTTTTGGCCTTGAATTTTTGGTCGTTACAAGTTGGTATCAGAGCCCTGGTTTGAGGGATTCGGACACACCCTCGGGGGCATCTGGACTCAAGCCGAGGGACTAAAAGATCATTCAAGGAAACACGAAGTGTGTGATGCGTGCGACCGGCCAGGCTCAAGTAAGTTTTCCCCAAGATACCCATACTTGTTATGTTATGTTATATGGTTTTGATTCAGAGAACTGCATGCTAGAATAGGACTAAGGATCTAGGAGGATGCCCTGTGTGCCTGATATATGATTCTGAGAATTGCATGCTAGTTAGGGCTAAGGATCTAGGAATAATGCCTTGTGTGCCTATTGTATGAGCTGTATGTTAGGACTGTTTAGTCAGCAGTAGGATGACCTGTGTAGGTCATGCCTGGTTTGGTTACTCAAAGCACGAATGCTACTTGCTTTATGCTACGGGGGTTCTGACCATCTTCAACTAACTAAGGATCGGATATGTAACAGTATCTGCAAGCTAGTTAGGGGGAGGTGGTGGGAACTCCTAGTGCAGCTGATGGCAGAGAGTAGATCGGAGAGTGCCCTAGGGAAGCCTAGGATGAGGTTAATGGAAAGGGTATCGGTAAAAAGGGACTTGGTGAAGTCGAAGCAATTCTTGAGGAAAGTACGGATAGATGTGGAAGGTAGTATGGGCCCGTACTACTAAAAGAAGAGGATCTGTACTCGAACCATGGAGGGCCTAGATGGAACCTAGAAACTTGGAAGTGTGTTTGACCTCCAGAAAGTATATGTGACCCTGACATTCGCATGTTTATTGTTTCAGAATGGTGGTCACGTGACATGGAGCAGGAGGTTCAGGATCCGGGTCAAGATCGGGCCCGGGGGCAGAATCCGAGCATGTTGACGATGGGTTACGAGAGTTCATCGCATCTGAGATCACTAGGGGTATCCTTGATGTGACGTTGATTATCTTCGAGTCAATCAAGGAGGGGATCATTAAGCTGGTGGAGGATCGCCTCATGGCGTTCCGGAGTGACATGGCGACCAGCCAGTCAGGACCACTCACACTGTCCTTTAAGGACTTCAGAGGGAGTGGTGCGCCAGAGTTCCACGGGGCGAAGGACCCTATTGCTGCCAGACAATGGATTGCGGACATTGAGTCTGCACAGCTGACGAACTTCTGCCCTGAGGGGTCGAAGGTACGATTTGCAGCAGGGTGTTTGAAGAACCGGGCTAGGGACTGGTGGGAGTTGGTTAGTTACTCTCTGGGAGCCTCGGCTGTTGAGGCAATGACATGGTCGGATTTTGTGACCCGATTTAGAGCAGAGTTTGCGCCAGCTGTAGAGCTTCAGCAGCTGGCCAAGGAATTCATGGATATGAGACAGAATACAGAGACTGTAGCGGAGATCACCGCCAAGCTTCAGGAGAGGGCTTTGTTGGTGCCCCAGTATGCGGGTGATGAGTACATGAAGAGGACCCGCTACCATGACATGTTATGAGATGAGGACATGAAGAGAGGGCTTTTCAGCTTTCCCTACCCTGGATTTAATGATTGCCAGGGCTAGGGAGAGAGATATTGATCTGGAGCACATCTGGAAGAGGAAAGCAGAGGAGGGGCAGACAGCGGGGGCTTCGGGGAAGAAGCCCAAGCGATCCGATGGTAGGCCGAAAGGCCAGTCAGGACGGGACCATTGTGGGAAATGCGGTTGGTCACACGAAGGAGCTTGTCGCACTGGGTCGGGTTCAGGCTGCTATAAGTGCGGCAAGGTCGGGAATTTTGGCAGGGATTATACTGCTCCTACTCCGGAGATACAGATGTCAGAACTAATTTGCTTTCATTGTAATCAGAAGGGCCATAAAAAGGCCAATTGCCCTAGATTGGCAGCAGCGGCGTCGGCAGTGGCACCGACTCCAGCGACAGGGCGGGTCGTGGATGGCTGGAAGGTCAAGTTGGAGGCTCCAGTGGTTCGGAGCCGTGCATTTTAGCTGACAGCCAAGGAGGCACGCGCTGCACCCGATGTGGTGACAGGTAGGATTTCTTATCCTCATGCTTTTACATTATGTCGCTGTGATTTTGATATATCATGTGCCTTGTTTAGGATTGTTCCATGTGATCGAAATCCTAGTTCAGGTGTTGTTCGATTCGGGTGCCACCCGATCATTTTTCTCTCTTGCGCTTAGCAAGAAGTTTCTGGAGGCTTAGGGCAAGTTGGATTGCCCTGTAGAGGTCGAGATTGCGGACGACCAGTCGGTACGAGCGTCGGAGGTCTATCGGGACTGTGTTTTGAGGCTGTTCTAGGAGGGTTACCTAGTAGACCTGGTTCCTATTTTGTTGAGGGGGAACAAGGTGATGATAGGCATGGATTGGTTGAGCCCCAATGGGGCAGTGATAGATTGTGCACATCAGCTGGTTTGGATCAGAACCCCAAGTGGGGGAGAGTTGGTAGTTTAGGGCGAGAGGCCGTAGCAAGGACCAGCGATATGCTCGGTAGCGAGAGCTAGGCGTTACCTTCAGTAGGGTTGCGCAGGATATGTTGCCTATGTTATGGACACCCAGGAGGCGGTAAGGCGACGGTGGGCGATGTGCCCGTGGTGTGTGACTTTACGGGCGGTATTCCCCGAGGAGTTTCCTGGGATACCTCCAAAGTGGCAGGTGGAATTCAGGATCGACCTAGTCCCCGGTGCGGCTCTGATAGCCAAGGCACTGATAGCCTAGTTACGGAAATGTTTGGTGGACGAATCAGAGGTGGTACCCTTGGAGGATATTCAGGTTGACGAGAGCCTGAACTACATCGAGAGAACGATGGCAATTCTTGACAGGAAGTCAAAGGATCTGCGGAACAAGAGGGTGGATCTAGTAAAGGTCCAGTGGCAGCATCGAAAGGGCTCGAAATGGATCTGGGAGCCGGAGGACGAGATGAAGGAGCATTACCCAGAGCTTTTTCAGGATCGAGCGGTAGACTTCGATGACGTAGTCTAAAATAAGTGGGGGAGATTTGTAACACCTGGTATGTTTTCTTCAATATGTGTACTTTTTCTCTAGGACTCGATGAGTTGGAGGATCAACTCGTCGAGTAGGGACGTGGCTACGGACATTTTAAGTGACCGACTCGATAAGTCGGGAAACTGAATCAGCGAGTAGGTGCTGGATAAGTGAAACCCTAAATCTGAGGGTTTGCACCCTATATAAACAACTTAACTCAGCCTCCCTTGTCCCTAACACTCTCTTGAAAGCTTCATATCGAACCCTAGCCATTTTTGTGTTAGTTAAGGCCATTTTTGGTGTTCTTGTGTGGATTGTAAAGATTGGAAGGAAGAAAGGAGCTTGGAAATCGAGTTGGGGCTTGTAGATCTGGAGATCTTTCTTCATTTTGAGTAGCTTTAAGGTAAAATGCCCCTGTCTTGACTCATCTATGTGGTTATTCATCTTTAAATTGGGATCTCTATGGATTTCTAAGTCATATTTCGGATTTGGAAGTGTTCAGTGAGTTTTGACTTCAGATTTGGGCCTTAAGAGGGGTCTCATGGCATAAAGGTGCCAACTTTAGGGCCATGAGAGCCCCATGCACATTGTAGGGAACTTTATATGGAGTTTTGAGCTAAAAACCCCATGCATGTGCATCAAGTTTGGGACTTTACATATAAAATGGACAATAGGAGGCCAGATCTATGGTTTTGGTGTGTTATAACTCATTTAAATCGACTGTATGGAATTGGTCAGGGTTGGACTCAGCGAGTTGTTCTTGGCACTCGATGAGTCGGTGACCATTGTGCACCAAACCCTTTCGGTGAATAGGTAAGTGTTACGAAGGAAGTCCCTTGTGGGTTTAGACGCAAAAAGGGACCTGGAGGCCATGGGACTCGGCGAGTGGTATGAGCAGACTCGGCGAGTCCATAGGAATGTCCCAATCTTCGAAAATGGACTCGACGAGTTGTTCATACAACTCGGCGAGTCATAGACTGGACAAGTTCTTAAGTTGGAGATGAACTCGACGAGTTCAAGAAGGAACTCGGCGAACCGGATGAAGATGGTCCCGATGTTATGATTGAAGGAGAACCTGTCGAGGTTTGCTAGACTCGATGAGTAGAGCCGGGGTTTTGTGTGGGATTAGAGAAACATGGACTCGACGAGTTGGTAGACCAACTCGGCGAGTTAGGTCAATTGAATGTTGACTTTGACCAATGTTGATTTTGATTGAACTTGTTTATGTTTGTATGTGATGTCTGTTGACTTCAAGGTTGTCGTGTAGGGATCGAGGACTCGTAGGGAGTCGACTTGTGCGCCGAGGCTAGTTCAGACACTGCACGACATTGAGGTGAGTTACCTTCCAGTAGGGGTGGGTCTAAGGCCACAATGTCGGCCCACCAAAAAGGGGTATTTAGAAGATAATGGTCTTTGTGATGATTATTTTGGTCTGATTATGTGTTGGTTATGAGGTTTATCTGGATTTATGTTCTGTGTAGGGTAGGGATTAGTTTCCCTGATAGTGGTCCTTAGGACCGAAGGGTAGGTCAGTACCTGAATATGCCTGACTATATGCTTATATCTATTGATTGTATGCTAGTGGTAGGGGGCGAAATAGTCCCCAGTTATCGGTTGAAAGATACCGATGTTGATTACCGGTTGAAAGATATCGATGATGGTTACCGGTTGAAAGATACCGATGAAGGTTACCGGTTGAAAGATATCGATGAAGATTACCGGTTGAAAGATACCGACGATATTGTATGGTATGTGGTATGATAGGGGAACTCACTAAGCTTTGTGCTTACAGTTTTGGTTTTAGTTTCAGGTACCTCTTCATCGAAGGGGAAGGAGCCGACGGTGTAGCAGCGCATCATACACACACATGTTTCTGCAAGAAGTTTTTGGGGCTGTACCCTGATTTTCAATGCTTATGATGTTATGGTTTGAAATAAAACATTATGGTTTTGTAATGGAATGTTTCATTGACAAGGTTTTGGTAAAATGTTTATTAAATGTGTTAATTCAAAAATGAAATTTTTTACCTTGAATTTTGGGTCGTTACAGAATCACACAAGAGTCAGTTCATTCATGAGTCTATACTAATACAATACATACTATCTGAAGAGATACAATTATAGAAATACAATTTCGATACACGATAATGTAAGAGAACACACAATAAAGAGAAACAGGGAGCAAGATACAATACACGATAACAGAACAAACATAATAAGGTGCTATAGCATGGAACAAGTACAAGATCTAACTATACCAATGAATCACTAACGCATTGTTCTAAACAAAAGGTGATAGTTATATTGGGTATACATGATCATATAATCATAATGTGGATGTTCACGGCTTGAAATCATTGAAGGGGTCGCGTTTGGTTCCCAGAATCTTTTGACAGGGAGAGCGTTTAGTATGGGATCTAGCCATCACATTATACATTAATACTCAATTTAAGGCAATTAATACAATAGTAGTCACATTATACAATACTACAGTATTTACACTTTACAAACGCCAAATACAAAAGGATACGATTTAAAATGATTATATTATTTTCCTTATTACCTTTACTTTGTGACGCATTCACATAATCGACGAGGTAGATTATAATTGGTATAAATATAATATTTTCCTTCTTACCTTTATTTTGTGACTCATTCACATAAACAATGAGGTAGAATATTGTTTTATAATAATAGTTATACAGGGGAAAAACCGTCACATTTACAGTGACGCCTACTTTCAAGACAATTGGGTCTTGGTAGAAGACTACTTTTTATACTAGAAGGGAATATGGGATTTTCTAGGGTTTTCAAACGCTTACAATTTCATACAAACATTTTCATCGATACAAACTTTTCAACAAACATTTACAAGTCTTTCCTTTACATTTTACAAATCAAAGACACATAAATACTTATGAATTCACCAGCTTTATTGCGGACACTCGCTTTCAAAATAACTTGTATTCTCAGGTCACAAATAGACAGGTATGACGACCAGGTTTTGTGAAGATGGAGCAGTCAAGACTTGTCTTTTATTTTGATTATTCTTTATGTTGTTTTATACTATGAAAGAACACATACAAAATTATACTATTAATGCAATGGATGATGTTGTTGCTTGTACACTACTTTACAGAGTTTTGATACATTACTTGACGTCCTCCGCCCCAAAATGTTTCCGCCGTTCTAGGTTTTGGGGTGTGACATCAGAAGACCGTAAAAACCTGAGTCAAGTCGCCGAGTTACCAGACAATTCACCGAATCCATGCAGCGTCTAAAAAATCGGGGAAACCATAACCAAGTGGCTGAGTTATCTCACCAAATCGCCGAGTTCACTCAGAATCTAGAAAACGGGAAACCCTCATCCAACTCATCGAGTTGATTATGCAACTCGTCGATTTCCTTCAGCTCTTTTCTCATTCAGATGCTCTTAACCTAAACCAAGGCTCCAAAATGTAGATCTAGCCTCCTAGGGTGTAGTTACCACATAAAGTTCCTAACTTTAGGTGCATGCAAGGCTTCAAGAAGCTAAAACACTCAAAAAAAGCCTTAGAAAGAGGTTTAGGGCATGGAGAAGGGCCAAAGCTTCATAAATCTTGAAGCTTTATGTCCATGAGGGACTAGAGGAGTCCAGATTTGTAGTTACAACTTCAAATCATGCTCAAAACCATAAATTCTTCAAGAATAAGCTATAAATGATCCTAAAATCTTGAAAGAAGAGATCTACCAAGATAATGATCAAGGTAATGACTTTTTACCTTCAAATGAATGCCAAAACGATGTAGATGATGGATCTACAAGCCCCTTCTCGTTCCAAGCTTCCAAATCTTCAAGTCTCTTCAAGAAATGCACCAAACACACACTTTTAGCTTCACATACACACACACACACACTCAAAATAGGGGTTTGCTCGAATAGGGTTTGCTTCTAGATGTGAAAACGTGGTAAGGAGGCTGGAAGGAGGACTTAAGGTCCTTTAAATAGGGTGCAACCCCAAAAAACTAGGGTTTTCATGCATGACCTCAACTCGTCGAGTTAGGGTCCTCCAACTCATCGAGTAGGGTCCATAAACCACGCGACTTGATCAGTCTCTACACGACGATTTGGGGCAGCCAACTCGTCGAGTAGGTCTATAATTATGAATATAAAGCTTTATGATTTATACATGGGAGTCAAGATGTTACATCTTGGAAAAACAGTTGCTTTCGTTTTCAAAAATTTTGAACTTGGATTTTCAACAATTTGAACAAATTTGACTGAATCTTCAAAAATTAATTTTTTTTTCTGGTTCATCAATTTCTTTAACAAAAGTAGAATAATCAATTTCGTCTTTCAACATAAATTTCACACATTTCACTTTCATCAAATTCGGAAACATTTTCAGAAGTGAGAATATTATTTGAACTCAATTTCCCATACAATGAGTTATACTTCTTCAAAGTGTTCATTGAGATTTTGTTTTTATCTTCTTTAGTAAAGACATTTTTCAACGTGTTTATGTTTTCTTTGGACTTGATGAAATCTTCAATTTTCTCAAGTACAACTTTATACAAACTCGAAAAATCATCTCCGGAAAAAACAATAGATTCACACTTATAACATTCTTCATCAATTTCATCTTTTTTAACTCAAGGAAAGGTAAAGTCATTTTATGAAAACAATTACCAACTTCACAATTCAATTGCAGCTGAGAAATGTTAAAGTACAGACGTTTAGCAACCAGAAAAAATGTGTTTCTTTGTTTCAAAATCACTTGATTATCTCTCTTAAGTAAAATCACATCGTCTCTCGATCTATTCAGCTGTACTTCCAATGCATCTATTTTTATTATCCTCTCCTCATTTTTAAAGGTTACCCTACTAAGATTGCTATTTAGATTATAATTACTTATACAAGTTCTTTTTAAGCTATCGCTAAAATAAGAAATCAAACAACGTAAATCATTCAATTTAGAATCATAACGAGATGCAGGAATATTAAGAGATTTAATAATATATTGTACCTTATCCACGACTCATTCGCACTCACTAACATGCTCCTTGATTGGCTTCGTGGTAAGGTAGCTGGTCGTAGCTTTTCCTCCATCTGTTGCATAACTCTTTACTTCTAAATTGACATTCTTCACCATCCAACACCATCCAGCAAATCCACTCCCTTCCTATTTCACCATTAAACATTCTCCATGAGTTGGCCTTCTCATTTCATCATCTTTAAAATCTGATGACCACACCTCTACCTTGCCATAATGGCTGTCTTCTTGAACCATCAGCACTGGTTTTGCATTTTTTGTTGTTTGCTTTCAGATTTCCTCAATCTTCTAAACGTAGTATGCCTTATCCTTCACCTTCTCCTTCTTCTGGTTCTGGTTCCTCAACAGGAACTCCTTTGCAAAGTGATTCTTATCATGACAGCAATTGCAATTATATCTAGAGTCACTAATTATTTCTTCTCCTTCTTCTCTTCATGATTCTGAAACATCTTGTAATTTTCTTCTCTCGACTTCTCATAGGTAGAGTTTCCTGGCCGGTATTTGTTTTTGAATCAAGGGAAATTCCTTTTGAAGAACTTCTTCAAATTGGACACCATTAACTCCTTGTCTTCTTTTGTGAGATCATTATACGAGATGTCAGACTCGAAATCATCAAAAAATCGACTTCATCTGCGTATCGCTTTTTGTAACTATCGCTAATGATCCAACACTTGAAACCAAATTTACTTCCTGTGTAACTTCTTCTTCATGGGATTTCAGAATCCCAACCAGTTTCGCCAGGTAGTAATTTTTGAATTGTTCATGAGCTTTCACAATTGAGACAATTGACTTCCATTCAGATCTGAGACCATTCATGAAAGTAACCTTCTCTTCAGTGAGTTTTCTCTGAAGGTTGTACTTCAACATCCTGATCAAAAGATGATTGAAATGATTGTCTGTCTATTCGAGATTCACTTCTGGATTTTGTATGAATGACCTAAATTCTCACAGGAGTGTAATCTGTTGGGAATGTTCCAAATCATCATCACCATAGTACAACTCCTTCAATCTATCCCAAATACATTGGCCATTAACATACGAATATACACGGCGAAAAATGTCTGGAGGAAGAGCAAATCGAATGAATCGCATAGCCTTCAGATTGCACATTAACTTTTCCTTCTCATCGTTCATGATTTCTATGTCATCAGCAACAATTACTTCATATTGAGCTTGAGTTTTACATTCTTTTCTATTTCCAAAAAACCTGTATGTCTCCACAATCACAGCATGCCAGATGCAAGATCCATAACTTTCAATCCCAAGCACGTAATCCTTAAAAAGTGAACAGCCCAGAATTTATAATATTTTGAGAAAAGGATGAAGGTTGAATGAGAATGGATGAAGGTCGTCCTTCGACATTTTTAGAGATTTCAACCAAAAATTGAATATAGAACCAGATATATAAACAAAAAACGAGTTCAAGGGAAAATAGGAAAATCAGATATGTTATCTACAATCAATTTGCAAATATATGAGTGCAAGTTGCAGAAATGATTGAAATAACTCAAAAATAATTCTGAGAAAACTTTGAAAAACCCAAAACGAAAACCCTTTTTTCCTAACAGAAGAATAGCGATTTATTACACTAGCTCACGCTCTGATACCAATTGATAAGACTAATAGATTCTATTTTCAATATGAAATTCTAAGACGATTCTATTAACAAGAACGATATGGAACGAAATATGCTCAATCTTCAATAACATAACACAAAGAACAGTTCACAATTCAGAACTATTCTATGAGTACTGGACTGTTACAGAAAGATTAATGCTAATGAAAGAATACATTGTGCTATATATAGACAGACTAAGCTAAGATTCTAAAGATGGACAGCCCCATTTCGGAATCGTAATATGTACACAAAAATTCCGAACACATCCATTTGACACAACAAATATAGATACTTAACAGCAACCCTGATCTTAATCATTCTTGAAGCCTTAGTCCATTTTAGTGAATTTCCTAATTAGAAGGAGAAGAGGAAAACATGTGTCCTAGTGATGGAGTTTGCAAATTTTCATCATCATGTAACACCCCAATTCCCAAGTATGAAATTTTAGGGTTTTATGCATATTATAGGACCTACTCGACGAGTTGGGAGGCCCCAACTCGTCGTGTAGAAACCAAGGAGACCTCATGATTTACAATGCCTAATCAACGAGTTGGAGTCAGAGCATGAAACCCAAATATTTAGGGTTTGCACCCTATTTAAAGAACCTTATGGCTTATGTTCGATCTCCCTCATCGTCCCCTAAGTCCAGAGAAACCCTAAACGTGCCTCATCTTCAATTTCTAGTATATGAGAGTTGAAAGAGTATACTTGGGTGTTTTTCTTGAAGGAGTTGAAGTTATTGGTGCAAAGTTGAAGGGATAAGCCTTGGATCTAGGCTTTCCAGTGTTGTTGCAGCCATTAGAAGGTATAAACCTGGGACCTTGATCACCTTTTTGTTGGATCTCTGCTTTGGAGACTTTATGGCCATTATTAGCTTGTTTTGGGACCATACTTGAGTTTGAGCATATTCTGAGGTTATAACTTCATATCTAGGCATCATTGGGCCTCTATGGAATTAAACTTGCCAACTTTATCAAGTCTTGGCCCTCCTTCATGCTCTATGTCCCATAACATGCTTTATATGAATGTTTAGCCCCTTTATGTCATGCATGCACGTAAAGATAGCAACTTTACATGGTATTTCAATCCTAAGGGACCGGATCTACAGTTTGGAGCTTTTGTTTCGCCTAAAAGTGTCTGAAGACTATAAGACTAGGAGAAACTGGATGAGTTGCATTGCCAAATCGATGAGTTGGAACAGGTTTTTCCCATTTCCTGGATACTAAGCGAACTCGACGACTTAATGAGATAACTCAGCGAGTTGGTTGGAGCTTTTCACGATTTTCTGATAACTGAAGGAACTCAACGAGTCAGGTAGATACACTCGTGGAGTTAGGTCAACATGGACTGTTGACCTTGACATTTGACTTCAGTTTACTTTATGGTTTTGGTCAAGTTATGGACTTTGGAGGCTATGGAGGGGTAAAATACTATTTTTCCCTTCTGAAGTTTATTAGAGAGACTTAACCAAGATTTTGAGGATTTTTTATATCAAATTTTAATTAAAGATATATGTGACATATGTTAGGAAGAGTCTAGATCGGCAGTTCGGGTGTGGGATTTACTTACTTTCCTTCACGATGTGAATCTTCTCACTATAATTACCTGACTGGTAATAATTGTGGGACCCCTTATTTGTATTATTGACCAGAAGGTCTTACTTGCTTATATTGAGATATGTGATATTATGCATCCTGTCTTTGTGATTATTGTTGTATATCACTTTGTGCATTATTTGAGCTATGACCGGAGGGTCCCTATCGAGCAAGGAGACCAGAGGGTCTTCACTGAGACATAAGACCAGAGGGTCCATATCGAGCCGCGAGAGTCTTCACTGAGACACATGTCCGGAGGGTCCTTATTGAGATATAGCCATGAAAGGCTTACTATTTGTGTGTGTGTGGTATTTTGGGGCACTCACTAAGCTTCGTGCTTACAGTGTTTGCGTAAACTGAGTTTCAGGTACATCTCAGGATCGCAGGAAGGCGCCGACATGATTATACACACCAGCTTGTTGATTTGAATTTATGTGAATTTTGGGATATTTGCTAACAATTTATAATGTTTTGTGTTGAGAAAAATTCAAATTAACATGGGAAATGTTTATGTATGTTTTGTGTGAACTTTTAAAAATGAAAATTTTCTTTTGAAAATTTAGAGTGCTACAAGTTGGTATCAGAGCCTTGGTTTGAGGGATTCGGATGTATCCTCGTGTATGTCTAGACTCAAACTGAGGGTTTGAGGAATTTTTCAAAAAGAAATGATTTTATAAACGGGCAGAGGATTTTTAGAGGAAACGAGACGAAGCAGTGTGTACAATCACCCAGACCCCGAGCGGAGATTTCCCAAAATACCCTTACTTGAGTATATTATGAGATGAATTACTGTTGAGCTATTAGTACTGCATGCTAAATGATAGGCTATGTATTTTCATGAATTTTGAGCTAGAGTTGGCTGATTCATGATGGCTTAGCCTAGGAGGTCATTCTTGAACGACATTATCCTTGCCATTTATTTTATGTATGCTGCTTAGTCGTACATGGTGGAGATTTTTATGAGACGGATTAGAGTTGAAAAGTAATATAGGAGGGATACCTAGATGTTTAGCTTGAGAAGCCTACTAAGAGAGTAGTTAGATATCCATGAGGGATAGGGTACTTGTGAATTAGGGTCTAAAGAGGAGGACTTAGGACAAATACGGGTTGGTGGGGAAGGTACTATTGGGCCCGTACTACTAAAAGAACCGGAACCGTACGTGACTAAAGTAAGAATCTTGGGGTACTAAGGATCATGTAGGGATATGTAAATTTGTGTGTGTGCTTTAGCCTATTCCAGATGATTTCTGTTTTTGTATTCCAGAGAGAGACTATGGTGGTTACCCAAGGTTCAGGCTCCAGCAACCTAGAGAGAGCGAGTACCAATGACAAGGAGATATGCAGGATTATTGTGGATGAGGTGGCCGTAGCTATTAGAGAGGCCATTACAGAGATGTTCGGGTCTATTAACACCAAATTGATTAAGACTTTTGACAAGTGTTATGATGCCGTCACCGAGGCTACCACTGTCGCAGCCACCACAGCCCTTGCAGCAGCAAGTCCACATGGGTGTGATTCGTTGATGTTCCAAGAGTTCAACAACATGAAGCCACCAGAGTTTAACGGGACCCAAGACCCGATTGATGCGATGAGATGGATCTCTAATATCGAGGGATGCTTTTATACTTGTTCATGCTATGAGAACCTAAAGGTTCGATTTGCGCTGAACCAGCTTCGCTTGGGAACGAAGGACTGGTGGAAGTTTGTGACGACTAATTATTCTCCTGCAGATCATGCTACAGTGACTTGGGATAGATTCACCCAATTGTCTCGAGATAAGTTCGTACCCCAGGTGGAGAGGGAACAGTTGTCCCAAAAGTTTGTATCTCTCATACAGAAGACAGAGATAGTGACAGAGATTACAAGGATGTTTCATGAGAGGGCATTATTTTACCTTGAGCACGTATCTAATGACCAGGCACGTATGAGACGATACTTGAGCACTTTGAGGAGCGACATTTAGGATTTCTCTGCGAAATCGTTATATCGAACATTGGCTGAGCTACAGACCAATGCCAAGAGTAGGGAGATCGAGTTAGAGACTCACATGAGGGAGGAGGGAGAGCCTCAGGGGAGAGGCAGGAGACCAGTGCAGTTGCAGCTGACGACCAATCCAGCTAAGCCCTGTAACAGCCCGGATTCCCAGGTATTATTTATTCTTATAAATTTTGGTGATTTGTGAGGAGACTCGGCAATTTGGAGGTCAAACTCGCCGAGTATGATCGCGGTTTGGGGGCGGGTTCGCGTCTGGACTCGGCGAGTCCAAAAGGTGGACTCGGCGAGTCCATGCTGTTTAATGAAACCCTAATTTCTAGGGTATGAGACCTATTTAAAGGGGCTTATGGTCGTTATTTGCAGCCACCAACCCCAGAAAGAACCCTAAAGAGTCTTTGAGCGTTTTGTGAGAGAGTAGAGGAAGATCCTTGAATATTTGTGGGTGTTTTTGCATATAGAAGAGGATCAAGGCAAGAGGAGACCAAAGAGGGTGTTAATCCAGTGATTTTTGAGCTCAGAGACTTCATTTGAGGTAACCATTCGTTCCTTTCTCGGTCCTTGGTGTGAATCTGAGAGTTAGGGTTTCTTTGTGGAATGATTCATGGAGTAATTGGCCTCTTCTTCTGTTGGTGCTTTAGATCTGGACCCAAAGAGGTCTAGAGACTCTTTTCCATCAAGCTTTATGAGTGTTAGTGGAGGCCATGAGCTTAGAATAGCATTCTAGAGACCATATCATCAAATAAGGCCTTTGGACCTTTGCATGAGCACCAAGATTGTAACTTTACGTGATGTATGTGGTTGGAAGGACTGGATCTATGAGTTGTTGGAACGGATCTGACCTCAGGAGTGAGTTTGAGTGTATGCATGGCATAGACTTGCCGAGTCCGAAGAACAGACTCGACGAGTAGCATGAAGATGGTCCATAACCACTCAGTGAGTGGTCTCGCCGAGTTAAGGGGTTGACTCAGTGAGTCAGGGAGTGTCATAGAGGGTTGACGGGTGGACTGAGTCAAGCTAGAACTCACCGAGTTGTTCTTGAGACTCGGCGAGTTGAGTCGTGGTGGTGCCGCAACTCATGCCAGGTGGAACTCGTCGAGTTGGGAAAATACTCGACATGTCGAGAGAGGATCCCAGGGAATCAGTGGACACATATAGACTCGCCGAGTCCGGTCAAGTTGACCGTTGACCAGAGTTGACCAGTGTTGACTTGATAGGGGTAGTCAACCTTAGCTGTGAAAGTGTTAATTAGAGATATATTGTGTTATAGGAGGATTATAGCTCGGGGGATCGACCGCGAGTGATTTCCGGGATTTGCGAGTTATCGATATACGTGAGGTGAGTCTTCTCACTATACTTTACCTAGTGTGGTAACAGAGTTAAGAGACAGAGTATTATAGAGTTATATGCCAGTGTGATTGCATGTTATTATGTGTTTTGATTTATTGTGATATGTGATATGCATGATTCAGAGTTACAGAGTTGGGACTTTTGGGTCCCTAGAGCTAGGGCCCACAGAGAGTTGGGGCTGGAGGGCCCCACTGAGACACATTGACCAGAGGGCCAACAGAGTTACAGCCTCAAGTGGCTATTATCTGATTATTGTGGTATTTTGGGGAAACTCGCTAAGCTTATGCTTACAGTGTTCAGTGTTATGTGTTTCAGGTACCAGTGATGACCGCGGGAAGGCGTCGGCTTGATTCGTACACACATATGGGAATTGGATGTATTTTGATCTTGGGAGACATTGTGATTTGAAAACTTGATGTTATGACGTTTTGTGAACGAATTGTTTAATTAAAAATGTGTTTTTCAAAAGTGAAAAATTGTTTTAACTTTTACGGTGTTACAAGTTGGTATCAGAGCCTAGGTTTGAGGGATTCGGGTGCACCTTCGGGCGTATCTGAACTCAAACCGTGGATTTCAGAAAAAAATTTGATAATAAAACAAGTTTTCAAAAGAAGAACTTGCGAGATAAACAGAGTAGAGTCGTGTGTACGAACAGCCAGCGCCCGAACGGTGATTTCCCAAAATACCATCATTATAAGTGTTATAATATATGATGTAATATGTTATCTGATGAGCTATGATATGCATGCTAGAGTAGACTAGGTATTCTTTTTAGGACTAGAGTGGCCTGATATGTGATGCCTGAGTCTAGGAGTCTTACTGCTACAAATATTTCAGAGTGGTTAGGTAGCAGCGAGGAGATATTGAGAGATCTGCTGCGAGTATCATATGATTAGAGAGAGTAGAGTGCTTGGGACTTGGGACTCTGGGAGGAGGACTTCGGGTGGATGCTGATGCGGTGTGGACGGTAGTATTGGGCCCGTACTACTGAAGACACCGGGTCAGTGCACAGTCCAAGTAAGAATCTTTGGAGTACCAGGGAACAAGTAGGATGGAGTACTCGAGTTTGAGCATACTCGAGCGAGTCCCTGATATTATTCTTATGTTGTATTTCAGAGAGAGAGATCATGGTTGGGACTCGCCAGACATCAGGGACCAGTGACACGAGGGATGAGGAGATCCGTAGGATCATCCAGGAGGAGGTGGATACGGCCATCAGGGCAGAGATACCAGATATGTTCGGGTCTATCAAGACCATGTTGATAGAGACATTTGATGAGAAGTACGCTGCTCTTTCTGAGTCTGTTGTTGCTGCAGCCACTGCAGCCATACCTGCGACGAGGCCGCAGGGTGGTGATGCGTTGCTATTTCGAGAGTTCAGCAACACGAAACCACCGGAGTTTGACGGGACCCAGGACCCGATTGCGGCGATGAGATGGATTTCAGACATAGAGGGGTGTTTCTTCACTTGCTCTTCTTCTGAGCATTTGAGAGTCTGGTTCGCGTTGAACCAGCTTCGCTTGGGGGCGAAGGACTGGTGGAAATTTGTGACGGCGCACTATACGCCTACTGAGCTTGCAGTAGTGACCTGGGAGAGGTTCACTGCTATGTTCCAAGATGAGTATGTTCCCCAGGTGGAGAGGGAGCGTTTGGCCCAGGAGTTTCTGACCCTCAAGCAGGGTACTGAGTATGTTACTGTGATCACGAGGATGTTTCATGAGCGGGTGATGTTTTACCAGAGCACGTGTCCTCCGAGCAGGCACGTATGAGTCGATATTTGAGCATTCTGAGGAGGGACATACATCAGTTCGTTGCGAACTCGACGTCCCGGACATTTTCCGTGCTTCAGGCTAATGCCCAGAAGAGGGAGATAGAGCTAGACTCAGTCTAAGGAGGAGGCTGAGTCTCAGGGGAGGGATCGGCGACCGGCGCAGTCCCAGCCGGTAGCCAAGCGGGCCAAGCCCGCCGATTCGAGATTAGGGAACCAGAGGGGCCGCACTTGTGGCAAGTGCGGCAAGAGCCACGACGGAGTGTGCAGAGTAGAGTCTTGCTACAAATGTGGCAAGGAGGGGAATATGGCCAAGTACCGCCCCAAGGGGTTTGCAGTATGTTTTCATTGCAACCAGACCGGACACCGGAAGGCAGAATGTCCGCAGTTGTGGGGATCAGCACAGGGAGCACCACAGGGATCTGCCCCTACCGCCATCAGAGCTACCGAGAGTCGGCTAGTGAAGGCCGAAGTGCCGAGGGCACGAGGGAGAGCCTTTCAGTTGACCACAGAGGAGGTTCGCGCAGCGCCCGATGTCGTGGTTGGTATGTATTCTTTACTGTATTTATTTTGATGTTGAGATATTGTGCTTATATTATGTTATGCGTAGGTACTTTTCTTGTGAATTCTGTACTTGCCTTAGTGTTATTTGACTCGGGTGCGAGTCGATCTTTTGTATCTTTGGCTTTTAGTCAGCATATCAATGTTAGTCGTGAGGCATTGAGCCGGCCTCTGAGAGTTTCCATAGCTAACGAGAGGGTGATTTATGCCACAGAGGTGATCCGAGAGTGTGTATTCGAGATTTTTGGTGTTGAGTTCCCGATTGATTTCATTCCTATTGCGATGGGTGATGTCTGTGTCATTGTGGGCATGGACTGGTTGAGTAGATTCGGTGCGGTTATCGACTGCAAGCGACAGCTGGTGACCATACGAGACCCTAGTGGGGGAGTTCTTACGGTGTACGGCGAGGGTACACGTTCTGGCTCAGCATTTTGTTCGGCCGCTAGGGTGAGGCAGTGTCTACAGCAGGGTTGTAAGGGCTTTGTGGCGTATGTGATGGATACGCGGGTTGATTCAGAGAGACTGAGGTCAATTGAGGAGGTTCCGATAGTGTGTGAGTTCCCGGATGTATTTCCAGAGGAGTCGCCGGGTGTGCCTCCCGTGAGGCAAGTGGAGTTCAGTATCGATTTGGTTCTGGGGGCCGCGCCTATTGCCAAGGTGCCCTATCGCCTTGCACCTCCATAGATGCAAGATTTATCCTTGCAGCTTCAGGAGCTACTGGGAAAGGGGTTTATTTGGCCGAGCAGCTCGCCGTGGCAAGCGCCTATCCTTTTTGTCAAGAAGAAGGATGGTTCACACCGGATGTGCATTGATTACCGGGAGTTGAACAAGCTGACGGTCAAGAACCGTTACCCGTTGCCGAGGATCGATGATTTGTTCGATCAGTTGCAGGGAGCATCTTGGTTCTCCAAGATCGATTTGAGGTCAGGGTATCATCAGGTAAGGGTGCGAGCTGAGGACATCCAGAAGACAACGTTCAGGACTCGTTATGGGCGTTATGAGTTTATGGTGATGCCTTTCGGACTCACCAATGCCCCGGCAGTGTTCATGGATCTCATGAACAGAGTGTGCAGGCCGATGTTGGATCGGTCGGTGATCGTGTTCATCGACGATATTTTGGTGTATTCGAGATCCAGAGAGCAGCATGAGGAGCATTTGAGGGAGATCCTCGGAGTTCTGAGATTGGAGAGGCTTTACGCCAAATTCTCCAAGTGTGATTTCTAGTTGTGAGAGGTCCAGTTCCTAGGGCACCTCGTTAACCAGAAGGGGATTATGGTCGACCCGGCCAAAGTGGAGGCAGTGATGAGTTGGGAGGTGCTGAGGTCACCGTCCGAGATCAGGAGTTTCTTGGGGTTGGCAGGCTATTATCGGAGATTTATCAGGGATTTCTCCAAGATTGTCGTGCCACTCACCAGGTTATCCGGAAGGGTAACGCCTTTTCATGGGGACCAGAGCAGCATACCTCCTTTGAGACGCTTCGCCAAAGGCTATGTGAAGCCCCAGTGTTAGCCCTCCCGGAGGGGATGGAGGACTTTGTGGTGTATTGTGATGCATCGATCTTGGGGTTGGGAGCAGTGCTAATGCAGAGAGGGCATGTGATAGCATACGCATCGAGGAAGCTGAAGCCTCATGAGACGAGATATCCCACCCATGATCTAGAGTTGGGGGCAGTGGTGTTCCCCCTCAAGATTTGGCGTCACTACCTGTATGGGGTTCGGTGTACGATATACACGGACCATAAGAGTTTGAAGTATTTGATGGATCAGCCCAACCTAAATATGCAACAGAGAAGGTGGTTGGATGTGGTCAAGGATTATGATTGTGAGATCCTGTACCACCCAGGCAAGGCTAATGTTGTAGCCGATGCACTGAGCCTCAGGGCGGAGAGCACCCCGCTGCGGGATGTATGTTTAAGATTGACCGTTATAACTCTAGTGTTGGACGCCATTCGTGGATCACAGGCCGAGGCTGTGCAACCTGAGATGCAAAAGAAAGAGCGATTTTTTGGATTGATTTTAGAGTTCGTTACCGATGGTCGGAGGCTTATGACATTACAAGGGCGTATCTGGGTGCCGTTTGTGGGTGGAACGCGTACCATTTTGATGGAAGAGGCCCATCGGTCGAAATTTTCGATCCATCCTAGGGCCACTAAGATGTGTTTGGACCTAAGGAAAGAGTATTGGTGGCCCTGTATGAAAAGGGATGTTGCGTGGTTTGTTGAGAGGTGCTTGACATGCCGTAGGGTTAAGGCCGAGCACCAGAGGCCGCATGGTAAGTTGCAGCTGTTGGAGGTTCCCGAATGGAAGTGGGAACAGATCACCATGGATTTTATCACCAAATTGCCAAGGACTGCCCGGGGAGTTGATGCAATTTGGGTGATTGTGAACAGGTTGACGAAGAGCGCTGACTTTCTTGCTATCAGCGAGAGTTCTTCAGCAGAGAAATTGGCAGAGGTGTATGTGAGGGAAGTGGTGTCACGGCATGGAGTGCCGATCTCGATTGTTTCAGACCGTGATGTGCGTTTCACTTCCAGATTCTGGAAGAAGTTCCACGAGGAGTTGGGTACTAGACTGCATTTTAGTACCGCATATCACCCCCAGACACACGAACAGAGTGAGCGGATGATTCAGACGCTCAATGACATGCTCCGGGCATGTGTGTTGGATTTCGGGAGAAGTTGGGATACGTACTTGCCCTTGGCAGAGTTTTCCTACAACAACAGCCATCATTTGGGCATTGGTATGCCACCCTTTGAGTTGTTGTATAGGAGGAGGTGTCGGACCCCCATTTGCTGGGGAGAGGTCGGACAGCGTGTGATGGGTAGTATAGAGATCGTGCTTCAGACGACAGAGCAGATCCAGCAGGTCAGAAAGAGGTTGTTGACCGCTTAGAGCCGTCAGAAGAGTTATGCAGACAGATGCCGGTCCGAGCTTGAGTTTCAGGTCGGCGACCTTGTGCTGCTGAAGGTCTCTCCTTGGAAAGGAGTGATTCAATTCAGGAAGAGGGGCAAGTTAGGGCCCCGATATATTGGAACATTCTGAGTGATCGCGAGGGTAGGCAGGGTAGCCTATCGTTTGGATTTGCCAGCAGAGTTGGGGCAGATTCACGACACTTTCCATGTGTCGCAACTGCGGAAGTGTATAGCCGATGAGTCAGCAGTGGTTCCATTAGAGGATATTCAGGTAGATGCGAGCCTGAATTATGCTGAGAGACCAGTGGCAATCAGAGATCGGAAAATCAAGGTTCTGAGGAACAAGGAGGTACCCTTGGTTTTGGTTCAGTGGCAGCATCGGAAAGGGTCCGAGATGATTTGGGAGCCGGAGCGTGAGATGCGTGAGCAACATCTGGAGTTATTTTTAGAGCGAGACTTCAAGGGCGAAGTCTAGTTCAAGTGGGGGAGAATTGTAACAGCCCGAATTCCCAGGTATTATTTATTCTTATAAAATTTGGTGATTTGTGAGGAGACTCGGCGAGTTGGAGCTCAAACTCGCCGAGTATGATAGCGGTTTGGGGGCGGGTTCGCGTCCGGACTCGGCGAGTCCAAAAGGTGGACTCGATGAGTCCACGCTGTTTAATGAAACCCTAATTTCCAGGGTATGAGACCTATTTAAAGGGGCTTATGGTCGTCATTTGCGGCCACCAACCCCAGAAAGAACCCTAAAGAGTCTTTGAGCGTTTTGTGAGAGAGTAGAGGAAGATCCTTGACTATTTGTGGGTGTTTTTGCATATAGAAGAAGATCAAGGCAAGAGGAGACCAAAGAGGGTGTTAATCCAGTGATTCCTAAGCCCAGAGACTTCATTTGAGGTAACCATTCGTTCCTTTCTCCGTCCTTGGTGTAAATCTAAGAGTTAGGGTTTCTTTGTGGAATGATCCATGGAGTAATTGGCCTCTTCTTGTGTTGGTGCTTTAGATCTGGACCCAAAGAGGACCAGAGACTCTTTTCCCTCAAGCTTTAAGAGTGTTAGTAGAGGCCATGAGCTTAGAATAGCATTATAGAGACCATATCATCAAATAAGGCCTTTGGACCTTTGCATGAGCACCAAGATTGTAACTTTATGTGATGTATGTGCTTGGAAGGACTGGATCTATGAGTTGTTGGAACGGATCTGACCTCAGGAGTGAGTTTGAGTGTATGAATGGCATAGACTCGCCGAGTCCGAAGAACAGACTCGGCGAGTAGCATGAAGATGGTCCATGACCACTCAGCGAGTGGTCTTGCCGAGTTAAGGGGTTGACTCAGTGAGTCAGGGAGAGTCAAAGAGGGTTGTCGGGTGGACTGAGTCAAGCTGGAACTCGCCGAGTTGTTCTTGAGACTCGGCGAGTTGAGTCGTGGTGGCCCCGCAACTCATGCCAGGTGGAACTCGTCGAGTTGGGAAAATACTCGACGTGTCGAGAGAAGATCCCAGGGAATCAGTGGACACGTATAGACTCGCCGAGTCGCTCTAGTGCAATCGCCGAGTCCGGTCAAGTTGACCGTTGACCAGAATTGACCAGTGTTGACTTGATAGGGGTAGTCAACCTGAGTTGTGAAAGTGTTAATTAGAGATATATTGTGTTATAGGAGGATTATAGCTCGGGGGATCGAGCGCGAGTGATTTCCGGGATTTGCGAGTTATCGATATACCCGAGGTGAGTCTTCTCACTATACTTTACCTAGTGTGGTAACAGAGTTAAGAGACAGAATATTATAGAGTTATATGCCAGTGTGATTGCATGTTATTATGTATTGTGATTTATTGTGATATGTAATATGCATGATTCAGAGTTACAGAGTCGGGACTTTCGGGTCCATAGAGCTAGGGCCAGAGGGCCCACAGAGAGTTGGGGCTAAAGGGCCCCACTGAGACACATTGACCAGAGGGTCAACAGAGTTACAGCCTCGAGTGGCTATTATCTGATTATTGTGGTATTTTGGGGAAACTCACTGAACTTATGCTTACAGTGTTCAGTGTTATGTGTTTCAGGTACCAGTGATGACCGGGGGAAGGCGCCGGCTTGATTCGTACACCTATATGGGAATTGTATGTATTTTGATCTTGGGAGACATTGTGATTTGAAAACTTGATGTTATGAAGTTTTGTGAACGAATTGTTTAATTAAAAATGTGTTTTTCAAAAGTGAAAAATTGTTTTAATTTTTACGATGTTACATGCCCGCTGATACTGGAGCAAGAGGCTAGAAAGGCCGCACTTGTGGCAAGTGCGGTAAGAATCACAAGGAGTCTGGCTGATTAGGAATTTGTTTACAATATGGCAAGGAGGGGTATATGGAAAAGTATTGCCCAAAGGGATTTTCATTTTTCTTTAATTGCAACCACACTGGCCACCGGAAGGCTGAGTGTCCATAGCTCACTCAGGGATCAGCCCAGGCCCCTGCTTCTGCTACCTTGCGTGTCACTGATGTTCGCCCCGGGAAGGCTGAGGCTCCGAGAGCCCATGGGAGATCTTTCCAGTTGACTATGGAGGAGGTCCGTAAAACACCTGCCGTTGTTGCTGGTATGTATCTCTTTATTCATGTTGTTACTATGATTCATTTATCCTTATATTGTGCTTCATATAGGTACTTTCTTGTGAATTTTGTGCCTGCCTTGGTTCTGTTTGACCCGGGTGTGAGTCGATCCTTCTTTCCTCTATCCTTTAGTCGTCACCTTAGTGTTACATGCGAGGCTTTGAATCGACCATAGAGGGTTTCTATAGCCGATGAGCATGCGTTTTTTGCTACTGATGTATTTTAGGATTGTGTTTTGGATATTTTCGGTATCAATTTTCCGATAGACCTGGTACCGATAGCGATGGGAGATGTCTACGTCATAGTAGGCATGGTTTTATTGAGCTGATTTGAAGTTGTGTTTGATTGCGAGCATCAAATGGTGATGATACGAGACCCTAGTGGGGGAGTTCTTACTGCTTATGGCAAGGGAACTAGACCTGGATCAACTTTGTGCTCTTCCGCCAGGGCGAGAAAGAGTCTGCAGCAAAGAAGTATGGGCTTCTTAGCTTATGTAGCAGATACTCAGGTTTTCAAAGAGAGATTTATTTCGATCTTCGATGTTCTAGTGGTATGTGACTTCCCGGATGTTTTCCCCATGGATTTTCTTGGTGTGCCTCCTGAGAGGCGGGTGGAGTTTCGGATCAGTTTGATTCCAGGGGTTGAGTCTATTGCCAAGGCACCATATCGTCCAGTGCCACCCGAGATGCAGGAGTTATCCTCGCAGCTTCAGAAGCGTTTAAGGAAGGGTTTCATTCGGCTGAGTAGTTCTCCATGGGGAGCGTCGATCCTTTTTGTCAAGAAGAAGGATAATTCACACCTGATGTGCATCGATTACCGGGAGTTGAACAAGTAGACAGTTAAGAACCGCTATCCATTGTCGAGGATCGACGACTTATTTGATTAGTTGCAGGGAGCGTCTTGGTTTTCCAAGATTGATTTGAGATCTGGATATCATCAGATGAAGGTTTACGAGGAGGATATTTAGAAGACGACCTTTCGGACTCATTATGGGCATTATAGGTTCGTGGTAATACCTTTCCGGCTCACCAACGCACTGACAACGTTCATGGACCTCATGAACCGGGTATGTAGGACCGTGTTAGACCGGTCGGTCATTGTGTTCATTGGCGATATTTTGGTATACTCGTAGTCTAGGGAACAGCACGAGGGGAATCTTCCGGAGATCCTTGGAGTGTTGAGTATGGAGAGGCTATATGCCAAGTTCTCCAAGTGTGATTTCTGGTTACGAGAGGCTAAGTTCTTGGGACACCTCGTTAATTAGAACGGGATTTTGGTTGATCTGGCCAAGATTGAGGCAGTTATGCAATGGGAGGTACCGAGATCCCCATCCGAGATCAGAAGTTTTCTTGGCCTGGCAGCTTACTATCGGAGATTTATCAGGGATTTCTCCAAGATTGTTGTCCCTCTCACCAAGTTAACCCGAAAGAATGTTGTTTTTACTTGCGGTCCTAAGTAGTAGGCATCATTCGAGACTCTTCGCCAAAGGTTATGTGAGGATCCACTGTTAGCTCGGGGGCAAAGGACTTGGTAGTTTACTGTGATTCATCCATATCGGGATTGGGTGTTGTATTGATGCATAGTGGGCACGTGATAGCATATACGTCGAGGCAGCTGAAGTCTCACAAGATGAGATATCCTGCCCATGATTTGGAGTTGCGGGCGGTGGTATTCTCCCTCAAGATTCGGCGTCACTACCTCTATGGTGTTCGATGTACCATATACACAGACCATAAGAGCCTGAGGTACCTTATGGATCAGCCCCGTTTGAATATGCGACAGAGGAGGTAGTTGGATGTAGTAAAGGACTACGACTGTGAGATTTTGTATCATCTTGGCAATGCTAATGTGGTAGCTGATGCCCTGAGTTATAGAGCCGTGAGTGCTCTGATTTGAGACATGTGTATGAGGATGACAGTGATGAATCCAGTCCTAGATACCATCCGAGAGGCCCAAGCAGTGGCCATTATACTAGAGAACCATAAGAGAGAGCGGGTGATTGGGTAGATTTCAAAGTTTGAGATGGATAGTCGGGGAGCAATGACCTTTCTTGGGCGGATATAGATGCCATATATGGGTGGAGCCCAACGAATTTTGATGGAGGAGGCCTATAAGTCTAGGTTTTCCATCCATCCTGGGTCCACGAAGATGTATTTGGATTTAAAAAATGATTATTGGTGGCCCAGCATCCTCATGGTTTATCGAGAGATGTTTGACCTACCGCAAGGTCAAGGCAAAGAACCAGCATCCTCATGGTTAGTTGCAGCTAATGGAGATTTCCCTATGGAAGTGGGAACACATCTCCATGGATTTTATCACAAAATTGTCAAGGACTGCAAGGAGTGTCGATACGGTCTGGGTGATTGTGGACCGATTGATAAAGAGTGCTCACTTTTTGGCTAGAAGTGAGAACTCTTTGGTGGAGAATTTGGTTGAGTCTATGTTCAAGAGGTGGTGGCTTGGCACAGAGTGCTGACTTCAATAGTGTCTGACTGTGATGTGTGTTTCACTTCTAGGTTCTTGAAGAAATTTCATGAGGAATGGGTACCCGGCTACATCTTAGCACCACATTGTTGGGTTTTGAGCATTCTAACACTCCTAAGTGTACATGCAACCCTAAATACCTTGGTTCTATGTTTTCTCTATTATACATGCAAATATGAACTTTCCAAGGTATTCATCCTAACTAGCATAATAACATTGATTCAAATGAATATATCAAGTTAGAATTACATACCTCTTTGATGTAGATTGTCTTTATGAAGCTTGAGTGCCTAGTGCCCCAAGTGTGACACCTCAAATGGTTCACACAACACCAAATACACTTGGAATAGATTGAGAGAACATACACACTTCATGAATTCGGCTAGCCCTTCATTCTCACACATAGTGGCCGATTTCTTGAGCCATGGGATTCTTTTATATGGTGGCTATTAGGGTTACACCGTGTAACTCATAACTTTACCCATTCCTTATGCTCCATGGATTTTAACCTGCATAGAGTATCCATGGGTCACCCCATGGACTTAGTCCAACATAAGGAAACTTGGATCACAAGCCCACATATATAAGAATGAATCATTTACACAATCAACCCATATATTTAATTAGTCTCCTTTTGATCACATAATTAATTCCAAATTAATTCTTGATCAATACTAATTAAATAATCTTATTAATATATTAGAACTTATAATATATTAACAAACTTTACGTGTTATTTCTCTCATTATAGTCTATCCAAATGCATGATGCCATGCAACCCAAATGGACCATGCTGGGTCGGGTCAAGTCTCACCAATTATAGTTATGGACTTATAAATTAATCCAACACACATATCATCCACAGACGGACGGGCAGAGTGAGCGAATGATTCAGACACTTGAACATATGTTACACGCTTGTGTTATGGACTTTGGTGGGAGTTGGGATTCCTATATACCCCTGGCTGAGTTTTCATACAACAACAACCATCACCCCAGTATTGGAATGCCTCCCTTTGGGCTTTAATATGGGGGGAGATGTCGAACTCCTATCTGTTGGGGGAGGTCGGACAAAGACTGATGGGGAGCACCGAGATAGTGCTCAATACGACAGAGAAAATACAGCAGGTTAGACAGAGGTTGTTGACGACCCAGAGTTGTCAGAAGAATTACACAGATCGGAGGTGTCCCAACCAAGAGTTCAAGGTTGGCAACCTTGTTCTCCTATAGGTATCCCCATGGAAAAGGTGGTCTGATTCAGGAAGCGGGGCAAGCTGGGCCCTCGATTCATTGGTCCTTTCACGGTTATTTCCCGGATGGGCAAGGTAGCTTATCGGTTAGAGTTGCATGAGGAGTTGAGCTAGAATCGTAACACCTTCCATGTATCCCAGTTGAGGATGTGTGTACCCGAAAAAAAAGGAAGAAATTCCTTTTGAGGACTTTCAGGTTGATGATCGCCTGGACTATATTGAAAGACAGGTAGCAATATTGGACAAGAAGGTAAATATCTTGAGGAAGAAAGAGGTGCAATTGTTTAAAGTGTAGTGGCAGCATCGTGGAGGATTAGAGTGGACTTGGGAGCCAGAGTCCGATATCCGTGACTAGTACCCAGAGTTGTTTCCAGAGAAAAACTTCAAGGGCGAAGTATGATCTCAGTGAGGGAGAATTATAACACCATGATTCCCATGGATGAAAATTTACGGTTTTATGCATATTATAGGACCTACTCGACGAGTTATAAGGCCCCAACTCGTCGCGTAGAAACCAAGTAGGCCACAAGATTTACAAAGCCTACTCGACGAGTTAGAGGACCCCAACTCGACGAGTTGGATTCAGAACATGAAACCCTAATTTTTAGGTTTTTGCACCCTATTTAAAGAACTTGATGGCTTATGTCCGGTCTCCCTCATCAACCCCTCAGTCCAGAGAAATCCTAAATCGCACCTCATCTTCCATTTCTAATGTGTGAGACTTCAAAGAGTATATTTGGTGTTTTTCATGGAGGATTTGAAGTTGTTGGTGCAAAGTTGAAGGGAGAAGCCTTGGATCTGGAATTTCCAGTGTTGTTGTAGCCATTAGAAGGTATAAAGCTAAGACCTTGATCACCTCTTTGTTGGATCTATTCGTTGGAGATTTATGGCCATTATTAGCTTGTTTTGGGATCATACTTGAGTTTGAGCAACTTCTGATGTTATAACTTCAGATCTAGGCATCATAGGGCCTCTATGGACTTAAAGTTGCCAACTTTATCAAGTATTGTCCCTCCTTCATGCCCTATGTCCCATAACATGCTTCATATGAGTGTTTTAGCCCCTTTATGTCATGCATGCACGTAAAGTTAGAAACATTACATGGTATGTCAGTCCTAATTGACCGGATCTATAGTTTGGAGCTTTGGTTTCGCCTAAAAGTGTCTGAAGATTATAAGACTAAGTGAAACTCGACAAGTTGCTTTGCCAACTCGATGAGTTGGAACAGGTTTTTCCCGCTTCCTACGTATTGAGCGAACTCAGCGAGTTGATGAGATAACTTGACGAGTTGGCTGGGCTTTTTCACAATTTTCTGATAAGTGAATGAACTCGACGAGTCGGGTGGATACACTTGTGCAGTTAAGTCAACATGGATTGTTGACCTTGACTGTTGACTTCCGTTGGCTTTAGGGTTTTGGTCAAGTTGTGGACTTTGGAGGCCATGGAGGGATAAAATAGTCTTTTTCCCTTCTGAAGTTTATCAGAGAGACTTAACCAACATTTTGAGGATTTTTTATATCAAATTTTAATTATAGATATATGTGACATATTTTAGGCGGAGTCTAGATTGGCAGTTCGGGTGTGGGATTTACTTACTTTACTTCACGAGGTGAGTCTTCTCACTATACTTACCTGACTGGTAATTACTGTGCGACCGTAGGGTCTTATTTGTGTTATTGATGGGAGGGTCTTACTTGCTTAAATTGAGAGATGTAATATTATGCATCTTGTCTTTATGATTATTTTTTAATATTACTCTGTTCATTTATTGAGATATGAGTAGAGGGTCCATACCAAGCAGGGAGACCGGAGGGTTTTCACTGAGACACAGGACCGAAGGGTCCATACCGAGCAGTGAGACCAGAGGGTTTTCACCGAGACACATGACTGGAGGGTCCTTATTGAGATATAGCCATGAGAGGCTAACTAATTGTGTGTGTAGTATTTTGGGGGACTCACTAAGCTTCATGCTTACAGTGTTTGTGTTAAATGTGTTTCATGTACATCTCAGGCTCGTAGGAAGGTTCCAACATGATTGCTCTCACCAGCTTGATGTTTTGAGTTTTTGTGAATTCTGGGATATTTCATAACAATTTATAATGTTTTGTGCTGAGAAAAGTTCAAATTGACATGGGAAATGTTGAAGTATGTTTTTTGTGAACTTTTAAAAGTGAAAATTTTGTTTTGAAAATTTAGAGTGTTACACTTGATCAACACCTCTTCTTGTTGTTGGACCGTTATAAGTGCAAAAGGTTCAAACTTTATTTCATATTATGGATAAATCTAGGATTTTGTCCATATTTCTCCATGTTACGCATGTTTGAGTGAAGTAAATCCATAAATTTTTCAACTTTATGGATTCAAAGGGTTCCTTGATCATCAAATTTTCCAGATCTAGAAGTCCGCGAGGATTTATAGTCATCCATGAGAGTTTGATGCATTTTCCTCACTTTTTGACCAAGAATGGATTGGGACATGCATGGTGCATGCATGTTCACAAAGAAAACCTATTTATGAACTTTTAGGGTCCCCTTAAGCTCCTAGAGAAGTTCGGTTTAGTGACTTAATCAGCTAAGGACTTAAAACCGAGATTTTTGCTTTAGACCAAAGTCACGACATGTGACATAAGGTCTCACGACATGACCATGAAGAAAAATTGCGAATGAGTTGTCTGAATCTGGAGTGAGTTGTTGGAATCGGAATTCGTCAACTCTCACGACGTGACCAAGGAATGGTCACGAAGTGAGACCTTATATTAGGGTTCTGTCCATTGGATTAGATCTGGTTGACTTTTGAATTTGACCAGGATTTTGGCTAAGTTTCACTTAGTGGGTATTTTGAGTTGTAATATGAGTTTTGGTCACTGTTATTTGTAAATGTGACCAGTAGAGGTTGCTTCGGAGCAACGTGTTATTTCCGCTTTTATCTGTCTATGAGGTGAGTCTCTTCACTGTACTCGTGGGTCGAACGCACCAATATCGACCCACTAAATTATGTTTCATGGATGATAGTTGTCTTTGTGATAATTGTATTGAAGACCATGGGGGTAGCCCATGAAAATTGTATTAAATACCATGGTGGTATCCCATGGCACTTGTATGTAACATCGAGATTTGGCCCGTGACATTTCATGGGAAGAGCATGAGGGATAGCCCATGACACTTGTACATAAGACCATGATTTATGCCTTGGCATTGTAAGGAAAGACCATGGGGGCAGCACATGACACTTTGTATGTGAGATCGGGATATGACCCTAGGCATTGAAAGGAAACACCATGGGGTAACCCATGGCACTTGTATGTTTTGGTATGTGGTGCTTTGGTGATCCCACTAAGCTTTGTGGTTACAATTTATGTTTCTGGTTTCAGGCACTCCCCGTTCAAAATGAAAGGGCCCAATATCCTCTCCTCATGATTTTTGCATTATGAATAATTTAAATCTGATGTTTTGAATATTATATTCAATTATGGTTTTCGGAACAATTTATGAAAGAAATTGATATTCTTGAACAAAAAATGTTATCACTATTTTTGGTTTGTTAAAAGTTGGTATCAGAGCCTTGGTTTGAGTGTTTCGGGTATACTTTTGGGTGTGTTAGAACTCGAACTAAGGAAATGATAATCTTGTAAAAAAGAAATTGAATTTCTAAAAATATTTTACTAAGTAAAAAGGGTGTGACATGTGCATTCAACCGAGCTCAATTAATTGGTTCCCAAATTACCCATACTTATGTATTATGATCAATATGATTGATATGTGAATTGCATGCTAGAGTTATGATAAGGATATCTTGAAGAATCATAAGATAGAATTTCCTAATTTGTATGATGCCTTTATAGCCTAGGGGAATTTGATGCTAGGTATTACTTGGAATTAAGATCGGCTAAGTTAATTCCTGAGTATATGATTTGAAAGTTGTATACAAATAGGATCATATAACCCTAGAATGATTGATTTGGCCTCATTTCCTATTCCTTGTTTGGTTGTAGACCTAGGGTAGAGTCATCATTTGACACTCTAGCTGATTTCATTAGTTTATAAGTTGTACGAATAAGGCACCCATTGGCGTTGATAGAGATTCATGGTACTGTGATCAGTAGGAGTTGAGGATTCCTAGGAAAGTTTAGGATATGTATTTTGCTTAGCATAGGAATGATGTGTAGTTTGGTGACTTAGAGGAATCAGGATGATTCTTGAGGAAGTTACATATAAGTGTGGAAAGTAGTATTGGGCTCATACTTCTTTCAGCGGAGGAGCTATATCTGAGACAAGAACAAACCTAGAAACTCGAAAGTGGCCTATGTACTAAGAATTCCCTCGATTCATTTGCTAATTGTGTATATGTTGTGCTTCAGTTTGAGGATGGTGATGACTACTCGAGGACGCTCTAGCTTTGGTTCTAGTTTATTTTCTGGCTCAGGCACTAAATCGGTTGATGAGAGGCTACACGAGTTCATTGCGGCTGAGGTTACTCGCGGTATCTTGGATGCTACTCTTGTGATGTTCGATACCATCAAGGAGGGGATTAGGGAGCTGATGGATGAGAGGCTCACGTCTTTTCGATCTGAGATTGTTGCAGGTTAGATAGGAGCGCGAACTCCCTCATTTTAGGATTTCAAGGCTTGTAGAGCTCTTGACTTCTTTTGGGATAAGGATCCAATCGCTAACCAAAGTTGGATTGCTGACATGAAGAATGCTCAGCGGACAAGTTTTTTCCCAAAGGGGCAAAGTTGGGATTTACATCCACCTGCTAAGGGATGGGACTGGGCGTGAGACTTGTAGGAGGAGGTTAGCGGAGTTGTAGGGTCAGAGGTAGTGGGAGTCATGACCTAGGAGGATTTTATTTCGAGCCTTCAGAGGGAGCTTACACCAACTATTGAGGTGTAGTTGTTGGCGAGGGAGTACCAGGAATTTCGCCAGAGTATTGAGACTGCAGCAGAGATTAACGCCAAATTCAGGGAGAGGGCTTTTCTGGTTCCGCAGTACGTTGCGGATGAGAAGATGAGAAAGACGAGATACCATGACACGTTGAGACCATGAATGATATGTTAAGAAGGCTCGTCAGCAGGAGACCGAGCTGGAGCTTCATAAAAAATGAAAGTCAAAGATGGTACAGACGGTGGTGGGCCGAGTGAAAAGGCCCAAGACCTCCGATTCACGCACCATAGGCCACCATGGCTAGGTCCATCGCGGAATGTGCGGCAAGTTTAATAGTGGGGCATGTCGTGCGATAGGTTTAGGATGATTCACTTGTGCTCAGCCGGGACACATGAGTAGGGACTGCCCTATGGGTTCTTTGATTTGCTTCCATTATAATCAGAGCGGCCATAAAAAGGCCAATTGTCCGAGACTGTCAGGGGGAGCAGTGGTGGTGCCTGCGCCAACCACCTTGAGGATTATGAATGGCCGTCATGGCAAGGCGGATTCTCCAGTGGTGAAAACCAGGGCATTTCAGCTGACCACCGATGAGGATCATGAAGCATTTGATCTAGTTACTAGTATGTGAATTATTCTTATGTTTTATTGCTTTCCTTATTTATGTTAATGATTTTATGTGATCTTATATACGAAACTTTTTGGTCAGTGGTATGTTTGCTCATGTTCTAGTTGATGCGGGTGCTACATGATCCTTTATATCTCTTGCTCTTATCAAAAAAATTTGTGATGCTCCCGAGTGTCTGGATTACCCATTGGAGGTCTAGATTGTCGATGAACGTACTACGAGTACTTCAAGGGTTCATCATAGTTGTGTTCTGAATCTGTTTAGTGAGAGATACTTCGTTCATTTGGTGTTGATTCCTCTATAGGGATCGAAGGATATTATCAGAATGGATTAGTTGGGTCCTAACTAGGCCATGATTGACTATGAGTGCCAGCTAGTGAGAGTTCGAACCCCAAGTGGGGGAGAACTAGTTATTCCTGGTGAGGGAGCTCTACATGGGTCGACTCTCTGCTCAGCTATGAGGGCCAGGAGATATCTTTAGTAGGGTTATTCGGGGTTTATGCCTTTTATGGCTAATACTCGAGTGGAGGGCACGACAATTTTAAGTGAGGTGCCCACTGTTCGGGATTTCCCTGATGTGTTTCCTAAGGAGTTACCAGGAGTACCTCCTGAGAGGCAAGTCTAGTTTCAGATTGATTTGAATCCTTGAGTGGTTCCCATAGCCAAGGCTCTGTGTCTCTTGGCATCATCTGAGATGTAGGAGTTGTCTATGCTACTTCAGGAGCTGCTAGACAAGGGATTTATTCGACCAAGAAGTTCTCCACAGGGAGCACCAATCCTGTTCATGAAAAAGAAGGATGGTTCACATAGGATGTGCATTGACTACCGCTAGTTGAATAAGATAACATTGAAGAAAATTTACCCACTCTTGAGGATTCACGACTTGTTTGACCAACTCCAGGGTGAATCTTGGTTTTCCAAGATTGTTTTGCGATCGGGGTACCATCAGATGAGGGCCAGGGATGATGATATGCAGAAAGCAACCTTCATGACTAGCTACACTCATTACAAGTTCTTGGCAATGCTTTTTCGGGGACACCAATGCACCATCAACATTCATAGATCTCGTAAACTGGGTTTTTACGCCGATGCCAGATCGGCCAGTGATAGTATTCATAAATAATATTCTGGTCTACTTCAAGACTAAGGAACAACATGAGGAACACTTGCGAGAGGTGTTGGAGACCCTGGGGAGGGAGAGGCTATATGCCAAATTATCCAAATGTGAATTCTGGTTACATGAGGTGCAGTTCTTTTCGAACATCATCAATCAGGAGGGTATATTGGTAGACCTGGCCAAGATCGAGGTTGTGATGCGATGAGAGGTTTCAAGAACCCCATCTGAGATTTGGAGCTTCCTAGGTCTCATAGGGTATTATCGGAGATTTATCCAGGATTTCTCAAAGATTGTAATACCTTTGACACGCTTGATGAAAAAGAATGTGGTTTTTCGATGGGGGCCTGATTAGTATTTTGCTTTTGAGACTCTGAGGCAGAGATTGTGTGAGGCCCCAATTATCGCGCTTCCCAAGGGGATGTATGATTTTCTCCGTTACTACGACGCCTCTATTTTATGTTTGGGATTTGTTCTTATGTATAGGGGTCACGTGATGGCTTACGCTTCAAGGCAGTTGAAGCGTCATGAGGAGAACTACCCTATGCATGATTTGGAATTGGGGGATGTGGTCTTTACCCTAAAGATTTAGAGGCATTATTTATATGCGGTGAGGTGTACTATCTAATCCGACCACAAGAGTTTGAGGTATCTCATGGATCAACCGAATTTGAATATGCGGGAGCGGAGATGGCTAGATGCGGTAAAGGACTATGATTGTGAGATCCCGTAGCACCTTGGGAAGGCCAATGTGGTGGCTAATGCTTTGATCCATAAGGCTGGGAGTGCTCCCATCAGGGATGTTTTCTTGTGGATGATTATTACTTCACATTTGTTGGGTTTGATCAAAAAGGCTCTGGTAGAGGGATTGGAGAAGGAAAATTGGAAAGCCGAGCGAATTAGAGGTCAAATTGCTTTCTTTGTTAGAGATAGTTGGGGATTGCTGACTCAGTGCGGTAGAGTATGTGTTTCGACTACTAGTGGGTGATACGGACAATTCTGGAACTGGTACATAAGTCAAAGTTTTCGGTCCATACGGGGGCCACAAGGATGTATAGGGATAAGAAGTTGAGTTATTGGTGGCCCTTTATGAAAATGGAAATAACATGGTTTGTCGAGTTGTTCCTGGCTTGTAGGAAAGTCAAGGAAAAACATCAAAGACCCCACGACAAGATGCAACCGCTACTTATTTGCATGTGGAAACAGGAAGAGATTTCCATGTATTTTATCACAAAGTTGCCAAGGACAGCACAGGGAGTTGATTCTATTCGGTTTATTGTTGATAGATTGACCAAGAGCGTGCATTTCATCCAGATTTCTGAGTTTATATCTGCTGAGAAGCTAGACGACATCTACATTCAGGAGGTCATAGTTTGGCATGGAGTACCAGTTTCAGTGGTTTCGAACCGGGATGTTCATTTTACTTCTCAGTTTTTGAGGAAGTTTCATGAGGTTTTGGGTACTTACCTGCATTTTAATACAACATACCACCCATAAAACGACGGTTAGAGCGAGTAGACAATCCATACCCTCGAAGATATTCTCCGGGCCTGCGTATTATATTTTGGAGAGAGTTGGGATACTTACCTACCACTGGCCAAGTTCTCTTACAACGACAATTATCATGCCAGTATTAATCACCCGTCCTTCAAGATATTGTATGGGATGAGGTGCAGGACATTATATCTTTGTGCGAGGGATAGGAATTGGTTCATGGGAAGTATTTAGGTGGTACTCAAGACCACTGAGTTGATTCAGCAGGTGCGCGACAATTGTCAGGTCGCACAAAGCCGATTGAAGAGTTATACAAACTGGCGACGTTCAAACCTTGAGTTTTAGGTAGGGTACTTAGTGCTCTTGAAGGTGTCACTATTTAGGAAGTGGCAGAAACTAGGTCCCCGGTCAATTAGTCCCTTCAGGATTTCCACCCGAGTGGGCAAGGTTGCATACCAGTTGGATTTTCCTGACGAACTCAGTCAAATCCATAACACCTTCCACGTATCTCAACTTCGAAACTATGTGGCCGATGATTCCGAAGTTGTATCATTAGATGATATTCAGTTTGATGATCTCCTGAATTATGTGGAGAGACCAATTGCGATTTTCGACCGAGAGAAGAAGACCCTGCGCAACAAGGAGGTGAATCTGGTGAAGGTGTTGTGGCAACACTAGAAGGGTTCCGAATGGACTTGGGAACCTGAGTCCGAGATGAGGAACCCTTACCCTGATTTGTTCAAGGAATAGGACTACGAGGTCGAAGTTAGATTCAAGTGGGGGAGAGTTGTAACATCCATTTTTGAGGTATATAATTTCAAGGTTGTCTTTAAGCTTTTGGATGTAGTCACGACATAAGAAATGCCTCTCACATCGTGAGCCAAAGATGACTTGTTGACCCACATTCATTGAGTCCCACTTCGTGAGCCCTTTTTGCTCACGACGTGAGAGCGTCCTGATAACCAAAACCCTAAATTTTCGGTATTTAATGGAATGAGAGGACTAGGGTTTCTCACCCTCAGCCTCCTAAATCTAAGCCTATAACAACCCTGATATCAATCATTCTTGAAGCCTTATTCTATCTTGGTGGATTTCATAGTTAGAAGAAGAATTTGATAAGAGAGAAAAAGTTTCCTAGTGGTGGAGTTTCCCATGTAGCATCATCATTAACAATTCTTCTTCTTGTTGGACCTTTGTTAGTGCTAAAGGTTGAAACTTTATTTCATATTATGCATATATCTAGGATTTTGTCCATAATTCTCCACGTTAAGCATGTTTGAGTGAAGTAAATCCATAAAGTTTCATGGATAGTTGAGTTAGATTTAGATGTTTTGAGTCTTCGATCATAATTGTTTGTTGTTTCCTCTGACCAAGGGTTGATCTTGGATAGGCTCGAAACCCATCACATATATTTTTTTTTTGTATATACATATTTTTTTGAAATTGGTTTTCAAAAAATTTCTTATATCCATAGCAAAGATGGTTCTCGAGTTTTCACAAATATATGAGTTATCAAAAGATCACGAACATATATATATATATATATATATATATATATATATATATATATATATATATATATATATATTATGTGCATGGAGTTTGAACATATATTATGTGTATATAATATAAAGCTTATTTTAAAATATAACAAATTTGTGTTAAATAAAACTTTATAATTATCATACTATTTAGGATAAATAATATAAACAAAAGTGTATTAATCGTAATTACAAATCCATGAGTATAAAGAATACGAAAATTTGACATCATATGAAGAAGATTTGATTTTTCGAAGTTTTGCGACCATCATAATACGACTTTATCTGTCACAAAATACGAAACGAAAATATGTACTTATTAGCTACAACAATATAAACAAGAGTTAATTTCCTCGTAAATACGAATCCATTAATATAAAGAACATCGAGAACGAAGCTCGTATAAAGAATTTATGAATTTAGCAGTGTCTTTTATCGTGTAATGGTTACAGACTGTAAAATAAAAACATATTGCGTACTAGCCGATGAAGTCTAAAGGAAAGTTACAGTATATATCGATACGAATCCGTGGATATTAAGAACGTTGAAAATGAAGCTCGTATGCGAAAGTTATGCTTTTTTGAAGAAAGCGATATTTTACTTGTGCATGCAACACATTTTTATAACAATTTGACACGTGGCACCGCAAGCAATAACTACTTCCCACCAGTCAGATGACACGTGGAACCAACAAATTCAGGACACAAAAGCACATTGCACATTTCCAGCTGGTTGCCTCGTTATAAATAGCAGCCATTCTCTTTAAGTTTATGTAGCACCCGAGTCGCTAGGTATGAAGTTTCTAACTTAGTCCATTTTCTAATCAAGATAAAGTGGTGGAAGGAGGTTGAGTACATTGGGCGTACATTACGTATGCATCGCATACTCGCTGCATGCGTGCCATCAGGGGATCGTCAACATACGCTGGACGTAACTAAGCCAGGGAAAACCATAAGTTTTAGGGTTTGCATCATTTTTAAGGATCTTAAGTCCCTCAAGTATTTACCTTTTCAGCCTCCATTGCTCTTGTAGTGCAAATCTCAAACCCTAATCCACCTTGAGTGCATTTGTGAGCTTTCTTGAGTGTTTGTGGTGTTCTTTAGTAACCTTGAAGGAGAAGAAAGCTTGGGAAGGTGCAATGACAAGGAAGGAGGTTGTAGATCTAGAAGCTTGGCACCATTTCCTGTCCATTGAAGGTATGAAGTTTAAACCTTGATCATTACAATCTTAGGTTTAGGGTAGAAAATGGTATCTTTTGGTCCTATAGTTTGGATTCTTGTATATAAGCAATTTCAGACCATATGAGCTGTCCTTTTGGATTATTGGAGGTGTTTTGAGTCATAAAAAACAGATCTTGACGGTTAAGCCACAACCGTGCAAGTGTAAGGAACCATCCAAGTATGATTATGGAGTATACGTTGCAAGCAAAAGCATGAAGTTTTCATGTTTGTGGCTTGATGGATTGATTCTTGGTAGTGAGTTTGGGTTGGCAGACCATTACGCCTTGCATACTACAGTATACGTTGCGTGTATTGGGTCAGCATCCCGACTCCTGGTTAACACCAGCATAAGTTGGTCTTACAATCCAAGTACACCGCGCATATGTGTAACATCCGGGATTTCAGGTATTATTTTTTATCATTTATTTTTGGAGTCTAAGAGAGAGAGACTCGACGAGTTGATGCCTAGACTCGTCCATTAGGGTCGCGTGGTGATGACTGGATTAATGAGTGGACTCGACGATTCGGTGTGGGGACTCGACGAGTCCGTGCTGGCGACTAAAACCCTAATTTCCCGGGTCTGAGCCCTATTTAAAGGACCTTATAACCCTTCATCTCGGCTACCTTCGTCCTTGAGAGCACCAAAGCATCTGAGAGTCCTTGTGAGTGAGAAAAGAGGCCATTGTTCTTCATCCTTGTGTGTTTTAGCAAGAAGGGAAGAGGAAGGTCAAGCTAAGAAAGTTGGAGAGCTTGGATCTACTTTCATTTGGGCAGAGGAAGCTATTTGAGGTATTATTCAGAGCTTATTCTCGTGTATTTGTTGATATAGTCAAATCTAGGGTTTTTTCATGCCTTGATTAGCTTGTATTTGGAGTGTGAGAGGTCCCATGGGGAATTGGTACTTAGATCTGGACTTTAGAAGGTCCAAAGTGTCCCAAATGCTCTGCTTTATGCCTTTCCTTTTGAGTTGTGGACTTAGGTTACCATTTTAGAGGTCATTTCACCAAAAGAAGCCTTGTAGGCATTGCATGGGTGCCAAGATGTGACCTTTACGTGATTATCATGTTTGGGAAGGTGATATCTATAGATTAGAGAAGCAAATCTGACCTCAGAAGGCCATATGAGTTCAAGCATGGAATGAACTGTTGGATTAGTGTATAAGTCCATAACTATTTTGGTATGTACTTGACCCGATGGTGCATGGTCCTTTTGGGTTGCCTTCACCAAAGCAACTTGATAGGATGAATTATGGAGAGAAAGGATTAAATATGATTTATTAATATATTATGAGAATAATATATTAAAGGAGAAATCATATTGGTTAATTAATATTAGTCAATAATTAATTGGTAATTAGTTTTGTGACTAAAAGAGATTAATTAAAGTTAAGGGACTGGAATTGTAATTATAAGATAATTACAATTTGGGCCATGGATTGCCTTGTATTAAGGAGTGGACGAATTCTATGGGGAAACCCAAAAAGAAATCGTCCAAGGCCTTAAAGAAAGGGGTCCATGGGTTGCTTAGGGCTTAAGCATCGAAATTAGGGTTTCCTTGTTAGATAACCCTAATAGCCTCACTATATATAGTACCCTTGTGACCCAAAAACGTGGCTAAGACTTCTCTAGGGTCTGTAGACGGTTTTGGGCAGCCTCCATCCTCTCTCCTCTTCATCCTCTTGCTTATGGTGTTTGTGAACCATTAGAGGAGTGACAATTGTGACTCTAAGCTTTCTAAAGTCAATACAAGGAGATTTGGGATTGCTATTGCTACATAACAATCAAGGTAACATCTTAAACCCATTCTTATGTTAATATGATTAATTTTATGCTAGAATTAGGATTTATAGTCTTGGATAACTTGCATGTACAATAGAGAAACCTAGATCCAAGCATTAGGGTTTGCATGAGCACATAGGATGTTCTTATGACCAAAACTCATCAGTGGTATCAGAGCCTAGACTGGTTTCCATTGTATTGATGCATTGTCTGATTGAAAATTTCGATTTTTGAGGTTCTGAAGGCTGGACTCGCCGAGTCCATGAATGAACTCGCCGAGTTCTTGATGAACTCGACGAGTCCATTCCTGACTCGACGAGTCGGCTGGTCAGAGTGAGGGAAAACCGGGATTTCTTGCTGTTTTTGCTTAAGGATAGTTGCCTTATCATATTAGATAAATATAAATCCGATTTTATGATATATTTGACTATATTCTTGATCTAATTGAATATATTTATCAATTAATAAAATATTTGTTTCGTTATGTGATAATTGATTAATTATTTTGATTAAATTGATAAATTGTTTTGCAAGAAATCATTAAATAAATCAAATATGGATAGTTATTTGATCCTTATGTTATGAAATGTTTCATATTTTCCCCTTTAGGTTTTATAGTTTGAATTTGACCTCAAAAGTTTTGTTGTTTTGAAATTTAATGTTTTGAAAAAGGTTTCAAAACTTGCCCTCAAGTTTTGGAATTTAAATTTTGATTAATTGTTTAATTTTGATGTATATTTAAATTCTAAACCCTAATGTTTTGAAATGTTTCAAAACTTGCCCTCAAGTTTTGGAATTTAAAATTTGATTAAAAGTTTAATTAGGAATGTTAAATTCTAAAACCCTAGTAATGTTTTGAAAAGTTCAAATCAAACCCTTATGGTTTTATTAATTAATTAAGGTGTATAATTAAAAGAGGTTTAATAAATCCATAAAAGTTTAGGTTAACAATTTAATTGAGTTAAAAGTATAATTGTTAAATTAAACCACCTAGTATTTTAAAAGTGTAAAATACACCCTATACTATGTATAACATTAAAAGTCTAACATTATATATATGTATGAGTAAAAGTCAGTCTTACCGTTAGTAGGCCTCATTCACGAAGCTGGTCTATAAGGGGTGTTTAAGGAAATTGCCTATAAAATGGCGATTGAATGGGTATCCACTCTTACCCACCGCACTCTTGACTAGTGGAGGGTCGTTAGCCGAACGGGTAGGATAGGACGAAACCTTCCATTATAAGTATAATGATATACAAAAGTAACTAAATGTTTTACAAATTCCCAATGTTAGTTACTTAGGCAAAAGTGAATTGATGCAATTCCATGAAATTACACTTTGTGCCCTTGCGAAGACGTTAGTGGAGCGTGTGTGGTTTACCGGCACACTAAATGGTTCTAAGCAAAGGTAGAAAAGGGTGACTCAATGTTTGTCATAGTTCGGTGGAGCGTGTGTGGTTTACCGGCACATCGAATAGGTGACTGTAACATGTGAGGGCATCATGTAAGTTTGCATGGTTATTCACACCCGCTTTGTGATCCTCGGCATCCCAGTCACAAACAAGAGGGGCATATCGAGATTTAAACATGCCATTGAAAGTTCAATGAGTCTCAAAGGATCTAGTAGTTTTCATAGATTTAAAACATAAAATTTCTTTTTCGTTTTTCATGGTGGAAATTAGTGAATCGTCATTCACTTACCTTCAAATGTTCTGCAATTTGGGTTACGGCATCCCTCTCCCGAGTTGTAGAATATTGTGTTGGGTCCTGGCCTTAGTATTTCATTTGGGTGATTTTCTAAGGACTCAATCAATCAACTAACTTTAATTTTGTTTCTCCCGTTTTGTTGATGTCAAAGTTCGACAACTATGGTCTTCTCAAATCCCGTGGAACAAGCATTCCACATGAAGATGATATTCCACGATTCGATCGAGGAACAAGAGATCATGCTTCACTTCCTCCACCTCCTCCAATTATTCTCCGTAACCCACAAGTTTGAAGGCTTGAAAAGTTCAAGATCACTCAAGCCCTTTTGGCAAGTAAACATAAAGAAGGAAAGTCGGTGTGTGCACACGTCCTAAGGATGAAGTCACACAATGATAGGTTAAGAATGTTGGGATCCGTTGTCTATGAGGAAATGGCTGTTGATTGGGTTCTTCAGTCACTTCCTAACTCATATAGTGAGTTCGTAAGAGAGTACTATATGATGGACTGCGACATGACCCTTATAGATCTCACCTATATGCTTATTGCTACTGAATCAACAATGGTTTGGCGCAATAGAAAGGAAAAGTTGATTGGTGAATCTACCTTCAAGACCTCTATGGATATAGACAATGGCAACGAAAGACAGCTTTGATCGAAAAGTTTGATCATAAGAGAAAGGCGATGCCTGAAGTAGTTCCATGTCATGTTCCAAAAGAGTCAATTTGCTTTTATTGCCAAGAGAAAGGGCATTGGAGACGAAGCTGCCCCATTTACCTAAGAGATCTAAGAGATGGGAGAGTCGAAACGTATGGCTCTAATATAGGTAAAATCCATTAACTAACTCTTTTAAGCTTCTATTCTAGATTCGCAATACATAATGTGATAAGATTGCAATTGATGTTTTGTAGGATCGAAGAAAAGAAAGGAAGCTTAAGGGAAGAAGTGAGCAAAATCTAACCGTGAAGGAATGGATTTCGATCGCATTTCTCGAAGATTAGATTCTTGAGCTACTACTTAGACTTAGAATTAGATTGCTAAGAAAGATGTATTAGCATAGTTTTTCAATGATTTGCATTGTAAGGACAAATTTTTTTTTCCGCAATAAAATAAATTTTGATTATTTATTTATCCTTGCAATGGCATATATGAAAAATTGATGTTTGAATATTAGCAATAATGGATTTGGTTCTTATTATGTTATTTATGGAAAGTCGAGAATTTACCAAATAAGGAAGAGTTTCTCATCGCCCAAGTTTCAATTGGACAGATACTTGGAATCATGCAACTTGATTGCACGATGAATGAGAAATTTCGTATTTGGAAATTAGACTAATTCATTGACAAAGTTTTAAGTGAAGGACTAGGAGATCGAGCACACAAAGCTGCGTGTTGATCAAGTCCACCATAAGAGTGACAAAATATTCGTCATGATTTACTAAAAGTTTAGTAAATATGATTATACTTATAAGATTAAGTGTAATTCTGAATTGATTGAAAAGGTTTAAATCAATAGCAGAACGAATAAGAAGAATCAAGTAGGCAGAAAGATAAAAGTTGCTCCATTCTAAGAAGTAGGGAGAGTACCTTTTATGCTTTATGATAAGTCTTAACGATTAAGAACCATATCTCAATTGATCCTCTAAGTGAATCTTAGCACAATTGTATGTCTAAGAAGAGGAATCAAGAATTGAAGAAATGGTTAAATCAAGAAGTCAATCATACTTCGTTCCAAAACAAGTCTTAGAGTTAAGATTGTGACATTAAGTGATAAATATTAAGAAGGTTTATAGCATTCATCAAATATGGAAAAGTTGTGATGTCCTGGATAAGACAAAGACCAACTAGGACCAATTTATGAAATGTTTTGATAAAAGCTACACTAACCCTTGAATATTTGTTTGTCAAGAAATGTTATTAACAAGAGAACCTTATATGTCAAGGAGACAGTGGGAGTCTTAATGGTCTTGAAAGGGTTCAAGAACAAATCAAATAAACCTTATCGATCATCACTAGCACACGAGTTGAGTTTTACAACCTATCGTGTTAACATTATTTTGTTTCTGTGCCAATCCAATTGAGTTAATTATGCATGTGAATCCTATGAGTTCTCATTTGAATGCATAAAAAGTCAAGGACCTTGATCAATGGAAAGTACATTGATAAGAAAAGGTGAGCTGCTTAACTACTTTGAATACATGGTGGGCAGCTGTGCTACCATAAAGGCAAGAAATCGAGATCAAGAAAGTTCGATCCATATGAGTTTGAATTTGTAGTAAACTTTGGTTTTGACAAATTCACATGGACAGGAACAAATACACCGTTTAAATCTAAGTGTCATAAGATTTCCTCCTTCATGAAAATGATTGTGAGGAAATGCTTTCACTAAGAAAGATTTTAAGAAGATTGTGATTGTAAAATTGCATTCTCAAATTCAATTATGGTTACGGTATCCCTTTCCATAATTTGAATTGTGAGGTTTGGCAATTAGTCTTAATTGTTTCGACACACATATGAACTATCTAAGGCAAAGGTGTATAAGTTCAAAAAGCCTTGATAAAAGGTTATCAAAGCATTAAGTATTAAAAAGATGGACTTAAGAAATTCAATAGGTATTGTTTTTTTTTTTCTGAAAGTTAAGTTGTTTCTGAATACATGTCAAAGCTAGTGGGAGCATAAGTGTTATGTTTTATAATAATCATCATGATAGTGGGAGCATAAAAGTTATGATTGTATGATTATTAAGGCATGTATTGCAAGTTGGCAATATTAGTTATAGAAAACAAGAGTTATACCTTGCAAAGTCGTAAGGGTTGTAAAATTGTTTTGCTATAATTAAGGGAGAGAATATTATGCTTCATTTCAAATCTAAAGGATTAGGTTGAGAAATGTTAATAACTTAGTCAAAGGGTACATAGTGTGTTCTTAAAATTTCGATTATGATTACGGCATTCCTCTTCACAATTCGAATTTTGAGAACATAGCAAATAAAACATTATGCGTCGTGTCCCATACGCTTCGGGTATAGGATGGACTGCAAATGCTTTAATGTTTGACCATTCTAAAATTTTCCAAATGTCGAGCGCATTTAGAGGGAAAAGGGACTAGAATTGGTTTTGACTAAAATAATTAAACAACTATCAAAGGACAATCCAAAGTTTGATGAGGATTGGTCGCTTGTGAGTAGTTGGAAGCATGGTATTGGATGGACCATATCGACATTATTATAGATAGAAAAGATTCTATTACGAATGAGTTGTTATATGGAAATTATGGAAATGTTTCCATATTGGATGGACCATATCGACATTATTATGAATAGATAAGATTCTATTAAGAATGAGTTGTCATATTGAAAATATGGAAACGTGTCCATATTGGGAATTGAATATTGAAAATACATGACTAGATTAGATACTTTTATGCAAAAGGATGTTCAAAGGAATGTACTTTGAGTGAGAGACATCATATCTAAGGAATTGTCTTGGAACAATCTCTGATAGAGGACTTTGTAATCTCATTGGCAATAGTCTTTGTGACTTTGGTGCAGTGATATTACGAAAGGATCATTTCATAAAATGTTAGAATCTAACATATTCTATAAGTGGCGAGAATTTGATATTCTTACACTTATGAAAAAGGATTTGGATTTGTGAAATGAGAAAGATTGGAAATGTGTTCAATTTGATCTATTTCACAAAGTAAGAACAAGAGGTAAACATTGTGTGCATGCTAGGAGCATGGGACAAGTGTTGTAATTCAAGTAAGAAGTTGATTCACCGAAACAACAAATAATGAGTAATCGATATGGTGATAAATAAAAGGTGTTTTATTTATGCTCAAATGTTTGAGGCCATATGGGATTAGTATTATTATTGTGTTTCACTTTGCATGTTTTGACTTCCAGAATAATTGAGTTTATTAAGAATAATCGAATTATTCGAACGGGCCATAGTTAGTCATACGTTGGAAGTATGTATGAATAAAGATTGTCGTGAATTGTTGTGTGGATTGTCTAAAGAGCATTAGACATAAGCAAATGTTTGCTGCAACGTTCATGAGTGCTTATGAATATGATTTGAGCATTGGATCAAACCCACGCTCACTTGGATCACTCCACGGATTGTATCACGAGTGATTGGTGAGACGATAACATCTTATATTCTTGAAACTGAGATGTGTGAGTTGTATCTTGCAAATCGGTTGCACATTGATAATATGTAAATGCACTAGTAACTTGGTGTTATAAAACATATTGTTGTGTGTTATTCGGTGAGTGAGTGCAAGCAAGCACTGTATCAAAGTTTATCCATTCCTTTTATTCAAAGTAGGATAAAAACGATATCTTTGGGCCCCTCGATGATTTTGTGATGACAAACGTAAATGCTCGGCCGGGCTAGGGCTAATTTGATTTGTTCAATTAGTCAGTCGTCATAAATCGGAAATCGAGATAGAGTAGAAAGAGAATGATTTGAAATCATATCTCATTTGATATCTAGAATGGAGGAATATATGATCCCTTATCTAAGGACACGCGTATCTGACAGGAACAGAGTTGACAGCGTCTTTGGAAAGCTACGATTGCAGATCAGGATCTGAAGTCATACGCATAATAGTTATTACACTTATCCAAGTAGGAGACTGTTGGATTAGTGTCTAAGTCCATAACTATTTTGGTATGTACTTGACCCGATGGTGCATGGTCCTTTTGGGTTGCCTTCACCAAAGCAACTTGATAGGATGAATTATGGAGAGAACGGATTAAATATGATTTATTAATATATTATGAGAATAATATATTAAAGGAGAAATCATATTGGTTAATTAATATTAGTCAATAATTAATTGGTAATTAGTTTTGTGACTAAAAGAGATTAATTAAAGTTAAGGGACTGGAATTGTAATTATAAGATAATTACAATTTGGGCCATGGATTGCCTTGTATTAAGGAGTGGACGAATTCTATGGGGAAACCCAAAAAGAAATCGTCCAAGGCCTTAAAGAAAGGGGTCCATGGGTTGCTTAGGGCTTAAGCATCGAAATTAGGGTTTCCTTGTTAGATAACCCTAATAGCCTCACTATATATAGTACCCTTGTGACCCAAAAACGTGGCTAAGACTTCTCTAGGGTCTGTAGGCGGTTTTGGGCAGCCTCCATCCTCTCTCCTCTTCATCCTCTTGCTTATGGTGTTTGTGAACCATTAGAGGAGTGACAATTGTGACTTTAATCTTTCTAAAGTCAATACAAGGAGATTTCGGATTGCTATTGCTACATAACAATCAAGGTAACATCTTAAACCCATTCTTATGTTAATATGATTACTTGTATGCTAGAATTAGAGTTTATAGTCTTGGATAACTTACATGTACGATAGAGAAACCTAGACCCAAGCATTAGGGTTTGTATGAGCACATAGGATGTTCTTATGACCAAAACCCATCATGAACTCGCCGAGTCCATGAGCAGACTCGACGAGTCGGACCGGGTTTTTCTGTGACTCGCACAGTGGATGACCCGCCGAGTTAGAAGAGTGACTCAGTGAGTCAGAGGAGGAATTTAGGGGACTTGAGTTCACGTCTAAACTCGCCGAGTCAGTGCCTGACTCGATGAGTTGGGTCAAGGGGGTAGCCATTGACCAACGTTGACCAGAGTTGACTTGTGTTGACTTAAGGGCATTAGTCAAAATAAGTCAGGAAGGTATTAAATGGAGATGTATTTCTGCTATAGGAGGAAGCTAGGTCGGAGGATTGAGCGGGAAGGTCTTATGTGTGATTAGGTGTGACGGGAAGGTCTTATGTGTATGATGAAAATGTAATGTATGTTGTATATGTTATATGTTATGATATGAGTATGATGATATGGACCGGAAGGTCAACAGAGTTATGGGATGTAAATCCCCTGAGACACCTGGATCGAAAGATCCCATAGAGCTATGGCCTGGAAAGGCATATGAGCTGTACGTGGTATTTTGCGGAACTCACTAAGCATTATTGCTTATCATTTGCGTGTTATGTGTTTTAGGTACCAGTGATGATCGCAGGAAGGGGCCGGCATGATCAGTACACACTTATGGTGAAGATATTTTGAGATTCTGGGGTTTTTGATTTGTACTTATGTTATGTAAAAACAATTGATACCCGTTTTTGAGAATTATGATTGGGGTATTTTTATTAAATTAAAATGAAAAATTGTTTTGAAATTTCACGGTCTTAGAATATGCAGTCAGTTGGACTAGAAGATTTTTGGGTCGTTTGTTGTTGGGATTTGGACTTTTGTAAGTTGGGCCTCGGGCCCACCTATTTGTAGTAGGTCATGTTGGGCCTAAGGCCATGTTTGGGGTTCTTAGGCCATATGGGGCCTTAAAGGCCTTATAGTTGGGCTCACATGCCTTTTTGGGTCTTTATAGATTTGGGCCTTGGAGGATAGGAGCACCAATTAGGCAAAGGTAAAGGAGCCCTTTGTCGTAAATCAAGGATTAGAGCTTTGGACTTTCAGGTTAGAATGTGTCCTAATTTCTAATTAGGTTTTTATGCTTGTACGATAAAGGGGAGGAGTTTCCGAGTCATCCGCTAAGTAAGATTTGGTACCTACAGTTTGAGGTGAGTCTTCATTCGCAATATTCGTAGGTCGAAGTCACCAATGCTGGCCCACTAGTTTGTGATGTAGTGTAATGCCTGTCTTCGTGACAATTCTCAGTTACGCATGTATTTGCTTGATGACTATGTGATATTTGTTATGATATTATATTGTAGTAGTATGGGGTGAAATATTCTCGGTATCCGGTTGAGATAGACCAAACGTGGTTGCAAGCACCCATATATGCTTGGTAATATCCGGTTGAAATAGACCGAAGGGGTAGGAAAACACCCATATATGCTTAATAGTATCCGGTTGAAATAGACCGAAGGGGGTAGGCCAATACCCAGATATGAATGGCAGTATGTATGTTTAGTATGTGGTATTTTGGGGGAACTCACTAAGCTTTGTTCTTACAGTTTTCAATTTATATTTCAGGTAGTTCTAGTTCGAAGGGGAAGGGCTCGGCCTAATCGCAATGCATCAATCTATGTTTTTCCACACTTATTGATTTTGGGAATTTGTACTCTGATAACATGATACAATTACACTCTTTCGACTATTTTGATATTAGTTTCTTATGAATGGAAAGAATTTAAAAAAAATTATATGTATTTTCGGATGCTACAAGTTGGTAGTAGAGCCTTGGTTTAAAGGATTCGGGCATACCCTCGGGTGTGCCTGGACTCAAATCGAGGGTTTGGTAGGTTTTTCACAAAAAGAAACATTTTAATCTAAGGGTTTTTAATAAAAGACGAGGGGTGTGATGCGTGCAATCAGCCGAGCTCAAGTAACTCTTTGCAAACTACCCAGACAAGTTATATGTCTTATGCTATGATATGAGAATTGCATGATAGATTAGGGGTAAGGATCTCCTAAAAATTGCATGGTAGAATGCTAGGAGAGATGCACTTATGTGCCTATCTATATGAGCTTTTAGATTTTCATGGTAGTATCATATCCGTTACTTGTTAGGATAACATGTATAGGGTATGTTTTGAGCTGAATTGCCTGATGCTCGAATGTTGCATGGTTTGTGCCTTAGCATATTCTATTAGGGCTAACTAACTAGTGGATGAGTGTATTGGGTTACATACTATTGCGATTAGATAATTTTAGATGGATAGGTTTAACTCTATTGTGCAACTCTAGTTTGAGTCCAACCGTTGTGGTGTGGGACCCATCATTCGAAGTATTATCTAGTACTAGTAGTATATAATAGTGTTCATGCAGTAGCTAGGTAGTACTTGTAGAAGTTCCTTCTGTAGCTAATAGCAGAAGGGGTGAGGAATGGACTCATAGGGAGTCCCTACGATATGTTTGGTGCGTAGGATGCCTTACGTTTTGAGAATGTATTAGTTTGGAAGAGTGACTTGGAGGAGTAGAGGTAGTCCTTAAGGAGGGTATAAATAAGTGTGGAATGTAGTATCCGGCCTGTACTACTGAAAGCACAAAATTTATACCCGATTGCAGGAAGAACTCGATGAATCTAGGGAACTCATGAGTGTGAACCTTCTCGTGTATATGCTAATTCTTTATGTGGTTATGTTTCAGTATGATGATGACACGTCATGGAACGGGAAGTTCAGGATCTAGATCTAGTTTGGGCACGGGCTCTAAACTAATCGATGAGTGTTTGTGAGAGTTCATTGCATCTGATACTATGAGAGGCTTCCTTGATGTGACCCCTCTGATGTTTGGGTCGATCAAGGAGGGTATCATGGAGTTGATGGAGGATCGTCTTCGGATCTTCAGGGCCGATCTGTCCGCTAGCCATTCGGGGCACACACTCTCCATCATAGATTTTAGGGGATGTGGGGCACAAGATTTCTTTAGTGTGAAGGACCCCCATCCCAGCCAAGCATTGGATAACTAACATTAAGTGAGCTCAGATGACAAGCTTCTTCCCCAAGGGGTTGAAGGGCAGGTTCGCCACAGGATGTTTGAGGGAGCAAGCCCGTGATTGGTAGGAGGAGGTCGCCTATGCTTTGGGAGCCCCAACCATTGAGCCCATGACCTGGATAGATTTTGTGGCCAAGTTTTGAGCAGAGTTTGCACCGGCTATTGAGGTGAAACAACTATCCAAAGAGTTTCTTGATATGAGGCAAACGATTGAGAATAAGGCGGAGATCATCGTCAAGTATATAGAGAGAGCATTATTGGTACCCAGTATGTAACTGATGAGGATATGAAGATGACCCGATACCATCATATGGTGAGATCTAACATCAGGGAGTCCATTTGTATATCTGCCTGCCTGTTTCGAGATAATATGATATCTACGACGCGGGAGTGAGAGATTGATCTGGATGACATTGGGAAGAGGAAGGTGCAGCCTTGGCAGACAGTTGGGGTATCAGCGAAGAAACCAAAGGCTTTTGACTCTAGGTCGAAGGGCCAGCATGGCTAGAGCCGCTGTGGCAAATATGGCAGGTCACATGAAGGGGTTTGAAGAGCGCGTGGTTCGGGCTGCTACAAGTGTGGCAAGATGGGGCACTTTAGCAAGGATTGTACTGATTCTATCACCACTTCTCAAATATCAGACCTGATTTGCTTTCATTGCAATCATAGGGACCACAAAAGGCCAACTTCCTGAGTCTAGCATCGGGAGGACCAATGGTAGCATCAGCTCCAACGACCCTATGGATGCTTTTATGCCCACTTCTCAGCCATTAGACCTAATTTGATTTCATTGCAATCATAGGGGCCACAAAAGGCCAACTTCCCAAGTCTAGCAACAGGAGGACCAGTGGTAGCCTCATATCTAGTGACCCTACGGATCACAGATGACCGCCGAGGAGGCACATGCTGCACCAGATATGGTGAGAATATCATTCTTTGTGAATGATATCCCTGCATTGGTATTATTTGATTCTGGGGCTACCTGATCTTTCATGTCCCTTGTGCTCAACAAGAGGTTTGATGGATCTCCGGGTGAGCTGGACCATCCATTAAAGGTTGAGATTGCAAATAATCGATCCCTTCTAGTATCGAGATTTCATCAGGATTATGTTTTGGAGATGGTTATTGAGCAGTATCCGATCGATTTGGTTCCCATTGCTTTGCCGGGAACAAATTTATAGTGGGGATGGATTGGTTGAGCCCTAATGGGGTGATGATTGATTGTGAGCGCTGGCTGGTATGTGTTCGGACCTCAAGTGGGGGAGAGTTGGTGGTCCATTGAGAGGGAGCTTAGCGTGGTCCGGCCCTATGCTCAGGGTTGTTGTGGGTTTATTTATGGATACATTAGAGAAGGGAAAAGTGGAATTTGATGATGTGCTTATTGTGTAGCAGTACCCGGATGTGTATTTGGAGGATTTTCCTAGGGTGCCTCCGAAAAGGCAAGTGGAGCTCCGAATTGACTTGGTTCCTGGTACGGCCCCGATAACCAAATCACCATATTGGTTAGTTCCACCAGAGATGCATGAGTTGTCTACAAAACTGTAGGAGCTGTTAGACAAGGGATTCATCCGACTGAGTAATTCGTCTGAGTATGCGCCGATCCTGTTTATGAAGAAGAAGGACCGGTCACATCGGTTGTATATGTGCTGCCTTACGCTTCTCGTCTAGCATATCCAGGTCTTTCCGTCACTCTTCCTCGTTCGAGTTTGTGTCAAAGTTCATCACCCATAGGGATTCACTCAGAATCTAGAGCGGGAGCACTGATTCAGTGTCGTATGTTAGACTGAAGGGTGTTTCTCAAGTTCCTAACCTCTCGGTGGTCCGATATGACCACAACACCGTTGGCAGCTCTTCGGGCCAGTCCCCCTTTGTTTTCATTAGGCGTTTTTTAAGTTCATTCACGATGGTTTTATTTGATACTTCGGTTTGTCAGTTCGCTTAGGGGTGTGCGACTGGGGTAAAGTGACGGTGGATTCACTTCTCCTCGCACCATTCTTTGAAGGGGCTACCCTCAAACTGGGTTTCGTTCTCACTTATCAGGACCCTATGAGTCCCAAACCGAGTCAGGATGTTCTTCCACATGAATCTAATCATCTATTTGCCCATAATTATGGCCATGGGATCTACTTCAATCCACTTCGTAAGGTAGTCGACTGCGGGTAACAGGAACTTTAATCCCCCTAGGGCTGTTGGAAATGGTCCCATGATATCAATGCCCCTTTGGTAGAAAGGCCATGGACTACTGATGCTGGTCAAGTTTGTTGATGGTATGTTTTGGAACGGGGCGAATGCTTGAGACTCCGAGCATTTCTTTGTGACTCTCTCCGCATCCTTATACATGTTGTGCCAGTATACCCCTAGGCATAGTATTTTCCCTGTGAGTGCTCACGCTCCCTCATGCACTCCCATCTCACCTGAGTGGCTTTCTTCGAGGAGAGCTTGGCCTTCCTTGCGCGAGATGCATCTAAGCCATGGTGCTAGATACCCCCTTTCGTACAATTGTTTTCCTTTCATAGAGAATTGGGGGGGGGGGGGGGGGGAATTGATTTTTATCTGCCTGGCCTCTTCCGGGTCATCTGGGAGGATCCCACGATGGAAGTTGCCTAGGTATGGTTTAGTCGAGTGTGGCAGTTCGATCACTGCATCGACTTTCTTGTTGTCAATTCTCCTTTCTCTGAGTACTTCTACCAGCATCTTCTTGGTTAAATGGTCGAAGGACGTTGAGGCCAATTTACTAAGAGCGTCGGCTCTTGTGTTCTTCCCCCTGGGTATTTGTTTGATTTTGAAGTTGTTGAACGAGTGTGCTAGTTGCTATATCTTTTCCAGGTATCTTTGCATTCTCCGATCATTCGCATCTTAAGTGTCATGTACCTAGTTTGTTATTAGCAATGAATTGCTAAACGCTCGGAGGTGTTTCGCCCTGACTTCCTGTGCGAAGCGAAGGCCTGCAAGGAGCGCTTCGTATTCAGCCTCATTATTTGAAATTTGAAAATTGAATCTTAGGGCATAAGTTATTTCATCCCTCTGGGGTTTTTCAGAATTAGGCCCGCGCCTAAACCCTCCTTACTTGCAGTACCAACGGTGTGTACTTCCCATACGTCTTTGCTTGATTTGGGTTCCATCGGGTTTGCAGCTAAGGCATTTGGTATTCCCTAAACGTATCTGGTATTTCTACCAATAAGTCTGCTAAGGCATGGGCCTTGATACTAGTTTGCGGCCAGTATTCTATGTCGTGCTCCCCCAACTCTATTGCCCATTTCGCCAGTCGTCCCGACTTTTCGGAGCGTACTAGAACCTGTTTTATCGGGTGGGTGGTAAGCACTTTGATTTTGTACTCCTAAAAGTAGTGTCTTAGGCTTCTGGTCGTGTAGATTATTGCTAATACTAGTTTTCCAAGATGAGGTAATTGGTTTAGGGACATCACCGTGCCAGGCTCACGAAAAGTATCGGCAACTGCTTCTTGTTTCTCCATACAGCCATAACCGAGGAGATGGCTTCATTAACAGCAGTGATGTATACTTGTATGGTTTCACCTGGAAGGGGGCTTGCCATTGTTGTCAAATGACGTAGGGCCTCATTCGTCCATTTGATGTGTTTCTTGTCGACACACCCTTCCAGTGTTTGGAAGAGCGGAAGGGATTTTTCTGCTGACTTAGCAACGAACCTGCCTAGGACGGTTAGTCTCTCATTGATTTCTTATACTCCTTTTATATTGTGCGGGATCTTGGAATCGAGGAATTCCTGGATTTTGACTTGATTTGGCTTGATTCCCTCTTTGGTTATATGGTATCCTAGGAACTAGCCCTCTTCTACTCCTAAAGTGCATTTTCCAGGGTTAAGCTTCATTAGGGATTGAGTTAGTGTCTGGAGGGTCTCTTCCACGTCGCAAAGTAATGTTGCTTCACTACAAATTTTAATGACCATGTCGTCGACATAGGCCTCTACATTATTTCCAACTTGTTTTGCGAAGACTTTATCAATTAGGCACTGATATGTTGCCTCAGCGTTCTTAAGGCCGAATCCCATCTTCTGGTAGCAGAATGTGCCTCGATCGGTGTGGAAAGTTGTCTTTTCCTCGTCTTCCCACCGCATCTGTACTTAGTGGTAACCTTTATAGGCGTCAAGAAAGCATTTGAGTTGGAAACCTTCCAGGGATTCAACATATTGGTCGATTTTGGGGAGGGGGTAGTTGTCTTTTAGGATTGCGTTGTTCATGTCGGAGTAGTCGATGCACATCCGCCATGATCCATCATAATTCTTTACCATTACCGTGTTTCTATCCATGTGGGGAACATTGCTTCTCAGAGAATGCCCACAGCCACGTGTTTTGAAACTTCTTCATTAATCACTTTCTTTCTACCACTCGCCTCCCCCCTCCTTTTTGTTTAATCGGAGGGCTACCCGGTAAGATGTTAAGGTTGTGTTCGATAATCCATCAGTCTACACCTATCATATCTACGGGTTTCCATGCGAAGACTCCGACGAATCGTGTAAGTAACACGATTAGTTGGGATTTTGTTTCCGCCAATAGGTTAGCTCCGATCTTTAGTGCTTGTTCGGGGTGTTCATTGTGTATGACGTGCTTTTCTAGTAGGTGGTCTTCTTTGCATTTCTTAGGGGCAATAACCAGATCTGCCATAGCCATGATCTGGTGGCACGTCCATCTGTACCGGTCATTGGCAACGATGATTGCTGATCCTGTCCTTGTGCCAAATTTGACTGTGCCATGATTGTGGATGGCACGGCCTGTAGCTCATAGAGTGTTGATGCCTTAACAGTATATATTGTTCCGCTGGGTGACAGATTATATAAAATTTGATTTCTCTTGTTTCTCTGTCTCTCTCTCTCTCTCTCTCTCTCTCTCTCTCTCTCTCTCTCTCTCTCTCTCTCTCGTCCGTCATGGCTAGCTAGCATCAACGTGAGGTGTAATGTGCCGAGAGGCCATAGACTGTGCCCAGTGAAGTCGACCAGGGGTCCACCTGCAACGGGCTTCAACTCTTTCTTCCATGACTCTAGTAATTTCCGGATGCAATGTTCGTATAAGATGTCCGTGCTACTGCCATTATCTATGTAGACTCGGTGCATTTGTTTGTGTCTTATGCATGTAGTTATGAGGATCGGGTCTCGGGTCGTCTGGCGAAAAGTTAATACTTTAGACCCGTCGGTTCAGCGCTTGCACATTGTGGTCGCCGTACTACGCGTGACAACGCTGTATTGCCCTTCTCGTTTCTTACATAACATGTTAAGGGTGAACACTTCGTCTTGTTTTGTTACGTGTCTGGTTCCAGCACTTCGTTTACTAAGGAAGTAATCGACTGCCACCTGGTGGTCGCCGTACTATGCGTGACAACGCTGTATGGCCCGCTATTGTCGTGTTGCATTGGTGTAGTGAGTGTGCTCACCATTTTAGGCATGTATTGTTGTCTTTATGCAGAACTGGGTGCACACCCGGATTGTGCCAACTATTATGATATGTCACCGACTTAACTCGGTCTTTCAGAGGAGTGAAATGAAGAGCCTGAGAATCATAACAAAGAAAATATGATCGTCAGTCGTTGTTCGGGAGGTTGTCCAAGAATGAGGATCCGATGATCAAGTCAGTGAGAGTATGAGAGAGAGGGGGGTTTAAAGCAAAGCGAGTGTTGAAGGGTTTTAGATCTTGACCCATTCTCTTGGGGGAGAATGGTTCCTTTGATACCCGTGGCAAAGGGGGGACAGATTACTTTCTGCTTTTTTAGGTTCTGCCTGATCCAGGTGAACTCTGATTAGTGAATTGTGTTCTGCAAGTGGTTTCCTACCATTGGCATAGGTTAGCCAGGTGTGATGTTCAAGGGACCACACTTGTCGCCCTGTGAGTGGGTTGGTACTATTTTTTCTTGACTCTGGACTTGATTCTTGGGCGATAAGGAATAAGCACTGTGCGCTAGGACAAGAGTGAGCACGAGGACCCGGTGTTAGCTGTTCTTCATTCGGATTCAATTGTCAGACTAACAGTTGTATTGTATTTAACAGATTCCCGGTAGGGTACGTCAACAGATGGCCTGTTTAGGTTACGCTTGATTCTGATTACTCAATGCTCAAATGTCATTTGCTTTGTCCTTTTTCGGAGTTCTCATTAACCTCAGCTAACCAGTAAGTGAATATGTTAATTTACATATTACTAAGACTAAATAATTTTAGAAGGCTAGGTTTTAACTCTATTGTGCATTTATTTTTTGAGTCAAATCGTTGTAGTGGGAGACCTTTCATTCGAATAATTATCTGGTAACGGTGATATGTAATTATATTCATGAGCTCTTAGAGGGGGTGGGTGGGTTAAGAGAGTTCCTTATGTAGTTGATAGTGGAGAGTGGTGTGGTGATTCCTATAGGAAATGCCTAGGAAGAGATTTAGTGTTGGGCGCCTTCTCTTGTTTAGGGTTGTATGTATGGATAAGGGAGTGACTTGGAGGATTCGGAGCGGTGCTTGAGGAAAGTACGGATAGATGTGGAAGGTAGTATAGGCCCGTACTACTGGAAGCAGAGGATCTGTACTTGAGTCAAGGAAAGTTGCGATGAAACCAGGAATCTTGTAGAGTATGAGACTCCTTGATATATATATATATATATATATATATATATATATATATATGTGTGTGTGTGTGTGTGTATGTATGTATGTATGTATATATATATGTATATATGTATGTATGTATGTATGTATGTATGTATGTATGTATGTATGTAGGTTTAGATGGTTTATGTGGTCTATTTCCAGTATGGTGGCCACACAAGGAGGTTTTGGCAGTGGTTCTGGTTCGCGCTCTGGAACCGTACAGTTGGATGACTAGATGCAAAAGTTCATTTCGTCTAATATTACATGCAACATACATGATCAGACTCTTGTGATCATTGGTACGGTCAAGGAAGGCATTCTTGAGATTTTGCATGAGCGCTTGAGCACTTTTTGGTCTGAGATGGTGGCATTGATGGGAGCTCAAACTTTGACCTTCCGTGAGTTTCGGGCATGTGGGTCCCCAAAGTTCTTTGGGAAGAAGGACCTGAACGTGAGCAAAAGTTGGTTAGCGGATGTCGCTAATACATTCCACACTAGCATTTGTCCTGATGGGGAAAAGGTCAGACTTGCTTCCCGTATTTCGAAAGAGAGAGCCCGAGATTGGTGGGAGGAGGTAGGACATGCCTTGGGAGGCGACGCGATTGAGTCCATGACTTGGGAGGATTTTTGATGAGATTTCGGGCCGAGTTCGTGCCTGTTATTTAGGTCCAGCAGTTGGCATTGCTGGTTCCGCAGTATGTGTCGGATGAGGAGATGAAGAAAGTGAGATACCATGAGATGTTAAGGAGTGATATCCATCAGTTTGTGAGCCGATCCAGTTGTAGGACACTGGAGGATATGATTGCGAGAGTTAGGGAGAGAGAGATTTATTTGGAGACAAAAAGGAAAAGGATGTTGGATCAGGTTCACAGTTCAGAGGGTTCGGGAAAGAGGCCTAAGGTTTTCTATTTGAGAACGAGAGGCCAACAGGACCGAAGCCGCTATTGCAAGTGCAACAAGATGCATGATAGGACGTGCAGGGTGAGTCGTTTCGGGTACTTCAAGTGCGGTCGAACAGCTCATATTAGTTGGGATTGTACTACTACTACGAACACCACCTTGATATCTGACCTAGTTCGCTTCCATTGTAATTAGAGGGACCATAAGAAGGCCAATTTCCCGAGTTTTGCAACATCGGGACGAGTTGCAGCACCCACTCCAGAGACTCTCCAGATTACTAATGGCCACCAGGGCAAGGTGGATTTTCCCATTACGAGGAGCAGAGCTTTTTAGCTGACATTTGAGGAGGCTCACATAGCACCTGATGTGGTGATGGGTATGTATCTTCTCCTTATATTTTTATTTATGTTGATATCTTTACTTATATTTGTGTGTTTTGTTTTAGGATGTTCCTTGTGAATGGTATATGTTCCTTGGAATTGTTTGATTCAGGGGAAACCTAATCTTTTGTTTCTCTTGCGCTGAACAAGAGGTTTATTGGTGCTCTGGGGGAGCTGAAGTGTCCATTAGAGGTCTAGATTTTGGATGATCAATATGTCCAGGTATTGAGGGTTCATCAGGGTTGTGTCCTAGAGATGTTGAGCGAGCAATATCCGATCGATTTTTTTCTTATTCCTTTGTGTGGGAACAAGGTTATTGTAGGGATGGACTGGTTGAGCCCCAATGGGGCAGTGATTGATTGTGAGCTCTAGACGGTATGTATTCAGACCTCAAGTGGGGGAGAGTTAGTGGTTTAGGTAGAGAGTGCTCAACATGGGCCGATTATATGTTTAGCAGCTAAGGCTAGATGTTATCTTCATCAGGGTTGTTTTGGATATTTCGCCTATGTTATGGATACCTGAGAGAAGGTTATGACGACTGTGGATGATGTGCCAGTTGTTCAGGAATACCCGGATGTGTTCCCGGAGGACTAGCATGGAGTGCCTTTGGAGAGGCAGGTGGAGTTTAGGATTGACTTAGTTCCTAGTGGGGCTCCGATTGCCAAAGCACCGTATCGGATAGCTCCTCCGGAGATACATGAGTTGTCTATATAGCTGCAATAACTTAAGGCAAGGGGTTCATTCGACTGAGTAGTTTACCATGGGGAGCACTGATCCTGTTTGTGAAGAAGAAAGATGGGTCGCATTGGATGTGTATTTACTAACAGGAGAAAAATAAGCTAACAGTGAAGAACCTTTAACCACTCCCGATGATTTATGATTTGCTTGACCAGCTTCCGGTGCATCTTGGTTTTCCAAGATTGAATTTCGGGTTATCATCAACTGAGGGTCAGAGAGGAAGGTTTGCAGAAGATAGCCATCCGAACTCATTATGGTCATTATGACTTAGTGGTGATACCCTTTGGGCTCACCAATGTTTTAGCCGTGTTCATGGACCTCATGAATCGCGTGTTCTAACCGATGTTGGATCAGTATGTGATTGTATTTATTAATGACATCTTGGTCTATTCCAAGACCGAGGAGCTGCATGAGGAGCATTTGAAGGAGGTACTAGAGATTCTGAGAAGGGAGAGAATGTATGTGAAGTTCTCCAAGAGCGAGTTCTAGTTGCGTGAGGTGCAGTTTCTGCGGTACCTTGTCAACCAGAACGGTATCCTAGTCGATTCGGCCACGGTTGAGGCGGTGATGGGATGGAAGTTATGAGGTCTCCATCTGAGATTTAGAATTTCCTTTGTGTTGCAGGTTACTATCAGAGATTCATTCAGGGTTTCTCCAAGCTAGCGGTTCCTCTGACTCGATTAACGAAGAAGACTGTCACTTTTCGTTGGGGGCCTGAGCAACAGGCAGCTTTTGAGACCCTGAGACAAAGATTGTGTGAGGCACCGATTCTGACCCTGTCGGAGGGTGTTGAGGATCTTGTGGTTTATTGTGATGCGTTTGTCATGGGTTTGGGTGTAGTTCTAATGCAAAGGGGTTACATTATTTCTTACACTTCGAGGTAGCTTAAACCTCATGAGGTGAATTATCTGACGCGTGATCTGGAGCTAGGGGTTGTGGTTATTGCCTGCAAGATTTGGCAAAATTACCTTGATGGGATCCAATGTACTATTTACATGGATCACAAGAGCCTGAGTTATTTGATGGATCAGCTGAATCTGAAGATGAGGAAGCGCCAGTGGAAGGCCAATGTAGTGGCCGATGCTCTCAGCTGTAAGGCGGTTGCGGTTCCGATCATGGATATCTTCATAAGGATGGCAATGATTAATACACTCTTGGAGTAGATTCGAGAGGCTAGGGTTGATGGTATGAAAGAAGAGCACCATAAGAGTGAGCGCATAGTGGGTCAGGTGGCTTCCTTCAATTATGATAGTTAAGGGTTGTTGACTCTCCATCGGAGGGTGTGGGTTTCGTATGATGGTGGTGTGCGACAACTTTTGATGGAGGAGGCGCACAAATCGAGATTCTTTATTCATCCTGGGGTGACGAAGATGTATAGAAATCTCCATCATGATTATTGGTGACCTTGTATGAAATGGGATGTAGCTTAGTATGTGGAGAGGTGCTTGACTTGTAGAAAATTCAAGGCCGAGCATCAACGACTCACAGCAAGATGCATTCATTGGAAATTCCCGTTTTGGAAATTGGAAGAGATAAACATGGATTTCATTATGAAGTTGCCTCGGACAGCGCCTTGAGTGGATTCGATTTAGATCATCGTGGATCGATTAACCAAGAGCACATACTTTATTAAGATTCAAGAGAGTATCTCTGTAGAGAAGCTGGCTGACATTTATATCTGGGAGGTTGTGGCAGTCCATGGGGTGCCGGTTTTAGTGGTTTCAAATAGGTATGTTCGCTTTACTTCTAGGTTATAGAGGAGGTTTCACAAGGAGTTAGGTACTTGTCTGCACTTCAACACAACTTTCCACCTGCAAACTAACCGTCAGAGTGAGCGGACCATCCATACCTTGGAGGATATTCTTTAGGCATGTGTATTGGATTTTGGTGGGAGTTAGGATAAGTATCTCCCTTTGGCGAAGGTTTCGTTTAACAACAGTTATCATGCCAGCATCGAGGGAACTTCTTTTTAAATACCCCATGGGAGGAAATATAGGACCCCGATATGCTAGGGTGACGTCGGTAAGTGAATCATGGGGAGTATTGAAGTGGTACTCAAGACTACCGAGTTGATTCAGTAGGTTCAGAGTAGACTGTAGACAACTCAAAGTCGGCAGAAGAGCTATGCCGAGAAGAGCCGATCAGATCTAGATTTCTAGGTTGAGGATATGGTTATCCTGAACGTATCGTCTTGGAAAGGTGTCATCTGATTTAGGAAGAGGGGCAAGTTGGGCCCTAGGTATATCAACCCCTTAAGGGTGTTGGCACGAGTGGGCCAAGCTGCGTATTGCTTGAATCTACCCAACGAGCTTAGTCAGATCCATAATATGTTTCATGCCTCTTAGCTACGGAAATGTCTGGTTGATGATTCCGCAGTGGTTCTATTGGAGGATATTCAGGTGGATGATCACTTGAACTATATTGAGAATCCGGTAGTGATCCTCGACAGGAAGACGAAATCCTTGATGAACAAGGTTTTTGATTTGGAAAGTTTAGTGGCAGTACCGCAAGGGCTCAGAATGGATGTGGGAGCCAGAGAATAAGATGATGGAGCTATACCCAGAGTTATTTCCGGCAGCGGACCTTGAGGATGAAGTATGAATCAATTAGGGGAGAATTGTAACATCTTGAACCCCCGAGATATTCAATTTAATCATTTATTGCATTTTGAGGGTCCTCACGATGTCAGATCTTGGGGGTCACGTCGTGAGTTGTCGTTGACTCGTATTTTAGGGGTCTCACGACATGATACATAAAGTCTCACGACGTGAGAGCGACTTAATGACCCTAAACCCTGATTTGGGTATTTAAGGGAATGAGAGGCTAGGGTTGCTCATCCTCAGCCTCTCTCACCATCTAAGGCTCTGGAAACTGTAGATTTCGGTTACCATGAGTGTTTTGTGTTTTGCTTGTGGAAAAGAAGGAAAAGGAGAGAAGAGGAATCATCATTGTGAAGGAGGTTGCTAGTGATTACCATCCTCATTAGCTATTGTATTGTTTTTTCCATTATAAATGTCAAGACTCAAGCTTTATTGCATTTTATGTCTAGACCTAGGTTTTTGGCCCATCTTCTTATGTTTTGGCTTGATTTGAGTGGAGTAGATCCATAAAGTTAGCAACATGCGTGAGAATTAAGGCCATATTTGCACTTTTTGACCTAAAATGGTGAAGTGACATGCATAACACACGCATGTACATAAAGCAAGCATTTTATCGACCATTAGGGTCCTCTTAAGCCTCTGTAGGAGTCGAAATTGAAGGTTGAACTGACTAACACCATTGGAATGTTAGTTTTGTGTCAAAAAGTCCTCATGGTGTAAGAAGTAAGGTCCCACGAAGTGAGCATGAGTCACCGTCCCCACTGAGTCGTCTGAGTTAGAAGTAAGGTCTAGAATCGGAATGGACACGTATTACGACATGACCAAGGACTGATCACGACATGAGACTTTGTTTTGGGCTTTTGAGCCTTAATGGGCCACTAGTTTTATGACTTTTGGCCTTCTTGTGCTTGGGCCCATTTGGACCTTTGGATGCTACTTAGGTTTTAGGTCATCTTTGAATTAGGTCCATGATGGGTTTTGGGCCCAATTAGGAAGTTGGGCGATAGTGAGCTTTGAGTTACAATTTTGAAATTTGGGCTTTTTGAGTAAATAGGTTGGGCCTTGGTTTTGGTCCAAGTAAGAGAAGGGTAAAATGGTCTTTTACCCTGGATGTTGGACAAGTAATTTAGATTCCTGAATATGGGTTGAAATCTAATTAGTAATTGGATATTATTTGATGGTGTAAGCACGAGGATTTTTCGGATCAGCAGACCGAGATTTTATTTGAGAGATTCAGCGGCAAGGTGAGTTTCCTCACTGTGTTTGGCGGGCTGAAGGCACCAATGTTAGACCATTGTTTGTTATGATTAGGATGCTAGTTGTCTACATGACTCTGTAAGTATGAATTTCTGATATGTATACCGGGCGGGGCCTAATAAATTAATTGTATTTTATTTACGTTTGTGATTCTTTCATGTGTTTATGTGTTTGTATGTATACCGGGCGGGGCCCATTATATGTTTGATATGTATGGTATGTGGTATTTTTGGGAAATCACTAATCTTTGTGCTTCCGGTTTTTAGTTTACGTTTCTGGTAATTCTGGTTCGAAGGGGAAGAGCTCGAGAGGACTACATTACACACACCATATTGTTACCCATTTTATATGACTCTGATGTACTTGGATGTTTATTAACACACTCTGATTTCACTATGGTTTTATGATATTGTTTTGATGATGGTTTTATTTATTGGAACAGTGTCTAAGGCTGCAACTATATTAGGCAAGTATTTGACCCGATTGTGCATGGTCCTTTTGAGTTGCCTTCACCATAGCAACTTGACAGGATGATTTATTATGAGAATAATATAAGGAATAATAATATTGTTATTTGATTAATATAAGTCATAAATTAATTAAAATTAATTTGGTGACATAAAGAGATTAATTAAATAAGAGGGTATAAACTGTCAATTGTTTGATAATTACACTTTGGGCTATAAATCCTTTATGGATAGGGTTGGACGATTTCTAGGGCTTAGGATAAGCCACAAATCATCCAAGGGCTTATCTTGGAAAGGATTTGGATTGCTTTGAGTAAAAGTTATCCAATTAGGGTTTAAGGGTGAAACCCTAGGAGCCTTACAAGTATAAATAGACCCTTGGGGCAAGGGAAATCGGCATCTCTGAAAAAGAAGAGAAACCCTGGCCGATTTCTTCCCTCTCCTCTCTCTAAAATCATCCTCTTGCTAGTTGGTTTTTGTAAGCCATTAGAGGAGTGACATTTGTGACTCTAAAGCTCCAAGAACAAGAAGATCAAACAAGTGTTTCAAGGTAAGCTTCTAACTCTGATTTTGTATTGTTCTTATACTCTATTAGCTATTAGAAGTCTTGGATTCAATGCATGTTTAATTAGAGAAACCTAGATCCAAGCATTAGGGTTTGTATGTGCACATAGGAATGTTCATATGGCCAAAACCCATCAGTGGTATCAGAGCCTAGATTGGTTTCTATTAAATTAATGCATGATTGTTTGTTTCTTGCTTGCAAAATTCGAATTTTGTGGTTCTGAGTCATGGACTCGGCGAGACCCATGGTGGACTCGGCGAGTCCGAGCGTCTGGAAGAGCTAAAATCGAGATTTTTTGATATTTATCTTATGGAAACTTGCCTTTATCATATTAGATCAACCCTAATCCGATTTTTTGATATATATGACTATAATCTTGATCTAATTGAAGATATTTATCAATTAATAAAATATTTAATTTACTTATGTGATAATTAATTAATTATTTTGATTAAATTGGTAAATTATTAAGCAAGAAATCATTAAATAAATCAAATATGGATAATTATGGAATTAATTGTTAATTAAGATTATTTGTTATTTGATCCTCCATGTTTTAAATGTTTAAAACTTGCCATCAAGTTTAGAAATTTATGTTTTATGATTAAAAGTTTAATTTAGACAATTTAAATTTCAAACCCTAGAATTTTACAAGTTTAAAATCCAACCCTATACTAATATAATATTATAAGATTAATATATATATATATATATATATATATATATAATTAAAATGCTAGTCTTACCGTTAGTAAGCCTCATTCACGAAGTCGGTCTATAAGGTGGGTATAAGGTTGTTGCCTATAAAATGGCGCTTAATGGGTGTACACTCACACCTACCGCTTGCTTGATCGGTGGAGGGTCGTCAGCCGAACGGGTAGGATAGGGCAACCTCATCTCTTCATTAAAAGTATAATATGAAATACAAAGTAACTACATGTTTTTCAAAAATTTCCCAATCTTAGTTACTTTAGGAAAAGTGAATTGATGCAATCCCATGAAATTACACTTTGCACCCTTGCTAAGAAGTTAGTGGAGCGTGTGTGGTTTACCGGCACACTAATTGGTTCTAAGCAAAGGTTGCAAAGTGTGATTCATTGTTTATCATAGTTTGATGGAGCGTGTGTGGTTTACCGGCACCTCGAATATGTGATCGTCACAATGAAGGCACCATGTGAATTTGCATGGTAATTCACACCCACTTTGTGATCCTCGGTATCCTAGTCACAAACGAGAGGGGCATATCGAGATTTAAACATTCCATTGAAAAGTTTCAATGAATCTCATCCAAACCTAGGAATTCTCATTACATTTAAGACTTAAAGTTATGTTTTGTGGTGTAGAATTAGTGAATCGTCATTCACTTACCTTCAAATTGTTTGCATGTTAGATTACGGCATCCCTTTTCTAATATGTAAATATTGTTGTTGGATCCTAGCACTAATTTTCTTATTGGGTGATAATTAGGGATTCATATTCTCATCTATCTTTGTCCTTTCTATTTGTAGATGTCGAATGCAAACAACGTTGCTGCTAGTTCATTCACATTGATCAGCCTTTGTCAAAAGGTCACTTTCGATGGGACGAACTTTAGCGAATGGATAAGATACATTCTCACTATTGCTCGCTATGAGGACAAGGAGTATGTCCTCGATGAGAAGCTCGAGAAAATCAACCCTGAAATCGCTACTCCGGCTGAAATGACCGCTTTTGAAACTCACGAGCGTGATGCAACGAAGGTACATTGCATCATGATAGCCACTATGAACTCCAAATTCCAACAGCCCTATGAGGACATGTACCCGTACGAGATGCACCAAGACTTGTTGGAGAGATACCACCAAAACGCGAGACAAGAGTGTTATGAGATTTTCACTAACATGATTTCCGCTAAAATGGGTCATGGGGAGTCTCTTACCGTGCACCTGCAAAAGATACAAAGGTATGTCGACCGTCTTCGCAAGTTGAGTGTTGACTTTGGGGAAGACTTGGCGATCAACATGGTGCTTCACTCTTTGCCTCCAAGTTACAATCAATTTAGGATGACCTACCACATAAACAAAGAAGAGGTCACCCTAAGCAAGCTCCAAGCTCTCTTGAGGGTCGCTGAGAGCAACTTCAAGGACAAGTCTGTTGCACCAACTCCCAATCCACCCGCTACTCCTGTTTTGGCTATTGGACAAGGAAGGGGAAAGAAGAGGAAGGCTTCGTCTAAGAACCATCGCAAGGTTAAGCCCCGAGATGGTGCCTCTTCTAGTGGGACCAAAGTTGATCCTGCTAAACCCTGCCCTAACCCAAAGGAGGCAGAGTGCCATCACTGCCACAAGATAGGACATTGGAAGAGAAGCTGCCCAAAGTACCTGCAAGACATCAAGGAAGGAAAGATCAAGCCGTCTTTCGCAGGTATATACACAGTTAAATCTAGCGATTCATCTCATGCTATTTCTTGGGTTCTTGATACAGGTTGTGGTTACAACATTTGCTCTAATGTGTAGGGACTAACAAGAAATAGGGATGTGGAGCATGGAAGGATAAATCTAATCATGGGGAACAGAAGATCGTCTCCTGTGACCAAGATTGGAGTGTATTCTTTAGTGCTTAGGAATGGTTTATCTTTAGATTTGAACAATTGTTGCTATTCGCCAGAAATGGCTAGAAACATCATTTCATTTCATGGTTTGTTTAGAGAAGGTTTTAGATTTTCTTTTAATAATGAGAATGGTTCTAATTTGGCTTATATAAATGGTGTCTTTTATTTTGAAGCTATACCATGTAATGGAATTTATCAAACCGTCATGATTGTAGATAACTTAGGAAATGATGTTTTATGCATGGATTCTTCCAATAGTATGGATAGAGCATCCTTGTGGAATTGTCATCTTGGAAATGTCAACAAGAAGCGCATAGCCCAACTCCAAAAGTATGGAGTGTTGGAGTCATTCGACCTTAGGGAAGATGACACATGCGAATCTTGTTTACTTGGAAAGATGACTAAGTCACCCTTCACAAGTACGTGTGAAAGGGGTGAGTGTCTATTAGACCTAATACATACCGATGTATTTGGACCGTTTAGATCAACCACGAAGGATGGGAACCGCTTCTATGTGACTTTTACCAATGACTATAGTAGATATGGGTATATCTACTTAATCAAGCAAAAGTCAGAAACTTTTGAAAAGTTCAAAGAGTTCAAGAATGAAGTGGAGAATCAATTGGGCAGGAAAATCAAGATGCTTCGATCCGATCGTGGAGGAGAGTACCTAAGTCATGAATTCCACGATTATCTCAAGGAGTGTGGAATAGTTTCACAATTGACGCCACCTTGGACACCACAATTGAATAGTGTGGAAGAAAGGCGCAATCGAACCTTGTTGGACATGGTTCACTCTATGATGATTCATGCTTCACTACCTATCTCTTTTTGGGGGTATGCCTTAGAGACTGCCGCCCATATCCTTAACCGAGTCCCTACTAAGAAGGTTGCGAAAACACCTCACGAGATGTGGACAGGGAAAGCTCCCTCGTTGGCACATATCAGGGTTTGGGGTTGTGAGGCTTTCGTAAGACGAGATACTCACGACAAGCTCAAACCTCGTAGTGAGCGATGTATTTTCATCGGCTACCCGCAGAAATCCTTTGGATATCTCTTCTATAGACTGAAGGACAATGTTGTCTTCGTTGCGAGGAGAGGAGTTTTCCGAGAGCGAGAACTTATAAGCCAAGGAGACAGTGGGAGGCAAATCGAGCTTGAAGAGATTCAAGAGTCGATAGATGAAGGAATCTCTACCGCTGGCACTCAACCCGAGGAGGAAACTCCGGTTGAACCGATTGACGAATCCTTACCTCTTAGACGTTCCGAAAGAGTTAGAGTTCAACCCCAGTTTTATGGTTTTCATATTACTACCGAAGGGCACACATATATTAGTGATGGTACACTAATAAATTTAGATGAACCTAATAACTTTAAGGAAGCCATGGTAGGCCCGGAGTCTGCAAAATGGAAAGAGGCAATGGACAGCGAGATCCAGTCCATGTATGACAACCAAGTTTGGAATTTGGTTGATAACGTGCCCGGACGTAAGACTGTTGGTGCAAATGGATCTTCAAGAAGAAGACCGACGTGGATGGAAACGTACACACATATAAGGCGCGATTGGTTGCGAAGAGCTTTACTCAAATTCCCGGAGTTGACTATGATGAGACCTTCTCACCAGTTGCGAAGTTAAAATCTATTAGAGTGATGCTAGCAATTTCCGCATTTCATGATTATGAGATTTGGCAAATGGATGTCAAAACTGCTTTCCTTAATGGGAAGTTGGCCGAGGATGTTTACATGGCTCAGCCAGAGGGTTTTGTCGATCCGAAGCATCCAAATAGAGTGTGTAAGCTTGAGAAGTCCATTTATGGACTGAAGCAAGCGTCTAGCAGATGGAATCTTTGCTTCGATGAGAAAGTCAAAGAGTTTGGATTTGTATGAAGCGAAGATGAATCTTGTGTATATGTCAAAGCCAGTGGGAGTATAGTAAGCTTCCTCGTTCTATATGTCGATGACATACAACTCATAGGAAACGACGTCCCGACTCTGCAGGAAGTTAAGTCTTGGCTCGGGAAGTGCTTCGCTATGAAGGACCTCGGAGAGGCTTCTTATATTTTGGGAATAAGGATAGTGAGAGAAAGAAGTAAGAGACTAATAGGACTTAGTCAGAACACTTACTTAGATAAGGTACTAAAGCGTTTTAGTATGGAAAACTCGAAGAAGGGAGAATTACCGATACAAAGTAATGCCAAGTTGAGTAAGACTCAAAGTCCGAGTACTGAAGCTGAAATAGAAGAAATGAGCCGAGTACCATACGCTTCCGTTGTTGGCTCAATCATGTATGCTATGACTTGTACTCGCCCTGATGTAGCCTTTTCTTTGAGCATGGTTAGCAGATATCAAGGGAACCCTAGCAGAGCCCATTGGATTGCGGTGAAGAATATCCTTAAGTACCTTCGGAGGACAAAGGAATGGTTCTTAGTCCTCGGAAGGAGTGATGACTTGAAGGTGCGAGGGTATAGTGACGCCAGCTTTCAGACCGACAGGGACAACTACCGTTCGCAGTCGGGCTGGGTCTTTACCCTGAATGGAGGAGCAGTGACTTGGAAAAGTTCCAAGCAGGAAACCATAGCTGATTCAACGTGCGAATCAGAGTACATTGCAGCGAGCAAATCGTCGAAGGAGGCGATATGGTTGAAGAACTTCATCGGTGATCTTGGAGTTGTACCTGCCATAAAGGAGCCCATGGAGATTTTCTATGATAATGAAGGAGCAGTTGCCTTGACCAAGGAACCAAGGGATCATGGTAGATCTCGACATATCGACAGAAAATATCACTTCATTAGACATCGTGTAGAAGAAGGACAACTCGTAGTGAAGAGGATATCATCAGAAGATAACCCAGGAGATCCGCTTACTAAGGGACTGAGTAGGGTTAAGCACTTGCAGCATGCTAGGAGTATTGGGCTGAAGGATGATATTAGCATAGATTAGATAATAGTAGAAACGTGTCATAGATAAATGTGATTAACATTTGATGATTAAATAAAAATAGTATTATTTATGAGTAATGTTACTGTCTTATGTTAATTGTTTAACTATTGTTTCATTTTGCATGTTTTGACTTCCAGAAAAATTGAGTTTATTAAGAATAATCGAATTATTCAAATTGTCCATAATCGTTCATATGTTGGAAGTAGATATGAATGAAGATTGTCATGAATCGGTGTGTAGATTGTCTAAATGGTTTTAGACATAGCAAAGGGTTGTTGCAACGTTCATGAGTGCTTATGAACTAGTTTTGAGCATTGGAACAAACTCGTGCTTGCTGGAATCACCTTATGGAATATGATATAAAAGGGTGATCGCAAGACGATAATATCATATAGTCTTAAAACCTACATATATGGTTTGTTATTTGTTAATTGGTTGTACATTGATAATGCGAAAACGCATCAGTAACTCAGTGTTATAAAACGCATTGTTGTGTATAGTTGATTAATGAATAAGTAAATGCATACAAGTCGAAGTTTATCTGTTACTTTTATCCCAAGAGGGTAAAAGCGATATCTCGGCCACTCAATGATTTGATTTGACTTATGTGTCGGACCCGGTCAAATGAATCGGAGATCGAGAAACCAAAATGCTAGACAAATTATTCCATAGAATTGTCAGCATGATATCTAACAGAGGACTGTACGATCCCTTATCTAAAGGACAAGATTGATTAGATCAGAGTTTGACAGCGTCTTTGAGAGCTACGATTGCAAATCGAATTGTACTTGTGCATATAGTTACTAGACTTATCCAAGTGGGAGACTGTTGGAATAGTGTCTAAGGCTGCAACTATATTAGGCAAGTATTTGACCCGATTGTGCATGGTCCTTTTGGGTTGCCTTCACCATAGCAACTTGACAGGATGATTTATTATGAGAGAATAAATATTTTTAATATATTATGAGAATAATATAAGGAATAATAATATTGTTATTTGATTAATATAAGTCATAAATTAATTAGAATTAATTTGGTGACTTAAAGAGATTAATTAAATAAGAGGGTATAAACTGTCAATTGTTTGATAGTTACACTTTGGGCTGTAAATCCTTAATGGATAGGGTTGGAAGATTTCTAGGGCTTAGGATAAGCCACAAATCGTCCAAGGGCTTATCTTGGAAAGGATTTGGATTGCTTTGAGTAAAAGTTATCCAATTAGGGTTTAAGGGTGAAACCCTAGGAGCCTTACAAGTATAAATAGACCCTTGAAGCAAGGGAAATCGGCATCTCTGAAAAAGAAGAGAAACCCTGGCCGATTTCTTCCCTCTCCTCTCTCTTAAATCATCCTCTTGCTACTTGGTGTTTGTAAGCCATTAGAGGAGTGACGTTTGTGACTCTAAAGCTCCAAGAACAAGAAGATCAAACAAGTGTTTCAAGGTAAGCTTCTAACTCTGATTTTGTATTGTTCTTATACTCTATTAGCTATTAGAAGTCTTGGATCCAATGCATGTTTAATTAGAGAAACCTAGATCCAAGTATTAGGGTTTGTATGTGCACATAGGAATGTTCATATGGCCAAAACCCATCATTATTAATATAAAATCGAAAGTTTTGGACTTAATTTTTGGGATGTTATAAGAGTGGACTTGGGAAATTCAGGAGGAGATGAAGGAGCACTACCCGGAGCTATTGTCAACAATGGAATTCGAGGACGAAGTCTGATTCAAGTGGCAAGATTAGTAACATCCGGTATTTGAGGTATATTTTATTCTAATTAAAAATTGATTTTGGGAGTCGCCACGATGTAGGAAACGAACGCCATAGAATTTCGATGCATTTTTTGTCGTGGGTGTATTTTTGACTCATAAGAGTGTGGCAAGTAAAGGCCTCTGTATGGCCGCCACTGATCTATTAAACCATAATTTTCAGGGTATTTAAAGGAAAGTGGGAGGGTAGGGTTGTTCATTCTCAGCGTCCATCACTCTTAAATCCTAGAAACCCCAACCCTAATCGTCATTGGTGCTCTTGTGCTCATTTTCTTAAACTTGTGGTGGTTTTGAAGGAAGAAGAATAAGAGTTAGTGCTTTGGTTCAGCAAGTGATCATTTCCTTCATTTGTGCATTTTTTGGACTCTTTGAAAGTCCTCAAGCTTCAACCTTTTTGTGTTCTTCTTCAAAGATCTAGGTTTTAGAGCATGTTTTGGACCTTTTGGAGTGGTTTGGGTGGTTATAAGAGATAATGTTTGCAACTTTATGGTTTCTCTATGTCCCTTGAATGTTATACACTACAGATTTGGAATTGTGTGGTAAGTTGTGAACCATTCATGGAATTTGGGTCATATTGTTCCCTTTTTTGACCTAGTTTGAAGAAGGACATGAATAGGTCATGCATGTCCATAAATTTTGGATTTTTATGGACCATTAGGGATCCTAGGAGCATTCTGGGGAAGTTGGACTAAGGACCTTCGAGATTAAGTGCTTAATGGTTTATTCTTTGCAATTTTTTTGCCTTATGGAAGCTAGGGTTTGAGATTTTGTTCTTTTGGATTGACTTAATGGATAAAGTTGGAAATATTATCCATTTAGACCATATTTCAGAATAGATCTGAGCTTTGGAGCTCTTGGGGCTAAAGGAAGCAACATAACCCATTAAGATGTTTGGAACGTAGTGCCCACGGCGTGGCCCTAGGTTGCCATAACATGGCGAACGGGGGAAATCACATCTGTTTTTTCATTTGAATGCCACGACATGGCTAAGGATGGCCATGGCGTAGCGTGTTTAGTTTGACTGTTGACTTTGATCATTGACTTTTACTAGCTTTGACTTTGTCCAAAACCCCATTTTTAGAAGGTAAGCTAAGTGTGTACTTTATCTGGTTGTATAGGTGGTATATAGCATTTGTTTTTGCAGCAATAGGAGGGGTAGCAGTTGATCATTATTTGATAGGTGAGTCTCTTCACTGTATTCATGGGTCGAAGGCACCAATGTTGGCCCTCAAAATGATGTTTGTAGAATGATAGTTGTATTTGTGACACTTGTTGATATACATGTATGTGCTTGTTGTCTTTGTGACTCTTGCAAATGTTATTGTATATTTAGCTGTAGGGGTGAAATTAAGCCAGTATCGGTTGAAAGATACCGAAGTAGTTGAAATAGACTCATGTACTGAAATAGACCCAATACTGGTTGAAAGATACTGAATGAGTGGAAATAGACTCAGGGGGTGAAATAGACCAAGTAATGGTTGAAAGATACCGAAGGAGTTGAAGCAGACTCACGGGTGAAATAGACCCAACTTAGTTTCTGACTGTTACGTATTTTTTTGTATGGGGTATTTGGGAGAAACTCACTAAGCTTTGTGCTTATATTTTTATGTTTATGGTTTAAGGTACCTCTAGTTCAAAAGGGAAGGGCCCGTCATGATCACACCGCATCCACCTGTATTCAACATTTTATGACATGATTTGTACTGTGATGACTATTTTATACATTATCACATCTTCATGGAGTTTAGGATGAATGAATGATGGTTTTGATAGTTTTAAAACAAAAATTTAGACATATTATTTTTGGGAGGTTACTTGATCAATATGTTAAGGGTTGCAAAATCTGTTAGGTCTCAAAAGGCACAATCACTAATGAAAGACTCTATATGCCTTTACCCGTTCCATCCCAACCATGGGTAGAGATCATCATGAATTTTGTGTTAGGGTTACCACGTACTCTATTTGTGGTTGTTGATCGTTTTTCTAAAATGGTGCACTTTCTCCCTTGCAAAAAGATAACATTTGTAGTTAATGTAGCTCAACTATTCTTTCGGTATGTCTACAGTATGTATGGTTTTCCATCATATGTTATGTATGATCTAGACACTACGTTTTTGAGGCATTTTTGGGGTAATTTATGGAAGATGGTGAACACCCAACTTAATTTTAGTAGTGCTTATCATCGTAAGATTGTTGTGCAAACTGAAGTTGTTAATCAATCAATTGGTAATATTTTATGGTGTCTGGAGGGTGATCAGGTAAATTAATGGGATCAGAAACTATGTCAAGCTGAATTTGTTCATAATCATGCTATCAATCGAAATTATGGATTTAGTCCATTTCCGGAGGTCTATTTTTTTCAACCATGAGGACCACTTGATTTGATGGCACTTCCCATTTATGATGTTGTTCCAAAGAACGTGCAATATTTTGTTGAAGGGATACATGAAGTTTATAAGGTTGTGCATCACAACTTGGTTCACATTAACTCTAAGTACAAGCAAGATGTAGATAAAAAATATCAGGCAAGTTGATTTTGAGTTGGGTGACTTTTTTTGTGTTGCCTTGACTAAAGTTCGTTTTTTGATTAGTGAGTACAATAAGATGCCAGCCAAGAAGATTTGATCCGTGGAGATTATCGAGAAGATCAACTCCAACACTTATCATATTGAATTTCCAAATCATATCTGTTGTTCAGACAATTCAACGTGAAACATCTTCTTCCGTTTTCACGAGAATTATTCTGACGTCGAACCTACTACTTGTTCATGGTTGAATATTGCCTACCCATGGGGAATGATGCGGGTCGTAGCGTGGATTATCGAGCCTTTATATTTGTAGTGACCCATGATAGAGTGACAAAAGGGCTTAACTAGCCCAAATGAATTGAAGAGTGTTCATAATGGGCCTATTAACACTACAAGATGTAACATCTGGTCTCAGTTACGCATTTAAATTCAAGCCAAACTTCATATTTTACCCTTGGACTCGTCGAGTTGGAGGCTCAACCCGTCGAGTAGGATCGACTCTGCGTAGGGGGACTAAGTGACCTACTCGACGAGTCGGAAGACCAACTCGGCGAGTAGAATCTGTCTGAGTGAAACTCTAAATTGGAGGCTTTGCACCCAATTTAAACGTAATATGAGGCTTCCACCACAGCCTCCATCACCTTCAAGCTCTGTCCTCGAAATCCTAATCAATTGTGAGCATTCTTAAGCAAGTTGTGCCTTTAGTTGTGATTTGAAGTTAGAAGAAGAAAGGGAAACCTTAGTGAATCAAGAAGCAAGTCAGTGGATCCAGAGTTATGGTTGCACTTCCAGTTATTTGAGGTAAAGAGCTCCACCCTTGACTCCTAAATTCTTATATCAACTTTGAGGCTTGAATCTTGTCATATTTGGGGGTATTTCCAAGCCATTTCAGATTGTAGAGTGTAATATAGGGTAAGTACTTCAGATGTGGAACCTTGGAGGGTTCTCATGGCATAAAGGTGCCAACTTTATGGCCATTAGAACCCCATGCATGTAATAAACCCTATTTTTGGTCTTTTGAGCTTAAAAATCCCATGCATAGACGTAAAGTTCATAACTTTATGTGTTATATCAAACTTAGGAGCCCAGATATACCCTTTGGATGAGATTAGCACAACAGAAATCGAGTTTTGGGCATGGACATTTGTTGACTCGACGAGTCGTTCATCGGACTCAGCGAGTCGAGGGTTTGGTTCCCCAGCCTTTTCTGATTCAAAGGGATCTAGTTTAGTAGGGAAGGGATCTGGATGAGTCCAGGAGGAGGACTCAAAAAAATAAATGTAGTTATGGACCTGGAAATCATGGGACTCGGCGAGTGGATGAACACACTCGGCGATTCCAAGTCAATCTCCCAACCCATGAAGACGGGCTCAACGAGTTGTTCATATAACTCGACGAGTCACAGACTAGACACACTCATATGATGAAGATGAACTCGACGAGTTCAAGGATGAACTCAACGAGTTCAAGGATCAACTCGGCAAGTCAGATGAAGATAGTCCCGATGTTATGTTTGAAGGAGAATTCGTCGAATTCTTGCTAGACTTGACGAGTAGAGTCGGGGTTAGGAACAGATGAAAGAATAGGGACTCGACGAGTTGGTGAACTGACTCGGTGATTCAGGTCAACTGGGTGATAACTTTGACCAGGATGTTGACTTTAGCTAGGGGTAAAATGGTCATCTTGCCTTAAGAGTAGTTATCAGTTTTTGACTAAGTATCTTCATGGAAATTTATAGCCGGAGAGTCGTCGGAGCAGCAGATAGAGATTCCTCACCCAGAGTTGCAACAGTCAGTCACACGAGGTAAGTTTTCCTTTATAAGGCATGAGTCTAAGGCACCAATGCCAACTTGTTTATGTAGTAGTAGTATGTCGGGGTAAGCCCGATGTCGGGGTTAGCCTGATGCAGTTTATATGTTTCCGGACTTCCATCCAATGCCGAGGTGGTCCTGAGAAGTAGTTATGTATGCTTGATGTCTTTGTGATTCATGCATGATTATGTTATGTGTTATGTGTTCCAGACTTCGGTCCAATGCCGGGCGGGGCCTAAGTTATTCCGGACATCGGTCCGATGCCGGGCAGGGCCCGATGCAGTAGGCGGGGCCTAATTTATGCCAGACTTTAGTCCGATGCCGAACGGGGCCCAATGCAGTGGGCGGGGCCCAGTTTGTGTTATATGTGTTATTGTATGGTATGTGGTAGTTTGGGGGAGCTCACTAAGCTTCGTGCTTATAGTTTTCAGTTTTGATTTCAGGTACTTTCGCTAGGAAAGGGAAGGGCTCGGGATGATCGCATGACACATACCATAGTCTCAGCCTGGGAGTTTAATCTGATGTTTTGTTATGAGATTTTGATTTGAGACAGCTATTATGATGTTTTATGATACATGATTTATGTTTTTACTATTGACTTGGATGGTTCATGATTTTAATAATGATTTGAAAAAGAAATTTTTGGGTTATATTTTTAGGATGTTTCAAGTTGGTATCAGAGCCTTGGTTTGAGGGATTTGATCACACTTTCAAGCGTGTCTGAACTCAAACTAAGGAAATGGTATAAGTTTTCAAAAGAAAAGCCATGTTTATAAAATGATTTTTGAAAATAGAAAGGAATTTTGAAAAGACAAAAGGGTGTGGTGCATGCAATCAACCGAGCTCAAGTAAGTACTCCCAAATTACCCATACAAGTTTATGCCATGTTATGATTATCAGCTTTATTAGAATAGCATGCTAGAGTAGGACTAAAGGTATAGGAATGATGCCTTATGTGCCTGTTATATGTATTTCAGCTTTATGAGAATTGCATTCTAGTATAGAATTGTCAGTATGATAACTAGATTAGTATATGCTTGATTATGTGTACTTGATGCTCAAATGCTGCCTGCTTTGTGCTTTTTGAAGTCTTAGTTATCTTTTACTAACTAGTAAATGAATATGTTACGTTACATATTGCAAGGATTAAATAATTTCAGAAGGTTAGGTATAGCTCTATCGCGCAACTGTTGTCTGAGTCCAACCGTTGTAGGGTAGGATCTCTCATTCGAAGAATTATTTAGTCCTAGTGATATGTAATAGCATTCACGAGCTAGTTAAGAGGAGGTAGCAGAGACTTCTTATGTAGCTGATAGCAGAGAGTGGGTTAGTGATTACCCTAGGGCATGCCTAGGAAGAAATTAGTATGAGGTCAGCAATAGTAGTATAAGGAAATTGGTGGACTCAAAGCAGTCCTTGAGGAAAGTGCGGATAGATATGGAAGGTACTATGGGCCCGTACTACTGAAAGCAGAGGATCCGCACACGAATCAAGGACGGCTGAGATCAGACCAAGGGACTTGTAGCGTATTTGATTCCTCAAGTTATATTAAGTATTCTGACGTTTGTTGTAATGTGTTTTCAGAATGGTGGTTTTACGTCCTAGATCAGCAGTTGGCAGTTCAGGTGAAGGATCAGGTTCAGGCTCGGGGCCGAGTAGCTAAATGAGTAGACTAGGGAGTTTCTCTCCCCAGAGATCACTCGCACTATACTCGAGCAGACTCATGTGATCATCGGTTCGATTAAGGAGGGTATTCTAGAGCTCATGGATGAGAGATTGAGCGCGTTCGGCGCTAAGGTGGCGGCCATGATGGGGTCGCACACACTCACCTTCAGGGAGTTCAGAGCCTATGGAGCTCTCGATTACCGTGGGGCTCGAGACCCCATTACTAGTACCAGATGATTGGCAGATGTTGCCAACACATTCTGCACCAGTAGATGTCCCGAGGGGGACAAGGTCAGATTGGCATCCTGTCTTCTAAAGGACAGGGCACGAGATTGGTGGGAGGAGGTTGGGAGAGCTATTAGTGATGGTACGGTATTGGATGCGATAACCTGGAGTGATTTCACGGCCAGTTTCAGGGCTGAGTTTGCACCGGTTATTGAGGTGCAACAACTTGCTAAGGAGTTCTAGGACCTCCAGTAGATGACAAAGGCTGTGGCGGAGATCACCGCCAAGTTTAGGGAGAGGGCCCTTTTCGTTCTGTAGTATGCGGCAGACGAGGAGATGAAAAATGCCCGATATCATGAGATGTTGCAAAGCGATATCTGCTAGTTTGTGATCCATTCCAGTTGCAAGACACTAGAAGACATGATTACGAGGGCTCGTGAGAGGAGATTGATCTAGAGACGGAGAGGAAGAGGGAGCCAGAGGTGGCGTCTGGCACAGCAGGATCGGGCAAAAAGTCCAAGGTGTCTGATCACAGGTCTAGGGGATAGCAGAGCCATGGTCGATGCGGAAAGTGTGGCAGGTTGCACGATGGGGTATGCAAGTCCGGGAGCTCCGGCTGCTTCAAGTGCGGTCGGACTGGGCATATGAGTAGGGATTGTACAGCTACCACTACTACCACCACCGCACCATCTGCTCTGATATTCTTTCGTTGCAATCATAGGGGACACAAGAAGTCTCAGTGTCCGAGTTTAGCTTCAGTAGGACAGGTAGTGGCACCTGCTCCTACCACTCTGAGGATTATAGACGGTCAACAAGGTCAGGCCAAGGCACCAGTAGCGAGGAGCAGAGCTTTCCAGTTAACAGCAGAGGAGGCACGAGCGACTCCTGATGTGGTTATGGGTGTGTATCTTTCTCTTATCTCTATATTTGATATTTTTCTGTTCCTCATGTTTATGCATTTGTTTATAGGGTCGTGCTTAGTAAACGGCATTTCAGCTATAGTATTGTTTGATTCGGAGGCTACCTGATCATTTGTGTCGCTTGCGCTTAGCAAACGATTCAATAGAGCTCTGGGGGAGCTGGATTGCCCACTCGACTTTGAGATAGTCGATGACAGGACCGTCAGGGTCGCGAGGGTTCATAGAGGATGTACACTACAGTTGTTTGATGAGAAGTTCTCAGTGGATCTGGTTCCTATTCCCCTGCGAGGGAATACAGTTATAGTGGATATGGATTGGCTGAGTCCCAACGGGGCAGTTGTTGATTGTAAGTTACAGTTAGTGAGGGTTCGCACTCCTAGTGGAGGAGAGTTAGTGATTTAGGGCGTGAGGCCATAGTGCGGACTGATTCTTTTTTCAACGGCGAGAGCAAGGCGCTACTTTTAGAAGGGATGCACAGGATTCTTCGCTTATGTCATGGATACCCAGGATAAGGGTAAGGCAATAGTTTATGATGTACCAGTAGTGAGAGAGTACTCGGACGTATTCCCAGAGGATTTTCCTGAGATATCTCCGGAGATACAGGTTGAGTTCCAGATTGACCTGGTCCCTGGTGCGGCTCCGATAGCCAAGGCTCCATATCGGTTGGCTCTTCCCGAGATGCAGGAGTTGTCTACGTAGTTGCAGGACCTGCTAGACAAGGGTTTTATCAGCCCGAGCAGTTTGCCTTGGGGAGCCACGATACTGTTTGTGAAGAAGAAGGATGGGTCGCACCGTATGTGCATAGATTACTGGGAGTTGAATAAGGTAACGATGAAGAACCGTTACCCACTCCCGAGGATAGATGATTTGTTCGACCAGCTTCAGGGAGCATCTTGGTTTTCCAATATTGATCTACGGTCCTGATATCACCAGATGCGGGTCAGAGAAGATGATGTGAAGAAGACTGCTTTTAGGACCCACTATAGTCATTATGAGTTTGTGGTGATGCCGTTTGGGCTCACCAATGCTCCATCCGCATTCATGGATCTCATGAATCGCATGTGCAGATCGATGCTAGATCGGCCTATAATAGTATTCATTGACGACATATTGATTTATTCCGAGACTCGGGAGCAGCATGAGGATCACCTGAGGGAGGTGCTAGAGACCTTGAGGAGGGAGAGACTTTTCGCAAAGTTCTCCAAGTGCGAGTTCTGGTTGCGCGAGGTGCAGTTTCTAGGGCACCTCTTCAACCAGCAGGGTATATTAGTTGATCCGGCCAAGATAGAGGTTGTGATGCGGTGGGAGGTCCCGAGGTCTCCATCCAAGATTCGGAGCTTCTTGGGTTTGACAGGGTATTATAGGAGATTTATCCAGGACTTCTCCAAGATAGCAGTTCCATTGACCCGACTGACCAAGAAGTCAGTGGTGTTTCCCTAGGGTCCTGAGTAGCAGACAGCCTTTGAGATGCTCATGCAGCGACTGTGCGAGGCACTAATTCTTACCCTGCAAGAGGGGTGGATGACTTTGTAGTCTACTGTGACGCTTCGATCACAAGTATGGGAGCAGTGTTGATGTAGCAGGGGCATGTGATAGCTTATGCATCGAGACAGTTGAAGCCTCATGAGGCTAACTACCCGACACATGATTTGGAGCTGGGGGCGGTGGTGTTCGCCCTCAAGATTTGGTGGCATTACCTCTACGGGGTCTGGTGTACTATCTACAAGGACCACAAGAGTTTGAGGCACCTCATGGATTAGCCAAATCTGAACATGAGGCAACGTCGTTGGTTAGATGTAGTAAAGGATTACGAATGTGAGATCTTTACCACCCGGGTAAGGCCCACATAGTGGCCGACACCCTGAGCCGCAAGGCGGTAGCAGCTCCAATCCGAGATATCTAACTGATGATGACAGTGATCACTCCACTGCTGGAGCAGATTAGGGAGGCATAAGTTGAGGGCTTGAATGAGGAGTTCCAGAAGTGCGAGAGGATTGTGGGCCGAGTAGCTTCGTTTGATTACGATAGCCAAGGATTGTTGACCCTGCATGGGAGGGTTTCGGTACCGTACTGGGGCGGTGTACGGAAGGTGTTGATGCATGAGGCCCACAATTCTCGGTTCTCCATCCATCCAGAGGCAACGAAGATATACAAAAGATCTTTGACTCGATTACTGGTGGCCCTGCATGAAGAGGGACGTAGCATGGTATGTGGAGACATTCTCGTGTGGAAATGGGAGGATATCACTATGGACTTCATTACTAAGCTTCCCAAGACCACACGTGGGGCTGATTTGATATGGGTCATCGTGGATTGGTTTACCAAGAGCGCCTATTTTATACCAATCCAGGAGAGAATCTCGGCCGAGAAGTTGGCTGAGATATATGTGTGAGAGGTAGTGGCACGTCATGGAGTGCCTGTCTCAGTGGTGTCAGACCGAGATGTCCGGTTTACTTCCAGGTTTTGGAAGCTTTTTCACGACGAGATGGGTACTCGTCTCCATTTCAGCATCGCTTTCCACCCTCAGACAGACGGGCAGAGCAAGAGGATGATTCAGACTCTCGAGGACATGCTTTGGGCGTGTGTGCTAGATTTCGGTGGCAATTGGGATACGTATCTTCCGTTAGCAGAATTTTCGTATAACAACAACCATCACTCCAGTATAGACCGGCCTCCCTTCGAGATGCTCTATGGGAGGAAGTGTCAGACCCTAATCTGTTGGGGTGAGTTCGGTCAAAGAGTCATGGGGAATACAAAGGTAGTACTCAAGACCACGTAGCGGATTCAGCAAGTCCGGAGCAGGCTCCAGACTGCTCAGAGTCGGTAGAAGAATGACGCCGACAAGCGGCATTCGGACTTGGAGTTTCAGGTGGGCGATATGGTCCTCCTTAAAGTGTCACCCTGGAAGGGTGTTATCAGGTTTCGGAAGCGGGGCAAGTTGGGCCCTAGGTTCATTGACCCATTTAGGGTTTTGGCCCTGGTGGGTCGGGTTGCTTATCGATTACATCTTCCAATAGAACTCAGCCAGATCCACAGCACATTCCATGTTTCTCAGTTGCGGAAGTGCTTAGTGGATGATTCAGCAGTGGTACCCTTTGAGGATATTCAGGGTAATGATAGCTTGAATTACATCGAGAGACCCGTGTCGATTTTAGATAGCAAGTCAAGGGATCTGAGGAAGAAGAGGGTAGAGTTAGTGAAGGTACAGTGGCAACACCACAAGGGTTCGGAGTGGACGTGTGAGCTCGAGGAGGAAATAAGGGAGCACTACCCAGAGTCGTATTCAAAGACAGCAGACTTCGAGGATGAAGTCTAAGATAAGTGGGGGGAATTGTAACATCCAATCCCAGGTACGCATTTAAATTCCAGCCAAACTTCATATTTTACCCTTAGAATCGGCAAGTTGGAGGCCCAACTCGTCGAGTAGGATCGACTCAGCGTCAGGGGACTAAGTGACCTACTTGACGAGTCGGAAGACCGACTCGGCGAGTAGGAGCTGTCTGAGTGAAACCCCAAATTGGAGGCTTTGCACCCTATTTAAACCTCTTATGAGGCTTCCACCCCAGCCTCCAACACCTTCAAGCTTTGTCCTCGAAACCCTAATCAATTGCGACTATTCTTGAGCAATTTGTGCCTTTGCTTGTGATTTGAAGTTAGAAGAAGAAAGGGAAAACTTAGTGAATCAAGAAGAAAGTCAGTGGATCCAGATTTGTGGTTGCACTTCCAATTATTTGAGGTAAAGAGCTCCTACCTTGACTCCTAAATTGTTAGATCTACTTTGAGGCTTGAATCTTGTCATCTTTGGGGGTATTTCATAGCTATTTCGGATTGTAGAGTGTAACATAGGGTAAATACTTCAGATCTGGAACCTTGGAGGGTTCTTATGGCATAAAGGTGCCAAATTTATGGCCATGAGAACCCCATGCATGTAATAAACCCTATTTTTTGTCTTTTGAGCTTAAAAATCCCATGCATAGACGTAAAGTTCATAACTTTATGTGTTATATCGAACTTAGGAGCCCAGATCTACCCTTTGGATGAGATTAGCACAACAGAAATCGAGTTTTGGGCATGGACATTAGTTGACTCGACGAGTCGTTCATGGGACTCAGCGAGTCGAGGGTTTGGTTCCCCAACCTTTTCTGATTTAAAGGAATCTAGTTTAGTAGGGAAGGGATCTGGATTAGTCCAGGAGGAGGACTCAACAAAATAAATGTAGTTATGGACCTGGAAATCATGGGACTCGGCGAGTGGATGAACACACTCGGCGAGTCCAGGTCAATCTCCCAACCCATGAAGACGGACTCGACGAGTTGTTCATACATCTTGGCGAGTCACATACTAGCCACATTCATATGATCAAGATAAACTCGACGAATTCAAGGATGAACTCGGCGAGTCAAATAAAGATAGTCCCGATGTTATTTTTGAAGGAGAACTCGTCGAGTTCTTGCTAGACTCGACGAGTAGAGTCGGGGTTGGGAATAGATGAAAGAATAGGGACTCGACGAGTTAGTGAACTAACTCGGCGAGTCAGGTCAACTGGGTGATGACTTTAACTAGGATGTTGACTTTAGCCAGGGGTAAAATGGTCATTTTACCTTAAGTGTAGTTATCAGTTTTTGACTAAGTATCTTTATGGAAATTTATAGCTAGAGAGTCGTTGGAGCAGCAGACAGAGATTCCTCACCTAGAGTTGTTGCAGTCAGTCATATGAGGTGAGTTTTTCCCCAGTAGGCACGTGTCTAAGGCACCAATGCCGGCCCATTTATGTAGTAGTAGCATGTCAGGGTAAGCCCGATGCAGTTTATATGTTTTTGGACTTCGATCCGATGCCAGGGTGGTCGCGAGAAGTAGTTATGTACAATTGATGTCTTTGTGATTCCTGCATGATTATGTTATGTGTTATGTGTTCCGAACTTCTGTCCGATGTCGGGCGAGGCCCGATGCAGTGGGTGGGGCCCAAGTTATTCCGGACTTCGGTCCGATGCCGGGCAGGGCCCGATGCAGTGGGCGTGGCCTAATTTGTGCCGAACTTCGGTCCGATGCCCGGCAGGGCCGCATGCAGTGGGCGGGTCCAAGTTTATGTTATATGTGTTATTGTATGGTATGTGGTAGTTTGGGGGAGCTCACTAAGCTTCGTGCTTACAGTTTTCAGTTTTGGTTTCAGGTACTTCCGCTAGCAAAGGAAAGGGCTCGTGATGATCGCATGACACACACCATAGTCTTAGCCTGTGAGTTTACTTTGATGTTTTGTTATGAGATTTTGATTTGAGATAGATACTATGATGTTTTATGATACATGATTTATGTTTTTGATTTTGATAATGATTTGAAAACAAAAATTTTGGGTTATATTTTTTGGATGTTTCACAAGAAATCTAAACATTAGTGATGACACCAATAGGGACGACATAGACATTATTGGCGATACCTTGGAATGTCGTTGTGAATGCACGTGTCACCCCTATTGGTGTCGTCACTAATATCGATGAAAAAATACCGCACTATTTTCCTCCCACATTTTTCATATCATTGTTAATGCTTTGCAACAGTCGTCTCTAATACTCTCGTTGTCACTAATAGTGTCACCAATATTGCTTATAATCTGTGTGCTTGCTTCTTGTGTAATCTAGGCTATCCACCTTATAGACAATCTACCGGTCGATCTTATTTTCTTATTATTTGATAAGCCAACATTGGATACCCTCTATGACGATACTCTCTCACTCTCATACACACATACACACAAACACACATACACACAGCTCTATCTAAAACTTAACTACAACCATCACCACCACCACTAGAACTGCCTTATTCTAGTGTCATACACCAACATAAAATCCACAACTACACCATTTTCCACTATTCTTCGCCGTCAGTCATCATCAAACAACGTCTCTACCATTAGCCACCTACAAACATCGCCTTAACAAGTAACAAATAGATAGAGAGTGATAGAGAAAGAGGAAGTTAGAGAGTTAAAGAAATATATTTTTTCGTTGTAATGTTAACGTTAATAATTTTGTGGATCTTTATATATAATAGCGGATGTAAACTTTGCAAGCTTGATGTCATTAATATCTTTTTTTTTTAATTTATGTTTGCTATTTCTTTTGTTTGGTGATTATTTTGTAATCTTAAACTTTTTTAAGAAACATATGCGAACATGGATGAACTCCATGCAAGATGAACAAGATGATTGTATAGTAATCTTGCAGTCAATAAATTTTATATTAGTACATTAATTAGAAATAGCGGCGACATCAATATGGACGGCATCGATATTAGTGATGATTTTGAGCAATAGCAATGTGGCGATGTATTAGTGACGACATGTCGTCGTTAAAGGCTTTAGAGACGATTTTTAAGAGCTTTAGTGACGACGAATGTCGGCCCTATTGCCTTGATTCCTTGTTGTGTATACATGCTTTCATAATGAGCTTGATAATTTGTCTTTAACAGTTCTTTAATTTCTTATGATTTTTCATTTTTCCATAATTATGTTCTTAGCCCTATAAATAATGTTCAACGATGTACTTGCAAATCATTTTTCTTTTGAAAAGAAAAAAAATAATTTTCTCCTAAAATTCAACGTGTTGATTAAGATTTTAAAGCTCATTATGTCGTATTAGGTAATCCGTTATACCTACCACTAATCATTGCAATGGTTGTTGTCATATAATCACCACACTCCTTACCACTATCAATGAGCTACCTACCACCAACCTCACCACTCCACCTTATTTTTTTACCAACTACACCACTCCATCTTATTTTGTAATTATATAATTTTGTGTCCCCTTGGCAAGAGTACTCTGTTTCTATCGGTGTTTTTTTTAATGTTTTTCATAAATTTTGGGCAAGTGGAAACGTGTTCTCATTGTTCGGTGCTATCGTGTTATTATCTGCTCCAATTACATACGTGCGACAAAACCTTCGCTACCGCCTCCTCTGAATTCCCTTCATACGTGCGAACTTGACAACCTTGCTTCATACGTCTTCTTACCCTTCTCTTTCTTCTCCACCACTTTCCGACATCTCCCTAACGACGACTATCTATTTCACCTGTTAACCCGACCAACGTTTTTCTTCTGGCGTAATCGCCACTTTCTTCAAACCATAGAGAAAGCATATAGCCATCAGGTATATTCTCAAGGGAAGCGATTGTATTTCTTGCAATAAGACTGTTTTTTTTATTTCTTCGTCTTCTTCAACTACCACGGATGCCCAATAGAAGCCCTAAATTTGATTTTAATACAAAATCGGCTCTATTTTCGGTCCTTTAATTAGGAATTATGTGACCTTATTTGTACTGTTCATCGGCTTCAAAGGGTATTCTATACGTCTCATCCTTCCATCCTTCCAGATCCTTTATTACTTCCACCAGGTTCTAGTCACCTTCTCGATTCCACAGGAAAAAGCTTCACGATTGATTCCAATGTTTGCAAGCTTCAACATTGAATTTGTCTTTGCAGTTACAGAGTGTCGACAACTTGGAGAACCCCTCATCAGGTACGGACGCATGAATTGATAGTAGGTGTTGCCGAATTTTTTTTTTCCGGTCAAACATAATATAAAACCAAAAACTAATTCATTATGTCTAATACAAATAAGCGGTCCATTACATAAAAGTTAAAACCATAAAAACAATCTATCATCTATTACAATTTAAATTTGTCCTCTTCGTGCGGACATCTTTTGAAACCGTTCCATTACCTTTTCATTCTCAACTTTCACAGGTGCTTCGGTCTCAACATAGCAAAGCAACGCATCGTTCAAAAACTCATCGCCAATCTTGTTGCGCAAGTCAGTCTTCAGGAGCTTCATCTTCAAAAAATATATTTCTACACTAGCGGTTGCTACGGGTAATATCAAAGCTAACTTTAAAAGCTTATAAACCAAAGGATAAGACCGATGTTTCCCCGTACTAACCATCAAACGAGAAAGCTCGGAAATTCCTTTCAAAGTGGTAAAACGCTCATCTTTGATGGAAGAGTGATTGAATATCTCAAGTTGTCCTTCAAGATCTATAAAATTTGAATCATCAAAGTGATACTTCTACAACTTAGCCAACTTCAACAACTTTGATTTGTCAAATTGTTAAAATGAATCACAAGGGCTCTAAGCACCCATGTATTCTAGTAACTGGGTGCTTGTTCACTAAATCAATCTCGGTATTCTGTCAGTTGCATATCTACCACCGTGTTGAAGATTTCACCACTACATAAGCCTTTTTGCACCCTTTGTCTTGCTTGTTCCCGTAGCAAGTCTTTTCTTTTACACGAGGCACAAACAACATTAACCACCAACGAAATTTTCTCAAAAAAGTCACTAACACCATCATGCTTCTTTGCTACAGCTACAACCACCAATTGAAGTTGGTGTGCAAAACAATGTACATAAAAAGCTGTGTCATTCTCTTGTAATATCAAAGCTTTCAAATCATTGAATTCCCCTCGTGTATTGCTAGCCCCATCATAACCTTGTCCTCTTATCTATTAAAAAATTGAAAAATATATAAATAATATAACACAAAGCTAATTAAATTAAATTGAAGTAACAAAAAAGTAAAGAATAAATTACCTGACTAAAACTCAACTTATTACTTGTAAGTACTTCATTTAAGGCGTTTTTGAGTGTCAAGGAGGATGTATCCTTCACGTGCACAACTCCAATGAATCTTTCTTTCATAAAGCCAAGACTATGAACATATCACAAAACAATGGCCATTTGTTCCTTTTTTGAGACGTCGCTAGATTCATCAACCAATAAAGCGAATATATCTTGACCAATCTCTTGACGAATACTCAAAAGTACATCTTGTGCAAAACATTGCACAAGTTCTTTTTGGATTTTAGGGCAAATAAGTTGATTGTTCTTAGGAGCATTTTCTAAAGTATCGTTGAAAATATCTTCACTAGTCTCTCGAATGGCTTTTAACACTTCAATGTAAAGCCCTCTATTTTCCGAGTTAACCGACTCGTCATTACCACGAAACGGTAAACCGGTCTTCAATAAAAGTCTAACAACAATAATAGAAACATGTAATCGCGCTTTATATTTATGGTCCTCCGCTTCGGTTTGCCTCCTCAAGACTACATTAATAGCTTGTTTTTCTCTCAATAAAAAGTCACACTTTTCTCTTGCTTTGCTGTGAAAACTATCAACATTACCCACATGAGTCCGAAATGCATTTTTTTTTGTTCCAAGTATCAAAGCCTTGGGAAACAAATGCATCTCTCCCTCCTTTTTGTCCCATGAGGTGTCTACATACATAACAATATAAACAGTATGCTTTTTTATTTTTCACACTATATTCCAACCAATCAAAGTCGTTAAACATGAAGGAACGGAGCTTCTTAATCTATCACCTATTTTCTTTTTTGGAAACTTATGTAGCCTTATTTGACAAGGTCCTTGAAGCAAATATGCCCTTCTTACATCATCTCTTATATTTGAGGCATAACTTGTAATCATTGGCCTATCCGCCGGGTCCTTTGGAAGATCTTTCAAATCAACACCATCATTAGTTTCATTAGAGCATGGTGTTTGTGGAATTGCATTTGAGACCGAAGGAATTGATTGGTTGGTGATTGGTGTTTGGGAAGATCCTTCACCATTTTCATTAATATTAGGTCTTGGTCTTTTGGTAAGAAAACCACCAAGGGTAACCTACAATTCAACATAAAGCCAAATAACTAATAATTTCACCAAATCATCCAATAGCTTCAATCAAAAGTCAAAACATAGAATTTACACCAAATCAAAATTGAATTTCAATAAAGACAATATGACATAGCAATTTTATTTCACCAAATCAATCAATAAGTTAATAACATCAATGAAAATATAGCAATTTCATCAATTCAAGATAAAAACATAGCAATTTCAACCTAAACAAATTGGTAAAATTTCACCAAATCAATCAATAAGTCAATAACATCAATGAAAACATAGCAATTTCACCAATTCAAGATAAAAACATAGCAATTTCAACCTAAACAAATTGGTAAAATTACACCAAATCAATCAATAAGTCAATAACATCAATGAAAACATAGCAATTTCACCAATTCAAGATAAAAACATTGCAATTTCAACCTAAACAAATTGGTAAAATTTCACCAAATCAATCAATAAGTCAATAACATCAATGAAAACATAGCAATTTCACCAATTCAAGATAAAAACATAGCAATTTCAACCTAAACAAATTGGTAAAATTTCAATTTTCAAACACTTACTTGTTTCATTCTTAGCTAGGGCTTGGTCACTTGGAGTCGAATTGAACAATTGGGAATCGATTTTTGCTACTCAATCAACAAGATACTCAAGAAATTAGAAGGAATTAGTAATGGAAGCATCAAGCACCAAGCAAGTCTTCGTGAGGGCTGAGGCGTGCGTCACAGTCGAAGTCTCGAAGTCGACTTCACTATGTCGATGACTTTTTTTCTTTTTTTTTGCTTTCTGTTTTGCTACTCATCTCATCGGCCGCAAGTTTTTTTTTACATTCTCCCAATTGGATCAAAAGATCCAATTATCCAAATGAGCTTTGGGCTACACTAGTTTTTTTTGGGCTAAAATTAATAGGCTTTTTGGACTACTAATATATTTTTGGGCTTGGTTGATCCAATTGGGTGACAAATTTTTTTTCGTAGTTGCCAAATTTTTACGTAGTTGCTAATATATAAAAAAAATTATATTTGAAAAAATTTACACTGCATATACGAAAACTAGGTGTTGCCGATGCCACACTGGGCACCACTACAAAACCGTCCCTGCCCCTCATCGTGTTTCAGGTTTTTTTCATCCGCCACCACGATCACTAAGGTGTTGTTTGTTTTTTCGAAGAAAAAATTCAAAAAGTCTGCGGACCACCTCTGCAAACCTCTACAGTAGAAGAGGTGGACCAAACGGCTGCAGACTGTAATAAGAAGCGTGTTTGTTTTTATTAACATCTGCAGACTGCTGCAGACATTAAAAAAATTAAAATAATCTTGATAATAAACCGAAAATTGTTTTTAAACACAAAAGTTAATAATTGTAGTCTTCAAACATTGAAATAATAAAATATAATATGTTATATGTTTTATTACAATCTGTTTTTCCATTTTATTTTTTATATCATCATTAAAACAAAATAATAGACACTTATTTAAAAAGAAAATAAATAAAATGAAATTCTAGACACTTATTTAAAAAACAACATTAAACTTAATTAACTTATGTAAATTAAATGAGAGAAAAGAATTAAAGAGATATAAATTTAATATATTAAATGTTAAAGGGATGAAAATGGAATTTAATATATAAGTAAAGAACCATAAATATAAATTTAAATATACTTCATGGAGGACCATTTAAATGTAATATTAAACACGTTCAATTTTTGGAAGAAAAAAAAAAACACCGATGGTTTTTTGGGGTTGGATTTTTTTAGTTTAGGTTTGAAGGGGTGGGAAGAGGTGAGAAGAGGTATAACAAGTGCTTCCCCAAGAAGCACACGGGAAGAGGTTTTAAGCCCCGAAGACTTCTGAAAAATAAACTGCTGCAGGACAAAAAATATTGCGCGTGTGCTGCGCCGCACAGCAATAAGAGTTTTGAAGTGGTTTTTTAAGAAAAACAAACAGCACCTAAACACTATAAAAATGTTAACAGTTGACTATATTTTATCGATGATGAGTTTTTCCTTGGTTCGATTTCATCACCATTTTCGACTACAAGTTACGTGTTATGGGGAAATTGGTCTAGCATTGGGCTCCCATTAAAGTTGAAGAACGAAATGGAGTAGGAAGTCATTCTCTTTAACGGTTGATTCGCAACGTACACATGCTAAAGGGTAAAGTGGAAGTTGATGGTAGTTTGGTTTTTTTTTTTTTTTTTTTTTCACAGGATCTGTTTAGCCAACTCAAATTTTTTTTTTTTTTTTGCAATGATCTTTTTAGCTTTGTCTTTTTTAATTTTCTTACCTGGGAATTAAGCAATCAATATTGCAGGTACCACTTGATATCTCGTTCAGCATTAATTGTTTCATTGTAGGAGGTTTAACGGAATGAAAAAAAAAAGGATATAAAAAGGAATGAAAAAAAGAGATGAAATCAAATGTGAGAAAAATCAATTCGAATTGGTATATAAGCATTACTGCATAAAGCCTCTGTGATTTTGTAATATCTTGACTATATGTAATTTTTTACTCTTTGAAACATACGTATGTGGTTCAAAGTTATTTGCTTTAAAATAATTATGAATGTGATTAGGCTTAGGCTTTATATATGTTGTAAAATGTAAAATAAAACCTTTTTGTTTTTGTTTTCCAATCGAACAAGGCAGCCGTAAAATATGCATTAAAGAAGCAAAATATGATAAAATATGCCAAAAAAAAAAGTATGAGACTCCATTGATGTTCCTTATGGTTTATGTTAAAGCTCGATATTTATATTTTATTATTGACTTTAACCAGAATGGTAGAGGAGTTGTTAGATTGCAACATAAAATAGTTGCCTGAGAATGGTTTCTTAAAAATCATACGATATGACAATCTTAATTGGGGCCTATACCAGATAATTGGTGTTATTCGGATTTTATGATATTATAATTCCATTTTTAATCTTTTATTTTTTTTGGTTTTTGGTCATCAGTTTTCTGTTGTGTTCAGGTCCAATATGATACTATATATATATATATATATATATATATATATATATATATATATATATATATATATATAGAGAGAGAGAGAGAGAGAGAGAAGGTTCTTTGAGAAAAAAAAATTGAAAATGGGAGAATCATTGTCAGTCGTTTATTTATTTTTGCTGCAAAAGCCTCCGTCCGACCAGCAGAAATAGGAAAGGAATAGACATTTTTTTTCCAACAAAACATGTTTCCTTAAACTATGCTGATCATTACCTTAATATATATACAAAAACATAGTTTTTTTGTTTTTGTTTTTTTAATTTTTAAGAAGCTATTTGTATCGAAAAATTATTTTAAATATACCAAAATTCATGATTTTTTATTCTCTACAAATACACATCCATATTGATATAGTTTTAAGATAAAATAAACTTTTTTTTTTATATTTTCAGCTATCTTTATTCATAAGTGAATAAAAATGAATCTGGTTTTTACTACAGTACATTCGTTATTCACTTATGAATAAAAACTATTATTATTATTATTATTATTATTTACAATTTAAGTATCATTCATATATGAATATAGCATATAATAAACATAGTATATTCATATTTAAATATTAGACGACGCATTCAGTTGTAAATATTACATAATATATTCACTTGTGAATATTAGATAGTATATTCACTTATGAATATTATATAATATTTTCATATCTGAATATTACATAGTATTACATGGTATATCACATGTGAATATTACATAATATCTTTACTTGTGAATATTAAATGATATATTCACTTATGAATATTACACAGTATATTCACATATGAAGGTATTTTCAAATATATATAATTTTATATGTCATTCACATATGAATAACATACAGACTTGCATATTTGTTTTTTTTTTGTTTTAATAATCATATATTGATTCAGGTGAGAAAACATATTCATATATGAATATAACTTGGTAATTTAGTTTATGCATTTAATCAAACAGTTGGAGTGCATACAATTTAACCTTTTTAAACATGTTAAAAACATGATACTTTGACTATTTAAATCTTACAAAATAGTAGATTGATAGATAATTATATGAAATTTAAAAAAAAAAAAAAAAACTATTTGAACTTTTTCTAACCTCAATTTTGAAGTTTTATTTGATAATCGATGTTGAATGAATGATATGAAGTGGATTTTTTGTTGATTATCGATGATGTTGATCTAATGACGCTGGGAGTATTATTAATCGTAGATTTTGAAGATATGATCATATTCAAACACAATTGAAAGTTGGATTAAAAGAACCAAAAACAAATTTTTGTTGTTAACTGTTAAATCGTGTTGATAAACATGTTATTGACGAAGATCGATGATTGATTAACACTAGATGATGTTTAATTGAAGAAATCTTGATGATTGTTGAAGATTGGAGGAGAAATTTGGATGATGAACGATCGATTAGAAATGAGTTTGAACTGTTATCTATTTCCATATAGTACGTATTTGAGATTGAAGGTTATTATTATATTTACAAGTTTGTCACCGTATCTTTTTATGCTTAGATTAAATGAGTGGCTGAGAATGATTCCACCATTCTCAACCTTTTTTATTTTCTCAATTGAACCCACCTATATATATATATATATATATATATATATATATATATATATATATATATATATATATATACATATATATCATTACCTATATGTTGAAGATTTTTGCTTATGTCCACGTCGACAAGCTTTTTCCCTCCCCAAATAAAAAGGCTATGGCGACCGAACTTATACGGTGGTAAGTTTCCTTGACGTCATATACCGGTAAGCTTGGTGGCTGCCTACTTTACCCCCACCGTCATCCTAACCTCACGCGGCAAGAGACTTCAGTGTCGGTTTTGCTTGTAGCCTTGCCATCTCTTGCTTCTAGCCTTGCCAGTTGGTATGATTGGCAGCCGAGCACTTTCTTCGGCATCTCTTTCTCACGACACGTTATTCTCTGTATTCTACACCGACTGAAATTTAAGGCTTCATATAAATGATCCTCTATTGTCTTTTCCTTTTTCTCATTTTCAAATAATTGATTCTCTCTTCTCTTCGTATTTTTTTTCTCTCTCTAGAATCTCTATATAAGCATTGATTTAAAGCATCGCCACATAACCTAACCAAAATTGGTTTTAAAAGATGGGAAATTTGTCCCCTTGGGCAGTTGACGTTGCCGGTGGACATCCATGTTTCACCCGCTGATGACTACCCCTGTTATGGTCCAGTTAATAGGTTCTACTTTTTGTTGTTGTTGATTTGTAGCAAAAACAATCATTTAAAATTAAGACCAATCAATACAATGCACTGCTATTACAGATTCTTTTGTTCTAGGTTTCATTGGGTTTTAAATTTAGTGTCCGAGCTTTATTCCATCTTCGACTTGTTCTTCTTATCTTCCCTTTTTGCTCCAAGGTAGCGCTAACATGAATAGGGTGTCTAAATAGCTTCTATGGATGAACAATTTGTAGACAAATTAATCATATGTTATAAATTGAAGGTGTCGTTCACCCTCATCATTTTCTCCTGGTCATCGATGGTTGAGAAGAAGAAGAAGAAGCCTCATGTCAGATTCGTTGATTCAGGTTCTCCCCTTCTCCTGTACATCTCCAAAAAAAAATTTCTACCAAAACAATTAAGTTTTACTTTTGAAAACTAAAAACGGATATTTGAAATTCATTGATGCGATTTATTATTTTGACTGGCCTAATGATGTCGGAACGTCTTTGCAACAGGTTATCAGAGTGATTCCTGTTTTTCATGCTAATGCTGGCTCTCAAGGTAAATCATATGTTGAAAATACATCCACCATCACTAACTATTCATCATCATCCCCAAGTGCTTACTTCCTTTTTATATCGTTGACGACGCTTTCTGTCAGTGAAACTTCTGTTTTTTATTTTTTTTTATTTTTATTTTTTCTGGGTGTGTGTAGTCTTTTATGTGATTTTGGTTTCTTGTGACCACAGGTGTGTAACGACCCAATTTTCACGTCCAAAAATTTTGTTTTTAAAACGTTACTTTAGAAAACATTAATAATTAAAAACATTGTTGATCAAACCACATCACAACGTAAACCATGTCTAAAAGCCAAATCATACAACCAATCGAAATATCAGAGTATAAATCCCAGAGAAATCTCGTAAATGCGGAAACCAGTGTGTGTGCATGATGTGCCGCTACCGCGCCAGCTCCTTCCCCTTTAATGAAGAGGTACCTAAAACCAAAACTATAAACTGTAAGCACAAAGCTTAGTGAGTTCCCCCATCATACCACATACCATACAACACATATCATACATACTGCCAGGCTATTCTGGGTTGCCTGACTACCCGGTACGGCCATTCTGAGGTGCCGACTACCCGTGCGGCCATTCTGGGGTGCCGTCCTACCCGTGTCAAGCCATTCTGGGGTGCAGACTACCTGTGTCAAGCCATTATGAGGTGCTGACTACCCGTGTCAAGCTATTCTGGGGTGCTGACTACCCGCCGGTCCTGACAACCGATCCTCGGGGACTATTTCACCCCTACTGCTACTACTATCACACATCATAACATAACATATTATCAGACATATCTGGGGTGTCTGAACTACCCTTCGGTCCTAACAACCGAACTCGGGGACAACTCCCCTCCTACTACCTCTAACTCGTATAACAGATCATGCTAGCATATAAACATAACATCACATACTGTCAGACATATCTGGGGTGTCTGACTACCCTCCAGTCCTGACAACCGAACTCTACTACTATCACATATAACATATCATGCTAGCATATAACATATCAAGTAGTAGCAAACCTAGATGATATCACAGAGACAATCATCTATCATACGTCTCCTACTGGTGGGCCGGCATTGTGGCCTTAGACCCACCGCTACTGGAAGGTAACTCACCTCAAATTAGCTGTTGATCTGATCGGGAACTGACTGTCTACTGCTGCTGCTGCTGCTCCGGAAATCCTCCGGCTGTAATTCCCACAACATACTCAATCAAACACTGCTAACTTTCCTTTGGGTAAAATGACCATTTTACCTCTGATCATGCCCTAAGTCAAAGTCAGAGTCAACTTTCAGTTGACCCGACTCGCCGAGTTGGCTCTCCAACTCGCCGAGTCCCTACCTAACCGATTGTCCTGAATCCCGTTTCTACTCGTCGAGTTAGGCGATGACTCGACAAGTTCTCCTTCTAAACTGATATTCAAGTCCTTCATCCTACTCATCGAGTTGTATGAACAACTCGTCGAGTTCATCTTCATCCGATGAACACTTATGCTAAGACTCGCCGAGTTGTATGAACAACTCGCCGAGTCTGTTCTTGATCTAAGAAGATTGCCTTGAACTCACCGAGTCAGGGCATTGACTCGCCGAGTTCCTCCATGGGTGAGTTCGGCTTCCAACTCATTGAGTCACACCCGTGACTCACTGCTCACACTCGACACAACGAAAAAGGGGACAACTCGAAGACTCGCGAGCAGACTCGCCGAGTCAGATGAACGACTCGCCGAGTCGTTGCGATGCAATTACCAAATACACGGTTTTGCTCGATTCCAGTCCATGCCATTCACAGATCTAGGTTCCTAGAGCATGAATCACACGTAAAGTTTCCAATTTTACGTCTAGATATTCACCAATAAGGGTTTTAGGGTTCAAAATGCACCAAAAAGGGTAGATCTAGGGTCTTCATGCAATGTGGGTCCATAAAGGCAATAGATCTGAGCTCCTGGAGCTTAACCATGCCTAGATCTAAAGGCCAATCAACTTATTACGGATTATATTGCACATACAAGCTTGGGGAAGGGCTCAAGAAAGACTTAATGGAGTAATAAGCATAGAAACAGAGGGAAAACGGGTTATACCTCAAAGGAATCACTGAGAGAACACTAAGATGCTTGGTTTCCTTCCCTTCCTCTTGATCTACTCCACTTCCTTTTCAAAACCTTCAAGAACACACAATAATGCTTCAAACTCTCAAGGAAATAAGCTTTGAACGAGGGTTAGGGGCTCTGAGGGTGAATGGGGGCTGGCTTGGGGCGGATATGAGGCTTAAATAAGGTGCAAACCCCTGAAACTTAGGGTTTCATCCAACAGCGGTGACTCGCCGAGTCCGGAGTATGGACTCGCCGAGTCGCCAACTTAAACATGTCTCGGGTCCCGTCTCTACTCGGCGAGTCGGACCTATGACTCGCCGTGTCCAAGGCTAAATATGGAAAATACTCAAATAAGATTTACGTACTAGGGACCAGGTGCTACAAATCTCCCCCACTTATTTTAGACTTCGTCCTCGGAGTCTGTTGCTCGATCCTGAAACAGCTCGGGGTAATGCTCCATCATCTCGTCCACGGGCTCCCAAGTCCATTCTGAACCCTTGTGGTGCTGCCATTGCACCTTCACTAGCTCCACCCTCTTGTTCCTCAAATCCTTCGACTTCCTATCGAGGATTGCAACTGGGCGCTCAATGTAATTCAGGCTGTCATCAACCTGAATATCCTCTAACGGCACTACTGCTGAGTCGTCCACTAGGCACTTCCTCAGCTGAGAAACATGGAAAGTGTTGTGGATCTGGCTGAGCTCGACTGGCAGATCCAGCCTATACGCCACCTTGCCCACCCGGGCTACAACCCTGAATGGCCCAATAAACCTCTGGCCCAACTTTCCCCACTTCCTGAATCGAATGACGCCCTTCCAAGGCGACACCTTCAGGAGAACCATATCCCCGACCTGGAACTCCAGGTCGGATCGGCGCTTGTCGGCGTAACTTTTCTGCCGACTCTGAGCGGTCTGAAGCCTGCTCCAAACCTGTTGGATCCTCTCGGTCGTCTTGAACACCACTTCAGTGCTCCCCATGACTCTCTGGCCTACTTCACCCCAGCATATCAGGGTCCTGCACCTCCGACCGTAAAACATCTCGAATGGGGGATGGTCAATACTCTTGTGGTAGTTGTTGTTGTAAGAGAACTCGGCCAATGGAAGATAAGAATCCCATCTATCACCGAAGTCTAGCACGCACGCCCACCCGCAACATATCCTCCAGAGTCTGGATGGTCCGCTCGCTCTGACCATCTGTCTGCGGGTGAAAGGCGGTGCTAAAATGCAAACGAGTGCCCAACTCATCATGAAACCTCTTCCAAAACCTGGAAGTAAAATGCACATCCCTGTCCGAGATAACCGATACTGGCACCCCGTGCCGCGCCACAATCTCCCTAATATAGATGTCGGCCAATTTCTTGGCCGATATGCTCTCCTGAATCGGGATAAAGTGAGCACTCTTGGTCAATCGATCCACGATGACCAAAATCGAATCCACTCCACGCGCGTTCCTGGGAAGATTCGTGATAAAATTCATCGTGATATCTTCCCATTTCCACAACGGGATGTCCAGCGGTTGCATCTTGCCATGCGGTCTCTGATGTTCGGCCTTGACCTTCCTGCAGGTCAAGCACCGCTCAACGTACCACGCCACATCCCGCTTCATGCAGGGCAACCAATAATCTGGAGGAAGATCCCTATACATCTTTGTCGCCCTGGGATGAATAGAGAATCGGGACTTGTGCGCCTCCTCCAACAAGATCTGGCGCACACCTCCGTGATACGGCACCCACACCCTACGGTGTAGTGTCAATAGTCCTCGGCTATCATAATCGAAGGAGGAAACTTGACCCACCACACGCTCGCTCTTCCGATGTTCCTCCTTGATAGCCTCCTGTTGAGCCTCCCGAATTTGCTCCAACAGGGGAGTCACTACGGTCATCCTCATGCAGATATCCCTGATCGGTGCCGCTTTGCGGCTAAGTGCATCGGCCACCACGTTGGCCTTTCCCGGGTGGTAAAGGATCTCACAATCATAATCCTTCACCACGTCCAACCACCAATGCTGCCTCACACAATCTCCGTCTCAGCGTCTCAAACGCCGCCTGCTGCTCGGGTCCCCACCGAAAGACTACGGCTTTCTTCGTCAGCCGCGTCAGGGGTACGGCTATCTTGAAGAAGTCCTGAATGAATCTCTGATAATAGCCTGCCAATCCTAGGAAACTCCGAATCTCAGATGGAGACTTCGGAACCTCCCACCTCATCACGGCCTCGACCTTGGCCGGATCGACCAGAATCCCGTTCTGGTTGACAAGGTGTCCGAGAAATTGCACCTCGCGCAACCAAAACTCACACTTGGAGAACTTGGCATACAAGCTCTCCCTCCTCAGGGTCTCCAATACCTCTCTCAGATGCCCCTTATGCTCTTCCTATGTCTTGGAATAAACCAAGATGTCATCGATAAAGACTATCACAGACCGATCCAGCATCGGTCTACATACGCGGTTCATAAGGTCCATGAACGTGACAGGAGCATTGGTGCGCCCAAACGGCATCACCACGAACTCATAATGGCCATAGCGCGTCCGAAACGCGGTCTTCTGCGTATCCTCCTCCCTGACCCTCATCTGATGATAACCCGAACGCAAATCAATCTTGGAGAACCAAGATGCTCCCTGAAGCTGGTCAAAGAGGTCATCAATCCTCGGGAGTGGGTAACGGTTCTTCACCGTTACCTTGTTCAGCTCCCGGTAATCTATACACATCCGATGCGACCCGTCCTTCTTCTTCACGAACAAAATCGGGGCTCCCCAGGGTGAACTACTCGGTCGAATGAATCCCTTGTCTAACAGCTCCTGCAGCTGTGTAGACAACTCCTGCATCTCAGGAGGAGCCAACCGATACGGTGCCTTGGCTATCGGAGCCGCACCAGGAACGAGGTCAATCCTAAACTCAACCTGTCGCTCCGGAGGTATCCCAGGAAGCTCCTCTGGAAAAAATCTGCGAACTCTCGCACCACCGGAACCTCGCTCACCGTCGCCTTACCCGCCTCCCGGGTATCCATCACGTACGCGACATATCCTGCGCATCCCTGCTGAAGGTATCGTCTAGCCCTCGCTGCCGAACAGACTGTAGGTCCACACTGTGGCCTCTCGCCATGAATCACTAACTCTCCTCCACCTGGGGTCCTGACTCGCACTAGCTGTTGTGCGCAATCTATCACCGCCCCATTGGGGCTCAACCAATCCATACCTATAATCACCTTGTTCCTACGCAACGGAATGGGAACCAAGTCTACCAAGTAGCGCTCCTCAAACAAACGCAATACGCAATCTCGAAACACCATCGATGCTCGCACCGATCGATCATCAGCAATCTCTACCTCTAAAGGGCAATCTAACTCGCCTGAAGACTCATGAAACTTCTTTCTAAGCGCAAGGGAAACAAATGATCGGGATGCACCCGAGTCAAACAACACCTGAACCGGGATGCCGTTCACATGGAACGATCCTAATGCATACATATACATACGGAGCACATATCAATATCATAACATCATAAAAATAAAATAGAGGGAAAGAATCATACCCGTCACCACATCGGGTGCGGCGCGTGCCTCCTCGGCGGTCAGCTGGAATGCCCGACTCCTCACCACTGGAGCCTCTGCCTTGCCCTGCCGGCCATCTGTGATCCGCAGGGTCGCTGGAGCTGGCGCCTTCACTGGCGCTGAAACTGTCAACTGGGGGCAATTGGCCTTCTTGTGGCCCCTCTGGTTGCAGTGGAAACACAACAACTCAGACGTCTGAATAACTGCCGCCGGAGCAGTGCAATCCCAGCTAAAGTGCCCAGACTTACCGCACTTGTAGCAGCCTGATGATCCCAACCTGCACGCCCCCTTGTGCGGCCTGCCGCATTTCCTGCAGCGGCTCGTTCCTGTCTAGCCTTTCGGCCTACCATCTGATCCCTTGGGCTTCTTCCCCGAAGCCCCTCCTGTCTGTCCCTCCTCTGACTTCCGTTTCCAGATGTGCTCCAAATCTATCTCCCTCTCCCTCGCCCTGGCAATCATGGAGTCCAGGGTGGGGCAAGATGAAAAACTAACGTGCTCCCGGATATCATCCTGGAGCATGTCATGATAGCGGGTCCTCCTCATGTCCTCATCGCCCGCATACTAGGGCACCAACAGTGCCCTCTCTCGGAACTTGGCGGTGATCTCCGCCATAGTCTCCGTCGTCTGTCTCATGTCCAAAAACTCCCTGGCCAGCTGCTGAAGCTCGACAGCCGGTGCAAACTCTGCCCTGAACTTGGTCACAAAGTCCGACCAGGTCATAGCCTCGATAGTTGATGCTCCTAACGAGTCACCCACTGACTCCCACCAATCTCAATCTCGGTCTCATAAACATCCCGTTGCATACCTCACTTTCGACCCCTCGGGGCAGAAGCTAGTCAACTGTGCAGACTTGATGTCTACAATCCATCGCCTGACAGCAATGAGGTCTTTCACCCCGTGGAAATCCGGCGCACCACTGCCCCTGAAGTCCTTAAAGGACAGCGTGCGAGATCCCGACTGGCCAGATGCCATGTCACTCCTAAACGCCCTGAGGCGATCCTCCATCAACTCGATGATCCCTTCCTTGATCGACCCGAAGATAATAGGAGCCGACTCAAGGATACCCCTGGTGATCTCTGACGCGATGAACTCGCGTAGTCCCTCATCTACTGGCTCGGAACCTGATCCCGAACCTGACCCCTCTCCTGAACCGCCATCTATCAGCCTCGATCGAAGTACCACCATTCTGCAATACATAATACAATCATTAGTGATACTGATACTTCCTGAGGGATCACTGCTACTTACAAGTTCCCTGGTCTTATCTTGGCCTTCCTTGGTTCGAGTACGGATCCTCTGCTTTCAGTAGTACAGGCCCATACTACCTTCCACATCTATCCGTACCTTCTTCAAGGAATGCCTCGACTCCACCAGATCCCTTTCACTATTGCTGATCACTGTTATACTCATCCTAGGCTTGCCCTAGGGAAATCTCTGATTCTACTCTATCCAGTCCTCAGCTGTTGCAGGCCTCCTTGTAATGCCAATTAGCTATTACCCGAATACCATCACATGTGACGAGGCTCAGATAATCCTTCGAGTACCCGACTCGTCCCTACAACGGTTGGACTCAAACAAGAGCTGCGCAGTAGGATCAAATCCGGCACTCTAAGATTATTCAACCCTGATCACATGTGACGTGGCGTATTCGCCTAATGGCTAACTCCCATTATTCAGAGTCCCACATAGCACGAAGCAAGCAGCATTCAGACAAGGGTAACAATCTCAATCAACTCTATCTGCTTACAGGAACTGTACTAGCATAAAATGCTAAGCTCATATTACCAGGCATAACCTAATCAGGCTATCCTACTCGCTGTTTACTCAATACTAGCATGCAATTCTCATACAACTGAAACACATAAAGCAGGCACATAAGGCATCACTCCTAGATCCTTAGTCCTATTCTAGCATGCTGTTCTACAAAAGCTGATAAACATGACATAAACTTGTAAGGGTACTTTGGGGAATACTTACTTGAGCTCGGCCAGTCGCGCACATCACACACTTCTTTCTTTCTCGAAACTCTTTTCTCAATATTTAGAAAACATTTTCTTTTGGAAAATCTTTTAATCCCTTGATTTGAGTTCAGACACCCTCGAAGGTGTGTCCGAATCCCTCAAACCAGGGCTCTGATACCAACTTGTAACGACCCAATTTTCACGTCCAAAAATTTCGTTTTTAAAATGTTACTTTAGAAAACATTAATAATTAAAAACATTGTTGATCAAACCACATCACAACGTAAACCATGTCTAAAAGCCAAATCATGCAACCAATCGAAATATCAGAGTATAAATCCCAGAGAAATCTCGTAAATGCGAAAACCAGTGTGTGTGCATGATGTGTCGCTACCGCGCCAGCTCCTTCCCCTTTAATGAAGAGGTACCTGAAATCAAAACTCTAAACTGTAAGCACAAAGCTTAGTTAGTTCCCCCATCATACCACATACCATACAACACATATCATACATACTGCCAGGCTATTCTAGGGTGCCTGACTACCCGGTACGGCCATTCCGAGGTGCCGACTACCCGTGCAGCCATTTTGGGGTGCCGTCCTACCCGTGTCAAGCCATTCTGGGGTGCTGACTACCCGTGTCAAGCTATTCTGGGGTGCTGACTACCCGCCGGTCCTGACAACCGATCCTCGGGGACTATTTCACCCCCTACTGCTACTACTATCACATATCATAACATAACATATTATCAGATATATCTTGGGTGTCTGAACTACTCTTTGGTCCTAACAACCGAACTCGGGGACTGCTCCCCTCCTACTACCTCTAACTCATATAACAGATCATGCTAGCATATAAACATAACATCACATACTGTCAGACGTATCTGGGGTGTCTGACTACCCTCCGGTCCTGACAACCGAACTCTACTACTATCACATATAACATATCATGCTAACATATAACATATCAGGTAGTAGCAAACCTAAATGATATCAAAGAGACAATCATCTATCATACGTCTCCTACTGGTGGGTCGGCATTGTGGCCTTAGACCCACCGCTACTGGAAGGTAACTCACCTCAAAGTAGCTGTTGATTTGATTGGGAACTGACTGTCTACTGCTACTGCTGCTCCGGAAATCCTACGGCTGTAATTCCCACAACATACTCAATCAAACACTGCTAACTGTCCTTTGGGTAAAATGACCATTTTACCCCTGATCATGCCCTAAGTCAAAGTCAGAGTCAACTTTCAGTTGACCCGACTCGCCGAGTTGGCTCTCTAACTCGCCGAGTCCCTACCCAAACGATTGTCCTGAATCCCGTTTCTACTCGTCGAGTTAGGCGATGACTCGACAAGTTCTCCTTCTAAACTGATATTCAAGTCCTTCATCCTACTCTCCGAGTTGTATGAACAACTCGTCGAGTTCATCTTCATCCGATGAACACTTATGCTAAGACTCGCCGAGTTGTATGAACAACTAGCCGAGTCTGTTCTTGATCCAAGAAGATTGCCTTGAACTCGCCGAGTTAGGGCATTGACTCGCCGAGTTCCTCCATGGGTGAGTTCGGCTTCCAACTCACTGAGTCACAACCCGTGACTCACTGCTCACACTCGACACTACGAAAAAGGGGACAACTCGAAGACTCGCGAGCAGACTCGCCGAGTCAGATGAACGACTCGCCGAGTCGTTGCGATGCAATCACACGTAAAGTTTCCAACTTTACGTGTAGATATTCACCAATAAGGGTTTTAGGGTTCAAAATGCACCCAAAAGGGTAGATCTAGGGTCTTCATGCAATGTGGGTCCATAAAGGCAACATATCTGAGCTCCTGGAGCTTAAGCATGCCTAGATCTAAAGGCCAATCAACTTATTACGGATTATATTGCACATACAAGCTTGGGGAAGGGCTCAAGAAAGACTTAATGGAGTAATAAGCATAGAAACAAAGGGAAAACGGGTTATACCTCAAAGGAATCACTGAGAGAACACTAAGATGCTTGGTTTCCTTCCCTTCCTCTTGATCTACTCCACTTCCTTCTCAAAATCTTCAAGAACATACAATAATGCTTCAAACTCTCAAGGAAATAAGCTTTGAACGAGGGTTGGGGGCTCTAAGGGTGAATGGGGGCTATCTTGGGGCGGATATGAGGCTTAAATAGGGTGCAAACCCCTGAAACTTAGGGTTTCATCCAACAGCAGTGACTCGCCGAGTCGCCAACTTAAACATGTCCCGGGTCCCGTCTCTACTCGGCGAGTCGGACCTATGACTCGCCGAGTCCAAGGCTAAAAATGGAAAATACTCAAATAAGATTTACGTACCAAGGACCAGGTGCTACAAGGTGAGAGCAGCTTGATAAATTATGGGATTTTTTCATAGATTTTCAAGGTTTGGTTATTGTATTTTACAGGTATATACAATTTTGTGTTCAAGCTTCTTTTAATTTTTAGTTTTTTTATTTGTTTTCATTTTTTATGGTGTTGGATTCACACCAGGTGTTTGATCATTTGCTTCACTGAGTTTCGGAATATTTGATTATCGGAGCAAGGTTTCCGTCTTCATGTGTGTGCCTTGCTCGTAAAGATGGTATGACTTGTCAATACGTTCTCTTACTTTTTAACTAAAAATGTTCCTTTGAGATCAACACATTAGGGTGAAAGGGGGTATTGGAGATACAGTTGAACAACATAGAGAGAAACAAAACTAAAATATATGTAATGAAGGATTTAGTTAATGGTTTGTTGAAAATTTTACCAAGTTAGCTAGGAATCCATCATAACCACCTTATGTAAGTGTTACAAAAGTAGATTTTTTTGCATTCAAGAGAATGATGAAAAGTTTATCTAATATGATTATGAGTTATGTGTTAAAACCTTCACTATCTATGTTAAATGTATTTTATAACATGAGCTTGTTGAGATGAAGAGTGTTTTCTCTATGGACAGAAACAAAAATAAGTGAAAAAGGTATCCACAGTTGTAAATACCTTTATTAGAACTGACCCTATTTGTGGTCTGAATGTTTACAGGATTACAAGGAGGCTCAACAACTTTCAGATAATAATTCAATGTTCTATAAAAACCATGAATCTTTGAGACAACTCATGTATGTATGTATGGAGAGGCACTATACATATCCCTGCAACTTTCATAGAAGCCAACCCTATAATTTGCTAATTATAACATGAACGTAACAATTAAAAAGGTAAATCACAACTATATTATTTGTTGCTTATTTGAATGTTAATCTGTAATCAATCTAGGTAAAGGGCTTAAATCCTAGATTCATTTATTCCTGTTATTAGCTTTTCTTTTTTAAATCTTTTTAGTCTGATGCTCACTGTTACTTCATCTCTTCTCTCTACAATGTATGATACGAGTTATGATAAGTAGCAGTATATTATTTATGGTTTTCATTTTCATGTATGTTGACTGTTGGCGATGTCTATTTTGGTTTAAAAAAATTATTTTATGGGTTTTTTTTTGTAGAGTGGTTTGGATAGTCACTTGGATTGAGATTAACCATGTTTCAAATGGATTCAATGCTAACGTTGACTTGCCTGGTCACTCTTATGTCACTTTGTTATTATCTACCTTTCTTGTTTTCTAATTGATTAAACATGTAATATTGTAGTCTATATGAATTTATATTAGGCTAATCATTGAAATCAAGAAGATACTCTCTCATTTATTTTTTTTCTTGTGTCTTTATTGCAAAGCATCTTCCTGGAAGTATAGACGGTTTGATTATATCCAAAGGGAGCCATCTTTTGCATATGATTTTCATTCACCAAACAGCAGATATAGCTTCCCATGATATGTTTATTATAGCACAATACTTTCATTTCTTTGACCAGTATTGCAATTACCATTCTTTTTAACGGGGATAACACTGGCTCTTGATCTCATTTACCTTCATTTTTCTTTTATGAAATAGAGGCTTGTCAAACGTTTGTATAAAGAAAACTTTGTTGCATAAATTGGAAAATGTTGAAATGTTTTTTTGCGTTGATGTAAATTTAACCCTCTTAAGTAATAACAGAGCTTTAAGATTAGAGCTTAATAGTTATCCGCTTTTCTTAAAAGCTTGTAACTTTGATGTTCAATGGTTATTCCCTTTTCTTAAAGCTTGCAACTTTGATTAAACATGTACAACATACCCTTTGGTGATATAATAAACATATCCTTTGGTGATAGATCAAAGGAATCTTGTGAACCAAAAACAATTGACGTCGATAATTACTATGACCATTTTAAGTTGATAGTATTTATTCATTATAGTCTTTTAAGTTTTTGGACTACGCTTAATTTTTTTGCCAATTTCATTAACTATTTTTAATATTTTTTGCAGGAGTCATGTATCTAACCACATGGTTGCTTCTAGAAGGCAAAAGAAACTTTGCTTCATATAAAAAACATGATCTTGTTCTGTTGTTGCATAAAAATGAGTCTTTCTTGCTATTTATGACAATATTTGTGACACATGAGACATTTTTCTTAGATTTCTAAATCTCTTTAGCAATGATCCCAACAAATTCTTGACAATATTTACCACACATTAAATTTGGGACTTCTTATAACCTTTCACATTAGATTTATCATTTAAAATCTATGTAAAACTAGCTTAGCGATGAGTTTTTTAGGGCCGTGATTATCACGGCCCGTATAAGTTTCATAGTATATATATATGATGTACATCATAACACAAAAGCATCTAAGGAAGTGTAATAATTACACACATTCGTATTGGTGAATATGCATTTGGGTTTATTGCTTCATCAGTCACTCAGATCATGTACACAATTAGAGATGCACACAAAATCCGGATCCTCGAAATGAAACCGATCCGATCCGAAAACCGGTTTCAGTCAAAACCGGTTTTGAGCAAACCGGATCGGATTAAACCGGTGACCGGATTCAAACCGGTTTGACTTTTCGGACTCAAAATCGGATTGACCCTCGGATCACAAACCGGATTCTACAAAAATCGGTTCTTAAACCGTCGAAAAATTTGGTAAAAGCTAACAAAATCCGGATCAAACCGATTTCAAATCAGATTCGGATTGTTGACCAGATTCGGATCGTATTTTGACCAGATCCGGATCGGATTTGACCGGATCGAATTGTTGACCGAATCGGATTTGACTGGATCAGATTGTTGACCGGATCCGATCCTGGGTTTGTGCATCTCTATACACAATCTTTGATTTATATAGAAAATACCGAAACTACCCTTATTCAATAAATGTCTTAAGTTTTTTTGACATAGAGTGATTAAGTGTATATACAGTTTATGTTCTAATAAAGCATCTTTAATCTTTCTTGCCAAATTACTTTACAGGAGATCTACTTTTGATGAAGTCGTGTTCTCCAATTATGGTGAAAATTTGTTATATTTATGTCTTTACTAACTTGACTTTTTGTTCTTTATCTTCAGAGCAGTGAAGGAGCTTGAAGTGTTGATTTGGGGGCCGAAAATAAAATATGTATAAAAATTAAAAAACAGGGGGCGAAAGTCATAAGTTATAGCTTTAGGCTTAATATGTAAAAATTTTAATAGTTAAGGGCTAGTTATGAAAAAAAAACATGGGGGGCCACAGCCCCCCTGGGCCCTATAAAAGCTTCGTCCATGCTTCACAGTATGTTTACTCATACAAGAATTTATTGGCTATTTTTTGCTTGTGTCTCGTGTTTTTTTCTTCTTCTTTTGTCTTGATTTTTGGTTTTTTAGAAAAAATGGCATTGATGGAGAAACTTCATATTTCCCAGAGCAACGGAAGGTGTAACTTGCCATTGAAGGTGAAAGTTCATATTCGGCTTATCCATTTCTTTGGCGATTCAAACCCTGCAAAGCAGGGATTCTTCCTAGTTAAATTTAATTCAAAATTCAATGAAAACACAAAAAAACATATATATTTTTGAATCAGTTTTTTATTCAAATTAAAGACATTACTTTAATTTAAAACAAACTTGAAATAAAATAGAAAAAAACATTAAAAAAAAACATAAAATTACAACCACAAACAACTTAAACTAGTTTTTTAACCGTATTTTTTTTAATTCTTGAATTTTGGGCATTTAGGTCCCGTTTGATAGTTTCTGTCTGGGAAAGTGTTGTCTGGTAAAGTGCTGTCTGGAAAAATTTTCTGACTGGGAAAGAAGCCATGCTGTTTGATTGTACATCTGATTGATTGTGTTGAATGATGAAAAAAAAGTAATAATTCAATAAAAATAAATTTAAAAAAAAAAGTTATTTAAAAAAAATTAATAATCCAATAAAAAAAGAAAGAGACGGGGTTTGGTGTATAATTGTCTTACAGCCCATTCAGCTAGAAAGATATGATTTTGAGGCTTTCTGGGAAAGACATATCTTACTGTGAAAGTCTCATTATTTTGTGCAAATCAAACAGTCTTTCCGGTCCATTCAGCTAGAAAGATCTGTTTGGACTTGAAAAGAATCGTATCAAACGGGGCCTTACTCAATTTCACCCATGCTTTGATGTGTGTAACGGGTTTGTGCTTTAGGTCTTCATATTGATGCATGGTGTGTACAATCAGTTGGATATTGTCACCGTGTACGTTATTTATAACAAATGTATATATTTTGTCGAACTTGAAGCATTTTACCCTCATATCACGAAACTTCGAACATGTTTCATCAAGATTACGATTTAGAGAACTCATTAACTTATGGAAAACGTTTGCAACTTTTACCCAAAAATCATTAGGCATTTGAGTATTTGCCTTTTCCACCACCGACACCTAAGCTAGCTAGTGCCAAATTCTCTTTTTCTTTTTCCGATAAATTCATCATTTTTGGAGTCATTGGTTATGAATAGAATGAGAGAGGAATTGTGTGTAAAATGAAAGAAAAATTATGGTATTTATAGAAGATTTTCGGAGTGGTTTTGAAAGGTAAAAATTTTAAAAAATAAAAAATAAAGAAACGTTATATTTTAACCGGTACTCACAATCATGAAACAAAAATTCTTATTGGTCGTTTATAATCGTGATGCCCAAAACAAATCACCACAAAAAACCTCCACCACGAACCGTCGGACTTGTGTGCGCAGCCCTCTGTTCGTTGTCACCTCAACCACGGACCGGTTCGTGAAGAGTATACCGGTAGGTCTTAGTACAACTAATATGGACCGATAGAGATTAATATTATCCTAAATATTCTTTGAGAATCAACAGATTCAATCTTTGTTGGTTTGTATTTATAGAGTGATAGTAGCAACGAAAGATAATTGAATTCCAATGAATACTGCAACACTCGTGATTTGGTTTTAATCACATCAAAGCCATTTCAATGGCAATTAGTATCCTTGTGGAGTATATCCCCATAAATTTAATGCTTGATAATAATAGTTCCTTAAAGGACAAATTTTTTATTTATTTTGGATTTGATTTATCGAGTGTCACAATCAAGATTAATATGTGTGTTTCATTTTTTATAACTTTCTTCCATATAATTATATTATTCAAATCAAAGTTTTTGTCAGTTGGGATACAATAAATGTTTGATAAAACAATATCTTGTTGTCGGGTCATCCGTTTTACGAAAACCCACGGAAAGTCAATTCAAATGACTAAATACAAATAAGTCAAAATTTATACTCTTCATATATATACCACATAGTTCAAGTAATGAGGTGGCATATGTAATTGATTTTAATATTGACATTAATCGAATGACCATTGAACTCTTAACGAAAAAAATAAAACCTTTTCATTATTAAAAATTTAAAAGTATATTTCATTAAAATTTATATACTTCAATATATTATAGGAACATTAATATAAAATTATATAGAAAAAAAATAATGATTTACTAATCCCTTATTCTAATAAGTAGAATGCATTATTTAGGGATGCCTTAACAACCATAAAAGTTATTCTACAGTCTACGAAATGAGCTCACTGTATATTCCTCTTGTCCCCATTTTTAACACCCAATGCCCCCGTTTAAAAGACTCTATGGCAAACAATATTAGAATGAAATATCAGATCAAACATTGTAATCTTCAAATACCTTTTAAATATATCATTTAGCTTTAATTACCCTTAAACTTAATTCGGTAATGTTGCAACCTGTTACTTAGCAAAACCAGCATGCATTTAAATTCTTGGAGACGATTTCCAAGTGTTGTCATGAAATAATTTTTATAAATATTTAAAAGTTATAACAGTACTCGATAAATTTCTCATCAACTACTTACCACCATTCATTGTTTTGATATATAGTCAAAAAACTACTTACCACCATCCAGTTATATATAGGTATTTTTGTTTCGATATTGATAGTCAAAATAGTTTTCACTAATTAAAACCATTAATTAACTCACAATTCATTGTTTGATTTAGTTTAAACTCACAACTTAAAAGTCGTTCTCAGATTGAAGACATCTCATGCCAGTTTATAAGCATTGAACTTGTAGCTATTTAGTTAACATGTAAACAGCAACATATAAAAGATGTTGATCTGTAAAAAAATTAGAAGAAACCCTAAATAATATAAAATGAATTGCATTGATAAATTGTACATTACAAAAAAAATGTGGAACAAAAAGTTGTACATATTAAAGCAGATAAAACACATACCATGATGGGAACCGGTGCAAAGATGTTCGGAAACATTCGAAACTAAAAATGAAAGGGAACTAAAATATTGGCACGGCTCAATCAGATCAAAACATCAAAGGGGTTTCAGATATCTGAGTGAACCAGGCCAATATCATAGCTGCACTTTCATGCTCCATGAAAATGAAAACAGAAGAGAGAGGTGAATAAGGAGGGAGAAGGTGAGAATGTCTTGGGTAGGTATTTAATAGGAGAGCGAAGCACCTACAAAGCATTAAACAACCCCGGCTACCAAACCAGAAAAGTGGGCCACTGCATTTAACTCTCCTTTTCTTTTTGTTCTTTTAAACGATATCGATATATTTGTAGACATGTTTTTCTACCTTGGAAAGATTGGTTTAACAGTGTTTGTAGTGCTATTTATTGGTTTAATAGCGTTTGTAGTGTTATTTGGCGACTAATAAAATTGTGGAGTGCATAAAAGATTTTATTGCTGTCAAACCAAAAAGAGTTTATACATGAGACTGGAATGCATGAAATTGACGATATTCCAAGTCAGTTTAATATACCGATAAGGAGTTACAGTTTTTAATGTTCGCAATGTAATGATAGCGTATCCGCAACGCGATGCATATTCAGACCGTGACAACACAATTCACAAACAGACTCTTAGTGACGCGAGTCGTATACACCACAACATAAAATATCTCCAAATCAATATAGACTCCAATATTTAAGAGAAGATGTTAGCCAAAACTTAACTATTAAGTGAAGAGTATCTAACAAATCATAAATGATATTCTAGATTCCGGTACTAATCAATACTATCAAAGAAGTCAAACGTAATCTCACCACTACATATCTAAGGTGAGTTCGTTCTTGTTCTTTTTATTTTATTGCTTAATTGTTTATATATACAATAAAAGTATTGTATAATTTAAGTGTGGGATAAGTGATTGATTAAATTAATGAGAAAATATTGAATCTAAATAGAATTTTTTTTTTCAAACTTTGAAATTTAAAATTTTATAGTCTAACCAATAAAGGATGGTGTTTAGTTTCCAAGAATGTGTCTAGTTATAGTCTATTGTTCTAGTTATATTTATGTTAGGAGTGCAAACAATGTGTGGTCTTTAAAGTTTGATCGGTACCCCGATGGATGTTTTACATTTAGCCAACGGATGTATATTAACTTCAATCGGATTGTGGGGAATATTGTAACGATGAATTTCATCAAAAATCATGCTTTCCACAATAGTTATAAAGTTTATTGTAGTTATATTAATAAATATTATAAAATATCAAAAAGTAACAAAAGAAGAGTTTCACTACAAGAAAGGGTGGCATTACCGGCAACGCCTTTAGCGGCAAAGATGGGCAATAGCGGCGACATGTAATTGACGCGTTGTAGAGGAAAGCGAAAACGCGGAAAACTTTCCCTCCAAGTGTCACCGCTATTGCCCTACTGTCGCCGCTAATACCTCCCCGTCGCCGCTATTGTGTGTCGCCGCTAATGTCCTTGCAGATAACCCAGTTCTAGTTACCTTTTCTACGACATTTCTTCTGCCTCCTCTATTCCTTCCTCTCGTCTCTTTCTTTCTTCTCTCGTTTTTCCTCTCGTTTTCTCTCTCTTTTTTGCAACTTGGTGGACTAGGAAGCAAAAAATCGGTACCCTCCTTCCCCCAAGACCGCCACAAGACTCCAAAATTGGCGACCTTGATCTAAATTCTGAAATTGCCCACATTCAAGGTCGAATTCCTCCTCTTTTTTATTAATTTTCTGTTTTGGTGTTAATTTAGATGATAAATTGTTAGTAATTTTTAATTTTGTTGAGTGATCATATAATGTGGTTGTGTATTTTGTTGGATTGTATAAATTTTGTTCGATTGTATGCTTTTTCAGATTTGTGGGAAGTTTTTATGCATTTTGTGTATGTTTTGTATTTTATGTTTATATTACATTGGCTTAAAAATGAAATTTGGAATGAATATCTACATTCGTTGGATTGTAAATTATGTTTATACCACATTGACTTAAAATGAAATTTAGATGTATAAATTTGTATACATTTGGCTTATTTTTATGAAATTGGATGAAATTGGAATATGCAAATTGGATGTATACATTTTTGTTTAATTGTATGAAATTGGAATATACAAACGGGATGTATACATTTGGCTTAATTAGGTTATTAATAGCAACTTATTTTTAGTGATGTATTGTATATGGTTTCAAAGTGCTTAATTTTATTAGTGATTTAATGTTGGTCATTACAACTTTAGCTTTAATTGGATTATTAATAGCAATGTACTTCTAGTAATTTTAATTTAATTATATAATAAAATCTAATTAATTTTAAAAAAATGAATTAAAAAAATAATAAATTAATTGTAATATCAAATTAAATTAGTGTTAAAATCAAGTTACTATTAATATTAAATAAAATAAAATTAGATTAAAAAATTAAACTAATAACAAAAATGAAAATATTAAATTAATTAGAAAATCAAATTAATTTACCTTTAGAATCAAATTAAGTTACCTTTATAAAATCAAATTAAATCAATTATAAAACCAACTTAATAGCAACATACTTTTAGTGACTTAATGTTGGTCATTACAACTTTAGCTTTAATTAGGTTATTAATAGCAACATATTTCTAGTAATTTTAATTTAATTATAGAATAAAATTAAATTAATTTAAAAAAAAACGTTAAAAAATAATAAATTAATTGTAAAATCAACTTAAAGTAGTTTTAAAATCAAGTTAATGTTAACATTAAAATAAAATAAAATTAGTTTAATAAATTAAACTAATAATAAAAAAGAAAATATTAAATTAATTAAAAAATCAAATTAATTTACCTTTAGAATAAAATTATGTAACATTTATAAAATCAAATTAAATGAATTATAAAACCAACGTAATAGCAACATACTTTTAGTGACTTAATGTTGGTTATTACAAGTTTAGCTTTAATTAGGCTATTAACAGCAACGTACTTCTAGTAATTTTAATATAATTATAGAATAAAATTAAATTAATTAAAAAGAACATTAAAAAAATAATAAACAAATTGTAAAATCAACTTAAAGTATTTTTAAAATCAAGTTAATGTTAATATTAAAATAAAATAAAATTAGTTTAAAAAATTAAACTAATAATAAAAAAGAAAATATTAAATTAATTAGAAAATCAAATTAATTTTCCATTAGAATAAAATTAACTAACATTATAAAATCAAATTAAATGAATTATAAAACCAACTTAATAACAACATATTTTTAGTGACTTAATGTTGGTCATTACAACTTTAGTTTTAATTAGGTTATTAATTGCAACATACTTCTAGTAATTTTATTTTAGTATTAGAATAAAATAAATTAATTTCAAAAATCATTATAAAAATAATAAATTAATTGTAAAATCAACTTAAAGTAGTTTTTAAATCAAGTTAATGTTAATATTATAATAAAATAAAATTAGTTCAAAAAATTAAACTAATAATAAAAAAGAAAGTATTAATTTAATTAGAAAATCAAATTAATTTACCTTTAGAATAAAATTAAGTAACATTTACAAAATCAAATTAAATGAATTATAAAACCATCTTAATAGCAACATAATTTTATTGACTTAATTTTGGTCATTAAAAATTTAGCTTTAATTAGGTTATTAATAGCAACGCACTTATATTAATTTTAATATAATTATAGAGTAAAATTAAATTAATTAAAAAAACATTAAAAAAATAATAAACTAATTGTAAAATCAACTTAAAGTAGTTTTAAAATCAAGTTAATGTTAGTATTAAAATCAAATAAAATTAGTTTAAAAAATTAAACTAATAATAAAAAAGAAAATATTAAATTAATTAGAAAATCAAATTAATTTACCTTTAGAATAAATTAAGTTACATTTATAAAATCAAATTAAATCAATTATAAAACCAACATAATAGTAACATACTTTTAGCGACTTAATGTTGGTCATTACAACTTTAGCCTTAATTTGGTTATTAATAGCAACGTACTTCTAGTAATTTTAATTTAGTTATATATATATATATATATATATATATATATATATATATATATGTTTTTTGAATACTCTATCCATTTCTAATTATTTGTTCATGTGTTCCCGTGTGGGAATACTTTTTGAATCATCAACTTTATGAATACTCTACTTGATTTTTGTTTCCCGTAGAGTAAACCTTAAACATTAAATTATGTTTTAGTTGCATCATGTCTATTGATAAAAGTTGGATGACTAATCCACATCATCAATCTCCGGAGTTCCAACTAGGACTTGACACTTTTGTCGAGAGATTCATGCTACAACTAGATTGTAAAGGTGAAACCAGATGTCCGTGTGAGAAATGGGATAATCGTTACTTCATGGATCCAAAAGAAATGAGACGTCATGTTCGTATATATGGTTTTAGTAAATCATACAAAATATGGATATATCATGGTAAACCTTTAATCCCTCCGGTTATAGATGTCGTATCGTCGAGTAACGAGATGGCTGATGTTATTGACGATGTTATGTGGTAGTCGAGAGAAAATGATACACACCTCAATGAAGGAACTTCGAATATAGGGGGTAGCGGTGTCGATGATGATTTTGAAGAGTTGGTAGAGGCAGTCGAAACCAATTTATATCCTGGTTGTACGTTTTCTTTCTTTGATTTTTTAGCAAAGCTTATGCATATCAAGGTCAACAACAAATAGACTGATAGTTCATTTGATTAATTCCTTGAATTGTTGCATTCGGTATTTCCACCAAACAACAAGGTTCCCCGTTCATATTATTTAGGAAAAAAAGAAACTGAAGAAGTCGGGTTTGGGGTATGAGTCAATACATGTGTGCAAAAATGATTTTTTTCTCTTCTGGAAGGAACACAAGTCATTGCATGTTTGTCTCGTTTGTAAAGAGAGTCGGTTGATTGATAAAAACACCAAGGGTAAGAAAGTGGCTCATAAGGTCTTACGGTACTTTCCAGTGGCCCCTAGACTATGTCGTTTGTATTGTTCACGGTACACTTCCAAAAATATGATATGACATAGTACTGGGAGATCAGAAGATGGTGTGATGCGTCATCCCGTTGATAGAGAGTCTTGGCAAAATTTTGATGTAGATTACCTTGAGTTCTCGAGTGAAGCTCGCAACGTACGTCTAAGGCTGGTAGCTGATGGCTGTAATCCATTTGGTAACATTTGTAATATGCATAGTACATGGCCGGTTGTACTCACCACATACAATCTGCCACCATGGCTTTGTATGAAAGAGTCACCATTCATGTTGGCCATGTTGATTCCTGGCCCTAAAGCACCTGGAAAGGACATAGATGTTTTCCTTAGGCCGTTAGTGGAAGAGCTTAAGTTTTTGTGGCAATCAGGCGTACGTATTAAAGACGCAGCGACAAACACATTCTTCACGATGAAAGCTATGTTGTTATGGACAATAAATGACTTTCCAGCTCGTAGTAGTTTATCGGGCTGGAGCGGAAAAGGGTATAGAGCATGCCCGACTTGCAATGAAGACACTCCCTCGTACCGTGCAATAAATAAAGTTGTTTATATCGGTCATCGTTGGTTCTTAGATGCTGATGATCCATTAAGGATGAGTTTGAAATTTAACGGGCAACCCGAGACAAGACCCGCTCCGAGACACTTTACTAATGAAGACATACAAGAGCAACTAGGTCGTCTAATACTTCGTAAACCGGGTAAACATCCTAACACTGTCAAGGAAAACATGGATCGGCAAGGATTTGTTGGATTAGTGTCTAAGCCCGTAACCATATTTGGTAAGTACTTGACCCGGTTGTGCATGGTCCTTTTGGGTTGCCTTCACCAAAGCAACTTGACTGGAGAAATTAAATAGAGAGAGAGGTTATTGTGATTTATTAATATGTTATAAGAATAATATATTAAAGGAAAAATCATATTTGTTTAATTAATATTGGTCAATAATTAATTAGGAATTAATTTTGTAATCAAGTGTAATTAATTAAACTAAAGGGGCTGAATTGTAATTATAAGATAAGTTGCAAGTGTTGGATATAGTGTCTAAGCCCATAACTATATTTGGTATATACTTGACCCGACCCGGCATGGTCCATTTGGGTTGCACTTCACCCGAACAATTTATGGATAATATTTGAGAATAGTACAAGTTATGATTTATTAATATATTATAAGTTCTAATATATTAATATAAGATCATATTATTTAATTAGTAGTGATCTATAATTAATCTAGGATTAATTTAGTGATCAAAGATATTACTAATTAAATATGGGCTTCTATATTTATATAGTGTGGGCTTATGCTTATTTGGAATGGGCTAGGCTTGGATGGAGAAGTCCATGGATACTCCATGGAGCTTTAACCCATGGATCTCATGGAAATGAAGAGACATGGGTATTAGGGTTTACATGGATGTAACCCTAATCCACCACACTATATAAAGGAGGCTTTGGCTCTTGAAATCAAACTAGTTGTAGCTAGTGGATACTAGTTGACACATGTTGAGGTGAGGGCCGATTTCAAGAGAAGTGTGACTATTCTCTTAAAGTTCCAAGTTTGTGGTGATTTGTGACTTTCATTTGAGGCATCCACATTATTGGTGCTAGGCTCTAAAACTCTAAGGAATCAACTACAACTACAAGGTAAGTGTTTCTACTAGCTCTATTTGATTCAAGTTCCCCATGCCATGCTAGTTAGGATATAAGCCTTGGAAAAATAATTATTTGCATGTATCTTAGACAAACATAGATCCAAGGTTTATTAGGGTTGCATGTACACTTAGGAAGTGTTAGAATGCTCAAAACCCATCAGTGTATCAAAGCCTAGGCTTGTTTGTTTGATACTTGTTGCAATATGCTTGAAAAAAAGTCAAAATCTTGCTGTCTGACTGATGGACTCGCCGAGTCCATGGGGGGACTCGCTGAGTCCACTTGTATCTTCAACCTACTCGCCGAGTAGGTTCATGCACTCGACGAGTAGGATCGACAGAGTGCAGTTTTTCGACTTTAGTTGCTGGAAATGGATTAGAAACATTACCCTTAACTGTTTTGGTACTTGAAAACTTGTTTTAGATGGTGTAATGTCTTTTCTAATTCATTTACAACAACTAGTTATCAAAATTACAAAGATTAAAGTGTGATTTTGATATATGAAAGTGTTCATGTTCATGATCTTGTTCTTATGATGTTTAGATGATCATAGGAATTATTTGTAACCTATGTGGTAGTTTAATTCTTGATCATAATGTGTTTTAATGGAGTCCATAACTTGTCCTCAAGTTATGGAAAACCAAAAGTCTCTTGGATTAAAAAAAAACCATTAAAAGAACACAAGAGTTAGAAAAATGAAAAGTCCTCATTTTATTACTCTATTAAACTCATAAGTTACAAGAAATGAAAGGTTTTGAAAGTTTACAAAACTTGCCCTCAAGTTTTGGAACAAGTAAAGTTAAGTTAAAACTTTAGTTCCAACCCTTAGAATTTTAAAAAGTTAAAATTCAACCCTTATACTTATATTATTATGATTTAATAATTATATATATGTATAAGAACAAAGTCGTCTTACCGCTAGTACGCCTCATTCACGAAGCCGGTCTATAAGGTGGGTATAAGGTTGTTGCCTATAAAATGGTGACTTAATGGGTGTCCACTCTCACCCACCGCTTGCTTGACTGGTGGAGGGTCGTTAGCCGAACGGGTAAGACAAGGACTTATAAATTCTCATTCAAAGTATGATGAATATTATAAAGTAACTAAATGTTTTATTAAATTCCCAATCTTAGTTACTTTAGGAAAAATGTGAATAAGGTGCTAATCCATGAAATTACACTTTACACTTTGTTTAAGTCGTTGGTTGAGCGTGTGTGGTTAACCGGCACACTAACTTGGACTTAACAAGGTAGGTAAAGGGTGACTTAAAGGTTTATTATAGTATCGATGGAGCGTGTGTGGTTTACCGGCACATCGATTGAGTGATAAACTTTAAAGGGTACCAAGTGATTTGCATGGTTACTTCACACCTCGTTTTGTGATCCTCGGCATCCCAGTCACAAAACCTGGAGGGCACACTCGAGATTGAAACATGCCTTTGAAAAGTTCATTGAATCTCAAAGAATCTAGGAATTTCTAAGAACCAATCAAAAACCTAATACTTAAATATTGCGGTTTTCGTGGTGGAAATTGGTGAATCGTCATTCACCTACCTTTCAAATATGGTATAGCTTAGATTACGGCATACCTCTTCTAAGTTATATTATATTGTGATTGGATCCTAGCCTTAATATTACATTTGGGTGTTTTATTAAGGACTCTCTTATATCTAAACTAATCTTGTTCTCTTCTTTTTAGATGTCGTCAAACAATGCTGCTTCTGGCTCTAATCCTAATGGCTCCTTTACCCTTATGAACTTGTGTGGGAAAGTCACCTTTGATGGATCCAACTTCAATGAGTGGATCAGAAACATCAGGATGATTACCCGCTACGAGGACAAAGAATATGTCCTTGACAAGGAGCTTAAGGAGATTGATGAGACCACTGCAACTCCTCAGGAGATCGCTGAATTTCGGGCACATAAAAGGGATGCTACGAAAGTGGCTTGCATCATGATGGCCACGATGACAGCGGAACTCCAAAAGTCTTATGAGGATTTCTACCCTTATGAAATGCACCAAGATTTGATGGAAAGATACCATAAAAGTGCAAGACAAGAGAGGTATGAAATCATCTGCTCCATGATAACAACCATGATGAAGGACGGGGAATCCGTCACGAGCCACATGCAGAAAATGCAAAGGTATGTGGATCGTTTGTTGAAGCTTAATGTGAACTTCCCTGAGGATCTTGCAATAGATATCATTTTGCACTCCTTACCATCGTGCTATGATCAATTCAGCATGACATATCACATGAATAAGGAAGAGGTCACACTCAGCAAACTTCAGGGACTTCTCAAGACCGTAGAATCAGGTCTTAAGGGGAAGTCGGTTGCTATCACTCCTACTCCAAACTCAACTCCGATTTTGGCAATTGGGAAAAATCGATGGAGGAAGAGAAAGAGATCCTCGAAGGGTACCAAGGCTCGGACCCTTGATGGCTCTTCTTCAAGTGAAACCAAGAAAGGTTTCGTCACTCCTTCTTCTAACCCAAAAGAGGCTGAATGATTCTATTGCCATGAAAAGTCTCATTGGAAGCGGAACTGCCCAAAGTACCAGCAGGATGTGAAGGATGGGAAAGTCAAACCCAACCATGCAGGTACTTACACTATCATTTCTAATGACTCACCCCATTCTAAATCTTGGGTCCTTGATACCGGTTGTGGTATTCATATTTGTTGTGACTTGCAGGGACTAAGAAGAAGTGAGAATGTGGAGCAAGGAAGAATAAACTTGATCATGGGGAATAGGAAAGCTTTACCTGTTACCAAGATTGGAGTTTATACTTTATCGCTAAGTAGTGGGTTTAATTTAGAATTGAATAAATGTTGTTATTCGCCAGGAATGGCAAGAAATATTATTTCCTTTCATGCTTTGTACAAACAAGGGTTTACCTTTTCATTTAATAATGAAGTTGGTTCTATAGATGTTTTCTATAATAATGTTTTTTATTTTAAAGCATTACCTTGTGATGGTGTGTATGAAGCTGTATCTGTTGTAGATAACTTAGGAAATAATGTTTTGTGTATTGATTCTACTAATAATAATAACTTGGATAAAGCATCATTATGGCATTGTCGTCTTGGACATATAAGCAAGAAACGCATAGGCCAACTCCAAAAGGATGGAGTCTTGGAGTCATTTGACCTAAATTCAGATGATAGTTGCGAATCATGCTTACTTGGAAAAATGACAAAGTCACCCTTCACAGGCTCGTGTGAGAGGGGTGAAGGTTTGTTGGACCTTATACACACGGATGTGTGTGGACCATTCAAACATGCCACAAGGGATGCTAATCGTTATTATTTGACTTTTACTGATGATTACAGTAGATATGGATATGTCTACTTAATCAAGCATAAGTCAGAGACTTTCGAGAGGTTTAAGGAATTTAAACAGGAAGTCGAGAATCAATTGGGCAGAAACATTAAGATGCTTCGATCCGATCGAGGAGGTGAGTATCTTAGTTCAGAGTTCCTCGACTATCTTAGGGAATGTGGGATTGTCTCACAATTGACACCTCCCAGGACACCACAGTTGAATGGTGTGGCTGAGAGGCGTAATCGAACCTTGTTGGATATGGTTCGTTCCATGATGAGTCGAGCTACGCTACCAATCTCATTCTGGGGGTATGCCTTAGAGACTGCCGCCCATATTCTTAATCTTGTCCCTACAAAGAAAGTTGCCAAAACTCCTCACGAGATGTGGACTGGCAAAGTACCTAAACTAGAACACATCAAGATTTGGGGTTGTGAGGATTTCGTGAGATGCGAGACTCATGATAAGCTCGAACCTCGAAGCGAGAGGTGTATTTTCATCGGCTACCCACAGCAATCCTTTGGTTACCTCTTCTACAGACCTAGTGACAATGTGGTCTTTGTAGCAAGAAGAGGAGTCTTTCGAGAGAGAGAATTTATAAGCCAAGGAGACAGTGGGAGGAAAATTGATCTTGAAGAAATTCAAGAATCAAGCGGTGAAGGAACTTCAAACACTAGCCCTCAACTTGAGGAGGAAACTCCTGTTGAGCCAGTTGATGAGCCTGTACCTCTGAGGCGTTCCACGAGAGTTAGGAATGCACCTGAGCATTACTATGGTTTCCATATTACTGCGGAAGGTGAGACACTTATTAGTGATGAGACACTAGTAGGTCTGGATGAACCTAACAGCTACATGGAAGCCATGGCAGGCCCTGAGGCTGCTAAATGGAAAGAGGCCATGGATAGCGAGATACAATCCATGTATAACAATCAAGTTTGGAACTTGGTTGAGAATGTACCTGGTCGTAAGACTGTAGGGTGCAAGTGGGTCTTCAAGAAGAAGACCGACATGGATGGTAAAGTACACACTTATAAGGCAAGACTGGTTGCAAAGGGCTTCTCTCAAATTCCTGGAGTGGACTATGATGAGACCTTTTCTCCAGTAGCCAAGATTAAGTCTATTCGGGTTCTGTTAGCCATAGCGGCATTTCATGACTATGAAATATGGCAAATGGATGTCAAAACCGCTTTCCTTAATGGAAAGTTGGCTGAAGATGTTTACATGAGTCAGCCAGAGGGTTTTGTCAGCAACGAGTACCTTAATAGAGTGTGTAAACTCGAGAAATCCATTTATGGATTGAAACAGGCACCTCGCAGGTGGAATCTTTGCTTTGATGAGAAAGTCAAGGAATTTGGCTTTTCGAGGAGTGAAGATGAATCTTGCGTCTATATCAAGGCTAGTGGGAGCATAGTCAGTTTTTTGGTACTGTAGATGACATACTACTCATAGGAAATGACATCCCAACCCTGCAGGAAGTAAAGTCCTGGCTTGGGAAGTGTTTCGCTATGAAGGACCTTGGTGAAGCTGCCTATATCCTAGGGATAAAGATTTTGAGAAACAGGAGTAAAAGGCTAATTGGACTTAGCCAAAGTACCTACTTGGACAAAGTGTTGAAAAGATTCAACATGCATAACTCCAAGAAAGGTGAGTTACCCATTCAGTGTAACGCTAGATTGAGTAAGACACAAAGCCCTAGTACTGAGGCTGAGATAGCAGAAATGAGTCGATTTCCTTATGCTTCAGCTGTAGGATCGATCATGTATGCTATGATGTGTACTCGACCTGATGTAGCCTTTGCTTTGAGCATGGTTAGCAGGTATCAGGCGAACCCTGGAAAGGAACACTGGGCTGCGGTAAAGAATATCTTCAAGTACCTGCGAAGGACTAAGGACTGGGTCCTTACCTTCGGTGGGAGTGATGACTTGAGAGTTGTAGGGTATAGTGATGCTAGTTTCCAGACTGATAGGGATAATTTCCGCTCTCAGTCAGGCTGGGTCTTTACCCTAAACGGAGGAGCAATTTCTTGGAAGAGTTCCAAGCAGGAGACAATGGCTGATTCCACTTGTGAATCAGAGTATATAGCAGCGAGCGAGGCAGCAAAGGAGGCGATATGGCTAAAGAACTTCATCGGAGACCTTGGAGTTGTACCAACTATAAAAGAGCCAATGGAGATTTTCTGTGACAGCAATAGTGCGGTTGCCTTAGCCAAGGAACCAAGAGATCACGGGAGATCCAGACACATCGACAGAAAATACCATTTTATCAGACATCGAATCGAAGAAGGACTCCTCGTGGCGAAGAGGGTATCATCGGATGAGAACCCAGCAGATCCCCTCACGAAGGGACTGAGTAGGGTTAAGCATCTCCAGCATGCTCGGAGCATAGGGCTGAAGGATGATATAAGTTTTAGTAGTTAGATAACCCAGAAATTTGTAAAGTGTAGTTGACATTTGATGATGAATAAAAGGTGTTTTATTTATGAGTAAAGTGTTGCTATCTCTTGTCGATCTTTTACTATATTTCTTTTGCATGTTTTGACTTCCAGAATAATTATGTTTGGTATATCATATTATTCAAACCTCCACAGTCGGTCATATGTCGGAAGTAGGTATGAATCAAGACTGTCATGATTGGTTGTAGAGGTCTAAGGTGTTGGACATGGCTACAACAATCATGAGTGCTCATAAGTTCTGAGCATTGGACTCAACCCACGCTCACTGGAATCACTTCATGGAATTTTATCTCGAGTGATCGTGAGACGGTAATATCATATAAGTCTTCAAACCTAGAGATATGATTTGTTACTTACGAGTTGGTTATGCATTGATTGTACGTAAACGCATTGGTAACTCGATGTTATAAAACGTGCCTTTGTGTGTAATTCAATGAGTGGTAGAACAAACATATGAGTCAGAGTTTATCTGTTCCTTCTTGGATTAGAAGCTGATATCTGGGCCCCTCGATGATTTTGTTTTGACCTATGTACCGGGCCCGGTCAGAACTAAATTGATGTGTTCAGTTAAGTTCTATGTAAAACAAATCGGAAATCGGGAAACAAGTGCTGGACAATAAGCAAGACTATGTTCCATGTGTTTGTCCGGCTGATATCTAGAACAGAGGATTATATGATCACTTATCTAAATGGCGCGTTCTAGTTCAACAGAGTTGAAAGAGCTACGATTGCGGATCGGTTCCTGAAGTTATACTTGCAAATATAGTTACTAGACTTATCCAAGTGGGAGACTGTTGGATATAGTGTCTAAGCCCATAACTATATTTGGTATATACTTGACCCGACCCGGCATGGTCCATTTGGGTTGCACTTCACCCAAACAATTTATGGATAATATTTGAGAATAGTACAAGTTATGATTTATTAATATATTATAAGTTCTAATATATTAATATAAGATCATATTATTTAATTAGTAGTGATCTATAATTAATCTAGGATTAATTTAGTGATCAAAGATATTACTAATTAAATATGGGCTTCTATATTTATATAGTGTGGGCTTATGCTTATTTGGAATGGGCTAGGCTTGGATGGAGAAGTCCATGGATACTCCATGGAGCTTTAACCCATGGATCTCATGGAAATGAAGAGACATGGGTATTAGGGTTTACATGGATGTAACCCTAATCCACCACACTATATAAAGGAGGCTTTGGCTCTTGAAATCAAACTAGTTGTAGCTAGTGGATACTAGTTGACACATGTTGAGGTGAGGGCCGATTTCAAGAGAAGTGTGACTATTCTCTCAAAGTTCCAAGTTTGTGGTGATTTGTGACTTTCATTTGAGGCATCCACATTATTGGTGCTAGGCTCTAAAACTCCAAGGAATCAACTACAACTACAAGGTAAGTGTTTCTACTAGCTCTATTTGATTCAAGTTCCCCATGCCATGCTAGTTAGGATATAAGCCTTGGAAAAATAATTATTTGCATGTATCTTAGACAAACATAGATCCAAGGTTTATTAGGGTTGCATGTACACTTAGGAATTGTTAGAATGCTCAAAACCCATCAGCAAGATAGGGCAATATTTATCCTTGTTAAAGGATGGACGAATTCAAGGATAAGGATATCCTTAAAATCGACCAAGGATAAGTAGATAAGGGTTTTTCAAGGCTTATCTTCTGGTTGCTTGGTGGGCAAGCAACTTGATAAGGATAAGGACTGAAACCTTAATCTAAACCCTATATAAAGACCCCTAGGCCTTTAGAATTCGTGTACATGCTCCTAAGAGGTCCTAAGGACGAATTCCATCTCCTTTCTCCTCTATCTTAAGCCTCTCCAATTGCTTGTGGTGTTTGTGAGCCATTAGAGGCACTACACTTGTGGTTCTTGCTTTCAAGACTTGGGATTTGAAGATTTAAGTTGTTATTGCAATATAACAACAAGAGGTATGTAATCCAAACTTGTATGTTAATTTCGAAAATAGCAATCCACATTAGGGTTTTATTCTTGTGTTCATAATGTTGTGTATCTAATAGTTAAAACATAGATCCAAACTAGGGTTGCATGCACACTTAGGATTGTTTGTATAAAACCCATCAGGATTCGAGTTGAACTGGTCGAAATGTAGAATTTTTTTCGAGGTCGAGTATTGGTCTTCTCTGCAGCTGAAGCAAAACATAGATTTGATGCATGTGGAGAAAAATGTGGGTGAGAGTATTTTGGGTACTTCTATGATGAATGATAAGAGTAAAGACACATCAAATGCACGCGAGGACTTGAGAAATCTGAATATCCGGCGTAATCAATGGTTGCAAAAAATGGGTAACAAGTTCACTAGACCACGTGCAAGGTACTCATTCAATAAACCTGACCGCAAAATCTTTTTTCAATTTATAAGCGATGTTAAATTGCCTGATAGGTTTGGATCTAACATCAGTAAGAAAGTGGTAGATAATGATACTAACATTATTGGGTTGAAACTCATTACTATCACATTCTTATACAACGTTGTTGCCGATTGGAGTTAGAGCGTTATTGGACAAAGAAACTTCTACACCAATTGTAGATCTTTGTACGTTTTTCAAGAAAATTTGCTCCAGAACACTAAAGGTGAAGGATATGAGGAAAGCAAAAGAAGACATTATTAGAATCTTGTGCAAGTTAGAGTTGATTTATCCTCCAGCGTTTTTCGACATTATGATTCATTTAGTTTTGCATTTACCTGATGAAGCGATTGTCAGAGGCCCGGTATGTATGAGATTGATGTATTCGTTCGAAAGGTATATGAAAAAACTAAAAAATTGTGTCAGAAATAAGGCGAGGCTGGAAGGTTGTATAGCTAAAGGTTATGTTGCTGAAGAAACTTTGTCATTATGTTTGATCTACCTTCGAGATGTCAATCACCTTGAAAGAAACGAAGACGTTGTCAGTGAAAAAACAATGTTTTGGATGTTTGAGTCCAAGTGTCGACCGACGAGCGGAACGCAAATCAAACATCTTGATATAAGGGAGAAAAGTAATATAGAATGGTTTATATGGAATAGTTGTCAAGAAGTCAGACAATACATCGAGTAAGTGTTTTTACTTTTAGTTATCTTTCATTATTTATTGTTACCTTTTTCCATTCATTATATATATATATATATATATATTCATCAATATAGAAAATTCAAATATGAACATCCTGAAAGTGACGAAAAGACCGAATTTCCCAACTGGTTTCTTGAAAAGGTAATAATAATTAATAAAAAAATATCTTTGATAAATATAACGAATCAAGAATACATAACACATCAACATATGTTTAATAGGTTTATCAGATGGAAAAAGAAAACTCTCCAGAATTGCACAAAGAGTTGTCAGCCCTTTCAATGGGTTCACAAATGGATGTTTATACTTACACCGCGTGCATAGTCAACAGTGTTAGGTTTATGGCACTTAGTCATGATGCACAACGCAAAACGCAAAACTTTGGTGTTCTAGCGGCGACACAGTATTAGCGGCAACAGGTACAATAGTGGCGACGAGTAACCTTTAGCGGCGACTATATGGTATTAGCGACGAAGCATTACCGACAACGCATCTGCAGCGACATGTCACCGCTAAAGGTATTAGCAGCGACAACCCCCACCATTAGCGACGACAGACGTCACCGCTATTACCCAGACTTCTTATAGTGTTTGAAGTGTTGAGTAAAATAAAAGCTTGTAATTTTTGGAATTACGAAAAAAATAAAGGATAAGGCTTTAGCCAAAATATTGTATCAAATTGCAATGTGCTTTAATATGCTTTTAGGATTCTTTTTTCTCTATGTTGTTCTGGTTTTACTATTGAATCTCTTGAAAATTGCTTGATGGCAAACAAAACATAAATGTGGGGTATTTTGAAATTGAATTAATTAGTAATACTTTTTGGGGCATTTATCTTATTAAATTCTTCTAAAATGTTGTATTTAAAGGTAAGTAATACTTAGCATGTTTAATATATATATATATATATATATATATATATATATATATATAGAGAGAGAGAGAGAGAGAGAGCTAGGTTCATTTGTTTAAACTAATTATTGTGTTATTGTATACATAATTGTGGACCAGTCAATTTAAAAACTTAGATAGGGGTAAATTTGTAATCTTAGCTTTTAATTAATTTTAATAATTAATTATTCAAATCATAAACCCTTTAATTTAGGAAAAATCGTTTACATTTACCGCTTTAAAACCCTAGATAGATTCCTGCTCGTACACACTCCTCGCACACAGTCAACATTATCAATCCCCAAATCCCAAGATTGCTCCAACCTCCAGGAATTAAGTGAAGTTGTGGTGTCATTAGTTGTTCGGCGGTGGATCGATGGTGTATCCATCGTCATATCAAACAAAAAATCTTCTTCATTGAAATCAAAGCCATGTCTTGTAGAAGCTTGAATCTGCTAATAAACCTTTGCTCTCGCCGGAGCTCACGCATGATAACCCCTGTCTTCTCCTATAAGGCACAATGTCCTAAAGTCGCGCCTCCATCGATTCGATCCGATGGCCAGAGCCAGAGACATCTATTGTTTCTTTTGACATCAACAATGGCAATTACAACAATGGAGATACCGTCGATGGCGGAGGACACATGAATATTTCGGATTGAGGAAGAAGCTAAAGAAGGAAGAGGAAGAAGCATTGGAGATCGTGAAGGACGGAATTGAGTCAGCTAAGAAAGGAGTCGAAGCGGAAGAGAGACAAATCGAGGCTACGTCGATGGTTAATGGAATATTACGGCCTGAAAGTTAATTTTGAAATTCTGATCGATTACTATCACAGATTCACAAGTAATCATTAATCAAACTTTGATTTCTGATTGTTGTTTATTAATCTGTTGTTTGAATTGAATTGTCTATTTGTTGATCGTGTTTGTTTCTTAAGGTAGTTTGGTGATGAATAGATGATCAAATCATCAACGTCATTTGTTTTCATTTTTCTATTAAAGAATTTACGATTATGTAGTGATATATGGAAAGGGTTTGTAGAAATCTTAAAGAACACAAAAATAATTCTATGACAATATTGCACACCAGGTGTTTGTAGAAATGTCTGAAAGAGAACTTGATGTTCAAATTCTTGAAGAACACAAAAATAAATTATAAGTTCGTTATTTGTGTTACATGATTTTATCATGTTGTATGAGTTCTCTTAGAGTTACTAAAATTTGTTTTATATTTATCGTATAAAAGCATTCTCACATAGTTTTATTCTTACATAATTCATTTTCATGAAAGTTATTCTCATAGAATGAATGAAGTACATGATTATCAATGACCCGACGGTTGGATGAATGTGTGTGGGATAGACATGAACAATCCTTAATGGTCACCGATCTTCCAGAAAAATGCACTACTCATTGTCAAATTCTGTTAGATTAATCTATAATAGAATGATAAGAGTATATGTAATAGTATATTCCAATAGAATAATCTACATATTATATTTTTTTTGTTATTAGGGAGTGTTTCATTATTATAGAATAAAATATAAAGTTTTTTATTTTTTATTTTTTTAAGGATGTGATAGAAAAAATTTAACTTGTATCTAAAAATTTGTTTATTTTACGAGAAGTAAGTCTCTTTATTAGTTTATGAGTTGCATTTTGATAGAGTGTCATTATAAAAAGAATGTCATTCTGATAGAATAAAATCGAGTTTAATTATAAAAATCACGATATAATTATAACTAGAAAGGTTACCCACGCTACGCGGGGGCCAGAAGATTTCAATATTGTTTTCGAATCGATAAATATGACATACGTAGAAAATGTAAGGATGAAAAGCCCGGAGTTTGCCCCTGACCGTTTTCTTCATGTTTTTATAGAAAAAAGTAAAAGTTTTGACTGCAAGGATCAGAAGTTTCAAAACGGTTAAAGAATTAAAAGGGCAGAAATTAGCAAATTTTTAGAAAAGGGATCAAAGTTGTCAAACCGTTAGAAGTTTTATGCCCAAACTTTAAATATTAAAAGGTTCCTAAAAAGTGTAAAAATATTGTTTGCAAAGACCAAAAATGTCAAAATAGGTAAAAAATGAGGAGCAAAGTGCAGGGACTATTTCTACCAAAAAAAATGCCAACTTTACTATTCCTAAGATTCATATCTTTAATATATATATATATATATATATATATATATATATATATATATATATATATATATATATATATATATATAAATTAAAGTAATTAAAAAAAATTAGAATTTTAAAATCAAGAGAGTTAGTTATCCCAAAAAAATATTGAATTTTCCTTTTTTTAAATTTATCTCAATTGTCTAAAATACCCTTAGAATGAAATTAGATGATATTTTTCAATTATCTTTAATTTAATAATATGTATTAATTACTTTGTTAAAATAAGTAAATGATTGACCCACATTTATGCATACAATAATACAATAATTACTTTGAATAAAGAACCATAATTATGGGTTCTTCAAAGAACCAATTTTTTTTTTCAATTTCTAGAGCTTATTCTTTATCGAAAAAAAAATCTAAAAATATCTAAATTCATATATTAACATTGTGAATGTGAAAACTATTTTTCGGATTCACCGTGTGAATCCGGATTCACGTTGTGAATTTTCGAAGATTCACATTGTGAATTTGACGTAAAAATAAGAAAATTCGAATTTTATATCATTGGAAAAAGGATAAAAAGTTATGAATTTTTGTGTTTTTAGTTTTTTTTTTGATAAAAAATAAGTTCTAAAAGTTGAAAAAAAGATTGGTTAATTATGGTTCTTTATTGAACCTCACCCTATGTATATATATATATATATATATATATATATATATATATATATATATATATATATATATATATATATATATATATATATATAGGGGAGGGTTCAATTGTGAAAAAAAAGATTGAGAATGAGAGAATCATTCTCAGCCAATCATTTGTTTTTGCCGCAAAAGCCTCCAACGTACCGACAGAAATGAGAAACGAATGCACATGTGTTTTCCAACATAACATATTTCCTTAAACTATGTTAATCATTACCTTAATATATACAAAAACATTTTTTTTTGGTTTTTTTTTTTTAAATTTTTATAAGCTATTTTTATCAAAAAATGATTTTAAATATACCAAAATTCATGATTTTTTATTCTCTATAAATAGACATCCATATTGATATAGTTTTAAGATAAAATAATTTTTTTTTTATATTTTCAACTATCGTTATTCATAAATGAATAACAATGCATCAGGTTTTATTACAGTACATTCATTATTCAGTTATGAATAAAAAGTATATTTTTTTTTTACAATCTAAGTATCATTCATATATGAATATAACATATAATAAACATAGTATATTCATATTTTAATATTTGACGATGAATTCACTTGTGAATATTAACATAGTATATTCAGTTGTGAATATTAGATGGTATATTCACTTATGAGTATTAAATGATATTTCATATGTGAATATTACATAGTATTACATGGTATATCACATGTGAATATTACAAAGTATATTCACTTGTGAATATTAGATGATATATTCACTTAAAAATATTACACAGTATATTCACATATGAATATTACAAGGTATATTCACTTATGAATATTGAAGGTATTTTGACAAATATATATAATTTTTATATGTTATTCACATATGAATAACATACATGCTTGCATATTTGTTTTGTGTTTTTAATAATCATATACTGATTCAGGTGAGAAAACATATTCATATATGAATATAACGTGGTAATTTAGTTTATGCATTTCATCAAACAGTTGGAGTGCAAACAAGTTAACTATTTTAAAAATGTTAAAAACATCAAGTTATCAATTCCAAATCATCATATACTTCCGATTTCGACATCAGATGCGACATCCTATCTTTGATCGATTTCTCAATTTGATTTTGATTTCCGAAAATCCGATTGGGAACATGTGAGTACCGATTCCAAGTCCCTCAATGTCGACTGTGACTGCGAGTCCAGAACTCCAATTCCAGTTTCATGAACAGCGAAGAAATTCTGGTTTAGTTGAAGAAATCTGGATGATTATTGAAGGTTAGAGGAAAAATTTTAATGATGAACGAACAATTATCGAATTCTCTATAGTTACGTATTTGAGATTGAAGGTTATTACGATATTTACAAGTTTGCCACCGTGTCTTTTATGCTTAGATTAAATGAGTGACTGAGAATGATTCCCCCATTCTCAACCTTTTTTATTTTCTCAATTGAACCCATATATATATATATATATATATATATATATATATATATATATATATATATATATATATATATATATATATATATATATGAATTCGAAGTTGAGATGATAAAGGATAATATTGGGAGAAAAATGGATTTAATATAGATTAAAATGAAACTTACCATAAAATTTGGGTTTAGTGCCGCAAAAAATGAAAATGGCGATGCCAAAAGGTATAAAGATTTGAGAACCATTGAAGCATACCACACTTACTAGCACCACATTTGAAGTGTAGCTATGCAACTTCTTATTTTCTATAAAAAAAAAAAGATTCTGCAATCCATTTTGGTGTGCAGAAAAATACAGCAATATATTACGAAAAATAGACTATCAATCTGATTATATTGACTTGTATTTTAGAGCATATGAAATGCAGTTTTTTTTTTTTTTTTTTTTTTTTTTTTTTTTTTTTTTTTTATTTAGCTTTTTACTATTTACTTAACCACATCATATCATTAAACACCATTGCAGGTGATAACTTTTTTTATAAAGGTTTATCAATCTAACCCTTTCTATTTAATAAATTTTCATTTTACCTCCATAAATTTATTTTAGTTTAAATAACATTTATTTTTTTAATAAGTATTTATTTCTATTAGATGTTACAAATATTTATATGTTATAAACCATATTAAAGTTCAATACAAACTATATTTTAATAAAAATGATGTGTTTAAAAATAAAACTAATTAAATTAAGGAGTTTTATGAAACATTTTATATAAATGGGGATCAATTAGTTAAACTTCTAAAAAAACTATTATAGAGGTTAATTCTTGGAGATGTAAATTAGTTAGAGCTTAAAATTGATAGAATGGTGAGTTAATAATAATTTTAAGTTATAAGATAACTTAACTATTGGAGACGCTTTTAATATACTTGTGATTATATCCTCTTAATACTAGTGACAGATTAAATCCTATGGTTAGGTAACATTAATTGATAACTTGAAGCATTTAAGAGAGAAGTAGTTTACCAAGTTGTACTTTGTTTAGCTCTTATGAACACTAATATTAACTACTAGATTGATTCATTAATATTCCAAACATTAAATTGGTTATTTGGTAACTGTTGGCATGAGCATTGTATTAGGTACCTTTTACTCATTAGCATTAGTTTATCTGACCAAGATTGCTAATCATTTTATAATTCGATAACAACTTCATTAAATCCATTGCACTTTCAGTAATTTAACAAAAAGAAAAAGGGGGATTCGATAACCTAGAGTTTGACACCCTAACTATATTGCTACGCCACCAGGTACATTGTTATTAGAAATATGTGTCCAATATCATAACTAAATTGATATAACTTTGGAATTAATAATAAAGTCCTTTTGGGTTCCCCTGAAGACCTAACATAGCTAGAATTTTTTAAGAGAGTGAGATAAATAGTGTAATGTCCCAAAAATAGTAAGTAAAAAATTTCATTTTTCAATCAACAAAACCATACAATCATCGGTTCAAAAGACAATCAAAGTGCAAAGTGTTGTGAAACATTAGAGTAAAATGATAAATCAATAATGTGGAATAAAATTACAGGGGATGCAACGCGATCATGTCAGGACCTTCCCTTAAAAACCAGAAGTACCAAAAACATTTAAACATAAAACCGTAAGCACAAAGCTTAGTAAGTTCTAGAAAATACCACACATCTATCACGACCCTGCCCAACATACATATGCAAGAGTCACAAACACAGTCTAGCATCTTACATAGTATAGTGAGAAGACTCACCTCGCACTCAAAGTCAAAAAAGACTACACCTCGTACAGTCGGAAGGCTGGCGATACTCACTACCTAAAGAACCATAAAAAGTCAGCCCCTTTGTCTACTAACCAAACTACCAATTTAACCAAAAGTCATCCATGTCAAAGTCAACGCAAAATGTCAGCATGTCATGGCTAACCTCTGGCTACATCGTGACTACTCCACAACTAAACAGTCACGACTGGCCCAACCACCATGTAGTGGCAAGCATGTCACCACGACATGGGAATTATACAGAACCAACTTAATAGATTAAGCCTTTAATCCATTAAGTTACAAACTCATGTTTTCTAGAAAGGTTTTTTACACTCCTAAACACCATAAAATCCTTTCTTGGTGGACATGCACATCTAATCACAACATGAACAAACATAAGCATAAATAATGAAATAACAATAAGTAAATACAGTTGTAAACCAATGACAACATCTGGTGCTGTTGTGGCCTCCTCGCCTATTAATCGAAAAATGTCTACACTTCACTACGAGATCCTCCGCCTTGCCTTGGAACCCATCAGTGATCCTCAAGGTAGTTGGTGTGGGTTCCTTCACCACTCCTCTTAGCAATCTCGAGTAAGCGGCCTTCTTCTAGCCCGACTGATTGTAATAGAAGCATAAGAGTTGTAACAACCCAAAAACCATACTAAAATTTTTCATCTAAAAATTGTTAACTTCATAAATTGATTGTATCAAAATCATCAATCATCACAATATTTTGAAATATCAGAGTACAAATATATCAAGTGCGGAAATCATATGAGGAACATGTTGTGTAATCACGCAGGGCCCTTCCCTTTTGAACTGGAGGTACATGAAACCATAAATAGGAACTGTAAGCATAAATCTTAGCGAGCACCCGAAAATACCACATAAAACATACAGATAATATAACATCACGTGGCGGTGTCAAGTCCGTATCGACCCCCGGGTCCGTATCAACCTAAATAATAGCAATTAGCTGTGGCGGGTCTGTATTAACCTCTGAGTTCGTATGACTTCGAGCCCAAATTACGTCCATACATAAATCATGAAATCACATAAGTCAAAATCATACAATGGCATACATTCTACTCATACAATACAGTGGGCCGGCCTTGGTGCCTTCGACCCCCTTAGAGTGGTAAGAAGACTCACCGCCCTTGTTCCGACAATTGGACAAGGGAAAGGGAAGAAGAGGGAGGCTCCCTCAAAGAGCCGCAAGGGAAAGTCTCTTGATTTATCCTCTTCAAGTGGGACCAAGGTTGGTTCCGCTTCTCCCATTTCCATTCCTAAAGAAGCAGAGTGTTTCTACTGTCATGAAAAAGGGCACTAGAAGCTAAGTTGTCCCAAATACTTGCAAGATGTCAAGGATGGGAAGGTTAAACCCACGCATGTAGGTATTTATACTATTCTATCTAAAAGCTCATTACATACTATCTCTTGGGTTCTTGACACAGGTTGTGGATTTCACATTTGTTCTGATGTGCAGGGCCTAAAAAGAAGTAAGTGAAGGGTTTGAACATTCTAATACTCCTAAGGTGTACATGCAACCCTAAATACCTTGGATCTATGTTTTCTCTATTATACATGCAAACTTGAGCTTTCCAATGTATTACCCTAACTAGCATACAAAACTTTGATACTTGGGTAATAAAACAAGTAAGATGGCATACCTTATATTGAAGTTGGAAGCCATGGAGTATTTTTCCTTTAAGAACTTAGCACCAATAGTGTGGATGCCTCAAATGGAATCACATCATAGCATGGACAAAGAATGACATTTTTGAGAGAGAATCTTCATACACCAAACCCACCCATATGAACTCCAAGAACATTAGGTGGTGATTTTGGCTAGAGTAACATATTTATATGTGGAATTCCAAAGGTCATGGGTTAAACATAATCCATACCCATGGCTTTATTATCCATGGTTCATGTGGCCCAACTCTTTATGTATCCATACATAAACTCAATCCAACATGGATCACAAGCCTAACATATAAATATAACTAATTTACACAATTAGTCCCAATTAATTTAATTAGTCTCTTTTGATCACTAAATTAATTCCAAATTAATTCTAGATCAATACTAATTAAATCATATGATTTCATATTAATATATTAGAACTTATAATATATTAATAAACCATAAATAACCTTTTCTCAAAAGTCCATCCTAACAAATTGTCCTAATGATATGCAACCCAAATGGACCATGTTCCTCTCAGGTGAAGTAAATACCGATTATAGTTATGCGCTTAGACACCCAATCCAACATTCTCCCACTTCTATAAGTCTAATAACTATTATTGCATGTACGACTCCAAAATCCTGACTAGCAATCTTAACTCTTAAAAGCCGCTGTCGAACTCTGACCAAGTCAATGATGCGTCCAGTAGATAAGGGATCATATATTCCTCCATTCTAAATATCATATGAACTGAGACATGTTTTATAATCATTCTCTCTGTCCATTTCATGTTTCCCGATTTTCGATTTATGATGACCGACGAATTGAACAAATCAAATCAGTCTAGGCCCGACCGAGCAATTAGGGTTGTCATAACTAAATCATCTAGGGGCCCATAAATATCACTTTTATCCCTCCAAGGGTAAAAGGAATGGATAAACTTCAACTCATATGCTTGCTCTATTTACTCATCAAATCACACATAATGATGTGTTTTATAACACCAAGTTACCAGTGCGTTTTCACATCATCAATGTGCAACCGACTTGTAAAGTGCAACTCATATCTCTTAGTTTCAAGAACATAAGATATTATCGTCTCATGATCACTCATGATAAAATCCATGAAGTGATTCTAATGATCGTGGGTTTAATCCAATACTCGAATCTTATTCCACGAGCACTCATGAATACTGCAGCTATGTCTAAAACACCTAGACAAACTACAAACCCATTCATGACAGAATTGCCTCAATACCTACTTCCAAAGTATGACTAACTGTGGATAGTTTGAATAACCTAGTTATTCGAGAAGTCAAAACATGCAAAGTGAAACTCAAGAATAATACTAATCCTATATGGCCCAAAAACTTTGAGTGCCATATTGATTACTCGTTATTCATTGTATAATGTTTTGAATAATCAACTTAATACTTGAATTAAAACAATAGTCATGCCATGCTCCAAGCATGCACACTATGTTTGTCTAAACAATAGCTATGCCATCCTCCAACCATGCACACTATGTTTGTCTATGGTCCTTACTTTGTGAAATAGATCAATTGACAATATTTCAATGATGCTCATTTCACAATCCTAAATCCTTACTGTAACGTAAGAATATCAAATTCTTGCCATTTACTGTAATCTGTTAGATTCTAAACTTATATGCAATGATCCTTTTTTAATGAATATGCACAAAAGTCACAAAGACTTGGCAACAGAGATTACAAAGTATTCCAATGGAGAGCAATTCCATGGAAACAATGTAACATCCCAGGTTCAGAACAAGAAGTGAAGGATGCTAAGTGTAAATAAAGGAAGAGACTTGACGAGTAGGTACGCTTACTCGCCGAGTCGGAGCGGGTTTGGATCGCGAATTAGGTGACCAACTCGCCGAGTCGGAAGTAGGACTCGACGAGTTGGTGCTGGAATGAGAAAACCCTAATATTAGGGTTTGCACCCTATTTAAAGGACTTTATGTTCCTCTCACAGCCTCCTAATCCCCCAGAGAGTTCCAGAAAACGCTAATTGTGTGTGAGGCTTCATTGTTGAGGAGATTGAGGCTTGGAAGAGGAAAATTGTGGATGAAGCTTGAGAAATCGGAAGCTAGCATCAAGGGGCTTGTACAGATCTGGGATATACATCAGTTTTGGGCACATCTCTGAGGTAAAGAGCCCTTATCTTGAGCTATTCCCTTTTTGGTTCATCCATGGTGGTTGTTTTGGGAGTTCTTTAACTTTTTTGAGATCTATTTCGGGTTTAGAGTTCAGATCTAGGCTTGTGATGGTCCATAATGTCATAAAGCTTTTGTTTAAGAGTTGTTGGTGGAGCCTCTTAGTCCTAGCTATAGTGTGTTTTGGGCCTATATCTCTTTGGTTCCACATAAAGTTTGCAACGTTATGTGAGGGTTAGATTGTAGAGGGGTGGATCAATGGTTTGGAGCCCCTGCATGGCTCGAAAAGCCTCTAAATGGATTGAGAATTGGAGAGACTCGGCGAGTCACATGGGTGTACTCGACGAGTTGTATGAACATGTGCATGGACTCGATGAGTTGGAAGAACAACTCGACGAGTGTGTTAAAGATTGCCTTGGACTCAGCGAGTTAAGTTGTGCTATGAGAGTTTTCTGGGAATGGGAACTCGACGAGTCGACGGGTTGACTCAGCGAGTAGAATCAACCAGGAAGGTTGACTTTGACTGAGCACTTTGACTTTGAACAAGAGTTGACCAGTTTGACTTCCATGGGTGTTTTGGTAATTTTGGGTATTTATGGAATGTGTTCTTTGGTAGTGTTTTGTGGTGAAGATCCTGTCGGTGGTCGGAGCAACTTGGTCTTATCTTTCTAGTCGGCAATTGTAGGTGAGTTATCCTCACTATATTGACAGGGTCAACGGCCCCAAGGCCGACCCTTTATCGGATGGAAATCCGGGTATTGTTTGTTATGTTATTGCTTTGCTAGATCTGCATCCTGGTATTTAGGATGGTATTATATTAGTGACTTGGTTAAGGTCGGTACCCTGTATTTAGGGTAATGCTATGTTAGTGACCTGGTTAAGGTCGGTACCCGGTATATAAGGTATTTTTATGCTAGTGACCAGTTAGGTCGGAATCCAGGTTAGGATGTTGATATGCTATGTGATCTGTTGGACTGTTTGTTTGGTTAAGGATTTGTTATGTGACTAATTATTGTATGTGCACATGGTTGTTTGATGGGGGTTGGGTTGAGGTGGGTCCTGCTTTGTGTTGTAGGCCAACATACCCAGGGCGGACCAGATATTCCGAAGGCCCAACGAGCGGTCCGGATAGGCTGAAGGCCCCAAGAGGGCAGACCATACGTGTCGTGGCTCGGAGAGTGGACCAGGCCGACTGAAGGCCCGGTGTGGGCGGACTAGTCAAACTATAGACTCAGAGAGTGGACCAGGTGGATTGAAGGCCCGGTGCGGGTGGACCAATCGCACTGTAGACTCGATGTACATGGCTAGACTCAGAGGGTGGACCAGGTGGACTGAAGGCCCGGTGCGGGCGGAACAGTCACACAATAGACCCGATGTGCATGGCTGTTCTATTTGTGATATGTTATGAGTATGTTTATGTGTGGTTGGTATTTTGGGGGTAACTCACTAAGCTTTCGGGCTTACAATTTAGTGTTTTGTTTTAGGTACTTCAAGAGATCGTGGCAAGGCGAAGGCATGATCGTACCGCTCCTCATGTTTTATGATTTATGTGATATGGTTCTGGGGAATACTTTGATGCTTAAACTATTTTGAAAACAAATGTATGAACTTAATGGTTTTTGAATGAATTAAAATGTTTTAATTTGGCTTGAATTTTATGGGTGTTACAAGTTGGTATCAGAGCCTTGGTTTGAGGGAATCGAAGAAACATTTGTGTGAATCCAGTCTCAAATCAAGGAGAGATTTCTGAAAATAGTTTTCAAAATAAGTAAAGGAGGACGCAGAGGGTACGATCAGCTAGAGCCAGTAAGTAGACCCCAGAATACTATACAAGTTATTTGATTATGTTATATGTTAGAACTACATGCTAGTACTAGGCTAGGGATCTTCAAGAATTGCATGATAGAATTGCCTGATTATAAGGTGCCTGCTAGCCTAGGGTATCCTTTGTATGAAATTGACATCATTACTGTATTTATTTAGTGTGTGCGTCATGGTTATACATAATTAAGATCTTATAGCCTGAGAATATTTGATTTGGCCTTATGTTATGTTATTGTATGATTGGGAGCTTAGGGTAGGATTGGATATTCGAAAGTCTATAGGGTCCATCGTTATGTATGACTAGCATACACTAGTGCTGCAGGGGTTGGTGGAAGTTTCATGGATAGGACGGTTGCATGATACCGGTAGGTAGGTTATGGGATAATGGTGCTCCTCTAGGAGTGGGGGATCGAGTGTCCGTTATGTATATGCTATTGTTAGGGTGTTGTGATGATACTTGATACAAATATGGGTAGCCGTGGAAGGTAGTATGGGCCCATACTACTGAAAGCACAGGACCCATACGCGTATCAAGGAAGTCACAACCCCTAGGGTTTTGTTGGGAGCTAGTTCTCGGGATTATTATGAGGAATGCCTAATATTCTTGTGGCGTATTTTCAGTATGGCGATTACGAGATGTCTCAGGGCAGGATCCGGTTCGGGATCGGGATCAGGAGAGAGTGGTCAGGATGGACCAGTACTACCCGAGGTCATTGGTCAAATGAGTATGGATGAGTTGGATGCCAGGATTCGTGAGATCCTGCATTATGAGGTTGCTGCTATGTTCTGGGCTGAGTTGCTGGAGATGTTTGGGTCGATCAAGACTGCCATGGTTGAGTACTTTGATGAGCGCTATGCAGCTCTTGCGGAGGCGGCTGCCGTGGCAGCTACATCGGCTGTATCAGTGACAAGGGAGGAACCGGTCGAGGTTTTCAGTATCGGGACTTCGATAATACGAAGCCCCCTACTTTCGATGGAGTTCAGGACCCGATCGTTGCTATGAGATGGTTGTCAGATGTGGAGGGTTGTTTCTTCATGTGTTCATGCCCTGCTGATCAGAGGGTGAGGTGTGCTATGAACCTTTTGAGGCTCGGGGCAAAGGATTGGTGGAGGTTGACTACGGGATCTTATTCTGATGCGCAGCGGGCTGCAGTTTCTCGGGATCAGTTCCGGGAGATGTTCAACACTCATTATGTTCCACGGGTCGAGAGGGAGAGGTTGGCTCAGGAGTTCCTGGAGCTGAAGCAGGATTCAGAGTCGGTGACGGAGATCACCAGGATGTTCACTGAGAGTGCGATGTTTTGCCCGGAGTTTGCTTTGGAGCAGGCTCAGATGTCCCGATATCTAAGTACGCTCAAGAGGGACATCAGGCAGTTTGTGTCCACGCAGAGGTGTGATACCTTGTTGGAGCTGCAGGAGGCCGCCAGACGGCGGGAATTTGAGATGGAGTTGCAGTTACGAGAGCAGAGGCAGGCCCTGATGCAGTCGCAGCCAGCGTCGAAACGGTCCAAGACCGTTGACTCTAGGGTTGGAGGTCAGAGCATCCGCACTTGTGAGAAGTGTGGGAAGGGTCATGCCAGAGTTTGTAGGTTCGGTGGTGCATGTCGCAAGTGTGGGAAAGAGGGTCATTATGTGAGGGATTGCCGTCAGTCGGTCCCTGCTCAGGATATGAGGATCTGTTATCATTGTCATTATGTTGGACACTTGAGGATCAACTGTCCACAGCTTGTTGCAAGACTGGTGCAGGCTCCAGCACCGGCCACTTTGAGGATTACGAGTGGATGTCAGGGTGGAGCGGAGCCTCCGAGGGCTCAGGGACGTGCTTTCTGTCTTACAGCAGAGGAGTCAGGGCAGAGCCGGATGTAGCTACGGGTATGTTTCCATTTTAATGTCTTGTTATCTTGCTGATTATATGGTATTGTAAATCTGTTCGCCTTTTCACATAATTCATGGTATGATTGAGGATCTTAGTAGTTATGGGTTGTAGTCGGTTAGCATCCAAGAGGATGGGTGATCGGAAGATAAGGTATATGATCTCTTTGCTTGGGATAGCAAGTGCGTTGCGAGAAGTGTTCAGTTGAGATTCGAATTCCTTGGAGTTCGGGATGTAGGGTGTCGGGAGAGTGACCTGTAGAGGTTGCTCACTCCGGAGGTATTTGGTTCCTGGAGTAGAGGGGGAAACTTTATCAAGTTATGTCGGTTGGTCAGCGGAGGTTAGTGGTGGGTACACTAAGTGGGGAGAATTGGAAAAATTCTCCGGTGAAACAGCAAGCATCCAGGGTTGGTTAGCTGTTTGGATTCATTAGTATTGTTAGCCGAGAGTGTGGCATGATTGGAACAAGTGATAGACAAGTGGGGAAGGGAACAAACCATGGTTTCAGTGAAGAAAGTTGGTCGGTGTAAGGCCTGGGTTTAGGCCATGGAAAGAATTCTGGGAACGGAATGGGAGTTCGGAACCCCTAGAGGGCTAGAACAGATTGCGTGGGAGAGACTACCGGGAAGAATGGTTCAGGGCGACATACATCGGTTTTGAGAGATCCGGATAGAATGAAGGCCGAGAGGCGTACCAGTCAGGCTGAAGGCTCGGGGAACGGTCCAGACATGTTGAAGGACCAGGAGGGCGGTCCAGACATGCTGAAGGTTCTGAGAGTGGTCCAAATAGGCTGAAGTCCTGGAAAGGCGGTCCAGTCATGCTGAAGACTCTGTATGTGTTAGTGGATCAATATGAGGAGAATGAGTAAATATGTCGCCATGAAATAGTAATCGATATGGTCTGGCCCAAGTATTGATCATGATGATGGAGTTGGCTGGAGGTCGTGTGTGGGCCTAGTTAGGTATGTGATCGGATTCGGAGTATACGAGAGCTCGTGAATAATAATTGCTCTATATGGTTAGCATAGAGTGGAGTTTATCTTGGTGGAACTTAGGTGCGGTAAGGGTTGTTGAGTAGACTTCTTGGAAAGGAAAGGTATGTAGCTCCTGAAGGAGTGTGGGTCCTCTGAAAGGAAGGCACCAGAGTAAACGAATGATCGAAAGTGCTTCAGTTGCTGGTAGTAAGCACTAGGATTGTACTAGATATATGGAAACATATACGGGTTGGATGCCCGTTGAGGTTATGGCAATGTTGGATGACGTGCATGCATGTTTTTAGTCTCCTTAGAAGAGGAGGAGGATAATGGTTCCAGAGTGGAGATTTGGACAGAGGAAGGTGAGACAGTAGGTTAACAGACTCAGGAGTAATCTAAACCAATGCTGAGGACTGTATAAGGATATTACAGTCGGAGGTCAAGGACCTAGAGATCGTGATAGGGGGATGTGAGTAGGTTGCACCCCGTTGTGTCGAACCAAAGGGGTTCGAGGGTGGCGCAAGGTCAAGAACCTTGGTTCCGAGTATGGTTGTGGTCATGAGCTATGGATGTAGTGGTGTTCCATCCTAGGGATAGCTGGACCATCGTAGGCATGCCTGGTTTTCCAGCCCAAGGTTGATTGGTCCAGGTACGATGTGAACGAACATTATAGTTGGTTATTCAGGAGGGTTGCTCGGAAGCTGTGAATTGTTTCATCAAGTCAGCACGGTAAGGGATTTGATCCAGGGAGGAAACAGGATGAGTTTCCATCGGTGCAAGTTGATAAAGGTGGCACCAGTTGGGCTAAATATAGTGAGCTAATACTGGGTCAAGACCCGGTGGTTTAGAATGGTATCTAGTTTTCGCAGGTGGCGAATGAATGCGTAAGTCAGAATTAAGGTAGTGTCTTCTGGTGGCATTTAGTTGATGAGTGTGATTATTAGAGAAAGGAAGCCGGTGGCCAGCTTGAAGTGGTTATCAGGACCCTGCAAGGGAAGAAATGAGTTTTAAGGATTCGATAGCAGTGTTTGAAGGAATCTGGGTTGGTTAAGATCAGTGGATGCATTGTGGGAGTATCATCCGGAAGTTTGTGTTGCTGCAGGGTTCGAGGACGAAGCCTAATTTAAGTGGGGGAGAATTGTAACATCCCAGGTTCGGAACAAGAAGTGAAGGGTGCTAAGCGTAAATAAAGGAAGGGACTTGACGAGTAGGTACGCTTACTCGCCGAGTCAGAGAGGGTTTGGATCGCGAATTAGGTGACCAACTCGTCGAGTCGGAAGTAGGACTCGACGAGTTGGTGTTGGAATGAGAAAATCCTAATATTAGGGCTTGCACCCTATTTAAAGGACTTAATGTTCCTCTCACAGCCTCCTAATCCCCAAGAGAGTTCCAGAAAACGCTAATTGCGTGTGAGGCTTCATTGTTGAGGAGATTGAGGCTTGGAAGAGGAAAATTGTGGAAGAAGCTTGAGAAATCGGAAGCTAGCATCAAGGGGCTTGTATAGATCTGGGATATACATCAGTTTTGGGCACATCTCTGAGGTAAAGAGCCCTTATCTTGAGCTATTCTCTTTTTGGTTCATCCATGGTGGTTGTTTTGGGAGTTCTTTAACTTTTTTGAGATTTATTTCGGGTTTAGAGTTCAGATCTAGGCTTGTGATGGTCCATAATGTCATAAAGTTTCCATTTAAGAGTTGTTGGTAGAGCCCCTTAGTCCGTAACCCTAGCTACAGTGTGTTTTGGGCCTATATCTCTTTGGTTCCACGTAAAGTTTGCAACGTTATGTGAGGGTTAGATTGTATAGGGGTGGATCTATGGTTTGGAGCCCATGCATGGCTCGAAAAGCCTCTGAATGGATTGAGAACTGGAGAGACTCGGCGAGTCACATGGGTGTACTCGACGAGTTGTATGAACATGTGCATGGACTCGACGATTTGGAAGAACAACTCGGGGAGTCTGTTGAAGATTGCCATGGACTTGGCGAGTCTGTTCTTGGACTTGACGAGATGGGGCGCAGAATCCCAACCTCTTTTGTTTAAATCCTTGGATTACGTGAGTCGGTCAGCGACTTAGTGAGTCGGACAGAATGGGATGCAGGGATCGTTGAACTCGGTGAGTCTTGGGGCGACTCGGCGAGTTAAGTTGTGTTATGAGAGTTTTCTGGGAATGGGAACTCGGCGAGTCGACGGGTTGACTCGGCGAGTAGAATCAACCAGGAAGGTTGAATTTGACTGAGGACTTTGACTTTGAACAAGAGTTGACCAGTTTGACTTCCAAGGGTATTTTAGTAATTTTGGGTATTTATGGAATCGGTTCTTTGGTAGTGTTTTGTGGTGAAGATCGTGTCGATGGTCAGAGAAGCTTGGTCTTATCTTTCCAGTCGACAATTGCAGGTGAGTTATCCTCACTATATCGACCGGGTCTACAGCCCCAAGGCCGACCCTTTATCGAATGGAAATCCGGGTATTGTTTGTTATGTTATTGCTTTGCTAGATCTACATCCTGGTATTTAGGATGGTATTATATTAGTGACCTGGTTAAGGTCGGTACCCGGTATTTAGGGTAATGCTATGTTAGTGACCTGGTTAAGGTCGGTACCCGGTATATAAGGTATTTTTATGCTAGTGACCAATTAGGTCGGAATCCATGTTAGGATGTTGATATGCTATGTGATCTATTGGACTGTTTGTTTGGCCAAGGATTTGTTATGTGACTAATTGTTGTATGTGCACATGGTTGTTTGATGGGGGTTGGGTTGAGGCGGGTCCTGATTTGTGTTGTAGGCCAACATACCCAAGGCGGACCGGTATTCCGAAGGCCCAACGAGCGGTCTAGATAGGCTGAAGGCCCCAAGAGGGCGGACCAGACGTGCCGAGGCTCGGAGAGTGGACCAGGCCGACTGAAAGCCCGGTGTGGGCGGACCAGTCATACTGTAGACTCAGAGAGTGGACCAGGTGGATTGAAGGCCCGATGTGGGCGGACCAATCACACTGTAGACTCAATGTACATGGCTAGACTCGGAGGGTGGACCAGGTGGACTGAAGGCCCGATGTGGGCGAACCAGTCACACAGTAGACCCGATGTGCATGGCAGTTCTATTTGTGATATGTTATGAGTATGTTTATGTGTGGTTGGTATTTTGGGGGTAACTCACTAATCTTTCGGGCTTACAGTTCAGTGTTTTGTTTCAGGTACTTCAGGAGATCATGGCAAGGCGAAGGCGTGATCGTACGGCTCCTCATGTTTTATGATTTATGTGATATGGTTCTGGGGAGTACTCTGATGTTTAAACTATTTTGAAAACAAATGTATGAACTTAATGGTTTTTGAATGAATTAAAATGTTTTAAATTGGCTCGAATTTTATTGGTGTTACAAACGAAGTCTTAGATTCAAAATACATTCCTTTCAACATCCTTCTTGCATTAAGTTTTGTAATCTTACATAGATTTAAAGAATGACTTCCACTTATGGAAACATTTTCATATTCCCATTTGGACTATCACTTCTAAACAAGAGTTGCATCTTTTCATATTATGTCAATATGGTCCTTTCCAAAATTTACACCATACTTCCAAGTGTCCATGAGCAACAGATCTTGGGTAAACCTCTGATTGTCTTCGACAATTGCTTAATCATTTTAGTCATATCCAGTTCTAGTCCTTTTCCCTCTTAATGCCCTAGGCATTTAGAAAATTTAGAACGAATGAATATTACAGTGTTTTGCTATAAAAATACAATACTAGACCAGTCTTTTGCTATAATATTTCTATTTCTATTTGACATGTTCTCGTAATTTGAAATATGAAAAGGGATATCGTAATCATAGTCGAATTTCCTTATGTTGAACCATTCCAGTAGAACATTCATATATATATATATATATATATATATATATATATATATATATATATATATATATATATATATGTATATATATATATATATACTTGACTAAATTTGATTAAAATGTCAATCTAGCTTTTAAAATTGAAATGAAGTATGAATTCCTCTGCTTTAATTATAGCAAAACAAATTTTCAAACCCTACAACTTGTGAGTTGAAACTTTTGTTTTCTGTAATTAACATTGCTAATTTGCAACACTTACCAGAATTGATTATGCTCCCACTAGCATAATAATTACTTTACTAGCATAACACTCATGCTCCCACTAGCTTTGACATGTACCTAGAAATCAGCTGGACCTCTAGAAATCAATACTTTATTGACTTTCTTACCAAAGTTCAGATATCTGATACAAAATTCTTTGATAAGACTTTATCAAAATCATACACCTTTCCTTAGATAGCTCACATGTGTGACTAAACAATTATGAAGAGGAATGCCGTAATCATAGTGTTTAGACCTTTTACCCCTTCTCACAATTCGAGTTATGAAGAGGGATGACATAATCATAATTGAATTTGAGAATGCAAATCCCACAATTTCTATCTCTTTTAAATCTACTTAGTGAAAGCGTGTCCTCACAATCATTTTCATGAATTGGAGAGAAATCTTATGACACTTAGATTTTATGGTGTGTATGTTCCTATCCATGGGAATTTGTCAAACCATAATCATAAGATAAGGATAGTGACAAATCCAAACTCATATGGAATGAACTTGTTCATTCTCAATTTCTTGCCACCTGGCAGCACAAGGGCCTACCATTTCTTCCAAGTTGTTCTGCAAAACAATTGACAACTCATAGAACACACATGTATAGTCATCTTTTAACTGGAATGAGAATAGAAATAAGAATATGTTAGCACGATAGGTTACAAACCTCAAGTCGTGTGCTAGTGATAAACATCAAGTTTTATTCTTGATTAGTTCTTGAGACGCTTTTCTAGATCATTAAGACTCCTACTGACTCCATGACATATGATATTCTCTTGTCAAGAACTATTCCTTGACAAACAAATATTCATGAGTCAGTGCGGATTCTTATCAAGAAAAACACTTCACTTATTGGTCTTAGTTGGTCTTTGTTTTATCCTAAACATCACAACTTACGAATTTTAAATATACAAGAGTAGAAAACATTTTACTCTACATTTGACAACTGTTATAAACCTTTCTTAAGATTATGTCACTCGGGTTACAATCTTGGAGTATGACTATAAGACTTGTTTTTTGGAACGAAGTATGACTCATCTTCTTGATTTAACCATTTCAGCAATTCACGATTCCTCTTCTTAGACAAACAAATTCATCAAGATGTCCTTAGATGATCAATTGTGATATGGCTTTCCATAATATTTAAGATGACCATAAAACATGATACTGAAGTACTCTACCATCTTTTCAGATTGGAAAAACTTTTATCATTTTGCCTAATTTGATTCTACTCATTCCTCCTGTCATACATTGAAACATTTCCAATGTTTCAGAATTACACTTAAACTTGTAAGCATAACCATATTTACTAAACTTTAGTAAATCATGAAGAATAACCTTATCATTCTTTGTGATGGACCTGATCAGCGCATAACCAAGTGCACCCGATCTCCTAGTCCTTCACTTGACTCACATATACATGTGAACAAGGAATTAGTCTGAATTTTTCAAAGATGAAAAATTCTCATTCATCATACAATACAAGTTGCATTATTCCAAGTTTCTATCCAACTGAAACTTGGGTGATGAAAATCTTTCCTTATTTGGTAAATTATGACACTACCACAAACGACATAATCAAATCCATTTTCCAATATTGCTATTAATGGAATCATATAAACAACAATTTTTAACAAATGCCATTGGAAGGATACTTAAAATAAATAAAAAACTTTTGTTTATAAGATTTGCGGAAAAACATTTCCTTACAATGCAATGAAAACTATGTTGTTATCCATTCCTAAGCAATCTATCAGAACCCTTAGCAGCAACTCAAAATTTTGATCTTCAGATCGTGCGATAGAAATCCATCTCTTGATGATCAGAATCAACTTATTCTTCCTTTAATCTTCCTTTCTTTTCTTCGATTCTAGAAAACATCAAAATGCGACCTAGTCACATCATGTAATACGAATCTCCAAATAGGAACTTAATAGAGTTAGACAGTGGAGTGGATTTTACCTGAAGCATAGTAAAATTATTGACTTTTTCCATCATAGTGAACTTTTAGGAAAATAGGGTAGCTTCGCAACCAAGCCCAATCTTTTGGCAATAGAAACATATGGACTCTTTAGTAATGGTACACAAGACTATCTCAGACTTAGCCTTTCTCTTTACCATTTGGTCAACCGGGTTGACTATGGTCGATCCCTTTCCATTGGTCAGAGAAGACTTTTCTGGACTTCTAATGTTTCCATTTTCAATGTCCATGTAAGTTTGGGAAGTAGATCTTCTAATCAAATTTGCTTTACCAGTGCTCCAAATCATTGTTGATTCAAGAACAACAAGATAATAGGTAAGATCGATAAGGGTCATGTCGTGGTCTGTCACATAGGAGTCCTTTAAAGAACCCGCTATATGACTTAGGAAGTGATTGAAGAACCAAGTCAACAACCAACTTCCTTGAGACTTCGACACCTAACTCTCCCAACTTGTCAATATGTGACTTCATCTCCAAGATGTGAGCATATATAGACATTGCTTGCTAATAGGGATTGAGTGGCCTTGAACTTTTCAAGAACTTGTGGGTTAGGGAGAATAATTGGAGGAGGTGGAGGAAGTGAAGTATGACTTGCAGTCCCATTAATGCACAACAATGGGATTAATCTTTCACCTTGATCGCCATTTGGGATATCATCTTCATTAGGAAAGCTTTATCCAAAAGGATAAGGAAGACCATAGTTGTCATAACTAGACATCTATGAAGGAGAAATTCAAGTTTAGTTGATTTAAGTCCTTAATATAACACCCAATTTGAAATATTAAGGCTAGGACCCAACACAATATTTTAGAACTTAGAAGATGGATGCCATAATCGAAGCTACAAAATATCTGAAGGTAGGTAAGTGACGATTTACCAATTTCCACCATGAAAAATGAAATTTAACATTAGGTTTTAAATGAATTGAAACTCCTAGATCTTTTGAGCTTCTTTGAAATATTCAATGACATGCTTAAATCTCGATTGTGCCCTTCAAGTTTGTGACTGGGATGCCAAGGATCACAAAAAAGGAGTGAATAACCATGCAAATTAACTTGGTACACTTAATGTTACAACCACCTAATCAATGTGCCGGTTAACCACACACGTTCCACTAACGACTTAACAAGGTGCAAAGTGCAATTTCATGTGTTAGCACAAAATTCACATTTTCCTAAAGTAACTAAGATTGGGAATTTAATAAGGTTATCTACTTTATATTTATCATTATACTTTTAATGAAGGGAGAATTAAGGTCCTGTCCTACCCGTTCGGATAACGGCCCTCCACCAGTCAAGGAAGCGGTGGGCGAGAATGGACACCCATTAAACTGCCATTTTATAGGAAGTAACCTTATACCCTCCTTAAAGATCGGCTTCGTGAATGGGGCCTACTAACGGTAAGACTGACTTAGTCTTATACATATATATAAATATTAAACCTATAATATTATAATAGTATAAGGGTTGAATTTTTAACTTTTAAAATTCTAAGGGTTGGAATTAAAATATACATGGGGGTAACTTTACAATTTCCAAATATTGAGGGCAACTTTTGAACAATTCAAAAACTTTTAATTTCTATAACTCATGAGTTTAATATGGTTTATATGGAAGAATTTTCAAGTTCCATAACTTGAGGACAAGTTATGGAAGACATAAAACTATTTTATGATGACATTTAAAAACAAGACCTTTCATTTTTTCATAACCTATGAACATTAATGAATCTTTTAAAAGAAAAATCTTCATTTTCCATAACTTGAGGACAAGTTATGGAGTTCATAAAAACCATTAAGATCAATTATTCCAATTAACACAATAATCAAATAATTTTTATATAATCTAAATCAAACTCATAAGTAAAGATAATTCACATCAACAATTTTCAAGAAATTAGCTAATCACATAAACTAATATAAATCATGACACTTTGACAATTATCCTTTATTTGGATGAGGATAATCACTACCAAAGCATCAAAATCAAATTTTATGAACAAAACATTTTGTGGTAATGATCCTAATCCAAAACAAGCCAAAAAACTCGAAAATCTGCACTCAGGACAGCCAAATCATCAAGTCCCTTCATGCACTCGACGTGTCCAAGAGTATCTTCAAGTACCTTGTCAAGTCACCTAGTGGACTCGATGAGTCCTGCTGATAGAATGCAGAAAGTACGATTTTTTTGACCTTAAACAACAAGTAGCATCAAGTATAATTGAAAACAACCCTAGGCTCTGATACCACTGAAGGGGTTGAACATTCTAACACTCCTAAGGTGAAATTGCAACCCTAAATACCTTGGTTCTATGTTTTCTCTATTATACATGCAAACTTGAGCTTTCCAAGGTATTACCCTAACTAGCATACAAAACTTTGATACTTGGGTAATAAAACAAGTAAGATGACATACCTTTTGTTGTAGTTAGAAGCCTAGGAGTATTTTGCCTTTAAGAACTTAGCACCAATAGAGTGGATGCCTCAAATGGAATCACAACACACCATGGACAAAGAATGACGTTTTTGAGAGAGAATCTTCATACACCAAAACCGTCCATATGAACTCCAGGAACATTGGGTGATGATTTTGGCTATGGAGTAACATATTTATATGTGGAATTCTAAAGGTCATGGGTTAAACATAATCCATACCCATGGTTCATGTGGCCCAAATCTTTATGTATCCATACATAAACTTAGTCCAAAATGGAACATAAGCCCAACTTAATATAACTAATTTACACAATTAGTCTCCATTGATTTAATTAGTCTCTTTTCATCACTAAATTAATTCCAAACTAATTTTACATCAATACTAATTAAATCAGATGATTTCATATTAATATATTAGAACTTATAATATATTAATAAACCATAAATAACATCTTCTCAAAAGTCCATCCTAACAAATTTTCTTGATGATATGTATCCCAAATGGACCATCCTACTCTCGGGTCAAGTACATACCAATTATAGTTATGGTCTTAGACACCTAATCTAACAGTAAGGATGTGGAGGACGGGAAGATAAAGTTGATCATAGGGAATAGGTAAGTTTTGCCTGTCACCGAGATTGGAGTTTACTCTTTATTGCTTAGTAGTGGGATAGAAATAGATTTGAATAATTGTTGCCACACATCAGATATGGCGAGAAATATTATTTCCTTTAATGGTTTGTAAAAACATGGTTTCACATTTTTGTTTGATAATGAAATTGGTGAAATAAATGCTTATTATAATGGTGTTTTTTATTTTTATTTTAAAGCATTACCTTGTAATGGTGTATATGAAACTGTGAATGTTGTAGACAACTTAGGAAATGATGGGTTGAATATCGATTCTTCCAATGAATTGGATAAAGCATGCTTGTGACTTTGTCGTCTTAGACATGTTAGCAAGAAGCGCATAGCCCAACTCCAAAAGGGTTGCATTTTGGAGTCATTTGACTTAAGGTTGGATGACACTTGCGAATCTTGCATACTTGGAAAGATGACTAAATCACCCTTCAGTGGTCTTTGTGAAAAGGGTGAAGGTTTGTTGGATCTCATACACACCGATGTTAGTGGGCCCTTCAGAACCGCCACAAGAGATGCTAACCGCTTCTATGTGACTTTTACTGATGATTACAATAGATATGTCTATGTCTACTTAATCAAGCATAAGTCAGAAACTTTTGAAAGATTCAAAGAGTTTAAGCAAGAAGTGGAGAATCAGCTGGGCAGGAAGATAAAGATGCTCCGATGTGATCGAGGTGGTGAGTATCTTAGTATCAAGTTCCTAGACTATCTTAAGGAGTGTGAAATTTTTTCACAGTTGACGCCACGTAGGACACCACAACTTAATGGTGTGGCTGAGAGGCGCAACCAAACCTTGTTGGACATGGTTCGTTCCATGATAAGTCGAGCTTCGTTACCTATCGCATTCTGGGGTATGCCTTAGAGACTGCCGCCTATATCCTTAATCTAGTCCCAACTAAGAAGGTTGTCAAAAGACCTCACGAGATGTGGAATAGGAAGGCTCCCACATTAAACCATATCAAGGTTTGGGGTTGCGAGGCTTTCGTGAGGCGTGATACTCACGACAAGCTCGAACCTCAGAGTGAGCGGTGTACTTTCATCGGCTACCCACAGAAATCCTTTGGTTATCTCTTTTACAGACTGAGTGACAATGTTGTCTTCCTTGCTAGGAGAGGAGTCTTTCGTGAGAGAGAGCTCATAGGACAAGGAGACAGTAGGAGGCAAATTGATCTTGAAGAGATTCAAGAGTCAAGTGATGAAGGAACCTCAAACACTAGAGATCAACCTGGGAAGGAAACTCCTGTTAAACCAATCGACAAGTCTGTACCTCTGAGGCATTTCGGTTTTGATATTACTGTAGAAGGTGATACGTTTATTAGTGATAGCACACTGGTAAATTTGGATGAACCTAACAACTACAAGGAAGCCATGGCGGGCCCCGAGTCTGCTAAATGGAAATAGGTGATGGATAACGAGATTCAGTCCATGTATGACAATCAAGTTTGGAACTTGGTTTACAATGTACCGGGCCGTAAGAGAGTTGGGTGCAAATGGATCTTCAAGAAGAAGACTGACATGGATTGAAAGGTAAAAACTTATAAGGCGCGACTGGTTGCGAAGGGCTTTACTCAAACTCCGGGAGTTGACTATGATGAGACCTTCTTGCCAGTAGCAAAAATTAAGTCTATTGGGGTTATGCTAGCCATAGCTGCATTTCATGATTATGAAATATGAAAAATGGTTGTCAAAACCACTTTTCCTAATGGAAATTTGGCTGAGGATGTTTACATGAATCAGCCAGAGGGTTTTGTCAATGTAGAGTTCCTTAATAGAGTGTGTAAGCTTGAGAAATCCATTTATGGGTTGAAACAAGCATCTCACAGATGGAATCTTTGTTTCGATGAGAAATTCAAAGAGTTTGACTTTTCAACAAGAGAGGATGAGTCATGTGTATATGTCAGAGTTAGTGGGAGTATAGTTACCTTTCTGGTCTTGTATGTGGATGACATACTACTCATAGGAAATTACATCCCAACCTTGCAAGAGGTTAAGTCTTGGCTTGGGAAATGTTTCTGTGACATCTCCAAATTCATGGCCAGAAAAGACCTATTTTAATTTATGCTTTTAAAATAATTTCAGAGTAATCCTTTAATTAAAAGAGTTGCATAATCTGTTCCCAAAACACAATACGATAAAATAAAGTTTATCAAAGCATTTCTTAAAGAAATGTATTTTCATATATAGCAAAACTCAGGATGTCATGTTCCGGTACCGACCAAAAGCATAAACGGCACATTATAAGCCTTACACCGGTTATTTACAACTACAGGCCTATAAACAAAATAACTTGATGATTCATCCAACTTATGCTCTCGCGCCACTACCTGTAATACAAATAAAACTGAGTGGGTCATGCTTGGGAGCCTGATGAGCATATAGGTTTTTCAACCCATAATAAATAATTATATTTAATTTCACCAACTAACAATAACCCGATTACCTATTCCCGTTATCTTCACTTTACGTACCTAAAACAACAACTATCACAAGGGACCTAGTCTAAGGATTTTCATCGGGATGGACATTACTACAAAGGGGTTTCCTCAACAATAGATGACCTAAAGGCACCCATGAGGGGGATAGAGTACACCGGTGAACACATCGTTCACAACACCTAAAGGTTATGAACCTGCCAACGTTCCACTGGATAGTCTAGAAAGATTCTGAGGTCATCATCCATACTCTGCTAGATGACTAGATCAACAACAACATCGAGGCCTCTCATCATTTATTTCATCACACATCATCTATCTACCCTTGTTCTACCCAACATACTTGTAGATAAAAGTATATATATATATATATATATATATATATATATATATATATATATATATATATACAGTTTAAAATATGTATATAACATTCAACTAGTACTCATTTCAATACAAAATAATATATAAACGCATAACACGTATTTTATCGAGGATACATCATATTTATGAGTTAGAAGAAAGCAACTACACACTCACTTGATAAGACGATGCTCGGACGGAACTACAACTCTTAAAGTAGTATTCTTTGGTGAAATTGGGATATCTTCACACGCCGGGCTTCTCGCGGGGTAGAGCTTCGGCTCGAAAACTCTCTTCTTCTCGGGATCTTCAGTTCTTTCGGACTTGCTTCCGGTGTCAAGATAATACCGGGGCTTCGGGGGTGATTCAAGATGGATTAGAGAGGGTATAGAGAGTGAGAGAATAAGGAATTAGCAACCATGGCCGGCTGCCCTTTGATTTCTATTTATAGGGCTGAAATCTTGAATTCACGTCGTGAACCACTAATGTTCATGTTGTGAGTTTGGTTGGGCATAAGTAATTGTGTTCGTCATCAGGCCACTTGCTCTGGAAGCTTCTATCACCTGTTCACGTTGTGAACACTATGTTCACATCGTGAACTCTGACACAGGTGGAAGTTCATGCCCCGAACATCAAAAATTCATATCTCTCGCATATGAGCTCCGTTTTCGACCTTCTTTATATCCACGCGTAGGTGAGATTATGCTCTAAAACTCTCGTTTAGACTCCGTTGGCTAATTTTGAATTTATTTTTATTATATTATTTTTAGTAGGCCGGGACAGGAAAACTCCATTCGAAATTCATAACTTCTTCATTTGACGTCCGTTTTCGTCTGTCGTTTTACCGTTGGACTACTATCGACAAGATCTTCTATTCTCATTTAGATTGTTTCAGCTAGAAATCACTCGATCTCACAATCGAACTTTGGGCTTCATACTGCTAATTCGAAACTTCGAAAAATTATAACTTCCTCATACGAAGTCAGATTTAGACATTCTTTTTATGTACGCTCTCGGTTTAACGTATTCTACGACATTCGTTTAGATTACTAAGGAGAAATATTTCTCTATCGTAAATTCACTATTTACGTTATGCAGTGTCGTACCGGTTCTGTCGCGAAACTTCGACAGGTCATAACTTCTTCGTTATAACTCGGATTTCGGCATTCTTTATATATCCAGAACCCTTGTCACGACCACTACAACTTCCTTCGTAGATATTAGGTTTATCTAATATTTTATTTTAATGCTTATTCTTATCCTTAATTCATTTAAGTCACACAATTAAGCATAAAACAAATAATACTCAAATAATACTTTCTTATTATTTCAAAACGAGTTACAAAGGTTAATCTAGACTATTATATCATCATTAATGCCTAGCCTAGAAACATGGGGGTTACAGTTTTGCTATGAAGGACCTTGGGGAATCTGCCTATATTTTTGGGATACGGATATTGAGAGACAGGAGTAAGAGACTAATTGGACTTAGTCAAAGTACCTACTTGGATAAAGTGTTGAAGAGGTTCAACATGCATAATTCCAAGAAAGGTGACTTACCGATCCAGAGCAATGCCAAAATGAGCCAGGCTTGGAGTCTAATTACAGAGACTGAGATAGCTGAGATGAGTCGAATACAATATGCTTCCGTTGTTGGATCGATCATGTATGCTATGACTTTTACTTGCCCTGATGTGGCTTTTGATGGGTTTTGGTCATAACAACATCCTATGTGCTCATACAAACCCTAATGCTTGGATCTAGGTTTCTCTATTATACATGCAAGTTATCCAAGACGATAAACCCTAGATCTAGCATATGATAATCAATATAACATATAATTAGGGTTTAGATCATACCTTGATTGTTATGTAGCAATAACATTCCCAAATCCTTCTTGTAATGACTTTAGAAAGATTAGAGTCACAAATGTCACTCCTCTAATGGTTCACAAACACCAATAGCAAGAGGATGAAGAAGAGGAGAGAAGGAAGCTCTCAAAAACGTGTGGAAACCCTAGACAATTAGTTCACCAAGTTTTTGGGGCATAAGGGTTCTATATATAGTGAGGCTATTAGGGTTATCTAACAAGGAAACCCTAATTTGGATGCTTAAGCCCTAAGCAACCCATGGACTCCTTTCCTTAAAGGCCTTGGACGATTTCTAATGTGTTTCCCCATAGAATTCGTCCAACCTTTAAGGTTTACCAAAGATTGGTTGCTTGTGGACAATTGGAAGTATAGTAATGGATGGACCATATTGATATATTCTGAATAGATAAGATTCTATTAAGAATATATTTCCATATGGCAATTATGGAAATGTTTCCATAATGGGAGTTGGATATTAAGAATCTATATGTAAGTTAGAAACTTTTATGCAAGAAGGATGTTCAAGGAATGTACCTTTAATGTGAGACTTCGTTTCCGTGGAATTGACTTGTAACAATCTCAAATTGGAATGCTTTGTAACAATCTCAAATTGCATGAAAGGTTAGACTCTAACACATTATATTAGTAGCAAGAATTTTGTATTCTTACACTTAAAAGGATTAGGAAATTGTGGAATGAGCATCATTAGAAATGTGTTTGATTGATTTATTTCACAAAAGAAGGACCATAGATAAACATAGTGTGTATGCTTGGAGCATGGGAAAAATATTGTTTTAGTTCAAGTGTTGAGTTGATTAGTCGAAACAATAAACAATGAATAAGGTCTAATTAATACGGTGATTAAATAATAAGTGTTTTATTTATATTCAAAAGTTTTGAGACCATATTGGATTAGATTATTTTTGTGTTTCACTTTGCATGTTTTACTTCCCAAATAATAAGATTATTCAAATATCCACAGTCGATCACACATTGGAAGTAAGTAGTGAATTAAGACTGTCATGAATCCGACTGTAGATTGTCTAAGTGCTTAGACATAGCAAATGTTTGTTGCAGTGTTCGTGAGTACTCCTGAAATAGGAGTTTGAGTATTGGATTAAACCCACGCTCATTAGAATCACTTCATGGATTTTATTATGAGTGATTACTCCTGAAACGGAGACATATAGTTGTTGTTTACAAGTCGGTTGTGCATTGGAAGTAAGTAGTGAATTAAGACTGTCATGAATCTAATTGTAGATTGTCTAAGTGTTTAGACATAGCAAATGTTTGTTGCAGTGTTCGTGAGTACTCCTGTGTCACACCCCAAAACCGGAACGACGGAAACGTTCTGGGGTGGATGACGTCATGTCAAGTATCACAACACATGCATTATAGTAATCAAAGTACAACAAAACATTGCATTAATAGTAATAATTTTACATGGTTACATTAATACATCAAAGTAATACAAGTAATAGAATAAATACAACGCGGTACTAAGCTATCTTCATCAACAGCTCCGGGGATGTACCTATCTAATGCTAACCTGAGAATCCAAGTTATTTGAAAAGCGAGTATCAACATTTTTACAAATGCTGGTGAGTTCATAAGTATTTAGTGACATTTATCCAAATAAATTTATAAAGTAGTAGTTTAAGTGTTTACTTGTGTATTAGAGTTCTTTCTAGAAAATCCTATATTTCCTTTTATCAAAGCAGTCTTCTACCAAGACTGGTCAGTGTTATGTGATAAAAAGTGGTTTTCCCTTAATTGCTATCATTATCAAAATACTGAATTTGATTATTAAAGAAAGCAAGAGACAACCGGGAAATAACATATGCCTCAACAGTGAGGACTGCTGACTAAGGCAAAGGAATCATAGACTCCAGGAGAGTATCGAACGAACGACACGCCTGTTTCAGTCTAACAAATAGAGACACGGACCCCCGAAGGTACCAAATGAAAGGTACAGCTGGTAAGGTCCAAAACAGTGAATACAGACTGCAGACAATATCAAATGAAAGATATGTCTGGCAAGGTCTAAAACAGTGAATACAAATGAATACAGTGGATACTGTGAATACAGTGGATACAGACCCCATACAGCATCAAATGAGAGAGACGTCTTGTAAGGTCAAAACAGAGGAGACAGACCCCGGACAGTATCAAATGAAAGATACGTCTTGTAAGGTCAAAACAGTGTGACTCTGAAATTGAATTACCAGCATACAGTGTAAATTGCTGGCGAAATACCGTTACCTTAAGGCCATGAATTATAAGGTAACCCGGGATACTCGTAACCATACTAACTGACACTAGAGTACTAGACGCCCTACCAGCATCTATATAATGTGACATTTGTCACCCCTTGGCTTGGTGAGCCGTGGACTGTAGCTAGCAGTCAGGGTGCGGGGGTGTCAATCCCGTATAGATCTATACACACAATGTCCGCTCTCCCTACAGGAGACTCTGGTTACCAACTAGACGACGAAGAAGGCCGTGTCCCGAAGATGCATCCCAAATAGTGGGTAATGACTTCCAAACAGTGGGTAGTGGGTTTCTAATGTAAGTGTTGACCTAGAGGTAGAGACTCTTAACTGAATTGACTGAAGAAAACCCGTATGTCTATGCTTGTGTACATAATATATAACTAATGAATCGAACGAAGTTCGGATGGACATCCGATCCCACCAGACCACATCTCAACGAAGAAAAGGAAATAGGGCGGACAAGCCTTCCTAAGTCCTTCAATCATTATTTATATGCATCTATACAAGCACAAACATACATCTAACTACGCTTGAAGGTGTATCAAGTGGTATCATACAGTGAAGTATAAGTGTACAGTGGAACATCCGAGTTGTGAAGTATAAGCGTACAGTGGAGCATCCGATTCGTGAAGTATAAGCGTACAGAGTGGGATAATCGAATCGTGAAGTATAAGTGTACCAAGTGTAAGTGTATCACGAAGTGGAAACGATGATAAGTGAAGTAAGAGCGTCTATCAATTATAAGCGACTACACGTATAAGCGAACTAGAGACAATACCAAGTATAAACGCATTACAAATTGAAAGCGTTATCGAGTAGGAGTCTAAAAATAAGTATAAGTGAAGCAGCAGTAACTAACAAGTAAAAGTATACATGAAAACCTTGGAAAAAAAACTTTATACTCAGGAAAATCGCATTTGTATTCTTTGGTAAAATAAGTGTGAAAACCTTTAGAAATCTTTGGGAATCTTTCATAAATCAGTTTGAAAATGGAAATTTGATAAAGCAATAAAAGTAAGAACTTGAGCAAGTGAAAACCCTTTTTGAAAGCCATTTATAGTGTCCTACTCGGTAAAACAGTGTACAGTGGTAAAACCTTGTGCATGCGGGTTATCAATCACATGTTATTGATATGATAATTGGCATGATTAACTTGTATTCCCCCCTATAAAACATGTTAAAACATTTAAAAGGTTCATTCAAGGGTATGAACTCACCTGGTGTAAGTAGGTCCGACGAAGGTGCTGTTTGGGCGTTCGGTGTTACGCAAGGACTTGAACACACACAATGACCTATTTAACATATGATAACATATGTTCACATACAATTAGTATATTTAATACTAATTAAACAAATATACGCGCTCAAAGGAGTAGAAAAACACTTTGGATAAGCGTTTGGGTGTCCCGAGTAGCGTCTAAAGGTGTGTATGGCTAAGGAATGGAGTTTTTATCACCATGAGTAAACCCTTATCACATAGTTTACGGCCCATGGATTACTCACCATGAGTTTACGGCCGTAAACTCATGGTGATGGGTTCTAGGGTGTTTTAGGGCTTCTACTTGCTCATGGAATTATTCTAAGTACTTTTCCAAAAAGGCATGAGTGGGTTTAAGGCTTCTAAGGGCATTATATTGGAGTTTACGGCCTAGGGACAACTCCTAAGGGAGTTTATGGCCGTAAACTCTCATCCTTAGAGTTTTGTGAAGTTTAAAGCCCCTAATACCTTGCTAGCAATTTATAATGAAGTGTGATGCTATTTTGGGGGATTAAAACTATCATTTGGATGTGTTTTGGGGAGTTTACGGCCTAGACACTTGCTTGGGCCGTAAAATCCTTTTTATCCCTCCATTTCTTGTGTTTAAGCCCTTGTTTCAATCCTAGTATTTTATGGTAAATGTCTAAGGCCATTTGGGGAACAAAAACCACACTTTGGGCATGATTTGGGGTGTTTACGGCCTTGGTATAAACCTGGGCCGTAAACTCCTTTTTCCCCTTCATTTTGATGTGTTTAATTGATCCAAACCCCAAATACTAAGTTGCTAATTTATGTATGAAGCCTAAGGGTGTTTTAGGAGTGTGTTTGGGGCTTTTTGACATGGTTTAGAGGTGTTTACGGCCTAAGCAAGTGCTTGGGCCGTAAACTCTCTTTTATGCCCCAAAATGATTGTTTTAAATGTGCAAACACTCCTAGGCTAATTCCTCTATTTATTTCCAAGCCATTGGGGACAAGTTTGGGTCATTTTGGCCTTAAATAGGGTGTTTACGGCTTAAGGAGGATCTTAGGCCGTGAAATCCTTTTCATCAGCTTCTAAGTTTGAGTTTTGGGCTATAAATACGAATCAATATGTTTAGAATAAGCTAGGGTAAGCGGACTTACAATTTGGAAGCGTTTGGTTGCGGATTCGGGGCGAAAACGAGTCTAGAGAGAGAGTATAGAGAGAGAGGGTGGAAAAGCTCCAAATGGAGTTTACTCCCCTTTATATATGGGTGGGAGTTGGAGCTCAGTGGAATTCTACCCTATACTACCGTTAAACGGGGCTTTTGGTCGCACCCGATTTAGTGGTCGTAACAATAAAACTTAACATTTTCCAAATAAATGGAAATGGGTGTTATGTGTTTTTATTTCTTTTTATCACGACTTAACGGCATATTAAATGTAAACAAATGGAATGTTTATTAATTTGACGACCTCTAATTAACGGAGTTTTATAAACTGGAATATTCCGTTAACGGTAACGGGGAAATGTAACGGAACAACTTGGGTTGTCACATCCTGAAATAGGAATTTGAGTAATGGATTAAACCCACGCTCATTAGAATCACTTCATGGATTTTATCATAAGTGATTGTGAGATGATAATATCTTATATTCTTGAAATGGAGACATATAGTTGTTGTTTACAAGTCGGTTGTGCATTGATAATACATAAACGCATCAGTAACATGATGTTATAAAACGAAGGGTTTTAGTATACTACAGCATCCTATGGTGCACATACAACCCTAAATGCTTTGGATCTATGTTTTCTCTAATTATACATGCAATATTGTTTCCAAAGCATAAGCCTACAACTAGCATGTAATTTACATAAACAACATAAAATAATAGTTAAGAGTTTACCTTTTTATGTAGCTCGTAGAACTTGTTGTATTTGGCCTTTAATAACTTAGTTCCCCAAGTGTGACACCTCAAATGGTTCACAACACACCTTAGACAAAGGATGACTTTTTTTAAGAGAGTTTATACTCATTAAAAATCTATTATAGTCTTCCAAGGATCACTAGGTCCGATTTTAGTAGCATAGGGTCTTGTTATATAGTGTGGCTAGGATTAGGGTAACATCCATGTAAACCCTAATGTGAATGACTTTTCATCTTACTTAGGTACCATGAGTTAAAACCTCCATGGAGTAGCATATTGGTTTAGCCCATCCTAAATAACCAGAAACCCACACCATAAGAATGATTGATTTACCAAATCAATCCCCTTACATTTATTAGTCTCTTTAGGTCACTAAATTAATTCTTGATCAATACTAATTAAATAATATGATTTCATGTTAATATATTCGAACTTATAATATATTAATAAATCATAAATAACCTCTTCTCAAAAGTCCATCCTATCAAATTGTCGTGGGGATATGCAACCCAAATGGACCATGTTACTCTCGGGTCAAGTACATACCAATTATAGTTATGGGCTTAGACACCTAATCCAACAGTCTCCCACTTGGATAAGTTTAATAACTATTATTGCAAGTGCGACTACAAAATCTCAACTAGCAATCGTAGCTCTTAAAAGCCGTTGTCGAACTCTGACCTAGTCAATGACGCATCTATTAGATAAGGGATCATATATTCCTCTATTCTAGATATCATATGGACTAAAATATAGATTATAATCAATCTCTCTGTCCATCTGTTGTTTCCCAATTTCGGATTTATTACGACCAACTAATTGAACAAATCAAATCAGTCCAGGCTTGGCCAAACACTTAGGGTGTTATCACTAAATCATCGAGGGGCCCACATGTATCGCTTTTAACCACATGGGGGTAAAAGTAACGGATAAACTACTTGCTTTCACTTACTCATCAAATCACACATAACAATACGTTTTATAACACCAAGTTAATGGTGCGTTTACATATGTCAATGTGCAACCGACTTGTAAATTACAACTCACATGTCTTGGTTTCAAGAATATAAGATATTACTGTCTCACAATCACTCGTGACAAAATCCATGAAGTGATTCAGATGAGTGTGGGTTGAATCCAATACTCGATTCATATTCCAGGAGTACTCATGAACACTGCAACAAAATTGTGTTATGTCTAAAACACCTAGAAAAACTACAGACCCATTCATGAAAATCTTGCCTCGATACCTACTTCCAAAGTATGATTGACTGTGGATGGTTTGAATAACCTAGTTATGCGGGAAGTCAAAACATGCAAAGTGAAACACAAGAATAATACTAATCCTATATGGCCCCAAAACCTTTGAGTGCCATATTGATTACTCATTATTCATTGTATAATATTTCGTATAATCTACTTAATACTTGAATTAAAACAATAGTTGTCCAATGCTCCAAGCAGGCACACTATATTTATCTATAATCCTTACTTTGTGAAATAGTTCAATTGAAAACATTTCAATGATCCTCAATTCACAATTCCAAATCCATATCGTAAATGTAATAATATCAAATTCTTTCCATTTATTGTAATCTGTTAGATTCTAAAGTTATATGCAATAATCCTCTTGTAATGACTATGCACAAAAGTCATAGAGACTTGGCAACAAACATTACAAAGTATTCCAATGGAGAGCAATCCCATGGAAACGAAGTCTCAAATTCAAAGTACATTCCTTTGAACATCTTTCTTGCACTAAATTTTCTAATCTTACATAGATTTAAAGAATAACTTCCACTTATGGAAGCATTTCCATATTCCTATTTTGACTAGCACTTCTAAACAAGAGTTGCCTCTTTTCAGAATAATTCAATATTGTCCTTCCAAAATTCACACTATACTTCAAACTATCCATGAGTAACCAATCCTTGGTAAACCTCAAATTGTCCACGAAAATTGCTTAACCATTTTATTCATATGCAGTTCTGGTCCTTTTTCCCTCTTAATGCCCTAGGCATTTGGAAAATTCAGAACACATAAATATTATAGCATATGCAATCGATCCTATACCCGAAGCATATGGGACACGGTTCATAATGTCTTGCATAAAGACATTATACTTGATTAGTCTTTTTCTATAATATTTCTATTTGCCATGTTCTCACAATTCGAACTATGAAGAGGGATGCCGTAATCATAATCGAATTTGAGAACACAATTAACATTTCCACACACACACACACACACACACACACACATATATATATATATATATATATATATATATATATATATATATATTTAATTTCCTTATGTTGAACCATTCCAACACAGCATTCATATACATCCATGACTAAATTTGATTAAAAAATCTCAATCTAAGCTTTTAGATTTGAAATGAAGAATGAATTCCTCTCCCTGAATTATAGCAAAACACCTTTTCAAACCATGCATCTTTGCAAATTGAAACTTTTGTTTTCTATAATTAACATTGCTAACTTGCAACACTTACCATAATAATTATGCTCCCACTAGCACAATAATTATTATCTTACTAGAATGACACTTATGCTCCCACTAGCTTTGATATGTACCCATAAATCAGTTAGAGTTCTAGCAATCAATACCATTTGACTTTCATTAGCAAATTTTAGATTTCTGATACAAGATGCTTCGATAAGATTTTATCTAGGCTTCTTAAAATCATACACCTTTCTTTAGATAGCTCACATGTGTGTCGAAACAATTTTAGAACTTATAGCAATAAGTATCAAATGTTTAGACCTTTTGCCATATCTCACAATTCGAACTATGAAGAGGGGTTTCGTAATCATAATCGAATTTGAGAATGCAAATATCACAATTGCTAACTATTTAAAATCTACTTAGTGAAAGCGTTTCCTCACAATCATTTTCATCAATTGGAGAGAAACCTTATGACACGTAGATTTTATGGTTTATATGTTCCTATCCATGTGAATTTGTCAAACCATAATCAAAAGACAAGGTTAGTGACAGATCCAAACTCATATGGACTGAACATGTTCAATCTTTATTTCTTGTCACCTGGTAGCATAGGCGCCTACCATGTCTTCCAAGTTGTTAAGTAGCTCACCCATACTGATCAATGAAACTTTCATTGAACCAGGTGCTTTGCTTTATTCAAACAACTGAAAACTCATAGAACTCACATGCATAGTCAACTTTTAACAGGAATGAGTACAAAAATAAGAATATGTCATCACAATAGGTTACAACCTCAAGTCGTGTGCTAGTGATTAAAAATAGGTTTATTCTTGATTAGTTATTGAAACTTCTCAAGATCTTTAAGACTCCTACTGACCTCTTGACATACAAAATTCTCTTGTCATGAACCATTCCTTGACAAAAAAATATTCAAGAGTTAGTGCGGATTCTTATCAAGATAAACACTTCACACAATTGGTCTTAGTTGGTGTTACAACCTATAAATTTCAATCTTGTAAAGGTCAAACTTGGTCAACTAAAGTCAGACTTATCCAGTAAAGGTCAAACTTATTCCTTTTTATTATCTTAATATAGTTAGATGAAGGAGTTATAAGTGTATGGAACTTGTATACAAGAGTATTAGGTTTTTTGGAGAGAAGTCATTTCGAATCGAGGACCACAAACGAACTTTCGCATGGCCGAAAACGTCCTTTGGTTTTCGTCCATGAACCCTATTCGGGCCGTGATCAGGTTCGGACCGTAAACCTCTGGTATGCGGCCGTGAACTCACCTCAGACCGCAAACACTACCCCTATATATATATATATATATATATATATATATATATATATATATGGGTTTGACTGATTATCCTCACTTCTTCTTTTCTGACCGCAAACAACATATTTTTCTCTCAAGATCTTCAACCGAAAACCCTCATTCCCTCTCAGCTGTCATCCTTTTCGTTTGAATCTTTTTAAGATATTGCTAAGGATCTTTGACAACTCGGAATTTTCATTCGGTCAAACCCTAAAAGTCAATCACTTCGATTTATAGGTCAATTACATTATTACTTATTTTTAGCAAATTTAAAGTTCGTTTGACTATTTTAATATTATTCTTTAAACGAACGGGTGAAAGAAAGTGTCGTCTCGGGTTTTGAAATTTAAAAACCGCAAACACCTCGTGTCTTAGAAGTTCACGACCAAACATTTATGTTTGGGTTGAAAAATCATCCAAAAACCGTGACCTCATGCATAAGCATGAGCTTACTCCTCAAATTAGTCACTTTTCATTTCTTCACACTAAAAGAGTAAACTCCAAAAAGAGTAAACTCAAAAAATCTCTCAAGTATCATCCCAGTTTTCACCCGATTTCCTGAAAACGTAAGTGTTTCTCGAGTTGATTAGTTGGTGTATCACTTAATCTAGTGATTGTACATCCTTTAATCCATCCAATTTTGTGTTTTGATTAGTTTTCCAAAAACACCAAGAACACCAAGAACACACACTAGTGTTCTTGGACTTTAAGTTCATTTCAAGCCTCCACAAAAGTAAGTACTTATATCCTAGAGTCATTTAAAGCCTGCTATACATATTAATACCAAAGAAAAGTCCCAAGAACACCAAGATCAAGGTGTTCACAGTTTTGGGAGGCTCCCAAAACCGTAAACACCAAATATGGTGCAAAGTGGTGCCTTAGGGTGCCTAGATGCTTCACCATGCCTTAGGAATTTGCCTAGATCCATCCTTGATGTGTATACCACATAAAAGAACAAGAAAACAACCATTAATATGTGTTTACGGTTTGGGGATCTCCCAAAACCATAAACACCCCAAAAGGTGTTTAAATGTCCCATATTTACTCCTTATGCCTAGAATCTAACCTAGGCTATTACCTTGAAGTGTTTAGGACTTGAAAACACCATAATACTTTAGTCCATAAGAGTTTACTGTAGTAAACTCATGGAGAAATGGTCCTTAGACCGTAAACTCCATTTAGGAGTGTTTTGATGCCACACAACACTTCCTAAGGCTAAATCATGAAGTAGGAATGCTTGGAATGGCTTAGAAGACTTCAAAACAACAAATGGTCAAAAGGTTAGGAGTTTACGACCATAAACTCAAAAGTTTACAACCGTAAACTCAAGGTGTGTTGGTCTTTAGGGAGTAAACTCATTTTAGAGGTGTTCCTTGAACCCCGAACACATTAGCCTTTCCCTACAACACTTAGATGCACTCCTCAACACTTATAACACATATAAAAAGTGTTTGTCATGCCCTAGAGTGTCTTGACTTGTTTATTAATTGATTAAAGACTATTTTTTTATATACATATGTCTTTATATGTTATTAGGATCTTTGTGCGTGTCTAAGTCATCACTTGACACCAAGCACTTATCCGACACTTCCTTCCGATCCACTTGCTACAGGTGAGTTCATACCCCTTAATCGATGTTTTAAATGTTTTTAAATGCTTTATGGGGGGATACTAGTAGAATCATGCTACTTATTATATCAATCACATGTGATTAATAAGCAGCATTCAAATGATTTACTACTCATTAGCCGTTTTACCAAACAGGTTCCTTCAATAGTTTTTCATAAACACTTTATATGTTTAAAACTCCTTATTAAACTGTACATTTTACTCTGACGTATCATTTCAAACTCATTTACAATTGTGTTTCAAACAAATGTTTCTTTATACTTAAACTATTTTATCAAGCCCATGCTTTCAGCCCGTTTTATAGATTGACATCAAGTCGATCTTTTCTTAGATAATAATTATGTTCAAAGGTTTTACAAAACTTATTTTATGCTTTTATATTACCAATTGCATGCCTATATATGTATAGTTATATAAGAAATGTTTAAAAGACTTAGGAAGGCTATCCACCCTATTTCCTTTTCGTGCTTAAGATGTGGTCTGGTGGGATATCGAGTACCCGTCCGAAGGTCGTTTAAATATTAGTTATATATCATGTGTACATATATAGTCATAAAGGTTCTTCCAGTTCATTCAATACCCTTGGGTAGCAAGGGTATACTTCCATGTTCATACGTGCCAGTTACATTACTAGTAAGCTACTGTATGGATAGTTTAGGAAGATACTAGAACAAGATATCATACAATGAGTCAGTTCATTCATGAGTCAATACTTGCAAGACAGAGAGAGAACACACATCACAGCTAGTACACATAGTACACTACTATACTATTACATGAGTACATTTACATGATTACTTTTACATTATTACAATTACATAGATACGTTTACATGATTACATCTACATGAGTACATTTACATAGATACGTTTACATGATTACATCTACATGAGTACATTTACATAGATGCGTTTACATGAGTGCGCTTACACATACGATAATAGGACAGACATCACTAGGTGCTATAGCATGGAACGAGTTCAGGATCTAACTATACCAATGAATCGCAACGCAACATGATAGTTATATTGGGTATACATGATCATAGTTATGTGGATGGTCACGGCGTGCAAATATGCAGGGACGTGTAAAGGTCCCAAAATGCCTTTGACAGGGGAGCGTCTAGACTGGGATCTAGCCATCACATTATGCCTTATCCCTCAAATAAGGCAATAGGAGTACAGAAGTAGTCATTTATTACAAATGCTACAGTACTTATAAGAATTACCCTAGACTTAAGGTAATTAGTACCGTTGTAGTTCGACACTACACCATAATACTATTTCATTATTCCCATTACATTTACTTAGTGAACATTCACACGACGCACGGTAATGTAGAAACTATATTTTTGGTTAATGATAGTCAGATTTGGGAAAATACACAGTCTTACAAGAGACGCACACACAGACACTAGATGCCTTGGTAGAAGGCTAAATTTAGCAAAGTTAAGTCTTGGTAGAAGACTACATTTAGAACAGTTAAGTCTTGGTAGAAGACTCCCTTTTATAATAGCAGGAATCATAGGGATTTCTAGAGTTCTTCAAACGTTTACATTTGTTTTACAAACATTTTCATATTTACACGATCTTTCTTTCAAAAGATTTTCAAGTCTTTCAATACATGTCAAACAAATACATACATACAAATTAAGACACATTAATACTTATGATCTCACCAGCTTTAAAGCTGATACTCTCTTTCAAAATAACTTGTATCCTCAGGTCAACGATAGACGGGTACCGATGCAAGGATTAGAGAAGATGGAGCTCGTTCAAGACTCATCTTTCATTTTGTTTATACTTTAGTGTCTACTATAATTTGACAGAACACTTGTATTAAAATTATATTATTAATGCAATGGATGATGTTGTTGCTTGTTTACTACTTTTCATTGTTGTGACACTGTATATGGCGTCCTCCGCCCCAGAACGTTTCCGTCGTTCTTGGTTTTGGGGTGTGACAGATTGGTATCATAGCATTTTTTATAGTGAATTAAGTATATCAACCCATAAAAGATATACTAACTATAAATACATAGGGATTAAAAATACTCTGACCAAGAGTTTATACTTTAAATAGTAAAATCTTTAAGTAAGTATACGTGCTTGCATTCATACTAAAATAAGTGTCACTAGGACAGTACAAAAGAATTACGATTGTTGGGCAACACAGGTGGACTTAGAGACATATGGTCAAGACTGGGAAGATATAGCCTGATCAACTATATTATCTGAGGGTTGACTAGCATGTGCCTAACTGTAGTTGTGTGGTTGCAACAAGTCTAAAATCTTACCAACAGTACCACAATGAGAACAATAGAACATAACATTAAACTTAAAATACTATAGGGGTATTTAGTGTTACTATAAGTACTTTATACTTGAGAACTAAAACGGGATCTTCATTACTAAGTTGATAGTTGCTAAGTGGATACACTAAGGCTATATGTAATTAGGATGTTATAGACTTAGAATCTGTGAAAATTTTACTTTACCCCTATTCTGTGTGAATATGGAGTTAAGGTCACTTATTCGAAGGCCTATATTGTTTCGATTACATATAACTGGTATGCACTTCACAAATAGCGATGTAACTGATGAAGATTTTCTAAATAATTATCTAGATAGTTTGTCTAATAATTATTTTCTTATCCCAATTATCGCGTAGATAACATGGCTAGACCCATCCCCACGGCAACCAGTATCTTCCGAACGAAGTCATTGCTGGTTGGTTTGGAGAAGAACTAGAGAATGATCATCCTCTCCCTTTGAATGATCACCATGATGAAGACCTTTCAGACGATGCTAACTCTGAACCCGAGGTTGAGAACTTACCCCATGCAGCTCCCTTTCCAATTCCTAACCCTCGTCCGGCTTTTCATGGCCCGACACCTGAGTGGGTGGAATGCTTGGAAACATGGAGCCAAGGACAAGATCAGCCTATGCCATTTAATGGTGATCAAAGCTTTTATGACCTAAGCAATGGGGGCTCAGCAGACAGAATCTTGCCAATATTGGTCCACAAAGTGGCCCGGAATGAGATTCAAGGCAGGACAGCCCTACATCAGATCACCGAAGTTTTCGCCGATGCGAGAATGCATACCCTCCGCACCATTCGTCTAGAAGATGCTCGTGAAAGATCTGAGAGAAACCATGAAACTCTGCTGCAAGCACTGGCCGAATCACGAGCCGAAGTCATAGAGCTCCGACTACGCCAGCGGGTGTACGAAAGACACCTACTTTATATGGAACGTCAACTGGCTGAACTGAGAGTTCACCAAAGGGATGATCGTCGCCAGTAATAGATGCGTTACTTTATTTTTCTTGTTAAAAAGGAATCGTCTTTCTGTTTATGCCGATGTAGCATTTTCTATGAAACTATTTTGTACTGTAAGTACTTTTGGTTAGGTCTTTATACTGTCAAGAACTATCTTCTCTGGATATGATGTAAGACCTTTTTACAAGGTCATTTCCCGAACTTTTACGTCATGAGTATCAAAGATTTTGACAGTCGGCTAACTTCTGTATCATTCTTTATTGAAGTACTCTTATCATATTTTCATTGGAGCCTATCTGAATGCTTTAGTCAAGTCATTGGACTATAGTAATTTAACTCTGGAGACATTTCCAAGTCTCTTTTAGCGGTTGGATCATGTTATTCACCAACCATCGATACCTCGGCTTGAACGACAAACGTCTTGAGACCATTTTACGAACTTACTCCCACTCAGTACTAGGACTGCATCATAGGGATGTAGGTCAAACCTTCGCAAACATACTTCCAATCCGTATTAGGACTGCATCATAGGGATGTAGGTCAAACTCACGAGAACATACGTCTATTCTTTACATAAACAATTGAACTACGTCTAGGTTCAAGCATGCTCGCTCACAAATTCATTTTCTTTCCGTGAAACAGAATCATGTCGCCAAAGAAAAACGATCAACCCATCAACCAAGTACCGACCATTCAGATTGATGCAGCTACCTTTCAAGCTGTAGTCTTGGCTGCCGTGTCAGCTATTCTAACCCACCTTCACGCTAACAACGCGAGTGTTAACGGAGTTGTTAACAAAAATTCCAATCCATGTGACAATCAAGTACCTCAACGAGAAACAAACTACCATGATACCCCGAGTTCCAAGGCCAAGAGTAACAAACATAAGTTTTGGGTCGAGGAGCGAACAAGAAACAACCACCGGTAACGAACTTCACATCCACGACTTTGGTTCCTCCTACTACCATCCTTTCGGGTATACCGGTTGTCCCTAACCCAGCCAGACAATATGCTGGGAATATCCCAAAATACATCAAATGCAGTTATCACCACCATGGACCTTGTCGGGAGATGCAGTGCTCAAACTGCAACAAAAAGGGGCACACCATACGTTACTGCAAGAGCCTAACACGGCCGATCAACCAAGTGCCCAACACCGGTGTGAACCAGGCTTGCTACGGTTGTGGCAAGGTCGGTCACTACAAAAGGAATTGCCCAGAGGCAGCAAATGCTGGCACAGACGAAAGTATGCTACCGACCACCGCCGCAGGAGAGAATACTCCAGACCCACGTTAATGTAATTTAGGCGTTTCGTTGTAATAGACTTATAACCCATCCAAAACTAGTGCAACTAGAGTCTTATCTTTTGCGGGATCCTGTCGGTATAGGGATGCTCCTGCTGCATATACTTGCCTTTTGTAGTATACCTTATTTCGCAGCAATAGTCGTGTAGTTGTCTAAAGTACTGTAACTCTGTTGATGGTTGCACGGTTGTGTTTTGTCTGTAAACGTCTTATGTTCAAATCTAATGTCCATAAGTTTCAGTATGATTCTGACATTATCATACGACTCGATTCAATTTGATCCTCACAAAAACAGCTTCATACGTACATCTATTTATCAATAAACGTCTTTTTAGCGAAACCGTCATTTCAGAACACCGACGTACTCATTCATGGCGTACCTCATAGTTCTTTTCCTTTATGAAGAAATCCACGAAGTACCACTCGTACAGTACGTCAAGTTCAATCCAAAGATCCATATGGTTGATCAGTCGCTAGAGAATGTATACATAAGAGTGATATATAATCAAGGTTCAACAGGTTTAGAATTGATGATTCCACTTTAACTTCTTTTTCCTTGATGGGATGTGAGCTTAAAGAAGAATCAGTTATTCAACTACCTTTTCAATCTTAATTATATACGAATCGTATACACAATATTGTGATTGTGAAAGCACGTATGAATTCTAAATGTGAACTTCAGGACGGAGAACTGCCCAAGACTACGAGTAATCGCATCGTCATGTGAACAAACTTAGAACCCAGTATGACTCCTGTAAACAGATCGCCCTATAGTCTAAACACCTACGGAGATACAAGAACAGCCCGGACAACTTAGAAAACTATAGAAAAATAGAATTGGAAGACTAGGCTTCTCACCCTAGAGAACTCCGGTCTTATCCTTCCAGAGGTCGACATATTGCATCATATGTACCTCAGGTATCAAGGGCTCCATCAAGATTTCCAATTAGAAATCTTTGCCTCTGCCCCGCGTAGATGAAGTGGTTGAGCAAACGCAAGGAAAGGATGACTTTCAGAAATGGACCTGAGATCCGAATATCACTAGTTTGAGTGTTAGGGAAGGATGTCCGGAAGACAACCTTCTGAACTCGATGGGGACACTTCAAGTCCGTAGTGATACCCCTCGGATGGGACCAATACGCCCGAAGCATTCATGAGTTTAATGAATAGAGTCCGTCTTTCTTACTTGGATCGGTTCGTCATTCTCCATGTAACGACTTACTTATCTACCCTCGTAGTAAGAAGGAACCCGCGGAAACATTACCCTTGGAGATACTTTTCACAAAGTTCTCTGAACACGAGTTTTAGAATTGAAGAGTGAAAATTTCCTAAGACACACTATTAGTGATGTGGAAATTCTTGAGTACTCTGTCAATTTATCAAAACCGTTGAGAATTTGTCGACACCAGAGAAGCCGACAGAAATTCGCCAAATTCTAGGTCTTACAGACCTACTGTCATAGTTCATCCAGAACTCCTCGCAAATCAGAGAAACCTTTATGACTTTGACCCAGCAGGGGGTGGCCCTTGACTGGGAAGAAAAACAAGAAAAAGAAACCTTGGAGATTCCAAGTGAGAGACCAAGTTCTTTAGGAAAACTCACTCTGGGAATGGCTTAATGCGCTTTGTAAAGCGTGGAAAGCTAAATCCAAGATAGTCAGGACCTCTGAGATTCTTACCAGAATCGTTCCTGTATCTCACAAACTAAACCTACTCCGCAAACTCAGTAACGTACATTTTACCCTTCGCGACTCGATCTTGAAACCATACCTTTCCGTTAGGACTCTCGTAAGTCTGGCCCGACGATATTGATATTAACGAGATCCTCGCCTTCGTATTAGAACCGTAGTGACCCTCAACCGAGAGGTCAAGCGGACAATGCAACGCCGTCGCCATTTAGTGAAGATTCGTTGGGATACCAACCGAAGGCCCGAATACACTTATGAGCGCAAAAAACAATCGATTAGGAAGTTTCCCAAATCATGACTCGATCATTCATACCTACTTCCTTACCTAAATTCTAATTTCGGGACGAAATTCCCTCTAATAGGGGGATGATGTGACAACTCGAAATTTTCATTCGGTCAAACCCTAAAAGTCAATCACTTCGATTTATAGGTCAATTACATTATTACTTATTTTTAGCAAATTTAAAGTTTGTTTGATTATTTTAATATTATTCTTTAAACGAACGGGTGAAAGAAAGTGTCGTCACGGGTTTTGAAATTTAAAAACCGCAAACATCTCGTGTCTTAGAAGTTCACGACCAAAATTTTATGATTGGGTCGAAAAATCATCCAAAAACTGGGAACTCATGCATAAGCATGAGTTTACTCCTAAAATTAGTCACTTTTCATTTCTTCACCCTAAAAGAGTAAACTCCAAAAAGAGTAAACTCAAAAACTCTCTCAAGTATCATCTCGGTTTTCGCCCGATTTCCTGAACACGTAAGTGTTTGTCAACTTGATTAGTTTTTATATCACTTAATCTAGTGATTGTACATCCTTTAATCCATCCATTTTTGTGTTTTGATTAGTTTTCCAAAAACACCAAGAACACACACTAGTGTTCTTTGACTTTAAGTTCATTTCAAGCCTCCACAAAAGTAAGTACTTCTATCCTAGAGTCATTTAAAGCTTGCTATACATATTAATACCAAAGAAAAGTCCCAAGAACACCAAGATCAAGGTGGTCACGGTTTTGGGAGGCTCCCAAAACCGTAAACACCAAATATGGTGCAAAGTGGTGCGTTAGGGTGCCTAGATGCTTCACCATGCCTTAGCGACTTGCCTAGATCCATCCTTGATGTGTATACCACATAAATGAACAAGAAAACAACCATTTATATTTTTTTACGGTTTGGGGATCTCCCAAAACCGTAAACACCCCAAAAGGTGTTTAAATGTCCCATATTTACACGTTATGCCTAGAATCTAACCTAGGCTATTACGTTGAAGTGTTTAGGACTTGAAAACACCAAAATACTTTATTCCATAAGAGTTTACGGTAGTAAACTCATGGAGAAATGGTCCTTAGACCGTAAACTCCATTTAGGAGTGTTTGGATGCCACACAACACTTCCTAAGGCTAAATCATGAAGTAGGAATGATAGGAATAGCTTAGAAGACTTCAAAACAACAAATGGTCAAAAGGTTAGGAGTTTATGACCGTAAAATCAAGATTTTATGACCGTAAACTCAAGGGGTGTTAATCTTTAGGGAGTAAACTCATTTTAGAGGTGTTCCTTTGTGACAACCCAACATTTTGAGTCAATATGACGAAACACCAGTCAAACTTAAGCCAAAATTTGACTTTCCTAAAATCGTATTTGGGTTAAATAAAGTGGTAGGAATCGTATCAAGGTTTTCGTACATATAAAGAACACTAAAATCCGAGTTATAACGGAGAAGTTATGACCAACCGAAGATTTTTGGCAAAACCAGGCAACACCGATTAAGCGCAAAACGCGAAATTTTGATACAATAATTTTTAGCCTTAGGTATCTAAACGAAAGTCATAGATTACGTTAAACCGTGATCATGCATAAAAAGAACGCCCAAATCTGACTTCGTATGAGGAAGTTATGATTTTTCGAAGTTTCTAACCTAGCAATAGACAACTAAAAACTCGAAATAGAGATCGAGCGATCTATAGCCGACACAACCTAAACAAAAGTTGGAGAGCCCGACAATAGGAGTATAACGATAAAAAGTCTGACGAAATCGGACGTCGGATGAAGAAATTATGGATTTTTAACGAGGATATCGTGTCCCGACCTATTAATTAAAATATAATTAAAAATAAAGTCAAAATTAGCCGACGGAGTCTAAATGAAAGTTGTAGAGTATTTTCTCACCTTCGTGTGGATATAAAGAACGTCAAAAACGGAGCTCGTATGCGAAAGTTACGCATTTTAGAAGTTCTTGGCACGCACTTCAAAGCCTTATCCGAAGGAGTACGCCCTGCGTACCCTCGTACGCCCCGCGTACTCGGATACTAGGCTCCGGATAGTCCACGTCGACCATACTCTTCGCCCGAGGATGCGGTAAGCAGTGACGCAAGCGAACGCCCTGTGTACCTTCGGAGTACGCCCCGCGTACGAGGAACGCCCCCCGTAAGTCCGAAGTACGCCCAGCGTACCTAGGACCTCCAGCTTCTATAAATAGGCTGCAAAGGTGCCGGCTGTTTTCACAAAAATACTTCAATTCTCTCTCATTTTCGCCTCGTTTTTCGTGCCGACAACATCCCGACTTCCCGGTTTCATATCCAAGCCCCGACGAAAGTTCGAAGCCCCAAGATTCCCGAAAATCTCGTCACTTTCCGGTCGAGGTGCCGCACGGGAAAATCTCGTTTTCTTCAAATCACACACTTTCTTCGGTGAGTTCATACCCCTATAATCTACATTTTTAAATGTGTTATCAATACTTTTTATATACACTTTTAAGGGGATGAATACAAGTAAACACACGATTATTATCGTGTGTAACTCAAAGTTTCACTAAAAACTCATTTTTATCAAGTAAATCATATGTGATTCATAACCATATTATGGAATCCTTCATACGGAAACATAACACAATATCATCTTATCTGTTGAAATTAAATATGATGTTATACTCAGACGAATCAAACAGTTTGTTTATACCTTGAGTACAGGTGTTCATTTATGTCACCACAAAAAGTTACACATTTCATAACAAGCGAGCATTACACTAGGATTACTATACAAACGAAACGAACTTTTGGAAAAACTATAATAGTTTACGACAAACATTTTTACATGTTAAAAACTCTTTATCAAACTGTCTTACATACTTTATGTTTCCTTTCAAACACCGTTAGAATCGTATTTTCAAACAAAGGTCTTCTTATACTTAAAATTCTTTTTATCAAATAAACTACTTTCCAACCGTTTTATAAACTAACATCAAGTCATCACTTCTTATTATTTATTAAACTTCTTAAAGGTTATACAAAACTTCTTTTATATTTTATTTGTCAAATGCACGCCTATACATGTGTGGTTATATATATATATATATATATATATATATATATATATATATATATATATATCATGTATACAGATATAGACATAAAAGTTTTCTATTCAGTTGGTTCAGTACCTTTGGGTAGCAAAGGCATATTTCGATTATACACACACATTATCAGTAACTATAATAGGTATAGTTAAGACATACTATTTACCATTCCAAGTACCAGGTATCATACAAGATTCAGTCTATTCATGAGTCAATACAAATACATTACATACTATGGGAAGAGATACAATTACATACAATTACAAAAGCATACAACTTCAAGACATACCATTTCAAGGAATACAATTACATGAGATAGTATACTAGATATTCATAACGTTTTATATATTACAAGTACCATATCAAGAAGGTATTTTCATATAAAAACAAATGGACATTTTCATACGTAAATATGTTTTATACTAGGTTGTGAGACACTTCACGTACGTTCGAGTATGCATTATTAAGTCCTGTATTATATACCATAATCCCTTGTAGGGGGAGCGTGATACTTGTGTATAGATCTATATGGGATTGACAATCCCGCACCTAAACTGTTAGCTATAGTTAGACCAGCAGGTCGGGGTGACAAATGTCATAACATTCCAACGCCTGAAGAACGTTGTTACAGGCCATCAGTGTCAGTAGCATGGTTATAAAACTCACATGGAGTATTAAAAACACGTTGATTTACGGAGTTTTCATATATCTTAGCGATTATAACTGTACACAAATCTACTATTTTATGACATGAAAAGCATTCATGGTAGTTCATTTTGGGACTTTTAAGCTACCATCCACTTATAAACAAATATTGGATTTCTGAAGAAAACATTTCAAAACAGTCAAGTATTGGCAGAAGGCTACATTTTATATGGGATTTTCTAAGATTTTCAAATGTTTACAATTACTTACAAACATATTCGTTGGTACAAACTTTCCTTCAAAAACATTTACAGGTCTTTCTTTACAGCTTTACAAATCAAAGTCACATAAATACTTATGAACTCACCAGCATTATTGTTGATACTCGCTTTCAAAATAACTTGTATTCCCAGGACACGGATAGACAGGTACGACTACCAGGTTCTGTGAAGACGGAGCGATCAAGACTCGTCTTTAATTTTTGAATATGCATTTTTGTAGAATTTTACTATGAAAGAAATCAAATGTAATTAAAATTATACTATTAATGCAATGGATGATGTTATTGCTTGTTTACTACTTTACAATTGTTGTGATACATACATGACGTCCTCCGCCCCAGAACGTTTCCGCCGTTCTCGGTTTTGGGGTGTGACAGATTGGTATCAGAGCATTGTTTATAGTGAATTAAGTATATCAACCCATAAAAGATATACAAACTATAAATACAATAGGGATTAAAATACTCTGATAAAGAGTCTATACTTTTAAATAATAAAATATTTAAGTAAGTATACATGTCTGCATTCATACTAAAATCAGTGTCACTAAGACAGAACAAAAGTATTACGATTGTTGGGCAACACAAGTAGACTTAGAGACATATAGTCAAAAGTGGGATAATATAGCCTGATCAACTATATTTTCCAAGGGTTGACTAGCATGTGCCTAAGTGTGGTTGTGAGTTGCAACAAGTCTAAAAACTTACCCACAATACCACAATGGGAACAATAGAACGTAAACCTAAAATACTATAGGAGTATTTTGTGTATTCTATAAGCTACTTATGTGTTAGATTCTTATACCCCAAATTACCATATAGATAACATAGCTAGACCCCATCCCCACAACGACCCGTATTTCCCGAACAAAGGCAATGCTAGATGATTCAGAGAAGAACCAGAGAATGATCATCCAATCCCTTTTTGAATGATCACCATACTGAAGACCCTTCGGATGTTGATAAATCCGAACTTGAGGATAAGAACCTACCCCCGGTGGCTCCCAATTCAAACCCTAACCCTCGTCTAGCTCTTCATGGATCGACGCCCCCTTGGGTAGTATACCTAGAAACATGGAGCGTAGTACAAGATCAACCTATATCGTCAAAAGGAGACCAAAGCTACTACAACTTAAGCAAAGGGAACTCAACAGACAAAGTTCTAACAATCCTAATCCGCAGAGTTGGTCGAAACGAAATTCAAGGCATGACGACTCTCCATTGTATCAAAGAGGTTAAATACCAACGCAAGAATCCATACCATCTACACCAATCATATTGAAAACACTCGTGAGAGATCTGAGAGAGACCATGAGACCCTGCTGCAAGCACTAACTAAAACACGAGCCGAAGTCAGAGAGAAACGAGTACGCCAGAGAGTGTACGAAGGACACCTTCTTAATAATGGAACGCTAATTGACTGAACTGAGAGTTCACCAGAAGGATGACCGCCGCCAGAAAGAAAGGCTTTATTTCCCTTCCTTGTTTAAAGGAATCGTTGTTCCTGTGTATGTCCTATATAGCATTTTCTGTGTAACTATCTTGTACTGCAAGTACTGATTAGTTAGACCTTTATGCGGCCAAAACCTTTCTACTCATGATATGAGGTAAGACCTTCTTCAAGATAAAATTTCCCTAAACATATTCCATCTTAAACATCGATGATATTGACAATCAGCTAACTCCCGTGTCGCTCTTTGTTCAAAAACCCTCAGCATACCTTCGTTGGAGTCTATTTGAAACATGCGTTAGTCAAGTCAATGGACGATAGTAATTTAACTCCGGAGACATTTCCAAGTCTCTTTTAGTGGTTGGATCATGTTATTCACCAACTAACGGCTTGAACAACAAACATACTTCTACACTGTACTAGGACTGCATCATAGGGATGTAGGTCAAACTTTCGAGAACATACTCTTACTCTTTACTTAAAGCGATCGAAATACATCTAGGTTCAACCATAATGTCTCACGAACTCCTTTTTCCTTCGTGTTACAGAATCATGTTGCCAATAAAAAGTAATCAACTCATCAGCCCCACACCAACTCTTCAGATTTATACAACTACCTTTCAAGCTGCAGTCTCAGCTGCCGTAACAGCTGTTCTGAATCACCTTAACGCTAACAACGCAAATGTTAGCGGGATGGTTTTCAATAAATTCAACCTAAGTGACAACCAAGTACACCCACGAGTAACAAACTACCACAACACTCTGAACCTCAAACCAAAGAGCAACAAATGAAAATTTTGGGATAGAGTTAAAGGCAAATCACCTCAAGGGACAAACAAGAAACCATCACCGGTGGCAGCCTTCGCAGCCACGAAATCTATAACTCCTACCATCAACACTACAAGTATCCCAATCATCCCTAACCCGGACCGGCAGTATGTTGGAAACCTACCGAATTGCAATAAGTGCAACTTCCATCACTTAGGTAGTTGTCGTCTGTTACACTGCAAGACCTGCAACAAGAACGGACACACTACCCGCTTCTGCAGGACTTGGGTCAAACACATTACTTCAACCACCAATGTCAAAACTTCTTGGATATGCCATCTATGTGGTTTAATGGGACACTTCAGGAGGGATTGCCCAACAGAGAAGAACGACAGTAGAACAGGAGGAGTTTGACCTCAGAATGGAAAAAGGCAATGAAGGACCCGACTATAATAGGGGCTCACTCCCAATCGTCGGCATTAAATATGTCGTTAAACTCGCTTAAAACTAGTGTAACTCGAGTCTTACCTTTTGAGAGATCTCGTCAGTATAAGGGACCCTCGTGTTGCGTATACTTGCCTTTTAGTAGTATACCTTGTTCACAACAATAGTCTAGTGGTAAAACCAAAGTACTGTAACTCTGTTAAAAGTTGTACTGTTGCGTTTTGTCTGTAACACCCTTATGATCAAATATAATACGTTATTCCCAAGTAAGTCCGATATCATTATACAATTTGACTCAATTCGATCCTCGCAATATCTGTTTCGTGCGCACTTCTCCTTCTCCGGAAACGTCTTACTAGCGAAACCATCATTCCAGAACACCGAAGTACTTATGCATGGAGTACCTCATGTTTCTTATCCTTTCCAAAGAAACCTCAGCAAACCTCCGCGAAGTATCACTCGTAGAGTACGTCAGGTTCAATCTAAAGACCCATACGGTCGATCTATCGCTGAAGAATGTATACATAGGGGTGGTATATAATCAAGGTTCTACAGGTTTAGAATTGATGATTCCACTTTAACTTCTTTTCCTCGTTGGGATGTGGGCTTAAAGAAGAATCATTTATTCGACTACCTTTTCAATCTTAATTACAAACGACTCGTATACCCGAGACTGTGATAGATGAACCAGGTATGAGTTCTATTATGAACTTCAGGACGAAGACTGCCCAAGACTGCGAATGATCGTGCTTCCGTGAGAATAAACTTAGAAATACCTATCCTTTTCCCAAAATTCATGAGTAGTCATACTATCTTTTAAACCTTCACGACAGCTAATCCACCCCCAGGTTTTGACATCATAATCAGTAGGAGTTGATTCAGTCTACATCGAGCCAACATCAAGTGCTTTGATAAAGCAGTTCGTCCTAACCTCCCTAAACAACGAAGCCCTAGTTATTTACAGCCACGAACCAAGTACGAACCCTCTCATCTTTTCGTGTATGCAAGCTCAGAAATTCTTACGAAAGGAATATCATGTATTCCTTGCACACATCGCCGAGACGTGCCGAAAAGTGAAGGACATTCAGAACATCCAAGAAGTACGCGGCTTTTTCCGACACCTTTCCGGAAGGAAAACCGAGACTACCACCACAACGTCAAGTCGAATCCAGAATCGACTTAATTCCAGGGGCTACGCCAGTAGCCAAAATCACCTTACTGTATAGCTACAACCGAGATGCAAGAACTTCCTAGCAAGCTTAACAAACTCCTCAGAAGGGGATTCTTTAGGACAAGTTTCTCACTTGGAAGAGCACCGGATTTCTTTGTAAACAAAAAAAAAAGAAGAGCGTTTCCAAACGCTAAAATAAGTCTGATGCATCGCACCAATATTATCCCTCCCAAAAAGGGAATAGAATATTGCATGGTGTAATGCGATACATCCAACCAAGGGCTTGGCTGCGTTCTTAAGCAAGAAGAAAAGTCACTACGTATACCTCAAGACAGCCTAAGAACACGAGAAGCAAATAAAACTTCTATCCGTAGCATGATCATTAATTCTGCTTAAACTCGAATTTCGGGACGAAATTCCCTCTAACAGGGGGATGATGTGACAACCCAACATTTTGAGTCAATATAACGAAACACCAGTCAAACTTAAGCCAAAATTTAACTTTCCTAAAATCATATTTGGGTTAAATAAAGTGGTAGGAATCGTATCAAGGTTTTCGTACATATAAAGAACACTAAAATACGAGTTATAACGGAGAAGTTATGAGCAACCGAAGATTCTTGGCAAAACCAGGCAACACCGATTAAGCGAAAAACGCAAAATTTCGATACAATAATTTTTAGCCTTAGGTATCTAAAAGAAAGTCATAGATTACGTTAAACCGTGATCATGCATAAAAAGAACGCCCAAATCTGACTTCGTATGAGGAAGTTATGATTTTTCGAAGTTTCTAACCTAGCAATAGACAACTAAAAACTCGAAATAGAGATCGAGCGATCTATAGCCGACACAACCTAAACAAAAGTTGGAGAGCCCGACAATAGGAGTATAACGATAAAAAGTCTGACGAAATCGGACGTCGGATGAAGAAATTATGGATTTTTAACGAGGATATCGTGTCCCGACCTATTAATTAAAATATAATTAAAAATAAAGTCAAAATTAGCCGACGGAGTCTAAATGAAAGTTGTAGAGTATTTTCTCACCTTCACGTGGATATGAAGAACGTCAAAAACGGAGCTCGTATGCGAAAGTTACGCATTTTAGAAGTTCTTGGCACGCACTTCAAAACCTTATCCGAAGGAGTACGCCCTGCGTACCCTCGTACGCCCCGCGTACTCGGATACTAGGCTCCGGATAGTCCACGTCGACCAGACTCTTCGCCCGAGGATACGGTAAGCAGTGACGCAAGCGAACACCCTGCGTACCTTCGGAGTACGCCCCGCGTACGAGGAACGCCCCGCGTAAGTCCGAAGTACGCCCAGCGTACCGAGGACCTCCAGCTTCTATAAATAGGCTGCGAAGGTGCCGGCTGTTTTCCCAAAAATACTTCAATTCTCTCTCATTTTCGCCTCGTTTTTCGTGCCGACAACATCCCGACTTCCCGGTTTCATATCCAAGCCCCGACGAAAGTCCGAAGCCCCGAGATTCCCGGAAATCTCGTCACTTTCCGGTCGAGGTACCGCACGGGAAAATCTCGTTTTCTTCAAATCACGGACTTTCTTCGGTGAGTTCATACCCCTATAATCAACATTTTTAAATGTGTTATCAATACTTTTTATATACACTTTAAAGGGGGGGAATACAAGTAAACACACGATTATTATCGTGTGTAACTCAAAGTTTCACTAAAAACTCATTTTTATCAAGTAAATCATATGTGATTCATAACCATATTATGGAATCCTTCGTACGGAAACATACCACAATATCATCTTATCTGTTGAAATTAAATATGATGTTATACTCATACGAATCAAACAGTTTATTTATACCTTGAGTACAGGTGTTCATTTATGTCACCACAAAAAGTTACACATTTCATAACAAGCGAGCATTACACTAGGATTACTATACAAACGAAACGAACTTTTGGAAAAACTATAATAGTTTACGACAAATATTTTTACAAGTTAAAAACACTTTATCAAACTGTCTTACATAATTTATGTTTCCTTTCAAACACCGTTAGAATCGTATTTTCAAACAAAGGTCTTCTTATACTTAAAATTGTTTTTATCAAACAAACTACTTTCCAACCGTTTTATAAACTAACATCAAGTCATCACTTCTTATTATTTATTAAACTTCTCAAAGGTTATACAAAACTTCTTTTATATTTTATTTGTCAAATGCACGCCTATACATGTGTGGTTATATATATATATATATATATATATATATATATATATATATATATCATGTATACAAATATAGACATAAAAGTTTTCTATTCAGTTGGTTCAGTACCTTTGGGTAGCAAAGGCATATTTCGATTATACACACACATTATCAGTAACTATAATAGGTATAGTTAAGACATACTATTTACCATTCCAAGTACCAGGTATCATACAAGATTCAGTCTATTCATGAGTCAATACAAATACATTACATACTATGCGAAGAGATACAATTACATACAATTACAAAAGCATACAACTTCAAGACATACCATTTCAAGGAATACAATTACATGAGATAGTATACTAGATATTCATAACGTTTTATATACTACAAGTACCATATCAAGAAGGTATTTTCATATAAAAACAAATGGACATTTTCATACGTAAATCTGTTTTATACTAGTTTGTGAGACAATTCACGTATGTTCGAGTATGCATTATTAAGTCCTGTATTATATACCATAATCCCTTGTAGGGGGAGCCTGATACTTGTGTATAGATCTATACGGCATTGAAAATCCCGCACCTAAACTGTTAGCTATAGTTAGACCGGTAGGTCTGGGGTGACAAATGTCATAACATTCCAACGCCTGAAGAACGTTGTTCCAGGCCATCAGTGTCAATAGCATGGTTATAAAACTCACATGGAGTATTAAAAACACGTTGATTTACGGAGTTTTCATATATCTTAGCGATTATAACTGTACAAAAATCTACTATTTTATGACATGAAAAACATTCATGGTAGTTCATTTTGGGACTTTTAAGCTGCCATCCACTTATAAACAAATATTGGATTTCTGAAGAAAACATTTCAAAACAGTCAAGTATTGGCAGAAGGCTACATTTTATATGGGATTTTCTAAGATTTTCAAACGTTTACAATTACTTACAAACATATTCGTTGGTACAAACTTTCCTTCAAAAACATTTATAGGTCTTTCTTTACAGCTTTACAAATCAAAGTCACATAAATACTTATGAACTCACCAGCATTATTGCTGATACTCGCTTTCAAAATAACTTGTATTCTCAGGACACGGATAGACAGGTACGACTACCAGGTTTTGTGAAGACGGAGCGATCAAGACTCGTCTTTAATTTTTGAATATGCATTTTTGTAGAATTTAACTATGAAAGAAATCAAATGTAATTAAAATTATACTATAAATGAAATGGATGATGTTATTGCTTGTTTACTACTTTACAATTGTTGTGATACATACATGACGTCCTCCGCCCCAGAACGTTTCCGTCGTTCTCGGTTTTGGGGTGTGACATCCTTGAACCCTGAACACACTAGCCTTTCCCTACAACACTTAGATGCACTCCTTAACACTTATAACACTTATAAAAAGTGTTTGTCATGCCCTAGAGTGTCTTGACTTGTTTATTAGTTGTTTAAAGACTATTTTTTTATATACATATGTCTTTATATGTTATTAGGATCGTTGTGCGTGTCTAAGTCTTCAGTTGACACCAAGCACTTATCCGACACTTCCTTCCGATCCACTTGCTACAGGTGAGTTCATACCCCTTAATCAATGTTTTAAATGTTTTTAAATGCTTTATGGGGGGTACAAGTAGAATCATGCTACTTATTATATCAATCACATGTGATTAATAAGCAGCATTCAAATGATTTACTACTCATTAGCCGTTTTACCAAATAGTTTCCTTCAATAGTTTTTCATAAACACTTTATATGTTTAGAACTCCTTATTAAACCATACATTTTACTTTAATGTATCATTTCAAACTCATTTACAATTGTGTTTCAAACAAATGTTTCTTTATACTTAAACTGTTTTATCAAACCCATGCTTTCAACCTGTTTTATAGATTGACATCAAGTCGATCTTTTCTTAGATAATAATTATGTTCAAATGTTTTACAAAACTTATTTTATGCTTTTATATTATCAATTGGATGCCTATATATGTATAGTTATATAAGAAATGTTTAAAAGACTTAGGAAGGCTATCCACCCTATTTCCTTTTCGTGCTTGAGATGTGGTCTGGTGGGATATCGGGTACCCGTCCGAAGGTCGTTTAAATATTAGTTATATATCATGTGTACATATATAGTCATAAAGGTTCTTCCAGTTCATTCAGTACCCTTGGGTAGCAAGGGTATACTTCCATGTTCATTCGTGCCAGTTACATTACTAGAAAGCTACTGTATGGGTAGTTTAGGAAGATACTAGAACTATTACTAGAACAAGATATCATACAATGAGTCAGTTCATTCACGAGTCAATACTTGCTAAACAGAGAGAGAACACATGTCACAGCTAGTACACACACTACACTACTATACTATTACATGAGTACATTTACATGATTACTTTTACATTATTACAATTACATAGATACGTTTACATGATTACATCTACATGAGTACATTTACATAGATACGTTTACATGATTACATCTACATGAGTACATTTACATAGATGCGTTTACATGAATGCGCTTACATATACGATAATAGGACAGACATCACTAGGTGCTATAGCATGGAACGAGTTCAGGATCTAACTATACCAATGAATCGCAAGGCAACGTGCTAGTTATATTGGGTATACATGATCATAGTAATGTGGATGTTCACGGCATGCAAATATGCATGGGCGTGTAAAGGTCCCAAAATCTCTTTGACATGGGAGCGTCTAGCCTGGGATCTAGCCATCACATTATGCCTTATCCCCCAAATAAGGAAATAGGAGTACAGAAGTAGTCATTTATTACAAATGCTACACTACTTATAAGAATTACCCTAGACTTAAGGTAATTAGTACCGTTGTAGTTCGACACTACACCATAATACTATTTCATTTTTCCCATTACATTTACTTCGTGAACATTCACACGACGCACGGTAATGTAGAAACTATATTTTTGGTTAATGATAGTCAGATTTGGGAAAATACACACTCTTACAAGAGACACACACACAGACACTAGATGCCTTGGTAGAAGGCTAAATTTAGCACAGTTAAGTCTTGGTAGAAGACTACATTTAGAACAGTTAAGTCTTGGTAGAAGACTCCCTTTTATAATAGTAGGAATCATAGGGATCTCTAGAGTTTTTCAAACGTTTATAGTTGTTTTACAAACATTTTCATACTTACACGAACTTTCTTTCAAAACATTTTCAAGTCTTTCAATACATGTCAAACAAATACATACATACAAATTAAGACACATTAATACTTATGATCTCACCAGCTTTAAAGCTGATACTCTCTTTCAAAATAACTTGTATCCTCAGGTCAACAATAGACGGGTACCGATGCAAGGATTAGAGAAGATGGAGCTCATTCAAGACTCATCTTTCATTTTGTTTATACTTTAGTGTCTATTATAATTTGACAGAACACTTGTATTAAAATTATATTATCAATGCAATGGATGATGTTGTTGATTTTTTACTACTTTTCATTGTTGTGATACTGTACATGACGTCCTCCGCCCCAGAACGTTTCCGCCGTTATTGGTTTTTGGGTGTGACAGGATCTTCAAGTGTTCTTCATTCTTCAAGATACCTGGGCCGTGTACCCTTGAATCATCATCATTTGTTACGAACATAAAGTCCTAAACTCAAGATCATCAAGATCTTTGGGCCGTGAACACCTGCATCATCATAATTCACCAAGAACACACACTAGAGTGTGGGTCGTGAGCCCTTTCCCGCCTCCCTTTTTTGACTCTAGCACCCTCTTTTGTAAGTTAAACTTGCAACTCAATCCGTTTCCATGCTATATTTATGATTATCATCACTAAATGTATACATGTATATGTCTTAATATGCTAAATAGGACTCGTTTGTGATTCGGGACTTCACCCGTGAAACTTATCTTCTTATATTGAATCTTCAATCGAATCACTCACATAAGGTGAGTTCATACACCAACAAATTATAGTTTTAAATGCTTTTTAGGGAAGAATACAAGTAGAACACAATATAATTGTGTTAACCACTTACATGTGAAAACATCAAACAAAAGGATTTCTTATACTCAAACACTTGTTAAAACCATTTTAAAAGTATTCTTAGATTTCAGCTTTTATCAAAATCATATTAATGTATCTATTTATGTATAAGTATGCTTTAACAGACTTAGGACTATTGCTAAATACCGTAACTCCTATTCCTTGTTTGGTTGTGGGCTTAGGGTAGGATCACTAGTCCGACTGTCGGCTAAATCATAGTTATACTTATTGAATACATACATGAATATTAAACCCCATTTTTAAGGAACATATTTAACTCAGTTGCTTATGTTGAACAATTGAGTCTTTTCTACAAATCAGTAATAGTTCAAAGAAACATAGCAGTAAACTGTAATAGGAATAGTTTAGAGGATCACTACATACTATTTCTATAACAGAGAAACATACATGAGTCAATACATACATATTATTACTATTCAATACAAATTATACTATTCATTTACAAGAATAAGAAGGAACTTACACACTATAACAAAACAAGATAACTAAAATGTGAGATACTATTTCATGGCATAGCAATATTCTTGCTATGTCACGTTTTATAACCAGAGTCACCTGGAGGGAGAGCGTGAGTTTGTGTATAGATCTCTACGGGATTGACCATCCTAGACCTTGCTGCTAGCTACAGTGGGACCTGCAGGTCTACGAGTGAGAAAGGTCATACCATTTTCGACGCCTGAAGAACGTCGTATTTTATACTAGTCAATCAAGCATGGTTATAACCTAATCACATTTTTAACCTTATTTTACAGTTTGGTTTTTAAGGTAGTTAGTGCATAAGTAGGGTATTTTATACAATACTACTATACATCTTCATTTTCCATTACATTCATACAGTGATATTCCCTCATGAGAAATGCATACTAGTTTTTGAGTAAAAATAGTTTTACAAATATGGAAAACATAAATTTATAAAATTTAAGTACAAACATACATTTTACAATATATTCAAGAGAACAGAACATACAAACAGTTGAGTCTTGGTAGAGGACTACTTTACATTTTGAAGCAGAAAATATAGGATTTTCTGGGAATGATACAAACGTTTTACTAAGACAAAAACAAACATTTTCATGAAACAAATGCAAACTTGAAACTAAAATACTTATGAACTCACCAACTTAAATTTTGATACTCTCTTTCAAACTAACATGTATTCTCAGGTCACCAGTAGACAGGTACACTGGACCAGGTGTTGAGAAGACGAAGCATGTGCAGGACTTGTCTTTTATTTTGTTATATATACATTTTTGGTGTCATACAACTATTCACATAACACACTTGTATTAACTATATTATTAATTCAATGGATTTTGTTGCTTGTTTTACTATTGTGCATTGTTATTATACTGTACATGACGTCCTCCGCCCCCGAACGTTTTCGCCAATCTAGGTTTGGGGGTGTGACAGAATGGTATCATAGCATTGGGATTAAAACACTCTGACCAAGAGTTATACTTTTAAATAATAAAATATTTTACTAAAGTATACATACATGTATTCAAGAAATAAGACAGTGTCATACTAGATCGGAACAAAAGTATTATTATTGTTGAACAACACAGATGGGCTTGGGGATATATAATCAGGTCTGGGATTGATATAGCATGATCAACTATATCTATCTGAGAAGTGATTAGCATATGCCTAAGAATGGTTGTGGTGTTTCAACAAGTCTAAAAACTTACCAGCTATACTACAAAGAAACACTAGAACATAACATAAACTTAAAATACTATAGGAGTATTTTGGGGTATTATAATTACTTATGTGAAAACTAAAAACGACCCTTACTAATAGGTATATAGTTGCTGAGTGGATACGCTTAGGTTATATGTGACCAAGATGTTATCGACTTAGAGTAGGTGAACTTCTCTTTACTTCCTGCTCCTTCTTTGGTTGTGGACTTAGAGATTCGATCACTTATTCGAAGGTCTATTCTATCTTAAATTATGTATAGCTAGTATGCACTACGTAAGTATAAAAGTAACTGGTAAGGATCATCCTATAATTATCTTTAGTAATACGTCGATTAAATGTTTCTTACACCCCTATTCTTGCGTAGATAACATGGTTGGATTTCATCTATCAGGAGACCTGTACTTTCCCGATCTAGGGAATGTTGGATGGCTCGAAGCTGATCCACAAGAAGATAACCCGGTAGCCCCAGAGGAAGAAGACTTCGAGGAGAGATTTAAGGAGGAGAACAAAGAGGAAATTCATGAAGACTATGACTCTGTACCTGAGGTCTATAATCCACCTCAAGTTGCCCAAAATCCTAACCCTCGATAGGATTTTCAAGGCCTGACACCTCTGTAGGCAGTAAACTTGGGAAGGTGGAGCCGTGAACAGGCACAACCACCTCCTTATAATGGAGACCTAAGCTTCTACAATTTGAGTGAGGGAGGCTCAGCTGATAGAATCCTCCCTTTCTTGGTTCTCTGTGTTGCTCACAATGCTGAGCAAGGAAGGGCAACCATCGACCAAGTCATGGAAATTCATGCTAACTCAGGAGTCAACACCGTTTGTCTCCACATCTGACCGGTAACCAGGAGTTAACAAGGACTCACACCGACGCCCTACAGATAGAACTGAATGCTTGCCAATCCGAAGTTAGGGATCTTCAACAGAACCAAGTGGCATTGCAATGGCGTGAGTGGGAAACAGAACAACAGTTGGCTGAATCCAGGGAAAAATGTAGTACTAACCAGAACAACACTCCTCGCGAGTAGAGCATACTCTACTCTCCCTTTTGGATATAGATTAAGTCTTCTCTTAGACTCTATTAGTATTTTCCTAGTTATGTTTAGACCTTGAACTTTCTAGTGTCGTTAGGTCTTTATGTTATCAAAGTTTTCCCTATATTGGTGTGTTGTAGACCTATTACAAGGTCAATTTTCCTGAACTCTATACATCTACCAATGATATTGACAAACATCTAATTCTCTTGGAAAGTCTCTATCCAAATTCTCTCATCTTTCTAGTGGTAGATCTCTATTGCAAACAATTACATGTTGAACTATGGTGATTTATTTAAAGGAACACTCTCATTATGCGCAATATTGAATTCTTACAATTATCTTCATATTTTAAACTTATAGTTGAAAGATGCCTCCTCGAAAATCGAACAGGCGCAATCCGCCAATAACTCCAAATCAACCACCACCCCCACCTAAATTCGATCCTATAGTTTTTCAAGCTGTAGTGACTGTGGTTGTAACGACAGCCTTAACTCAAATCAACTCTAGCGGTACTAGTGGGGGTGGAACGGGTATTAACTCTACCCAAGGTGACAACCATGGACACCCTAGGGAGTGCTCATACAAGGACTTCACCAACTGCAAACCCAAAGCCTTTAATGGTACTATGGGAATCATTGCTCTGTTGCAATGGTTTGAGAAAACGGGGTCTATCTTTGAGATCTGCACCTGCCCAGAAGGAAGCAAAGTAAAATTTGCTGCCTACACCTTATCCGACAGAGCCCTCACATGGTAGAATGGCCATGTTAAGTCACTTACTCTCATAGTGGCTAACGCGATGGGCTGGGAAACACTAAAGGATCTTATGACAGGAGAATATTGCCCGAGGGGCGAAGTTCAAAAACTTGTACATGAACTTTGGAGCTTTACAATGAAGGTTCTGACATAGTGGCCTACACAACTAGGTTTAGTGATCTGGTGGCTTTAAGTCTAGGGATGGTCCCTACTGAGGGCAAGACAATTGAGAGGTATATATGGGGTCTGGTACCTCCATTTCAGGGGAACATATTGGCTTCGAACCCCTCTACAATTGATAGTGCCAAAAGATTGGCATAGCGACTCATTGACCATGGAGTCAGTCCGCAAGTAACTACCCATGTTGTCCCAGAACCGACCAAAACAAACGATAAAAAGAGGAAGTTTTGGGACAAGAAGAAGAACCAATTGGCGCAGAACTCAACCAAGAAATAACAGATCGTGGATGTTCATGCCGCAAGACACCTACTATTCATGCACCAACGAAACAATATGCTGGGAGTCTGCCAAAATGTAGCAAGTGCAATTTCCTTCATAATGGACCATGCCGGGAGATGCATTGTGCTAACTGCAACACGAAGGGGCACACTCACCATTTTTGTAAGGCACCAGCAAGACCAATCTCCTAGGTCACTGGTACTGGAGCAGGTTAGGCTTGCTACGGGTGCGGTGAAGTTGGGCACTATAAGAGGAACTGCCGAAAAGCGTGAAACACTGGCAGAGTGGGAAGAGTTTTGGCTATTGGCGATGAGGAAGCCGTGACAGACCCTACAGTGGTCACGAGTACGTTTCTCATCGATAACTCTTATGCATGCATATTATTTGATAGTGGATTAGAGAGGAGTTTCGTGAATCAAAATTTTTCACACTTACTTAAACACCAACCACAAGCATTAAAAGAAACGTTCATTGTAGAAATGGCTAACATGAAAACTAAGAACACTAACGATATATAGATAGGATGTACCCTCTCTCTAGATAGCTATTCATTTCAAATCGACCTCAATGGTTGTCTCCATTAAAAATTTTGACGTCATTATCAGGATGGGTTGGTTGAGTCTTCATCGTGCTGAAATTCTCTGTTTTAAGAAATTCGTTCGTCTTAATCTGCCAAATAGCGAAACCCTAGTTATCTATGGTGACAAACTAGGCATGAACCTTCGAATCATCTCAAGTATTCAAGCTTAGAAGTACTTACGAAAGGAATATCATGTGTTCCTTGCTCACGTGGTTGATGTGAACCAAAAGGTGAATGACATAAAGACCATCCCTAAAGTCTGTGACTTTCCAGACATCTTTTCCAAAGAACTCCCAGGATTACCACCACAACGTCAAGTGAAGTTCAGAATCGACTTAATTCCAAGAGTTACTCTTGTACCCAGATCGCCTTATCGATTAGAACCAGCTGAGATGCAGGAACTATATGGTCAACTGACCTAACTACTTAGCAAGGGATTTATTAGACCAAGCTTCTCACCCTAGGGAGCACCGCTCTCGTTCGTTAAGAAGAAAGACGGATCGTTCCTATGTGTATCGACTATAGAGAGCTAAACAAACTTACCGTTAAGAACCGATACCCTCTACCACGGATAGACGACTAATTCGATCAACTTCAGGGAGCAAGCAACTTTTCAAATGTTGACTTGAGATCCGGGTATCACCGGCTACGAGTGTTCGAGCAAAATGTTCCCAAAACAGCCTTCCGAACTCGTTATGGTCACTACGAGTTCTTAGTGATTCCTTTCGGATTAATCAATGCGCCCGCGGTATTCATGGACTTAATGAATCGGGTGTGCCGTCCTTACTTAGATAAATTCATGATAGTATTCATCGATGACATACTTATCTACTCACGCGGTAAAGAGGAATATAGTCAACTTTTACGAAAGATCTTGGAAACACTGCGAGTAGAGAAAATTTATGCGAAGTTCTCCAAATGAGACTTCTAGACTCAAAGAGTCGAATTCTTGGGTCACATGGTTAGCGAAGAAGGAATTCACGTGGACCCTTTGAAAATCAAAGCCATTGAGAACTGGTCGGCACCAAGGACGCCTATAGAAATCCGTCAATTTCTAGGCCTCGCCAGCTATTATCACAGATTCATATATAACTTCTCAAGGATCGCGAAACCACTTACTACATTGACCCAGAAAAGGTGTAAACTTTTACTAGGAGGAGAAACAAGAAAAGGCGTTTCAAACGCTAAAGCAAGCCTGATGCAACGCACCGATATTATCCCTTCCAGAAGGGATAGAAGATTCCATAGTATACTGTGATGCATCCAACCAAGGGCTTGGTTGTGTTTTTATGCAACAGGGAAAGGTTATCAACAATTCCTCAAGACAACTTAAGACACACAAAGTCAACTACACTACACATGATCTTAAGTTGGGAGTAGTGGTATTTGCTCTGAAGATCTGGAGACACTACCTATATGGTACGAAAAGCACTATCTTTACAGACCATAAAATCCTTCAACACATATTCGACCAGAAGGAGCTCAACATGAGACAACGACGCTGGGTCAACCTATTAAATGACTACGAATGAGAAATTCGTTATCATCCCAGTAAAGCCAATGTAGTAGGTGACGCCTTAAGTGGGAAAGAATACTCAGGTCGTAGAGTCAAGGCATTAACTATGAAGATCCATTCAAATTTGTCCACATAAATTAAGGAGGCTCAGAAGGAAGCCTTAAAACCTGAAAATGTGGCAGGCGAATCCCTGAGAGAGATGGATAAGAACATAGAAGTCAAGTGTGATGGAGCGTTATACCTCATGGATCGGATTTGGAAACCAAAACTCAGTGGTTTTAGAGACGTTGTCATGAACGAGGCGCACAATAATCGATACTCCGTTCATCTAGGTTCAAATAAGATGTATCTGGATCTCAAAAAGTTATATTAGTGGCCTAACATGAAAGCAAAAATTGCTACCTTCGTGGGCAAGTGTCTTGCTTGCGTCAAGGTTAAGGTCGAATACCAAAAGCCCTCAAGTCTACTACAACAACCGGAGATACCTGAGTGGAAGTGAGAGCGGATTACAATGGACTTCATAACCAAGTTTCCCAATACCACGGGTGGTCTCGATACCATTTGGGTGATCGTAGACAGGTTAACTAAGTCCGCATACTTTCTGCCAATCAAAGAAACCGACAAGAACATACATTAGGGAGATTGTACGACTGCATGGTGTTCCCATATCTATCATCTCTGATAGAGACAGTAGATTCACTTTGAGATTCTGGCAGTCGCTACAAAAGTCCCTAGGAACTAGGCAGGACATGAGTACAACCTACCACCCACAAACGGATGGACAGAGCGAGAGGACGATACAAACATTGGAAGACATGCTGAGAGCTTTTGTGATTGACTTTGGTAAAGGATGGGATATCCATTTTCCATTGGTCAAGTTTTCATACAACAATAACTACCATTCTAGTATCAAAGTTGCTCCATTTGAAGCCCTCTATGGTCAGAAGTGCAGATCCCCTCTGTGTTGGGCTGAGGTGGGTGACACGCAACTAGCTAAAGAACAAGTTCCTGACAACACTCTCATGGGTCCGGAAATCATTCGGGAAACAACAGAGAAGATTGTTCAGATTCGTGAATGATTGAAAGCCTCTAGAGACCAACAGGAAAGCTACGCTGACAAAAGATGGAAACCATTGGAATTTTAGGTTGGTGACCTTGTTATATTGAAGGTCTCACCCTGGAAGGGCTTGATACGCTTCGGGAAAGCATGGTAAGCTAAATCCAAGGTACATTGGGCCTTTCGAGATTTTCAATAGAATCGGTCCTGTAGCTTATAAACTCAAACTACCTCAAGAACTTAGTAACGTACACCCTACCATCCACATTTCGAACGTAAAGAAGTGCCTATCTGATGAGAATATTTTTATTCCACTCGATGAAATCGAGATCAATGAGAGCCTCATCTTCAAGAAAGAACCCTTAGAAATCATTGACAGTGAAGTCAAGCAAACAAAGCAAAGTCGTATTCCGAGAATGAAGGTTCGGTGGAGTACAAAGCGGGGACCTGAATTCACTTGGGAGCGGGAGGATCAAATGAAACATAAGTATCCTCATCTTTTCCCTTAGTCCATGTGTATTTCTTAGTCTTAATTTCGGGACAAAATTCCCTCTAACAGGGGGATTATGTGACAACCCGTAAATTTCATTCTTGTAAAAATCAAACTTGGTCAACTAAAATCAAACTTATCCAATAAAGGTCAAACTTATTCCTTTTTATTATCTTAATATAGTTAGATTACGGATTTATAAGTGTATGAAACTTGTATACAAGAGTGTTAGGGTTTTTGGAGAGAAGTCATTTGGAACCGATGACCGCAAACGAACCTTCGCATGGCCAAAAACGTCCTTTGGTTTCCAGCCGTGAACACTCTTTGGGCTGTGATCAGGCTTCTGACTGTAAACCTCCGGTTTGCGGCCGTGAACTCACCTTGGACGAGCAAACACTACCTCTATATATATGGGTTTGACTGATTTTATCATCACTTCTTCTTTTATGATAGCAAACACCATCTTTTTCTCTCAATATCTTCAACCGAAAACCGTCATTCTCTCTCAACTATCATCCTTTTCCTTTGAATCTTCTTAAGATATTGCTAAGGATCTTCTTAAGATATTGATGATAACCCAAACGCAGTTAAATCTTGGAAAACCAAGATACACCCTAGAGCTGATCAAACAAATCGTCGATCCTTAAGAGCGAGTAATGGTTCTTCACCGTTAACTTATTAAGTTCATGGTAGTCGATACATATCCGATGCGTTCCATCCTTTTTCTTCTCAAATAAGATCGACCCTCCCCATGGTGAACTACTCGACCAAATAAATCCCGTGTCTAACAGCTCCTGCAATTGTGTAGACAACTCCTGAAACTCTGGAGGTGCTAACCGATAAGGTTCTTTGGCTATTGGAGCCGCACCTGGAACCAAGTTAATTTGAAACTACACCTTCCTCTCTAGAGGCACTCCTGGCAAATCCTCCTGGAACACATCCGGGTATTCGCAAACAATAGGTACATCATCCACAATCACCTCACCCTTCTCTCGGGTATCCATCATGTAAGGCACAAACCCTAAAATCCCTATTGAAGATAACTCCTGGCCCTTGCTATTAAATAGAGAGTCGGCCCATGATGAGCACCCTCACCGTAGACCACAAACTCTCCCCCACTTGGGGCTCAAACCCGTACCAACTGAAGCCCATAATTAATAATTGCCCCATTGGGGCTCAACCAATCCATCCCCACAATGACCTTGCATTCGTGTAGGGGATAGGAACCAAGTTACTCAGATACTACTTAATGAACAACTCTAAAGTGCATCCCCGGTGAACTATCAACACTCGCAGCAGACACTCATCAGTAATCTCAACCTCTAGTGGATAGTGCAACTCTCCCAAAACATCGAACAACCTCTTCATACGTGCAAGAGATACAAAAGCTCGGGTAGCCCCCGAATCGATTAAAACCAACATAGGAATACCGTTCATGAATAACAACCCTCAACAGAAATACAGATATAAGAGTATAATAAATAACATAAATTTAAAGGAGAGAATATATACCCGTGACCACATTAGGTGCTGCACGAGCCTCCTTGGCTGTTAGCTAGAATGCCCTGCTCCGAATAACTGGTGCCTCCGCCTTCCCTGGCGGCCACCAGTGATCTTTAAAATCACCGGATCAGGCACTGCTACTGGTCCCACTACTGCTAAAATCGGGAAGTTGCCCTTCTAATGGAACTTTTATTGCAATCGAAGCAAATCAAATCATACCCTTAGGTGGTAATAGTGGTGCTATAATCCCTTCCGAAGTGCACTATCTTGTTGCACTTATAGCAGCCTGAACCACCCGCTCTGCAGCCTCCGTCATGTGCCCTTTCGCACTTGCCACAGCAGCTCCGACCCTGATGGCCCTTCGATCTAGAATCGAAGCCCTTAGGTTTCTTTGTTGAAACCCTTATCATCTGCCCGTGCTTTACCTTCCTCTTTCTTATATGCTCCAAATCAATCTCCCATTCCCGATCCCTGGACACCAAGTCATCCAAAGTCGGACAGGCGGAAAAACTAACAAACTCCTTGATATCAGATCTCATCATTTCATGGTACCGGTTCGTCCTCATCTCCTTATCTACAACATACTGGGGTACAAATAAAACCCTTTCTCAGTGTTGGAATAGTGTCTATGGCTGCAACTATATTAGGCAAGTATTTGACCCGATTGTCCATGGTCCTTTTGAGTTGCCTTCACCATACCAACTTGACATGATGATTTATTATGAGAGAATAAATATTATTAATATATTATGAGAATAATATAAGGAATAATAATATTGTTATTTGATTAATATAAGTCATAAATTAATTAGAATTAATTTGGTGACTTAAAGAGATTAATTAAATAAGAGGGTATAAAGTGTCAATTAGTTGATAGTTACACTTTGGGCTATAAATCCTTCATGGATAGGGTTGGACGATTTCTAGGGCTTGGGATAAGCCACAAATCATCCAAGGTCTTATCATGGAAAGGATTTGGATTGCTTTGAGTAAAGATTATCCAACTAGGGTTTAAGGGTGAAACCCTAGGAGCCTTACAAGTATAAATAGACCCTTGGGGCAAGGGAAATGGGCACCTCTGCAAAAGCAAAGAAACCCTGGCCGATTTCTATTCCCTCTCCTCTCTCTCATATCATCCTCTTGCTAGTTGGTGTTTGTAAGCCATTAGAGGAGTGATATTTGTGACTCTAAAGCTCCAAGAACAAGAAGATCAAACAAATGTTTCAAGGTAAGATTCTAACTCTAATTTTGCATTGTTCTCATGCTCTATTAGCTATTAGAAGTCTTGGATCCAATGCATGTTTAATTAGAGAAACCTAGATCCAAGCATTAGGGTTTGTATGTGCACATAGGAATGTTCATATGGCCAAAACCCACCAGTGGTATCAGAGCCTAGATTGGTTTCTATTAAATTGATGCTTGATTGTTTGTTTCTTGCTTGCAACATTCGAATTTTGTGTTTCTGTGTCATGAACTCGACGAGTCCCATGGTGGACTCGGCGAGTTGGCCTGACTCGACGCGTCCAGTTGAGAACTCGTCGAGTCCGAGCGTCAGGAACGGCCAAAATCGGGACTTTTTGATATTTATCTTATGGAAACTTGCCTTTATCATATTAGATCAACCCTAATATGATTTTTTGATATATATGACTATAATCTTGATCTAATTAAAGATATTTATCAATTAATAAAATATTTAATTTCTTTATCTGATAATTAATTAATTATTTTGATTAAATTGGTAAATTATTTTGCAAGAAATCATTAAATAAATCAAATATGGATAATTATGGAATTAATTGTTAATTAAAATTATTTGTTATTTGATCATCCATGTTTTAAATGTTTAAAACTTGCCCTCAAGTTTTGAAATTTATGTTTTGTGATTAAAAGTTTAATTTAAATTTCAAACCCTAGAATTTTACAAGTTTAAAATACAACCCTATACTAATATAATATTACAAGATTCATATATATATATATATATATATATATATATATATATATATATGTATAACTAAAATGCTAGTCTTACTGTTAGTAGGCCTCATTCACGAAGCCGGTCTATAAGGTGAGTATAAGGTTGCGGCCTATAAAATGGCTCTTAATGGGTGTACACTCACACCCACCACTTGCTTGATCGGTGGATCGTCGTTAGCCGAATGGGTAGGATAGGGCAACCTCATCCTCTCATTAAAAGTATAATATGAAATACAAAGTAACTACATGTTTTTCAAAAATTTCCCAATCTTAGTTACTTTAGGAAAAGTGAATTGATGCAATCCCATGAAATTACACTTTGCACTTTGCTAAGAAGTTAGTGGAGCGTGTGTGGTTTACCGGCACACTAATTGGTTCTAAGCGAAGGTGGAAAAGGGTGATTCATTGTTTATCATAGTTCGTTGGAGCGTGTGTGGTTTACCGACACATCGAATAGGTGATCGTTACAATGAAGGCACCATGTAAATTTGCATGGTAATTCACACCCGCTTTGTGATCCTCGGTATCCCAGTCACAAACAAGAGGGGCATATCGAGATTTAAACATGTCATTGAAAAGTTTCAATGAATTTCATCTAAACCTAGGAATTCTCAAATACAATCTAGAACTTAGAGTTATGTTTTGTGGTGGAGAGTTAGTGAATCGTCATTCACTTACCTTCAAATTGTTTGCATGTTAGATTACGGCATCCCTTTTCTAATATGTAAATATTATTGTTGGATCCTAGCCCTAATTTTTCTTATTGGGTGATAATTAGGGATTCATATTCTCATCTATCTTTGTCCTTTCTATTTCTAGATGTCGAACGCAAACAACGTTGCTGCTAGTTCATTCACATTGATGAGCCTTTGTCAAAAGGTCACTTTCGATGGGACGAACTTTAGCGAATGGATAAGATACATTCTCACTATTGCTCGCTATGAGGATAAGGAGTATGTCCTCGATGAGAAGCTTGAGAAAATCAACCCTGAAATCACTACTCCGGCTGAAATGACCGCTTTTGAAACTCACGAGCGTGATGCAACGAAGGTTCATTGCATCATGATAGCCACTATGAACTCCGAATTCCAAAAGTCCTATGAGGACATGTACCCGTACGAGATGCACCAAGACTTGTTGGAGAGATACCACCAAAACGCGAGAAAAGAGCGTTATGAGATTTTCACAAACATGATTTCCGCTAAAATGGGTCATGGAGAGTCTCTTACCGTGCACCTGCAAAAGATGCAAAGGTATGTCGACCGTCTTCGCAAGTTGAATGTTGACTTTGGGGAAGACTTGGTGATCGACATGGTGCTTCACTCTTTGCCTCCAAGTTACAATCAATTTAGGATGACCTATCACTTGAACAAAGAAGAGGTCACCTAAAGCTAGCTCCAAGGTCTCTTGAGGGTCGCTGAGAGCAACTTCAAGGACAAGTTTGTTGCACCAACTTCCAATCCACCCGCTGCTCCTGTTTTGGCTATTGGACAAGGAAGGGGAAAGAAGAGGAAGGCTTCGTCTAAGAACCATCGCAAGGTTAAGCCCCGAGATGGTGCCTCTTCTAGTGGGACCAAAGTTGATCCTGCTAAACCCTGACCTAACCCAAAGGAGGCAGAGTGCCACCACTGCCACAATATAGGACATTGGAAGAGAAGCTGCCCAGAGTACCTGAAAGCCATCAAGGAAGGAAAGATCAAGCCATCTTTCGCAGGTATATACACAATTAAATCTAACGATTCATCTCATGATATTTCTTGGGTTCTTGATACCGGTTGTGGTTACCACATTTGTTCTAATATGCAGGGACAAAGAAGAAATAGAGACGTGGAGCATGGAAGAATAAATCTAATCATGGGGAACAGAAGATCGTCGCCTGTGACCAAGATTGGAGTGTATTCTTTAGTGCTTAGGAATGGTTTATCTTTAGATTTGAACAATTGTTGCTATTCGCCAGATATGGCTAGAAACATCATTTCATTTCATGGTTTGTTTAGACAAGGTTTTAGATTTTCTTTTAATAATGAGAATGGTTCTATTTTGGCTTATCTAAATGGTGTCTTTTATTTTGAAGCTATACCATGTAATGGAATTTATGAAACCGTTATGATTGTAGATAACTTAGGAAATGATGTTTTATGCATGGATTCTTCCAATAGTATGGATAGAGCATCCTTGTGGCATCGTCGTCTTGGACATGTCAACAAGAAACGCATAGCCCAATTCCAAAAGGATGGAGTGTTGGAGTCATTCGACCTTAGGGAAGATGACACATGCGAATCTTTTTTACTTGGAAAGATGACTAAGTCACCCTTCAGAAGTACGTGTGAAAGGGGTGAGGGTCTATTGGACCTAATACATACCGATGTATGTGGACCGTTTAGATCAACCACGAAGGATGGGAACCGCTTCTATGTGACTTTTACCGATGACTATAGTAGAGATGGGTATATCTACTTAATCAAGCAAAAGTCAGAAACTTTTGAAAAGTTCAAAGAGTTCAAGAATGAAGTGGAGAATCAATTGGGCAGGAAAATCAAGATGCTTCGATCCGATCGAGGAGGAGAGCACCTAAGTCTTGAATTCCACGATTATCTCAAGGAGTGTGGAATAGTTTCACAATTGACGCCACCTAGGACACCACAATTGAATGGTGTGGCAGAAAGGCGTAATCAAACCTTGTTGGACATGGTTCGCTCTATGATGAGTCGTGCTTCACTACCTATCTCTTTTTGGGGGTATGCCTTAGAGACTGCCGCCCATATCCTTAACCGAGTCCCTACTAAGAAGGTTGCCAAAACACCTCACGAGATGTGGACAGGGAAAGCTCCCTCGTTGGCACATATCAAGGTTTGGGGTTGCGAGGCTTTCGTAAGACGAGATACTCACGACAAGCTCGAACCTCGTAGTGAGCGATGTATTTTCATCAGCTACCCGCAAAAATCCTTTGGATATCTCTTCTATAGACCGAAGGAAAATGTTGTATTCGTTGCGAGGAGAGGAGTTTTCCGAGAGCGAGAACTCATAAGCCAAGGAGACATTGGGAGGCAAATCGAGCTTGAAGAGATTCAAGAATTGATAGATGAAGGAACCTATACCGCTGGCACTCAACCCGAGGAGGAAACTCCGGTTGAACCAATTGACGAATCCTTACATCTTAGACGTTCCGAAAGAGTTAGATTTCAACCCCAGTTTTATGGTTTTCACATTACTACCGAAGGGGACACGTATATTAGTGATGGTACACTAATAAATCTTGATGAACCTAATAGCTATAAGGAAGCCATGGCAAGCCCGGAGTCTGCAAAATGGAAAGAGGCAATGGATAGCGAGATCCAATCCATGTATGATAACCAAGTTTGGAATTTGGTTGATAATGTGCCCGGACGTAAGATCGTTGGGTGCAAATGGATCTTCAAGAAGATGACAGACGTGGATGGAAAAGTACACACGTATAAGGCGCGATTGGTCGTGAAGGGCTTTACTCAAACTCCCGGAGTTGACTATGATGAGACCTTCTCACCAGTTGCGAAGATAAAATCTATTATAGTGATGCTAGCGATTGCAGCATTTCATGATTATGAGATTTGGCAAATGGATGTCAAGACCGCTTTCCTTAATGGGAAGTTGGTTGACGATGTTTACATGGCTCAGCCAGAGGGGTTTGTGGATCCGAAGCATCCAAATAGAGTGTGTAAGCTTGAGAAGTCCATTTATGGACTGAAACAAGCGTCTCGCAGATGGAATCTTTGCTTCGATGAGAAAGTCAAAGAGTTTGGATTTGTACGAAGCGAAGATGAATCGTGTGTATATGTAAAAGCCAGTGGGAGCATAGTTAGCTTTCTCGTTTTGTATGTCGATGACATACTACTCATAGGAAACGACATCCTGACTCTGCAGGAGGTTAAGTCCTAGCTCGGGAAGTTCTTCGCTATGAAGGACCTCAGAGAGGCTTCCTATATTTTGGGAATATGGATAGTAAGAGAGACAGTAAGAGACTAATAGGACTTAGTCAAAACACTTACTTAGAGAAGGTACTAAAACGTTTTAGTATGGAAAACTCGAAGAAGGGAGAATTACCGATACAAAGTAATGCCAAGTTGAGTAAGACTCAAAGTCCGAGTACCAAAGCTGAAATAGCAGAAATAAGCCGAGTACCATACGCTTCCACAGTTGGCTCAATCATGTATGCTATGACTTGTACTCGCCCTGATGTAGCCTTTGCTTTGAGCAAGGTTAGTAGATATCAAGGGAACCCTAGCAGAGCCCATTCGGTTGCGGTTAAGAATATCCTTAAGTACCTTCAGAGGACGAAGGAATGGTTCATAGTCCTTAGAGGGAGTGATGACTTGAAGGTGCGAGGGTATAGTGACGCCAGCTTTCAGACCGACAGGGACAACTACCGTTCGTAGTCGGGCTGGGTCTTTACCCTGAATGGAGGAGCACTGACTAGGAAAAGTTCCAAGCAGGAAATAGTAGCTGATTCAACGTGCGAATCAGAGTACATTGCAGCGAGCGAAGCGTCGAAGGAGGCAATATGGTTGAAGAACTTCATCGGAAATCTTGGAGTTGTACCTTCCATAAAGGAGCCCATGGAGATTTTCTGTGATAATGAAGGAGCGGTTGCCTTGACCAAGGAACCGAGAGATCATGGTAGATCACGACACATTGACAGAAAATATCTCTTTATTAGACATCGTGTAGAAGAAGGACAACTCGTAGTAAAGAGGATATCATTAGAAGATAACCCAACAGATCCGCTTACGAAGGGACTGAGTAGGGTTAACCACTTGCAGCATGCTAGGAGTATTGGGCTGAAGGATGATATTGACATAGATTAGATAGTAGTAGAAACGTGTAATAGATAAATGTAATTGACATTTGATGATTAAATAAAAGAGTATTATTTATAAGTAATGTTACTGTCTTATGTTAATTATTTAACTATTGTTTCATTTTGCATGTTTTGACTTCCAGAATAATTAAGCTTATTAAGAAAAATCGAATTATTCAAATTGTCCACAATCGTTCATATGTTGGAAGTAGATATGAATGAAGATTGTCATGAATTGGTGTGTAGATTGTCTAAATGGTATTAGACATAACAAAGGGTTGTTGCAACATTCATGAGTGCTTATGAACTAGTTTTGAGCATTGGAACAAACCCGCGCTTGTTGGAATTACCTTATGGAATATGATATAAAAAGGTAATCGCAAGACGATAATATCATATAGTCTTAAAACCTAGATATATGGTTTGTCATTTGTTAATTGGTTGTACATTGATAATGCGAAAACACATCAATAACTCGGTGTTATAAAACGCATTGTTGTGTATAGTTGATTAATGAATAAGTAAATGCATATAAGTCGAAGTTTATCTGTTACTTTTATCCCAAGAGGGTAAAAGCGATATCTCGGCCGCTCGATGATTTGATTTGACTTATGTGTCGGGCCCGGACAGAACTGAATTGATGTGTTCGATTAAGTTCTATGTCAAATAAATCGTAGATCGAGAAACCAAATGCTAGACAAATTATTCCATAGAATTGTCAGCATGATATCTAACAGAGGACTGTACGATCCCTTATCTAAAGGACAAGATTGATTAGATCAGAGTTTGACAGCGTCTTTGAGAGCTACAATTGCAAATCAAATTGTACTTGTGCATATAGTTATTAGACTTATCCAAGTGGGAGACTGTTGGAATAGTGTCTAAGGCTGCAACTATATTAGGCAAGTATTTGACCCGATTGTGCATGGTCCTTTTGGGTTGCCTTCACCATAGCAACTTGACAGGATGATTTATTATGAGAGAATAAATATTATTAATATATTATGAGAATAATATAAGGAATAATAATATGGTTATTTGATTAATATAAGTCATAAATTAATTAGAATTAATTTGGTGACTTAAAGAGATTAATTAAATAAGAGGGTATAAACTGTCAATTGGTTGATAGTTACACTTTGGGCTGTAAATCCTTCATGGATAGGGTTGGACGATTTCTAGGGCTTGGGATAAGCCACAAATCGTCCAAGGGTTTATCATGGAAAGGATTTGGATTGCTTTGAGTAAAGATTATCCAACTAGGGTTTAAGGGTGAAACCCTTCGAGCCTTACAAGTATAAATAGACCCTTGGGGCAAGGGAAATGGGCACCTCTGCAAAAGCAAAGAAACCCTGGACGATTTCTATTCCCTCTCCTCTCTCTCATATCATCCTCTTGCTAGTTGGTGTTTGTAAGCCATTAGAGGAGTGACATTTGTGACTCTAAAGCTCCAAGAACAAGAAGATCAAACAAGTGTTTCAAGGTAAGCTTCTAACTCTAATTTTGCATTGTTCTCATGCTCTATTAGCTATTAGAAGTCTTGGATCCAATGCATGTTTAATTAGAGAAACCTAGATACAAGCATTAGGGTTTGTATGTGCACATAGGAATATTCATATGGCCAAAACCCATCACTCATAACTCCATGTTGATCTCCGCCACGGTCTTAGTCGTCTATCGCATATCCAAAAACTCCCTCGCTAACTGTTGCACCTCAACAGTTGGTGTAAACTCAACTCACAACCGGGTAACAAAATCCAAGCAGGTCATGGCCTCAATGGTTGGGGCTCCCAGAGTATAGCCGACCTCCTCCCAACAATCTCGAGCTCTCTCCCTCAGACAGCCTGCAACGGACCTCACCTTCAACCCCTCGAGGCAAAAGCTACTCATCTGGGCACACTCAATATTAGTTATCCATTGCCTGGATGAATGGGGCCCTTTTCCCCAAGGAAATATAGTGCCTAACATCCCCTAAAATCCTTGAAGGAGAGAGTGCGGGCTCCAGGCTTACTAGCGACTAGATCGGCCATAACGACTCAAAGGCGATCCTCCCTCAACTCGATCATACCCTCCTTGATTGAACCAAACATCATTGGGGTCACATCAAGGATGCCTCTAGAAATCTCAAAATCAATGACCTCACATAATCCCTCATGAATAGTTTCGGTGCCCGAGCGCGAACCAGATCTAGATTCAAAACCTCTTGACCCACCACGTATCATGACCATGCTAAAACATAACACATAAACGATCAGTATACGCATGAAGAGGTTTAGACTCTTGAAGTTTCACAAATTCACTACGACCTTCCTTGTCTTGGGTATAGAACCTATGCTTTCAGTAGTACGATCCCAATACTACCTTCCACACCTATCCATACCTTCCCCAAGGACTGTCATGATTCCTTCAAGTCGCCTCCTTATTATCTCTTACTCTTTTCATACTGCAGAGTGCCTATGCGCCAAGACATATCCCAGCAACTTCCAAGGGCTCCTTTCCTCACCACTCTATGCTATCAGCTGCAAAAGGAACTCCCACAAATACCATCTAGCTACCACACAAATACAATTACATACTTTCGGTACTAGATAATTGTTTGAATGAAAGGCCCCACACTACAACGGTTGGACTCAAACAAGAGTTGGGCAATAGAGTTAAAAATAACCTTCTAAAATTATCTAATCTTAATAATATGTAACCAAACGCATCCGTCCACTAGTTAGTTGGTACTAATGAAAATTCCTAAAAGCACAAAGCATACAACATTCGATCATAAAGCAATTCAAATTAGAACATAACCTAAACAGGCCATCAGATCAGATAACTGATTTCTCAATAGCATGAAAATCTATAAGTTCCTACAATAGGAACATAAAATCATCTTTCCTAGCATTCTGTCAACCAATCCTGAGCAGATCTTTACTCTTTGTCTAACATGCGATTCTCATATCATAATATAAAACATTTAACATATATGGGTATTTTGGGAAAACTTACTTGGGATCGGTTGATTGCACGCATCACATACCCTTCTTTTATTATGAATAAAATACTTCTTTTTATGAAAATATTCCAGATCCTTAGTTTGATCTCAAACACACCCAAGAGTATACCCGAATTGCTAAAACCAATGCTATGATATCAACTAGTAACATCCCAAAAATTCCAGAAAAAGTTTTTATTTTTTATTCATTTCAAAACATCTAGTAATCATGTCAGAACAATCAAAAGTTTATCATAGTGAACTAATTTCAGAGTAAGAATCCCAAAATCATATAATGCGGATAACATCGGCGGATGCGGTGCGATCAAGTCCGACCCTTCCCTTTTTGAGCTGGAAGTACCTGAAACATAAATTGAAAACTATAAGCATAAAGCTTAGTGAGCTCCCCCCCCCCCCCAAAAAAAAATACCACATACAATACATACATAACAGTCAAAACATAATTGGGTCTATTTCACCCCTTTCATTATCTTTCAACCGATACTGGGTCTATTTCATCCCCTTCAGTATCTTTCAACCGGTACTAGGTCTATTGCACCCCCTTCGGTATATTTCAACTGGTTTCGGTATCTTTCAACCGATACTGGGTCTATTTCACCCCTACAACTATGCATACAATCATATCAACAAAAGTCACAAAGACAATCTTAGTTCCTATCTAAGGTTAAACTCATAGTCATAAGGTCTAACAATGGCCCAATCCCAAACTAAAGTACCCTAAGTCCCAACATAGGCTCAAGATCTCCAAGATGGACTAAGGCCCATAAATGATCCAATAACATAAAAAAGTCTAAGGCCCAAACACCACAAAGCAAGAGCCAACTAAACCCAAGCCTAAAAACACCGAAATCCCACAGAAAAACATACGCATGGTATACCTGGCTCATAAGCCCAGCGTATGTGGTTGATCCAGGATCAGTGTGCTAGCCTAGTATGCGCAACGTACTCAGGAGTATGCCCGATGTACTGGACAGAAAGCCAGGCCCACTCCAAATGACTTAACTCATTAAGCTTATAACGTCCAAACTTAAAGTTAACATCAGAACATGGTCTTAAACCATAAAGTCGAAGACTTTAAGCTTTTGTATGGCTTAAAAGGTCAAATCTTGGAGTTTAACATACTAACATCGTGAAATAACCCTCAATCCTTTTATGGTTGAGCTTAATCCATCAACATACCTTTTATGCACAAAAGACATTAGGAACACTAAGATTTGTCACCATAACCTTCTAGAGTAGCTTATACTCTCAAGAACACCTCAAGGGACCAAAACAAGCCAAAAACCCTAACTATCGAGATCTAAGAGATCGATCAACAAGGTAAGGACTTGATACCTTATAAAGAATGATCAAGGTGGCTAAGTTCTGGATCCATAACTGTTAACACCATAAGAGTATCTTCCAAGAGATCCTTCCTTCTTCAAGATCAACAAAAACACCAACAAAGGTCACTTATATGCTCAAAACACTCAAATGGCAGTTAGGTTTTCATGGGATGGTTGATGAGGGAAGGAGGCTGATAAGGGGGCAGCCTTAAGCATCACAATGGGGGTTATATAAAGCTGACACCCTAAAAATTTGGGTTTGTTGATTTACAGCGTATGTCTAGCATACGAAGGTGCCTCCTGCGTCCAAGTCTGGTGAGTATGTCATGTATACTCACACCCCTTACATATTATGCATAATGTAATATGCCCCTTTCTTTTTCATAAAAACCAAACATTTAACCAGAAACGACAAGAAAAATAATATCTGACAAAATGGATGTGACAATTCTCCCCCTCTTGAATCAGACTTCGTCCTCGAAGTCCGCTACTGTAAATAACTCTAGGTAATGCTCCCTTATCTCTTCCTCAGGTTGCCATGTCCACTCAAAACCCCTCTAGTGCAGCCACTATACCTTCACCAATCCAACAACCTTGTTCCTTAAGGTTTTTGTCTTTCGGTCAAGGATCATTATCGGTGTTTCAATATAATTCAGGCGGTCATCCACCTTAATGTCCTCAAAAGGAACCACAGTGGAATCATCAACCAAACACCTTCGTAGCTGAGAGACGTGAAATGTGCTATCAATCTAACTGAGCTCCTCCAGCAGATCCAAATGATATGCCACCCTGCCCACTCGGGCTAAAACCTTGAAAGGACCAATATACCTGGGGCTCAGCTTAACCCGCTTCCTGAATCAGATGGCACCTTCCCAAGGTGAAACCTTCAGGAGTACTATGTCTCCAACCTAAAATTCCATGTCTGACCAACGTCTGTCTGCATTGCTCTTCGGTCGAATCTGTGTCATCTAAAGTTTGTTGTGGACTTCCTGAATCAATTCTATCGTCGTGAGACCTCGGTACCCCCATGATCCGCGGACCCACCTCCCAAACATATGAGATCTTATACTTCCTCCGTATAGCATCTCAAAAGGAACTCGATAAATGCTGGCATGATAACTATTGTTATACGAAAATTCTACCAAAGGAAGGTACGTATCCCAACTACCGCCAAAATCCTGAACACATGCCCACAACATGTTGTCCAAAGTTTGGATAGTCTGCTTACTTTGACCATTAGTATGCGGGTGAAAAGCCATGCTGAAATGAAGACGGGTACCGAAATCCTCGTGCAATCGCATTCAAAACCTGGAAGTAAACCGAACATCCTTATCAAAGAACACAGAAACTAGAACCCCATGCGGTGCCACCACTTCCCGGATGTAGATATCAGCCAACTTCTTTGCCAAAATGCTCTGTTGAATAGGAATAAAATGTGTGCTCTTAGTCAATCGATCCATGATGACTCATATCGAGTCCACTCCGCGTCCTATCCTAGGCAAATTGGTGATAAAATCCATCAAAATCTCCTCCAATTTCCAAACAGGGACTTCTAGCGGCTCCATTTTGTCGTGGGGTTGCTGATGCTCAACCTTGACTTTTCGGCAAGTTAAGCACCTCTCCACATACCAGGTGTCACACCCCAAAACCAGGAACGGCGGAAACGTTCTGGGGCAGAGGATGTCATGTATAATATCAACAACAATGTAAAGTAGTAAACAAGCAACAACATCATCCATTGCATTAATAATATAATTATTATACAAATGTATTATGTCAAATTTTGATAAACACTAAAGCATAAATCAAAATGAAAGATAAGTCTTGAACAAGCTCCATCTTCCTTTCTCCTTGCATCGGTACCTGTCTATGATGACCTGAGGATACAAGTAATTTTGAAAGCGAGTATCAGCTTTGAAGCTGGTGAGATCATAAGTATTTAGTGTCTTAATTTGTATGTAAGTATTTGTATGTAATAATTTGTAAGTATATGTATTGAAAGTGTATATGAACTGTAAGTGTTTGAAAAACCCTAGAAATCTCTATGATTCATACTAGTACATGAAGGTGTCTTCTACCAAGACCTAACTGTTCTGAATGTAGCCTTCTACCAAGGCATCTAGTGTCTGGATGTGTGTCTCGTGTAAGAGTATGTATTTTCCCAAGTATAACTATCATTAACAAAAATATAGACTCTACATTACCGTGCGTCGTGTGAATGTTCACGAAGTGAATGAAATGGGAAAATGAACTAGTGCTATGGTGTAGTGCTATAAGAACTACAGCTGTACTAACTACCTTAAATCGGATTTATATTAAGGCATTATGTGATAAAGTGCACCATACTATAGACTGGTAACAACGGCAACGTATAGTCGAAAATAAGGTATGACGTTTGGCACCTACAGACCTGCCGGTCCTGTTGTAGCTAGCAGCAAGGTGTAGGATAGTCAATCCAGTATAGATCTATACGCAAACTCACGCTCTCCCTTCAAGAGACTCTGGCTACAACCCGGGGCATGACAATTAAGGCATGCTTCCATACAGTGGATCACAATTTTATTGGCGTATTAATGTAAGTGTAATGTAATGAACTGTTCTATCTGTAATGTACGTGCTCTCTACCTAGCAAGTATAGTAATGTACTGTAATGTTCTAGAAAGTATTGACTCATGAATGAACTGACTCATTGAATGATATCGTGTTCCAGTAATAGTTCTAGTATCTTCCTAAACTACCCATATGGTAGCTTACTAGTAATCTATGTGGTACGTATGGACAAGGATGTATACCCTTGCTACCCAAGGGCATGGGATAAACTGGAAGGACCTTTTATGACCATATATGTACACATGATATATAACTAATATTTAAACGACTTTCGGACGAGTACCCGATATCCCACCAGAGCACATCTCAAGCGCGAAATGGAAATAGGGTGGATAGCCTTCCTAAGTCTTTTAAACATTTCTTATATAACTATACATATAGAGGCATGCAATTTATAATATAAAAGCATAATAAGTTTTGTAAGACATTTGAAACAGAAATATTATTTTAAGAAAAGATCGACTTGATGTCAATCTATAAAACAATTTAAAGGCATAAGTTTTGGTAAAACAGTTTAGTATAAAGAAACATTTGGTTGAAACACAATTGTAAATAAGTTTGAAATGTAATATACAGAGTAAAAGGTACAGTGTAATAAGGAGTTTAAAACATATAAAATGTTTATAAAAAATCATTTGAAGGACACTGTTTGGTAAAACGGCTAATGAGTAGCCAAATCATTTGAATGTTGTATATTAATCACATGTGATTGATGTAATAACTAGTATGATTCTACTTATTAATCACATGTGATTGATATAATAACAAGAATGTTTCTACTTGTATCCCCCCCATAAAACATTTAATAATAGTTTAAAACCTTAGTTAAGGGGTATGAACTCACCTGCAGTAAGTGACTGGAATTGTACGGACTGTTATCGTAAGGAAGGATCGGGCAAGTGCTTGGTGTCAAGTGAAGACTTAGACACACACAATGATCCTAATCACATATGAAAACATATGTATATAAATAATTAGTGATTAATACACTAATTATACAAGTATAAACATTTAAGCACGAGGAAAACACTTTTGGTCAAGTGCTAGGAGGCTAATGGGTTGCAACAAATGAGTGCAAAGCCCCTAATGGAAGTTTAAGGTCTAATGACCATATTCATTGGAGTTTACGGCCCAGGGGAGTAAACTCCTGGCCGTAAACTCTCAACCAAGGCTTGAAATGGTGCTTAGAATTATTACAACTCTAGTGGTGAATTGTTTCACGGCTATACAAGTGTTTGGGTACCATATTAACTCCTTTAGGGAGTTTACGGCCCAGAGACCACATTCCCTTGGAGTTTACGGCCATAAACTCCCTTGTGAAGGTTTTTATGGTGATTTCAAGTCTCTAAATTAACTAGGAACTAAACTAGGCTTTGGTACTTGGCTTTAGAAGAGTTTATGGCACATTTGGCACCATTTTATGGAGTTTACGGCCCTAGAACCTTTTGGGTCGTAAACTCCCTCACTCTTAGTGTACTAAGTGTTTTAACTAGTCCATAACTCATTTAGGTACATGCCCAAATTGGTCTCTTGGCTTAAGGAAGGATTTAGGGTGTCCTTTGACCCCTTTATAGGAGTTTACGACCCAAGAACTACTCTTGGTCGTAAACTCTTCAACACTTGTGCTTCCATGTGTTTTCTAGGTTCTAATCACTTTAGGGTACATGTCCTAATTTAATCTTAAGCCTTAGGAAGTGTTTCAAAGCATTTTGGCACTTAAAACTTGGAGTTTACGGCCTAAGAAGCTCCGTGGCCGTAAACTCCCTTCTAGCCATGATTCCTAATTGTTTTGTGGTATAAAGCATGAATTGGCGGCTCCTAGTTTGAGTTCTAAAGCTTTGAGGGTCATTGGAACCCTTAAGGAACTTAAAATGGAGTTTACTCCCCAAGAACGTTCTTGGGCGGTAAACTCCCAGATCTCTTATATTAGACCTACAATCTATGTTAATAGGCATAAAACAAGCATTAAAACACAACTAGAGAAGTGTACTCACGATTTTGGATAAAAACCCGAAGATCCGTGAGAGAGAAAACGGCTTTTCTCTAGTTGGAATTGTGAATAATGAATGAATTTAGTTCATAAATCTATTTATAGTCCTGAAATATTTTTGGCAGAAAATATTTTTATTCCTGGAACGAACTCTAATGTCCTAGAGTCTTGGAATAACAGTGTTGCACAAAACCCTAGTGCATCCACTCTCCTAATATCTCCTTAAGTGTAAAATCCTGAAAACTGTCAAACTTATACTCGAAATCTGAGTTTACATTGTAACTGTTCTACATCTATTGGCTTGATATGGTTTGTTCAGAATAGAAATTTCGTGTTGTCACACCAGGCCACATCTCGCTTCATATATGGAGGCCAATAATCAACTCAGAGATCTCTATACATCTTTGTTGCGCTGAGATGAATAGTGAATCTCAACTTGTACACCTCCTCCATCATAACCTGACGCACACCACCCTACTAGGGAAGCCACACCCTCTAATGAAGGGTCAATAACCCTCGACTATCATAATCAAAGGAAGCCACCTGACCCACTATGCACTCACTTTTCTGGTGTTCTTCCTTTATAGTCTCAACCTAAGCCACTCGAATCTGCTCTAAGAGTAGGTTAATCACAGTCATCCTCAAACATACATCCCTAATCGGAGCAGCGAGCGCCTTACGACTGAGAGTATCATCCACCACATTGGCCTTTCCCAGGTGATAAAAGATCTCACAATCATAGTCGTTCACCACATCTAACCATTTACGCTGCCACATATCTAGATTTGGGTGATCCATCAAATACCTCAGGCTCTTATGATTCATGTAAATAGTACATCGGATAACATGGGCAGATGCGGTGCGATCAAGCCGACTCTTCCATTTCGAGCTGGAAGTACCTGAAACATAAACTGAAGTTTGTAAGCATAAATCTTAATGAACGCCCCCCAAAATACCACAAACCATACACACATAACAGTCAAAACATAACTTGGTTTATTTCACCCCCTTTGGTATCTTTCAACCAGTATTTGGTCTATTTCACCCCTTTCGGTATCTAGGTATATTTCACCTCTTCGGTATCTTTCAACCACTATTGAGTCTATTTCAACCGGTATTTGTTCTATTTTACCCCTACAACTATGCATATAATCATATTAGCAAAAGTCACGAAAACAAGAAGCATAAACAGACATAACATGGAATTGTCAAGAAGACAACTATCATCCTACTACCATAATCTAGTGGGCCGACATTGGTGCCTTCGACCCACGAGTACGGTAGAGGAAACTCAGCTCGATCTAAAGATAGCAAATACTATACATGAGTCTGGTGCCCATTGGGTCCTCACACTGAACATAATTAGTACGGACCTTAGTTACTATCTAAGGTTAAGCTCCTAGTAATAAGGTCTAACAATGGACCAAGCCCAAACTAAAAGACCCTATGGCGCAACATAGGCCCAAGAGCTCCAAGATGGCCTAAAAAGGTCTAACAATACCATAAAAAGGTCTAAGGCCGAAACCCCACAAAGCAAAAGCCTAACTAAAGCCGAGCCTAAAAACTCCAAAAGCCCATAAACGGACGTACGCATGGCGTACCTAGATCGTACGCCCGACATACTTGGCTGATGCTGAATCGAGGTCCTGGCCCAGTACGTGCAACGTACTCAAGAGCACACCCGACGTACTGGTTTGGCAGCTAAACCCACTCAAAATGACATAACTCATTAAGCTTATAACATCTACACTTCAAGTTAACATCAGAAAAGATCTTAAACTATAAAGTCGAAGACAAGCTTTTGCATGGCTTAAAAGGTCAAATCTTGGATTTTTAATATACTAACTTCATGAAACAACCCTCAACCCTTGCATGCATGAGCTTAATTCATCAAGACACCATTTTTATGCACCAGGGACATCGGAAACACTAAGATCTATCACCATAACCTTCTGGAGTAGCTTATACTCTCAAGAACACCTCAAGGGACCAAAACAAGCAAAAAACGATAATTATATATATCTAAGAGATGGATCAACAAGGAAAGGACTTGATACCTTCTGAAGAATGATCAAGATGGCTATGTTCTGGATCTACAAGCTTTAACAGCACAGGAGTAACTTCCAAGAGATCCTTCCTTGTTTAAGATCACCAAAAACACCAACAATGGTCACTTCTAAGCTCAAAACACTCTAATGGCAGTTAGTGTTTTCGTGGGAGGGCTGACGACGGAAGGTGGCTGATAAGCGGGCAACCTCAAGTTTCATGATGGGGATTATATAAGGGTTAAACCCTAAAAAATAGGGTTTGCTGATTTATAGAGTACGCCTAGCATACGCATTGTACGCCCAGCGTACGAAGGTACCTCCTGCGTCCAAGTCAGGTGAGTACGCAGTTCGTACTCACACACCCTCACATATTACACCCAATGTAATATGCCTCTTTCTTCTTCATAAAAATCAAACACTTAAATAAAAACGTCAATAAAAATAATACCTGACAAAATGGATGTTACACTCTCTCTTCAAAAGTCATTCTATCAAGTTATTAGGTATGATGTCAAACCAAAACAGACTTTTCTCTTAGTTCAAGAATATATCAACTTAGTTATTGGTTTAGACATTTTAATCCAACAAATGAGTCATCCAAAATATATGTTTAGGTGGATACTTTTCAAATAGTTTATTTTATTTTATTTTATTTTTGTTTATTTTTCTATTTCCTAACAAGAATGAAAAACAAACGTAAATCCCTCATGAAAATAAATACATTAGAACGAATGGCAATTTAGAGTAGTTCATTATTTATGGCAGCTAAACATGATTTTTTTTATTCCATGTAATGGTGCATTTCATTCTCTTTTCGGTTACTATTATAAATATATTGGTGCATTAATTTCTTAGAGTATTGTATATTAGATATAAGATTAATATATTATAGGAGTTTAATTAGAAGAAAAATAACTATGAAAATTATAAATATTTGAAGAAGTTTGATTTTATATGAAAAATTAAAAAAAAATATTGAATTATTAAAATTAAAATGATTTTTTATCATGTAAATTTAAACAAATTTACATAAATAAACAAACAAAATTAACGAATTTTTAATTTAGAAATGCTAAAATTAAAAAGAAAGTCAATTATTGAAATTGTATATATTTATTATTATATTTATTGCAATTATTAAATTTAAATATTATATGAAATTTAATAAAATAAAAAAAAACACAAAATACCATAATTTTTTATTGAAAATAACCATAAAATTATCAAATGAAATGATAGACATTTGACAAAAACAAATATATTTATAAGAGTATTTTAGACGCATTTGACATCTTAATCTAGTCAAATACCTTTTTACTAAACAAGTAATTTTATTTATGTTGTATTTATTAGTGAACTCTTCTCATTTTCAAGTAAATAACTTCATTGCAATTATATAAAACTGTAATCTCCCACTTAATTCCAACCGTCGGCTATATCGATTGTAGCCTCTAATCCATCTTCTCCGTTTTCTAATATTCGATTACAGATCCTCGAATTCGTGTGGGTTCCACAAATTATCGATTTTCGTTCGCCGGCAAACTGATGTGCTCATGTGCGAACAATATCTAATCGGATGCTCATATGTCGCGCAGAAATAAGGACTTTTTTACTCGATTGATTATTTTGCTTACGTTACATCTTAAATTTCGTCTTATGTGATATAAAATTGACCTCCATATATAATAAAAAAAAATACAATTAAATGACCAACTTTTTAAACTTGGAAAAGGTATACCAAACAAACCAAGGTCACTATCTCGGATGGATAACCGAGGACATAAATGTAATTTCACCAAGAATATATTGGGTGGTATGGGTAGGCTTGAACAAAGAGAACTGTGGGGGTGGGTGTGGGGTGGTTCTCAACAATACAAAATTAACGTATCGCCCATGATCGTGATACTCGCTGTCCTACCAAACTTGTAAGTTGTAACCTTTTCTCATTAATGCCAAGGGAATCTCTCTCTTATTCATTATGAATTCATCCATCGAACCACCACATTTATTATTGAACCTTCAACAGAATTCCCAAATGCTACAATCATAATAGATACACAAGACATCCTTCGTAGGTACATTCATATTCGTATACCATAGTTTGTTCATATATACAAACATACATTTGTTGATACATAAAGAACTTATGAACTAACGTGACCTCATATGTACTATTGCATGATATGAAGAACTAAATAACCATTAAATATTCATGTGCACACGGTTTCATTTGGATGTTTTCGTGATTCACCTAGGTATTTACACACACATAGATACAGATATATGTATTTATGTATATGTACATTCATATGTATTTATGTATTTATATGCACGGAGAGGTGCAGGAGGGAGTAAATGCAAAGGAGGGTAGCAGTGCAGGGGAATCAAACAGTTAGAAGAAATAAGTGTGTGTGTGTGTGTGTCGGGCGAGTACAGTGTGACCATTTGAAGAAGAAGATGAAGAGCAAATGGGTTGCTCGTGAATAGGGATCAGATTTCAGACAACTCCATCATTTAATTTATGGCCTTCTTTTATTTATTTATTTATTTTTTTTTACTTTTAGGGTTTGGCTTAGGCTACAAACATATATAGTAAGAACTTAATAACTCCCGATTTAAGCAAACCTGTAAATATAATAACAATAATATATTTATAAGCGTGAAAAATCCACAGCTATACCCTGAAAACATTATATGTCCGCAAAACCGTGTTAATGTAAAACGCAAGGAAAACCCAATTCCACTACAAGAAATGTCGTTCAGTGGCGACACCTACCGACGGGAAAGATCATTATGTTTGGTTACTTGAAAAAACGTACTTCCAAAAAAAAATTACCGACAGAAAATTTCAGTTGGGAAATAAAGGATGGAATTTCGATGGACTTATCACAAATATATAAAACCAAAATAATTATGAAAGTAAAGTAAAAATATCAATATTATTCATAAAAATAAAAGTAATAATAAAATTATATATATATATATATATATATATATATATATATATATATATATATATATATATATATATATAGAGAGAGAGAGAGAGAGAGAGAGAATCATAATTATTGGTTTTTTAAGGAATAATTTTTTTTTTCAATTTCTAGAGTTTTTTTTTTATTGAAAAATATCTAAAAATATCTAAATTCATATATTAACATTGTGAATTTGAAAAATCTTTTCCGGATTCACCGTGTGAATCCGGATTCACATTGTGAATTTGACATAAAAAAAGAAAAAAAAAAACGAATTTGATATCGTTGGAAAAAGAATAAAAAGTAATGAATTTCAAAAAGTTGAAAAAAGATTAGTTTATTGGTTAATTATGGTTATCTATTGAACTTTTCTATATATATATATATATATATATATATATATATATATATATATATATATAATCCGGTCGGAACCCAAAAATTGGTAAGAACTACGAGAGGTATTTTTCATCAATAATTTCGTCAAATACACAAACGTCAAACTATTTATTTGGTCGTGAAGTGTTCGCACGCGACGCACATCCATAAAACGTAATACGGACTTGAGGTAATAATCATGTACGGCGAACGTCAATGAAATGTTATTTAAATGAGTTTTCTCTTTTCTTTTTCGTTTTCTTTTGTTTTTTTTATGATTATTTTATTATTATAATCTTAAATAAAAACTTGTTTAGGTAATAGTATATTCAGTTTTCAAGATTTTTTTTTTATTTTCATTTTTAAAATTAATTTTTTATAAAAAACTTTGTTTTTATAAATAGATAATGAGCTTTTCCTTTTTCTTGGGTTTTTTTTAAAAACATTTTTTTTAAACTCAGGTCACAGTTTTAGACATATTTTTAGAATCACAATTTTTTTAGTTTTAAGATTCTAAATTATATAATATTATTTTATATCATATCATTTTTTAATAATATGATTTTGAATTATATCACAAACTTATCAAAACACTGATTTGTCACCTAGATCAAATAATTTGGATAATACCATTATGGATATTAAGATTTTTGGATCATATAATTACTTACCATTTGAACCATATCAGTTTTGGATTATCTAATTGTGAATATATATGCATTGAATCATATTATTTAAAATCATATCATTTTTGAATCATACGATATTTGAATCACACTAATTTTAACCACGCATAGTTTTTTCACATAGGTTTTGATTAATATATATGGTTTGGTTCATATCAGGTTGTGTATCATAACAAAATTTTGTTCATAAAAGTTATGGATACCAAAAATGAGAATGAGCTATTAATGACTAATATTCATAACCCTAAACTTATAATTTATAACTTATGATGCAAGATGCTACATATTATCCAATGTTTGGATCTTTGTCATTTTTGAAGTATGTATAATATAAAAGTTTGGATCTTGATAAATATTTGAAGTAAATATAATTATTATTCAAAACTATATGATATAGAAGATCCAACTTTTGATCTAAATATGATACACAATGTCCATGATCCAGAAGAAAATATGAATCATAAACTTTGGATCATGCATGTTAATAATTGAAATTTATAATCCCAAAATTACAATCCAAAAGCTATGATGCAAAATGTTGTCTGTGATGCAAAATTACAAGATATAAAAGTTTTAACTTTATTGTTACTAAAGTATTTAACTAAAGCACTTTTAGAATAAGAAAGTTATAATGATCTATCTATTTAAAATAATATGATCGAAAAAACATAATTAAATTTAAAGCAAGTAATTGTATGATGCTAAAAAAAATTAATCCAAAATGAAATGATGCAATTTTTTACAATTTATAATTGTAAGATTCAAAAGTTTTTTGAAGCAAGAAAACATGATCCATCTTCTTTTAATTCAAATTTTCCTTATGATCCATAAATATTATATACTTTATACCATAAAGTTTTATGATCGACCAATATTATCGGACTTTTGTATTAAAACAGTAACTATGAGAATTATCAAAATTCCAAAACAACAAAAACAAACAAACAACAAAACAATGTATATTAGCACACAATAAAAAAACCCATTATAAACCAAAAAAGTGCTACATTTTTAGCTTACAAACAAGAAAACATGATCTAAATCTTTTATTCAAAAGTTTTGTAATGCAAGAAAACATGATGCCAATTTTATGATTCAAATTTTCTTTATATCCCATAAATATTATATGTATATATATTTTATATCATAAAGTTGTATGATCTAACAATATATTATCCAATTTTTGTATTAAAAGAGTAAATCTTAACAAAATTCCAAAACAACAAAACAGCGTATGATATATGTGAGAAAAAGCGGACAATGTTTGAAAACTCAAATTTTGAATTCACTTTTAAGATTAATCTATGCTTCTAATATGTTAGTCGAGTGAAGTCTGGTAAACTTGAAGATAATATTCAACAAAGTGTTCAAAAAAACATTTAAGTATAGTAAAATGAGGATGAACAAAGCAAAGACAATTTAACAACAAGTAGAATCTAAGTGAAAGAGATTTGACTTGCAAAAGAGTTTAAAATTGATGTGAAGAGAATAATTTAATTACTTGATTTTCTTGGTCTCTAATACATGAAACATCAACTCCTTAAATAGTAAAGGAGAGACACAGAACAAACTGAAAAAACATTCTAAGAACTAGATAATACAAAGTGTTTGACAATTCTGACAATTAAAAGATTTACTGATTTGGTTCTAAGAACTGTTCCATCAACAAAAGATAAAAAGCATTAAATGCTTGTACAAACTCAATGACATCAAAATACTATTCTTGGAAACGACTTCATTTCAGAACAGGTTAAGCTTCGGAATATCTTTACATCTTGGAATGAAGTTGACTTCGGATCTTCTTTGGTTCGGATTGCTAGAGGTTCACTTTTTATGCATTAACAATCTTTATCACACCCCCAAACCGAAACGACAGAAACGTTCGAGGGTGGATGACGTCATGTATAGTATCACAACAATTGCATCATAGTAAGCACGGTAAACACAACCATTACATTGAATATATATAAAAATGTATTTACATCTATTTGATTCTTGACTTTATACATCAAAAGAAAAAGACATGACTCTATGTGCTCCGTCTTCTCAAAATGTCAGCGGGAATACCTGTCTACTGATTTCCTGATAATACAAGCAGTTTTGAAAGAGTATTAGCATAAAGCTGGTGAGTTCATAAGAATCTTTTTGGATATGAAAAACCCGTTATTTGATCTGTAAAATGTATTTATGTTTCCCAAGAAAATCCAATATATTCTTTTGTAAGTGAAATGTAGTCTTAGGCCTTAAGACCCAAAATGTGTAATTGTCACTGTATTCTGAAATAGTATGTCATTGTCATATAGTTAAATAAAACCATATCATGAATGTGTTTTGCACTAGTATACTTTGTTCTAGAAAGTATTGTATTTTAGTATTGTTTGTATGGAAACCTTTTGTATGAATGCCTAGAACCTACCGAATTTAGTGTAAAAGAGTGTATTGTAATATATTTGTATGAAAAACCTTGGTATGATAGTGCCTGGAATCCATCAGTTGTATATAGTAGTTTCATCACTTAAAATAAAAGTAATGAATAATGAAACTCCATAAACAAATGGTTAGTTTATACTCTTGTGAGTCGTATAACCATACTTGATATGACCTAGTGACATTTTTGACGTTCTTCAAGTGTCAGATAAATGACATTTTGTAACACCTAGAATCAGAAAGACCAAGAAAAGAAAGGAAAAGCTCTAAGTTAAAGAGCCAACTCGTCGAGTCCAGGGAAGAACTCGATGAGTCGGAGCGGGATCCGGGTCATAGAGTAAGTGACTGACTCGGTGAGTCGGCAAGTGGACTAAGCGAGTTTGGTCTAGGCGAGAAAAACCCTAATCTTACGGTTTGCACCCTATATAAAGAGCATGATATCCCTCCCTCAGCCTCTTTACCACCCTTTTGAGATCCAGAAACCGTAAATCGTGAGTGAGAGCCCTTGGAAGCAATTTGGAGCTTATATAAGTGGTGTTTGTGAAGAGATCTTGAAGATCAAGAAGCTTGGATCAAGGGGATTTGAAGAGATTTGGATTATTCTTCAGTGGGAGGTCATCTTGGAGGTAACAAGCTGTTACCTTCACCCTTTTTGCATCTAGATCAATTCTTGAATGAGATTTTGGGCTATTTGGTACGATTGAGAGCTACTTCGGGTTTGGGGCTTAGATTTGAGGTTGCTACTTCAGATCTAGGGTTATGATGGTCCAGAATGTCTTAAAGCAGCAGTCAATGAGTTGTTGGTGAAGCTCCTTTGTCTTAAACCCTAGCCCTAGAGTGTTTTGGGCCTTTAGCTCTTTGGTTTCACATAAAGTTTGCAACTTTACGTGGGGGTTAGACTTTAGAAGAGTGGATCTATGGGTTGGAGCCCCTGCATGGCTCGAAAAGCCACTGTATGGATTAAGGACTGAAGTGTTGGATATAGTGTCTAAGTCCATAACTTTATTTGGTATGTACTTGACCCGACCCGGCATGGTCCATTTGGGTTGCATGGCATTGCAATACTTGGATAGACTAAATGAGAGAATAAGGCACTTATGATGATTAATATATTATAAGTTCTAATATATTAATAATAATATTATTTAATTAGTATTGATCAAGTATTAATTTAAGTATTAATTTGGTGATCAATTTGAAACTCATTAAATATGTGAGGTTGATTATGACAAGCATCTAAACTTTTATGGTGGATTAAATGATCCATGGTTTATGGGTTATGGATATAACCATTTGGAGCTCCATGGATAGTCCATGGGAGTTACAAAACCATGGGTCATGAGAATGGAAGAGTCATGCCAATTATGAGTCTTCATGATGAAACCCTAATTATGACACCACTATAAAAGGGACCCATGGTTAGGAAAATCGGACACTAGAGGATTCTTGTGAGGGCATAGCCGATTTTCAGGTGTAAGAAGTATTCTCTCAAGTTATTCCAAGTTTTGTGGTGTTGTGTGAAGCATTTGAGGCACAACATTTGGGGTGCTAGACTCACAAAGTCTTTAAGGAATCCAAGCAACAACAAGGTATGTATTTCTACTAGTTCTTATATTTTATGTAATCCCCATGCCATGCTAGTTAGGAAATACCCTTGAAAAGAAATTTGCATGTATATAGAGAAAACATAGATTCAAGGTTATAAGGGTTGCATGTACACTTAGGAAGTATTAGAATGCTCAAAATCCATCAGTGGTATCATAGCCTAGGATTGTTTTCTGTATACTTGATGCAAAACTGCTTAAAAATTGAAAATTTTGCCCTCTGACGACTGGACTCGCCGAGTTCATGGGGAGGACTCACCGAGTCCATGAACAAATTCATCCTACTCGTTGAGTAGGATCACGCACTCGATGAGTAGGAGTGTGTTGGGCAATTTTTTCAAGTTTTGTTGCTGGAAATGGATTAAAATCATTATCCCAATCTGTTTTGGACTTGTAAAATCTGTTTTTCAAAGTAATAATGATTATGTCAACCCATTTTACATGACTTTTATCAATTTTCAAGTATTGTATATGTTTATATGATTTCTTGAAATTGCTTGACATGAATTTGTGTTCTTATGAGTTTTTAGAACATCATAGGAATTATGTGTAACCTCCAGGTGTGTTTAATTCATGATCTTAAAAGCAATGATGGTGTCCATAACTTGTCCTCAAGTTATGGATAACCAAAAGTCAATTTTTTAAATTGTGATTAAAGAACTAAAGAGGTTTCATAAAATGAAGAGTCTTCATTTTTTATGAACCATTAAAACTCATAAGTTACAAATTGAAGAGACTTGGAATAGTTTCAAATCTTGCCCTCAAGTTTTGGAATTTGAAAAGTCTTACACTTTAATACTTTAATTCTAAATTAAACCTTAGAGTTTTAAAAGTTTAAAAATCAACACTTATACTATTATTATAATTTTATTATATAGATATGTATAAGAATATGTCATTATTACCGTTAGTAGGGCTCATTCACGAAGTCGGTCTATAAGGGGGGTATAACTTTGTTGCCTATAAAATGGTGACTTAATGAGTGTCCACTCTCACCCACCGCTTCCTTGATCGGTGGAGGGTCGTTAGCCGAACGGGTAGGGTACGACTTTAAATACTCATTAAAAGTATAATGAATTATAAAGTAACTATACATTATAAATTCCCAATCTTAGTTACTTTAGGAAAATGTGAAATTGGGGCTAGCCCATAAAATTACACTTTGTACCTTACCAAGTCGTTAGTGGAGCGTGTGTGGTTAACCGACACACTAACATGGACAAGAAAGAGTGGCAAAGGGTAATTTGACTTTATTATAGATCGGTGGAGCATGTGTCGTTAACCGACACATCGATTAGGTAATATTGTTGAGGGTACCAATTCAATTTGTATGGTTATTCACACCTTGTTTGTGATCTTCGACATCCCAGTCACAAACTTGAGAGGGCACAATCGAGATTCAAACATGTCATTGAAAATTTTAATGTATCTCAAAAGATCTAGGAGTTTCAAAACCAATAAAACCTAATAATAAAATATTTCGTTCTTATAGTGGAAATTGGTAAATCTTCATTAACCTACCTTCAAATATTTTATAGTGTGGATTACGACATCCCTCTTCCACCTATAAATAGTTTGTTGGATCCTAGCCTTAATATTTCATTTGGGTGACTTATTAAGGATTCTTAATCTAATAAAACTTGTCTTTCTTTCAGATGTCTTCCAATAACGCTGCTGGCTCAAACCCTACAAGCTCCTTTTCCCTAATGAACTTGTGTGGTAAGGTCATTTTTGATGGATCCAACTTTAACGAGTGGATCAGAAACATCAGAATAATTACCCGCTATGAGGACAAATAATATGTCCTTGACAGGGAGCTTAAGGATGTTAATGAAGCCACTGCTACTCCTGAAGAGTTTGCAGAGTTCATTGCACATGAGAAGGATGCAACCAAGGTGTCCTGCATCATGATGGCCACAATGACTCCGGAACTTCAAAAGTCTTATGAAGATTTCTACCCCTATGAGATGCACCAGGATCTGATGGAAAGGTACCATCAGAGCGCGCGTCAAGAGAGGTATGAAATCATTTCCTCCATGATAACCGCAAGGATGAAGGATGGTGAACCCATCACCGGTCACTTGTAGAAGATGCAAAGGTTCGTTGACCGGTTGCTGAAGCTAAATGTTGACTTCCTTGAGGAAATGGCGATTGACATCATTCTGCATTCCTTACCTCTAAGTTATGATCAGTTTCGTATGACTTATCATATGAACAAGGAGGAAGTCACACTTAGCAAACTTCAAGGACTTTTAAGGACAGCTGAAAATGGCCTTAAGGGTAAAGCGGTTGCTACTTCTACTCCTTCAACAACCCCTGTTCTGGCTATTGGGCAGGGAAAGGGTAAGAAGAGGAAAAGCCCTTAGAAGGATACCAAGGGTATGACTCTTGATGGTTCCTCTTCAAGTGGGACAAAGAAAGGTCTCATTACTTCTTCTTCAAACCCAAAGGAAGCACAATACTTCTATTGCCAGGATAAGGGACACTTTAAGCGAAGCTGCTCCAAATATCTGCAAGATGTAAAGGATGGGAAGGTTAAGCCCACCCATGCAGGTATTTACACAATATTGTCTAACAACTCATCTAATGCTGATTCTTGGGGTGCTTGATACAGGTTGTGGTATTCACATTTGTACTGATTTGCAGGCACTAAGAAGAAGTGAGCAAGTGGAGCACAGGAAAATAAACTTAGTCATGGTCAATAGGAAAGCATCACCTGTTACCAAGATAGGAGTTTATTTTTATTGCTTAATAATGGGTTAATGTTAGATTTGAATAAGTGTTGTTACTCGCCCGGAATGGAGAGAAATACTATTTCTTTTTATGGCTTGTACAAACAAGGTTTTTCATTTTCATTTGATAATAAAAATGGTGCTATTAATGTTTATTATAATGATGTATTTTACTTTAAAACAATACCTTGTGATGGTGTATATGAAGCTGTGAATGTTGTAGAATATTTAGGAAATAATGTGTTGTATATAGATTGTTCAGATAGCTTGGATAAAGCATCCTTATGGCATTGTCGTCTTGGACATGTCAACAAGAAGCGCATAGGCCAACTCCAAAAGGCTGGATTCTTGGAATCATTTGACCTCAAGTCAGATCATAGTTGCAAGTCTTGTTTACTTGAAAAAATGACAAAGTCACCCTTCACAGGTACTTGTGATAGGGCTGAAGGTTTGTTGGACCTTGTACACACGGATGTGTGTGGGCCCTTCAGATTTGCTACAAGGGATGCTAATCGCTATTATGTGCGTTTTACTGATGATTACAGTAGATATGGATATATTTACTTAATCAAGCATAAGTCAGAAACCTTTGAAAAGTTCAAAGAGTTTAAGCAGGAAGTTAAGAATCAATTGGGGAGGAACATCAAGATGCTCCGATCCGATCGGGGAGGAGAGTATCTTAGCATTGAGTTCCTTGACTATCTTAAGGAATGTGGGATTATCTCACAATTGACACCTCCTAGGACACCACAGCTGAATAGTGTGGCTGAGAGGCGCAATCGAACCTTGTTAGATATGGTTCGTTCCATGATGAGTCGAGCTTCAATACCAATCTATTTATGGGGGTATGCTTTAGAGATTGCCGCACATATCCTTAATCTAGTCCATACTAAAAAGGTTGCAAAAACACCTCACGAGATGTGGACTGGGAAAGTACCCAATTTGGACCACATAAAGATTTGGGGTTGTGAAGCTTTTGTGAGGCGTGAGACTCATGACAAGCTTGAACCCCGAAGTGAGAGGTGTATTTTCATCCGCTACCCACAGAGATCCTTTGGTTACCTCTTCTACAGACCCAGTGATAATGTGGTTTTTGAAGAAAGGAGATGAGTCTTTCGTGAGAAATAATTCATAAGACAAGGGGACAGTAGGAGGCAAATTGACCTTAAAGAACTTCAAGAGTCAAGTGGTGAAGGAAACTCAAACACTACCGTCCAACCTGAGTAGGAAACTCCTGTTGAGCCGATAGATGAGTCTGTACCTCCAAGACGTTCCACTAGGGTGAGGAACAGACCTGAATTTTATTATGGTTATCACATCACTACTGAAGGTCATACATTTATCATTGATAGTACATTGATAGATTTGGATGAACTTAATAATTATAAGGAAACCATGGTTGGCCTTGAGTCTGCGAAATGGAAGGAGGCTATGGATAGCGAGATTCATTCCATGTATGACAATCGAGTTTGGAAATTGGTTGAAAATGTACCAGGTTGTAAGACAGTTGGGTGCAAATGGATCTTCAAGAAGAAGAATGACATGGATGGGAAAGTACACACTCATAAAGCGCGACTGGTTGCGAAGGGCTTTACTCAAACTCTGGGAGTTGACTATGATGAGACCTTCTCACCAGTAGCTAAGATTAAGTCTATTAGAGTGTTTTTCGCCATAGCTGCATTTCATGATTATGAAATATGGCAAATGGATATCAAAACCGCTTTCCTTAATGGGAAGTTGGCTGAGGATGTTTACATGGCTCAGCCAGAGGGTTTTGTCGATCTAAAATACCCTAATAAAGTGTGTAAGCTTGAGAAATCCATTTATGGATTGAAACAAGCATCTCGTAGATGGAATCTTTGCTTTGATGAGAAAGTCAAAGAGTTTGGCTTTTCTAGGAGTGAGGATGAGTCTTGTGTGTATGTCAGGGCTAGTGGGAGCATAGTTAGGTTCTTGGTGTTGTATGTGGATGACATACTTCTCATAGGTAATGACGTCCCAACTTTGCAGGAGGTTAAGTCCTGGCTTGGGAAGTGTTTCGCTATGAAGGACCTTGGGGAAGCTGCCGATATCCTGGGGATAAGGATAGAGATAGGAGTAAGAGACTAATTGGACTTAGTCAAAGTACTTATGTGGATAAGGTACTAAGGAGGTTCAGTATGCAAGATTCCAAGAAAGGAGAATTACCAATCCAGAGTAATACCAAGCTAAGTAAGACTCAGAGTCCAAGTACAGAGGCTGAGATAGCTGAGATGAGTTAGATACCATATGCTTCCGCTTTGGGCTCGATCATGTATGCTATGACTTGTACTCGCCCTGATGTGGCCTTTGCTTTGAGCATGGTCAGTAGATATCAAGGGAACCCTGGCAAGGCACACTGGACAGCGGTAAAGAACATTCTTAAGTATCTGCAGAGGACTAAGAACTGGGTCCTTACCCTCGGACGCAGTGATGACTTGAGAGTGGAAGGATATAGTGATGCTAGCTTTCAGAATGATAGGGATAATTTCCGCTCTTAGTCAGGCTGGGTCTTTATCCTAAATGGAGGAGAAATTACTTGGAAAAGTTCCATGCAGGAGACAGTAGCTGATTCAACTTGTGAATCAGAGTACATAGCAGCAAGCGAGGCAGCAAAAGAGGCGATATGGCTAAAGAACTTCATCGGAGACCTTGGAGTTGTACCAGCTATAAAGGAGCCAATGGAAATTTTCTGTGACACTAAAAGTGCGGTTGCTTTGGCTAAAGAACCAAGAGATCACGGGAGATCTAGGCACATTGACAGAAAATACCATTTCACATAGAATAGAAGAAGGACTCCTCGTGGCAAAGAGGGTATCATCAGATGAGAACCCGACAGATCCCCTCACGAAGGGACTGAGCAGGGTTAAGCATTTACTGCATGCAAGGCGCATTGGGCTGAAGGATAATAGTAGTTTCAATAATTAGATTCCTGAAACTTGTAAAATGTAATTGAAATTTGATGATAAATAAAAGTTGTTATTTATTTATGAGTAAGGTGTTATTATCTTGTGTTGATTGTTTACTATGTTTCAATTTTGCATGTTTTTACTTCCAGAATAATTATGTTATTATTCAAACCATCCACAGTCAGTCAAACTTTGGAAGTAAGTATTGATTTAAGACTGTCATGAATTTGGCTTGTATGATTTGTCTAAAGTGCTTTAGACAATGCAATGGTTGCTACAACATTCATGAGTACTCATAAGGGCTGAGTATTGGATTCAACCCACGCTCACTTGCATCACTTCATGGAATTTATCTCGAGTGATCGTGAGACGGTAATATCATATAAATTTTCAAACCTAGAGATATGAGTTGTTGACTATGAGTTGGTTATTCATTGATTGTACGAAAACGCATTGGTAACTCGATGTTATAAAATGTGCCTTTGTGAAGATTTCAACAAGTAGTTAGTACAAGCATATCAGTCGAAGTTTATCTATTCCTTCTAAAAATAAAAGCGATATCTGGGCCCCTCGATGATTTGGTTTTGACCTATGTACCGGGCCCGGTCAGAACCTAATTGACATGTTCAATTTAGTTCTATGTCGAAACAAATCAGAGATTTAGAAACAAATGTTGGACAATAAGTAAGACCATGTTCCATGTGTTTGTCCGACTGATATCATGAGAACAGAGGATTATATGATCACTTATCTTACATGGCGTATCATCATCGTCTTAGTTCCGAGAGAATTTGAAAGAGCTACGATTGCTAGTTGGATTTTGAAGTCATATTTGCAAATATAGTTATTAGACTTATCCAAGTTAAAGACTGTTGGATATAGTGTCTAAGTCCATAACTTTATTTGGTATGTACTTGACCCGACCCGGCATGGTCCATTTGGGTTACATGGCATTGCAATACTTGGATAGACTAAATGAGAGAATAAGGCACTTATGATTATTAATATATTATAAGTTCTAATAGATTAATAATAGTATTATTTAATTAGAATTGATCAAGTATTAATTGAAGTATTAATTTGGTGATCAAGTTGAAACTAATTAAACATGTGGGGTTGATTATGATAATCATCTAAACTTTTATGGTGGATTAAATGATCCATGGTTTATGGGTTATGGATATAACCATTTGGAGCTCCATGGATAGTCCATGGGAGTTACAAAACCATGGGTCATGAGAATGGAAGAGTTGTGACAATTATGAGTCTTCATGATGAACCCAAATTGTGACACCACTATAAAAGGGACCCATCGCTAGGAAAATCGTACACTAGAGGATTCTTGTAAGAGCATAGTCGATTTTCAAGTGTAAGAAGTATTCTCTCAAGTTATTCCAAGTTTTGTGGTGTTGTGTGAAGCATTTGAGGCACAACATTTAGGGTGCTAGGCTCACAAAGTCTTGAAGGAATCCAAGCAACAACAAGGTATGTATTTCTACTAGTTCTTATATTTTATGTAATCCCCATGCCATGCTAGTTAGGAAATAACCTTGAAAAGAAATTTGCATGTATATAGAGAAAGCATAGATTCAAGGTTATTAGGGTTGCATGTAAACTTAGGAAGTGTTAGAATGCTCAAAACCCATCATGAAGAGACTCGGTGAGTCACATGGGTGGACTCGGCGAGTTGTATGAAGATGGGCAAGAATTCGACGAGTTGGAAGAACAACTCGGGGAGTCTGTTGAGGATTTTCGTGGACTCGGCAAGTCTGTTCTTGGACTCGACGGGTCAGGTCGCAGAACCCCAACTCCTTCTGGTTAAGACTCAGATCAGTGAGTTGAGTGGTGACATAGTGAGTTGGATAGGATGGGACTCAGAGATCGTTGAACTCGACGCGTCTTGGGGTGACTCAGCGAGTTAAGTCGTATTAAGAGAGTTTCTATGTTCAAGAACTTGGCAAGTCTATGGGTTGACTAGGCGAGTCGAGTCAACTGGAAGGATGACTTTGACCAGGACTTTGACTTTGACCAGAGTTGACTTAGTTTGACTTCTAGAGTTCAGTTTGGGACTAAGTGTTATATTGATATTAGTAGCTCAGGGGAGCTAGTGGAGCAGCGGTTCAGAGAACTGTCGGAAAATAGTCAGAGGGTTATCAACAAAGTTTAGCAGTGCATGTGAGTTTCCCCTTTCAGGTACTTCCAGTAGCGGAGGGAAGAGCTCGGGGTGATCGCATGGCACACACCTTTGATTAGTCATCCAGGGATGTTTTACTCTGATAACAAGAATATGTTTTGAACTAATACTCTGAATTTATATTAAGAGTTATGTTATGAATTGACAATTGTGGTTTAAGTAATGTTTTTGAAAAGAAATTTTTAGTCGTGATTTTTGGGACGTTACAAGTTGGTATCAGAGCCTTGGTTTGAGGGATTCGGACATACTTTCGGGTGTGTCTGGACTCAGACTAAGGGATTAGTAAAGAAATTTTCTAAAGGAAAATCAATTTTTTTTGTAAAAATGGATTTTTAGAAAACAAAAGAATTTTAGAAAAAGTGCAAAGAACTTTGAGAAAGAAAAGAACTTTGAAACAAGAAAAGGGTGTGGTGCATGCAATTAGCCGAGCTCAAGTAAGTACCCAAAAATATCACACAAGTTTATGTTATGATTATCAGTTAGTAGAACAACATGCTAGATTAGGACTAAGGATCTAAGGAGGATGCCTTATGTGTCTGTTATATGTGCTTTTGAGCTGCATGATAGTTCTAGTGAGATAGTAGTAGGGTAGCCTGTTTAGGTTATGCTTGAGTATATGAGATTATGCCGCATGCTAGTACAGATTCTTGATATGGGATTATGATTGCTTGAGTATGTTATGGTTAGATTTTCCCTTGTCTGAATGTTGCTCGCTTTGTGCATTGTGGGATTCTGAGTGATGGAAGTTAGCCATTAGGTGAATACGTCACGTCACATGTGATCGGGGTTGAATAATCTCATAGTGCTAGATTTGGACCTATTGTGCAGCTCTTGTCTGAGTCTAACCGTTGTAGGGACGAGTCTTTTACTCGAAGGGTTATCTGAGCCTCGTCACATGTGATGGTATTCAGGTGATGGCTAATTGGCATTACAAGGAGCCCTTCAATAGCTGAGGACTGGTTTGGGTGGAGTCAGAGGTTTCTCTAGGGTAAGCCTAGGAGGAGTTTAGTGCTGGGAGCAATATTAGTAGTGAAAGGGACCTGGTGGAGTCGAAGCAGTTCTTGAGGAAAGTACAAATAGATGTGGAAGGTAGTATGGGCCCGTACTACTGAAAGTAGAGGATCCAAACTCGATTCGAGAAGGCCGAGATGAGACTGGGAAACTTGTAGTGTGTGTATGTATGATCCATCGGCGGTGATGAATATTTTGATAGTTATTGTGACATGTTTTCAGCATGGTGACATTGCGTGAGAGACCAGTGGGCGAGTCAGGCACCAGAGAGGGATCAGGCTCAGGTTCAGGGACCGAGCAGCTTGAGGAGCGTATGAGAGAGTTTGTATCAGCGGAGATGACGCACAACATACTAGATCAGACTCCTATGATCTTTTGCACAGTCAAGGAGGGTATACTAGAGATCTTGGATGAGAGGCTGGGAGCCTTCCGTACCGAGATGATGGCCTTGATGGGAGCGCATACCTTGACATTCCAAGAGTTTAGAGCTTGCAGAGCACCAGATTATCATGGGGCTAGGGACCCCATTACTAGCAGCAGGTGGTTGGCCGATGTCGAGAATGCATTCCGTACGAGTCGGTGTCCCGAGGGGGACAAGGTCAGACTCGCCTCCTGCCTTCTGAAGAACAAAGCGAGGGATTGGTGGGAGGAGATTGGTCATGCCTTGGGGGATGATTCCGCATTGGACGCGATGACATGTGGTGATTTCTCTTCCAGGTTCAGGGCTGAGTTCTAGCTGACTATTGAGGTGCAGCAATTGGCACGAGAGTTTTAGGATTTGACACAGACTACTGAGACTGTGGCGGAGATCACCGCCAAGTTCAGGGAGAGGACCCTTCTTGTTCCACAGTATGTCGCAGATGAGGAGATGAAGAAGGACCGATATCACGAGATATTGAGGGATGACATCAGGAAGTTTGTGAGAAGGTCCAGCTGAAAAACGTTGGAGGATATGATCCCACGAGCTAGAGAGAGGGAGATTGATTTGGAACAGATCCGGAAGATGAAGCTTGATGAGGTTCAGGTAGCCACAGGTTCGAGCAAAAGTCCCAAGGGGTCAGATTCGAGATCGAGGGATTACTAGAGTCACGGCCGATGCGGGAGGTGCGGCAGGATGCACGAGGGTGCGTATAGGAGTGGTAGTGGTGGAGATTCAGGCTACTTCAAGTACGGCCGGACTGGTCACTTTAGCAGAGATTGTACTGCTACCACCACACAGGGACTAGACTTGATATGTTTTCATTGCAGTCAGCGGGGCCACAAAAAGGCCCAGTTTCCCAGTTTGCTTTCGACAGGATGGGTGATAGCACCTACCCCTGCAACTCAGAGGATCACGGACAACCATTAGGGCCGAGCAGAGGCACCTGCGGTAGGAGGCGGGGCTTTTCAGATGACTACCATGGAGACGCGAGCAGTGTCGGACGTAGCATGTCTGTGTCTTTTGTTTCTCTGTTAATTTTTATTCATGATTATATTGTTATGGTTCTGCATCGCTATTGGTATAAGTATTTCCGAATTGTGTGGCTTGCTTGTGACTTAGTTATATGCCATCTGCATGCCTTGAATATTAAAATGGTCGTTAGGGGTTATGTCCTATTTGAGCAGGTTACTTAGGATGCAGTAACTATAGCATCCTTATGTGGAACTCAGTAGTGTCCCACTAGCTTCAGCAAGGTGATATTGAGTGATGGATTGGTTAGATCCCTAGCTGTGGCAAGCCTGAGTTTTTTCAACAGATTGATTGCGAAATGGTAGAAAAAATTGGGAATTCTTCTCAAGCATTGAGCAGTGAGGTATAAGCAGGATCAAAGTGGGGGAGAACCCTCCGAGTGTACAAGGGTAAGAGCACGCAGATCCAAAATGAGTACGCAACCTCTGAGAAGGAAAGAAAGTAGCACAACGACTGATGGATTGAGGAGTTCAAGGTTGGGAGTTTGAGAAACTTCCCAACAGTTAGTTCATGTAATCGAGATGGTTAGTAACTGGTTGGGAATTCAGGATGGAGGATCGCCTGTAGGACTCGAGTGAGTTGGAATGAAGTTTTTGAGAATGGTTAGCATGGGATGCTTTCGTGTTAGTAGTCAGTGACAGAGACAACATGTAGCGCATGGTAGAGCGGTGGGAGAACCGCAACATTCTTCCTAGCAGCGAGTTAGTAGCGGAAGTGATGTAAGACTACGGGTAAGCCGCAACATTTAAGTAGAGGCCAGTTAGAGGAGGGTGGGAGAGGGCCCGTATCTCCTCCTAAGTCAGAGGAGTGTGGGCAAGGGCTCGTACCTCCAAGATAGTAGAGTTGGGCGAGGCCTGCATATCCTAATTAGCATGACAAGACATAGATAGAGAGTAGTCATGGATTTTCAGGAAGGTTTTGGACCTATGTAGCCTTAGATAGGTGAGACCTGGGGGTAGGGTCGCTGAGTAGTATGGTTTGGGTGGGACCCGTGGGCGAGTCTCATGCATCAGTAGCTAGACAGGTGAGACTAGGGGGGAAACCGCTCTAAGAAGTAGTCGGGTGAGACCCGTGGGCGAGGCACGTATATGAGTGGCAGTATAGGTTGGACCTGGTAGAGACATTTTGGTCAAGATAGGGGATCGGGGATTCCAAGACTAGTAGAGCTAGAGTTGCAGAGTAGATAGAGCAGTTTAGATAGCCGAAGTTTTCTTCGGGAGTCGCTGAGAGCGACTGAGCGATTGAGCTGAGGTTTCAGTAACCGGTAAGAGTCCAGTAATCCAGTTATGGATAGATTAGTTGGGACCAGGGTGATCTCAGTTCATCCAGAAGGCGGATAAGAGACAACAGAACCTTAGTTAGGGGCAGTGATGCTGTAGGAAGTTGTTGAGGGGCAGACAATCGACAAAGAAGTGCTACGCCTCTCATAGCAAGGTTAAATAATCTCAGAGTGAAGGGTTTCGTCCTGTGTACACAGCTCTTGTATGAGTCTACCTGATGCAGGGATGAATCTTTTACTCGAAGGATTATCTGATCCACTTCGCTGGAAAAGGATTCAACATCAGGATATGGTAAGAGGAAGCAGTCAGTGAGTGTCAGGGGAGTAACCAGCACTGGGAGTAGCTGGAGGTATAGATACAACAAAGGGTATATCCCTACAGTACTAGAGGAGGTTGTCGTTTTTGGAAATTGCCTTGGGAAAGCTAGTGAGTGGGTGTTAGATTTTTCAAGCAGGGTGTTGAAAGCAGATTACAGGACGATTAGCGGAAGAGAACTTCGAGGACGAAGTTTAGTTTAAATGAGGGAGAGTTGTAACACCCAGAATCACAAAGACCAAGAAAAGTAAGGAAAAGCTCTAAGACAAAGAGCCAACTCGTCGACTCCAGGGAAGAACTCGACGAGTCGGAGTGCGATCCGGGTCATAGAGTAAGTGACCGACTCAGCGAGTTGGCAAGTAGACTCGGCGAGTCTGGTCTGGGCGAGAAAAACCCTAATCTTACGGTTTGCACCCTATATAAAGAGCATCATATCCCTCTCTCAGCCTCTTTACCACCCTTTTGAGATCCAGAAACCCTAAATCGTGAGTGAGAGCCCTTGGAAGCAATTTGGAGCTTATATAAGTGGTTTTTGTGAAGAGATCTTGAAGATCAAGAAGCTTGGATCAAGGGGATTTTAAGAGATTTGGATTATTCTTCAGTGGGAGGTCATCTTGGAGGTCACAAGCTGTTACCTTTACCCTTTTGCATCTAGATCCATTCTTGAATGAGATTTTGGGGCTATTTTGGTAAGATTGAGATCTATTTCGGGTTTGGGGCTTAGATCTGAGGTTGCTACTTCAGATCTAGGGTTATGATGGTCCAAAATGTCTTAAAGCAGGAGTCAATGAGTTGTTGGTGAAGCCCCTTTATCTTAAACCGTAGCCCTAGAGTGTTTTGGGCCTTTAGCTCTTTGGTTTCACGTAATGTTTGCAACTTTACGTGGGGGGTAGACTTTAGAAGAGTGGATGTAGGGGTTGGAGCCCCTGCATGGCTCGAAAAGCCACTGTTTGGATTAAGGACTGAAGAGACTCCGTGAGTCACATGGGTGGACTCGACGAGTTGTATGAAGATGGGCATGAACTCGACGAGTTGGAAGAACAACTCGACGAGTCTGTTGAAGATTGTCGTGGACTCGGCCAGTCTGTTCTTGGACTCGACGGGTCAGGTCGCAGAACTCCAACCCCTTCTAGTTAAGACTTGGATCGGTGAGTTGAGTGGTGACTCAGTGTGTTGGACAGGATGGTACTCAGAGATCGTTAAACTCGATGAGTCTTGGGGTGACTCGGCGAGTTAAGTCGTATTATGAGAGTATTTGAGTTCAAGAACTCGACGAGTCTATGGGTTGACTCGGCGAGTCGAGTCAACTGGAAGGATGAATTTGACCAGGACTTTGATTTTGACCATAGTTGACTTAGTTTGACTTCTAGAGTTCAGTTTGGGACTAAGTGTTATATTGATATTAGTAGCTTGGGGGAGCTAGTGGAGCAGCGGTTCAGAGAATTGTCAGACTGCAGTCAGAGGGTTATCAGCAAAGTTCAGCAGTGCAGGTGAGTTTCCCCTTTGTGTGAATGGGTCTACGGCCACTATGTCGGCCATGTAGTTATGAGTAGGAAGATTCGGGGGTTAGCCCTAGGCACTGTTTGTTAGTATGATATTCAGGACCAAGGTCCAATGTTGGGTGGGTGCCCAAGGAATGGTTTGCATGATAGAGTATACTTGTTGTTTGTGTAATGCATGTATGTGCCTGGTAGAGAAGTGAGTGTGGGCAAGGTCTCGTATCTCACCAATAGCTGAGTATGGACGATGTTCCATATCTTATTAGCAGAAGAGCAGGGCCGAGGACTGAGATAAGAATGGAGTGAGTGTGGGTGGGGACCCGTATCTCACTTACAACAGGAGCTTCGACGGGGTTCCATGACTCACTAGTAACAGGATAGGGTGAGGCCCAAGACAGGTGACACCTTAGGACATGAATACAGTAGGGTATGTTCAATTATATGTTATATGCTATTTTGTACTATGTGGTTAGCGGGCGGGGCCTAAGAGAAACATATCTGTATCCGAGCGGGGCTCGAAGCCAGGCGGGGCCTGGAGCGGCGAGGCCGTTGTAGCGGGAGAGGCCCGAGGTAGTGGGCGAGGCCCAAATTAGCGGGCATGGCCTAGTATCTACAGTATGTGTTTATGCAGGGTATGTGGTAGGTTAGGGAACTCACTAAGCTTCGTGCTTACGATTTTCAGTTTTGGTTTTAGGTACTTCTGGTAGCGGAGGGAAGAGCTCGGGGTGATCACATGACACACACGATTGATTAGTCAGCCTGGGATGTTTTACTCTGCTAACAAGAATATGTTTTAAACTAATACTCTGAATTTATATTAAGAATTAAGTTATGAATTGACAATTGTGGTTTAAGTAATGTTTTTGAAAAGAAATTTTTAGTCGTGATTTTTGGGACATTACACATTTGTCACCCCAGGCATGCCTGGCTAACCGTAGCTAGCAGTTCAGGTGTGGGATTGTAACAACCGAAAAATTCCAACCAATTTAAATTTTTCAAAAACAACCCATTTTCATTAAATTATTACAAAAAGGTTTTCAATACAATTTATTTAGAGTATTCACAGAATCACATCACAACATAAACATGAGGAGCGGTATGATCGCGCCTTCGCTTTGCCACGGTCTCCTGAAGAACCTAAAAAACATTAAACCACAACTGTAAGCCCGGAAGCTTAGTGAGATATCCCCAAAATACCAACCACACATACGCCGTTCCAAGCTACGACCTTCTGGTCCAAATCATAATGCCTTCCGGACCATAACCTAGTGCCTCCCGGCCTAAATCATAATGCCTTCCGGCCCATAACATAGTGCCTTCCGGCCCATATCATACATAGTATACATAACATAACAGAACACAGAACAACCATGCACTTCGGGTCTACTGTGAGACTGGTCCACCGCACCGGCCAACAATCCACCTGTTCCACCCTCCGAGTCTAGCCATATACATCGAGTCTGCAGTGTGATTGGTCCGCCCGCACCGGGCCTTCAATCCACCTGGTCCACTCTCTGAGTCTACAGTATGACTGGTTCGCCCGCACCGGGCCTTCAGTCAGCCTGGTCCACTCTCCGAGCCTCGGCACGTTTGGTCCGCCCTCTTGGGGCTTACAGCCTATCCGGACCCCTCGCTGGGCCTTCGGGACAACCGGTCCGCCCTGGGTATCTTGGCCTACAGCACAAAGCAGGACCTGCCTCAACCCAACTCCAGTCCAAACAACCATGTGCACATAAACATACAATCATATAAGCATTCATAGTCAACAAGCCGATCAAACAGATCACATAACATACCATCATCCTAACCAGGATACCGACCTAACCGGTCACTAGCATAGCATCACCCTACATATCAGGGAACCGACCTTAACCAAGTCTCTAACATATACCATCCTAGATACCAGGATGCCAACATATCAAAGCAATAACATAACAACAAATACTTGGATCTCAATCCGATAAAGGGCCGGCCTTGGTGCCTTAGACCCTGTCGATATAGTGAGGATAACTCACCTCGCACTGCCGAAACACTGAACTGAAGAAGCAGATTCTCGAATCACCGACTCACCGAAAATCCCGAACTAGCCAACATAGCACAAATAAACATTAGGCCAAGCACAATACTCTTCTAAGGCTAAATTGACCATTTTACCCCTAACTCAATCCGGCCCAACACGTAAGCTCCCAAGCCCACCAATGGCCCAAAGTCCAGAAGTCCAAAACAAAGCCCATTATTGGCCCAATTTACTAAATTGGGCCCACCTCACCAAATGGGCCCAAAATCCAGCAACTCAAATAACAGCCCAAACCCTAAGGCCCAAAATGAAAAACCAACAGAGGGAGTACGCTAGGCGTACCCTCCTTGGTATGCCGGGCGTACACGTTGATTCGCAACAGGGGATCGGGGCACTGACTCACTACACAGCGCGTACTCACATGTTACGCGAGGCGTAACTTCGCTACTCATTAAGTCCTTATAACTTCTTATTGGCTTAAGCTCTTAAGCCCAAACTTCAGATCCCTAGGCCAAATATGCCTAAGATTCATAAAGTCTCAAACTTTATCATTTGGGACGTCTATAAAGCTCTTAATCCAAGGTCTTAATCCATTAAGACCCACTTATCTCACACATAGAACAACATCAGCCCTTGTGACCTCATTTTTCTCACTCAAGACCCTCTTAAGGTCTGAAAGGACAGATAATCTTGACCAACTCGAAACATGCAACAAGATGAGGACTTTTGGGACAAGAAAGATGCTAAAACTTCACAATACTTAGATCCATGCAAAATAAATGGCAAGCAAGAATCTTTATACCTCAAATAAGCTCCAAAGGATGATATCTCTTCAGATCTACAAGCTCCAATCGTTCCTTTCCTTCTTTGACAACTTCTCTCCTTTCTTCTTCTAGCTTTTCTTTTGCCAAAATGAGCTTTCCAAGGCCAAACACACCCAACAATGGAGGGAATACGGGTTTCTAAGGTTTCTGAGGTTAAGGGAGAGCTTATGGAGGCTAGGGTATGCACCAACATGTTCCTTATATAGTGGTTGACCCTAAATTTAGGGTTTTAGAACTCTGAGAGTACGCTGGGCTTACCTCTAGTATGCTGGGCGTACGCAACCTTGCACCCGCGTCACTTACCCAATTACGATGGGCGTAATCCCAGCTTACGCTTGGCGTACTCGGCGAGTCCCCAAATTTCATACTTGCCCCTCATTTTTTACTTTTCCCACAAGATGACCAAAATATCATTCCTCTTAAATCCCGAGGACTCACAATTGAGTCCTCTTAGGAACAGGGTGCTACAATTCTCTCCCACTTAAATTAGGCTTCGCCCTCGAAGCCCTCGGCACCTCTACTCCAGAACTTCTCCCACCACGCACCACCTGGCATTAACCCAACCAGGTTCCTCAAGACGCAACCATCAAAACCCAAAACTCATTTTCTCCTCTCTAGCGGTGTCCTGACTACCGCCTCAAGCCGACCACCGGCTTCACCCTCTGATAACCACACCTACCACGCTCCACACTTATCAACCGAGTACCATTCCATGGCACTTCCTCGATCCTAATCACAACAATCACTTGGCTCTTACGAGCTAGATATAACCTTGAACCACCGGGTTCCCGATCCGAGTCCAACTCTAACCATACCATGCTGACAGAACAACACATTCTTCAGCCTAAGAGCAACTCCTATGAGTCCTCCTCTTGCAATCGCATGCACATGCTGCACTAGCTCTAACACCCTCGTGTTAGGAAAACCCGTCACACTGACGACACCTCCAAACATCCCCCAGGATGAATCGCCACTACATACACAATTCCTTGATCAGAATCAAACTGGGAATCTAAGACCCCATCCCTGCACCCCTTCCGAGCCTCTCGGCTCTACTCCCGCGGAATCCCTTCCGCGACCTCAACAGACATCCATTCCGGATGTGATCCCATACCACTGCCGCAATCATGCTGCTCAATGACCATAATTGGACCACTCCAAACATAACTCTGCGCTGCTGCTTTCACTTCCGTGAACTTCCACTCCCTCTCGGCACTACATTCCTCTCTCTTTCCTTACCCAAGAAATCCACTTGGCCGCCTCGTCAATACGACAAGTGCCACGGTGCTCGCCCGATGCTACACCACTCCCTTATAGCATAACCGCTATCCATGCAACACACATGCTTTGAATCTGCTCGCAAGGACTCTCGAGTCCATGCACCATCTCCACTAATCGAGATCAATACCCGGGGCCAAACCTTCCAATGCTAACATATCGCGACATACTCAATCCATTTCCTCGAACCGATCTATCAAGACCTGCAGAGTCTTCAGCATGATTGGACCGCCTTACCAGGCCTTCAGCCAATTTGGACCACTCTCAGAACCATCATCCAATTTGGACCGCCCTCCAGGGCCTTCAGTTCGGCTGGACCGTTCTCTGAGCCTTCGGCCTGACTGGTACGCCTACCGGCCTTTAGTCTATCCGGACCGCTCAACTAGCATTCATCATTCCGCGTTACCCCTCCGGGAAACCCTCCCATGTATACTGTTCTAGCCCTCTAGGGGTTCCGAACTCTATCTCCATCATACAAACTCGATCCCGGCCTGATCCCATGCCCTCCACAATCAAATACCCTTGGTCTGTATTCCGCCCCGCATGCCTGTCACTTACTCATACCAGCCTATGCTCTTGGCTGACAGAACACTGCTGGATCCCAAACAGCTAAACAACCTCACATGCTCATCGATCTTCCGGAGAATTTTCCAATTCTCCCCCACTTAGCGCATTGACTATCAACCACCGGTCGCTATCACCGACCTCCCAAAACAACCCTGCACAAAACCAACACTTACACGCGGACTGATTCCCACTAGCACTAACAACCTTCACAAAATCACATATCAACACTAATCGACCCGAGCTCAAAAGAACCTCAATCTGCGGCTAACCACTCCTCAGAATGCAGATGCTACCCGACATTCAAACCAACGCCAGATTTCCACTAATAACCCCTATGAAGGATAACCAACGAAATTCCCAACACTAACCCATAACCAAACCATAACCCTCAAAGAACAATGAATACTGCACCGAGAACCACACAATGACACTAGCAGATAAAAAATACTCCACAATAACCATAAGATAAAGAAGACATCAAGAAAGAAATATACCCGCAGCTGCATCCGGCACTGCTCTGACCTCCTCTGCTGTAAGCTGAAAAGCACGACCCTGAGCCCTTGGGGGCTCCGCTCCACCCTGACCTCCACCCGTGATCCTCAAAGTGGTCGGTGCTGGAGCCAGCACCGGTCCTGCAGCGAGCTTTGGACAGTTGACCCTCAAATGTCCAACCTGATGACAATGATAACAAATCCTCATATCCCGAACCGGCGCTGACTGCCGACAATCCCTCGCATAGTGCCCCTCCTTTTCGCACTTGCGGCATGCACCACCAGACCTACAAACTCCGGTGTGACTCCTCCCACACTTCCCACAAGTGTGGCTACTCAGATCTCCCACTCTAGAATCAACGGTCTTGGACCATTTTGGCGCCGGCTGCGACTGCACCGGAGCCTGCCTCAGCTCACGCAACTTCAACTCAATCTCTAACTCACGCCGCATGGCGGCCTCCTGCAACTCCAACAAAGTCTCGCACCTCTGCGTAGACACAAACTGTCTGATATCCCTCTTGAGCATGCTCAGATATCGAGACATCTGAGCCTGCTCCGAAGCGAACTCAGGGCAGAACATCGCCCTCTCAGTGAACATCCTGGTGATCTCAGTCACCGACTCCGAACCCTGCTTCAGCTCAAGGAACACCTGAGCCAATCTCTCTCTCTCAACTCGTGGAACATAACGAGTGTTGAACATCTCTATGAACTGATCCCATGAAACCGCAGCCCTCTACGCATCCGAATATGACCCCGTGGTCAATCTCCACCAATCCTTCACCCCGAGCCTCAACACGTTCAGAGCACACCTTACCCTCTGATCAGCAGGGCATGAACACGTGAAGAAACACCCCTCCACGTCCGATAACCATCTCATAGCAACAATAGGTTCCTGAACTCCATCAAAGGTGGGAGGCTTTGTGTTATCGAAATCCCGATACTGAAAACCCCGACCAACTCCTCCCCCTGCCGCTGCTACAGCCACTGTAGCCGTCGCGGCAGCCGTCTCTGTGAGAGCTACATAGCGCTCATCAAAATACTCAACCATGGCGGTCTTGATCGACCCAAACAGTTCCGGCAACTCAGCCCGGAACAACGCAACAATCTCATCACGCAGGATCTCACGAATCCTCGCATCCAACTCGCATGTGCTCATCTGACCAATAACCTCGGACGATACTGACCCGCCCGGAACTCCCTATCCTGCTCCCGATCCTGACCCGGATCCACTCCCAGCATGCCTCGGAATCTCCATACTGACAAACACCACAAAATCTCAGATTCTTCCCACTATCCCGGGAACCAACTCTCAATCCAACCCTAGAGGTCATGGTTTCCCTGATATGCGTATGGGTCTTGTGCTTTCAATAGTACGGGCCCATACTACCTTCCACACCTACCCATATTTGTATGAAGTACTGCCACAACACCCTAGTGAAAACATGCATAACAAACGCTCAACCCTCACTACTAGAGGAACACTGGAAATCTCCCACAAGGAAACCCTAGGCTAACAGGCATAAAAAATCAGGCAACACTATCATGAAATCCTGAAGATCCCTAGCCTAGCACTAGCATGCTGTTCTATCCAAGCTCAAAAACAAACATCATGTATGGTATTTTGGGGTTACTTACTGGCTCCGACTGATCGTACCTCCGCGTCCTCCTTTACTCATTTTGAAAACCATTTTAAATTCTCTTTTGAAAACTCTCCTTGATTTCAGACTGGAGTCACACGAGTGTTTCTCCAATTCACTCAAACCAAGGCTCTGATACCAACTTGTAACGACCGAAAAATTCCAACCAATTTAAATTTTTCAAAAGCAACCCATTTTCATTAAATTATTACAAAAAGGTTTTCAATACAATTTATTTAGAGTATTCCCAGATTCACATCACAACATAAACATGAGGAGCGGTACGATCACGCCTTCGCCTTGCCACGGTCTCCTGAAGAACCTGAAAAGCATTAAACCACAACTGTAAGCCCGAAAGCTTAGTGAGATATCCCCAAAATACCAACCACACATACGCCTTTCCAGGCTATGACCTTCCGGTCCAAATCATAATGCCTTCCGGCCCATAACCTAGTGCCTTCCGGCCCAAATCATAATGCCTTCCGGCCCATAACATAGTGCCTTCCGGCCCATATCATACATAGTATACATAACATAACAGAACACAGAACAGCCATGCACTTCGGGTCTACTGTGAGACTGGTCCACCGCACCGGCCAACAATCCACCTCTTCCACCCTCCGAGTCTAGCCATATACATCGAGTCTGCAGTGTGATTGGTCCGCCCGCACTGGGCCTTCAATCCACCTGGTCCACTCTCTGAGTCTACAGTATGACTGGTCCGCCCGCACCGGGCCTTCAGTCGGCCTGGTCCACTCTCCGAGTCTCGTCACGTCTGGTCCGCTCTCTTGGGGCGTACAGCCTATCCGGACCGCTCGCTGGGCCTTCGGGACAACCGGTCCGCCCTAGGTATCTTGGCCTACAGTACAAAGCAGGACCCGCCTCAACCCAACTCCAGTCTAAACAACCATGTGCACATAAACATACAATCATATAAGCATTCATAGTCAACAAGCCGATCAAACAGATCACATAACATATCATCATCCTAACCAGGATACCGACCTAACCGGTCACTAGCATAGCATCACCCTACATATCAGGGAACCGACCTTAACCAGGTCTCTAACATATACCATCCTAGCTACCAGGATGCAAACATATCAAAGCAATAACATAACAACAAATACCCGGATCTCAATCCAATAAAGGGCCGTCCTAGGTGCCTTAGACCCTGTCGATATAGTGAGGATAACTCACCCCGCACTGTCGAAACTCTGAACTGAAGAAGTAGATTCTCGAATCACCGACTCACCGAAAATCCCGAACTAGCCAACATTGCACAAATAAACATTAGGCCAAGCACAATACTCTTCTAAGGGTAAATTGACCACTTTACCCCTAACTTAATCCGGCCCAACACTAGGTAAGCTCCCAATCCCACTAATGGCCCAAAGTCCAGAAGTCCAAAACAAAGCCCATTATTGGCCCAATTTACTAAATTGGGCCCAACTCACCAAATAGGCCTAAACTCATGATCCGTAACAACCAATGGGCCCAAAAGACTCTATCCATAATGTCCAGTCAAGGCCCAAAATCCAGCAACTCAAATAACAGCCCAAACCCTAAGGCCCAAATGAAAACCCAACAGAGGGAGTACGCTAGGCGTACACGTTGATTCGCAACAGGGGATCAGGGCACTGACTCGCTACGCGGGGCGTACTCACATGTTACGCGGGGCGTAACTTCGCTACTCATTAAGTCCTTATAACTTCTTAATGGCTTAAGCTCTTAAGCCCAAACTTCAGATCCCTAGGCCAAATATGCCTAAGATTCATAAAGTCTCAAACTCTATCATTTGGGACGTCCATAAAGCTCTTAATCCAAGGTCTTAATCCATTAAGACCCACTTATCTCACACATAGAACAACCTCAGCCCTTGGGACCTCATTTTTCTCACTCAAGACCTCTCCTAAGGTCTGAAAGGACAGATAATCTTGACCAACTCGAAACATGCAACAAGATGAGGACTTTTGGGACAAGAAAGATGCTAAAACTTCGCAATACTTAGATCCATGCAAAATAAATGGCAAGCAAGAAGCTTTATACCTCAAATAAGCTCCAAAGGATGATATCTCTTCAGATCTACAAGCTCCAATCGTTCCTTTCCTTCTTTGACAACTTCTCCTTTCTTCTTCTAGCTTTTCTTTTGCCAAAACGATCTTTCCAAGGACAAACACACCCAACAATGGAGGGAATACGAGTTTCTAAGGTTTCTGAGGTTAAGGGAGAGCTTATGGAGGCTGGGGTATGCACCAACATGTTCCTTATATAGTGGCTGACCCTAAATTTAGGGTTTTAGAACTCTGAGAGTATGCTGGGCGTACTCAACCTTGCACCCGCGTCACTTACCCAATTACGCTGGGCGTAATCCCAACTTACGCTGGGCGTACTCGGCGAGTCCTCAAATTTCATACTTGCCCCTCCTTTTCTACTTTTGGCACAAGATGACCAAAATATCATTCCTCTTAAATCCCGGGGACTCACAATTAGGTACTCTTAGGAACGGGGTGTTACAGGGATTGTCAGTCCCGAATAGATCTGTTCATAAATCTCACGCTCTCCCTCTAGGAAACTCTGGTTATACTATGATATGATTTAGCTTAGTACACCCAAGGGTAAAATTTTTGTAGTAGAGCATCACAATTTTGTATAATATAGGGTAATAATTATACTTAAATAATTATTTAGTGCGGTATTCCTGAAGTCTGAATGTAGTAATGCATATCATAAACTAAGTCTGTCATAATTTATATGTTTATCCCTATATGTAATCTGAATCGGTTAAATTTGTGTATTGAATTTTCCAAACTATACCCATTTTAGTTTGCTTGAAATGTTATGTACTTGGTTTGTAAATTGTTTTGAATTTTATGCAATTATGTTTCCAAGTTAAAAGTACCCCTTATGCTCAACATAGTACAAAAGGGATAAAATATCTAAATATTTTATAAAACGTGGGAATCGGTTGACTGCATCAATTGCATAAGTTATAAACTTGTTGAAATCCTTTTTGTTTTAGTTCACCAAAATCATTTGTGTTTGCCTTTTATTCCCCTCTGAAAACGTTAAAAATGATAAAAGCGTAGGGTTATGAACTCACCAGCTTTATGCTGATACTCTTTCAAAACTAGTTGTATTCTCAGGAAATCAGTAGACAGGTATTCCAGCTGACATTTTGAGAAGACGGAGCACATAGAGTCGCGTATTTTTCTTTTGATGTATAAAGTCATGAATCAAACAGATCTAAATATCTTTTTATATATATTCAATGTAATGGTTGTCTTTATTGTGCTTACTATGATGCAATTGTTGTGATACTACACATGACGTCATCCACCCCGAATGTTTCCGCCGTTTTGGTTTAGGGGTGTGACAATCTCCCTCTAAGTGAACTTAGCAATCAGTCAACTTAGTTGGATTCTTCAGATACAAAAAGGTAAGCACGGTGCTGTCGGCTTCGGACTTCCAGATACCATTTATGATGTTTAATGAACTTCTTCATGTGCTCACGAGCTTCACTTTTAACAGCATTAGTGATGAACTTTTGAAGGATGTTTGAAAGAACTAGATGTTGATCAAGAACTAGGAAAAATTCTTTTCAGTTGGTCTTCTTCTTGAGATAGACGTATCCGAGTTCAAGTTCTTCAATGGGTCCTCCTGCCAAAATTTGAGCTTCGGGCAGTTCATAAGTGATTTACGCCAATACATTTTCTGTTTTGAACAAGTGTGAAAACTCAATGTCAGACCTGCTAAATTCAACAACTTAGACCTTCAAGAAGTTCATGGCAGCACTGTAAGCTCTAATGCTTGAATGCTTGGATTGCGATCTCGAAGGTGAACAACGATTGTGAGAATGTCATTAGGGTTGATAGATGGAAAGTCAGCATCAATGACAGTGAGACTTGCTTCTTTATTCCGGGAGATGTAGTATCTGTACAACATGCAGTTGAGATCAAATTTACTTTCAACCTTGTTTCTGAAACCAACGATTTTGGTGATCTGCTTCCGAGGACACACTTCTTTTTGAGGACGTGCGTTAACAGAGTAGAAAGTTCTCAATCTTTATCGCTCTGTCTTGATGATAGTTTCATGATCATCATTCGGATGAAGAGGAGCAAATTTGATGTAGAATTTTCCATGTCGAGAGATTGGAAGATCAACCTGGTCCAAATCCTCTGTTGGAAGATCGTAGTACATGAAAGGGACAATATTAATGTCGTGAATAATCCCTTCTCGGAAGAGAGGATATATGCCCAACATCGGATTTGGATTATCTTTTAAGGCTTGAACCCTGATACTTTCTGCCAACGCTTGATATATCTTCTCTTGGGACCAGCCCTCAGACTTTCTGAACGTCCTCACTCGGCTATTAGGTTCAGAAGTGATTTTCTTCCCTTTGTCTTGTGGTAGCTCGTTTAGGTCAGCAATGACTTGTTGTACTGTTTCAGAGATGATGTATTCAGGATGAGGAGTTATTAGGGACTCTTAAGGGAGATTATATGGTTTTCGGGTTGGAGAACCTTCATCGATCGAAACTATTCTTGGAGCTCGGATTGTGTAGATCAGAACCTTCAACGTTTAATTTTGTTTTGAGCTTTTCCATTTCAAGACTTCTTTTGAGCACATGTACCAAGGATGATGGCCAAGAGACACCGGATAATATCCTCTTTTCTTCTTCTGAGACAACCTTCATTGGTTGTTTCCTGGTAGCTTGAAAGTCTTAGAGTAACATTTTCAATTATGTCTTCATGTTCTTCATCATATTTCTCAACAGGCTCCATGGATTCAACCTCGATTAAGTCTTCTTCATCGAATTCATCCCGGAGAGTGAATTCTGAGGCTGATTGACATCCATTGGATTGTTCTACCTCTTCGACATGGTCCTTCTCCCCCTCTTGCGTCGGAAGGCCCAACATCTGATGCAAGTCTGGCACAGGTTTGAAACTTGGTTAAACTTTCAAAAACTCATGTTAATTACTTTAGAGAGAGTGTCGTAGGTTTCAACAGTAGGGGCATAGGCTTTTAGGTGATCAAACAGCGAGCCCAAAATCGAAAGCATTTAATCAAACTTATTGTTCGGAACATCAACAATGTTCCAACATGCTTGGTGGTGGAGATGTGGTGATCAAGGCTATTGTTGTATTTTTGTTCGACTTTCTCCAAAGTATGCTTGAAACGTAGAGAAACTGAGCTGATCAAGTTGATTTGATTTATCGAGTTCCAAGGGGCCAACTTCTTTAACCTTGGAGAGAGATTTACGAATGAGTTCAAGTTTGGATTTGAGATTGGTGACCTTTTGATTGAGCTTGTAGTCGAGTTGAGCTACATTCTTGTCAAGTGAATCGACTTTTGAAACAACACTATGTAACGACGTGAATTTATAAAAAAAATTTCATTTTTAAAATGTAATTTCATTCATGAAAAAACCATAAAATCCAATGTAAGATTGTCATCATACAAAACATATCAAATCCTGAGATCAAAACATATCCATATCTGTCTATGTGTGTACGAGTCAAGCCGACGCCTTCCCGCGATCATCACTGGTACCTGAAACACATTACACGTAAACACTATAAGCATAAAGCTTAGTGAGTTCCCCAAAATACCATTTACACACATACGCCTTTCCAGGCCATACTCTACAAGACATTTCGGTCCATGTGTCTTAAGGGACTTCTGTCCCAAACTCGTTAGACCTTCTGGACCTACCCGTATCGACCTTCCGGTCCATGACTCCCTGACTTTCCGGTCCACATCCTATTGCCTTCTGGCCCATAACATAACGACCTTCCGGTCCACATCATAATGCCTTCCGACCCATATCAAGCATAGCATATATATCACATACATAGAGCATACAGTACATGCAACTCATATCATAGAATACATACATCTCATAGCATACAAGACCTTCCGGTCACACATAGGTACCCTTCCAGGTACAGTATAATGAGAAGATTCACCTCGGATATCTCGACAAATCTCTAACTCGGGAGTCCTGCTCTAACCTCCTCCTAATTATATAAGGTGGTTTCTCCAATCAGTACCACTCTCAAAATCAGCATAAAACTCCTCCTAAGATCTCTCAGGAGGGTAAAAGACCATTTTACCCCTCCAATGGCCCAAAGGTCCAAACATTGACTTAAACCCTAAAAGTCAACAAAATTCAACCTTTTGGGGTACGCGGCGCGTACCAGATCTATACGATGAGCGTACCCGGAGGCTTCACAGAATCGGGGTACGCGGCCCTTACGCCGCACGTACTGGGATTACGCCCAACATAACACCCAGATTTCTCCTGCTTTTCATTCAGGTCTTAATCGGTTAAGACTTGCGTCCAAAATCCAGATCTGGCTTCTCTAATACGTCTTAATCCATAAAGTTGGTGAATTTAAGCCTTTGCATGGCTGTGGAAGTCACCAACACCCAAAACACTCCATTTCCAACCTTAAAAGGTCAATATCTCATGCATGAACAACCTTTAACAACCAAGACTGGATTTTTATCACATAACAACCCTAAATGAGCTAGCATGGGACAGATCTCGGCTTCTAAGAGCTCAACTACTCATAAAGCTATGAACTTGTGGACAAAAACCCTAAAAATTCTCTTTACAAAGTATGAACACAAAAGATGTAAAACTTGAAGCTTTTTACCTCAAAATGAAGCTTCTTTCACTGCTAAACTCGGATCCAAAAGCTTGAGCTCTAACTCTTCCTCTTCCAAGGCTATTACTTTGCTCCAAATGGCCAAGAACACAATACAAGGCCCTCCTAGACACTCCCTTGCTATATGAATGATATTTAGGGTTTTGAAATGGTAAGGCTCTGGAAAAGGTGGCCAACAAAAGGGCCATAATGTTGCTTAAATAGGGAGGCTCAACATATTAGGGTTTCTCTTCTGGGCCGGGTACGCCCTACATACACATTGGTACGCCCCGCGTACCTGGCAACCCTTCCCGATCAAGACAAGGACGAGTACGCTGAGCGTACACCCCAGTACGCCCCCCCGTACTCGCCAAACATGCATTTCCTTAACAAGGGCTAAATGTGCTAATTGCTCAAAGATGAAGGTTCATAAGGTATACCTGATTTTTGGGATGTTACAATTCTCCCCCCTAGAACCAGACTTCGCCCTCGAAGTCTCATGCTACGAACAACTCCGGATGCTTCTCCTGCATCTCCGACTCCGGCTCCCTGGTCAGCTCGGACCCTTTCCGATGTTGCCACTGGATCTGCACCAGGGGCACTTCCTTGTTCCTCAGAACCTTGATCTTCCAATCCAAGATTGCGATCGGCTTCTCAGCATAATTCAGACTCGCGTCCACCTCGATATCCTCTAATGGTACCACTGCCGACTCGTCGGCTATACACTTCCTCAGCTGCGACACATGGAAGGTATCATGAATCTGGTCCAACTCCGCAGGTAGCTCCAAACGGTATGCTACTCTGCCCACCCTCGCGATCACCTTAAACGGCCCAATATATTGGGGCCCCAGCTTGCCCCTCTTCCTGAATCGAATCCCTCCTTTCCAAGGAGACACTTTCAGGAATACAAGATCCCCTACCTGAAACTCGAGCTCTGATCGTCACCTATCCGCGTAACTCTTCTGACGACTCTGGGCCGTCAGTAGTCTCTGCCTAACCTGTTGTATCTGCTCAGTCGTCTGAAGCACTATCTCTGTACTACCCATCACACGCTGCCCTACCTTTTCCCAGCAAATAGGAGTCTGACACCTCCTCCCAGACAAAAGCTCAAATGGTGTCATACCAATGCTCGAATGATGGTTGTTGTTATAGGAAAACTCAGCCAGGGGTAAATACATGTCCCAAATCCCTCCGAAGTCCAATACACATGTCCGAAGCATGTCCTCGAGCGTCTGAATCATCCACTCACTTTGTCCGTCCGTCTGTGGGTGGTATGCGGTACGAAAATGTAGCCTCGTACCCAAATCCTCGTGAAACCTCTTCCAGAATCTGGAAGTAAAACGCATATCTCGGTCTGACACGATCAAAATCACTCCATGCCACGATACCACCTCTCTCACGTATAACTCTGCCAACCTCTCAACAGAAGAGCTCTTACTGATAGCAACGAAATAAGCGCTCTTCGTTAACCGGTCGACAATCACCCAAATCGCGTCGACACCCCTTGCCGTCCTCGACAATTTAGTGATGAAATCCATGGTACTATGTTCCCACTTCCACTTAGGAATCTCCAATGGCTGCAACTTACCATGCAGACGCTGGTGCTCGACCTTAACCTTACGACAGGTCAAGCACCTCTCTACGAACCATGCGACATCTCTCTTCATACAGGGCCACCAATATTCCCTTTTCAGGTCCAGATACATCTTAGTGGCCCCGAGATGGATCGAGAACCTCGATCTATGTGCCTTTTCCATCAATATGGTATGCGTTCCGCCCATAAACGGTACCCAAATCCAACCCTGAAAGGTCATAAGTCCTAGACTATCGGTAATGAACTTCGATACCTGCCCGATCACCTGCTCTCTTTTGCGATTCTCCGGTCTGACGGCCTCTGCCTAGGCCCCTCAAATGGTGTCCAACACCGGAGTCATCACTGTCAATCTCATGAAAACGTCTCGTATCAGGGCGCTCTCTGCCCTACGACTCAAGGCATCGGCTACAACATTAGCCATGCCTGGGTGGTACAGGATCTCGTAATCATAATCCTTTACCACATCCAACCATCTCCTCTGGCGCATATTCAGGTTGGGCTGATCCATCAAGTACTTCAAGCTCTTGTGGTTTGTGTATATGGTACACCGAACCCCATACAGATAGTGACGCTAGATCTTGAGGGCGAACACCACAACCCCCAGCTCCAGGTCGTGGGTGGGATACCTCGTCTCATGAGGCTTCAGCTGCCTCGATGCATATGCTATCACAGGCCCCCTCTGCATAAGCACCGCTCCCAACCCGGATATCGATGCATCACAGTACACCACGGAATCCTCCATCCCTTCCGGGAGAGCGAGCATCGGGGCTTCGCATAATCTCTGGCGAAGTGTCTCAAAAGAGGCCTACTGCTCTGGGCCCCATGAAAAAGCAACACCCTTCAGGGTCAACCTGGTGAGTGGCACGTCGATCTTGGAGAAATCCCTGATAAATCTCCGATAATAACTAGCCAACCCTAGGAAACTCCTGATCTCGGTGGGTGACCTCGGCACCTCCCAACTCATCACTGCCTTGATCTTGGCAGGATCGACCAATATCCCATTTTGGTTAACGAGGTGCCCTAGGAACTGGACCTCTCGTAACCAGAAATCACACTTAGAGAATTTGGCGTATAGCCTCTCCGATCTCAAAACTCCGAGGATCTCCCTCAAATGCTCCTCATGCTGCTCTCTGGATCTCGAATACACCAATATATCATTGATGAATACAATCACCGAACGATCCAACATCGGCCTGCACACCCTGCTCATAAGATCCATGAACGCTGCGGGAGCATTGGTGAGCCCGGAAGGCATCACCACGAACTCATAATGCCCGTAACGAGTCCTGAACGTTGTCTTCTAGATATCCTCATCATGTACTTTCATCTGGTGATATCCAGACCACAAATCAATCTTGGAGAACCAAAACACTCCCTGCAACTGATCGAACAAATCGTCAATCCTTGGTAAAGGGTAACGGTTCTTGACCGTCAGCTTGTTCAACTCCCGGTAATCAATGCACATCCGGTGTGAACCACTCTTTTTCTTGACGAAAAGGATCGGCGCTCCCCATGGAGAGCTACTCGGTCTAATAAGCCCCTTCCCCAGCAGCTCCTGAAGCTGCGAGGAAAACTCCTGCATCTCTGGCGATGCAAGGCAATAGGGTGCCTTGGCAATAGGTGCCGCCCTGGGTACCAAATCGATACGAAACTCCACCTGCCTCTCGGGAGGCACACCCAACAAATCCTTGGGGAAAACATTGATAAACCCCTGCATAATCGGTACCTCATCCACTAATTTCGGCCTCTCTGTTGCCACACGCGTGTCCACCACGTAAGCCACAAATCCACTATAGCCCTGCTATAGACTCTGTCTCGCTCTAGCCGCCGAACAGAATGCGGACCCAAAATGGGTACCCTCGCCGTACACCGTAAGTACTCCCCCAATAGGGTCTCGTATCATCACCAACTGACGCTCGCAGTCTATAACAGCCCTAAAACGGCTCAACCAATCCATGGCTACTATGACACAAACGTCCCCCATCACAATCGGGACGAGATCTATCGGGAACTCAACACCGAAGATCTCTAGTATACATCCTCTAATCATGTCTGTAGCATAGACCGCTCGCTCGTCAGCTATGGAAACTCATAGAGGTCGACTCAACGCCTCTCGCTGGATACTGATGTGCCGGCTAAAAGCTAAAGACATAAATGATCAACTCGCACCCTAGTCAAATAACACCAAAGCAGGTACATAATGTGACATCCCCATTTTCACGGCCAGAAAAGACCGATTTTGTTTATGCTTTATAAAAATCATAGTTCTTCTTTTAATAAATATGTTGCGGAATTTGTTCCCAGAAAAACACGATAAATATGTTATTAAAACATTTTCGAAGAAACGTATTTTATTCATCTTAAAACGTTTGGGATGTTATCGTTAATATAGAAACATAAGCATAAACAAAACTTACATTTGTTTATACTAGTGATCTACATCTCTTTAAATCTCTCAGTATAATGTGACTTCATATCAACACCTGTGATATAAATAAACTGAGTGGGTCAGGTTGAGATACGTGGTGAGTACATAGGGTTTTCAACCCACAATAATACAATTATTATGTTAAACAATCAAACAATCAACCCAATTACCCATCCCCATTATCTTCTTTACTCTTAAGGATTTAACCTAAGAGTCATCTATCCTGCATTCGTTTATTCCGAAGTCCCTTACTTCCAGGGTTATAGGACTGGCACTAAGTCCATAGCTGTCAATGTTCGTTCGTAAAGCACTAATTCCATAGCTGCTATAGTCTACTCATCGGGTACTAAAACCATAGCTACCAGTGTTCATCTAGTAGGTGCTAAGTCCATAGCTACCAATTCCTAATAGGTACTAAACCCATAGCTACCAGCGTCCAACTAATAAGTACTAAGTCCATAGCTACCAATTCCTAGCAGGTACTAAATCCATAGCTACCAATTCCTAACAGGTACTAAATCCATAGCTACCAACGTCTAACAGGTACTAAATCCATAGCTACCAACGTCTAACAGGTACTAAGTCCATAGCTAACGGTGTTTGTCCAATAGGCACTAAGTCTATAGCTGCCAACGTATACTCTCATCATCTTATATCTCTCATCATTCATCTACCCATGTCATACCCAACATAATCGTATAAAATACGTATACAGTTTAAATCATTTAAAACATGTATAAAACGTTCATCCAGCATAGACAGCAAGTATTCAGATAATATGCACACATAGCACGTAGTTTATATAAAATACTTCATATCTATGTGTAAGATGAAAGCGACGATGCACTCACCTGAAAGGTGGTGACTCAGCACTCGGACAGCGCTTCGATACTCTCAAAACGATTTTTCTTCGATAATACCTAGTACCAATACCACTAGGGTTTAGTCTAACGATAACCACGACAAATTAATTAGTCTGACTATTATTAAGCGTTAATTACACTCAATATAACTCATAATAATAGCCCAAATAATTATCTTAAGGACCTAATAACATTCCTATAATTATTTGAAAGCTATATTAAAAATTGCGTAAGCGTAGCACACTTACAACGAATTTTATCGAAAACCGGAACTTAATTAGAGAAGCGTTTCGAAACCGAAAGACACTTTTTCTCGGGACTCCGGGAGCCTCGGGGCTTCCCTCGAGAGCTAAGGGGTTTAACTAGGGCTTAGGGGGGGTTAGAAACCCTAGAGAGAGAAAGAAATCTAAAGAGAGAAGGAAAATTGTGTGAAAAATGCGGAGACCCTAGCCCCTTTTTATACCCTGCGAGGCCTCAGACTACGTTGGGCGTAATCCTTGGCTACGCGGGGCGTAACTTCGGATGGGGTTGCCAGATGGACTCTAGCTGTCTCGCACTCGGAAGGGATAAGACCGGAGGGTACGCTGGGCGTACCGAACTCGGACGCAGGGCGTAATGCGAAGCGAGGCGTGTCCGAATCCGAAGCATTCACTAATCAGCGATGGACGGCCCACAACGCGCCACATCATCAAATCGTTATCAGCCTTCGCAAATTTGATCATAAACTTTAAAAATTCGTAACTTTCGCGTACGACCTCTGTTTTCGACGTTCTTTATATCCATGCGAAGGTGGGTACGTACTCTACAACTTTCGTTTAGACTTCGTCAGCTAATTTTGGCTTGATTTTAAATTTTATATTATTAACAGGTCGGGACAGGATTGGTCTGTTAAATCCTCATAACTTCTTCATCCGAGATCCGTTTTCGCCCATCTTTTTATCGTTACGCTAATCTTAACGAGATCTTCGATTCTTGTTTAGGTCGTGTCGGCTAAAAATCGCTCGATCTAATATTTGAGTTTCGGGTTGTACACTGCTAATCCGAAACTTCGAAAAATCATAATTTCTTCATACGAAGTCAGATTTGGGCGTTCTTTTTATCGATGTTCTTAGTTTAATATATTCTACGACTTTCGTTTAGAGCGCTAAGGCTAAAACTCGCTCTATCGTAAATTCACTATTTACGTTTCCCGGTGTCGTGCCGGTTCCATCGTGAAACTTCGACGGGTCATAACTTCTTCGTTATAACTCAGATTTTGGCGTTCTTTATATGGGCGGAAACCTTGTGACATATTCTACAACTTTTTTAAGATTATTTATTCTAAATAATCTTTTGTCGAAAAGTCGTTTTCGACCCCTATTGCCTCTAATTTGACTAGCCCCGGATCTGCGGGCGTTACAATTATCTCCCCCTTAGGATGATTACGTCCCGGAATCATCAACAAAACAGGGCTCGTATAATGACTCCATACGTCATCTCTTCATCCTAGGTAATAATTTATAACTTCTATATTCCTTCAAGTCTATCTCTTAGACTTATTGACTGTAAGCAGTACTCGATCGTGCACCTGCTCTCTATCTCAGGTTAGACTCCAAATTATGACCTACCATCATGCGATGCACGTTTAGACTCAGGTCTCTTAGTGTCAAATTCTAAAACAAGCTATGCCTTTCTTCATGTTCTAATGTGATATAATCACACTACCAACTTCTTTAACAACGAGCGCGATCGCTTTGATTTCAATTGTTTGGTTTAAGTCGGACGCTACATCGAACTTGGTTCTCTGAACCACGCAACATACTCATCGTAGTCGAACTCAATGTGATATGACCACTATGGTCGGGATAACAACAATCTTCTTAGTCATTACCGAAACAATGGTAAGGACATACTTGAATAAAACGAAATTAATTACTAGCTTCTTGGTAACCTTGTGACTTTCCCTGATCCAAGTGTGAGTCCTGTGCTTCCGGTAGTATAGGCCTCTACTACCATTCACACCTACTCATACTCGTCCCAAGTATTGTCTCGCAGTTTCCCAAGTCACCATGCAGCAAATGACACAATCATTCAACACATCAGATAACAAAATGAAGGCTTTATATTATTTCTTGAAACGATTACATAGGTGTTCAAGTTCACCCTAGACTATGCCTCAACTAGGCTACATCATACGAAACTATGGCTACTGCATAATTCGATCTTCGGGTAAGAAGTCCTCATTCTTGATTCCTCGCATGGTTCTCTGCTTCGTCGAGGATCATGTGAAATACCCTTGGCCATGGTGGCGTTTCTGGTCTTGCTGCTTTATTTTTCCTTGGGCAGTCTCTGGACATGTGCCCCTTGCCTCCACATCCATAGCATACTTTATCGTTATGTGTGCAGTCCTTGGAATAGTGACCAGTCCTCCCACACTTGTAACAAGTCACTTCTTCGTTGCACTTCCCACCATGCTTCTTCTTGCATTTATCACACCATCTCGCTTCACCTCCATCACCTCCTCCAAGCTTTGAGAATTTGCTTTCCTTGTTGGACCTTGAAGATCCTTCCAACTTTCGCTTCTCTCCTGCCTTATCTTTTTCTAGACCCTTTTCTCTTATCTGGGCCTCTACGTTCTTAGCTACCCTAACAGCTGTTTTCAAGGTAGTTGCCATTTTGACCATTGGACCAAAGTCAGTGGGCAGTCCGTTAGCAAACTTATCGATCTTGGAGAGTTCAGTAGGCACCAAGTAGGGGAATAGATTCATCCTCTCGGTGAATGCGGTGGCATACTCATCAACACTCATCTTCCCTTTCTTCAGGTTCTGAAACTCGTTATTTAGGTCTATCAGATCTATCTCCGAGCAGTACTGCATTTTCAACTGTTCCAAGAACTCTTCCCATGACATCCTTAAGGCTTCTCCTTGTGGCATCGTATCTGCTAATAGCTTCCACCAGCTCAAGACAACAGTTTTTAGTTGTCTTACGGCGAAGACGGTCTTCTGTTTCTCGCTACAGTCGTAGCTCTCAAACACCATTTCCATCTCGGAGATCCAATCCATAATCTCAACAGGCTTTGGGCTTCCTGAGAGACTTGGTGGTTTCGCACCCAATAAATTCTTGTACATCCGGCCATCCTTGTTGTTTCTCCCTTCTAGGCCATCCCATTGCTCACCTTGAGTCCATACTTGACTCACTTGGCGGATGTAGTTCCCTTCCTCAGATTGCTCGGGAACTGGCTCCGTCGATTCAACATGTACGGTAGGTTCGTCCCTATTTTCGTGGAGCATCTGTCTCATTTCTTCCCTTTGTTCAGCTAGCATAGCCCAAACCATGGCTTGAACTCTAGCCATGGTGACTGGCTCAGGCGCAACTTCTTCTACAATAGGTATTTGCTGAACCAAAGGGGGTTGATTCCTATTCCCATTTGAATTCCTAGCTCTACTATGGGTTCTTTCCATTTTGATCTATACACCGAATAAGGTGAATCTAGATCTTAATTTAGGATTGACGTTTTAAATCATCCTTATCACTCCGAAACGATTACATGCTAGTTCTAATATCATAGTCGTATGTTTAGAATCCTAAACACATAAGGTTTCCAGATCTGGTCGGCAACAGACCATAGATCCGAACAATTAACAACATATCATGCACAAAGCATTTAGCACATAAAAGCAATTTAGGCATCATTCCTAAAATAAGCTAGTGCTCACACCTCACAATCATTTCTTAGCATTCTAAGTTTAAGTCTAGAAATAAATCCATATTCCTAGTTCGCTTAAACTAATGCTCTGATACCAACTGTGACATCCTCATTTTCACGGCCAGAAAAAACCGATTTTGTTTATGCTTTATAAAGATCAGAGTTCTTCTTTTAATAAAAATATTGCGGAATTTGTTCCCAGAAAAACACGATAAATACGTTATTAAAACATTTTCGAAGAAACGTATTTTATTCATCTTAAAACGTTTGGGATGTCATCGTTAATACAGAAACATAAGCATAAACAGAACTTACATTTGTTTACACTAGTGATTTACATCTTTTTAAATCTCTCGGTGTAATGTGACTTCATATCAACACTTGTGATATAAATAAACTGGGTGGGTCAGGTTGGGAAACCTGGTGAGTACATAGGGTTTTCAACCCACAATAATACAATTATTATGTTAAACAATCAAACAATCAACCCAATTACCCATCCCCATTATCTTCTTTACTCTTAAGGATTTAACCTAAGAGTCATCTATCCTGCATTCGTTTATTCCGAAGTCCCTTACTTCCAGGGTTATAGGACTGGCACTAAGTCCATAGCTGCCAATGTTCGTTCGTAAAGCACTAATTCCATAGCTGCTATAGTCTACTCATCGGGTACTAAATCCATAGCTACCAGTGTTCATCTAGTAGGTGCTAAGTCCATAGCTACGAATTCCTAACAGGTACTAAATCCATAGCAACCAGCATCCAACTAATAGGTACTAAGTCCATAGCTACCAATTCCTAACAGGTACTAAATCCATAGCTACCAATTCCTAACAGGTACTAAATCCATAGCTACCAACGTCTAACAGGTACTAAATCCATAGCTACCAACGTCTAACAGGTACTAAGTCCATAGATACCGGTGTTTGTCCAATAGGCACTAAGTCTATAGCTGCCAACGTATACTCTCATCATCTTATATCTCTCATCATTCATCTACCCATGTCATACCCAACATATTCGTATAAAATACGTATACAGTTTAAATCATTTAAAACATGTATAAAACGTTCATCCAGCATAGACAGCAAGTATTCAGATAATATGCACACATAACACGTAGTTTATATAAAATACTTCATATCTATGTGTAAGATGAAAGTGAATATGCACTCACCTGAAAGGTGGTGACTCAGCACTCGGACAACGCTTCGATACTCTCAAAACGATTTTCATTCGATAAAACCTAGTACCATTACCACTAGGGTTTAGTCTAATGATAACCGCGACAAATTAATTAGTCTGGCTCTTATTAAGCGTTAATAACACTCAATATAACTCATAATAATAGCCCAAATAATTATTTTAAGGACCTAATAACATTCCTATAATTATTTGAAAGCTATATTAAAAATTGCGTAAGCGTAGCACACTTACAATGAATTTTATCGAAAACCGGAACTTAATTGGAGCAACTTTTCGAAACCGAAAGACACTTTTTCTCGGGACTCCGGGAGCCTCGGGGCTTCCCTCGGGAGCTAAGGGGTTTAACTAGGGCTTAGGGAGGCTTACAAACCCTAGAGAGAGAAAGAAATCTAGAGAGAGAAGGAAAATTGTGTGAAAAATGCGGAGACCCTAGCCCCTTTTTATACCCTGCGAGGCCTCGGACTACGCTGGGCGTAATCCTTGGCTACGCGGGACGTAACTTCGGATGGGGTTGCCAGATGGACTCTAGCTGTCTCGCAGTCGGAAGGGATAAGACCGGAGGGTACGCTGGGCGTACGGAACTCGGACGCAGGGCGTAATGTGAAGCGAGGCGTGTCCGAATCCGAAGCGTTCACTGATCAGCGATGGACGCCCACAACGCGCCACGTCATCAAATCCTGATCAGCCTTCGCAAATTTGATCATAAACTTTAAAAATTCGTAACTTTCGCGTACGACCTCCGTTTTCAACGTTCTTTATATCCACACGAAGGTGGGAATGTACTTTACAACTTTTGTTTAGACTTCGTCGGCTAACTTTTGCTCGGTTTTAAATTTTATATTATTAACAGGCCGGGACAGGATTGGTCCGTTAAATCCTCATAAGTTCTTCATCCGACATCCGTTTTCGCCCATCTTTTTCTCGTTACGCTACTCTTAACGAGATCTTCGATTCTCGTTCAGGTCGTGTCGGCTAAAAATCTCTTGATCTAATATTCGCGTTTCGGGCTGTACACTACTAATCCGAAACTTCGAAAAATCATAACTTCTTCATACGAAGTCAGATTTGGGCGTTCTTTTTATCGATGTTCTTAGTTTAACATATTTTATGACTTTCGTTTATAGCGCTAAGGCTAAATCTCGCTCTATCGTAAATTCATTATTTGCGCTTCCCGGTGCCGTGCCGGTTCCGTCGCGAAACTTCGACGGGTCATAACTTCTTCGTTATAACTCGGATTTCGGCGTTCTTTATATGTACGGAAACCTTGTGACATATTCTACAACTTTGTTAAGATTATTTATTATAAATAATCTTTTGTCGAAAAGTCGATTTTGACCCCTATTGCCTCTAATTTGACTAGCCCGGTTCTACGGGCGTTACACATGACTCACAAGAAAAGTACCTAAGAATACCATAACATAAGCACAAAATCACATAACTCATCATAAATAAAAGAAAAAGATACATACCAGCCACGACGTCGGGCGCTGCACGGACCTCCTCCGCTGTTAACTGGAAGGCTCTCCCGCGAGCCTTCGGTGCCTCAACCTTTGCTGGCCATCCCTCTGTAGCTTGTGCAACCGCAGGAGCAGATCCCCCAGGCCGATCCCTGCAACAAATACGGGCATTCGACCTTCCGATGGCCTTTCTGGTTGCAATGGAAGCAAACCATAAATCCTTCGAGGCAGTCCTTGGCGATATTCCCCCTCCTTGCCACAATTGCAGCAAGCACCCGATCGACACACCCCATCGTGTCCCTTGCCGCACTTCCCGCAAGTGCGGTCCTTCTAGCCTCCATTCCTCGTATCCGCGGACTTAGTCTGCTTGGCAGCCGGTTGCGCCTGCACTGTTCGCCTGTCCCTCCTCTGAAACTTGGCCTCCTCCCTGGCCTATGTCTCCAGCTCAATCTCCCTCCTTTAGGAATTCGCCTGAAGCTTGGAAAATGTCCAATAAGTTGAGTTTCATATGAACTCCCGAATGTCCCTCCACAAAATGCTCAAATACCGGCTCATTCGTGCATGTTCAGTAGACACGTGCTCAGGGCAAAACAACGCCCTCTCGTGGAACATCCTCGTAATCGTGGTCACAGACTTCGTTCCTTGCTTGAGGGATAAAAACTCCTAAGCCAACCATTCCCTTTCCACAGGGGGGGACATACTCGTCCCTGAACATCGTGGTGAACCTCTCCCAGGTCACCGCCGCAAGCTCTGCCATAGTGAAGTCTGCCGTCACGAATTTCCACCAATCCTTTGCTCCCAAACGGAGCTGGTTCAATGCGAACCGAACCCTCAGGTGCTCCGGACACAAGCAGGTGTAGAAGCATCCCTCCACATCAGAAATCCATCTCATCGCTACAATGGGATCCTGCGTCCCATCAAACTCTGGTGGCTTCGTGTTGCTGAACTCCCGAAACAACAACGAGTCACCCCCTTGAGGTCTAGCAGCTGCAACAGCCGTAGTAGCTACGAGCCGCAGCCTAAGTAACCTCGGCATACCGCTCATCAAAGACCTCCATCAACATGGTCTTGATTGACCCGAACATCTCTGGTATCTCAGCTCGTATGGCCGCAACCACCTCCTCATGAATCAACCAACGGATCTCCTCGTCGTTGACACTGCTGCTCTCGGGTGTGTGTCGTGTCCCAACCATGGTGTCTTTGAAATACAACATAAAAACATCAGAGACTCGCTCGAGTATACTCACACTCGATAACTCAACCCTACTTGCTCCCTGGTACCCTAAGGATTCTTACTTGGACTATACACTGATCCTGTGTCTGCGGTAGTACGGGCGCAATACTATCGCCCACACCACATCAACATTCACTCCAAGTCCTCTTCCAAGGATCCCAGCTCAGAAGTACTCTACATCTCGCTAGCATAGGCTACCCTTCAGTAAGCCTCTCAAAAGCTCCTCACCACTATCTACTCGCTCTCAAGCATCTCATAATAGCAGCAATCTCCTAGGCTAAGGCATCAAAAATCAGGCCACTCTAGTCCTATCATGAATACCTAGCCTACTCTAGCATGCATAGAATAACTCATCATATATCATAGTATATCACATATCATAACACTTAATGTAAGGGTATTTTGGGAAATCACCGTTCGGGCGGTGGCTGATCGTACACACGGCTCTGCTTGTCTCAAAACTCTTTTATTTTTTTGAAAATTGTTTTATTATTAAAAATTTTCCTTAAATCCTCAGTTTGAATTCAGATACGCCCGAAGGTGCATTCGAATCTTTCAAACCAAGGCTCTGATACCAACTTGTAACGACGTGAATTTTCAAAAAAAAATTTCATTTTTAAAACATAATTTCATTCATGACAAAACCATAAAATCCAATGTAACATTGTCATCATACAAAACATATCAAATCCCAAGATCAAAACATATCCAAATCTTTCTGTGTGTGTATGAGTCAAGTCGGCGCCTTCCCACGATCATCACTGGTACCTGAAACACATTACACATAAACACTGTAAGCATAAAGCTTAGTGAGTTCCCCAAAATACCATTTACACACATATGCCTTTCCAGGCCATACTCTACAAGACCTTCTGGTCTATGTGTCTCAGGGGACTTCCGTCCCAAACCCGGTAGACCTTCCAGACCTACCCGTATCGACCTTTCGGTCCATGACTCCCTGACCTTCCGGTCCACATCGTATTGCCTTCCGGCCCATAACATAATAACTTTCCGGTCCACATCATAATGCCTTTCGGCCCATATCAAGCATAACATACATATCACATACATAACGAATACAGTACATGCAACTCATAGCATAGAATACACACATCTCATAGCATGCAAGACCTTCCGGTCACACATAGGTACCCTTCCAGGTACAGTATAGTGAGAAGACTCACCTCGGATATCTCAACAAATCTCGAACTTGGGAATCCTACTCTAACCTCCTCCTAATTATATAAGGTGGTTTCTCCAATCAGTACAACTCTCAAAATCAGCATAAACCTCCTCCTAAGATCTCTCAGGAGGGTAAAAGACCATTTTACCCCTCCAATGGCCCAAAAGGTTGACTTTTGTTGACTTCGGTTTCGTTGCCTAGATTGCAAGGATTGGTTTCAGTGTCATTTCCTTGAATGCCTTGAGCATTGGCATCAACTTTTATTTCTTCTTGTTTCGGGGAGGATGAGGAAAGGCCGAAACCGTATACCGACTTGGAAGAGGAGGGTTTATACAATGACTTGAAGGCTGTAAGAATTGGAAGAGCACCAATAGAAGTGTTATGTTCATCGAACATGACATCATTAGAATGTTCTTCATCGAAGAAAGGGTTTGGAGTTTCTTCAATTGTAAATGTTGGGTATTGGATGTTGCGTCATTGGGCCTTTTACTTGGTCTTTTTGTATTATCGAGTTGGGCATGTCCACTCGTTATTTATTCTAGGGTTAGAGTATTTAAGATGCATGCATGCATCGTATTTTAGTCGACTCTTATCTTTTACTTTGTAACCCTAATCATGACAGTTAATTATTCGAATTTCTTAATCGTTATTGTGTTCATTGTTTATCTTTTGTTGAATCTAATCGATCATTAAGGATTTTAATCCTAACAATTGGTATCAGAGTAGGAGACTGTGTAATCCATATGCATCTCTTCTGTTTACAAAGTTTTTGGGTTTCCGTTAATATATGATCTAGTTCAAGTCATCTTCATTGTCACATTGACGACTTAAATTGATCTTGATATTTCCCTACAAACCATCTTAGTTTACACATTTGATTCTTTACATATATAAAAGAAAACATCATCATGCAGCACGACGATTCCAACATTAACTCCATTAATATCTCAAGTAGTATTGGATCAATAACAAGGATCCCGATTCTATTTCCACTTTAATATGAAGTAAGGGCGCTTCATTTTGAAGATTATGTTCTTGGTTCCGAAGACAATGGTTATTTGATATGGGAAGCCGTCACTATAGGTCCATTTGTTCACAAGGAGACCAAAAGAACCATCAAAACTCAGAAGGAATACAACCGGCTGCTCCTTGATGTGAAGGAGGTTCCTCAAGAAGAAAAAGATAAACTGATCAGCAACATCAAAGCAATGAGGATCATCAGATTCGCTTTGCAGGCCGATACTTTTCATCTTGTTAGTTCGTGTGTCACTGCGAATGCCATTTGGGAAAGGCTTAATGAACTTTACTCCACTAATGTAGATCTTGAGCATTCAACTCAAACACTCCTGCTTTAGGAGTTTGGTGTGTTCGTGCTGAAGCCAGAAGAAAGTCTGAGCCAGACGTTCAATCGCTACAATCATCTTCTTAGCAAGATGATGAAGCATGGCATTAGACGCAATTTTATCGAGCATAAGGTTACGTTCATGAATGGGCTTAGATCTAAATGGATGGCAGTGGTTTCTACCATCAAAGAGCACGAGCAATTCAAAAGTTATACTTTAGCTAAGCTTGTTGAGATTCTCAAGGCACATGAAAATGAAGTGTCGAAAGAAGCAAAAGTTGTTTCTGGAATGGGGTCTCTAGCTCTTGTTGCGAAAGGAAAAGTTGTTGCAGAAGAAGATTATGATTCGGATCATTCTAAATGTGATATTACGAACGAGGAGTTCTCTCTAATGGTCTCAAATCCCAAAAGGTTCGCAAGAAAGAAATTTCCATTAGATAAGAACTGAAACTGGCAGGGTAGCTACAACTCAGAAAGGGAGAAAGAGGAGAACACAATCACTTCTCAAAAGGAGGAAGATATGAAGTAGAAAAAGGGCATGGGAGACTCTGGCTATGACTGAAACTACTGTCATGGAAAAAATCATCTAGACAAGGATTGCATGCTGAGAAGGCTAAATGAGAAGAGAGAAGGAGAAAATGATGAATCCTACCACATGCGAAAGTTGGAGGAGATCAGAAAGAAAAAGACTGCTAATAACTCTATGCCTGCTTTGATTGTGCGAGAAAATGTGGCTGAGAATGAATTTGGAGGAATTGAAGTATGGTCAACTGACTTGGAGGACGATGAGGTTTGCAAGCCCACTCATGCAAGGGCGTTCGTTATGAAAGAGGAGAGTTCACATTTTGCAGGAAGGTATTTGATGGTGACAAATGATGGGTCACAGATGCAGGAGAATGCTACTGGAAGTGAACAAAGGAATGATAGTTGTTTCACCGCAAGACCAGTTTATGAAAAAAGCAACGAGTGTGAACAGTTGATCAACAAGGTAAACCTAATTCTTGAATCACTCAAAATTCCTATGTCTAGATACTGAACTGAATTAAATGACCTAAAATTCACCTTTTCAAGTATTAGTGATAGTTTAAAAAAGAACTTGGTTGAAAAACTCTAACCTAACTGATCAAATCAACAGGGTTTAGTCGAAAAGCGATGTGCGGAGAATGTGGATTGAGAAGATAGAGTCGGAGTTGTCTAAGTCTAGGGATCAATTAATTTATTTGCAATGAGACAATTTCATGCTTTTGAAATAATGTAACATTTTGTGTTTTATTGCTAAGAGACTTTATTTTAACATTACTCAGTTGCACCTTGATTGTGGAATTGGTGAGAAAATTCACAAGATGATCTTACCATTTCTTGAATTAAAGGAACATGAGATAGACACCAACTGTTACAAATGCGAATCCATAGTTTCGTCAGACGAAACTTCTGATGCATACAGGTTTGGACTGGAATGAATTGAATCATACATTAAGTCCAAAGGCCACAAAAACATGTTAAAACAACTTTTAGCTAAATACGATAAGAAGCAAATCAAGTCTAACACTATACAGAAATTCGACTCATTGAGTGCCAAATTGAGTTCAAAAAATAAGATAAATAATGAAAGCACATCTGAATTCTATGAGGACAGTGATATAAGAGAAATTTCTGTAGAAGATAAGGTTGATTGCTCAGAGTTTGCTAAAAGCGAACCTGGACCTGCGAAAGATTTTATTTCTGAAAATTCAATTGAATTCGCACGTATTTCTTAAAATAAACCAAAAACATTGAAAGTGTAACAGCCCGGATTTCCAGGTATCTTTTATGCTTATGTTTTCGGTGTTTTGTGAGGGGACTCGGCGAGTTGGAGCTCAGACTCGCCGAGTAGGATCGCGGTTCTGGACGCGGGTTCGCGCCTGGACTCGGCGAGTCCAGGGTATGGACTCGGCGAGTCCGCGATGTTTAATGAAACCCTAATTTCTCGTGTTTGGGACCTATTTAAAGGGCCTTAAGGCCGTCATTTGTGCTCACCAGACCCCTGAGTGAAACCCTAGCGAGTTTGAGCGTTTGGAGCAAAGCAAGGAGCCATTATTGATCTTGGAGGTGTTATTTTGCAAGGGAAAGGAAGCAATAGCTAAGGGAGAAGCAAGATGAGCCACTTCCTGAAGATTTGAGGACCAGAACATCACATTTGAGGTACTACCTTCGAGCTATTCTCTATTATGTTGATGTTTATATTGATATAGGGCTTATTGAGCCCTTTTGGGGCTAGATCTAGTGCTTCCTTGGTCCCTTAAGTGAGTTAGGTTATAGATCTAGACCTTTGGAGGTCCAGAGTGTCCCTTTGCCCAAGCTTTTTATGGATCCATGGGGGTTTTGGATTGGGGTCTTTGTGCTTAAGGTCAAAACACCATTTATGAGTCATGGGGTGTGTTATGAGCACCAAGATATGGACTTTACGTGATGAATAAGCTTAGGAGGGCCAGATCTATGAATTGTTGGAGCGGATCTGACCTCAGAAGCAAGTTTGAGTTGATGCATGGCATGGACTCGCCGAGTCTGAAGAACAGACTCGGCGAGTAGCATGAAGATTGTCATTAACCACTCAGTGAGTGGTCCTGCCGAGTTATGGGTTGATTCAGTGAGTCAGGGAAAGTTAGAGAGGGTTGACAGGTGGACTGAGTCGAACTGGAATTCGCCGAGTTGTTCTTGAGACTCGACGAGTTGAGTCGGGGTGGCCCCGCGATTCATACCAGGTGGAACTCGTCGATTCAGGGGATTACTCGACGTGTCAAAAAGGGAATCCTAGAGAGTTGGTGAAAACTCTTAGACTCGCCGAGTCGCCCTAGTGCACTCGCCGAGTCTGGTCAAAGTTGACCGTTGACCGTTGACCATTGACCAGAGTTGACCAAGTGTTGACTTGTAGGGGTAGTCAACCTTAGAGGTAAAAGTATTAATTAGAGACATATGATGTTATAGGAGGATTATAGCTCAGAGAATCGAGCACGAGTAACCTCCAGGATTCGCGAGTTATCGAGATACACGAGGTGAGTCTTCTCACTATACTATACCCGGAAGGGTTGACTGTGTGACTGGAAGTTCGGATATGATATGTGATATATGTGTTATGTGTGATAAGTTAATTGTTATATGTGTCATGTATGATATGCTTGATATGGGCCGGAAGGCATTATGTTATGGGCCGGAAGGCGAATATGTTATGGGCCTGAAGGCGTTGTAATGTGGACCGTAAGGTTGGCGTGGGTAGGACCGGAAGGTTTACCTAGTCGGGACGGAAGTCCCCTGAGACACATGGACCGGAAGGTCAGGGCCTGGAAAGGCGTATGTGCGTAGGTTGTATTTTGGGGAACTCACTAAGCATTTATGCTTACAGATTTTGTGATATGTGTTTCAGGTACTAGCGAGGACCGTGGGAAGGCGCCGGCGTGATCTGTACACACTGATGGAGGATTTATGATCTTGGGATTTATACTATTTGTATTATGACATGATACATTGGATCTTGATGACTTATTTTGATGGAAATATATTTTAAGAAATAAATAAAAAATTTGTTTTAAAATTTCCGTTGTTACAAGTTGGTATCAAAGCCTTGGTTTGAGGGATTCGGGTACACCTTCGGGCGTAACTGAACTCAAACCGAGGATTTGAGGAAATCTTTCAAAAACAAAGGCATGAAATTTTTATAAAGGATTTTGTGGTAAACAAGGATGAAGCAGTGTGTACGATCAGCCAGCGCCTGAACGGTAAAAATCCCCAAAATACCCTTACAATATGTGTTATGAAATATGCTATGATATGATATGCATGCTAGAAGACTAGGTATTCATATTAGGACTAGAGTGGCCTGATTTGTGATGCCTTAGTCTAGGGAAATCTGTTGCTATGAGATGCTTTGAGAGCGAGCGGGTAGCTAGTGCATGGCAAGAATAGAGTACTCATGATCCGGGGTTTGGGGAGGAGGACTTGGGGTGAATGCTGATGCGGTGAAGTCGGTAGTATTGGGCCCGTACTACCGAAGACATTGGGTCAGTGGGCAACCCAAGTAAGAATCCCTGGGTATCGGAGACTGAGTAGGGTTGCGTTATCGAGTGCGATTATGCTCGATCGAGTCTCTGATATTTATATGTTGTATTTCAGAGGCATCATGGTTGGACCACGCCACAGACCTAGTACGAGCAGTGTGAGTGACGAGGAGATTCATTAGATGATTCATGAGGAGGTGGCTGCAGCGATCCGGGCTGAGATTCCAGAGATGTTTGGGTCTATTAAGACCACTCTGATGGAGACATTTGATGAGCGGTACGCCACGTTGACTGAGGCAGTAGCCGCTGCAGCTACCGCAGCTGTGGCCGCTGCTAGACCTCAGGGAGGTGACTCGTTGCTGTTCCGGGAGTTCAGCAACACGAAGCCACCTGAGTTTGACGGGACGCAGGATCCGATCGCTGCGATGAGATGGATTGCTAATATCGAGGGATGCTTCGACACTTGTTCATGTCCGGAGCATCTGAGGGCACGGTTCGCCTTGAACCAGCTCCGCCTGGGAGCAAAGGATTGGTGGAAGTTCGTGACGTCAAACTTCACTCTGGCAGAGGTTTCAGCTGTGACGTGCGAGAGGTTTACCACTATGTTCAGAGACGAGTACGTTCCCCCAGTGGAGAGGGAACGGTTGGTTTAGGAGTTCTTGACCCTCAAGCAGGGTAATGATTCTGTCACGGTGATCACGCGGAAGTTTCATGAGAGGGCGATGTTCTGCCCCGAGCAGGTGTCCATGGAGCAGGCTCGGATGAGCCGGTATTTGGGTGTGTTGAGGAGGGATATCTGGGAGTTCGTATCGAACTCGTCATATCAGAATTTTGCTGAGCTTCAGGCGAATGCCAGGAAGCGCGAGATTGAGTTGGAGACCCAGGCCAGGGAGGAGGCCGAGTCTCAACGGGTGGATCGGCGTCCGGCTCAGTCTCAGCCGGCAGCCAAGCGGACTAAGTCCGCCGATTCGAGCACGGGAGGTCAGAAGGGCCGCACTTGCGGAATGTGCGGCAAGGGACACGAGGGGATATGTCGATCAGGTGCTTGCTACAAGTGTGGCATGGAGGGGCACATTGCTAGGGATTGCCCCAAGGGGTTTATGGTTTGCTTTCATTGCAACCAGACCGGCCATCGGAAGGCCGAGTGCCCTCAGCTTCCCCAGGGATCTGCACCTGCTGCTAGGGCTGCTGAGACTCGACCAGTGAAGGACGAGGCCCCGAGGGCTCGTGGGAGAGCTTTCCAATTGACTGCGGAGGAGGTCCGCGCGGCGCCTGATGTTGTGGCTGGTATGTATTCTTTCCTGTATTTATTATTCTTTTATTAGATGTTGTGCTTATGTCATGTTATGCGTAGGTACTTTTCTTGTGAATTCTGTACCTGCTTTAGTATTATTTGACTCGGGTGCGAGTCGGTCTTTCGTATCTCTGGCTTTTAGTCAGCACCTCGGTATTGATCGGGAAGTGATGAGTCGACCTTTGAGGGTTTCCATAGCTGATGAGAAAGTGATACATTCCGCAGACGTGATTCGAGGATGTGTGCTCGAGATTTTCGGTGTCAAATTCCCTATAGACTTGGTTCCTATAGCGATGGGGGATGTCTGCGTTATCATGGGCATGGACTGGTTGAGTAAGTTTGGGGCAGTTATTGACTGCGAGGGACAACGGGTGACGATTCGAGACCCTAGTGGGGGAGTGCTTACGGTGCATGGCGAGAGGACTCGGTGTGGGTCGGCGTTTTGTTCGGCTGCCAGGGCGAGGCAGAGTTTGCAGCAGGGCTGCAAAGGATTCATAGCCTACGTGACGGATACTCGAGTGGCTGCGGGGAGGCCCAATTCAGTTGATGACGTTCCTGTTATATGCGAGTTTTCGGATGTGTTCCCCGAAGAGTTACCAGGTGTGCCTCCGGAAAGGCAAGTGGAGTTCCGTATCGATTTAGTTCCGGGAGTGGCGCCCATCGCCAAGGCGCCTTATCGTCTCGCTCCATCGGAAATGCAGGAGTTATCCTCGCAGCTTCCGGAGCTATTGGGAAAGGGGTTTATCCGACCGAGTAACTCGCCTTGGGGAGCGCCGATTTTGTTCGTCAAGAAAAAGGATGGTTCACACCGGATGTGTATCGATTACCGGGAGTTGAACAAGTTGACGGTTAAGAACCGGTATCCGTTACCTAGGATCGACGATCTGTTCGATCAGTTGCAGGGGGCATCTTGGTTCTCCAAGATAGACTTGAGGTTGGGTTATCATCAGATGAGGGTTCAGGATGAAGATATTCAGAAGACTGCTTTCAGAACTCGTTATGGACATTATGAGTTTGTGGTTATGCCTTTTGGGCTCACCAATGCCCCAGCTGCATTCATGGATCTCATGAACAGGGTGTGCAGGCCGATGCTGGATCGGTCGGTGATCGTGTTCATTGATGATATTCTGGTATATTCGAGGTCTAGGGAGCAGCACGAGGAACATTTGAGGGAGATTCTTGGAGTTCTGAGATCGGAGAGGCTGTATGCCAAATTCTCCAAGTGTGATTTCTGGCTACAAGAGGTCCAGTTCCTAGGGCACCTCGTTAACCAGAAAGGGATTTTGGTCGATCCGGCCAAGATAGAGGCGGTGATGAGATGGGAAGTGCGAGATCGCCCACCGAGATCAGGAGCTTTCTGGGTTTGGCTGGATATTATCGCAGGTTTATCAAGGATTTCTCCAAGATCTCCATGCCACTTACTAGGATGACCCGGAAGGGTGTTGCATATTCGTGGGGACCGGAGCAGCAGTCCTCATTCGAGACCCTTCGTCAGAAATTGTGCGAGGCTCCGGTGCTTGCACTCCCGGAAGGGATGGAGGATTTTGTGGTGTACTGTGATGCCTCTATATCGGGTTTAGGGGCGGTGCTTATGCAGAAGGGGCATGTGATAGCGTATGCTTCGAGGCAGTTGAAGCCTCATGAGTCGAGATATCCCACCCACGACCTGGAATTGGGGGCTGTGGTGTTTGCCCTCAAGATCTGGCGGCATTATCTTTATGGGGTTCGGTGTACCATCTACACGGACCACAAGAGTCTGAAGTACTTGATGGATCAGCCAAACCTGAATATGCGACAGAGGAGATTGTTGGATGTGGTGAAGGATTACGATTGTTAGATCCTGTACCACCCGGGTAAGGCTAATGTGGTAGCCGACGCGTTGAGCCGTAGGGCGGAAAACGCCCCGATCCGGGATATTTGTATGAGGTTGACGGTAATGACCCCAATTTTAGATGCCATTCGTGGGGCACAGGCCGAGGCTGTGCAACTTGAGATGCAGAAGAGGGAACGGGTTGTTGGTTTGGTATCAGGATTCGTTACAGATGGTCGAGGGCTTATGACTTTTCAGGGTCGGATTTGGGTACCATTTGTGGGTGGTACACGTACCATTTTGATGGAGGAAGCGCATCGATCGAAATATTTGAGAAAGGAGTATTGGTGGCCCTATACGAAGAGGGACGTCGCGTGGTTTGTTGAGAGGTCCTTGACCTGCCGTAGGGTTAAGGCCGAGCACCAAAGGCCGCATGGCAAGTTGCAGCCATTGGAGGTTCCCGAGTGGAAGTGGGAACAGATCACTATGGATTTCATCACCAAATTGCCGAGGACTTCCAGAGGAGTTGATGCAATTTGAGTGATTGTGGACAGGTTGACGAAGAGCGCTCACTTCCTTGGCATCAGTGAGAGTTCTTCAGCAGAGAAATTGGGGTACCGATCTCGATTGTTTCATACCGTGATGTGCGTTTCACTTCAAGATTCTGGAAGAAATTTCATGACGAGTTGGGTACTAGACTGCATTTTAGTACCGCATATCATCCCCAGACAGACGGTCAGAGTGAGCGGACGATTCAGACGCTTGAGGACATGCTCTGGGTTGGATTTCGGGGGTAGCTGGGATGCGTATTTACCCTTGGCAGAGTTTTCCTAAAACAACAGCCATCATTCGAGCATTGGTATGCCACCCTTTGAGCTATTGTATGGGAGGAGGTCTCGGACCCCTATTTGTTGGGGAAAGGTTGGTCAGCGGGTGATGGGCAGTACAGAGATCGTTCTTCACACGACAGAGCAGATTCAGCAGGTCAGACAGAGGTTGTTGACCGCTCAGAGAACGGAAGATCAAGGTTCTGAGGAACAAGTTTGGACTGGAATGAATTGAATCATACATTAAGTCCAAAGGCCACAAAAACATGTTAAAACAACTTTTAGCTAAATACGATAAGAAGCAAATCAAGTCTAATACTATACAGAAATTCAACTCATTGAGTGCCAAATTGAGTTCAAAAAATAAGATAAATAATGAAACCACATCTGAATTCTATGAGGACAGTGATATAAGCGAAATTTCTGTAGAAGATAAGGTTGATTGCTCAGAGTTTGCTAAAAGCGAACCTGAACCTGCGAAAGATTTTATTTCTGAAAATTCAATTGAATTCGCACGTATTTCTTAAAATAAACCAAAAACATTGAAAGTGTAACAGCCCGGATTTCCAGGTATCTTTTATGCTTATGTTTTCGGTGTTTTGTGAGGGGACTCGGCGAGTTGGAGCTCAGACTCGCCGAGTAGGATCGCGGTTTTGGACGCGGGTTCGCGCCTGGACTCGGCGAGTCCAGGGTATGGACTCGGCGAGTCCGCGATGTTTAATGAAACCCTAATTTCTCGGGTTTGGGACCTATTTAAAGGGCTTTAAGGCCGTCATTTGTGCTCACTAGACCCCTGAGTGAAACCCTAGCGAGTTTGAGCGTTTGGAGCAAAGCAAGGAGCCATTATTGATCTTGGAGGTGTTATTTTGCAAGGGAAAGGAAGCAATAGCTAAGGGAGAATCAAGAGGAGCCACTTCCTGAAGATTTGAGGACCAGAACATCACATTTGAGGTACTACCTTCGAGCTATTCTCTCTTATGTTGATATTTATATTGATATAGGGCTTATTGAGCCCTTTTGGGGCTAGATCTAGTGCTTCCTTGGTCCCTTAAGTGAGTTAGGTTATAGATCTAGACCTTTGGAGGTCCAGAGTGTCCCTTTGCCCAAGCTTTTTATGGATCCATGGGGGTTTTGGATTGGGGTCTTTGTGCTTAAGGTCAAAACACCATTTATGAGTCGTGGGGTGTGTTATGAACACCAAGATATGGACTTTACGTGATGAATAAGCTTAGGACGGCCAGATCTACAAATTGTTGGAGTGGATCTGACCTCAAAAGCAAGTTTGAGTTGATGCATGGCATGGACTCGCCGAGTCTTAAGAACAGACTCGGTGAGTAGCATGAAGATTGTCATTAACCACACAGTGAGTGGTCCTGCCGAGTTATGGGTTGACTCAGTGAATCAGGGAGAGTTAGAGAGGGTTGACAGGTGGACTGAGTCGAACTGGAATTCGCCGAGTTGTTCTTGAGACTCGACGAGTTGAGTCGGGGTGGCCCCGCGATTCATACCAGGTGGAACTCGTCGAGTCAGGGGAGTACTCGACGTGTCAAAAAGGGAATCCTAGAGAGTTGGTGAAAACGCTTATACTTGCTGAGTCGCCCTAGTGCACTCGCCGAGTCTGGTCAAAGTTGACCGTTGACCGTTGACCATTGACCAGAGTTGACCAAGTGTTGACTTGTAGGGGTAGTCAACCTTAGAGGTAAAAGTATTAATTAGAGACATATGATGTTATAGGAGGATTATAGCACAGAGGATCGAGCACGAGTGACCTCCAGGATTCGCGAGTTATCGAGATACACGAGGTGAGTCTTCTCACTATACTATACCCGGAAGGGTTTACTGTGTGACTGGAATGTCGGATATGATATGAGATATATGTGTTATGTGTGATAAGTTAATTGTTATATGTGCCATGTATGATATGCTTGATATGGACCGGAAGGCATTATGTTATGGGCCGGAAGGCGAATATGTTATGGGCCGGAAGGCGTTGTAATGTGGACCGTAAGGTTGGCGTGGGTAGGACCGGAAGGTTTACCTAGTCGGGACGGAAGTCCCCTAAGACACATGGACCGGAAGGTCAGGGCCTGGAAAGGCGTATGTGCGTAGGTTGTATTTTGGGGAACTCACTAAGCATTTATGCTTACAGATTTTGTGATATGTGTTTCAGGTACTAGCGAGGACCGTGGGAAGGCGCCGGCGTGATCTGTACACACTGATGGAGGATTTATGATCTTGGGATTTATACTATTTGTATTATGACATGATACATTAGATCTTGATGACTTATTTTGATGGAAATATATTTTAAGAAATAAATAAAAAATTTGTTTTAAAATTTCCGTTGTTACAGAAAGCGAAGGAAACCGTCTTTCCCAAGGTACAAACTACTCCTGATCAAGTTTTTCCTACATAAAATGAAGAGTCTTCATTTTAATGTACATTAAACTAATAAGTTATGAATATGAAAGGTTTTGAATAGTTTCAAAACTTGCCCTCAAGTTTTGTAATTTGTAAAGTCACCCCCATGTACACTTTAATTCTAAACCCTAGAATTTTAAAAAGGTTAAAATTCAAACTTTATGGACTTCAATAAATTAACTAAAGTGTTTAATTAAAAGAGTTAATAATTCTATAAAAACATGGTTTAAGTTTAATTAAATTAATAGTATAGTTTAATTAATAGATTAAACCACCAAGTATTTTAAGTGTTTAAAATACACCCTTATACTATTATTATAATTTTAATTATATATATATATATATATATATATATATATATATATATGTATGTATGTATAAGATAATGTCAATCTTACCGTTAGTAGGCCTCATTCACAAAGCCGGTCTATAAGGGGGGTATAAAGTTACTGCCTATAAAATGGCAGTTTAATGAGTGTACACTCTCACCCACCGCTTCCTTGACTGGTGGAGGGTCGTTAGCTGAACGGGTAGGAAAGGACTATAATTCTCCCTTGATTAAAAGTATACTGATAAATTATGAGTAACTAAACATTTATAAATTCCCAACCTTAGTTACTTAGGAAAATGTGAAATAGGTGCTAACCCATGAAGTTACACTTTGTACCTTACCAAGTCGTTAGTGGAGTGTGTGTGGTTAACTGGCACACTAATAAGGACTAGTAAGAGTGGCAAAGGGTAACTTGACTTTATTATAGATCGGTGGAGCGTGAGTGGTTAACCGGCACATCGATTAGGTGATAAAGTTAAGGGTACCAAGTCAATTTGCATGGTTATCCACACCTTGTTTGTGATCCTCGGCATCCCAGTCACAAACATGAGAGGGCACAATCGAGATTCAAACATGCCATTGAAAGTTCAATGTATCTCAAAAGATCTAGGAGTTTCAAATCCAATTAAAACTTAATTATATTTCTTTTTTCATGGTGGAAATTGGTAAATCGTCATTTACCTACCTTCAAATATTTTATTAACTTGGATTACAGCATCCCTCTTCCGGTTATAAATAGGTTGTTGGGTCCTAGCCTTAATATTTCATATTGGATGTTATATTAAGGAATTTAAATCAACTAACTTGAATTTCTCCCTTATAGATGTCTACTTTAGACAAATATAATCTTCCCAAATCTTTAGGAACAAGCTTCCTAATGAAGATGATATCCCAAAAGACAATCAAGGTGACATATTAATGCCTTTTTTTTAGTACTAATGGCACTGGAAATCATACTTCATTTCCTCCACCTCCTTAGATAATTCTCCTTATCCCACAAGTTTCAATACATGAATAGTACTAAGTCACTCAATCCCTATTGGCATACAAAGTCTATGTGTGCTTAGGTCTTGGCGATTAAGTCACATATTGACAAGCCAGGAGAGTCGGGTGTCGAAGTCTCAAGGTAGCTGGCTGTTGACTTGGTTCTTCAGTTACTAACTGATGACAAATAAAGACATGACCCTATAATGATCTTATATATTTCCTTGGTGCTGCTGAATCAGCAATGATTTAGAGCATTGGTAAAGCAAATTAGATTGGAAGATCTACTTCCCAAACCTATTTGGACATTGATAATGGTAACATTGGAATTCTAGAAAACTTTCTCTTCCTAATTGAAAGGGATTAGCCATGGTCAAGTCATTTTGACCCAGTGGTAAAGAGAAAGGTTAAGTCTATGATAGTCCCGTGTACCATTTCCAAAGAGTCCATATGTTTATGTTTGCCAAAAGAAGGGGCATTGGTTGCGAAGCTGCCAAATTTACTTGAAAAATTATAAGGATAGGAAAGTCAAGGTTTTGACTCTACTTCAGGTAAAGTTCGTTATCTAACTCTATCAAGTCTCTTTTGGAGATTCTTAATACATAATGTAATGTAATTACATTTTGATGTTTTTGAAGAATCAAAGGAAGCTTAAAGAAAATGTATGCTGATTCTGATTGCATGGTTCGATGACCAGAATTTTAAGCCACTGCATAAGAGTTATGAGATATTGCTTAGGAATAGATAACAACAAAGTTTTCATATGAATTTGCATTGTAAGGATAAGTTTTTCCTCAAGTTTAAAATAAAAGATAAGTTTTGATTTTATTTATTTTAAGTATCCATACAAAGGCATTTGTGAGAAATTGTTGTGTATATGTTTCCATTGATAAGCAATATTGGTAAATGGATTTGATTCTTTCATTTGTGGTAGTGTCATAATTTATCAAATAAGGAAAGATTCTCATCACCCAAGTTTCAGTTGGATAGAAACTCGGAATCATACAAGTTGTATTGTTTGATGAATGAAAATTTTCATATTTGGGAAATTAAGACTAATTCCTTATTCACATGTATGTGTGAGTCAAGTGAAGGACAAAGGGATCGGGTACACTTGGTTGTGCACTCGTCAGGTCCACCACAAAGGTTGATAAGATTATTCGTTATGATTTACTGAATTTTAGTAAATATGATTATGCTTACAAGTTTAAGTGTAATTCTGAAACATTTGAAAAGTTTCAATGTATGGCAGAATGAATAAGTAGAATCAAATAAGGCAGTAATATAAAAGTTTCTCTAATCTGAAGAGATGGGAGAGTACTTGTGTATCTTGTTTTATGATTATCTTAGTGATTATGGAACCATATCACAATTGATCCTCTAAGGACACCTTAGTGTATTTGTTGTCTAAGGAGAGGAATTGTGAATTGTGGAAATGGTTAAATAAAAAGATAAATCATACTTCATTCCAAAATCAAATCTTAGAGTCATACTCCAAGATTGAGCCTGAGTGACTTAATATTTAGAAAGTTCATAACACTTGTCAAATGTAGAGTAAGATGTTTCCGATTCTTGTACATTTGAGATTGATAAGTTGTGATGTCTTGGATAAAACAAAGACCAACTAAGACCAATTGTGAGAAGTGCTTAATTTGATAAGAATCTGCACTAACTCTTGAATATTTGTTTTGTAAAGGAATGGTTCTTGATAAAGAGAATCTTATATGTCAAGACGACAGTGGGAGTATTGAGATGGTTTCAAGAACTAATCAAGAGTTTTGTTAATCACTAGCCCATGACTTGAGGTTTGTAACCTATCGTGTTGACATATTCTTATTTCTGTGTCTATTCCAGTAAAAGTTGACTATGCTTGTGAGTTCTATGAGTTCTCAATTGTTTGCATAATAACCCGGAAGCAATGGTGGGCATTGTGCTACCAGGTGGCAAGAAATTAACATTGAATAAGTTCAGTTCATTTGATTTTGGTTTTGTCACTAACCTTGTGACAAATTCACATGGATAGGAACACTTACACCATAAAAATATAAGTGTCATAAGGTTTCTCTCCAATTCATGAAAATGATGGTGATGAAACTCTTTCACTAAGTAGATTTTGATTAGATAGCACTTGTGAGAATGACAAAAGGACTAAACATTATGATTATGACATCCCTCTTCATAATTTTTTAGACACACAAGTGAGCTATCTAAGGAAAGGTGTATGATTTTGATAAAGGTAAGAAGGTCAATAAAGTATTGATTTCTAGAAGTCCAGTTGATCTCTGGATACATGTCAAAGCTAGTGGGAGCATAAGTGTTATGCTAGTAAGATAATAATCATTATGCTAGTGGGAGCATGATTATTATGTTAAGTGTTCCAAGTTAGCAATGTTAATTATAGAAAACAAAAGTTTCAATTCGCCTTGAAAAAGTTGTTTTGCTATAATTAAGGGAGAGGATTTTATACTTCATTCCAATTCTACAAGCTTAGATTGAGGTTTTAATCTACTTTAGTCAAGGATATATAAGAATGTTATGTTGGAATGGTTCAACATAAAGAAATTCTATATATGTTGCATTCTCAAAATTCGATTACGATTACGACATACCTCTTCATAGTTTGAATTGTGAGAATATGGAAAATAAAAAAATTTATATCATGAATCGTGTCCTATATGCTTTGGGTATAGTTTCGATTACATGTGCTATAATCCAATCTAAATTTTCCAAATGCCCAGGGCATTAAGATGGAAAAAGGAATAGAACTGGAAATGACTAAAATGATTAAGCAAATTGTCGAGGAAAATCTGAGGTTTACGAAAGATTGGTTGCTCATGGACAATTAGAAGTATAAAGTAAGGACCATATTGAAATATTTTGAAAAGAGGCAACTCTTGTTCAGAAGTGATGGTCAAAATGGTAATATGGAATTGTTTCCATAGGTGGAAGTTATTCTTTGAATCTGTGTAAGATTAGAGAACTTAATGCAAGAAGGATGTTCAAAGGAATGTACTTTGAATTTGTGACTTCGTTTCCATGGAGTTGATCTCCATTGGAATTCTCTGTAATGTTTGTTGCCAAGTCTTTGTGACTTTTAGGCATAGTCATTACAAGGGGATCATTTCATATAAGTTTAGAATCTAACAGATTTAAGTAAATGACAAGAGTTTGGCATTCTTACATTTGCAATAAGGATTGGAATTGTGAAATAAGCATCATTGAAATGTTGTCAATCTATATGTTTCACAAAGTGAGGACCATATGTAAACATAGTATGCATACTTAGAGTATGGTATAACTATTGTTTGGAAAAACATAGTGTGCATGCTTGGAGCATGGCATGACTATTGTTTTATTTCAAGTGTTAAGTTGATTAATCGAAACATGAATAATGAGTAATCAATATGGTGCTTAGATAAAAAGGTTTTATTTACACTCAAGATTTTGGGGCCATATAGGATTAGTATTATTCTTGTGTTTCACTTTGCATCTTTTGACTTTCAGAATAACTAGGCTGTTCTTCCTGAATGACTAAGTTATTCAAACCAACCACAGTCGGTCATATGTTGGAAGTAGATATGAACAAACACTGTCATGAATCTGGCTTGTAAGATTTGTCTAAGGTGCATTAGACATAACAATGGTTGATACAACATTCATGAGTGCTCATAAGTTCTGAGTATTGGATTAAATCCATTCTCATTTGAATCACTTCAGGGATTTTATCACGAGTGAATCATGAGACGATAATATCTTATATTCTTCAAACCTAGAGATATGAGTTGTTGACTACAAGTTTGTTATACGTTGATTGCACGAAAACGCATTGGTAACTCGATGTTATAAAACGTGCCTTTGTGTATGATTAAACAAGTAGCTAGTACAAGCATATGAGTCGAATTTTATCCATTCCTTTTACCCTCAAAGGGATAAAAGCGATATCTGTGGGCCCCTCGATGATTTAGTGATGACAAAATGTAAGTGCCCGGCCGAGCCTGGACTGATTTGATTTGTTTAATTAGTCAGTCGTCATAAATCAGAAATCGGGAAACAACATATGGATAGAGAGAATCATTATAATCCATGTCTCAGTCCATATGATATCAAGAATGGAGGAATATATGATCACTTATCTAATGGACGCGTCATTGATTTGTTCAGAGTTTGACAGCGGCTTTTGATAGCTACGATTGCTAGTCGAGTTATGAAGTCGTACTTGCAATAATAGTTTTAGACTTATCCAAGTGGGAGACTGTTTGATTAGTGAGTCCATAACTATAATTGATGTATACTTGACCCGACCCGGCATGGTCCATTTGGGTTACATGGCATCAAGCATTTGGATAGACTAAAATGAGAGAAATAACACTTAAGGTTTATTAATATATTATAATTTCTAATATATTAATAAAATTATTTAATTAGTATTGATCAATAATTAATCTAGAATTAATTTAGTGATCAAAGAAAGACTAATTAAATATATGGGTTGATTGCCTAAATCATACATACTTATATAGTGGGCTAATGCTCCATGGATTATCAAGTTGAGCTAAAACCCATAGGATGCTCCATGGGGTATTTGAACCCATGGATCCAAGGAAATGGAAAGCCATGAAAAATAGGGTTTAGCCTAATTGTAACAACTATATAAGTATCTTATTCATGTCAGAAATCGGTCACTAAGTGAAGTTCATGGAGGGCAAGCCGATTTTTCATGAAGTGATATTTTCTCTCTAAATTATTCCAAATGCATTTGATGTTGTATGAACCATTTGAGGTGTCACGCTTAGGGCACTAGGCTCTCAAGCTACATGGAATCAAGCACCAACAAAGAGGTATGTTAATCTACTAGATTTTATATTATGTGTACTTTATTTTATGCTAGATAGAACAATACCTTGGAAAATTGATATTTGCATGTATATTAGAGAAAACATAGATCCAATGTATTTAGGGTTGCATGTACACTTAGGAGTGTTAGAATGATCAAAACCCAAAAGATCCTATCATTGACAACGAAGAAGAAGAAGATCATGATGAAGCTAAATTAAAAAGATGAAAGGCTCATGAAGACAAAATGGATGAGCACCAACGTATCATTCGCGAGGCTGACGAAAAAGAAAGAGCCGAGAAAGAGGCTCAAGCCACTCTTCAAAGCAAGAAGCTTCTGTTTCCTGCATGGACTACGAAACATATCCAAAATGATGTAGTAGATTTACCCCGTCAATATTGGTTAGAGACAATTGTGTCTTTTAATCTTCAAAACACACAAGGTTCGCAATTGGATCTACCAATCACTCCAAAGGTCTTCAGGTTTCGTGCTTTTGTGAATGTTGCGAACGCTCCCATCACCAACAGCGGAGCTGATCAGATGTTGTTTTCATTTTATATGAAGCACATGAAGCCTCAATAAGAGACTTGGTCCTTGAACAAAATAATCGGAGTGAAACTCACTAGACCAATCAAGATTGATAATTTTCCGAACATGAAGTTCAAAGTCGCAAGAGGTTCAACCAGTCAGTGCTACGAGTTCACTCTCGCAGACTTAACTTGTCTAAACCCCAATGGCTGGTTTGTTCTTTACAATATCATACTGAAAGAAAAAGAGAAATATGAACCTGTCATGTCTCATCTCCAAATAATTATCAAATCTTACAATCAAGAGATTGGTGATATGGATGTAGAGGTTGCAGCAGTCTTGCGAAAGAAGCCTTTTACTCTTCTTAAGGAATTTCCAAATGACTTTGAGAAGCTGAAGTTGGGGAAGATCTACAACAATGAATGGTATGTTGTGTATCAGGCTAGGGAACGAACTGGTGTAGACTATCACAGTGGTTGTTTCTGATGGGTTTTTGCAATAAGAACATCATATGTGCTCATACAAACCCTAATGCTTGGATCTAGGTTTCTCTATTGTACATGCAAGTTATCCAAGACTATAAACCCTAGATCTAGAATATGATAACCAATATAACATATAATTAGGGTTTAGATCATACCTTGATTGTTATAGAGCAATAACAATCCCAATTCCTCCTTGTATTGACTTTAGAGAGCTTAGAGTCACAAATGTCACTCCTCTAATGGTTCACAAACACTAAGATCAAGAGAATGAAGAGGAGAGAGGATGGAGGCTGCCCTAAAACGTGTGAAACCTTAGAAGGATGCTTAGCCACGTTTTTGGGTCATAAGGGTCATATATATATATATATATATATATATATATATATATATAGGAGGCTATTAGGGTTATCTAACAAGGAAACCCTAAATTGGATGCTTAAGCCCTAAGCAACCCATACATTCCTTTCCTTAAGGCCTTGGACGGTTTCCTCATGGGTTTCCCCATGGAATTCGTCCACTCCTTAATACAAGGCAATCCATGGCCCAATTGCAATTATCTTATAATTACAATTCCAGTCCCTTAAGTTTAATTAATCTCTTTTAGTCACAAAACTAATTACCAATTAATTCTTGACTAATATTAATTAACCAATATGATCTCTCCTTTAATATATTATTCTCATAATATATTAATAAATCATATTTAATCCTTTCTCTCCATAATTCATCCTATCAAGTTGCTTTGGTGAAGGCAACCCAAAAGGACCATGCACCATCGGGTCAAGTACATACCAAAATAGTTATGGACTTAGACACTAATCCAACAGTCTCCCACTTGGATAAGTCTAATAACTATTATGCGTATGACTTCAGATCCTGATCTGCAATCGTAGCTTTCCAAAGCCGCTGTCAACTCTGATCCTATCAGATACGCGTGTCCTTTAGATAAGGGATCATATATTCCTCCATTCTAGATATCGTATGAGACATGATTTTAAATCATTCTCATTGTACTATTTCTCGAATTCCGATTTATGACGACTGACTAATTGAACAAATCAAATTAGCCCTAGCCCGGCCGAGCATTTACGTTTGTCATCACTAAATCATCGAGGGGCCCAAAGATATCGGTTTTATCCTACTTTGGATAAAAGGAACGGATAAACTTTGATTCAATGCTCGCATGCACTCACTCACCGAATCACACACAACAATATGTTTTATAACACCAAGTTACTAGTGTGTTTACATATTATCAATGTGCAACCAATTTGCAAGATACAACTCACACATCTCGGTTTCAAGAATATAAGATGTTATCATCTCACCAATCACTCGTGATACAATTCATGGAGTGATCCAAGTGAGCGTGGGTTTAATCCAATGCTCAAATTTTATTCATAAGCACTCATGAACGTTGCAGCAAACATTTGCTCGTGTCTAATGCTCTTTAGACAATCCACACACCAATTCACGACAGTCTTCATTCATACCTACTTCCAACATATGAACGACTGTGGCCCGTTCAAATAATTTGACTGTTCTTAACCAATTAAATTATTCAGGAAGTTAAAACATGCAAAGTGAAACACAAGAATAGTACTAATCCCATATGGACTCAAACCTTTGAGCATAAATAAAACACCTTTTATTTATCACCATATCGATTACTCATTATTTGTTGTTTCGGGTAATCAACTTCTTACTTGAATTACAACACTTGTCCATGCTCTTAGTATGCACACAATGTTTACCTATGGTTCTTACTTTGTGAAATAGATCAAATTGAACACATTTCCAATCATTCTCATTTCACAACTCCTAATCCTTTTTCATAAGTGAAAGAATATCGAATTTCTGCCACTTATGGAATATGTTAGATTCTAACATTTTATGCAATGATCCTTTCGTAATGTCACTGCACCAAGGTCACAAAGACTATTGCCAATGAAATTACAAAGTCCTCTATCGGAAATTGTTACAATACAATTCCTTAGATATGATGTCTCTCACTCAAAGTACATTCCTTTGAACATCCTTTTGCATAAAAGTTTCTAATCTAGTCATAGATTTTCAATATTCAATTCCCAATATGGAAACATTTCCATATTTTCCATATGACAACTCATTCTTAATATTATCTATTCATGTCGATATGGTCCATCCAATATGGAATCATTTCCATATTTTCCAATACTATACTTCCAACTACTCACAAGCGACCAATCCTCGGCGAACTTTGGATTGTCCTTTGATAGTTGTTTAATTATCTTAGTCAAAACCGATTCTTGTCCTTTTTCCCTCTAAATGCGATAGACATTTGGAAAATTTTAGAATGGTCAAATATTATAGCATTTGCAATCGATCCTATACCCGAAGCGTATGGGACACAATGCATAATGTCTTACATGAAGATTTGATACTTTATCAATCTTCCGCCATAATATTTTATTTGCTATGTTCTCAAAATTCGAATTGTGAAGAGGAATGCCGTAATCATAATCGAAATTTAAGAACACACTATGTACTTCTGACTAAATTATTAACATTCCACAACCTAAGCCTTTAGATTTGAAATGAAGCATAATATTTTCTCCCTTAATTATAGCAAAACAATTTTTCAACTATTGCGACTTTGCAAAGTATGACTCTTGTTTTCTATAATTAATATTGCTGACCTTGAAATACTTTCCTTAATAATCATACAATCATAACATTTATGCTCCCACTATCATGATTATTATTATAAACATAACACTTATGCTCCCACTAGCTTTGACATGTATTCAAAAACAACCTAACTTTACTTGGTGCTTTGATAATCTTTTATCAAGGCTTCTTGAACTTATACACCTTTTCCTTATATAGCTCATATGTGTTTCTAAACAATTAAGACTAATTGTCAAATCTCACAATTCAAATTATGGAGAGGGATACCGTAACCATAATCGAATTCGAGAATACAATTTCACAATTACTATCTTCTAAAAATCTTTCTTAGTGAAAGCATTTCCTCACAATCATTTTCATGAAGGAGGAAATCTTATGACACTTAGATTTAAACGGTGTATGTGTTCCTATCCATTTAAATTTGTCAAAACCAAAGTTTACGACAAATTCAAACTCATATGGACCGAACTTTCTTAATCTTGATTTCTTGCCTTATGATAGCACAGCTGCCCACCATGTCTTCCAAGTAGTTAAGCAGCTCACCCTTTCCTATCAATGCACTTTCGATTAATCAAGGTCCTTTCCTTTTATGCATTCAATTGAGAACTCATAGGACTCACATGCATAATTAACTCAATTGGAACAACACAGAAACAAAATAATGTCAACACGATAGGTTGTAAACCTCAACTCGTGTGCTAGTGATGATCGATAAGGTCTATTTTGATTTGTTCTTGAAACTTTTCAAGACCATTAAGACTCCCACTGACTCCTTGACATATAAGATTCTCTTGTCAATAACCATTTCTTGACAAACAAATATTCAAGAGTTAGTGTAGCTTTTATCAAAAACATTTCATAAATTGGTCCTAATTGGTCTTTGTCTTATCCAAGACATCACAACTTTCACCATTTGATGAATGTTATAAACCTTCTTAATACTTATCACTTAATGTCACAATCTTAACTTTAAGACTTGCTTTGGAATGAAGTATGATTGACTTCTTGATTTAACCATTTCTTCAATCCTTGATTCCTCTTCTTAAACATACAATTGTACTAAGACTCACTTAGAGGATCAATTGAGATATGTTTCTTAATCATTAAGACCTAACATAAAGCATAAAAGCTACTCTCCCTTCTTCTTAGAATGGAGAACCTTTTATCTTTCTGCCTACTTGATTCTTTTTATTCGTTTTTGCTATTGATTTAAACCTTTTTAATCAATTCCGAATTACACTTAATCTTATAAGTATAATCATATTTACTAAACTTTTAGTAAATCATGACGAATATCTTGTTACTCTTATGGTGGACTTGATCAACACACAACTTTGTGTACTCGATCTCCTAGTCCTTCACTTGACACTTTGTCAATGAATTAGTCTAATTTCCAAATATGAAATTTCTCATTCATCGTGCAACCAAGTTGCATGATTCCAAGTTTTTTTTTCAATTGAACCTTGGGCGATGAGAAACTCTCCCTATTTGGTAAATTCTTGACTTCTCGATAAACACCATAAATAAGAATCATATCCATTTTGTTGTAGAAATATTCAAACATCAATTTTCATAACGATTTCATTGCAAGGAAGTAAACAAATAAATAAATAAGTCAAACCAAAATTTATTTTATTTATAAAAGCAGCGGAAAACATTTGTGCTTACAATGCAAAATCCAATGAAAACTATGTATTTCAGAAAGAAAATTTCTAACAACTCTATCATAACTATCTAAGCTCAAAATCTAATCTTCAAGTCCATGCGATCAAGATCCATTTCTTGTGATTAGATTTATCTTGCTCTTTCACCAAGCTTCCTTTCTTTTCACCGATCCTACAAAACATTCAAATGCAATCTTATCACATCATGTATTAAGAATCAATGAATAGGAACTTAACGGAGTTAGATAGTGGGTTTTACCTGAAGCGCAACCATACTCTTTGACTCTCCCATCTTCTGGACTCTTCAGGCACTTTCGGCAGACTTGTATCCAACGCCCTTTCTTTTGGCAGCAAACGCAGGTCGGTTCTCCTAGAATGTCCTCGAAAGCATGGTCGGTTGACTTTCCCAACAAATACGCTCCATTGCTTTGCCAAATCATTTCTGATTCAGCAGCAATGAGCATGTAAGTTAGGTCAATGAGGTTATCGTCATGATCCATCATATAATACTTTCTTTTGAACTCATTATATGATTCAGGAAGTGACTGCAAAACCCAGTTCACAGCCAACTTATCTGGGAAAGACACACCCAACATTATCAACCAATCAATATGTGATTTCATTCCTAGAACGTGGGCACACATGCTTTACCATCTTCATGTTTCATTTTCAATAGGGCTTCAGTGATATTGAACCTTTCAATTCTTCGATCTTGTGGGTTAGGGAGAACAATTGGAGGAGGTGGAGGAAGTGAAGCATGATTTCTTGTTCCTCGATCGAATCGTGGAATACCATCTTCATTTGGAATGTTTGTTCCACGCGATTTGGGAAGACCATAGTTGTCGAACTTTGACATCTACAAAACGAAAGAAAAACGAATTCAAGTTAGTTGATTGATTGAGTCCTTAGTAATTCATCCAAATGAGATACTAAGGCTAGGACCCAACACAATATGCTACAACCTAGAAAAGGGATGTCGTGATCTAGTTGCAGAATATTTGAAGGTAAGTGAATGACGATTCACTAATTTCCACCATGAAAAACGAAAAAGAAATTTAAGTTTTAAATCTATGAAAACTCCTAGATCCTATGAGATTCATTGAACATTTCAATGGCATGTTTAAATCTCGATATGCGCCTCTTGTTTGTGACTGGGATGCTGAGGATCACAAAGCGGGTGTGAATAACCATGCAAACTACATGGTTCCCCCACATGTTACAGTCACCTATTCGATGTGCCGGTAAACCACACACGCTCCACCGAACTATGAAAAACATTGAGTCACCCTTTGCTACCTTTGCTTAGAACCATTTAGTGCGCCGGTAAACCACACACGCTCCACTAACGTCTTCGCAAGGGCACAAAGTGTAATTTCATGGAATTGCATCAATTCACTTTGCCTAAGTAACTAAGATTGGGAATTTGAAAAACATTTAGTTACTTTTATACTTCACTATACTTATAATGGAAGGTTTCGTCCTATCCTACCCGTTCTGCTAACGACCCTCCACTAGTCAAGAGTACGGTGGGTAAGAGTGGATACCCATTCAATCGCCATTTTATAGGCAATTTCCTTAAACACCCCTTATAGACCAGCTTCGTGAACGAGGCCTACTAACGGTAAGACTGACTTTTACTTATACATATATATAATGTTAGACTTTTAATGTTATACATAGTATAGGGTATATTTTACATTTTTAAAATACTAGATGGTTAAATTTAATAATTATACCTTTAATTCAATTAAATTGTAAACCAAAACTTTTATGGATTTACTAAACCTCTTTTAATTATACACCTTAATTAATTAATAAAACCATAAGGGTGTGATTTGAACTTTTCAAAACAATATTAGGGTTTTAGAATTTAACATTCCTAAATTAAACCTTTAATCAACTTTTAAATTCCAAAACTTGAGGACAAGTTTTGAAACATTTTAAAACATTAGGGTTTAGAATTTAAATACACATCAAAATTAAACTTTTAATCAAAATTTAAATTCCAAAACTTGAGGGCAAGTTTTGAAACCTTTTTCAAAACATTAGGGTTTCAACTATTTAAATTTCAAAACTAAACTTTTGAGTTCAAATTTAAACTATAAAACCTAAAGGAGAAAATATGAAACTTTTCATAACACAAGGATCAAATAACAAACAATATTAATTAACATTTAATCACATAATTATCCATATTTGATTTATTTAATGATTTCTTGCAAAACAATTTACCAATTTAATCAAAATAATTAATCAATTATCACATAAGGAAACAAATATTTTATTAATTGATAAATATCTTCAATTAGATCAAGAATATAGTCATATATATCATAAAATCGAATTTATATTGATCTAATATGATAAAGGCAAGTATCTCAAAGATAAACAGCAAGAAAACCCGAAAATAGCTCCATCTGACGCTCGAACTCGCCGAGTACCCCCATGGACTCGCCGAGTAGGGGGCAACTCGCCGAGTCCACAATGGGACTCGCCGAGTCCATCATGCAGAACCACAAAAATCGAATTTTTTCAACATACAAGGCATCAATACAATAGAAACCAATCTAGGCTCTGATACCACTGATGGGTTTTTGCAATAAGAACATCCTATGTGCTCATACAAACCCTAATGCTTGGATCTAGGTTTCTCTATTGTACATGCAAGTTAGCCAAGACTATAAACCCTAGATCTAAAATATGATAACCAATATAACATATAATTAGGGTTTAGATCATACCTTGATTGTTATATAGCAATAACAATCCCAATTCCTCCTTGTATTGACTTTAGAAAGCTTAGAGTCACAAATGTCACTCCTCTAATGGTTCACAAACACCAAGAGCAAGAGGATGAAGAGGAGAGAGGATGGAGGCTGCCTTAAAACGTGTGAAACCCTAGAAGGATGCTTAGCCACGTTTTTGGGTCATAAGGGTCATATATATATATATATATATATATATATATATATATATATATATATATATATATATATATATATATATATAGGAGGCTATTAGGGTTATCTAACAAGGAAACCCTAAATTGGATGCTTAAGCCCTAAGTAACCCATAGATTCCTTTCCTTAAGGCCTTGGACAATTTTCTCATGGGTTTCCCCATGGAATTCGTCCACTCCTTAATACAAGGCCCAATTGCAATTATCTTATAATTACAATTCCAGTCCCTTAAGTTTAATTAATCTCTTTTAGTCACAAAACTAATTACCAATTAATTCTTGATTAATATTAATTAACCAATATGATTTCTCCTTTAATATATTATTCTGATAATATATTAATAAATCATATTTAATCCTTTCTCTCCATAATTCATCCTATCAAGTTGCTTTGGTGAAGGCCACCCAAAAGGACCATGCACCATCGGGTCAAGTACATACCAAAATAGTTATGGACTTAGACACTAATCCAACAGTTTCTTCCTTTCTGACAAACATTTGTTCACTACTAAGTTCCTTGAGCATATATTGGATATGGTGAAGAGATTCAAAAGAAACAACAAAGATGACGTCAAGTGCTTCTCTGATATGATTTTGTGGTACATGCAAGTTCGACAGACAATTTTTGGCAGCATTCCCAAAGTCTACTAAGTTCATAAGCGAATCCAAGGCTAATGGTTTCGTGCCTCAATTGACGCATAGGGGGAGATTGTTAGGTATTAGATGTTGCATCATTGGGCATTTTACTTAGTCTTTTTGTATTATTGAGTTGGGCCTGTCCACTCGTTGTTTATTCTAGGTTAGAGTATTTAATATGCATGTATGCGTCTTATTTTAGTGAACTCTTATCTTTTACTGTGTAATCCTAATCATGCCTCTACAATAACAATTCTTCATAGAGTTCTTCTGAGACATGATGCTTAATCATTCGAATTTCTTAATCGTTATCGTGTTCATTGTTTATCTATCCCTGAATCTAATCGATCATTAAGGATTTTAATCCCAACAGTAAACTTTAGAGGAGGATCATCCGAAACAATTGTTAGATGGGGAACATCTCCTGTAGCTGCAGTCTGGGCTGGTTCAGAAGACGTAAACTCTTGATCTGTTTCTTCACCAGTAAGAATGGAGAATGACAGATTGCTTTGAATGGCCCTATGACACATGGAGATAAGTGTGTACTCCCCTTGAGCTCTTGTTACCTCTAAATGACGTGTGTGAGCCCTGTCTACAAAATCTGACCATTTTTCTTCAGAAGTAGGTGTCCTTTACCTGAACCAGGTATCAGACCAGTTGAGGCTTTGGAAGTAGGAGGGACAACTCCAACTTCCGAAAGCTTATACTCTGAGGTAGGATCCCTAGATTATGCATTTGTAGAAGAACATGGGATATCCAAAATTACTTCTAGGTGTGTACCATGGGGCTTCAAGGGACTTTGTTCAATACTATCACCATCTTTTTGGGAAGATCATGGTAGATTATGTGTAGACTCCCCATATATATGTGTGTGTGTGTGTGTGATATTGAAACTCTGAAGTGTACTTTAGAAGAGTGGATAGGAGGGCTTAACTGAGGTCCAGAGTCAGAACAAATGTTAACATGTGTTTCCTTTTGACAGGAACCACTGACTTGGTTCTCTTTTTGGCTTAAACTTTTGAGGGTGACGTTTTTCGTTTCGCCATCTTCTTCTTTCAACCACCAGTAGAAACTGGTTTGTTCACATTCGAGGGCTACTCATCCGAGACTGGGGCAGATTGTGTGGGGTCGTACACAATCAAAGTCTCTAGATGGTGTTTGAGATAAATAGAGTCGGATGGAACTTCTACTAACATGTGTTATGGAAAGCGACGAATTGGTCTGAAAGGGGATTGGTTTGGAAACCTATAAGTTCCAATGGCTTTAAAAGAATGATATACCTATCTAGCATCATAACTGATAGGGATGGCTTCTCTTCTTTCTTCATACAATATTTGAAGCATCGGAGCGTAGAATCTCGGATTCGATATCTCGTTTAGATTCCTTTTGATGGCAAACTTCCGAAAGTCTTTCCATAACACTTCTGTTAAACAACAACGTTGCTTTGTCCGGAGTAGATGTTGTACACGATGTACAACCATTCCTAGCTCATGGTTTCAGTACCACCACGCTTCCCTGATATTCCTCGGAGGATTAGATGCATCAACAAAGTCCATAGAGTAGGAACATCCGATTCTTGAACTTCTTAGCCTTGAATTCACCGCTATACCTAATTTCATTCAGAAAATGATAGAAACTATTTAGATGTAGGTTATTGAATATGAAAGGCCTTGGGGTTTTTTGGGATACCTATGGCCTTGAGAAAGGTTTTCTTGTGCACAGGAACGATCTTGTCACCGATGAGTTTAGTTTCAATGATATCGTTCTCGATCTTGATTCTCTCAAAAGCTTTGTGAAGAATGCTTAATGGAAGTTGAGGGTCTGGGGTTTTGGTAACTGGAACAACAATGGGATGCTGAGAAATAAACTCGATCATGACGTGAATTAATTCGTCATAATCTATGGAGTTGAGTGACACGATTTGGGATGTTTCTCTGAGAATTGGTTCAGTTGATGACGAAGAATTGGAACCCTTGGATGATTTCTTCTTAGTTGCAGGTTTGTGGATTTCAGGAACATTTTTTGAAGTTGCCATTATTGAGTGCTTGAAAGCTTCGAAGAATAGAATCAAAAGAATGCTCTAAGGAAGAAGATAGATAAAGTGAAAAGTGAGAACACTTAAGATTTGAAATCCTTTTATAGGTTGGATATTCAGCGTCGGTTTGTTTCTGAGAACTTGAAAGAATTACATAGAAAATGGTGAAGAATCTATTATTCGTTCTTAAAACAATACATAGCCAATTCTTGAAAGAATGTCCTTTTTTTTATCCAACTATGCATCTTTATAAAAAATAGATATAACCATCAATTCTCATTCTTGTACATGAAACACAACCACCAAATTCTAGAAAATCTGCAACATTCTCTATGTGTGCTTGTTTGTGTTCAAATCTCCAAATGACACTAGAATTTTTTTACATATCGACTGCCAAGAATTAAAACGACAACAGAAAATTTCAGTTTGATTCTTAAACAAAAAAATCTAATTTTAAAACCTACTCATAAGAATATACAATACTATAAAGGTGTTTGTTAATGATTTGAAGATTAAAAAGGATAGAAGGAGGTATACAGAAAAATAAACAAACAAAAAGAACTCACTTGCAACTAATGGTTTTATCTTGATTATATTTCCTAGCCAAAGCCATCAACAATGCCTCAATAATTCATCCTATTAGCCTCAACACCAACTAAAGAGAATTTGATTTTGAATTAAATTAAATATAGCATAATCAACAATCCAACTGTGAAATTTAAATAATGTTAACGACTTGATAACAAAACATCATGTTTGCTACTAGTTACAAATCTTCTTAAGTATTCATATAATCAGGTTCTAAATTAACCAATATCAACAATATAAATGGAAGAGGACGAACCTTTAAGGATTTTATAATTAGCTAGAGTTCGTCCATTTTCAATCTTTTTGCCGGAAAATATCAATCGGTTGAATACATATAATTAAAAAATATTCAGACACAATTGTATTAAAGGGTTAAGTTGGTGGTCAGTGGCCACGCCATCATCACCGATGAACGGGAACTGTAAAACATGTGAGGGGGAATATTAACAAACACCATGTCAATTTGGGAAGAGAATATGGATGTCGCTACATTAGTTTAATTGCTACTTCAATTGATGTAGGTATAGTGAATGAAGACGATCTGGAGAAGTGAAGAAGATCTGGTGAAGAGGCAGTATGCCATTGGAGCCCTAAAAATGAGTTGGAAGAGAATAAGTCAAATAAGGAAAAAGATATATTTCCTAATTTGCAGCTTTTAATTTAAATTTAATTAACTAATTTATATGTTAAAATATTATTATGTCCTTATCAAATGATTGGTTGAGAATGAATTACACAATAGCACGATACCTTTTAGGTTACATATGATCATATATATATATATATATATATATATATATATGTGTGTGTGTGTGTGTGTGTGTGTGTATGTATGTGTCAAGGCTAGTGGGAGTAATTGGAATCTTTGTTTCATTGAGAAAGTTTAAGGAGTTTGAATTTAGAGAAACATAGATGAGCCATATATATGTCAATGCTAGTGGGAGAATTGTAGCCGCCCGTGTATTGTAAATAGATAATGTACGATTCATAGGAGAGTATGTTCTAACTTAGCAACTGTAAAAGCTTGGCTTATTATGGGAATTTTTATGCTATGATACACATTGGAAATACAACATGCACAAAAAAATATAAAGATCTATGGGTATAGGTCTTAGTTATTAATTAGATTAAGCTAAATACAGAGAATCTTGAGGAAACTCAGCATGTAGAACTTCAAAAGGTTCATGCTTAGTAAAATATGGCATGACATTGAGCGATGTTAATATTTTAGTTTTACTATTGAGCTTGAGTATATGAGTCGTTTTCTACATGCTTATGTTATGTGATCGATCATATATGCCATTACATATACCATATCTGATGACTCGTATACCTTGAGCATGACAAGCCAGATTAGATCAATTTATAAAATATCAACAAACCGAGATCAAGAACATTCCTAAATGCCATAGGAAGCCCAGAGGAAAGGGTCTTGTTGGTATGGAAGAGATCAATGTATAGGTTACACTAATGTTAAGTTCCACACTAATAAAGACGATTTCGTTCATATTCGAAATTCATGCTTTTATAGAATGGTGAAGTATTACCTTGGAGAAGTATCAAGTAGTACACATAATGGTTTTAACAAACTTCGAGTATATTGTAGTTACTTAAATTGCAGAGAGAACAATGTGACTAAAAGAGATTCATTGGTGACATCATTATTGAAATTCAATCGTTGATTGTCCTTTTGAAGTTTCTTGTGACTAAAAGGGTGAACTTACCTCGAGTATGGATCCCAAGTCACACAGGATCAGACGGAACATACTCATTCAGTATCATAATATTTTTTGCGTTCGAATATAAATGCATCATAGTCAATAAGTCATATTGGAATATAATATGGTCGATCCATTCCCTAAGCCAGTTTATTAACCAATTTTGACAGTCAGACAATGTCAAGAGGCATAAGATTTGCAAATAAATTGGGTTGAACATTTTTATTTTAGTTTGTTTTAAATTTCTTAACTTAAAGCAATATAAGTCTTAATATGATTTGGTGATTATTAAGCGGATATATTAATATATGATGACGATCAGTCATTTGAATTAGTATATCACAGTCTTCTCCTTTTGGATGTTCAGAACCTACTTTCTAAGTATTAATTTACTCAAACCTCCACATTCATTCTTACTGTTGGAAGTAAGTAAGTGATTTAAGATTGTCATGAGTATTAGTAGATTGTCTATGGTGACTAGGCATAACATAGACATCATTCTATCACTCATGCGTACTTAATAGAGATTTATGTATTGGAACAAATGACGCTTAGATATTACTACATAGATATAGTCATGTAGTATGCCATAATGGTTTTAACAAACTTCCAGTATATTGCAGTTACTTAAGTTGTAAAGAAAACAATGTGACTAAAAGAGATTCATTGGTGACATCATTGTTGAAATTAAATTATTGATAGTCCTTTTGAAGTTTCATGTGACTAAAAGGCTGAACTTATCTCAAGTATGGATCCCAAGTCACACAGGATCACATGGAACATACTGTTCGAATATAAAGACATCATAGTCAGTAAGTCATATTGGAATATAATATTGTCGATCCATTCCCTAATTCAGTTTCATTAACCAATTTTGACAGTCAAACAAAGTCAAGAGGCATTATATTTGAAAATAAATTGGCTTGAACATTTTTATATTAGTTTGTTTAAATTTGTTAACTTAAAGCACTATAAGTCTTAATATGATTTGGCAATTATTAAGTGGATATATTTGATCAATCATTTGAATTAGTTTATCACGGTCTTCTCCTTTTGCATGTTTAGAACCCACTTTCGGAGCATTAATTTACATAAACCTCCACATTTAGTCATACTCTTGGAAGTAAGTAAGTGATTTAAGATTGTCTTCAGTATTAGTAGATTGTCCATAGTGATTGGGCATAACATATAGATTACGCTATCACTCATGAGTACTTAGTAGAGATTTATGTATTGGAACAAATGATGCTTAAAGATTACTACATGGATGTAGTCACGGGTAATTTAAAGACGATAATATCTTATATTATTCAAGGGCTACATAGGAGGTATTTTATTCTCTTTATGTTTTATGTTTTTATAGGATAGTAGTAATTAGTATGAAACCTAGATCCTTAGGTTGCATGCACACTTAGGTATGTCATAGATTAATCTTTTTGCTACCTACTTTAAGTCTATTTAATGCACATAAAACGCAAAAAGTGAATACTAGTTCCACTATTGTGAATATCATCTCTTAATCTTGAACAACCAAGAACAATTTGGTGTTGAAAAGAGTGTTGTATTCTCTTTTCTCTCCTTTTTAACCATTCCATACATGAAAAATACAATCATATAAGACATAAAAGTCTTTACATGTAGGGCTAACAATTATCGACACGTGACATGCAACACGACCCACGACACGACACAAAATAAATGGGTTTGAGTTGAATTTTTCAACCTAGCAACCTACTAAGCCGCCAACCCGCCAGTCCATTTATGAAACGGGTCATATATGGGTTTCTCAAAAAATAAACGGGTTGACCCGCCAACCCGTTTATATTCTTAATAAAAAAATTATTTTATTTTTAAATGTATTTATGTATCAACTATTAATATTTAATAATATTATATAATATATACCACTGATTCATAGACCATTTGACTATTTGACGTTTTGACTCGTAGTAGATGGTCTAAGATTGTAAGTCGTAACCTATAAGGCAAAGTCTGTAATATGTTTCTATATAAATGCTTTTAATTTTCATTTTGGTGTTTAATACTTAAATGTCTAAAGTTCGGACCCACGAACCCAAATATGACTTACGGACCCGCCAACCTGTGAACCCGTATAAATAAATGGGTTGGCGGGTCATATATGAGTTTATGTTCCAAACCCACCAACCTGCGACCCGCCAACCCGTGGCCTGTATATTTAAATGGGTCGTGTTTGGGTTGGCTTATTTTGACCCGCGAACCCGCGACACGCCAACCCGAACACAACACGATTAGCAGGCCTATTTACATGCATACCACCAAGAAAGGTGGTGGTGGGTGATGATGGTTGAGAATGAAATTAGGGGGAACGATAGTGAGTCATACACTTAACCTCTCTCCTCTTTGATAACCTAAACCTTTTATGAAATTTACTTTTATATTTTATAAAGAGTTCCATATATATATATATATATATATATATATATATATATATATATATATATATATATATATATATATATATATATATATATATATATATATATATATTTTGTTATAATAACTCATACAATTTAGTTGTTATAATTTTCTTATGAAATAATAAATACAAGAGCTGTAATATTTTTATACTAAAATATCAATTTAAATGTTTGATTGTTATTGATGTGGCCAAATAGAATCATATCTAATCACCAATATTATTTTGTGATCATTCTTAAGCATATAAAACCTATTATACCCTATAAATTTTTTATATTTTTTAGTAGTTATTTCTTTTGTTTTATAGTTTAAAAATAAAAAATTATTATCCAAAAATTCCTAGAGATTTATTGTTGCCGACAACTATATATGCCGAAAAATCATCATAGCTTCATTTTCAAAATAAATCTCTTTTCCTGAATGATCATTATTTGTGTTAAGGGGGGAAAGGGAAAAGTAAAGGGAACGGGAACTGGAAGACTAGAGTTGTGTGAAGGGTTGAACAACAAAGGAATTTACAGGAAGATGTTAAACGACAGTGAAATCTGGCGAGGGGGCTAAAAAGTTAGTTTCCTGATGAAATTTAATATGAAACAAGAGGGAGAGAGAGAGACTATGGGTGGGGTGTGTGGTGGTGCTAAAAAGTTAGGCTAAAAATGACTAAAAGCACCTAAAGCACAGTCATTTCAAATTGAAAAGAAAAAAGTCATTTCAAATTTAATAATGACAAAAACTATAAAAAAAATAATGATAATAATTTTGAAATGGTGGTGCTATCTAGATTTTTTTACAAACCATAAAGACCAAATTTGCTTTAGCCTAAAATTTATAAACGTGATAAGTTGGTGTTCTATTTACAATTCTCAAATTTAATTATAATACATAAAACATAATTAGTTGGAAATACCCTTAAAACCAATTGTTTTTTTTGTAATCTCCTGCGCATGCCTTTGAGTACGAAAAACAAGCATTTCAACTACCTTTTAGAATATTTTATTAAGATAAGGTGACAATTATTTTAAATAATATTCAATAATCCTATAAATAATGGAAACAGAACGACCTCAACCAAAGTTCGATAATTGAGTATAGTTTCCAACCAATGACAGCTTAAACATGTACCTAAGACACCCGGTGGTTGACTCGCCTCAAAAATAAAAAATAAAAAATATACTTTTTTATTTTGGCAAACATATTCTTTGAGAAAATATATGATTGTTTATTCAGAAACCTACATGATCAACGTCAGCACATAATCGATGCCACTGCTTCACACATAATACATATATCTCAGGTGTGTTTGTATGTATATATGCTTGCATGTGTCTCACACACACACACGCACAGATGGGGCAATGTGCATCAACAACAACAACGTCAAAGGCAGTTCTGTGTCACGTAACGATGAAGACTAGAAAGCGCACAGAAGTAAAGACTAATCGTCATCATCGAGAAGAGGGTGGTGTAATTAAAAGGAATAATTTAGGGTGGTTTGCCACTGTTAGAGAGAAACGTTCCAGATGTTATATTGTTCGGAGATGTATTCTGATGCTCATTTTGTGGCACAAGTATGGCAAGATTTGAATTTCTTTCGGGTTATCGTTTTTATCATTTCTTCAACTTACGCAAGTTTTAGAAACGAATGGGATAGTTTTGTAGGCAACTCCATGTGATTGATCACTTAAATTCGAAAAGAGTTTAAACGAACCAGCAAAATTTGTATCTTTCAACAAGAGCAAAATGAAATTTGTATATACACGTGAATTCGTTTGTAAAGATTATTTTTTGAACGTCAGCATACCTATGAAAACCATACGCATTGAACGAGCAACAAACCTACAAGGCCTTTCACTAATATCAAGGTGATAACGAATTAACGATTACAATTTTTTATCGAACCAAACCCAAACATATATTCATGATTTTCAGAAAAAGGAAAATATTAGTTGTAACTTGTGAATTCAACCTTGGTCACCAAGGTTTAGTTCAGAATTGCAAAACAGGTAATATTGGAACTGAGAAAAAAACAGAAACAGTGAACAGGGAAGAATGAAACAAGAACAGGTGAAGAAACGGTTCTCGGAAAAATTGTTTGTTCACCAAACTTGATTAGAACCAGAGCGTAAAAACTAACTACAATTACTTCTACTTAACCCGCTATAAATACTAAAAGAATTAGACTCCTAAAATAAATCAAAAACGTATAAAAAACTAAATATTCCAAAAATACTACTGGGACTCTTTTTTTCTGTGAATTAAGCCAACAATTTCCCCCATAATTCAGAATTCATCACCTTCTTTACTCCCAACATACTTCTCATCTCTTCAAACTTGTTTCTTGCAAGTGACTTTGTGAGTATATCAACTTGTTGCTCCTTAATTGGTGCCTATGTGCTTGACCACAAGATCTCCATTTTCTACACGCTTACCTATGAAATGATATCTTGTATCAATGTGCTTACTCCTACCATGAAATACAGGATTTTTCATCAAGTCTAGGTCTCACTTGTTATCCACACGTAACATCACAGGTGCTATGTTTCTTCCGGTTAGCTCAATCACCAAACGCCTTAGCCAAATCCCTTGACAAGTTGCACTCGTAGCAGCCATAAACACTGCTTCACATGATGAAAGAGCTACACACTTTTGTTTCTATGAAGTCCAGGTAACCAGATTTTCAATAAGGTAAAATGTCATACATGTTGTACTCCGCCTATCATTCTCATCCCTTGCTAAATCGCTATCTATGTAACCTGTTATTGTTATTGTGTCTTCACCAACACTCCTAGAGTACTTCAAGGCAAAGTCTACAGTACCTTTTATGTACCTTAGGATGTGTTTACCAGCTTGCAAATGTTGTTTGTGGGTCTTTCCATGAATCGACTAACCAACCCAACAGCATATGATATATCAGGACGAGTATGAGTCAAATACCTTAATCCTCCAACAATTCCCCTGTATCCCGTGGGATTAACCGGTTATCCTTCCTCGTCTTTTGTGAGTTCCAACTTTGGTTCCACTAGAAATTTAAAAGGATTGCACTATTGTATTCTTGCCTTTTCAAGCACCTTATTTACATAACCTGAATGTTTTAAAGCAACTACATCCTCAGTTTGACTTACTTCAATACCAAGGTAATATGATAACAAGCCAAGGTCGCTCATGTCATGTCAAACTCCATGCTCATTTGTTTCTTGAAATACTTGATATCATAACCAAGACTTTAAATCATCAACATAAACACCCATTATTAGTAATTTTTCGGCCTTGCTTCTTGTGTAAACAACATATTATTTTGGACATCTTTTGAAACCAATTTGTTTCAGGTACTTGTCTAATCGTGAATTCCAAGCTCTAGGAGCTTGGCACAAACCATATAATGCCTACATCAACTTATACACTTTACCTGGTTGATCACGGTTGACAAAACCTTCTAGTTGAGTTACATAGACTTCTTCTTCTAAGTCACCATACAAGAATGTTGATTTCACATCTAAATGGTGTACAATCCATCCATTTTTAGCCGATAAAGCGAGCAAGACACGTATTGTTTCTAAATGTACAACAGGTACGCACACTTTACCAAAGTCAATTCCGGGTTTTTTGCACATAGCCTTTTGCAACCAATCTTGATTTATTCTTCAATATATTTCCATTTAGATCTCTTTTTAGCTTAAAGACCCATTTAAGACCAATGAATTTACTTCATGGTGGTAAGTTTACTAGCTTCCAAGTTTTATTTTTTTTCAATTGCACCCAATTCAGCCTTCATCGCCTTGATCCACTCTTCTTTTACACATGCTTCAGTGTATGATGTGGGCTCCTCACCATCATCCACAAAGTATAATTGTTCGGTATCTTCATACACATCAACTAGCGACCAATACCTAACTTGAGTATCACTTTTTATTGAGTTGTGGGTGTCGCTTAACAGGTCATGTAGCTGGGAATTTGATGAAGCCTCCAAAGTAGATGTTGTGTTAAACTGTTCCGAAGTAGGGGATATTTCTTCTTCATCTTCAAATACATCAGGTGTTAACTCTCCATTGATTGTGAGGGTTACACCTGGAATAAACTTGATTTTTGTTGCCTTGTCCCATTCCCATTTATGTTTTCTTCAAAAATTTACATCTCTACCGATGCAAATTTTCCATATAGTCGGATCAAGAAGTCTATATGCTTTTGTACCCTTTTCAATGCCAAATTGCACCACTATCTTACTACGATCTTCCAACTTCTTAAGGTAATGACATATTGTTCACATATGAGCTAAGCACCCAAAAACCCTTAAGTGTTCAACGTTGGGTTTTCTTCCTGTCCAATATTCGTAAGGTGTTGAATCTCCAAGGGCTTTAGTTGTTAAACGGTTTAGAACAAAGATGGCATGACACACTGCTTCTCCCCATAAAACTTCTGGTACGTTCATGCTTTTGAGGTTACTCCTTACCATTTCCATTACTGTGTGATTGCGTCTCTCCACAACCCCATTTTGTTGTGGAGAGTATGGTGTCAGGTATTGTCGACTTAACCCGGTTTCTTTGCAATAATTTGAGAATTCCAACGAAAGAAATTTTCCCCCACGATCGGTACAAAAACTCATTAGTTTTTCACCTGTTTCGGTTTCTACTTTAATCCAAAACTCTTTTAAAAACACTAAAAGCCTCATTTTTGGTTTTTAATAGGTGACACCACCTCACTCTAGTGCAATCATCTACTAGAAGCATAAAATACTTGTTATATGCTGGTGTAGATTGTGAGATCGGACCACAAAGATCACCATGTACTAGCTCAAGTCTTTTTATTGCCCTAAAGCTTGCTTGACTCATATATGGGTTGTGAGTTTGCAATTTTGCATACGTATTAAGCAACCTTCAAAAGTTCGTGTGGGATTTTCAATTTTCAACAGCCCTTTAAGCAGGTTCTTATCAGGCATATTTTTTAGGGTTGTAAAGTTGACATGGCCCATTCATTAATGTCACCTCCAAGTTTGATCAGAGGTTTTTCCAAGTAAACACTTAGCATCAACTTGATTTAGCATAATTTTGTACAAACGGTTTTGAGATCGCTTTACCTTCATAAGTGATCTTCCTTTTTCATCATGAATTCATAGAAACAAACATTGCATTCAGATTTGATCACCATTCTCTACTAGTTGGCCAAGGCTTATAATGTCATTGCACAATCTTGGGATGTAATATACTTCGAGGAATACTCGTTGTTCACCATTTTTGCATTGAAACTTGATGGAACCTATTACTTCGATGCGTACCTTTCAACCATCTCCAAACTTCAGAAAACCTTGTAAAACATTATTTGTCACAAAACTTTGTTTTGTTTCATGTCATGTGGTTACTAGCCCCATTATCAAGATACCACATATTTGAGATATTACAGTCTTCACCTGATGGTTTTAGTTTGGGATTTATATTTTCTTCATTCAACATAAATTATCTTATTGCTTGATCATTATGTAATCCAGATAACAAAGTAGGTTCATTGTCATGTTGATAATGAGTTAAGTTTGCTTTAGTGTTTCTTTCACATCGAGGATTTTTGCATTCAGCTTCATAATTCTCATGTTCTTAGCAATTATAACATTACACCTTGCTTTTATTTTCAAATTGCCCTCGTCTGTTGTCTTGATGTTGGTGGTTGTCTCCTCTAACTTGGCCTCTATGGTATCCCAAACCACCACTTCTACCACGACCTCTTCCCCTTCCTTTATAGTTGCCTGTGTTCTCACAATGTTTTTTGATGGAAGAACGAGATTGTTATTGACTTTTCTTCATACATCTTTCAGACCATTCTCACAATTGTAATAAGTAGCTTATTTTCTTCAACTTCACCTTTCCCTTGGATTAACTCCTCGTGCGCTTTCAACCTCCTGGCAACCTCTTCAACGTTCATGGTGTCTAATTCTCCAAACTGCTCTATAGTCAAAGCAATTCGAAAAAACTTGAATGGTACGGCTCGTAATATTTTCTTTACCACATATGATTCTTCCATGTTGTTTCTCAATGTTCAGATGTGTAACATCCACATAATTTCATAAAATTTTAACTTTTCAAAACAACCCTTTTTCTATAGAAGTGTTTACAAAACCCATTAATTCGAAAACATTATTTTAAAATCAAAACCTTTCTCAACATAATTTTCAAAACGTTCACATTACCAGAGTTTCCCAGAAATCATAATTTTCAAAACGTTCATTCCTTGACCTTTAATTGGGACCACTTAAACCCTTCAGAGAATTCCTGCTGAATAACGAACTCAACAACCAATGGCCTCGAATACCTTGAAACCCATATCAGAGAAACCACAACCAACCTGGAGCTGAACATACCTGCTTCTGAAAAGGCTCCACCAACCAACATCTGCCCAACAAATCTGAAAGCACCAAACCAACCAGCAAACTGACAGAACCCTCAATGACTGACGTTCAACCTAAGAATTCCAATTCTCCCCTACTTAGAACTCGAACCACCGTCCACTGGTGATGAACCAAAACATAACTCAAACCGGCTCAAACTGTACAACCATACTTGACCATGGAATGAATAACATACGCAGAATGATCCTCCCGATATGGATCAATCGAATCGCAAGAGAAATCTGAATTCCAGCTGAAGACCTCTGAAATCCCAACTTATAACCACTTACAAAGCTTAGGCACCTACCGATTTATGATCCAAACATATGCTCCTAGCTTGCAATCACAAACGACAATCCGACACATGGCCTTCCCAACTCCCAAAAATAGGGCCTTTACCCGCATTTCAAGATACTCATGCCACATCAATCCACCTGTGCACCCCGTCGATGGCATACCGTATCCAACCACCGCGACCAACAAGCCTTAAGCTGAAGATTACGACTTAACTCTGGAGGTGATAGGCTTGTTCATTCCTTCGAACTCAGAAAAATGAAAGGGCACAAACCTTTTCCCTAGATGATGACATTCTAATCCATCAATCAACCATTCTACTTCCAGCTGCAAAACTCAAGCCGATCATAATCATCGCTCCCTTCGTGAGTCCCGCGACTCGCATTCCCGGCCTAGAGCAAAACCCCCGAGGCCTCAAACCAAAACTCACTAGGTATGCACCAAAAAAACTCGAATTCATAACGCCACTGGCTCACAAAACATATCAAGCCCATTCTCATGGCTAAGCAGCCATAACCAGAAGATTGACAAGAACAGAACCACTGCCACAATTCATGGTATCCAACCATGCTACCTTCCCTAATCAACCCTTAGAATCCCCAAGATTTTCCTTCAATCGAGTATGGATCCTGTACTTTCAGTAGTACGGGCTCAATACTACCTTCTACACCTATCCATACTTTCCTCAAGAATTATTTCGTGTCCTCTACGACCTAGTCACAATATTCCTGAATCCTGCTTAACAACGAAACAACCACACTAAAGGGCTCCCTAGGCTATCCTAGGATCCCACACTTCTCTGACATCAGCTGCTGAAGAACTCCTCACAATATCAACTAGCCATTCCATGAATACAATCACATGCGACAAAGCTCAGATAATCCTTCGAGTAACACACTCATCCCAACAACGGTTAGACTCAGAAGAGAGCTGCACAACAGGTTCAAATCCGTTACTCTGAGATTATCCAACCTTTTCCACATGTGACTTGACATATTCACTTAATGGCTAACTCACATCATTCATGAGTTCCACAAGCACAAAGAAAGTAGCATTCGTGCAGAGGAGTCGACTGAAACTAAAATGCAATATGATCTGACAGATCCTCCTATGAAATCTTCGATCTCAGACTCCCAGCATCTCGCACATATCTTCGCCCTGACCTCACTCTCTCTCTCTCAAGAGTGGCTAATCCTTCCTCATGCCAACCCGCTATGATATGCGCCCAAACCAAGGAAACCATCGCTACCTCATCCAATAACACGACTGGCCGGTAGACTCCATACGAATCACCATACCATCTTTAACACACGACTCTCCATTGTTGCCAGACAATTATTGCATGAATACAGTCACATGCCCCACAATTTAAACAACCTTAGGGTAAAAGATTCAATCCTACAACGGTTAGACTCAGACAAGAGCTGCGAAGCAGGACCAAACCCCTCGGTCTAAGATCCTTTAAACCATGTAGCATGTGACTTAGCGTATCCACTCAATAGCCAGTTCACACGCGAAAGAATCACACAACAACCAAACCAGGAAACTCTATAGGAACTAAGGCATCATATAATCAGGCAATTCTATCATGCAATTCCTGAAGATCCCTAGTCTATCACTAGCGTGTCGTTCTAACATATCACAATATCAAATAACAGTATGGTATTTTGGGGTCTAATTACTTGCTCCGGCTGATCGTACACATCACATCCTCCTTGTTTATTTTGAAAACCATTTGAAAAGTGTTTCAAAAACCCTTTTCCTTAGTTTGAGACTGGATTCATACGAGTGTTCCTCCAATTCACTCAAACCAAGGCTCTGATACCAGCTTGTAACATCCATATAATTTCATCAAATTTAAACTTTTCAAAACAACCCTTTTCTATAAAAGTGTTTACAACACCCATTAATTCCAAAACATTATTTTAAAATCAAAACCTTTCTCAACATAGTTTTCGAAATGTTCATATTATTATAGTTTCCCAGAAATCATAAGTCCAAAACGCGAGGATGTGTACGGTCACACCTTCACCTTGCCACGACCCACTGAAGTACCTGAAACCATAAACCAAAACTGTAAGCACGAAGCTTAGTGAGTTCTCCCAAAGTACCAACACCCAACCAGATAACATATACAAACAACAACATGTATACTGAGCCTTCAGCATGTCTGGACTGCCTCACCGGGCCTACAGCCTGTCTGGACCGCTCCCGAGCCTTCGGCATGACTGGACTACCTTGCGGGGCCTACATCCTATTCGGACCGCTCTCGAGCCTTCGGTATGACTGGACTGCCTCGTAGGGCCTACAGCCTATCCGGACCGCTCATTGGGCCTTTGGCCTGATTGGACCGCCTTGTAGGCCTTCAATCTATTCGGGTCGCCCTGGGTTTGTTAGCCTTCAGCACACAGAAGGACTACCTCAACCCAACCACACACACACATGTCGACATATATATATATATATATATATATATATATATATATATATATATATATATATATATATATATAGCAATTAAACACATGACCAGTCAACAGACAAACAGGAAGATCTTACAGATCACTAAGCATGGCATCATCCTATCTACCGGGATACAGATCTAACAAATCATACCAGCACTCAATCATAAGATAAACCAAGATAGCAATCTAACAGGGCCAGAATTGATGCCTTCAACCCATAAGTACAGTGAGGAAAACTCACCTCACACTGTCGAAAACAGAGACGATCCTTGGCCGCTGGCTGCCAGATCCCCGAATCGCCAGTATCAAGACAGCACCCCATTAGCAACGGATTCCATGAACAATCTCCAAATTAAAAGCTTAATTCATCAATACATTATTGTATTAAGCACTTGATTTGGATAGCTTCAAGGTATGTTTATTAAAGACTTAGTTTTGGTAATTGTATAATACATTACGGCTATAATATATATATATATATATATATATATATATATATATATATATATAATTTATTAACACAATGATGTATACATAATATATGTAGGGTCATAATACATTAGGCCTTGACTTTTGGCTTAAAGAATTTATTAGTTATGTCCATACTAGGTGAAAAATAATCAATCATATTCAGTTATCTAGATTAAGTGCTTAACCCATAGACTTCACTAAGTCAAAAAGAAACATATGCTAACTTTACTGTTCAGCATTGTACGTGTAACGTCTGCAAAATCAGGCTAGGCATTTAAGATATAATATAAGTTTTGTAAAAAGAAAAATAGGAAAAATCAATCGAATCGTCCGTAAATCGTAAAAATAAGTGCAACAAAACATATATATTATTATATATTTAGAAATCACACGTCGTCCCGATCCCAAAAATATAAATTTCGTAGAAATCTAACACGGTATGAATTAGATATGATTTTTATAAGATATAAAAGTTATCCGAGCACAAGGAATGTGAAATATTAAAAGCTACGAAGAGAATGGTTGACTTTTAACTAAAGTCACCAAAAGGAAAATCATAGTACTCTATAAGATAGGAATTTTCAGAAAAAGAATGCCAAAAACAGAGTCTATACGAGAGAGTTATGGTTTAGCAAAATCATTTAATCTTATAAAAAGAGAGACATAACATCAATTCAAAATTAGCTGATGGAGTCTAAAGGATAGTTATAGATCTCATCGAGAGCTTTCTGAGGAGTAAAGAACGTCGAAAACGGAGTTCGTATGAAAAACGTAATGAGTTTAAAAAAATATGTTATTTCTGCCCTGCAAAGTGCGCGCCAGGTATGTTACGGGTGCGTGACGCACGCTTCTAGAATGTGAAACGCGGACCATTGAAAGGCCGACATGTGGAACAAAGAGGCTGGGAGACATAGCCTTAAAATGTACGACGTGCACCCCTTTTTGCATTTCGTGCACCTTAAAAAGGGCTATAAATAGTAGGCCAAGCCTCATTCCCTTCCCTCACCTCCCAATATCTTCTCTCTCGATTTGCTTTCGATTTTAGCCCGTTTCCCTTAGTTTTAGCCTTAAGTGAAGCTCTACGATCCCTGAAATAGTAGTAGCTAGCGAGTAGAAGCTCTGCTAGTGCAATATCCTAGCTTTTGTCAAGAAAATCTCGGTAAGTTAAGATACATTCTACCTCTTTCAGTGTAACTTATATTTATAGTCATAAGTCATTATTATGAACCTATAAACAAGATTTATCAGTAATTCCATGTCATTATACTAATTGATCTATTTACAGGGATGATGTCTAGGCTAGATTTCGTGAGGTGTTTAAAGTGGGATTTCCAAAAAGTATACTCTGGATACCAAACATACATTACCTCTAATATGATCCTACCTAGTTGTCCCTTATCAGCTATAGATCAGCAGACATTGGGATTGTTAAGGAATCTAGACTATTAATTATTCATAAGAAGTAATAAACCAAGACTTAGAGATAATTGAACCTAAGTCGTATCAAAGGAAAATCCAAGTGCTAAAGTGAAGCACTATCCAATTTTCCAGTCATCCATTTTAATAAGTGAGTGCATAGTTACCTTCAACTTACATATAGATATCAGGTATTGAATTTTCCTAAATGCCTTACATGCTTATTATCTAACTTTCTAATATCTGTGTTAGATGGGATAATTATTTTTCTAACATATCATATATGTATTTTACTGTACTCATAATGTACTGGGTAGGGCGGGTAGCAAGAGATAAGAGAAATGAGATAACAGCTAGGCACCACAAGAGTAAAGATAACGGTGAGATACCATAAGGGAGAAAGGATAATGGTGAGAAACCATACTAGAGAAAGATTAGTGGTGAGAAACCATGTCCAAAAGAGATCAGTCATCAAGCAGAGTATTGATGGTGACAATGGACTATTTTAGACAGTCCGGTGGAACACTAGCAGACTTGCAATCTGTATGTGTTAATGAAATCACGCAAACCAAGAGTATGGATTGTGGATTCATTCGAGTACTCTATTTTCCCATGGAAATTCCTTAAGCAGTATTTTTATACTTGTTACCTATTGTAATCCTTAGGATGGAACCCTTGAGATAGATCTTATCAAATAAGAGAGAGAGAGAGAGAGAGAGAGATGGAGAGAGAGAAAGAAAGAAAGAAAGAAAGAAAGAGAGAAAAAAAAGAGTAACGGGAATTGGTAATCGGGTTAACTATTTGGTGTGAATTATATATATATATATATATATATATATATATATATATATATATAAAGAGAGATAAATTATATTATTATGGGTTGAAAATCCTATGTACTCACCAGATTTCCCAACTTGACCCACTCTATTTATTGTATCATAGGTAATTATATATGGTGATATAGGCATCTTCCAAGAGATTTGAAGGAGATATAAACTATTAGTATAAATATGTTGTAAGTCTTCATTTAAGCTTATGTTTCTTGTATTGACGATGACATCCCAAGTTTTATAAATAGAATACATTTCGTGGAAATGTCTTGATAATATTATTACCATATTTTTGGGACAAATTCCACAATGAAAATCTTTTTAAAAGGATACTTTGAATTAATAAGCATAAACAAATCAGTCTTTTATAGCTGGAAAAATGTGGATGTCACAGAGCATTAGTTTAAGTGAACAAGGAATTTTAGGGAATTTCTATACTTACTTAGAATGTTAGGCGATGATCATAAGATGTGTGTCTATTATATTCTAGCTAGTACACCTAAATTGAAAGTAGCACTAGTTTACTTTAGGATTAGATGCCTAATTTGCTTTTATGTACTAAATGAGTTATGTTATAGCATGCCTAAGGATTGGTTATATAGGATGTTATTATCGGGTAGAATTTAAGGTCTATTGCCTACCTCGAATTAGGAAATTTTATGTGTTCAAGTTTCTAAACGTTTAATTGCGATATTTCAACGGGAAAAATATAAGTTGTGCAAAAGCTACAAACTCTTGGAGATTTTTGCAAAAACTAAACTTTTCTAGTAAAAATAGTCGTAATTTTTTCGTTACTATCTTTGATAGTTTAATACCCAAGAATATTATGTTGTTTTTACAACACATGTTACTACTACAAATAATTATTATTGACTATTTATATATAGGTCTTATAAGTAGTTTACACAAAATGGTATACAAAACAAATTGATGACAGTATAGTTTGTGTGTCATAAGACACATGTCATAAAACGTATGTCATGAAACTCATAAAACGCGTGTCACAAAACATTTGTCTTAAATTTTCAAATAGTGAAATCATTTCGTTATACAATGAAAGGGAGTCGTAGTTCGTGTAAATCTGTTAATGCTCTAGTGAGACATTCACTTCACCGTACCTACCTAGCATATATTTTAAGTATTGTATTATAACCAGAGTCTCATGGAGGGAAATCAAGATAGTTGTGTACAGATCTATACTGAGATTGACAACCACACACCTAAGTTGTTCGCTACAGCTAGACGGGCCTGTCTAGGGTGAAAAATATATTACCGATTCCGATGCCTGAAGAACGTCGTACAGGCATAACAGTCACATCAAGTATGATTATAATAACTCACTTAGGGATTAACAATACTATCTTGGTTTACGGGAAGCTTACACTTCAACGGTTTTATTAAAATATAAAATTGCATACGACTTTTCAGTACTCTATTGGTTACATTATGGTCTTACGGTTTTAAGACTATAGTTTTTCATATCAGGAAATATTGGATATTCTGGGAACACACATTTTATAGAATCAAAGGTCATGCATACATACAATTTAGTCTGTGATGCATACATACAAAGCAGTTACCAAAATTTTCATACAAAAATGCTAATGAACTCACCAACTTTATTGTTGATGCTTTTCAAAATGATTTGAATTCTTAGGGAACCAGTAAGTAGGTACCTAAGTCTTGAGAATTGGAGTGTTCCATTTTGGAACTTTTACATTTCTATCACTTTTGTGTAATTTATGAACAAATACGGTATGTAAACAATGTAAGATTGTATTCTCAATGTATGTTGTTTCGGTTGCTATGTTTCATTTATATTCAACAGTTATGATAATATACAATGACATCATCCGTCCCCGGACATTTCAATCGTCTTGGTTCGGGGGTGTGACAGATTGGTATCTGGGTGTTGTTTATTGTGAACTAGTTGTAACGACGTAATTTTTCAAATGATTTTTCATTTTTAAAAACACATAAAACTCATATATTATATTTCATAAAAATCATAAGTATCTCAAAGTCAACATAAATCCACAACAAAAGTCAAATCCCAAAATCCTCAACATAATCTCGAACAGGTGTGTACAATCACGCATGTGCCTTCCCGCGATCCTCGAAAGTACCTGAAACACATAACACATAACACGGTAAGCATAAAGCTTAGTGAGTTCCCAAAAATTCCACGCACAAATAATTAGCCACTTGAGGCTATATCTCTGAAACACCCTCTGGTCAGTGTGCTCAGTGGGACCCTCCAGTCCCAAAGCTGGTTGGACCCTCAGGTCCGGTCTAAGTGAGGACCCTCCGGCCGCATAGTTCGTTGGACCCTCCGGTCTGGTCTAAGTATCACATAATATAGCTCACATTTCATAACACACATAACATGCATAACTCAAGTAAACACATAAGACCCTCTGGTCACACGTAATTACCACACTAGGTAAAGTATAGTGAGAAGACTCACCTCGTAAGCTAGCTAGTAAAATCTCGTGCTCGGAATCCTCGATCTAGCCTCCGCTTATCACAAGGATAATATCTTTAGTTAATACTCTCCTCACACTCGACTACACCATTCATTGATCTCTCTTACACTCATAGTCCTAGAAATGGGTAAAAGACCATTTTACCCTTCCCTGACCTCCATTACTCATTTTGACCAAACCTTAAAGTCAATAGAAGTCAAACTCTATTCAATAGTCTGAAATTGACCAGACTCACTTAGTCTAGTCACGTGACTCGTCGAGTCCTGTTGATTCTCGACCATCTCATGAAGGTCCAGCTTGTCGAGTTAACCCCTACCTCGCCGAGATCTCGCATGATCTAGCTAATCGGAACAACCCTATTCTACTCGTCAAGTCAGCTCATCAACTTGGCGAGTCCATATAGACTCAACTTGCATTCAGACGATTTTAAGGCAGGATATTTTCCCAAACTCCAGATCAACACTCTTAGGGCTCATTTATCACGTAAAGTCATAGACTTTACGTCCATGCATGGCATTTTCGGCATGAAATGCCAAGAACATGATCTAAATGGGTTTTTCACTCATAAATTTCCCCTAAGGTTGAATAAAGCAGGAACCTTTAGATGCTAGGGACAACCTAAGGTCCAGATATGGAGTTCAAGCCTCCTCATGAACCCCAAATCCTCAAAGTCCCAAAATATAAAGAAAAGAAGCCCTAATCTTCAAAATGAGAGATTTACTCAAACAAGATAGAAAGGTTCGAACTTGATACCTCTAATAGAAGCCCTTGGATGAATAATGACATATCTAACAACCTTCTTTTGCTCCTTGCTTGAAAACCTTCTTCTTTCATTGCAAAGATACACCAAAATGCTCAAGGTTAGCTCTCTCTCTCTCTCTCTCTATATATATATATATATATATATATATATATATATATATATATATATAAGTTCAAAGATCGTTTAGGGTCTCTCTCTGGGGAAGGTGGCCACAAGGGGACGCTATAAGTGCCTTTATATAGGCCACATGCCCGAGAAATTAGGGTTTTCTTCGGCAGCGCTGACTCAGAGAGTCGCCTCACATACTCGTCGAGTCCATTCATTAATCCACGTCAACAGACGCGACTCTACTCAACGAGTTGAGGCACCAACTCGTCGAGTCACTCCACAAATATTAATTTAAATGATAAAATAATATACCTGGGAATCCGGATGTTACAATTCTCCCCCACTAGAATCAGACTTCGCCCTCGAAGTCATGCTCAGGAAATAGCTCAGGATGCTACTCCCGCATTTTTGACTCCGGCTCCCAAGTCAAATCCGACCCTCTCCGATGTTTCCACTGAACCTGAACCCGGGACACTTCCTTGTTTCTCAGAAGCTTCACCTTTCGATCCAAGATCGCTATCGGCCTCTCAATATAATTCAGGCTCTCATCTACTTGAATGTCCTCCATTGGTACCACTGCCGTCTCATCGGCTACACACTTCCTTAACTGTGACACGTGGAAAGTGTTATGGATCTGACTCAACTCCGCAGGTAAATCCAACTGGTATGCTACTCTACCCACTCTGGCGGTCACTCTGAAAGGACCGGTGTATTGGGGTCCCAACTTACCCCGCTTCCTGAATTGTATCACCCCTTTCCATGAAGATACCTTCAGGAGCATAAAATCTCCGACCTGAAATTCTAGCTCGGATCGTCACTTGTCCGCATAACTCTTCTGGCGACTCTGTGTCGTCAATAACCTCTGCCTGACTTGTTGAATCTGCTCGGATGTCTTCAGCACTATCTCCGTGCCACCCATCACTCTCTGTCCCACTTCTCCCCAGCAAATGGGGGTCCAACACCTTCTCCCATACAGAAGCTCAAAGGGAGGCATACCAATACTCGAATGATAGTTGTTGTAGGAAAACTCAGCCAGTGGTATGTAGGTGTCCCAACTTTCTCCAAAGTCCATGACACATGCACGCAACATGTCCTCAAGCGTCTGAATCGTCTGCTCGCTCTGCCCAACTGTCTGTGGGTGATACGTAGTACTGAAATGCAAGTGCATGCCCAACTCCTCATGAAACTTCTTCCAAAACCTGGAAGTAAAACACATGTCTCGATCTGACACTATCGAGACTGTCATTCCATGTCGCGCTACCACTTCTCTCACATAGATCTCGGCCAATCTCTCCACAAAAGAGCTCTCACTAATAGCAAGGAAGTGAGTACTCTTCGTCAATCGATCCACAAGCACCCAAATCGCGTCAACCCCTCGCGTAGTCTCCGACAACTTGGTGATAAAGTCCATCGAGATTTGTTCCCATTTCCGCTAGGGAATTTCAAGAAGTTGTACTGGACCATGTGGAAGCTGGTGCTCTGCCTTGACCTGGCGGCAGGTCAAGCACCTCTGAAATACCCAAGCAACATCCTTCTTCATACAGGACCACCAATAGTCTCTCTTCGGGTCTAAATACATCTTAGTGACCCCGGGATGGATCGAGAACCTTGATTTATGTGCCTCCTCCATCAGTATACGTTGGGCTCCGCCAGTATAAGGCACCCAAATCCGCCCTCGGAAAGTCATAAGTCCTCGGATATCTTTCACAAACTCGGACACCTGCCCAATCACCCGCTCCATCTTGCGTTTCTCCGGTTTCATGGCCTCCGCCTGGGCCTCTCGAATGGTATCCAAGATTGGAGTCATCATTTTCATCCTCATACACACATCTCGAATCAGGGCACTCTCTGCTCTACGGCTCAAGGCATCAGCTACCATGTTAGCCTTGCCCGGATGATACAGGATCTCACAGTCATAGTCCTTCACCACATCCAACTTCAGGCTCTTGTGGTCCGTGTATATGGTACATCGAACCCCATACAAAAAGTGGCGCCAGATCTTGAGGGTGAACACCACCGCCCCCAGCTCTAGATCGTGGGTGGGATATCTCGTCTCATGAGGCTTCAACTGCCTCAATGCATATGCTATCATGTGCCCTCTCTGCAGTAGCACCGCACCCAAACCGGAAATAGATCCATCACAATAAACTACAAAGTCTTCCATTCCCTCGGGAAGAGCTAACACAGGGGCCTTGCATAACCGCTAGCAAAGAGTCTCAAATGAGGTCTGCTACTTGGGACCCCAAGTAAAAGCGACGCCCTTCCGGGTCAACCTGGTGAGGGGAACGACAATCTTGGAGAAATCTCGGATAAATCTCCGATAGTAGCCGGCCAATCTCAAAAAAGTCCTGATCTCAGTGGCGGATCTCGGCACCTCCCATCTCATAACCACCTCAATTTTGGCTGGATCAACCAAAATCCCATTCTGATTAATGAGGTGTCCTAGGAACTGGACCTCTCATAACCAGAAGTCACACTTGGAGAATTTAGCATAAAGCCTTTCCGATCTCAATACTCCAAGAAGCTCTCTCAAATGCTCCCCATGCTACTCTCTGGATCTCGAATACACCAGAACATCGTCGATGAACATGATCATCGATCGATCCATCATAGGCCTGCACACCCGGTTCATTAGATCCATGAACGCCATCGGTGCGTTGGTGAGTCCAAAAGGCATCACCACGAATTCGTAATGCCCATAACGAGTCCTATAGGCTATCTTCTGGATATCCTCCTCACGAACTCTCGTCTGATGATATCTTGACCTCAAATCGATCTTGGAAAACCATGATGCACCCTGCAACTAATTGAACAGATCGTCGATCTTCTGTAGTGGATAACGGTTCTGAATCGTCAGTTTGTTCAACTCCCGGTAATCAATGCACATCCAGTGTGAACCATCCTTTTTCTTGAAAAAAAGGATCGATGCTCCCCACGGCGAGCTACTCGGTCGGATAAAGCACTTCCCCAACAACTCCTGGAGCTGTGAGGATAAATCCTGCATCTCTGGCGGCACAAGGCGATAAGGTGCCTTGGCCAAAGGCGCTGCTCCCGGAACCAAATCAATCCGGAAATCCACCTGCCTCTCGGGAGGCACACCCGGTAACTCCTCGGGAAACACATCTGGGAACTCACTCACTATCGGAACCTCAGCGATAGAACTCGGTCTCTCATTAGCAACTCGTGTATCCATCGCATATGCTACAAAACCAATGCAACCCTGTTGTTGACTCTGTCTCGCACTGGCAGCCGAGCAGAATGCTGACCCAGATCGGGTAACCTCGCCATACACTGTAAGCACTCCCCCACTAGGGTCTCATATGTCACCAACTGACACTCGCAATCAATCACCGCTCCAAATCAACTAAACCAGTCCATGCCTACAATCACACAGACACCACCCATCACGATCGGGACCAGATCTATCGGGAACTCAACACCAAAAATCTTGAGCACGCATCCCCGAATCACATCAGTCGCAAACACCGCATGCTCATCGGCTATGGAAACTATCATAGGTCGACTCAACGCCTCTCGTCGGATACTGATGTGGCGGCTAAAAGCTAACGATATGAAGGACCGACTCGTACCCGAATCAAATAACACCAAAGCAGGTACATAAATCAAAAGAAAAGTACCTAAGCATATAACAATGTAAGCACAATAAGTAAAAGAATACATACCGGCCACGACATCTGGAGTTGCGCGGATCTCCTCTGCTGTAAGCTGAAAGGCTCTCCCGCGAACCCTCGGTACCTCAGCCTTCACTGGATAGCTCTCTATAGCTCGTGAAGCAGCAGGGGTAGATCCCTGTAGCAGTTGTGGGCACTCGGCCTTCCGATGGTCGGTTTGGTTGAGGTTGAAAAAGAATGCAAACCCCTTGAGGCAATCCCTCGTGATATGCCCCTCCTTGCCATACTTGTAGCAAACACCCGCGCGACATACCCCCTCATGACTCTTCTCTCACTTTCCACAAGTGCGGCCCTTCTGGCCTCCAAATCTTGAATCAACGGGCTTTGCCCGCTTGGCTGTCGGCTGAGACTGTGTCAGCCGCCGATCCCTCCCCTGAGACTCTGCCTCCTCTCTGGCCTGAGTCTCCAACTATATCACCCTCTTCTGAGCATTTGCCTGAAGCTCAGCAAATGTCCGATAGTTCGAGTTCGCCACGAACTCTCATATATCCCTCCTCAGAATGCTCAAATACCGACTCATACGTGTCTTCTCGGTAGACACGTGCTCAGGGAAGAACATCACCCTCTCATGAAACATTCTTGTAATCACTGTTAGTGACTCTGTCCTCTGCTTGAGGGATAGAAACTCCTGGGCCAACCGTTCCCTCTCCACCGAGGGAAAATACTCATATCGAAACAGAGCAGTAAACCTCTCCCATGAAACTGCGGTGAGCTCTGTATGTGACATCCCCAAAATCACGGCCAGAAAAGACCGATTTTGTTTATGCTTTATAAAAATCAGAGTACTTCATTTTATAAAAAGGTTGCGGAATTTGTTCCCAGAAAAAAACATGGTAAATACGTTATTAAAACATTTTCGAAGAAACGTATTTATTTCATTTTAAAATGTTTGGGATGTCATCGTTAATACCGAAACATAAGCATAACCAGACTTACAATGATTTACACTAGTGATCTACATCTCTTTTAAATCTCTCAGTGTAATGTCACTTCACTTCGTCACCTGTGATATACATAAACTGAGTGGGTCAGGTTGGGAAACCTGGTGAGTACATAGGGTTTTCAACCCACAATAATATAATTATTATGTTCAATCAAACAATCAACCCAATTACCCATTCCCATTATCTTCTTTACTCTTTAAGGATTTAACCTAAGAGTCATCTATCCTGCATTCGTTTATTCCAAAGTCCCTTACTTCCAGGGTTATGGGACTGGCACTAAATCCATAGCTGCCAATGTTCGTTCATAAAGCACTAATTCCATAGCTGCTATAGTCTATTCATCGGGTACTAAATCCATAGCTACAAGTCTTTATCTAATAGGTACTAAGTCCATAGCTACCAATCTTCAACAGGTACTAAGTCCATAGCTACCAATTCCTACAGGTACTAAATCCTTAGCTACCAGCGTCTAACTAATAGGTACTAAGTCCATAGCTACCAATTCCCAACAGGTACTAAATCCATAGCTACCAACATCTAAAAGGTACTAAGTCCATAGCTACCGGTGTTTGTCCCATAGGCACTAAGTCTGTAGCTGCCAATGTATACTCACGTCATCTTCTATCTCTCATCATTCATCTACCCATCTCATACCCAACATTTTCGTATATATAAAATACGTATACAATTTAAGTCCTTTAAAACATGTATAAAACGTTCAACCAGCATAGACAGCAAGTATTCAGATAATGTGCACACATAGCACGTAGTTTATATAAAATACTTCATATCTATGTGTAAGATGAAAGTAACTATGCACTCACAACACGTAATATATATTAAATACTTCATATCTATGTGTAAGATGAAAGTAACTATGCACTCACAACACGTAATATATATTAAATACTTCATATCTATGTGTAAGATGAAAGTAACTATGCACTCACTTGAGAAGGTGGTGACTCGGTACTCGGACAGCGCTTCGTTTACTTTAAAATAATTTCCTTCGACGAAACCTAGTATTATTACCACTAGATTTTAGTCTAATATTTACCGTGACTAATTATTAGTCTTATTATTATTATTATATAAGCGTTTAAACAATACTTTCCAACCACTATGTACAGACAGGGGTCAGACATAAAACACCGGAGGGCAGGACCATTTTGGCATATAGCACTTCTGAAATCCAACAACCCTATGCGGCCCTTTAAACCAGATTCCCCGTACTGCGAGTAGTTAAAAAGATATTATAACGACACTTATATAAGTCATAATAATAGCTCAAATATTTATTATAAATTTATAATAACAATACTAATTTTAAATATAAACTATATTTAAAATAGGGTAAGCATAACTTACTTACAAGGGGATTTTAGCTAGGAGTCGGGCTCTGTAGGGGCAGAACTTCGTCGCTGAATCTTTCTAAGAAAGATTCGTGCAGCGCTTCAGCGCTCACCTTACTATACTAAAACTACAGAAAGAGAAGTCGAATCACGAGGGACCGAAATGCTCGGGGGATAAGGAGAGAAAGACTCTTGAATCAAGAGAATGGTGCAAGAAATATGAGAGCCCAAGCCTCTTATTTATAGTAATTGAATTTACAAAAACTACCCCCCATAATTACTTAATGACCTTATAGTTATATAAACAACTAAACACCCCTTTATAATATTCGAATTTCGGACTATACACTACTAATCCGAAACTTCGAAAAATCGTAACTTCTTCATACGAAGTCAGATTTGGGCGTTCTTTTTATCAAAGTTCTTAGTTTAACATATTCTACGACTTTCGTTTAGAGCGCTAAATCTAAATCTCGCTCTATCATAAATTTACTATTTACGCTTCCCGGCGCCGTGCCGGTTCCGACGCGAAACTTCGACGGGTCATAACTTCTTCGTTATAACTCGGATTTCGGCGTTCTTTATATGTACGGAAACCCTGTGACATATTCTACAACTTGGTTAAGATTATTTATTCTAAATAATCTTTTTGTCAAAAAGTCGTTTTCGACCCCTATTGCCTCTAAATTGACTAGCCCGGATCTGCGGGCGTTACAATTATCTCCCCCTTTGGATGATTACGTCCCGGAATCATCAACGAAACAGGGTCATATAATGACTCCATACGTCATCTCTTCATCCTAGGTAATAATTATAACTTCTACATTCCTTCAATTCTATCTCTTAAACTCATTGACTGTAAGAGTACTCGATCGTGCACCTGCTCTCTACCTCAGGTTAGACTCCAAATTATGACCTTCAAGTCACAATCTCGATCCTTGCTGGATACGGACTTGAGATAAGTTCTTTTATTACTACTATAGATCGATGTGTCATATTCTAATGACCTATCATCGTATGTTGCAACACTTAGACTTAGGTCTCTTAGAGTTAAATTTTAAAACAGACTATGCCTTCCTTCATGTTCTAATGTGATATAATCACACTTTAACATTAGGCATTTCTAGCCACCAACTTCTTTAACAACGAGTGCGATACTTCTATTGATCGCTTTGATTTCAACCGTTTGGTTTAAGTCGGACGCTACATCAAACTTGGTCCTCTGAGCCACACAACATACTCATCGTAGTCGGACTCGATTTGATATGACCACTAGGATCAGAATATCAACAATCTTCTTAGTCATTACCGAAACGATGGTAACAACACACTTGAATAAAACGAAATCAATTACTTGCTTCTTGGTAACCTTGTGACTTTCCCTGATCCAAGTGTGAGTCATGTGCTTCCGGTAGTATAGGCCTCTACTACCATTCACACCTACTCATACTCGTCCCAAGTATTGTCTCGCAGTTTCCCAAGTCACCATGCAGCAAATCATACAATCATTCAACACATCAGATAACAAAACGAAGGTTTTATATTAATTCTTGAAACGATTACATAGGTGTTCAAGTTCACCCTAGACTATGCCTCTACTAGGCTACATCATACGAAACTATGGCTACTGCATAATCCGATCTTCGGGTAAGAAGTCCTCATTCTTGATTCCTCGCATGGTTCTCTGCTTCGTCGAGGATCATGTGAAATGCCCTTGGCCTTGGTGGCGTTTCTGGTCTTGCTGCTTTATTTTTCCTTGGGCAGTCTTTGGACATGTGCCCCTTGCCTCCACATCCGTAGCATACTTTGTCATTATGTGTGCAGTCTTTGGAATAGTGACCCGTCCTCCCACACTTGTAACAAATCACTTCTTCGTTGCACTTCCCACCATGCTTCTTCTTGCATTTATCACACCATCTTGTTTCACCTGCTCCTCCGAGTTTTGAGAATTCTTTCCTTGTTCGACCTCGAAGATCCCTCAAACTTTCGCTTCTCTCCTGCCTTATCTTTTTCTAGACCCTTTTCTCTTATCTGGGCCTCTACGTTCTTAGCTACCCTAATAGCTGCTTTTAAGGTAGTTGCCATTTTGACCATTGGACCAAAGTCAGTGGGCAGTCCGTTAGCAAACCTATCAATCTTGGAGAGTTCAGTAGGCACCAAGTAGGGAAATAGCTTCATCCTCTCGGTAAATGCGGTGGCATACTCATCAACACTCATCTTCCCTTTCTTCAGGTTATGAAACTCGTTGTTTAGGTCTATCAGATCTACCTCCGAGCAGTACTGCATTTTCAACTGTTCCAAAAACTCTTCCCACGACATCCTTAAGGCTTCTCCTCGTGGCATCGTATCTGCCAATAGCTTCCACCAGCTCAAGACTCCAGTTTTTAGTTGTCTTACTGCAAAGACAGTCTTCTGTTTCTCATTACAGCTGCAGCTCTCAAACACCATCTCCATCTCAGAGATCCAATCCATAACCTCAACCGGCTTTGGGCTTCCTGAGAGGCTTGGTGGTTTTGCACCCAAGAAGTTCTTGTACATCCGCCCATCCTTGTTGTTTCTCCCTTCTGGGCCATCCCTTTGCTCACCTTGAGTCCCAACTTGACTCACTTGGCGGCTGTAGTTCCCTTCCTCAGATTGCTCGGGAATCAGTTCGGGTTGCTCAATGGGCATAGTAGGTTCGTCCCTATTCAACATCCGTCTCATTTCTTCCCTTTGTTCAGCCAACATAGCCCGAATCATGGCTTGAACTTCAGCCATGGTGACTGGCTCAGGCACAACTTCTTCTACAACAGGTATTTGCTGAACCACTGGGGGTTGGTTCCTGTTCCCATTTGTGTTTACGTTTCCGCTACGGGTCCTTACCATCTCGATCTATACACCGAATAAGGTGAATTTAGACCTTTACTTGACGTTTAAATCATCCTTATCACTCCGAAACATTTACATGCTAGTTCTAATACCGTAGTCGTATGTTTAGAATCCTAAACACATAAGGTTTCCAGATCCGGTCGGCAACAGACCATAGATCCGAACAATTAACAACATATCATGCACAAAGCATTTAGCACATAAAAGCATTTTAGGCACAATTCCTAAAATAAGCTAGTGCTCACACCTCACAATCATCGCTTAGCATTCTAAGTTTAAGTCTATAAATAAATCCATATTCCTAGTTCGCTTAAACTAATGCTCTGATACCAACTGTGACATCCCCAAAATCACGGCCAGAAAAGACCGATTTTGTTTATGCTTTATAAAAATCAGAGTACTTCATTTTATAAAAAGGTTGCGGAATTTGTTCCCAGAAAAAAACATGGTAAATACGTTATTAAAACATTTTCGAAGAAACGTATTTATTTCATTTTAAAATGTTTGGGATGTCATCGTTAATACCGAAACATAAGCATAAACAGACTTACAATGATTTACACTAGTGATCTACATCTCTTTTAAATCTCTCGGTGTAATGTCACTTCACTTCGTCACCTGTGATATACATAAACTGAGTGGGTCAGGTTGGGAAACCTGGTGAGTACATAGGGTTTTCAACCCACAATAATATAATTATTATGTTCAATCAAACAATCAACCCAATTACCCATCCCCATTATCTTCTTTACTCTTTAAGGATTTAACCTAAGAGTCATCTATCCTGCATTCGTTTATTCCGAAGTCCCTTACTTCTAGGGTTATGGGACTGGCACTAAATCCATAGCTGCCAATGTTCGTTCATAAAGCACTAATTCCATATCTGCTATAGTCTATTCATCGGGTACTAAATCCATAGCTACCAGTCTTTATCTAATAGGTACTAAGTCCATAGCTACCAATGTTCAACAGGTACTAAGTCCATAGCTACCAATTCCTACAGGTACTAAATCCTTAGCTACCAGCGTCTAACTAATAGGTACTAAGTCCATAGCTACCAATTCCCAACAGGTACTAAATCCATAGCTACCAACGTCTAAAAGGTACTAAGTCCATAGCTACCGGTGTTTGTCCCATAGGCACTAAGTCTGTAGCTGCCAATGTATACTCACGTCATCTTCTATCTCTCATCATTCATCTACCCATCTCATACCCAACATTTTCGTATATATAAAATACGTATACAGTTTAAGTCCTTTAAAACATGTATAAAACGTTCAACCAGCATAGACAGCAAGTATTCAGATAATGTGCACACATAGCACGTAGTTTATATAAAATACTTCATATCTATGTGTAAGATGAAAGTAACTATGCACTCACAACACGTAATATATATTAAATACTTCATATCTATGTGTAAGATGAAAGTAACTATGCACTCACAACACGTAATATATATTAAATACTTCATATCTATGTGTAAGATGAAAGTAACTATGCACTCACTTGAGAAGGTGGTGACTCGGTACTCAGACAGCGCTTCGTTTACTTTAAAATAATTTCCTTCGACGAAACCTAGTATTATTACCACTAGATTTTAGTCTAATATTTACCGTGACTAATTATTAGTCTTATTATTATTATTATATAAGCGTTTAAACAATACTTTCCAACCACTATGTACAGACAGGGGCCAGACATAAAACACCGGAGGGCAGGACCATTTTGGCATATAGCACTTCTGAAATCCAACAACCCTATGCGGCCCTTTAAACCAGATTCCCCGTACCGCGAGTAGTTAAAAAGATATTATAACGACACTTATATAAGTCATAATAATAGCTCAAATATTTATTATAAATTTATAATAACAATACTAATTTTAAATATAAACTATATTTAAAATAGGGTAAGCATAACTTACTTACAAGGGGATTTTAGCTAGGAGTCGGGCTCTGTAGGGGCAGAACTTCGTCGCTGAATCTTTCTAAGAAAGATTCGTGCAGCGCTTCAGCGCTCACCTTACTATACTAAAACTACAGAAAGAGAAGTCGAATCACGAGGGACCGAAATGCTCGGGGGATAAGGAGAGAAAGACTCTTGAATCAAGAGAATGGTGCAAGAAATATGAGAGCCCAAGCCTCTTATTTATAGTAATTGAACTTACAAAAACTACCCCCCATAATTACTTAATGACCTTATAGTTATATAAACAACTAAACACCCCTTTATAATACTATTTTAAATAGATTTAAAGATATTTGTACTAAACTGATGTCGAAAGAACTCAACATTAGTCTTATAATGACCGCATCATCGATACCTTTCTAATGATATATACATATGTATATATATATATATATATATATGTGTACGTATATATGATTTATACTTTATTTTAATACGTAAATATGCTATTATAATTTGTAACTCGTTCATACGAACTCCGTTTTTGACGTTCTTTATATCCATGCGTAGGTGGAGACGCACTCTACAACTTTCGTTTAGACTCCTTTGGCTAATTTTGAATTTATTTTTAAAGTTATATTTTTAACATGCCGGGACAGGATTGGTCCGTTATAATCTCATAACTTCTTCATCCGATGTCCATTTTCGTCTGTCTTTTTATTTTTACGCTACTAATAATGAGATCTTCAATTCTCGTTTAGGTTGTGTCGGCTAAAAATCGCTCGATCTAATATTCGAATTTCGGACTGTACACTGCTAATCCGAAACTTCGAAAAATCGTAACTTCTTCATACGAAGTCAGATTTGGGCGTTCTTTTTATCGAAGTTCTTAGTTTAACATATTCTACGACTTTCATTTAGAGCGCTAAATCTAAATCTTGCTCTATCATAAATTTACTATTTACGCTTCCCGGCGCCGTGCCGGTTCCGACGCGAAACTTCGACGGGTCATAACTTCTTCGTTATAACTCGGATTTCGGCGTTCTTTATATGTACGGAAACCCTGTGACATATTCTACAACTTGGTTAAGATTATTTATTCTAAATAATCTTTTTGTCGAAAAGTCGTTTTCGACCCCTATTGCCTTTAAATTGACTAGCCCGGATCTGCGGGCGTTACACTGTAGAAGTGAAACTGGCTGTCACAAACTTCCACCAGTCCTTCGCTCCCAAGCAAAGCTGGTTAAGCGCGAACCGTACCCTCAAATTTTCTGAACAGGAACAAGTGTAGAAACACCCCTCGATGTCAGAGATCCATCTCATAGCGGAAATCGGATCCTGAATCCCGTCAAGCTCTGGTGGCTTCGTGTTGCTGAAATCCCGATACAACAACGAGTCACCCCTAGGGCCTGGCAGCAGTGACAGCTGCGGTAGCTACAGCAGTAGCCGCCTCGGTAACCGCAGTGTAATGCTCATCATACGTCTCGATCAAGATGGTCTTGATAGACCCAAACATCTTCGGGATGGCCTCTCGGATAGCTGCGGCCACCTCCTCGTGAATCATCATGTGAATCTCATCATCGCTAACTCCACTGCTCTTAGGGTTGTGGTGCGTACCACCATGATGTCTCTGAAACACAACACATGAATAATCAGAGACTTGCTTGAGTATACTCACACTCGATCACTCCCTTACTTGTTCCTTAGCATCCCGAGGATTCTTACCTCGACTGCTCACCGACCCGGTGCTTCCAGTAGTACGGGACCAATACTACCTTCCACACTGCATTTGTAATGAGCCCAAGTCCTCCTCCTAGGATTCCAGATCGCAAGTAATCTATATCTCATTGAACACAGACTACTCTCATAAGCTTATTTCTACTACATACTCGTACTCAAAGAAAATCACAGGTAGCAGTAACTCCTAGGCTAAGGCATCACAAATCAGGCCACTCTAGTCCTAAAATATGAAGTACCTAGCCTACTCTCTAGCATACATAACATATCTCATAATATCTCATAACACTGAAAGTAAGGGTATTTTGTGAAAATCACCGTTCGGGCGCTGGCTGATTGCACACACTGCTCCTTCTCGTTTTTCTCTTAGAAACTCTTACACATTTTAGAAAAATTGTTTCTCTTGTAAAAATTTCCTCAAATCCTGTGTTTGAGTCCATACATACCCGAAGGTGCATCCGAATCCCTCAAACCAAGGCTCTGATACTAACTTGTAACGACGTAATTTTTCAAACGATTTTTTATTTTTAAAAACACATAAAACTCATATATTATATTTCATAAAAATCATAAGTGTCTCAAAGTCAAACATAAATCCACAACAAAACTCAAATCCCAGAATCCTCAACATAATCTCGAACAGGTGTGTACAATCATGCCGGTGCCTTCCCACGATCCTTGGAAGTACCTGAAACACATAACACATAACACGGTAAGAATAAAGCTTAGTGAGTTCCCCAAAATACCACGCACAAATAATTAGCCACTCGAGGATATAGCTCTGGAACACCCTCTGGTCAGTGTGTCTCAGTGGGACCCTCCAGTCCCACAGCTCGTTGGACCCACTGGTCTAGTCTAAGTGATGACCCTTCGGCCGCATAGTTCGTTGGACCCTCCGGTCCGGTCTAAGTATCACATAATATAGCTCACAGTTCATGACACACATAACATTCATAACTCAAGTAAACACATAAGACCCTCTGGTCACACGTAATTACCACACTAGGTAAAGTATAGTGAGAAGACTCACCTCGTAAGCTAGCTAGCAAAATCTCGTGCTCGGAATCCTCGATCTAGCCTCCGCCAATCACAAGGATAATATCTCTAATTAATACTGTCCTTACACTCGACTACACCATTCATTGATCTCTCTTACACTTATAGTCCTAAAAATGGGTAAAAGACCATTTTACCCTTCCCTGACCTCCATTACTCATTTTGACCAAACCTTAAAGTCAACGGAAGTCAAACTCTAGTCAACAGTCCAAAATTGACCAGACTCGTTGACTCTAGTCGCACGACTCATCGAGTCCCTTTGATTCTCGACCATCTCATGAAGGTCCAGCTTGTCGAGTTAACCCTTAACTCCTCGAGCTCTCGCATAATCCAGCTAATTGGAACAACCCTATTCTACTCGTCGAGTCGGCTCATCAACTTGGCGAGTCCATACAGACTTAACTTGCATTCAGACGATTTTAAGGCAGGATACTTTCCCAAATTCCAGATCCACACTCTCAGTGCTCATTTATCACGTAAAGTCATAGACTTTACGTCCATGCATGGCATTTTGGGAATGAAATGCCAAGAACATGATCTAAAAGGGTTTTTCACTCATAAATTTCCCCAAGGCTGAATAAAGCAGAAACCTTTACATGCTAGGGACCTCCTAAGGTCCAGATCTGGAGTTCAAGCCTCCTCATGAACCCCAAATCCTCAAAGTCCCAAAATATAAAGAAAAGAAGCCCTAATCTTCAAAATGAGAGATCTACTCAAACAAGAGAGAAATGATCGAACTTAATACCTCTAACAGAAGCCCTTGGATGAATAATGACAGATCTAACAGCCTTCTTTCGCTCCTTGCTTGAAAACCTTCTTCGTTCCTTGCAAAGATACACCAAAATGCTCAAGGTTAGATCTCTCTCTCTCTCTCTCTATATATATATATATATATATATATATATATATATATATATAAGCTCAAAGTACGTTTAGGGTCTCTCTCTGGGGAAGGTGGCCGCAAAGGGTGGCTATAAGTGCCTTTATATAGGCCACATGCCCGAGAAATTAGGATTTTCTTCGGCAGCGCTGACTCGACGAGTCACCTCACAGACTCTTCGAGTCCATTCATTAATCCACGTCACCCGACGCGACTCTACTCAACGAGTTGAGGCACTAACTCGTCGAGTCACTCCACAAATCTCAATTTAAATGATAAAATAATATACCTGGGAATCCGGATGTTACATTAGTATATCTAACCATACAAGATATATAGTTATAAATACAATGGGACTAAAACACTCTGACTAAAAGTATACTTTAAAAATATTAGTATTTTATAAAATAAAAAAAAAAGTTTGCATACATACATGCATAATAGAAAATAATGTTATAATAAGAACTATTTTGAAGAGTTGGAGATCGCGGTTAAACTTAGACATTTATGTAATCATATCTAGGGTAAATACAGCCTGATTAACTATATTTATTCAAGATATGACCAACATGTATCTAGGAGTGGTCGAGGTGGAAAAAAAATCTAAAACTTACCAACTCTAAACCAAAAGAATATAAGAACAAAACATAAAGACATAAATTACTATAGGAGTATTTTAACATTTTATGAATCTTTCATATGTCCTCTTGTGCTTATACTCTTGTACAGACACCATGGCAGGTTTTCACCACCCTGGAGATCCTTATTTCCCCAACCAAGGGAAAGCATGATGGATCGTGGAGGATCTTGAGGAGGATCTCGAGGAGATCTTGGAGGATGAATCGGAGGAGTAAGTCAAAGAGGAAGTAGATGAAGAAGAGGAGGAGGAGGAGGACAAGGATGAGTCAGACTTGGAGTCTGAAGTCATCGATCCTCCTTACATGGCTAGGGTACTAGCACACCGATGGGGCTATAATGGCCCTATGCCCCCTGGGCATTTGACCTTGAGAGATCGAGCCAACATCAGGGGCAGCGCCCACCTTTTGGGATGGAGTGAGGATTTTATGACCTTCGCCAAGGAGGACCCGTTGACCGGGCCCTTCCCGTCATGGTCCGTCGGATCTCAGACATTGGTGATCAGGCTCAGACGACGGTCAACAGAGTTATGGAGATGAGATCTGCTATGGAGGTCACGGTCGCATGAACTCAGACCTCGAGAAGGATTACTACCCTATGGACCGACTCATCGAGAACCTTACTACCGAGCGAGCGAAAGTAAGGGAATATCAGGAGAGACATACCTCTCTTGAGGAGAGAGTACTGGTAGTCGAGCACCGACTAGCTGAGCTGCAGGGTGCTTCTACCTCATCCCAGGCACCGCAAGGGACTACTCGATGTGAGTAGGATCTATCCTACTCACCAGGTATGATAGACTAGATGTTTGGGTATGCGTTAGTGCTACCCTTTCTTTTATTTTGTATGTAGTACCGACCCTACCTCTAAGTGATTACACTATTCGGAGGGTTGTAGACCTTATAAAGGTAAATTTTCCAAAAAGTTATGTACCATTACTTTATCATTATTCAAACAAATATGTGTTTTATTTATGGATGTTGTTATTTGCTATGTCTTATCTATTCATTTTTATTTGGTAAAACAAGATTTCAATTGTATGTACAAAATAACGCCCAATAATCACTAGACCTGACATATCTAAATGCGATGTTTAATTAAAATAGTATCCACATCATAACCCTTATCAAAAACTTATCAAATTCCATTTGTGGCAGTAGAATGCCACTCAGAAGATACAACCGACGCAAGAACAACGAGACAGCACCACCACCACCGCCGCCTCCACCACAAATGGATCCGGCCACATTCCCGGAGGCAGTTTCAGCCGCAGTCACTGCTGCTCTGTAACATATCAACAACAATGGTGCAAATGGAGGCGGAAGTGGAAACAGAACGGGCAGCTCCAACCATAGGGTTAATCAAGGGTTGCAGCGAGCATGTACCTATAAGGACTTCACAAACGAAAAACCAAGGCCATTCAACGGAAGTGGAGGTGTTATAACTCTAACTCGATGGTTTGTGAAGAAGGATTCAGTCTTCGAGATTTGTGGTTGCCTGGAGGAAAGCAAAGCTAAATTCACATCTAGTACTTTTGCTGATTGAGCCCTTTCCTGGTGGAATGGCCACATCAAGGCTTTAACACTCCTAGTGGCGAAGTTAATGACTTGGGAGGACCTCAAAACCATGATGCTTGATGAGTACTGCCCTAGGGGTGAGGTACAGAAACTCGAACAGGAGTTATGGATTCTCACCATGAAGGGCTCCGATATTGAAGCTTACACTACCAGATTCAGCGACCTGGAAATTATGTGTCCATGGATGATCACTTTTGAAAGCTAGAAGGTGGAACGGTTCATTTGGGGACTATCTCCCCTGATTCAAGGGAATGTGATTGCAGCAAACCCAACAACGTTCGACAGTGCGAAGCGTCTTGCCTAGAAGCTTATTGACCATGGGGTGGAAAAGGGCACCATGACTCCTGACATTGACCAGAAGAAGGGGAATGATCACAAGAGAAATTCTGGAAACAAGAGGAAGGGGAAACAAAATCAGGAGTCCGCAAAGAAGCAGCAAATCATGGCAGTTCATGCCGCTACCACTCCTGCCACACCAGCACCTACCAAGCCACATGCGGGCAATCTCCTAAAATGTGATAAATGCAACTTTCATCATAAAGGTGCATGCCGAGAGACGCACTGTACCAACAACAATAGGAAGGGGTCACGACGCTCGATATTGTAGGACGCCAACACAACAGACCAATCAACCTACCAATGCTGGTGTAAGTCAAGCATGTTATGGGTGTGGAGAAACTGATCACTACAAAAGAAACTGTCCAAAGGCCAACAACAAGAACACAAGGGGAACGATAAAATTCCTATCAATAGGACATGAAGAGGTAGTGAAGAATCCCGCAGTGTTCACCGGTACGTTCCTCCTCAACAACATTTATGCATGTATTTTATTTGATAGTGGAGCAGAAAGAAGTTTTGTAAGTCATAAGTTTAAACACCTACTCAACCAAAACCCTCAAGCATTAAACGAAACATTTACCGATGAAATGGATAACAGAAAAACAGAAACAACCAATGATGTATTCATAAGGTGCACACTAACTTTAAATAACCACTACATTCCAGTCGACTTAATGTCGGTTACTATTAGGAGTTTTGATGTGATCATCGGCATGGACTGGTTAAGCCCCCACCATTTCGATATTATGTGCTACGAAAAGGCCGTTCGCCTTCACCTACCCGACAATGAAACCCTGTTTATATACGGCGACAAACCTGGTTCGAACCTTCACTTCATCTCGTGTATCAAGGCACATAAGTATTTACACAAGAAAAACCATGCCTTCTTAGCTCATATGCTGGATAAAAATAAAGAATTAAAGACATATCGGAGGTGCTTGATTTTCCCAACGTGTTTCCCGAAGACCTTCCGAGAATACCTCCTGAACGACAAGTCAAATTTCAGATCGACTTGATACCCAGAGCCACACCAATCGCCAAGTCGCCATATAGATTAGCTCCTATAGAGATGAAAGAGCTTTCCAATCAATTAAGTGAATTACTTGACAAGGGGTTTATACGGCTAAGCTTCTCACCCTGGGGAGCTCCAGTCCTATTCATGAAGAAGAAGGCTGGGTTGTTTCGTATGTGCATCGATTACCGCGAACTCAACAAGCTCACCGTCAAGAATCGATACCTCTTCCCCGGATCGACGATCTATTTGACCAGCTTCAAGGAGCAAGTTACTTTTCAAAGATAGATTTAAGGTTCGGGTACCACCAATTACGGGTATGAGAAGACGACATCCCTAAGACTGCATTCTGAACCCTCTATGGCCATTATGAATTTGTAGTGATGCCTTTCGGTCTGACAAATGCGCCTGCAGCATTTATGGATCTGATGAACCAAGTCTGCCGACCCTACCTCGACAACTTCGTGATCGTTTTTATCGATGATATACTTGTCTATTCGGGAATTAAAGAAGAACACATTCCACATCTGCGGCAGGTTTTGGAAAAACTAAGGGCAGAGGTTTTATGCAAAGTTCTCTGAATGCGAGTTTTGGATTCGAATGGTGGATTTTCTGGGCCATGTGGTAAGTGAGGAGGGAATACATGTGGACCCCTCCAAGGTCAAATCAATTGAAGGTTGGGAAAACCCAAGAACCCCAACGGAGATCAGGAAATTCTTAGGCCTCGTTGGTTACTACAGGAGGTTCATACATAATTTCTCTAAGATCGCCAAGACGCTCACCACCTTAACTCAAAAGGGTGTAACATTTACCTGGGAGAAGAAACAAAAGGCTTCTTTCCAAACTTTGAAACAAGTTTTATGCAGTGCTCTTGTCTTGTCTCTCCCAGAAGGGATAGAAGACTTTGCGGTTTATTACGCTGCATCCAATCAAGGATTAGGTTGTGTACTCATGCAGCGAGGAAAGGTCATAGCCTACGCGTCAAGGAAACTAACGAACCATGAGGTGAACTACACCACACATGACTTGGAGTTAGGAGCAGTCGTGTTTGCAGTAAAGATTTGGAGGCACTTTCTCTACGATACAAAGTGTACCATCTTCACGGATCACAAAAGCCTCCAACATATCCTAAACTAGAAAGAGTTAAACATGAGGTAGCAGCGATGGGTGGAGTTGCTAAACGATTACGAGTGCGAGATCCGTTACCACCCGGGCAAAGCCAATATGGTGGCTGATGCCCTAAGCCAGAAAGAATACTCGGGTCGCCGAGTAAGAATGCATAAAATGACCATCCATTCCCACTTGTCTTCGCAAATCAAAGAGGCTCAACTGGAAGCCTTGAAGCCGGAAAACATCGCAAACGAAGTCTTGCGTGGGATGGAAAAGAATCTCACAATCAAAGAGGACGGAGCCTACTACCTCATGGACCAAATCTGGACCCTAAAATTTGGTGGGTTCAGAGACGTGGTCATGAATGAAGCCCACAAAACAAAGTACTCCATTCATCCTGGTTCGGATAAAATGTACATGGATCTCAAACAACATTATTGGTGGCTGAATATGAAAGTCAAAATTGCTACCTATGTAAGCAAGTGCCTGACTTGAGCCAAAGTAAAGGTAGAATATCAGAAGCCCTCGGATCTATTACAGCATCCAGAAATACCTGAGTGGAAGTGGGAACGGATAACAATGGATTTCATAACCAACTTTCCCAAGTCAGGGGGTGGACTTGACACTATTTAGGTAATCGTCGACCAATTAACCAAATCCGCCCACTTCCTGCCAATAAAGGAAACTGATAAAATGGAGAAGTTAACCAGGACATATATCAAAGAGATCATGATGTTGCACGGTGTGCAAATATCTATTATCTCTGACAGGGATAGTAGATTTACCTCTCGGTTTTTGCAGTCACTTCAGAGGTCATTGGGAACTTAGTGTCACAACTAGCATTTTTAACTGGGAGATTCTATTTTCATGTAAACATCAGCTATTGTAAGACATGCACTCTAAGTGAATATCATGCTATATACTAACATGAAATATTCCATTTGAATCCAAACTCCAGATTAAAGTTCAAAATCAAATACAATACATCTCATATATTCAACTATGGGTTGAAAACCCTAAAAATCTCGGTTCAAGTTTATTATGGACTAGGATCCTCTTATTGGGCCTAATGGACCAATAAACTTTCAATCCGAATATTTTGGTCCAAGGAACCCTATTTAGGCTCTAATTGGACCCACATCCATGAAACTAAGGTATTTTGGGTCATGTTGGTCTAGAATGATCCATCTTGTCTTTAATGGGCCATAAATAGTTTCATAAGCCCTAATGGGCCGTAAACTATATTCATGGGCTTCTTTGGGCCGTGAACCCTCATAAAGGCCCAATAGGCCAAAAAATCTTTATCTTGGGCCTCATAATTTCGAACTAAATCAAGAAAAGGCCCAAACCATTTCATTTCCTTTTTCCTTACCCTATTCTCGGCCCAAAATCACAACAAAAAAAGAGAAAAACAAATGGGAGGGAAATGGGGTGACACCTCATTAATATTTCATGGATATCCATGCAACTCTCACATCATCCTCTTTAAAAGTCAACCTTTATCCTCTCTTATCTCTCACTCTATCTCTCGGCCTCTCTCTCACTCTCCAACCTTACTCACATTTCAAACTCAACACTCATTCTCTCAACCATTCAACACTCTTCCACTCTTCTTCTCTCAAGAAAAATCATGGGTATTAGGTGAGTTCTCAAGAAGATCACTCCAAAATTCACATTGTGGTAAGATCATACAAATCAAGTTGATATACTTCATTTTAAACTCAATCACTCCTCTTACACCCATGTTTTCATGAATCATGTTTCCTAGAACCTCCTAAGTTCGAAATTCTCCTCAAGAACACATCTAGGGTCGAGATCTCCTCCATTCTTCACCAAAAACCAAGAACATCAAAGAAAAGTGAGTTCATACCCCCTATTTTCTATTTTTACCTTGTTTTGGGGGAGAATGCAAGTTGTTTTGTGTAGATCTATGTGTGTATGCATGATTTTGTGTGTTTTCTTTGGTTACATATGTGTTTATGTGTTGTAAACTTCATGAACTAAAAGATCTACTAAAAGATAATGATATTGGTATAACATAACACTTATTTCAACTTATCTCACAAGAAAAAGGTTTAAAATACATCAAGGATACTTAAATCTAAGAAAAACTTCATGAAAGGGACTAAAAATGACAAAAGTAACAAAATATGGGTTGTTTATGTAACTCTTGGCTAGTAAGGGGTTCAAAAGAAATTTTTTGCTAAATAATGGCTAATCTCGACATTTGAGACCTTATAGGGACCAAAAATGTAAATATTTTCATAATTGGGCCTTATTTGGGCTTCTCACGGTTTTGGGCCCAAAAGTTGAAATTTTTGGTCTTTTGTGGATTAAATTGTCATTTTCAAGAAAGTTGTGTCAAAAATGAAAATTTTTGATATAAAGGGTCAAAGTTACAAAATTATGAACATTTGGGCCAAAAAAAGATGACATTTTCTATCAATGGGCCGAAAATGTATTTTTTTCACAAAAGTCAAGCAAAAAATGATATTTTTGATAAAAATGAGTTAAAAATGTTATTGTTACCAAAAACTAGCCTTAAATACAAGTTTTGTCCAAAATGGGGCCTAAAATGTTATTTTTACTTAAATTGGGCCTTAATTGTAAATTTTTGGCTAAATGGGCCAAGAGTGTCAATTTTTACCAAAAGTGGGCTTTTTGTGCTATTTTAGTAAATACTTGATCTAATACTAGCAAAATAATAACAAACGGGCTAATTTTGTCATTTTCATGATATTGGGCCTTAGTGGCCCATTTACATACTTGATGGGTGCTAAATACTATCTATATGTTTATTAGGCGTCATTGACCCATTAATATGCACGACGGACCTTGGATACTATATGTGTGCTATTTAGGCCTGTAAATACCTTACATGTAAAATGGGCCTTAGTTTTCCTTTTACATATATTTTAGGCCCATGTTATATAATCTCATTCCTTTTGGGCCTGAAAATGACTTACGTGTTTAGTGAGCCTCAGTGCTTCGCTTACATCGTTCATTAGGCCCGGAATGAGTTTTATATGTTTCTCTTCGTGTTAAATTCGATTAAGGATCTAGTGAGACGTGTCGATTGACACCTATTGTGTGTACGATCGTAGCCTGTAGGTATAACCAGACTCTTTTAGAGGGAGAGCGGGGGTTTGTGTATAGATCTATACGGGGATGACACCCCACACCTGAGCTGTTTGCTACAATTAGACTACATCAGTATAGGGTGACCAAAAACCTTATTCTATTTTTCGTCCGCGTTCATAAATGCCAAGACAAGAGAACTTGTCATTATCTAGCATGGTTATAACGACTCACTTAGAGGAATTAACATTATGAAATTTACGGGAGACCATTCTCTTTTCTCTTTGGATTACTCGGAAACATACTCGTGTCAATACTCAACCTCGGGGTTGATATACCAACATTCTCTTTTATAGGCAACATATGGTTGTCGGGGTACATTCTCTTTACATTTTCTTCAATTACTCTTGGAATTCTATTAAACAAAAACACACATGCATTAATACAAGATCAAACACAAACACACTAAACTGTTTTAATAAAATACAGGATTTTCTTGTGATTACAAAGTTATACAAATCATTTTTCTCAAAGATGCTTATGAACTCACCATCATTTTTAGGTTGACATTTTCAAAATTAACTTGTATTCTCAGGAAACCGTTGAAGCAGGTTGGTCTGAACAGTTTAATGGATGTTTTGTTATATTTTGTTCCATCATACTTTAATTACTTTGGCATGTAATATTTAAACACAATACTCGATGTAAACAATGTATGTTGTTATATTACTTGTGTGATGATGTTGATGTTATGTTTCAATTATATACTATGTGATGATACTACAAGGATGAAGTCACGCACAAGCCCCTGAACGTTTCCGCCGTCTGATTCGGGGGTGTGACACTCAGCTAGATATGAGTACTGCTTACGATCCCCAAACAGATGGACAAACCGAGAGGACCATTCAAACATTGGAGGATATGCTAAGAGCCTGTGTAATAGACTTTGGCAAGGCGTGGGATACCCACTTGCCACTAGTCGAATTCTCGTACAACACTAGCTATCACACAAGCATCAAGGTCGCTCCCTTTGAGGCTCTATACAGACGTAAATGCAGATCACCTCTCTGTTGGGTTGAGGTGGGGGATACACAACTTGCAAAAGGGTGAGTACCAAATATCACACTAACCGGGCCAGAGATTATCAAGGAAACAACTGAGAAGATTGTTCATATTAGGGAACGACTAAAGGCATCCAGAGACCCACAAAAGAGCTACGCAGACAGACGACGGAAACCCCTAGAATTTCAAGTCGGTGATCGTGTAGTGCTAAAGGTCTCTCTCTGGAAAGGGATGATACACTTTGGAAGGTGGGGAAATTTGAATCCAAGATACATCAGACCATTCGAGATCCTTTCCAGGATCGGTCCGGTGGCTTACAAGTTGCAGTTACCACCAGAGCTCAGCAATGTACACCCTATCTTTCATGTGTCAAACCTGAAGAAATGCCTATCTGATGAAACTCTCATTGTCCTACTTGATGAGATTGAGGTAAATGAAAACCTTCATTCCGTCTAGGAACCTATAGAAATAATGGATAGGGAGGTGAAGCGAATGAAACAAAGTCGCATACCCTTCGTAAAGGTCCGATTGAATGCCAAACAAGGACCTAAGTTCACCTGGGAACACAAAGACTATATGAAATAGAAGCATCCAAATCATTTCCCTAGTTCTTGAAGGCCGCTCTAGAACTAATTTTGGGACGAAATTCCCCCTAACGGGGGGATGATGTCACAACTAGTAAAATTAGGGTCAAGATTGTATCCGTGTACAAACAATTTTTCTATGTAATCTTATTGTATTAAATTATTGAAATTCAAAAATGCCAATATTATATGAGTACATAGATGCATACACTAAGAATCAAGTTGTAATAACCTCTTATAAGATCTAATAGCTAAAAACAAATCAATCTTTTGGGCTTGTGCTTAGGAGTTCTCGGCCCAAATAACCCTAGGCCAAAAACCATTTTCTTTGGACGATATTGAGGCCGAAAACCCTCCCTAATGGGCCATAGTAAACCTGAGATCCCACATCATCAAAACCGAAAACCTTGAGTGGGTGTTGAGTGTTTTCGGCCACCCTAGAACCGAGAACCCCATCCTTTGAGCTATATGGTTCGATTTTTGCATAAGGAAAAAGAAGGATGATCTTGTTGGTGACACCTCACCACTTTACTCCTTTTGGACCATCAAATAACTACGCAAAACATGTAACAACCTTCCATGCCTCCATGCAATGCACTAGATTATCCACCATACAACAATGCACTATTCTTCCCCCTCCCTATTAAACTTGCAGCCGAAGAGTGGGATATCCCACTCTTGCCACTTCATTTCTACTCCAAACTTCTCCTTCTCTTTAGAATAAAATCACCCTCTTCCAAGAACACTATCTCAAGATCGGTCCTAGGTTTTGTTGGTAAGTTTCTTCATGAATCTCAAGTATTTTCATACATCTGTTGTCAAATTCATCTTGTTTACACACAATTTTCCGTGTGTTAGAACACTATCATTTTCGAGAATTCTTCAAACTTGTGCAAGGCTAGGCTCGAAAACCACTCATTCTTTCCTTCCTACTACCACACAAAATAACGAAGGTGAGCTTCATACCCCAAGTTTTTGTATTTTCATGCTTTTCGGGAGGGGGGGAGCGGGGGAGGGTGGGTGAATACAAGTCAAGTTTCGTTTAACCAACGGATATTTGCATGCACCAACTTGTTTATGGAATGTTTTGAGCAAATGATGTCAAAACCCTCATACATACACACATAGAAATTGTGATTTACAAGCTTGTCATAAGTTAAAATGAGTTTGTCCATTGGACATATGCATGCACTATGATTATATGTTAGATGTGAACAATTTCTTATATAAAATGGTTGATATCGTTTGTTTACTAAACAAAAATTGTGACCTATGTGATTGTTAACACTTTATTTACACAAAAACCGGCCTTAAAGTCGATATATTCAAAAGCATAGTTATATAAAAGGCCAAATATGTTTTGATCTTTGGATATTTACTTGTCTTACCTTTACAAATATACAAATTGTATAAATATAAAGTTGTTGAGGACAATCATATGGTTTTTATTAAAAATCGTGATTCACTAAAGTTGACCAAAATAAACCAATTTGTGTTACAAAAATTTCAACAGGAAAAATATGAGTTGTGCAAAAGCTACAAACTCTTGGAGATTTTTTCAAAAACTAAACTTTTCTAGTAAAAATAGTCGTAACTTTTTCGTTACTATGTTTGATGGTTTAATACCCAAGAATATTATGTTATTTATACAACACATGTTACTACTAGAGATAATTATTATTGACTATTTATATAAAGTTCTTATAAGTAGTTTACACAAAATGGTATACAAAACAAATTGATGACATATACTTCGTGTGTCATAAGACACATGTCATAAAACGTATGTCATGAAACTCATAAAACACGTTTCACAAAACAACTGTCTTAAATTTTCAAATATTGAAATCATTTCGTTATACAATAAAAGGGAGTCGTAGTTCGCGTAAATCCGTTAATGCTCTAGTGATACATTCACTTCACCGTACCTACCTAGCGTACATTTTAAGTCCTACATTATAACCAGAGTATCCTGGAGGGAGAGTGAGATAGTTGTGTACAGATCTATACGGGGATCGACAACCCCACACCTGAGTTGTTCGCTACAGCTAGACGGGCCAGTCTAGGGTGAAAAATATCTTACCGATTCCGACGCCCGAAGAACGTCATACAGGCATAAAAATCACATTAAGTATGGTTATAATAACTCACTTAGGGATTAACAATACTATATTGGTTTACGGGAAGCTTACACTTCACCGATTTTATTAAAATATAAAATTGCATACTAATTTTCAGTACTCTATTGCATACTAATTTTCAGTACTCTAATGTTGACCAAAAGCAGGGTTCTAACCACGTACGTGCAGCGTACCACCAGGTATGCCGAGCGTACATAGCCCGGTCTCAAAACTACATTAAGAGCTTATTCCATTAATCCTTATCCTATTAGGTTGCATGTGAACTTAAGAGTTCGGTTATTTTCCGCCACATAATTTTTTGTAACCTATAAAACCTCTCATAAAATTGGTGTTGAATACTCTTATTGTTATAGTATTGAGGATGATCCTAAAAAATTTTAAGAGTCCATGGAATCTCGAGGTGTTGTCTTTTGGAAGGAATCAATTGACGATGAAATATCGTTAATTCTTGAGAACAACATTTTGGTATTGTCTGATTTGCCTCTAGGTTCTAAACCACTTGGTTGCAAATGTATTTTCAAAAGGAAAATGGATTTTAATGGAACTATTGACAAGTACAAATCCCGGTTGGTCTTTCAATATTTTAGGAAGAAAAAAACCGGTGTTGACTATTTTTGATACGTACGCTCCGTTTCCGCGTATTTCTACTATTAGATTGTTAATTTCTTTGGCAAGTATCCACAATCTAATTATCCATCAAATGGATGTTAAAAAAACATTTTAAAATGGTGAACTTGATGAAGAAGTTTACATGAAACAACTAGAAAGTTTCGTTATGCCCGGTAAAAGCATATGGTATGTAAATTGGTAAAATTTTTGTATGACCTGAAACAAGCACCCAAACAATGGCATCAAAAGTTTGATGAGGTTATTATTTTCCTATGGATTCAAGTTAACCCAATGTGACAAATTTTTTTAGAGTAGATATAATGATGCTACTGGTACAGGAGTGATCATTTGTTTGTATGAAGATGACATGTTGATTTTTGGTACTAACTAGGATCAAATTGATGAAACAAAGCAATTATTATCATCTAATTCCATGAAAGACTTGGGAGAGGCTGGCATAATTCTTATTATAAAGATTAATAAGGTGAACAAGGGATTAGTAATGACTCAAAGTCATTATGTTGAGAAAAATCTCAAACGGGTCAATTTTAGTGATTGTCTCCTGTGAGTGCTCCTATGGATTCAAGTTTGAAATTAATGTCTAACATTATCATTCATATTTCACAATTAGAATACTCTAAGGCTATTGGTAGCTTGATGTATTCAATGACATGTACCAGGCCTGAAATTGCTTTTGTTTTGGGAAAATTGAGCAAGTACACTAGTAATCATAGTGTTCAACATTGACAAGCAGTTAATAGAGTGTTTAAGTATCTCAAGGGAACAATGGATTATGGTTTGAGTTACTTGGGAAGTCCTTCGGTTTTAGAAGGTCATTCAAACGTAATTTGGATAATCAACATGGAGGACCATTCCTCAACTACATGTTGGATATTCTTGCTGGGGGGGGGGGGGGATGTGTCATTTACTAGGCTTCCAAGAAGCAAACTTGAATTACAAAATTGATAATGGAATCTGATTTTTTTGTGTTAGATACTATTAGTAAAGAATAAAAGTGCTAAGGAATTTAGTCTATGAGATTCATTTGTGGTCAAATCCTAAAGCAATCGCTATCCTTTGTGATAATGCAACCGCATTGGCTAAGGCATATAGCCAAGTTTACAATGGCAAGTCTAGACACCTAGGTATTAGGCACAATATGATTAGAGCATTAGTCATGAATGGTGTGATTTCGGTTGATTTTGTGAAATCACAACAAAATTTGGCAGATCACCTGACTAAAGGTCTAATAAGAAACTTAGTTCATAAGTTTGTTCTTGGGATGAGATTAAAGTCCATTTAATTCTATAATGATGAGACGCCCAATTCCCTTCTAATATGACATTAGGAGTTGAATTCAATATGGAAAGCTTACATTTATAGATTGGAACACATAAAGTATAAATCTCAGGCATGTGTTTAGTTTTGCAGTTGACCATGTTAAAGTTTAACTTCTTAATAATTCCTTTGCTAAAATGTATGTGTAGATACATGAACTAAAGGAATTACCTATGTGATTGTGAAGTGTAGCTGCATTTCAAAAGGTTAAGAACTTGGCCTTAATACAGTCATGAGAGGATTAGGACATAGTTTTATAATACTGTCAAATTGTATTTTGCTAGAAAGTTCAGTAAACTAGTTTGTATTTTACTTTCAAGTATTCAGTTAGGTTGATAGGTTATTTTCTTAGGATACCCTGATTCTCACGTATTTAAATTGTTTGATACTAAGATGGAATTCAATCGTTTTGACCTTTTCATTTATGTACTATTTTATTTTGTTTAGATAATTTTATGTTAGTTCATGGGTTACACTAAAATGGGGGAGGATTGTTGGTGATTTTAGTGTCACCAGACATTTTGTGTAATTGGAACTAATATGTTAGCTAAGGGTTTATTCTTTGTACTTTATGTTATATGTTCGCTAAACATTGAGTGCATGCATATATAAGATCGAACTATAAGTCGGTGACAAATCTCGACAGTTTTGGAAACCATTGTTTATATCATTAATTCGTGATTTGTTTAACTAATTTGAAGACGGAAACCTAATTTGTCAAAGTATAAATACGACTCCTCTATTGATTCATCATCAGGATCTTCTTAGTCCTCCCTTTTCTATAACAAACTCATAATTCATCTAGCAATTTGGCTTGTGTCAGTGCCTATATTCACAAGTGTCCTTTTGGATTATCCTAGACTGTATTTTCGGTAACCTAGGCATATGGTGGAAATATCGGTTCATAAAGTAACCTTACACGATCCATTGGGAATCCATTTCTCCACCATCACTCTATTACATCCCCAAAAGATGAGAGTCGTGTCCTCGTACTCTATCTTTACCTTTCGGTTCTTTAAGTCTATTAGGATCAAATTTTGTCTGTCTAAATGATATTTCAAAACAAAATGTAGCTTCATTCTAAGGGAGAACAAGGTTATCTTAGCAACAACTTACTCGTTAGAGACTTTGTAGTGCAAAGAAACTCGAGTTTCATCCACAACCTCATTGCACTTTCTTCATCAGCTACCTTGTGTAGTACCTCATCCTCGTCCAAAGGAGATAGCAAAATGATAGAATGTGCATTTTCTTCTAACTATCCATCATCTACACTTTTGGGCTTCTTCCCAGTAAATAGAAGCCAGATACCTTATTGTTTTAGTAATGCACGCATCTTAATCTTCCAAAGACTGGAGTTATATAAACTGGTGAAAACTTCTTTGAGGAATCATGAAATCGACCCCCTACACCCAAGAAGACTGTGAAAACTTCTTTGAGGAATTTGACTGAGCACATGGTATGCGACACAAAAGTTGAAAGTGTCTTTAATACCTTTTAAATATCGAAAATGACCAAAAAATATGCACACCCTGTCTTGATGATTTTGTTGTCGTTGGATTTGAGAAACATGCATGTAGTGACTAAAAGAAATTGCCCAAAAATTTTATTATTTTCCAAAATAGCTACCAATTTACAATGGTCCACCAACAAGTGCAATATTTAAAGTTTGATACCCACAAAAAAAAAATCTTTTTAACACATTATTCTTCGTAATAAACTTTTCTTTTTTTTTTTTGCAAATCATAAGTTTTTATTAAAAAATTGAAGTTTTTTTTATTATAGCGATCTTCAAAATTAATTTCCTTGTAGCCATCATCACCACACCACTGCCATTGTCATCATGACGACCAATATCAACCCCCTGCAGCCGCGACCATGCATGATCACCACCAATACCATCACCATCTTCGCGCCACCACCACCATCACCATGGTATTCAAAAAATGAAAATCGATAAAAAGAAATACACGTATAAACACGTTTTCTAATTTTCTAAAACATAAAATGAAAACTAAATAAGTTTTATCTAAACATATTTTCTAAATTTTCTAATTAAAACTTATTTTGTTTTTCTGAAAATTGAAAACGAAAAACAAAAAATATTTGTCCGCGTCTAAATGCAAATGCAAGCATTATCAAATTAATGGGCATTTTAAAGAATAGTGCTTATTGGTGGCAAATAATAAATAAATGTTTTGTGACAAAAATATAGGGATTTATATAAAAAAAATTCATTATTTTAGGAAATTTTTTAATAAAATTCTAAAAGTTTTTTTTTGTTTGAACGGAAAAGTCCTGATTTTTTACAATTTTGTAAAAACTAACGAAAAAGTCATTTTTTATATTTTAACAAGAAATTACATATTATGTAATTTTCCTAAAATAATAGGACCTTTCTGTTGAATTTTTTTTTAAGAATTTATTAAAAATTTCCCAAAATAATGGGGCTTTTCTGCATAAAACCCCTAAAATATATCTCTTGTGACCTTAAGACCATCTCCAATCCATTTTATTTTCTCCCTATAAATAGAGTAAACAAATAAGGTAAATAGTATTTCATCTCTAATTCTAGTTTATTTTTTATCACATTTTTACTCCAAAAAAGTATATTCTTAAAGTATTCTATTTTTGTACCTTATATATAGTGTCAAATACACTCATCTAGTAATTAGATTTAACAATTATATATTATATTTTTTTCATAACAATAATATTACAAATTATATTATCATAAATAAAATTTTTACATATAATACATTTGAATTTATAATTAAATTATGATAAATAGTTATTATATAAATAAGATTATATTTATAATAAATATATATATCAAGATCACAATCATATTCGATTACTATATTATGTAAAACAATGCATATAATTATTATGTCATGTAATATCAGATGTTATATTAGAATATGTTATCGTGTTTGTAAGATGTATATTTCAATTATAAATTCTAATAACTTATATTACTGCGTTTCAAGTCTTTAGTATATATTTATATTTTATATGTATTCGATAAATAAATATTAAACTCTATACTTATAATTAATTAATATAAATTAGTATATAACGTGATATTACAAATATTAAATATAGCATTTAAATTATAATTAGTAGATAAAAATAAACTATAAATGTATAAATTAAAAGAGAGAGAGAGAGAGAGAGAGAGACTCAAATTGGCAACCGAAACTTCAACTTCATTTTTTGAGTACGGGAGAATACTATTCATATCTCCAAAAATGAATATGAAAATTCGATAAGGTTTAAGGAGAACAAGGAAAAAAAAGAAAAAAAAATAGAGTTTGGATGTAGATTGGAAACGCCCTAACAACTAAGTTACAACAAATATCTCTTTTATAACACTTTTAATATATTTTTAAATTATCAAAATTTCGCCTTAAAATTGTTTTATATTTGAATGGCATTGCTATAATTAATTAGGTTTTTCAAACTAACAAATTAATAAAAGTAGGTTGCATTTTTTTTGCATTTAACCCTAAAAACTACACGTGTTTATCAATTTTTTTTGTCTAAGTTTCAATATCAACATTAATATATATATATATATATATATATATATATATATATATATATATATATATATATATATATATATATATATATATATATATTGGGACTTTATTAAAAAAATTTCCAAAATAATGGGACTATTCCGTACAAAACCCCAAAAATATATCCCTTGCGACCTTAAGACTATCTCCAACTCATTTCTATTTTCCCTCTATAAATAGAATAAAAAATAAGATAAATAGTGTTTCATCTATAATTTTGTTTTATTTTTTATCTCACTTTTTATTCCAAAAAGTATATTCTTAGATTATTCTATTTTGTAACTTATATATATATATATATATATATATATATATATATATATATATATATATATATATATATATTGTGAAATACACCTCTCTACTAATTAGATTTTAACAAATATATATTATATTTTTTCATTACAACAATATTACAAATTATATTATCATAAATAAAATGTTTATATATAATAATTTGAATTTATTATTAATTTATTATAAATAAGATTATATTTATAATAAATATATCAAGATCATGATCATATTCGATTACTCTATTATATAAAATAATGCATGTAATTATTATATCATGTAGTATTGGATGTTTTATTAGAATATGTTATCGTGTTTGTAAGATATATATATATATATATATATATATATATATATATATATATATATATATATATCAATTATAAATTCTAATAACTTATGTTACCGTGTTTCAAGTCTTTAGTATATATATTTGTTTTTTTATATGTATTTGATAAATAAATATTAAACTTTATATTTATGATTAATTAATATAAATTAGTATATAACATGATATTACAAATATTAAATATTGCATTTAAATCGTAGTCACATAAATCACTAATAGGGCCACGATTTTCGTACTAAGTCGCCTGTACCGAATCGCGGTACACTAACGTTCCCGGTACGCCTTGGTACGCGATTTCATCCCTCTAATTGACGATTCCCCTTTCATGTGTACACTGTACCAGTGGCGATTTGGATCGCAATTGTGTTTAATTGGACCCACGTTCCAGTAGTAAAACGGTTCGCAGTCGGTATTTCAAAAGTCACAATTGAAGTCTGAAGGTCTGTCGATTGGAGGGAAATCACTGATAAATTGAGAGGCTCAATCATGCCTCAAGCACAATCGAGTGTTGTTCCTATTCCACAACACAGAAACGGGTTTACAGAAACAAAATTTTGCATACAATTTTTGAAATCCAAACATGGTTTTTGGAAAGAAGCACAGAGCATGTACCAGTGAGGAAGATGGAGATGATTTTGTTGATATTGCAGACGAGGATGACCAGAATGTTGAAGAGGCCGAAGTTCCAATTGGGAGTCAGAATTCTAAGCAATCAGGGGGTTCATCACAACAATCGGTACATGATTCTTCTTCCAATTCTAAGCGTTTTATGGATGAAGTTAGGTTTTTAAGGCCTGGAAACAGTAAAAACGTAGGGGGCTCTAAACAGTGGGTGTGTAATCATTATAATGGAAAGTTTACAAGCTCATATAGTCTAATACATACTCATTTTTTTGGAGCTGAACTAGGAAAAAAGGCAGAAATTAAAAGGTGTACAACTGTTTTGAATGATCGAGAACTTTATCAACGGTTGTCGAAGAAGGTGAATGAAGCAGAAAAAGTTGGAGTCTCTAAATCCTTAAAATGTTTTGTAGTCACTAAAAAATAGAATTTATACTCTAAGAAACCGCTAAAGCAATCATTTTCCATAATGGAGAGAAGCATGGTTGATTTACAAATTGTGAAGGCTTTATGTGCAAACGGGATTCCGTTTAACGTCTTGCGTAATCCACAATTTTGTGACATGATAAATGCTATAAGAAAAGCACCTGAAGGCTAAAAAGCATCGTCTAGTGAGAAAGCAATGACCGTTCTACTAGATGAATGTGTTAGAGATGTTGACAAGAGCCTCACACCATTTAAGGATACATGGTATTCACAAGGTCTTTCTATAGTATCTGATGGCTGGTCAAACATCAAACACAACTCGTTGATCAATGTTGTTGCTATAAATTTCCGTGGTGTTATGCTTATGCATGCCGACGACTTTTATGGGGTGGAGAAAATAGGAGCAAGGATTGCAGAATTTTTGAGGGAAGCAATTGAATCTGTTGGGCCAAGTAATGTTATCCAAGTCGTGACTGACAACGCAGCCAACTGTAAAGCAGCGAGAAAGGAACTCAAAAAGGTATACAAGCATATATTTTGGTCAACATGTTGTGTTCACACGTTAAACTTGATTTTTAAAGATTTTTCACGTGCGTTTATTTGGTTAGAGGACACTTATACAAAGGAGAAAAGGACTGTCAAATATTTCTTAAACCATGGACAAGCTTTAGCTATTTTTAGGGACAATTCTAAGTTGGCACTTTTAAAAGTAACAAAAACTCAATTTGCTTCTCACTACGTTTTGTTGAAGAGGTTACTCCTTTGTAGGGAGGCCCTATCTACAACTATTTCTCTTAATTCATGGAGAGATTAGGTGAAACAAAGTGATGAACACACTAGATAAGTTGGACAGCTTGTTGTTGACAATATTAGGGATGATGACTTTTGGATTGAAGTTGAAAATATTCTACGCATCACAAAGCCTATTTTTTGTGGTGAAATTTTGTGATGGTGAAGGCCCAAAAATGGGTGAAATATATGAAAAGATGGACACATGTTGGGAGAAATCAAAGAAGTGATGATGGAAAGTATGTATGAGTCGTACTTCCCTCAAGTAGAGGAAATTGTATTGAAAAGGTGGGAGAAAATGAACATCCCATTGCATTGTTTAGGATTTGCTTTAAGTACCCGATTTTACGATACACATTATCTTGAAAAGCTAGCATCGGGTGGAATACGAAGAAAAACACCAAACCTTGATAAAGAAGTTATACAAGGTGTAATGCAAGCTTTTAATCGCATTGCAGAAAATAGAGATGAAGAACGATTATTACGAGAACAATTGGCTACTTTTCACATGAAAAGTGGTCATTATGCATTACCTTCAGCGCAAATGGATGCGGTTACAATGGAAGCAATTGATTGGTGGTCACTATGGTGCAGAAACACCGGATTTAGCTGTACTGGCAAAAAAAATATTGTCATAGCCCATAAGTAGTTCTTCAGCTGAAAGAAATTGGAGCACGTATTCCTATATTCATGGTGTGAAGAGAAATCGGCTTAACTGTGCAAGGGCTGACAAACTTGTTTTTGTTCATTCAAATATTCGTTTGACTTCAAGATTATCTGAAGCTTATAAAAAGGGACCACACAAGAAATGGGACATGAATCCCGAATCAACATACTTGGAAGGCTCAAGTTTATTGCTAAAATATATGGATTGGGAAGAACTGGAGGAGGATGAAGACAGAGATAGTGGAAAAGGAAAAAAGAACAAAGGGTGAACTAAGTTTTGATGTTTGCTAATCTATTTTGAAGTAATCTGTTTTCGATTTTTAATGTTTGTTTGATTCCATATTTTGGACTTTTAATGTAATCTGTACTCTAAAATTAAAGTAATATTCTACAATTTTTAATTTTTAATTTTATTACTAATATGCTTTGATGTTAACCGGTACATCGTATTACAATATATGGTATATCGTACCGGAGCGTTTCCGAGCGTACCGAAATGAGCCTACCCCCCTTCGTACCGCATTTCAAGAACCTAGTGAATTGTGTACTCCGTACCCGTATACGTACCGGAGCGTACCGCGAACTATGTGACTATGATTTAAATTATAACTAGTAGATAAAAATAAACTAGAAATGTATAAATTAAAAAAAAAAAACAAAAAAAAAACAAAAAAAAAACAAAAAAACAAAGAGAGAGAGAGAGAGAGAGAGAGAGAGAGACTAAAACCGAAACTTCAACTCTATTTTTTGATTATGGGGGAATATTATTCATATATCCAAAATGGATATAAAAATGGGATAGGGTTTAAGAAGAACGGTGAAAAATAAAGAAAAAAATTGAGTTTGGTGATAGATTGGAAATGCCGTAACAATAAGCCACAACAAATATCTCTCTTATAAGACTTTTAATATATTTGGACTCCCGAGTTTAACTTAAAAAAACAAATGTACTTTGGCATTCCATTTTTATGTGATGTACACTTTAAACTCTTTTGGACATAACATAAAATAAACAAAATTTCACTATGCCCCTATATCTTTATGGGATGTTTTGCGCTTTAAACTCTATAAAATATTTTTAATGTTATTTGAATAATTTCCTTGTATTTATGAATTAGGATTGTGTTTTTATTATACTTTGAAAATTTATTTAAGTTTAAAACTAATTTAAATGATATAATTTTTAGTTATTTTATTTACTTTTTAATTTTAAATGAGTTAACCCATTTACTTAATAGGTTGGCATTCCATTTTTATGTGATGTACACTTTAAACTCTTTTGGACATAACATAAAATAAACAAAATTTCACTATGCCCCTATATCTTTATGGGATGTTTTGCGCTTTAAACTCTATAAAATATTTTTAATGTTATTTGAATAATTTCCTTGTATTTATGAATTAGGATTGTGTTTTTATTATACTTTGAAAATTTATTTAAGTTTAAAACTAATTTAAATGATATAATTTTTAGTTATTTTATTTACTTTTTAATTTTAAATGAGTTAACCCATTTACTTAATAGGTTGGGTTGAAAATTACATAAACAGATCGTTCCAGTAACAACTCATTTATCTAAAAAGTTAGGTTGGAATGGAAATATCCACTTATTTAAATAAAAATGTTGAATTTGATTGAATATTCAACCCAATTAATAAATGAGTTGAACCCAAACTCAATTCAGATCGACCCAATGACCCATTGTCACTCTACCATTACCCACATCAAATTATAGAGTAAATGAATAAATTGGTATTTAAAATATGAAAATAGTCTATCTATTGAGCTTGTAAATTACAAGCAATGTAAAAAAAAGGAAAAAGCTCCGATAAGAAAAACTCCTACACTAAATTTTGAATTCACACTTGGTACACAAAATCGTCACCCCACGCATTTTACTTTACTAGTAAAACCAAAATCATTGTTACATTTCAGATTTCACAACATTCTAAAAGACATATCATTACACTTTTTTTTTATAATAAAATTACCATCCGCCGATAATAATTTACAAGAAAACACCATCAATTTCCACATGAATAATGGCATTAAAGCTGTACATATCAAAATATTTACATTCATATAGTTTTGAATTTTGATGATTCGATCTGTAATCTCATCATCTTCATTACTGTATCTTCAAATGGTTGGAAGTTCCATTCAAGCACCAACAAATTCCATGAATATTTCTGGATTTTTTTTAATGCAATTTAACTTTTTTCATAACATCAGCATCATCATTATCCAAAATTTTAATCATAGCATTGTATTTTCAAATTATTTCTTAATAAGAAATAACTTAAAATTACAATGCTATAAAAATCCTATGGGTCATTTTTTGGCAAACGTAGCTTCAAAAGTTTGTCCCTCCACATAGCTGCAGAATAAAAATCCTATTTACAGATTTGCTTTTGAAACATTAAAAAGAATTGCTAAACTATAAAAAATATTAAAAAAAAAAAGAAAAAAAAGAAACCTGCATCACTGTATCTTTCATCCTTAACAGCAAGATTCATTTTTGTAACCAAATCAAGCTCCTCAGCAAGTACATCTGGACCATCTATGGCACTGTATAATGAAATTGAAATTTGATACCATGTTAACGACATGGAAGGGTATTTTGGGGATTTTAACTTTACAGAAACAGGAGAAAGGTGGAGGGTATACCTGTCCAAAAACACGTCATATGTCGGTTTTTTATCGCGCAATTTGTTCACCCCGTAGACTATCTTAACAGCATCAGTCAAGACAATTTGTTTGCTTACATAAATCGGTGCCTGCATAAAGAGTGAGTCGTTACCAGTGGATAAAATATGTGAGATACAGAAGGTTAAAATTGTAAATTTATTATCCCACCAAAAAAGGTGGAACAAGACGAGACAGGGATATGGACAGATGTCAATGGGACAAAAGTTGTTATTTTGTGTACGGCCTAGAAAAGGTGGAACAAGACGAGACAAGGATATGGACAGATGTCAATAGGACAAAATTGTAATTTTGTGTCCCGCCCAAAAAGTGGGAGAGTGATTGATGTCGGTCAATAAGACAAAAACTGTAATTTTTTGTCTCGTCCAAAAAGGTGGGACATGGACTGATGTCAATAAGACAAAAATTGTAACTTTATGTAGACAAGGACTTGTCCTCTATCTAGTGTTTGTACAAAAGACGTGAATGCCCTTCTTGTCCTCATTATCAAAGCCAACAAAGCTAGTCCAATTATTAAAGGTGCATTTGGGTACCCTGCATCTTTTAGCTACATTTATGGCATCTGAAGGGCGAGCATCAACTCTAATATCTTCTGTGCCTGGCTGCAAGTTGTGAAATTCAATCAAGGTCAAAATTGTCAAATACTCAAATAAACTTCATCTATTCGTAGAAAATTATAATCATGGGGTTGTATGTGATATGTTCTTTATTTACCTTGTGAAAACATATATTTGCAAAATATATACTATCCACTCTTTCTGTAATTTGTACCATTTTTACCTGAAATAAAAATAAAAATAAAAATAAAAAAAAAAAAAAGACAAAGGCAGCATTAGAGGAAACAAAAGGTCTTTTCCTACTTTAACTTCTTTCTGTTGCACCATTAAAATATTATATAAGTGCATGATAAATTCATGTACATACTTCATAGCCAAGTTTCCCAACAATATTTTTCACAAGCTGAAAATGATTTGGGAATCCCTGCAATTTAACAAAAAAAAAAAGTTAATATAGAAATTCGATTGAACTTCTCTTTAAGCATAAACAACCTAAACCTCATCTTCCAGTGTGGAGCTTATTAGCTTTTCAACAGCATATTCCCCTACAATATATTAACATAAAGTGTTATTACAATTAACAATATTTGGATAAAACTTTAAATATAACTGTGCATGATGAATGCATTTATTTACCTACAATAATTGGTAGCAAATAATCTCCATCACAATCACAGGAAATTTTAAGAAAGATAGTGGGATTTCGATATTGGCTAAGAAATTCGGGTCCAAATGTATTGATGTTGTTTCTAAGACCTTTTCCTTGACCAGATATTGGAAACAACCTTGTAGTAGGTTTCCAATTTATTGCTTCTTGATATCCTTGTATGTGCATCTGATAGTGCATTAGTGTTTCTGCACAAAAATAAAAGGAACCCAAGATTCATAATCATAATCCAAAACTATAGATTTGACTAAAAACATCAATTGTTACACTTCTTCAACTAATCCCATTATCCCAACCATTTTATAGACATATAGTAGTATTTAGTTACAGAAAGTATAACAAATTCAACTCAATAGATTGAACACCAGTGGACAAGAAGCATCCTAGGTGGGATATAACTAGCTCTTAGTTTCTTGTTTGTGTAAAAGACATGAATGCCCTCCTAATCCTCGTTATGGAAAATAGCCCTAGAAAAATTGTCTTGTCCAGTGAACTAGATAAGACCTTTGAACTTATAGTAGTATTTTGCAGTAGATTAGGTAAGCTACTGTTGTAATTGGAAGCCTAATAAATAACTCCACTAGCAATTGACATTATGTTAAATTGAAAGTAATTTGATTTGCAATGTCATACAAATTAACTGCTCGTGTTAAGTTAAAGAGGTAGAGCTCTGGTAATATAATCTATTGCACAACCATTCATACATATTCCCTATACGATCTCACAAGTCACAAGTCTCAACATAAAACTCCAAACTATAAATCAGTAAATGTTCTGCAGACTACACTATACAGAGTGCAGTTAGAATTTTACACACAGACGAAACATAAGATTGAGAGGACTTTAAACAAGTGATACGACGACCTACAAAACTAATTCGTAAAATATGGAGAATTCAACTGAGAAAATTAACTTCGAAGCTTCAAAACAAAATAAAAATCTTTCAATCATCTAGATTGTCATCTGTCACATCAGATTCTGATAAAGGGACAGTGATACCTGTCATGAGAACAGAAGCTTCCAAGTAATCATCACCATCTTGATAGTCGTAGTCTTTAGATCTTCTACCACGAGAAGAATTACAAGATATGACAACCGATTTCGAGCGCCGGCGACGATAATGCTTTACTGTAGGAGTGGAATATGAAATTGAAGGTGATGAGCATCGGAGCTGAGTAGAGAATAATTTTTGATGATCGACGAAGTCGCCGGCTCCGGAGCTGACGAACGTGCGTGCACATAATTGAAGTCGGAGCATTGTACAAGAGAGATTCCGGTGTTTAGAGAGAAATGGGGTTGTTGGTGAGGTAGAAACAAGGTTCCATTGATCAAATCAGATCTTTATATATATAGAAAACGTACGATCTTCTATTTGACATATACACGTGGTTTTCTATCTTATTCCAATTATTTGTGTATTAAAATACTTTAGTTGTCTTTACTCAAAATGGAAGTAGAAATAAAATATACAAAAAGATAAATAAAAAAAAGATTAATAATTTATGTAATAATATTCTAACAATTAAGGGTATTTATGAGACGGTTTGATTCGGTTATTTGTTAAAAACGAGTTATAATTATTAGTGTTGATTAATGTATTTCGATAGTCACCAGTTGCGAGAATCATGTATTATATGAGTTTATTAAAAAAAACATATAGATCTAACAAATTAGAAATTTTGGATTTATAAGAAAAATAGAAAAATATTTAATTATTTAAATCCAAGTGTTTATTTATCTTATAAATTAAACTAATAATTTAAATACATAAACAATTAAAATAATTTGATTCAATTTAGAAATTTAGAAATTATAAAGAAAATTGCATTAATGAATTGGATATGCATTTAGTATTACATTTATTATATTTAAATATTATATGAAATTTAATAAAATGAAAAAAAAACCACAAAATGACACATAAATATAATTTAATCTAAATTGACCATAAAATAACATGTGGCATAATGCAACTCTAAGCAAGGGTGTACAAGATAGACTGAAGGCCCTGCGAGGCGGTCCTGATGTGTGTTAAAGGCCAATAGACCTAGGGCAACTCAGATAGACTGAAGACCCTGCGAGGCGGTCCAGTTAAGTCGAAGGACCGGCGAGCGGTCCGGATAGGATGTTGGCCCTGTGAGGCGGTCCAGTCATGTCGAAGGCCCGTCGAGCGGTCCGGATAGGATATTGGCCCTGCGAGGCGGTCCAGTCAAGCTGAAGGCTCATTTATGCTTGTTGTGCTCTGTTATGTTTTGTGGTGGTATTTTGGGTAAGACTCAGTAAGCTCTGGACTTATAGTTTTGATTATGTTTCAGGTACCTCAAATGATCGTGGGAAGGCGAAGGCTTGATCGTGCACGTCCTCGTATTTTATGTTATGATTTCTAGGAAAGGTATGATGTGAAACTTATTTTGAAAACAATATGTAATAAATATTGGCTTTGGATTTATTTAAAAGTTTTAAAATTTTCAATGTTTTATGGATGTTACAGGGCAACACACTCTTGATTAGTGCTTACACATTCAAAACCGTAGACCCTTTTATGGGATGTGAGTTTGGATTGTTTGACTTGATTTTTACACCATACCCTCTTACATGACTTTAATTGTACACTTAATGGAAGTATGGTCCTTCCCATTTGTATCTGAGTATATAAGGAAGAGTAAGATGCAATAATTAGTTAATTTTTTAATCATTTTTTCTCTCTTTTAAGGGCTGCCAAATTGCGAGGAGGTGCACGATCAAGCCTTCACCTTCTCGCGATCATCTGAGGTACCTGAAACATAATTAAAATTGTAAGCCCAAAGCTTAGTGAGTCTTCCCCAAAATACCACCACAAAACATAACAAACAACAACACGCATAAATGAGCCTTCAGCCTGACTGGACCACCTCACAGGGCTTACAACCTATCTGGACCACTCCCACGCCTTCGGCATGACTGGACCGCCTTGCAGGTTCTATAGCCTATCCGGACCGCTCATCGGGCCTTCGTCCTGCCTAGATCGTCTCGTAGGGCCTTCAGTATATCCGGGTTACCCTAGGTATGTTGGCCTTCAGCACAAAGTAGGACCGCCTAAACCCGACCACACACACACACATGTCGACATATACATAACTCATAAACACATAATCAATCAACAAGAAAGCACAGATCATACAGATCAATAAGCATAGCACTATCCTATCTACTAGGATTCATATTTAACCAATTACTATAGTACTCAATTATAAGATAACCAAGATAACAAACCAAAAAGGGTCAGCCTAGGTGCCTTCGACCCAAAAAGTATAGTGAGGAATACTCACCTCACAAGTAGTGTTGAACCAGTAAAATCCAACTCCAAAACTCGGCTCCGGGCTCAAATGCCTACAACCACCATGACCATTTCTATCAAAACCCCGAAATACCCAAAACGCGCTCAAAGTCCAACTTGGTCAACCATGGTCAAAGTCAAAGTCAACAGTCAAGTTCAACATTCCATGTTGACCCAACTCGTCAAGTGCACCTACCAACTCGTCGAGTTCCTTCAGTATCTAGAGAAGCAGGAAAACCCTCGCCAACTCGCCTAGTTGTCAGGACAACTCATCGAGTTTTCTCAGTCATAAGACATTCAGCCCCTTCTTGTCGAATCTAATGCTTTGAAATGTAGATATGATACCCAAGGGTTGGAAACCCACGTAAAGTTGCTAACTTTACGTCCATGCATAACACAAGGAGGATCCAAGACTCAAGAAAGGCTTAATAAGGGACCTAAAGCATGAAAGACGCCTAGAATTTGATAAAGCTTGCAACTTTAAGTCCAATGAGGCTATAAGACGTCCAGATCTAAAGTGATAACTGCAGGAAATACTCAACCCACACTCGATCCAAAAAATCAGCCAAATATGACAATAAACTTCCAAGAAAGAGATCTAAGCAATAGATAAGCAAGTTTTCGACTTTTTACCTCAAAAGAGTACCTAAACTCAAGGAGATTCTGGATCTATAGCTTCCCCCCTCAAGCTAGGCACCAAAAACTTCAAGCTCTTTCAAAATGAGACCAAAAGAAGCAACTTATGAGCTCACACACTCAACTTGGGTTAAGATGCACGATATTTAGGGTTTCTGGACAGAGGAGGCGATGAGGGAGGCCAAAATTGGGACTTAAGGCCTTTAAATAGGGTGCAACACCCTAAAATTAGGGTTTCATAATCAGCTACCAACTCGTCAAGTTTTTCTCTCCAACTCGTCGAGTTGGTCCAAAAAGATCCGCGGCCTAAAAACTTTCAACACGTCGAGTTGAGGCCATCGACTCGATGAGTTCTAAGGAAAAATGTTGCCTTTTAATAAAAATTCTCATACCTAGGAATCAGGATTTTACAACTCTCCCCACTTGGACTTGGCTTCGTCCTCGAAGCCTGTTGCGGTGAACAAATCCGAATAATGCTCCGGCATCACGGCCTCTGGCTCCCAGGTCCACATGGACCCCTTCCGATGCTGCCATTGTACCTTTACCAAAGGTATCTCCTTGTTACGCAGAACCTTTACCTTCCTTTCCAGAACATCTACCGGCCTCTCAGCATAGTTCAGGCACTCATGAACCTGGATGTCATCTACTGATACCACCGCATCCTCATCTAGTACGCACTTTAGCAACTACGAAACGTGGAAAGTGCTATGAATCTGACTGAGCTCCTCTGGAAGATCCAATCTATACACAACCTTGCCAACCCTGGAAACAATCCGGAATGGTCCGATATATTAGGGGCCTAACTTCCCCCTCTTCCTGAAGCGAATCACACCCTTCCAAGGTGTGACCTTCAGCAACACCATGTCGCCGACCTGAAACTCTAACTCAGATAGGCGTCGGTCGGCATAGCTCTTCTGCCAACTCTGAGCAGTCTTCAATCTCTGCCTAATCTGATGAATTATCTCTATAGTCTGAAAAACCACCTCGGTCCGACCCATGACAATGTGACCAACCTCGTCCCAACAGACTAGAGTACAACACCTCCCCCATACAACAACTCAAAAGGTGAAGCACCAATACTAGAGGGAAAATTGTTGTTGTAGGAGAACTCTGCAAGAGGTAGGTAGGAGTCCCAGCTCCCACCAAAATCAATAACGCATGCTCATAACATATCCTCGAGAGTTTGAATGGTTCGGTCGCTCTGGCCTTCGGTATGCGGATGATAAGTTGTGCTGGAATGCAGCCTCGTGCCAGTTGCTCATGGAACTTCTTCCAGAAACGAGAGGTGAACCGAACATCACAGTCTGACACAATAGAGACCAAAACCCCATGGCGAGCAACGATCTCGCAAATATACACATCGGCCAACGTCTCGGCCGACGAGCTCTCCCGAATTGCCAGAAAATTGGCACTCTTGGTCAATCGATCCACGATGACGCCAATAGCATCAAAACCCTTTGCCGTCTTTGGCAACGTGGTGATGAAATCCACCGAAATATTCTCCCATTTCCACATGGGAACCTCCAGAGGCTGCAGCTTGTCATGTGGCCTCTGATGCTCGGCCTTGACCATCATGTAGGTCAAGCACCTCTCAACGTACCATGCGATCTCCCTATTCATGCACGACCACCAATAACTCAACCTCAGATCCTAATACATCTTGGTAGCCCCCGAATGGATAGAAAAAGCGAGACTTATGAGCCTCCTTCAACATAATCTATCTGAACCCACCAGACATAGGAACCCACACCCGATCGCAACGGGTCAACAAACCACGACTATCTGGCACATATCTGGTGATCCCACCCCTGATCCCCTCAATCTTCCAATTCTCCTCTCGAACACCCTCAGTCTAATCCTCCCTAATCAAACCCATAAATGGAGAATCCACATATATCCTCATACATGCCACCTCAACAGAAGGTCCAGCAACCTGCGCTACCTCATGTTCAGGTTCGGGTGATCCATAATATGCCTCAAACTCTTGTGATCCATGTAGATAGTATAGCAGATCAGGGCATCCGCCACCACGTTTGATTTACCCGAATGGTAAAGGATCTCGCATTTCCTTGACTACGTCCAGCCACCTGCGCTGCCTTATGTTCAGGTTCGGCTGATCCATAATATGCCTCAAACTCTTGTGATCCATGTAGATAGTATAGCGGACCCCATAAAGGTAATGCTTTTAAATATTCAGAGAGAAAACCACCGCTCCCAACTCAAGATCATGTGTGGGATATCTCACCTCATGCGGCTTCAACTGCCGCGAAGCATAAGCTATCACTCGTCCTTTCTGCATGAGGACTGCTCCCAAGCCGGTGATGGATGCATCACAAAAACCATAAAATCCTCAATTCCCTCCAGGAGGGTCAAGACTGGGGCCTCACATAGTCTCCGTCGAAGGGTATCAAATGATGATTGTTGCTCAGGGCCCCACGGTAAATCCCCCCCCCCTTCCTCGTCAGACGAGTGAGGGGTACTGCAATCTTGGATAAATCCTAAATAAATTTCCGGTAGTACCCTTCCAAACCCAGAAAACTCGTGATATCCGAGGGAGACTTCGGAACCTCCCACTGCATCACCGCCTCGATTTTGGCCGGATCGACCAAAATCTCATCCTGGTTAACGAGGTGTCCAAGGAACTGAACCTCTCGAAACCAAAACTCGCACTTCAAGAACTTAGCATAATGTCATTCTCTCCTCAAAACCCCTAGAAGCTCATGAAGGTGCTCCTCATGCTGCTCTCTGGTCTTTGAATACACCAAGATATCATCAATGAACACGATAACTGAGCAATCGAGAATCGGCCTGCACACCTAATGATGTGTACAAAAGTACCTACTAGTTTTAAATTTATAACCTAACTAACTTAACTAACTAATATGCACCTAGGCAGTGTATCTAGTCGGATTGTAGTGTAGTAAAGTAAGTTGGGGTCGAACACAGGGAACATATTTAATTAACTAAAATAATTACTTTAAATTAATCTAAAATCTAACAATAATTTAAAAGGTTTTTTATCTAATTTTGCAAGTTCAGAAAAATTAATTACTAAACAAAGGTTCAATCAATTACTAAAAATACTCTCGTTTAGTTCGAATCCACTTCTTCTTTATGGTTAACTAATAATTTTGGATTATCAAAGTTGGTTACCTAATATTATATTATTAGTAATTTAAGTCCAAATTTACTAATATTTAACTAATTCATGTAAAACTATGCATGGCCACAAACAATCAAACACAAAATCAATTATGGATTATGAATAGGCTATGTAAGATTTATTATGCAAACATAATTATGGTCATAATTTATGTTCTCCGGCACAACTAAATTCAATTACTTTAATCACTTATCTAAGATTGGGTCGATCCTAGCTCTAGCAATTCAATATTCACTAAATTACTAGGTATCAAGTTCATGTAATTTAATAATCACTAAGTTAAACAGAACATGAATTCAAGCAACTAAACAACCAAATATTAGCATGCTAGGTATTAACAATCAAACACAAGCATAATACCAACAAGTAAAATCCATAATTAATTAAACTATTCCATAAGTTGAAGCTTCATCTAGCTAAACAGGAGTAGCTAAATTCAACTACTCATGGTAGAAATCAAACACAAAAACTCAATAGAGATAAATCTAAACATGATCAAACTGAATAAATTGATGTTTTCGTCTAGATGTCTTCAAATCTTGATCTCCAATCGTTTTCTCCTATTCTAAGGGTTTTCTATAGGTTATTTTTCGTAATATGTCACACCCCCGAACCGTCAGAAAGACAACGGCGGAAACGTCCGGGGGCGGCGACGTCATGCGTAGTATCACAACAATCGTATCATAGCAATCAAAGTAAACACAACCATTAAATTACAATATGAATATTTACATCTGTTTGAAAACATAGTTTGTATACATCGATATAAACAAAGATAAAGACGAGACTCCAAAATGCTCTGTCTTCTCCAAAAGCTGGCAAGGTACCTGTCTATCGTTGCCTTGAGAATACAAGCGGTTTTGAAAACGTATCAGCATAAAGCTGGTGAGTTCATAAGCATGTTTTTGTGTATTGAAAACTAGTCACTGAATTGGTATAAATGGTTTCTTTCCAATATAAGTAAATGTCGTTTGTATCGAAAACCATTGTTACCAAGTTTTGAAATATGTATGCATGTTTTCCAAGAAAATCTAATATTTTCTAACATGTTTGTTGATTTATGTATGAAAAGTATCGTTCCGTTTGAAAACCCTGGTTACCACCAATATGTAAGATCTGTTCGAAAACCCTGGCTATCACCAGTACGTATAGTAGTTTTATTACTTAAAATAAAACTAAAGGTTGAGTCCCTGGAATACCCTCCAGTAAGTAGATAAGTAGTTTTATTTAATTAAAATAAAACCATGGAAGAAAGAAATCCAGTAAACAAAGGTTAGTTTATACATATTTTGAGTCGTATAACCATACTAATATGGCCGGTGACCTCCTTGACGTTTCTTCAGGCGTCATACGATTACAAAATTTGTCACCCGAGGTGTGCCTGACTAACTGTAGCTAACAGTTCAGGTGTGGGATTGTCGGTCCCGAATAGATGGATTCACAAATTTCACGCTCTCCCTCCAGGAGACTCTGGTTATACTACAAGAGAGGATTTATTGGTACTTCGAGGGGCATAACGACGATAAGTATCACAATCCTATGTTAACTCGTTTACGTGTTGTTCGGTTGTTCTCGAGTTCGAAAATCGTTTGTAACGGTGTAGAGTATAAATAATTATACACAAAAAGTAATTATTTAGCAAGATACTCTAGGTTTGTATTCGTAGAAATGAATAAACTAAATCTGACATAGTTTATATGTTTGAATCTGTTGGTATTGAAATCCCAAACTATACCCATTATAGTTTGAATGGTTTGTTGCGTTCAGATACTGTTTTGAAAACTATGCAATTATGATTAGAAAACATCCCTTATGATCCGCATATTACAAAAGGGATAATTGTATCTAAATGTTTGATGCAAAACCGTTGTAATTGCATCAGTTTTTAAATTATGAAAACTTTTATGTTTAGCTTGTATTCCCCCATAAAAACATGAAAAAGTCGGAAAAGTGTAGGGGTATGAACTCACTGTTGGTTGGATGCAGAGGATTGAACTGGACGATCCTTGAGTTGATGTATGTTGCACTTAATGGAATCCTAATATCAAATAAATACATATGTGTATTTATATTAGCGATTTCGTTAGATAAACACTTGGTTTCGTTTAAGGAATGTTATCGGGAATTGGTTGGATCGATGAGACAGGCTTTTCCCACAAAAGAGCGGTTTACGGCCGTAAAGGGAGTTTACGGCCATGAACTGGGTTTGCGGTCCATGGATTTAAGGCCCATGGATTTGCGGTCGTAAACACTTCGACAAGAAGTGTGATTTTCAGTGTTTTAGTGTCCTTTCTAGCCTCTTGTAATTATTCTAAGCCTTGTGCAAAGCTCAACGTAGGGTTAAAGGCTAATATTCGACCTAAAATGGAGTTTACGGCCATTGAAGGGTGTACGGCCGTAAACCCATTTCAAGTTATTGATTTGGGTTGATTTCCAGGTTAAAAATCAGTGGTTTCTAGTGGATATCAAGCATAGAGGGTAGTTACTTACTGAAAGAGGCTTGGAATTCGATTTTTAGCCACCAAACACTAGTGTGTTCTTGGTGTTCTTGGTGAGAGAGAATATCTAGAAAAGATGAAATTATATGGAATGAAACATGGATTCATCACTTAGAAGGGATTAAAACACAAGAAAGGTGAAGAATCACTTACATTCTTGAGGGTTCTTGATCAAACTCGAAATTGTAGAGAGAGAGAGAGAGTAGAGAGAGAAAGCTTCTTAGAGTGTGAAAAAGGCTGAAATGGAGGCCACTCATCCCTTATATAGGGTGAGTTTACGGCCAGGGGGTGGGGGTCCACCTGGCATTGACCGCAAACAGAGTTTACGGTCGTACACGAGTTTACGGCCGTAAACTCTCTTTGGCCATGAACTCCTCGTTTTTCGAGGGAATCGAGAGTTTTTCGCGCGCTTTTTTGTTTTCCGACACATATGTAATTATGACAATAACCCTAGTTGATTTACTTAACACAAGAATTTGACGGAAAATGTAATAAAAATTAAATTCTATTAACAGAAGAGGGTTACAATAACGGAATAAATTTTGGGTTGTCACATAATATTTCTCCAGAAAGTCACCTCCAAGTCTCTCAATTCGACCCTATGTTCGGATATATATATATATATATATATATATATATATATATATATATATATATATATATACACCTTCCTAAAGTTTGGCCACCACGTCGTGGTCCTTGTGTTTATCACAAATTCTCCAAGCCAACGTCAAAAAATCGTGAAGATTCCATTCACCACATCGTTGTGGTTAGAAATCCGACTTTTCTCAAAACACGAAAGTCATCCGAAATTGTGTCTAGTTTTTAGATCATTTTGAACCACATTAATCGGAGTTACGAGTCAGGAGATATGGTCAAATTACTAACAAGGCGTCAAGCTGTCTAACAACAAAATTCTTGTGTCTTCTCTTGTCTAAGCTCGTATTTTCCTGCTTCCAGCTTCCATCCCAAGAATGTCTTTATGCTACATAACAAATATTAAGCATAATAAGTACTTTTTGTTCTATAATAAGAATAAATATAGCATAAAATATTAAGATATGATGTAAAATATATATGTAGATATGCACATATCACCTGATTCATCAAATCCATAAATATCGCAGGTTCATTGGTTAGACCGAATGGCATCACCACGAACTCGTAATGTCCATAATGAGTCCGAAACACGGTCTTCTCCACGTCCTCCTACCTAACCCTGACCTGATGGTACCCTGGCCTCAGGTTAATCTCGGAGAACCAAGATGCTCCCTGCAACTGATCAAAGAGCTCATCAATCTGCAAAAGGGGATAATGGTTCTTCACCATTAACTTGTTCAACTACCTATATCGATGCACATCCGGTGTGAACCATCTTTCTTTTTGACAAAAAGAATCGACGCTCCCCATAGAGAACTGCTCAGACGGATGAACTACTTGCCTAGCAGCTCCTGCAGTTGTGATGACAGCTCCTGCATCTTAAGCGGTGCCAATCAATATGACGCCTTAGCAATAGGGGCCACACCCGGCACAAGGTCGATCCTGAACTTGACCTGCCTCTCAGGAGGCACACCTGGTAACTCCTCCGAGAACACATCAGTGAACTCTTTGACGACCGGAACATCTGAAACTGAAACCTGATCCCTGCCCCGCGTATCCACCACATACACCAAATAACTCGCACACCTGTGATTAATATACTATAGAGCCCTTGCTGCCGAACAAAATCCTGAACCCATCATGGTGCCCTCTCCATAAATAACCAACTCTCCCCCACTTAGGGTTCGAACTAACACACGTTGAACCTCACAATCAATCATGGCACCGAAACGACTCAGCCAGTCCATACCCATAATCATGCAAATGTCCCCCATAGAAATAGGGATCAAATCCATCGAAAAGGATACCCCAAAGATCTCCATAATGTAACCCAGATAAAACGAAGTAGTAGAAATCTCGTGTTTGTTGGCGACAAAAACTCGCAACGGACACTCCAACTCTCCCATAGGAAAAGCAAGCTCCCTACTAAAGGACTGAGATACAAAATACAGACTCACACCCGAGTCAAACAATACAGGAGCAAGAAAGGAGTTCACTAAGAACATACCTAAAAGAGGTACAAACATATAAGCATAGCTGGAAAGCGCGACCTCGGGCCCTCGGATGCTCCGCCTTGCCTTGACTCCCGTCAGTGATCCTCTATGTAGCTGGCACGGGAGCCTGCGCCGGCTTGGCGGCGAGCAACAGACAGTTGTACTTCACATGGCCAACCTGATCACAATGATAGCAAATCCTCGTACCCTGAACCGGGGCGGACTGGAGGCAGAACCTCGCATAATTCCGCTCATTGCCACATTTGTGGCACCCACTACTAGATCGACATGCTCTGACGTGAACCTTTCCGCACATCCCACAAATGTGGCCTCGCTAACCTCTAGACCAAGAATCAGCGCCTTTGAACCGCTTCAGTTCCGGTTGCGGCTGGGTTGGGGCCTGCCTTTGCTCTCTCAACTAAAACTCTATCTCAAGCTCACTTCGCCTGGTGGCCTCTTGTAACTCCAGCAAGTTATCACACTGCTGAGTGGAAACAAACTGTCTAATGTCCGTCTTGACCACGCTTAAATAATGATTCATCTGAGCCTGCTCTGAAGCAAACTCAAGGCAAAACATCTCCCTCGCAGTAAACATCTGGTTGATCTCCGTCTCCGGCACCGATCCCTGCCTCAGGTCTAAAAACTCTTTAGGCAACCTCTCCCGCTCGACCTAAGGAATGTAGCGAGTACGAAACATCTCTCTAAACTGATCCCAATATACTGCAACCCTCTGCTCATCAGAGTACGATCCCGTAACAAGTCTCCACCAATCCTTCGCTCCGGACCTCAGAAGGTTCAGAGTGCACCTGTCATTCTGGTCAGCAGGGCATGAACATGTGAAGAAACACCCCTCTACATCATAAAGCTACCTCATGGCCACAATCGGGTCCCGGAATCCATTGAAAGTCGGGGACTTCGTATTATCAAAGTCCCGATACTGAAAGACCCGCACTGTCCTAACACCTGCAGCCGCCACGGTTGTGGAGTCTACAACAGCAACCGTCTCAGCAATGGCTGCGTAGCGATCATCAAAGAACTCCATCATCACGGTCTTGATAGACCCGAACATCTCCGGAATCTGATCCCGACCACAACCTCCTCATGGAGGATCCCCTTGATCCTGGCATCCAACTCATTTGATCCCATCTGCATGCCTGACTCTAATCCCGACCCGGATCTAATCTCAACTTTCCTCGTAGTCACCATACTAAAAATACACTAGGAAGATATTAGATAATCCATATAAATAATAGAGAACCAACTCCCAACAAAGCCCTAGGGGTTGTGACTTCCTTGTTATGCATACGGATCCTGTGCTTCCAATAGTACGGGCTCATACTACCTTCAACCCCTACCCGTATTTGTCTCAAGGATCATCACCTCGACCTAACAATACTCATAAGCATAGAAGAACAGTCAGTCCTCACTCCCTAGAGGAAAGGCTAAACATCTCACAACTGGCCGACTGACCCCTTACGACTCATCCATGAAACTTCCACCAGCCCTGCAGCACTCATGTATACTAGTCATACATAACACTAGACCCTATAGCCATTCGAAAATTTGATCCTACCCTAAGCCCTTCATCGAACAAGAACATGAAATAAGGCCAAACCAAACATTCTCAGGCTATAAGATCTTACTTATGTATAACCATGATGCATACACTAAGCAACTAAAGTAATGATGTCAATTTTTATAAAAGAAAAGCTCTAGGCTATCAGACATCATATAATCAGACAATTCTATCATGCAATTACTGAAGATCCCTAGCCTATCACTAGCATGTTGTTCTAAAATATCACGATATCAAATATTAGTATGGTATTTTGGGGTCTACTTACTGGCTCCGGTTGATCATACACATCACATCCTCCTTTAGTATTTTGAAAACCGTTTGAAAATCATTTTGAAAATCTTTTCCTTAGTTTGACACTAGATCCACACGAATGTTCCTCCAATTCACTCAAACCAAGGCTCTAATTACTAACTTGTAACATCCATAAAATATTGAAAATTTTAAAACTTTTAAATAAATCCAAAGCCATCATTTATTACATATTGTTTTCAAAATAAGTTTCACATCATAGTTTTCCTAGAAATCATAATATAAAATACGAGGAGGTGCACTATCAAGCCTGCGCCTTACCACGATCATCTGAAGTACCTGAAACATAACCAAAATTGTAAGCCCAAAGCTTAGTGAGTCTTCCCCAAAATACCACCAAAAAACATAACAGACAACTACAAGCATAAATGAGCCTTCGGCCTGATTGGACTGCCTCGTAGGGCCTAGAGCCTATCTGGACCACTCCTAAGCCTCCGGCATGACTGGACCGCCTCGCAGGGCCTACAGCCTATCCGGACTGCTCGCTGGGCCTTCGTCCTGACTGGACCGCCTCGTAGGGCCTTTAGTTTATCCGAGCCACCCTGGGTCTGTTGGCCTTCAGCACAAAGTAAGACCGCCTCAACCCGGCCACATACATACATGTCGACATATATATAACTCATAAACACATAATCAATCAACATGCAAGCACAGATCATACAAATCAATAAGCATAACACTATCATATCTACAAAGATTCAAATTTAACCAATTACTATAGTACTCAAAGATACGATATCCAGGATAACAATCCAAAAAGGGTCAGCCTTGGTGCCTTTGACCCAACAAGTACAGTGAGTATTCCCAGGGCAGCCTAGATAGACTGAAGGCCCTACGAGGTGGTTCTGATGTGTGCTAAAGGCCAACAGACCTAGGGCATCCCAGATAGACTGAAGGCCCTGCGAGGCGGTCCAGTCAGGTCGAAGGTCCGACGAGCGGTTCAGATAGGATGTTGGCCCTGTGAGGTGGTCTAGTCATGTCGAAGGCCCAACGAACGGTTCATATAGGATGTTGGCCCTGCAAGGCGGTCCATTCAGGCTGAAGGCTCGTTTATGCTTGTTGTACTCTGTTATGTTTTGTGGTGGTATTATGGGGAAGACTCGGTAAGCTTTGGGCTTACAGTTTTGATTATGTTTCAGGTACCTCAGATGATCGCGGGAAGGCAAAAGCTTGATCGTGCACGTCCTTGTATTTTATGTTATGATTTTTGGGAAAAATCTAATGTGAAACTTATTTTGAAAACAATATGTAATAAATGATGGCTTTGGATTTATTTAAAAGTTTTAAAATTTTCAAAATTTTATGTATGTTACATGCACTCTATCTTACAAACTATTTAGTTACATATAAACTAAACGATTACTCAAAGTGTCCATTTAATTTGTACATGACATATATATCTAGACCATTTGAATATAACTAGTTTTTGTTCTCTTTTATTTTTATTTCCTGGAAACAATAATTTCCAATTAATTATTAAAGTATTATTTTCATAAAATAATAATTCTCTAATTAAATACAAGTGTTGATTATATTTATTAATAATCAAATTACTTTAATAAATAATTAATTAGTAGTAACTTTCTATAATGTGTGACCCTATAAGATCATATTTCACCATCAAATATTATTCTATAATAACTATTGGGCATACATATCTTTCAACGACTAGATCTAGTATTTTAGATGTTTGGGTCCTTTTTTGTTGAGATTCAATGTACTTTGGACAACTCCAGGTCCAAATGCAATGTTAGTTGTTAATCTGGACCTTCTATGGTGATTTTTGTGCATGTTCACCTTTCCTTTTAAGCCATGCATCAAAATTTCTCCATTTTAGCCTCGTTGGATCTAGGGTTTTACAGAAAGCTTGTTAGAGGCATGCTGATGGCTAAAGTTGGAAACTTTATCAATTAACTCCATATTTTGAAGTATTCTGAAAGTTTTGAGCTTAGGTCTTAAGGGATTAAGTGCTTAACAAGAAATGTAATCCACCTGAAAAGCATGAGTGTAACACCCGTTTCTGCAGGTACTGATGGGTTTTATAGGTTATAAATCTATGTATGAGTTGGAAAATTACTTAACTTGGATCTATGTTTTCTCTATTGATAACAATAAACTATGAACTTTAAGAACCGTAAAGCAACTCTATAATAATCGAAATTTACATAGATTTAGGGTTTACATACCTCTTGATTATTGTAGCAAATAATCACACAAATATCCTTCTCAAAAAACTTGGAAAACAAGCACCAAAAATCTAGTGTCTCTAATGGCTCGCACCCAAAACCCTAGAAACCCTAGAATGAAGAGGAGAGAGAGAGAGAGAGAGAGAGAGAGAGAGAGAAGATGGGAGGAAATTTTGTTCCTATGCTTGTAGGTGAAGGCATGAATGAAAATTGATGGCCTTGGGGTCCTATTTATAGTTTAGGTAACTTTCATGTAAAGGCAAATTTGAATTAATTAAATAATGGATTTAATCTCAATTCAAATCATTTCCTTTTATGCAACCAGTAGGCTTTCAGAAACCCTAGAAGAGCCTCCAAAATCATCCATGCCATGGAGGGTTCTAGAATTGCTTCTTTTTTCAACTATTGAACAATTACAATTCACCCCTATCACCTTTAATTAATTCCAGTTAATCCCATATTAATTTCAGATTAATTCTAATTAATAATAAATTAATTCTAATTGATTTCTTATTAATTTATTAACCATATAAATTAACAAATCACTTATTCAACTATTGATTTGATGTTAATTTGTTAATCACATAACAAATTAACATATCAATTATCTTCCAATTTATATATTAATCACATAATATATTAACAAATTATTTTTTTCTCTCTATCTCCTAATATCATTTCTAGTTATTTCTGATTATGAGGGAAACCTAAAAAGGACTTTGCTTCTATTTAAAAGTTTATGGAAATTTAGTTATGAGCTTAGACACCTTAATCTAATAGTTTCCCACATGGATAAGTCTATAACTACAATTGCAAGTATAACCAAACAGCAAAGAGTGCTTTCCAAAGCCATTTCCTTTGTTCTACAAGATATCGTATGGACATGAGACATGGATTATAAGCAATCTCATAGTCTAAGATTTTGTTTCTTGATTTCTTGATTTCTTGATTTATGACGACTGAATTCAAACTACTAATTGAACATATCAATTAAGTCTGGGCTTAGCCAATCACTTCAGATGTCAACAACTAATCATCGGGGGGACCAAATATACCGCTTTTCCCATTAGGGCAAAAGGAACGAATAAACTTCGACTTATGCTTGTATTTTTTAACTCACCAAATCATGCATGCCACTACGTTTTATGACATCACGTTACTGATGCATTTTCACAATACTAATGAACAACCTACTTGTAAATTACAACTCATATATCCCATTTTAAGAATAAAATATATTATCATCTCACAATTACTCTTGTAGAATCCATGAAGTAATTCTCTAAGTGTGGGTTTATCTAATACTCAAAATCCCCATTTTTCTAAGTACTCATGGACATTATAGCAATCTTATTGCAATGTCTAATGGCCATATACAATCTACAATTTAATTCATGACAGTCTTAATTCACTACTTGCTTCCAAAAGTATGAGCGACTGTGGAATTTCGAACAATAAAATAATTCAGGAAGTAAAACATGCAAAGTGAAACATAATAATAAACTAATTAACTATGGTCTCAAATCTATTGAATATAAATAATCTCTATTATTAAATCACCATAATATTTATGACTTTATTCATTGCATAATCTTTCGATTAATCAACTAACCCCTTGAATTATACATCAGTCATGTCATGTTATGAACATGCATACTATGTCTCTCTATTGTCTTTCATTTGTTAACAGACCAATTGGACATTATTCTAATGATGCTCATTTCATAATTCCAAATTCTTATTACTATCCAAGATATGATGGAATACCAACTTAACATGTATTAATCTCCTGTGATATCAAGATTTCAAAGTATCAAAGATTGAGTCTTCGATATTACAGGATATAGATGTATTGTAGTATGTTGATTATACAAGTAGGCTAGCATGGTCTATTTTATGTTAATTGCTTGATTGATGTGTTGTTAATATTGGTAGACCGTTAAGTAAATGCCCTAGGAGTCATGTGTAGTTTAAATTAGATAGTCTGAGGACTCTTGATCTAGCCTTATTGCATGGTTATTGTCTGATTCTCGTGTAAGAAAATTTGTTTGACTGACTATTTTCTCTTCAACTGCATATGACTACCACATTTATAAGGTGATTCGTTGATATTAGCAAAAGTATTGGTATGATTGTATGGTATGTTGATATACTTTCGGTTGATGACTAGAGACACGTGAGCCTTTAGTCGCCGATGATGACTAGACGACACGAGAGCCACTAGTCGTCGTTGATGACTAGACGACACAGGAGCTGTTAGGCACCGTTAATTAGGTGGATTGACAATAGAGTGGAGAACATTTGTTTGTATGCATTGTATGTATATTGCAGTATGTTGTATTTTGGGGAACTTTCTAGGTTTAATGCTTATAGTTGTGCATTAGATGTTTTTCAAGTAGTTCTACTAATTGTGGTAAAGGCTGAGCTTAACTGTACCATACGTGCATCATTGTTGCTATGTGTTTCTAACTTCCACTGTTTTTATTATCCTAAAACAAATTAATATATCGCCTTTTGATTTTGATCAAATTGGTATTTGGGTTTTATGAAAAATGGTTTATAGATGTTTTACTCTTTATTTTTAAAAGAAAAACTTTGTTTGAAAATTGAGACGTTACAATTAAATTCTTTAACCACACTTCTTCTATGAAATATATGTATTTTTTGTTTGTATATTTTAAGCCAAATAAAATTAAAATTAAAAGAAAATTATTTATATAAAAATAATAGAGGAGTAGATAAAATCCCAAACATTTTGGTTAATCATGTTATAATATTCGAAATATTCTGAATATTTAGTTGGTATGACTTGGAATTAAATTAATTTTTTTTTTACTTATTCACGATTATTCCTTAGATTAAGATTAACCATATTTAATCTAAAATAATAATTCTAAACCTAAAATAACTATTTCACCATTAGTCATTTATATTTGATTTTTTTAGTTAGTTGTTTTATTATTATTATTATTATTATTATTATTATTATTATTATTATATGGCCCAAAAAACAACCCTCACGGCTCACACACAAAACACACTCTCACACACATTATATACAAAATTCACACACACAACACAGATACGCACACACAACACACACAGTCACCATTACCCTTATAATTTCAGAAGTTATCCCTATATAATAGTAAAATTTGAAATAAATTCCTTTATAATAGCAGAAAATAATATGTATAGAAATGATCTCTATTTATAATAAATTTACACAATTGTCTGCATAGTGAAACAAAATTACATAAATGATCTTTTTGTAAATTTAAAACTCTATCTATCTATATATATATATATATATATATATATATATATATATATATATATATATATATATATATATATATATATATATATATATATATATATATCGGCAAGATGCATATACTATTGTGTAATAATAAAGAATATTCATGTATAATCACGAAATGTAAAAATATAAAAATCATAAATACCGTTTATATATAATAATAAAATTATAGAAATGGCCAATATATAATATTATCAGAACAATAAATTTATAAAAATGATTTCTATTTAATAATAAATTTACAAAAATTGTCCTATAAACAGTAATGGTCCATATTTAATAGTATAATAGTTGGAAATAAATTTTGTAGATATTGTCCCTATTTAATGATAAATTTATTAAAGTGATCTTTATGTAGCAGTTTAAAATGATCTCTAATATATATATATATATATATATATATATATATATATATATATATATATATATATATATATATATATATATATATATATATATATAAAAGATGTGTGCTCATGCAAAACGGAGGCGACAAATAGATCTTTTTGTGAATAATTTCTTACAAGGAAAAAAATTACCACTTTTAAATAAATATTTATTTTTAGAGCTTTTATATATATATATATATATATATATATATATATATATATATATATATATATATAAACCAAATCTTTTTTTCAATTTCTAAATCTTATTCTTTATCGAAAAAAAAAATCTAAAAATATCTAAATTCATATATTAACATTGTGAATGTGAAAAATATTTTTCGGATTCACCGTATGAATCTGGATTCACATTGTGAATTTGACGTAAAAAAAAAATTCGAATTTTATATCATTGGAAAAATGATAAAAAGTTATGAATTTTTGTATTTTTAGTTTTTTTTTTGATAAAATTTAAGTTCTAAAAGTTGAAAAAAAAATTGGTTCCTTGGTTTCTTGATTAATTATGGTTCTCTATTGAACCTCACCCTATATATATATATATATATATATATATATATATATATATATATATATATATATATATATATATATTGCCTGGTTATAAATTAATTAATATACATGATATTAATATTTTGAAATTGTCATTTTGCTACATATTATATTTATTAACAAGCTTTTTGACAAGTATTAATGATTTATTTATCCATAATCGATTTGTACAAAAAGTTTTCTAATTTATACGTCTTAAAATTCAAGATATGATTAATATGTTTTATAATATATATATATATATATATATATATATATATATATATATATATATATATATATATATATAGGTTCAATATAGAACCATTATTAGCAAGAAACTAAAGAACCATTCGTGAGCGTCGTAAATCATAATGATCAACAGCCAAAGGAATGGATGTACACATGTGTATTTGTTATAAATACATTGGATTATACTTAAAAACCCATCTCTTTACCAAAAAAACTCACCTATTTTTATTTTTTATTTTTTTAAGCCACATTTTTATGGAAAAAAAACCGAATATAACATTGTTCACGATTTTTCGTCATCTTTCCATAGAGATCTATGTTGATATATAAAAAATAAACTTTTTTTCCGAAAAGAAACCTACTTCGTTTTGTTTTTTTTTCAATATTTAAGTTTATTCTTATCCAAAAAAATTAATTATACCAAAAATCCCAATTTTTTGTTCTCTATTAATAAACATCAACATCGTTAAATTAAAAAAAAAAAAAAAAAAAACTCCATCAATTTCGATTCATACTATAAATCTAAACTTTAAATATTTCAATTTTAACATTCATAGTATGAATGTAACTTACTATTTCAACTCTTTGATCATTCACAAATTAAGTGAAATTTACATATGAATCGTTTTGATTACTTGTAAATTAGTTTTATAAAATCAAAAATAGATTTATTCACATTGTGAATTTGAACTGCGTATAATTTAGTTTTCAGAATTCACAATGAAAATCTAACTTACATTATTCACACTGTGAATCTGTATTGAAATTTCGATTTTTTTTAAACATAATTATGGATCTATATTTAAAAAGTTTCAAAAAATATGAATTTTGATATATTTATCTTTTTCAATAAAAATAGACCTTAACTTTTCAAAAAACAAAGAAAATGAAGTGTTTTTTTTTTTTTTTAAAAAGTTCATTTTTTATATATCAATATGAATCTTTTATGGAAATATGACGAAAAATCATATACAACGGTATATTCGTTTTTTTTTTCGATAAAACACATGATCTAAAAAAAAATTAAAACAAAAACGAAAGTGAATTTTGTTATAATCTGATGCATGTGTGTCCATTTTAAAAGTCTACAACCATTTTCTTTTGTCGTTGATCACTTTAAATTCCGATGCTTTGGATTGAGTCTTTGGTTCCTTGATTAATAATAGTTTTCTATATATATATATATATATATATATATATATATATATATATATATATATATATATACACTAGTGGTGTATCCACACAAAGCGGCGACCGCGAATAATTTTTGTCGGTAATTCATCGGGGAACATGTGATATGCGATACGACAACTGAAAATAGTTTTTTGCACTAATACTTTAATGTGGCCATTATTTTTCTTTTGGCAGGCTATTTCAGGTTAATAGTTTTATTTCGATGGATATTTTCCTTTTAAGAAACATGTCATCGCTTTTTACTTACATTCGAAAATCGAACCTTCAATTTCTCTCCAGAAGCATAAATTATGAAAGAAACTTCACGAAACCTTAGTATTAGGCGGGGGATTAACTTGTAAATTTAAAGAGTGCACTTTTAATTGTCGCATGAATACGACAATATCAATTCGTTGGACGACTAAATGATTAAGAATTTTCAAGATATATGAATCCTAAAAACCGACAAATCGTAACCACTTTTAAGTTAACTATAAGATTATTTTGACTTTATTCAATTTGGTTAACCAAATTAATAAAAAATTTGATATTTTAGTTGGGTTACAATTGAGAGCTTAGAGTCTAAATTCGATGCGATGTCTTTAATTTCCATGAAGAGAGGCTCCAGCCATATTAAGTTTAAACATGGAAATAAGTGACCATCTTGGCCTACACATGATCTATGAGTCAATAGTTGCTAACATTTCTTTTGTTAGACATGCTACTTTGAGTATGTTTTGGGCAAGGAAGCTCGTACCATCCAATATATCATTTCTTTTGGACACTATTGCATCAAAAGTAGCAATCTAGACTTAGGTCATCTTCAATTCATTAAACTCTTAAGAGTTGAATGGATTGTCACATCAACATTCCACTAACTATATCATTTAATCCATTAAACTCTACACTCCATTAAACTCTTAAGAGTTCAATGAATTTCCACATCATCATTTTAATTATTTTTTTATAAATAGTATTAATAAATAAAACTAGAATATTAAATTACTTTCTATACAAATTGAGAGAAAAACAAAAAAAATAAATAAATAAATAAATAAGAAAGAAAAAATAAGTTTTTATAATAAAATGAGAAAAAAAAGAAAGAAAAAAATAAGTTTTTATAATAAATTGAGAAAAAAAAAAGAAGAAAAACCGTTAAATGGGGATTAAACCCCCCATTCAATCAATCCACCCCACAATGCTTTGTATACTCATTCTGCCACATAAACCTTTTTTACCCATTCAATTCTCCATTGAATGACTATGGGAGATGGCCTTATAACAATAATTAATGTAAAAGAGTATCATATAATTTTTTTAAAACAACAAGGCTATAAATTTAGAGTTAGACTTAGTAAGAAAAAATGTTACAATAGACAAAAAAAATATAGAAGTTGTAGATAAAATAAATAAAAATGAAATGTTATAATAGAAAAAAAATATAGTAATACACTATAATACATTACTCACTAAAAGGGATAAATGCAAATAGTAGCACAAACAGTTATAATTATTTGTATACTATGTCATCCGATTTTTAGTTTTAATTATTTTCTTATTAGGCGTTGAAGTTTGGTCAAAACAGTTATAATTATTTGTATACTATGTCATCCAATTTTTAGTTTTAATTATTTTCTTATTAGGCATTGAAGTTTGGTCAACAACACCTTGCAAGAAATCAAGTCCTAGCAACAAAACTTGACCAATAACTTAACAAAGTCTCCAAGAATGTGAACTGTAGTAGTCAACCAGCAAAAACCCAACCTCAAAACTTAACATTGTCAAGCATGATCGTAGTTCTCTTTCATCGCTTACATGCACGAGTAAACAACAGTTAGGAAAAATATGACAGCTTAGAATGCTACTATGAAGAAAATTGAATAATAATAAAATGTCTAGCATATATATAAATGTTTGCAAAACCAATGATTCTACTGCCGGATATGATAATTAATATAGTAAAATTACTAAACTACCCCCGACTTTAATCAAATATTTATTTGGGTTTTGTTGTATATATCAAGGCATCAGACGACCTCCCCTCTCAGCTTTATCTATAACTAGGCGAATGCTCGTGCGTTGCACAGAAATACATATATAGTTCAAATCTTTATAAATATATGTTTTTTAAATATAACTATAACGCAGTCGTTAAATTTATATAATAATTTTAAATTGATATAAGATATTGACTATTTTGAATTATATAATAATATATACATCTATTATAACTGCATAATGTCAATCGTTTGAATGACTTCTACATGCGAGTTACTCATGAATAAAATATAATATAATATATGGTTTAATGTTATTAAAAGTTGTTGTTATTGTTAATTAATTTTTTAAAATTTATTTGTTTTATGTTTTAATTTCTATCATTATAAATATTTAAAACGTCAAACATTGTTTTTTTCTTTTAAAGGTAACAATATAATCATTTATATAGAATTATTTTTAACTATTGTTATTATAAGTTATTTTAAGCTACTTATTTGAAAATTTTTAACTATTATAAAAATATCTTTAAGAAATATTTTAGTTAAATTGAGATTACAATTTAGTTCTTGCATTTAGCAATTCAATTTATCACTTTTAACTATTTACAAAATATTCATTTCGTTTTTTTAACTAGAACTGAAATTTATATTTAAGTTGACACCGTAGTGTTATATTTAAATTAGCAATTTAAGTATTTTGTCCAAACCATTCAAAAGTTGTAGTTTTAAACTAATAATGGTTTACATACAATAACATAATAAATTTAATAAATTAAGTATAATATGTTAAAAGTTAAAGTTATAACTTTATAAGTAGAAGTAAAGATATTATTTTAATATTGAAATTTAGTTTATTTATTGTTACACTTTAGGTTTGATATTTATTTAACCTTATTAACCAAATTATAATCATTATTAGAATTATTACAGTTTATCACTTTTAATTATTTAGAAAATATTTTTTGGGTTTTTTAAGTTAAACTAAAATTTATATTTAAGTTGACCATGTAATATGATATTTAAATTAATAATTTAAGTATTTTATACAAATTGTTCAAAATTTATAGCTTTAAAATGATAATGGTTTACATCCAACAATATATTAAAACTAGTAAATTAAGTATAATATGCTAAAAGTTAAAAAAAAAAACCATAACTTCATAAGTAAAAGTAAAGATATTTTTTAATATTGAAATTTAGTTTATATATGACTACACTTTAGGTTTGATATTTATTTAACCTTATTAATCAACGTATAATCATTATTAGAAAGAAATTGAAAAGTCATGAGAGTTTCAAATGAATGTGGTGAAAGG